>NW_027491098.1:2400000-3682668 GCF_021521415.1 Bidens hawaiensis | reverse complement strand
TTTATGAATAAGCAAATATGAGTGTTGATCACACTATAAATGATTTGGTTTTAATATCAAGCAAACAATAAATCAAACTTTAAACATTCACAAAATCAAATCGCACATGGGGTTCAAGCATGTAACAAACTACAATCTCATGTCATTTAACAAATTAATTATCAATAATCGAATCTTGATAATCAACTAGTTAAACCTTAGGCATCAACAATCGCTAACACACGACATTGGTTATCAAACGGTCCCTGCCAGTGTGACTCAACTAAGGGCAATTGTATATTTTATCACATTCAAACTAATCAATAAAACCCTATGAACACGTATCACAACAACTGGCAAACAAATCGTTCTGATCAAAATAAACAAACCAGCTGAGTGCACAATAATACCAAACATCAATGTTCATAAATCAATTATAAACAATTTCAAATAGTGCGTTCTTAAAGCATGAGAAAATGTAAAAATACAATACTCTACGCCTCGGGTATAACTCGAGCAGACTAGACGATCATCATCTTCATTAGATCTTCAATTATGATGAGGAAAGCCAATAGGATTGATCAAGTGATGATTGGTAACCCTGGAATTCACCCAAAATCACCTAACAACGGCTGGAAGTCGTAATATCTGATTAGGGTTTGTAAAACAGAACATATAGGTCAAAAGCCCATTTTTTCACATTTTTATGTCAATTGTGTATGGCGATGTACATATACCCATTTCTTCGCGATACGCGACCAATGATAACCTCATTTTCAGATTCCTCTAATCGAGAAACCCAAAATTCCTATATTATGGGTCCCGTAACTCATTTTTTTAGCCCAGGATATGCTCATTTTACTTCTTGACGCTTTGCTGTCCACCCAGCTTGTTTATATTTAGCATTGGCATATGGTTTCTCATCCAAACTCTTCCCGAAACCTTCTAACACTTCCCAAGTCTCCAAATCATGCTTCGGTCTTCCCGAGATATCATTACATGCTTGTACAAGTCTCTAATTTAGCATATTTAATATCAATGACCTGAAATATAAAAGTATGCATGAAGTACCAAAGTTCTAATAATAAACTCAATAAAACTATACAATTAAAGGCAATATATACATGATTTATACCTAACCATCAACGAGTTACGATATTTTAACGCTTGTGAGTTGTGAGCGATAACCACCAAACATGCAACAACTTCCATACAACATGGATAAAGTAATATGAAATTTTCATAAACTTTAGCACATTAAACATATATAGAACATTGAGTACTAAAATACATCATAAATATTTTAAATAACTGGAATAAGAATATTTTTATAGAAAAAATGTCATAAAACTTATAAATTGAGTTGGGCCAAGGACAGGGGTTGTATGCACATGGGAATTAAAGATTGAAATTGATTTTCAGTAGCATCCCCACACTAGGCTAGGAATATCATTAGGCATCTTTTATTTTATGTACCCATGGGTTTATTTTATAATCAATGGTCCTGTTTGCTGTTGCTTCCTTAAAAACACTATCTTCAGCTTCTAATCTGCTCCGTCGCTTTGTGTGTCCATTCATCACTATCGTATGTTTTCAAAATGTCTCAAAACCAAACACATACATGTGCATTTGTCGGTTTAGTGTTGTACGATGAAAATCATAACTGTAAAAATTTGCTGTCAAAGTTTCTTACAACTCACAGATATCTTGCTTGTTATTTCTTTTTCGATTTTAAAAACCCTTCTACGTTAAACACATGGAACTCGAAAATACGCTGCTAACTAACAAAATCAGGTGAAAGGCATAATCCCCATGGTCTTCAAAAAACAAAAGGTAAATCGTAACTTGTGCACGACACGTGATCTTCAATTGGTTATGGTATAATGCCATAGGAAGCAAGATTCAAACTTGAGATCTCCATCATAGTAATAAATTAATCGTCAAAAAAATCAAATAGTTGTGGAATTATATCTATATTTTTAATTGTTTTGGTTATGATTATATTATATAGTATATTAGTATATATATATTTTTTTCTGAACGGTAAATTTATTTTCTATGCGGGACTTGAATCCAGCACCTCCCAACCCCTTGGTGTTTTAAAGATTTTGTCTTTGCCTTTATGAGTATAAATAACTGAAAAAGATTTTAGATTTTTAATAAATAATATATTCATTGTTATGTGGTTCTACTCAATAAATTAACATTCTCGTTTTTCATATGATCCAAAATTTGACTATATTTACTAATTAAAGTTTAAACCGACTCGCTTTCCTAATAACTAAAATAACCGAACATTTTGGAACTAAATGGATCGGCTATGCAGCACTAAAAGGTCAAAATACCATACATGTTCATAGTGTTTTAGGAAAATGGAGATTCGTTTGTTAACCCTCTTTTAATGTGTTTACAAACACCAGCTAAGACGATATCTTGGTATTAAAAGGCACATGTACACAAGTGGAAAATAGTATGTGTAGCTACAAAGCCGCCTCCGAGATTTCGTGTGTCGGACATATATAAAAAGGCCCTTTAGCATAAACTGTGACAATTATAAAAAAAACAAAGTTAATATAGTGATAAACAAACACTCGTACAAAAAATAAATAAATAAATAAAGAGTTAAAACAAATCGAGTGAACTATAATCATAGGAAAAAGCAAAGAGGATGTTGCTACATTTCTTATATTTTTAGCTTTTTAGGCACATGAGCGTTAAAAGGCATTTTGACTGTTAATGATGATAGCCCATCTAGTCCACCAAAAAATAGATGGACTGTAAATAACAGAAAAAAGCCCAGTACCAGAGGACCAAACACGTCTCTTGGAAAAGCCATAATGGGCATTGGGCAATTAAGGCCTTAAGGGACTAATTTTTTGTGTTAAATTTTTATGTTAAGTCTAATCTAATGTGCTTAGTTTTGGGTTATATGACATGCTAGTCTTGGTTGTTAACTCGGCAAGCCATGATTTGTTGACTAATGTGGTACATAGATACGTGTTGGGTTTAAACCTTGTCAATGAACATACACATTAGTAAAAGGGTGTTTGATAAGTTTAAAATACACTTTAGTATAATAGCATGCTAAATCAAGTGAATAAATGCCAAGCAAAAATTTCTATATTTAGGCATCCAGATGTCAAAAATCTCACGTGAATATTTAGAGGATTTTTTAAGATTCTTAAAGTGGTATGTGAGATTTGAAGTCAATCAACTTCATTAAATATAAAATCAACAACTTTCATCACTTTAATTTACCTGAACCTGATTTCTCACAATCAATAATGTGTGAAAGAAGCGTTCAAAGTAAATTAAAGTATTTGAATGTCGGGTCAAGAGTACTTTCGTTATGAAATGCACATGATTTCATTCTCAAATTTAAATCTGAGAAATGTATGATTAACGCCTTTTAGTATGATTATTTAACATATGTAAATGTCTAACCCAAGTGAATGAAGTCAAATCATAACTATTAGTTACACAGAGTATAAACTTAAAGTCATACGGTCCCCCCTTTTTGCAAGGAAATCGCTTTTTATTGTTTTATATCTATTTTTTATATACCAAGTTGATGCACAGTGATGAGATCGGAACCGTATCTGTATTTGTACCCGAAAGTACTCATACCTAAAATCATAAATCTGGATATCCATACCCGTACCCAAATTTTATGGTACGAGTATCGGTACATGTACTTTGCGTACAGTACTCGCTTTGGTACCCTTTTGCTTTTTTTGTTAAAAAATGTCTCCACTAAACGAGGTATCGGTAACGATATGGTACATACAATCAATTATCTATAATATCAAAACCGTAATACCACAACTAAAAATGAAACAAATTAACCATAAAATAAAATCCATTCAAAATCAAGTAATGAATACCAAAACATACAAAGTATCAAAAAAATTTATCAAAATGTTTAAAACACAATTAACTTATACAAAGAAAGTCAACATTAATCTTAGCTAGTCATCTTTTTCATTTTCCCTTTACCTTTCCCATTCTTTGTTTACTGTTTCCTCAATTTTTATTACTAAAACAAGAGAGGAAGTTAATATATGTTATTTAATGATCTACACAATTACACATATATGAAAAATATATATGAAATAAAAATATACGAATACACAATATATGGATATACACATATAAATTGAGAATGAACTTATTCAAATAATATATATTAGATTTTGAAAATCCACTTGAAAGTTAAGTCATTAGTGTTGGAGACATAATAAAAGGCCATACATTCTAAACGGGTACCAATACTCACAATACCCATACTTATACCCGTACCCGAAAATACCCATACATATTACTAAAAAGTTTGGTTACCCATACTCGTACCCAACAGACACGTATGGGCACTGAACAGGTACGAGTATTCAGGAAAATATCTCATCCCTAGTATAAAATATCAATCGTTTTATATCGGTTTCCATTAATATTTTGTCAAAATCCAGCTCAATCAAGTTTCAACTTTCAAGTGAAATTAATTAATTTGAAATTGTTTTTTTTAACTAATATGTGATTTTTGATACAAGGAAGAAATTTTAAAGTGCATTAAAGATGAACTAAAAAGATTATGTATTAATTATCTATATATTATTATTATTATTAATATTATTATTATGGTTAAGTAATAGGAATCCTTTGAGTTTATGTTTAGTTATATATACCAAGTTTAATGTCAGAGATGAATAGATGGTATCGGGTATAGGTATCAGACCGAGTATTTTTTATCGGGGCATTAAGTCTTTTAAAATTCGGAATCGAAATTTTCACGATCGGTACCGGTATGACACCGAGTTAATCCTTATCCATGTATGGTTAATAGGTTAATAACTTGATATAATTTAAACTTTATTTCAGTCAAATAATATATGAATCTAGGACCGTGATTTTGTTGGATAAATGACATGTCCCGTGCACGTCGTTACTTAGTATCCAAAGTCGTCAGAAACCCTAAATAACCAAATCCACTACGACGTTGATTTGAGTACCAACAATTTTCTCTACAACACAGGTATCAAATTCTAATCCTTTTATTTCTTTCTATATACGTTTGAAACATTATTCGTTACGTGCACACATATTCTTCTAATTCAGATTCTGTAGACATTCATATCACTTTACTGAGTTCTTAGATAAATTTAGCTTCTTATTGTAGTTTTTGATTGTATCTTTCAGATTTATTGTCTATATTTCCGTTGTTTTGTTGTTATTGAAATCGGGTTGTCAATAATTATCATTTTCAGCTGTAGATCTTGACCATAGCTCAAATTAGGGGTGCGCACGGTTCGGTTTGTGTCGGTTCTGGACTAAAATCAAACCTTTTTGGATCTTTGAAACCATTCGGTTTTGGTTTTTCGGTTCGGTTTCGATTTTTTTCGGTTTTTGCAATTTTAGCTTGAAAATTTTAGGCCGAAAAAAAGTTAGCTGAAAATAATGAATTTAGGTGTAAATAGTTTTGTTATATATCAAGTCCTTGATTATCTTTGTTATAAATTACTTAAAATAAAAATCTGAATTTCGGTTTGGTTCGGCTTTTTTGGTTTCAGTTTTTACAGAACACATAAAAATTTTTGTTTCGGCTCGGTTTTTCTGGTTTTGGATCGGTTTTTTCTGTTTCTTGCACACCCCTAGCTCAAATCATTTGTGAATAATGATTTATGTTTCCTAAATGGTATTCACTATTGATATATGCTAATTAATGCTTAGTGTGACTAAAAAAAGATATTTACAAGTGTATTTGCTAAGTTTGTGGCTTAAGCTACCGCTTTTCTTTAATTTCAAGTTTTCAACAGAAAACACACATAAATGTGTCATATTTTTTGAAATTTTCAACAGGAACCTTATGGGTGGACAAAGAAATAGTCATGGAAAACGTCCACACTCGGAGTCAGATTATAATGATCATGGAAGAAACAAGAGAAGAAACAACAGTGATGACAGAGGGTACAACTCAATTGGATCAGATGATACTGTTTATCGCTACTTATGCCCAAGTAAAAAGATTGGAAGTATAATGGGAAGAGGTGGGGACATTATTAAGCAGATGAGATCTGAAACCAAGGCGAAAATCAGAATCGGTGAGACCGTTTCAGGGTGTGATGAACGTGTGGTCACTATCCACAGCACAAGTGAGGAAACAAATGACTTTGATATGAATGATGATCGTGTGTGTCCAGCAATGGATGCTCTTTTCAAAGTGCATGACAGAGTTGTTGCTGAGGATCAAGATCAGGAATCTGATCATGAGGAGGCACCACAAATTGCTGTTCGGCTCCTTGTGCCAGCGGACCAGATTGGATGTGTTATTGGGAAAGGTGGACAGATAGTTCAAAATATACGGTCTGATACTGATACTCAGATTAGGATTTTGAAGGATAATCACCTTCCTGCTTGTGCATTAAGCAATGATGAACTTTTGCAGGTGAATTATAACACATTTTGCAGTCCTTGGTGTTGACTGAGTTAGTTACAGTTAGGGGTTTAAACGAGCCGAGCCCGAGCTCGACTAGGCGTAATGTAGGTAGGCTCGTTTTGACTTACGAGGGCTCGAGCTTGAGCTCGGCTCGTGAGTTGGTTTTTAAAGCTCAGGCTTGGCTTGTTTATTATATATTAATTAATTTATTTTCGGTTATTTTTATAAATTTTGAGAAAAACTTTATACGGGCCAAAGCTTGGGTCGAGCTCGCGTGGTACCTTACAGGAGCCCAACTGCCTAAGATTGGGCTGAGTTTGTTTAGTACCTTAAACGAGCCAAAGCTCGGCTGTGCAGTGTAAAGTTAATAGATGCACAAAAGAGGAAAAACTTAGAAATACGCAAGGCTATTTAAGGCTTAACGAGCCTAAACGAGTTTCCCATACAAGGCTCGAGCTTGGGTTCGATAACTATACGAACTATATTTGAGGCCCGGGCTTGAAAAAGCCCGGCTTGCTTCAAGCCTTTTATCGATTCGAGCTTGAGTAGCTCGAGAGCAGCTTGGCTCGTTTGCACCCTTGTTACAGTTGACTTGAGTTAGTTAGATCTCTAACTAACACACTTGTGTGTTAGTTATCCCTATGCGTGAGTCCTCTATATAGATGCTTAGTGAATCATTTGTAGAGTATCCAAAACAAAATTAATACAATAACTAAGCATTGTATTAATTGTGTTTTTTTAATACTCTGCAAGTTATTGTAGTAATTGTGTGTTTTGATACTTTACAAATGGATCACTAAGCATCTATATAAAAACTCATACATAGGGATAACTAAAACCAGTGTGTTAGTTAAAGATCTAACTAACTCAAGTCAAACTAACTCAGTCAAAACTAATACTTTGCCTTCTTGATACAGATATCTGGTGAATCATCAAATGTGAGGAAAGCGCTTTTCCAATTATCAGCTCGTCTTCATGATAACCCGTCACGCTCGCAGCACTTGCTTTCTTCTTCAACACCTAATGTTCACCCATCCGGCGGTTCTCTTATGGGCCCACCTGGAGGTGCACCATATATGGGTCTACCCCAACTGGTTGGTGCCTACCCGGGTCAAAGAGATGAGTCTTCTGTAAGGGAATTTATTCTTCGTTTGATCTGTCCGACTGCAAACATTGGTGGTGTAATTGGTAAAGGTGGTGCTGCAATTAATCAAATTAGACAGGAAACTGGAGCAGCTATCAAAGTTGATAGTTCAAAAGCAGAGGCAGATGATTGCATAATATCTATTTCAGCCAAAGAAGTAAGTTTAGGCAAAATCATGAAGATTAAATTAAATCATTTATCATTATCGGATTGTGATATTGTTTGTATTCAGGTGTTTGATGACCCGTTTTCTCCAGCTAGTGAGGCTGCATTACGCCTGCAACCACGGTCCAGTGAGAAGAATGAAAGAGATTCGGGTCTTATTTCATATACCACTCGATTACTTGTACCAACTTCTCGGATTGGATGTCTTATTGGGAAAGGTGGAGCAATAATAAGGGAAATGAGGAGAATTAGCAAGGCTAATATACGGATTATGTCAAAAGAAAACCTTCCAAAAGTTGCCGAGGATGATGATGAGATGGTACAGGTAAGCATAATGCATAAGCATACAAATATGTACTTATGTTGTTGTGTAATTACGACAATAACCCTTTGGTTTATGTTTTCAATTAGATTTCTGCAGACCTTGACCTTGCTAAGGATGCACTGTTACAAGTTGTGTCACGCTTGAGGGCCAATCTGTTTGAAAGAGAAGGGGCAATGCCGACTTTTGTTCCGGTTCTTCCTTATCTTCCTGTGCCAAGCGATGTTCATGATGTTCCAAAGTATGATAATAGAGATTCTAGAGGTTATGGGCGAGGACATGATGATTTGCTAGCTAATGATGGGTATGGAAGCTATGGTGGCTTGCAGGTAAATTTGCATGTTATTTTATTTGTAAATTGTAACTATCAAAACAGAAATAACATGTCATGTTTTCTTAGGGACGCGGTGGCGATGAGCCTTATGGAGCTTATGGTAGTTATTCTTCCGGACGCAGTGGTAGTTCTGGGTGAGTATTTGTATTTGTGTTTGTAACATGTCAAAATGGGACGGTTAGCGAAGCTGGCTGTTTACATATAGTTCACATCTGCATAACTGTTATTGGCAGGGGATCAAGGCATAACTCGGCTTCTCGGCGGAGGGATTATGATTATTGAAGTGGTGGTACAGGTTAGTTAAGGTTTACTTATATAGAGGTTTGAAGTGACTGAAATTTAATGTAATGCTAAGTTTATGACAGCATGTGACGTAAAACCTAGCCACATATGTTAACCCGGTTTCCTTTCCATTCCCTATAAAACAGCCAGCTGAAGCCTGAACCTGAAGCCAGCCTCTAAACCAGAAGACCAGTTGAACCGAACCAGCCACACCACCTTACATGCTTTTCTTAAGAAGACCATTGTGTGTAGTAATTATTATTATATTATTATTATTGTTGTCCATGTCCACTACTACTACTACTCTACCCTGCTTTTGTTACTTGCTTTCCAAAGAACCTGTGCCTTTATCAGTGTTTCCAGTTTCCAAACCTTGTTAGATACTTTGTAATGTTCCCACTATATTATTGCTTTATTATTAGTTTTTACCTTGATGTTAGGATACCCATTCTTACCCTCGCATCATTCCTACATTTACCTCTTATCACACTTTTTAGATCTGCATAGACCAACATTTATTCCTGATAAAAGTTACCGTCAATTTATGTGCGCGCGCACGCATATAGAGGGAAAGAGAGAGAACTGTGAGAACCACATAAAAGTTTGTAGGTATTGTTTTAAATGTGATACATGAGAAGGTTATGTTTTGCATAGCTGTTTCTTTCATAGTTTGCATGTTTACAAAATACGCACAAGGTGTGCTTCCTATGATGGAGGTGGTGGAAACCTAGATTTCATCATATATGATATATATTTATTTGCATATCATGTTTATCATATACACTTCTTGATGTGTTCTTCAAATCTCTTTTGGGTGAATCGAGTATGTAATAACTAGTTGGGTGAGGAGAGGGCGGACGGGGTGAGGAGTTGAAGGAAATAGAAATAGAGGAGGATTGAAGGTTTGTGCAGATGATGCTTATTGGTTAAGAACTATTGAGTTAACTTTATCTTTGTTTTCTCTCTCATGTTAGGGGTTTGATCTCAATGTATTGTATCTAGTTGTATCTATGTTCTTTTATGGTAAGCGGAAAGTGTTATGGATGATTGATGTCATTGGAGTGGGTTATATTGCGAGTATGAGCGTATGACCTGGTGGATGTCATTCCATGTGTGAAGTGTTAAATGGTACTCTGGAACAAAAGGTTGCCTAAGGTGTGTTTAAAAAAAAAATAAAAATTGATCATCGACGGGAAGTGATTGTTTTGGTATGTATTGCATGATCGTGATAAACATCGCTTCCATCCTACGAAGGCAATTAAAATGATGTCTCATTAAACTAGATTATCTGCCTTGGGCTAAACGAATATGGCAAGTTTCCATCGTTTCTTCGATACTTCAAGCCATCTTTCAATTAACGTCTGGATTGTTTTAGTTGATGAAATGGGTTAAAAAAATTTAGTGGATATTTGGTACAAACATAGGAGAAACCAAGAAACACAAAAGCAAGTTGGTTTATCATCAAAAATTTTATCCATATATGCATGCTTCATTGCACGTGGAACACAAAAGCAAGTTATGTTCTATCTATGTTTTATATTTATCAGTTTTTTAACCCTTATCTAGATCTTTACCAATAAATCTACTGAATTGGATTTAACTGAGTCGAGGACGAATGTATGATTAACTAGCGTGCAAACAATGCAAGAGAGTTTATACGTCACGTCTCTACCGTTAAATATGGACAATAATTACTTATATATATATATATGCCTTTTTAGCATATTCTTTGTGTTCCCTAAAGAGCAAGTTTGAATCTTGAACAAGAGGATGATCACTAAAATTCATATCTAGTTGTGATGGTCGAATGGTTTTAGGTCACATGCTTGAAAACGGGTTTAATCGTGTTGGTTCTTGGTCACTTGTGCATATTCTCTATGCGTGCATCAACATTAAATGAAAGGTGTGTGCCACTGGTCGGGAGTTGGGGCTACTCCCCTGATGAGTCCATAGCAGGACGAAACCGGTATTCTTGATAACAAGTGGGGCATAATAATTGGTCCTTGAGGATTTCGCATAACACTCATATAATGAAACCAGTACTTTAATAATAACATAGGGGGAAGTAACATAACCAACATAAATTACAACTTAAAGCTTAAATATGATATGAACACAGTTACTGATAACCCAATGAGGATTTTGATTTAAAAATAATAAGATAACTTATTACAGAATACTACACTTAAAATCCATATAATTTGCTGATCACATCAAAAACATAACTTATCATCACCTATCCCATAAATATTAATAAACATATCAGCAGAGTACATTTTTAGTATTCTTGATCCATCATCTGCATTACAGCTTCAAGAAATACAAGAAGATAACCGAAATGGATCCAAATCAAGTCCACATAAAATATCGTTGCGTGTTTCGTCAGCGGATCAAACCAGCCTTCTTGTTGACTTTTGTTTGACATTCACTTTTCGAGTCAAACAAGAAATGCATAAGAGATTCTTCATCAGCATCAACCAAACTACTTGCAGCCTCTTTCCTCACTCCTTTATCATCCATCACCTTCCTCACACTCTGAGCACCAAGCCACTCGCCTTGTGAAGCATATATATTTGAAAGCAACACATAATCACCGCTTTCACCCCACCTTAACTTAACTAATTCCTCATTTGCACGCCTACCCAACTCAACATTATTATGAATTGTACACGATCCAAGTAAAGTCCTCCAAATAATAGCATTCGGTTTCATCTCCATTTTGTCTACAAATTCAAAAGCCTCTTTTAAAAGCCCTGCACGACCAAGAAGATCAACCATGCACCCATAATGCCTTATGTTCGGCTCAATATTATATTTTTCCCTAATGACACGGAAATATTCACGACCCTCTTCAACTCTCCCTGCGTGACTGCACGCAACCAACACCCCGACAAAACTAATATCATTTGGTTTTAACTTTAATCTACACATCTCGTTGAAGATATTAATGGCTTCCTCAGAGTGACCATGAAATGCTAAACCTCCAATTATAGAGTTCCATGTTGTTACCACTTTTTCTTTCATACTTCTGAATATATTTAAAGCTTTGTCAATATTTCCACACTTTGCATACATATCTATAAGTGCGTTACCGAGTAAAATGCTTAATTCTCCTCCACCTAAATCCAAAACCGAACGATGAATCTTCTCACCAATGTCTAAATCCCCTGAATCTGTGCAAGCTGTCACGAGGCTCAACATTGTTACCTCATCGGGTTGTTCTCCCAAATCTTTCATCTCTTCAAACATCTTTAACGCGTCTGCGTGTAACCCATGGTTCACGTAACCGGCTATCATTGCATTCCATGTAACGATATCTCGCTTCGGCACTTGATCAAACAACTCCCTAGCACTTTCCATATCCCCTCTCTTCGCATACCCAGTCATCATCACATTCCACGAAATCAAATCTCTCTCAGGCATTTCATCAAACACCTTTCGTGCCATACCCAAATCCCCTCTTCTTGCGTACCCGGCTGTTAACGCCGACCAGGCAACAACTTGGGTTTTATCTGAACATTCAAATAAGGCTCTCGCGATATCTATGTCTCCAACATTGGCATGAAAATAAATAAGGGTATTCTTCGAAAACGTGTTTTGTTCAAGCCCGTGTTTCGTAATCTTCCCATGAACAGCACAGCCCACATTAGCCCAAGAAAGCTTAGTGCAGGCCTTGAGGACAAACGGAAAGGTGTACCGATCGGGGCGAACACCTTGTTTTTCCATCTGGGTAAATAACGAAACGGTTTTAGCAGGGGTGGGGCTTTGAGCTGAGCCTCTAAGCATGGTGTTCCACATGAAGAGGTCTGGTTGGGTAATATGATCGAACACTTGGTGTGCATAACTAATTCCGGAAGGAATAACCAAAGCGGAGACGTAAATAACTTCTCTGAGATTAAACCGGCTGGTATTGAAGCCATTGATGATCATGGAAGCATGGATTTGTCTAAGTTTTTTGAAAGTGGTGCATTCGCGCCATAAAGATGAACGTTGATGGTTGTTGGGGGTCTTGTCGTTTGTTTGCCTCCTGATCATCAATTTTAATTTTTGACACAAATGAGTATTATCATTTCTCGGTATATATCGTGTGTGATTACTTGAGTTTGGATCAAATACAAATGAAATTAACGTGTTAAACGCGAGAATCAAGTAGAATTTATATATATATATATATATATATATATATATATATATACAAGCAGGAATATTAAGTAATTAAGTCACATAGATATTCTATGATGTAATTACATAATTACTCAACTTATATATATATAATTAGTTTTAAAGCTCGTGTAACACACGTGATTATCCAAATTATAAAATTACAAGTAAAGAAAATAATTACATAACGTATATAAAAAAATGTATTACATCTATGCTTGTGTCTATACTGTGTGCATATAAATTGATTTTATTAATATCACAAAATGATTTTTTAAATAAACTTAATTAAAAATGCACGTTAAAAAACGTACCCGATAACGCTCATTTTATTGAAACTTTCATTGTCAGTATCATATATGTATAATTGAAAGAATGCAGACTTCTCATACAATAACTATACAATAGTGGTTCTGACCATTCAGCCTAAATACTGAAGTAGCGTTACCTTTATTGATATATCTATGAACTTGCAACCCATAGAAGGAAATGAGAACATTAAATTATAATAACGGGTGTTCTTCAAGAATTATGTTTTTCTGAGATAAACTATGAAAAAAGATTTTGATAACATAAAAAATAACATGTTAATCCATTTAATTTTGTGAATATTTTGCTTCATTTGAGCATAGTGTTGCATGACATACTTCACATACAATGTTCTGATCACCATTGAAGGAACAATTAATGTTGACACAAATGTTTCATATCTTATACAAGTTAGAATCATTAATAGGCCCATGGATAGCATGTCGTAAGTGTTCACAATCTATTCTTAAATTTTAATAGTCGAGGGGAAAAAGTCAATTACCAAATTCCGAACCTTTTGATTTTTTCCAAACATGTTCTTGAAAATAAATTTGAAACTCAAGTCTTGTTTAAAATTCTAACTTTCATATGTTTGACATTTCAAGTCAACACTTTGAACCCGTAACAGTTTTGATGATAAATCTATTTGCATTCTCAAACTTTAAAAATACTTAAATTTCTCATTTTTGACCGATAACAAATTTTGACCCAGATGTAGTAATCTTGTACGAAACATATCATTTTTTTACTGTAAAAACCAAATTTATGTTCCACAAAACCCGAAATAATCTTTCATAAAAAAATCAAGAGATTAAATCTGATAAACTATGTTATATATGAAAGTGGTTGGTATATATTTACTAAATTAACCGAAAAAATATATTGATATATTTAAAGCATATATTTAAAATTTATAAATTTATATGACAATTTACAATAATAATAATAATAGATAGATAAGTGAATTGATTTAAAAAAAAATGATCAACTTTTAAACATAGATTTATGATTTAATAATTAAAAAAATTACTTTGTAAAATGAAAGTATGTTTGAGTTTTGTTTTTCTTTATAATCTTCAACAATACACATAGTAAAATATTTAATTATATTTGAAATTATATATTCTTTTCAATCTATAACAAACATTGTTTGTTGTTAATTTTTGGATTTCATCAAGTATTTTGGAATATATAGTAAAATAATATGTTAATATTTGTTTTTATAAAAATGTATAAATATAATCTAAATAAAATATAAAAGGAAAGTAAATATGAACATGTATTAGGGTCAAGATCTTAGTTTTTGGAGGGAAAAAAGTTGTGAGACTTAACCATATACTAACACGTGTCACAATTATTTTACATTATTAGAGTAGGTATATTACTATACTTGATTCTCACGTTTAACACGTTAATTACATTTGTATGCTAACTTCCCCTTTAATATATTTTTTTAAGTTTTAATCAGGTAAATTTTAAAGGTGGAAAGAATACACCAATTATTATTATTATTTGTAAAACGTGTTATCCTTGTGGACGTGTGCATCCATACTAAACTGGGCCACATATAAAACGTACAACAAAGTCCAAAATAGAAGTGGACCGTTAGTAGTTGGTCATTACTAGATCGGTCCTGGTTTCCATCATTTTGTACCATGTTGGTCCCAATTCTTTTAGTCGTCTCAAAATTGAATTCGGTACGTGTTTGTTTATTTGAAAAACAAGAATACAATGGTTCTGGTCCAGTACTAAATTGGGTCACTCGTTTAACCAATATAAGTCCTTGTCTAATGTTTATCGAACAAATATCTTGATTCCCAAGGGTGGTAGGAGTTCATCTTTCATAATCATTGTCAAATCGTCTCTCTTCGATATGAGCGGCACACCAAGTTATTTTATTCATTCCTTTACCACCCCTAGTGATATATTAACCCTTACAACGTGTCTTTATTTATCCCTCCCACTCCAAAACCATTTATAGAATAATTTAATAATTAAAAAAACTCAATTTAAAAATATAAATTATCTAAGATTCATAAAAACTCTTTCATAAAATCTAAAAGCTAATAAAAATATATAAAATAAATTTTAAAAATTATAAAGCTTGTAAATAAAATAACATTTCATCAATTGAAAAAAAAATATGAGTATACCATCATAAAAATAACAGTTCAAATAACCTTTCATTCTCATCTCCAACGTTGTAATATTTCAAATTTCATGCTAGCAACACATTCAACAAAGATCCATCAAATTGATCATTTCACTATTGAAAAAAGCTCATATATTTATCCTTTTGTTGTTCTTACATCATGGTGCCGCACCTACTTGAGAAGAATTTTACTTTCACGTTATTCATTCTTCAGTCGTAACTTCTTTGCCTGAATCCATTTTGTGTCTTCAATATCTTCTTTGTTAATACTGCAAAATTTAGAAGCTATCTTAAGCATTTGTTGTTGATGATGATAATGCCAATTTCTTCCCTTTTCGTTGAGGTCATGTGGTCTTTTACAGAGGAACCCCCATCGTTGAGGTCTTTGTCATTTCGGTCGACGTGAAACTAGGCTTTCGAAGATGTTGTGTACATGTTTAAATTATACATCTTTGTTCTTTTTTATAACTATTGAATAAACTAAGCACCCATGATAGGAACATAAACCCATTTAGAGTGATATCTAAAACAATTCCAATATTGTTTACTTAGAAAACTTTTTGACTGTTTAAAGGTTCTGACACCTCCAATATGTATATTCACCTTTTGACTGTTCAAGTTCATACCATTACATTTGGAGTTAAGGTGGTGGACATTTCACTCAGTATTCCCTAATTGTGATTCAAAATGTAAAAGAATCTTTTTAAGATGAAACAGGCTGATGTTGATTCGTAGTTTTCAAATTGTCGACTTTGAAGGTTGATGATAGGCTAGGTCTGCGTTTTGTCTATATAAGGGATCAAAAACAAGTTGCTCTTGGAGATGGAAATTATTGTGTAGTTGGTGCCTCTAGAATTGTGCAAATGTTGATTTTCTAAAAGATGCGGATTTTGCAAGAACTGAGTATAATAGGTCATGATTGCATTTAAATGTTCACAAGTTTATAACTTCGCTTTTCTTTATTATTCACTATTCACTTATCATAATACACCACTATCATCTTAATCACCTCATGAAATATGGTCCCGTGACAAAAATATGGCGCATATTAAACAAACACTTCCAAACATTAAACACACATTATCTACTACACTAAAGGGAACTTTGGATACCATTTGATACCACACTTATATAGATGCAACAATAAAAGTGTAAACTACACATATTAAAAAGGGCGGTAAACAACATGGTTCTTTGGCTTGGCACTGGATTTCCTGGCTCGGCACGGATGTGCCCTTCCTTGGCATGATCGTGCCCTTCCTAGGCACGGTCGTTCACTACTGGACAAAATCATAATTTTGTCCCGAAACGCCATCTTTTCGTCATTTCTTTGTCGAGCGGTTGCCAGACATGCAAATTCGCAAACAACTCAAATAAGTACCAAATACAACGAATTTGCATGGAGTTTTCAATAAATATGTGGTTAATTTGATGCTAAAAGATGTACACTTTATGTTACATCAAACATCCCCACACTTGAACTTTGCTTGTCCTCAAGCAAATGAAACAAAATCCAAATAACAAGAATAACCCGTAAGCAATAATCATCCAAGGTTTAAAGGATTTACAAGCAAGAAACCGTTAATGTTTTACCAATAAAGCCTAATAAAGAGGAAGACATAGTATAAAGAACATGACAATTTATTGTCGTCACATTCCAACCTTGCAAACCTCACAATGTTCACACACACGCGGCTATGTTAAGTACACTCGATGCCAAGACGGTGATTAAGCAAAGCATAGGCTTGTTTAATGGTCAAATCTCCACTAACTTTGCAAACCTCACAATGTTCACACACACTCGACTATATTCAAGGATCCTAGAATTCAAGATCATTTTGAGGATTCTTGCAGCACATATGGATCTTGGATAACAGACAATATTCTTAGCTACTAACTTAATTAATTGACATGTTACGTTTCATGTTTGACTTAGTCTTGCAAGCAATGGCTAGTAATCAATTCCCAGCTAAAGATCCGTTCAATTAATGAATATTAGAACGTTGGAGCTATTATTACAACCGATTAATGGAGATATTAAAATCTGTAACGGTTCCAGTATCCTCGCATTGCATTTATTAATCATTATTGCTATTGTAACTTTATATAGAGGTGATATGGTCGATTAAAACACATTTACACACATCGTGAACACACTCTTGTACTCGTATCATCGATCATAAGCACCTCCCACATTGTAATCATGATATTTACTTAATAAATCTTACACAGTGGGATAGTTTTCCCATCTCGAGTTTTGTCTCCGGAGTTCCTTAAAAGGATCAAGGGTTTTTTTCTCGCTACATCGTTGTGTCACTCGCATTACTTTCATATAGTTTAGTTTGCATTTCACAAGCATCCTACCTCACAATCAAAGTTTGGTTACTCGATTATCCTTTGTTAGTTTTTGACCAAAGCAGTTTAACGCCCATCATAGGCCAAGTGGTGCTTTACACATCGAATTCTTTGTTTTCTTGATCAATCACTACTTTCCAGTTTTTACCAAAGGCATCTCAATCAAAGCCATCATCACCCTAAAATAAATCAGCTAACCCATCGGCTCTGTCTTCAAGATTGGGTTTGAGCCATTCCATTCCATCAATGCCACAACCCCCAAGAAGACCTGATAACTCCACAAAAAATACATCCACTGGCTTGTCTTTCCCTCCTTTTACTCAAGCTAATGACTCTATTATGATTTCGAACAATGATATCCTTTCTTTGTTCATTCAAGTCCAAAAGCAAACAACAGAGCAACAACAAACCAACAAAAAGTTATTGGAGGAAATACATAAGCGGAGTTTGGAAAAGACTAAAGCAACGGAACCAATAACCACCCCACTTCAGCCTATATGGCCTAGAATGATGAACTTCGAAGCTTTATGGGAAAAAGTAGTGAAGACTTCAACACATCATGATCCCAAGGTAAGAGTGTTGAGATTGCATTCCTACGAATCCTCTACCTGAAGTACAAAATCTCGAATCACCAGCCATAATTACAATAACAGGGATCATTGAAAGGATATGAGAATTATCATATCAGGATCCTAACACTGGTAACAACCATCAGAATCCATTTTTAATTGCTGGATCGGTGCAATATACGGGTATAAATCTTGCAATGGCTAGGGAAAATATTAAAGAATATGATTTCCAGCATACTCGACATAGTTAAACCAATATCGGAGGTGACTGATTTAAGTACGAAGGTTTTGATATTTTCCTCGCCAATATGTGATGCTGAAATCCCGAAAACGCTTCCAAACTACCAACATGAAGCTCTATAACGGGACGACGAATCCTGAAGAACATGTGGTCAATATAAAAAAAACGATGCAAATCATACCCATCGCTACCGATCTAAAGGAAACATGCTTATTGAAGGGCTTTGGATCAACTCTTACAGGATCATCCTTAAAATGGCTATTGAGTGTTCTCCTAATACATTACTTCTTTTGCATATTTAGTTAATTTGTTTAATAACCCGTTTTCTTGTAGCAGTTCATTTGAGAAATTAACTAACGATTTATACGGAATCATGACTCCGAAACATGATGAATCTCTTAGAGAATATATTGGCAGGTTTAGCATATAAGTGTTAGATCTCAAATATTGACATGACCACAACAGTCCAAGCCTCCAAAATGGGGTTACAGAAAAGTTCTCCATTTTATGAGGACCTAGTTATGAATCCATGTAGAAACCTAGACGAAGTCAGAAACCGAGCTCTACGATTCATTAGGCTGGAAGAAGATCAAAGATCTAGGAGAGGATCAGTGCATCAGCACCAGCTATGATCGCCCTAATAAAAAAATCAGAATCCTCATCCCAACACTAAAATTAGTAACTACAAAATTTACTTTGTACATGATGATGATGAAATATACCCAAGGATTAACGATTATTGGTTTTCCGTTGATATATCTGGACTAATATCTGCTATGTAGAATCTTGGAGATAAAGCTTGATGGCCGAGAAAGAACGATAAAACCACATCCTGGAAGGATCAATCCAAATAGTGTGCCTATCACGAAGACTTTGGCCACACGACTGAAAATTGCATCACTTGAGAAAAAAATAAGTCATCTTCTGAGCAAAGGATACTAAAATGATCTCTTGGGAAGAGAAGGGAACAAAACAAAGAATGATAGAAAGCCCACCTAAAGGGCACCATCTCCTACAGATGCAAGAGTGGTCAACCTTATATCTGGTGGATCTGACATATGTGGCGCATCCTTTCTACAGCCAAAAGACACGCTAAATAGTCCAAATCAGATAAAGAAACCAGACCTACCAGAACGACGATGGGGGAAGAAGATCACAAAAATATTCTTGATCCTCACCATGATGGTCTTGTTATCACCCTATACATGGCTAACCATTATGTTCGAAGGATCCTGGTCGATGGGGGAAGTTCAGTTTACGCAATTTAGCTTGAAACCTTAAAAAGAATGAACATCCCATAAGAGGAAATATTGAAGAAATCGTAGGTATTGGTAGGATTCAACGGAGAAGTCAATAATACAGTTTGAGAGCACAAGTCGCCTATTTACATAGAAGGGGTGAACTCAAACAAAGGTTGCATGTCATTAATTCGTTATCCTGTTACAAAACTAATTTGTGAAGACCGTGGATCCATGATATGAAAGCAGTCCTTCGATGTACCATCAATGCATCAAGATGTCAACCCCATGGGGAGTAGTTAAGATAATAGGTGATAAGCAAGAAGCCAAGGTTACTATACATCCTCCATAAAACCATCCGTAAAGACAAAGCAAGCATAACAATAAAAGGAAAAAGATCGCGAGGTCTTAGAAGCAAGCATACGTGATGTAAAAGAAGTTATCCTAAATCCTGAGGATCCTAATAACAAGTTGTTCTTAGGATCACGTATCCTTGAGGATATTGAATCCGGGATCCTAAAGTTTCTAAAGGAAAGAAAATCAACATTTGTCTGGAAACACGAGGACATGACATGTATTTTTAAAGACATTATTACTCAAAAACTTTACATAGATGACAGTTTCAAATCAATACACCGAAAGAAAGAAAAAAGTGCACCAGAAGAACACAATTATCCAAACAGAGGTAAAAATGTTACTCAAAACGAAAATGGTAAGGGAAGTCAAATTTTATAGATACCTCGCTAATGTGGTAGTGGTAAAAAACGGATTCTGAAGAGCATTAAATAGAACTGGTCAAACATAAAAATTAGTAGAAAGTATTTATTATTATTATTATTATTATTATTATTATTATTATTATTATTATTATTATTATTATTATTATTATTATTAGCTATGTTGATCGAAATACATTATTAAATAGCAAATATTAACTTTACAACTATACATGTGTTATACTAATTTAATAAAGTTTAAACAAAAAAGCGGTGGTCAAGCATGCCGATCGATGATAAAATTCCTCGTTTGAATAGTGCCTATTATAGGCCGACTAGCTTCCTTTATAATTTCGGCCATAAACACACTTTACCTTATTTAGTATACCAAATGCAATATGAAGACCATGTGCATTGAACTATAACCCTATCCGATCTATGGCTCCCTTTTCTATTTGCCTAACTTTTAATCATTCTAATATGCAATATCTAGCACAATTTACTTATACAAAATCTGGCCTTTAAACCAAATCAACGTAAAATTTTATGAAGAAACACATGAACTAGCCTTATAACCATGAGTTAATAGAGAAAACTAAAGTGCACATCCTAGGACCTACCGTGGTGCGCTAACGCCCTCTCCACATCAGTCAGATCTCGCCAACCAAACCATATCATGGTGAAGAAGTGAGGCACTAAAGGGTATGTTGCCCCTTTGGGCGTTGAAGCGTTAACGGGTAAGGGGTTCAAAAGGTGGGCCATAACTTTAATCCAACCAATCATATTTACGTCATACTCACATTTTTATATAAAAAAGATTAAATGATAATTGTGCTGTTAATCGTTAAACCATGACGAGTTTTTAAGTGAAAAGTTATTGAATTTCTTTTTTAATTTTATTATAACAAAGCAAAATAAGTAACCGTGAATATCATTGTCTTTTCAAATAACTTGATGGCCATTTTCATCATTTAGTATATGTTTTTTTATCTAACTTAATTTGATCTAAATTGGAGGACATATTTAAGGGGGGCCTAAAGTCCTGACTTTAATTTACTTTCTTTATAGATGGTCTTGCTTTTCGCACGACGAACTTGTCTTATTAGGAGAAAGAGAGAAGTTCTTTAGTTTTTTTAATGATGACAGTTTTAAAACTATTGTGTAAAGATCATATATTATTTCAGATCTTTTCTTTAGTCATATACTTTTGTAATTTAATAAATATCTATAGCTTAAACATCAACTTAGAGACCCTACAAACCCTAAGAGATCAATTTGTTTATTGTCTTTAATCATTTAAACTAGTTCGACCAGTCTAACCATTAAACAAGTAACTCCATATCTAATATAAAATGATTATCCAGTTGTGACTAATGACTATCTCCTCTACCATGTGTGAAACGTGATCACATATTCAACTCTAAAATGTATAAAAAATGGAGTTGATATTCCAATATTTTGTCTCCGTAGGTAATGTCTTAACCAATTAATTTGAACTCAAACTGAAAAACAGTTTTTTAATGATTCAAACAAACCCCAATGCAGCCACGTATCTGTCCCCTACCGTGGCCGCATGCCGGACAAATCACAGGCATGACCCACACTTAAAAGTCAATAGCATAACTTCAATGCTTAGCACACCAATAATAATAATATTATTATTATTATTAGGTTTTTGTTGTTGAATTCCGTGGTCTAATTGTAGTCTTCTTCTTCGGCTCCGATTGCTAGTCCGCCCGAGGTGGTGACTGGATAGGGTTTGGTTTACACGTACGTACGTGTGCTTCTCTTATTGACTTGGTGCTTCAACGACCAATAGAAAATGTTTAAGTCTCAACTAATTATATTTGACTATCACCATCATCTTATCACACATTTGCATATGCCTCATACTTGGGAACATGATATGAGTTTAAATTGGTAAATAAATCATTAAATTATATTTTGAAAAGAAATATACTACAGAAATAAAATTTGAAATCCCGTCCGGTTCCTGGTCCAACTGTATGCCGATGCCCATGAATTCAAATATTAAATACAACCGAACAAGTTATGTGACTGGTTCTCGGTCAGACCAAACGACGGTGTATCCCAGTTTAAAGGAAATTGTGTTTTTTAAGGGACTTTTACTATGATTTCGATTTTTAGAATGGACTTCTTTTATGTTTTAGAAAAGTGAAAATCAGAAACTTGACCAAAACATTTACAAAAATATATAGTTGGACTTCCTTTTTTTTTATTCTTCTATTTAACCAAAGGGATCATTATTTTGCAGTCATGAGGCAAGACCTTTGTCCATAATTGTCGTACACTTGTACATGATATCCATTCTGTGTATGCGCCAACTAGTCTCATGAAGACAAGCATTAACATTAACATTTCTTTTCTTAAGTTCCTTAAAAAAAATTTATCCCATTTGATTATAATTGATTTAAAAGCTTGTTTTATAAATTTGACAGCTAGGTTTTTGTATTACTATTTTTTTATATACACAGGATATATAATTTTAATTATTTAATTACATTTTTTTATTTTCTTTTGGTCGCTAGGTACCAATAATCCTGTGTTGATACTTAATATATGAGCTTTTGTTTTGCTTTTTATGTTTTTTGTTTTTGTTTTTCTTATTTTTTTCACAAGATGCCCTTTTATTTTATTTTTTCGCCAGATGCCCTGAATCATGCACGAGCATGACGTAAAATTCCTTTAATCTTTGTGATTCGTAGCGCAAGACGATTTTAGTGGTCTATTTTAATCAATGTTTTCTCTGTCAAAATGGTACGGTCAAATGAAATAATGAATGATTTGATATATGTAGATTGTGTTTGGTTAAGACTTTAAGGGTGATCAGAGTGAGCAAAGTATCAATCGGGATGAGGGTGAAACGGGAGAGTTGACATTTTGGTACCAAATAGAAACCACTTGGCCCTCCTTGTACGGAAAATTTAATTTCAAGGATGGGTGATGAATTCATGGTTTCATGTTGTTCATCCCGATCAATTTGGTGATATCCAATACATTATTACGACTTTCATATATAATATTACGGGAAAAGTTAACGTACAAATTAAATTAAAGTGCAAATTGTACGAACCAACTAATGTAATTATATATACAAGTAGTGTAATTATGTAATTATATCGTAGTGTAATTATATTATGCTATAATTACACTATATTATAATTACAGCATAATTATAATATGCTGTAATATATAATTACATTATTTGATTCACACAGTTAGCACATTAATTTGATTTGTATTAATTTGATCCAAACCCATAATATTTATATATTAATATTTTTGTTATTAAATTTTTATTACTATCATTTTTCTTTTGTAGTGTGGTAAAATTACGCTTTTATTACGCTACTTGTAATATTTACAATGTAATTTATTACTCTAACTGTTTTTATGATATAGTAGATTATTCGCATCCCCGGAGAGATACATTGTTTCCATTGTGACTTGGTCGTCAAAAGGTATAATTGCGTTATACGCTCATTTACCAACATGTCACTGCGTCTTCCTTTCGCTTTGCTTCGTATGTTTTTTTGACTTCATAAAGAGCACGTATGCAAAACGTACAGGAGGGTGAAGGCCGCCAACGAACTTAATATTTATTGTAAAAGCCACTGTATTTGTAATGTTTTATTAGTTTTTTTACTGGTGGGCCCTCAGCCCCATGTTATGAGCCCCTCCAATTAAGCCTAAAATGACCATTTTAGATGATCTTGTCATGGCCAAGCTTCTTCTTCTTCTTCTTCTTCTTCTCTCTCTCTCTCTCTCTCTCTCTCTCTCTCTCTCTCTCTCTCTCAACTTTTCTAGAGAAGATATTGGTGAGGGTTGTTTGTCTTCAAAACTTCTTGAAATCTATTAGTTGGTTTTTATATAAACTATTGGCTCACCCGCCGCTTTGCGGCGTACTTGGGCCGCCAACCGAGCGTGACAATGACAGTTCATTAGCGGACAACAAAACACGACAATATACATCCTTCAGGTTATTTCCAAGCAAGTAGAATTATTTATGCTAATTGCGGTTATATTCATAAACAAGGTGATGCATGCTGACTTGTCGCTATGGTGCTATTGTGCGTTCGGTGACGTCTTTTCCAAAAGGTTATGCTATGTTGTACAACATTGCAGCGTTTTGTTGGGTCGGTCGTATTATTTGATGTTGATGCCCAATAACTTAGGCATTCTATGTTGTGTAGCCTAAAATATGCATCTTTATTAGTGTTGGATAATAGCGTTGTTTAATTTGTTTGTGTATGTTACCTTATGTTAACCAAAAAAGTTTAAGTGTTGTTGGTTATCATCACTGCCTAGCATCCGCTGAAGGAGGCGAATTGTCTTCTGCAAGAAATGATCGTTAACATACAAAATTATAACAGATCAAATTACTTAAGGGATTTGTCAAGTGTGTTGCTGCTAGTTTTGTAACATCCTACTTTTGATAATAATAACTAAAAGAATTCTGTTTACTTAATGGTGTTTTTTTATTTAGTTATGTTAAATAATAATATTAAAGTGTGAGCTTGAACAATAAAAGATGGAATAAGGAATGGTGATTGGTCTTAGGTCCATGGGCTTAAGGGTATTTAAACACCCTTAAACCTCTCTAAAACCCTAAATCCTCATTTCCACATTTGCCTCCACACACTCAAAAACACACACAAACACTTTCCTTCAAACACTGATTCAATCCGAGCTAAAGGAGGGCAGGTTTCGTGATTCAATGATCACCAAACAGCAAGAAACACTTCCAGATCTACGTCTAGACTCGAAACCAAACCGAAAAAGGTACGTTCTTGAAATAAAGGTTAGGTTTAGGTGTCGGTTTGTCTTAAGATTTGGTACTAAGGCAGGTCGGACCTTACAATGTATGAAAAATGTAAACTTTGTAATAAACAAGTTGTTTGGGATGAGTCAGGATGAACTAGTGATGTTCGGACCAAATTAAAGCAAGACAATGAAGTTATTATGGCTCAGAACTCGTTTCATCAATAAAACGGGCATAACGGGATATACGAAAGTGATTAGAATGGATAGGCATGGAAAACCCGATTCGAATCGATTTCCTGAGAAACTCGATTTGTTTAAAGGAAAAACGAATTGAATTGAAATGAAACGAAATAAAACGAATCGAAGCGAATTGTAACGAATCGAATCGAACTAAAACTAGATTCGATTAGAATGAAAACTCATTGGAATGAAAACTCGATTCGATTAGAATGAAAACTCGATTCAATTAGCATGAAACTCGACTCAAACGAAACTCAACCCTAGCCAGGGGCTCTGCCCTTGGACCCTGTTAGGGGTTGCTACCCCTAGAACCCTGCTGCCAAGGGCGCTGCCCCAGACCCTCGTTCGTTAGGGATTTCACTTACTTAGAATGTGATCTAGTTAGGGGTAGTTAATTAATACTTATAATTGTTACACAGTTAATTGTGCACAGCTAAGGAGGGGTGTTACAGTTAACTCAGAAAGAAACAGGACTCTGATAAATTTCTAGCCCCTTTCTCTATTATGTTTTTTGGGGTTGTGTGCATACTCAATGTGATATGTTAATACACTGATTATATTTGGTAAGTGCATGATATGTGAATGTGTATGCATAGACGTATGTTATATGTATAAAAGAAAGAAGGTACATACGGATGTATGGTTGAATGAGCAAGTAGGGAACATACCCTAATAATATCTGCGAATGTAGGGAGCAGACCCTAATAATATATACGAACGTAAGGACCGGACCCTAATAATATCTGCAAAAGTTATAGGGTTAGATGTTGTTTACCACATAGGGATAGTTATATATGTACTTTTTAAGTTAAAGCAAGAAAGTATAAAAGAATGAATGCATGTACGTATGTATGAAAGAAAGATAAACATGTTAAATATGTAATATGTATCTCCGAATATGTATATATATATATATATATATATATATAAGTATGTTAATATAATGTATGTTTTCCGATTTACTAGAACTCGCTCAGCGTAGCTAACCTTTAGTATGCACGCAGGTAAGTAGAATGAAACAGCTGGCTTGAAGAGGGATACATGGTAGAAAAATAAAGAAACTGGCATATGAAGAATGGAAGCTATGATATTGTGTGATGTATTGAACGTAAATACATGTTTTAATATTTGTTTAACTTTAAGTTATCTAATGAATTGTTGACTTTTATGTTTCAACGAATAGTTTTTAATTCACTCTGATATTCAAGACTGTGTTTATGAGTAAATCCAACGCCAATGTTAGGCACCGGGCTCGAGGCCTTACAAGTTTTCTAGATATGAAAATAAGTACATTTAGAAGTTAATGTGCAGATTTTTAAAACCGTTTTTTATGTTGATATTGTTGATGTATATAAAAATATACATCTTTTTAGCATCAAATAATCTCTAAACACTGCAACTTCTATCGCATAATATAGTTAAAATAACGATTATCATGTTAAAATGTATTTTCAGGTGAATCCAAGCCTCAAACGAAGAAACGAATGAAAAAAACAAAGAAAAACCAAAGAAAACAGCAAAACATGGGGCTGTGCTTCAGGAAACATGGGTTGTGTTTCAGGAAACATGGTGTGACATCTGACCCGATCCGACCCGACCCAGGTACCCGTTTCTCTGACCCGATCTCTTTCTTTTATGATTTAATATTTATTTATACTTATATTTTACTTTCAATAATAATAATATACTTTTCCCTCCCGCCTCTTTCTCTCTCTTTCTTTCCGCCGTTCCGTCCCTCTCCTCTCTTTCCGCCTTCTTTTCCCTCTTGTCGCCGTCCCGCCCTTAAGCCTTGAACCCTTTCCTTAACTCTTTGCTTGTCCTTTGGTTCTTCCCGCCTAAGGATGTCTGCAGCTCCACGCGCCAGACTCCTTACATGGAAGCCTGCGTGAAGACATCTTGTTCCTGCGATGCGTGAAGAGAACTCTTCTCGCAGCGCGCTAAGAATGCATGTTCTTCCCGCAATGCGCTAAGAATGTATGTTCTTCCCGCAATGCGCTTAGAATTCTAGTTCTTCACGCAGCACGCTAAGGATTTGTGATTCTTCCCGCAGTGCGCTAAGGATTGTTGTGCCAGCCTTCGCGCTCGCGCACTCAGCCTTCCCGCGCTTAACCCTTGTATCTTCTGTTTATTCTAGCCGTTTGCTTTTGTAATGTCTTTTCTTCTGAGCTGTTGACCTAACCTATCTAATGTCTGAATAGTTACTTTCGGCGCAGCATGCGTACCAACCCCATTGGTTGGTAGAAAAAGTGACTGACATTATCTTTTGAGATCTGCTTTTCCATGCTTTAACCAGTAACTTTATCTGTCCTCTCCCATGCCTTTTTCTCTTTTTCCTTGCTGCCATATCTTTTGATATCTTTTGCTTTTGGAATCTTTTGCTTTTTGAGATCTTTTCCCCTTTTTCTAGGGATTGTGTTCCCTAGGGTTTCCCTATAAATAATAATGTTAATTTCCTAACACTACACACACAAAGCACTTAATCTCTCTTATTCTCTCTTGCTCCTTGCTCTCTCTGCCGTCCTCCTCTCTGCCTCCGTCTTCCTCCCTGTTCTGCCCTGTTTTTCCGGTAATATATATATATATATAATAATTTACTTATGCTAACTTATAATCAAGACTTAACCCAATCATTAAAACAATAATCTTGTTTATAGGTTAACTTGTGCTTGTTTAAAGTTGGTTCTTGCTTTATCTATCATCGCATCTTTATCAAGTGAGTAATCTCGTACCTAATCCCTTTTTATTTTTAATGTTTTGGGATGTTCATGTGTTCGTACAAACTTAGAGTCTTAAACTTGTTTATGAACTTTAGTCGCGCAGTATCCCATGTGTTGAGGACGTTTACTTGGCTGTTTATTTGTATGTGTGTATCACTAACCGCTTTGTTCGGCCTATTCCGCAGTTTTCATGGATCCATTAGATGAACACGGGAGACCTATCGTTTACGGTTTTCTTTGTTTACACTTGCACAGATGTTTTCTCGTTTTTGTGCTCAATTGGGAGCACGGATTGAACTATGAACTATGAGCTATGATCTATTTAGGCTTGATCACAATCTGATTGCACCCTTGTTAAACACCAGACATACACGTGTTGCGCGCAGATTTATTGTTATCTATGTATTGTATTAAACTTGATTTCTCACCAACACGCAAGTGTTTGACGTTTATTTTAACACATGTTCAGGTTTGCAGTAGTTGTTTTGGAGCTTGTGGACACATAGGAAGTTTTCTTTATTTTGGACCTAGATTAAAATGTATCAAGACAAGTTATTGCTGTTCGAATATTATGATTTATAATATATTGATTATGTTGGTTTATTTATATCTTATGTATACGTTGCGCATGCGTGAATGAATGTATTTATTAAATATTGACACCCAATAGTGTCACGAGTAATGAAACAATATGTGGCGCCCCGATGTATAATCCGCCTTTGGTCGGGGTGTTACAGATTGGTATCAGAGCTCGTTGACTTTAGGATAGGTGGTTAGACGTAACGGCCTAGAATACCTAAGAGTCCCTTCTCGCGCATGAGAGAAATCTCATGTTTGCGCGCTTATTGTTAATTACTCGTTATTTATGAATATGCTCGCGCTTGCGCAGTATATGATTTTATGTTTTATTCCGCGATATTTCGATTTTTGATTGAATTTCGATTTTTATTGATATTCGTTTGTTGGATTTGAAAAATCCGAAAAGTCATGGTGATACATGAATTGTTGATTTTCAATTTCCATTTACGATTATGTTCTGAGGTTGGAGACTTGAAAAGTCATGGTGATACATGAATTGTCAACCTCCAATACTCATTTTCTTGTATATTTTATATTGAAGATTGAAAAGTCATGATGATACATGAATCGTCAATCTCCAATACTCGTTTGCTCGTATATTTTAAATTGGGAATTCGGAAAGTCATGGTGATACATGAATTGTCGATTCTTGATTCGAATTTGTTACCTTAATTAAGTCTGCATTTAAAGTCATTTATTTTACTTTAACTTTTGACAGTAACTGACTCCGTGAAACCAAGCTTTTCGAGGTTATACTTTGCGCTAAAACCAAGATATTAACTAAAATTAAAACTTTTATAGAATGCCTCCGCTATCTCGCCGATTTCAGAGAAGAGAAGCCTCGCGCATGCGTAGACAGCAACGTTCCCAGGAAATGGCCGCCGCGATAGCCCAAGCCTTGAGCCAAAACAACACCTCGAGTTATAACATTAAGTCCTTTAACGCGGGTAACCCTCCAAAGTTCACAGGTCTTGAAGGAGCCACCGTGATGCTCCAATGGCTCGAAAAGATTGAAAACACTTTCCTCCATACCCAATGCCCCTCAGACAGACGAACCCTATATGCTTCCAGTGTCCTGGGATCCAGAGCGCTTACATGGTGGAATGGAGTAGCTCATGCGCGTGGCGCAGAGGCTGCTTCTAGCATGACATGGGAGGAATTCAAGGAGATTCTTACGCGAGAATTCTGCCCTCCCAACGAAATTAAGCGCCTGGAGGAGGAATTTTGGAATCTTAAGCAATACAGCGGTGAAGCGCGCGAGTACGCGACGCGCTTCCACGAGCTAAGCTTACTGGTCCCTCACCTTGTTACCCCTTCCCGCCGAGCCATAGAGAAATTCCTTGGGGGTCTCCCCATGGAAATTCAAGATTCTGTATGGGCCAGAAACCCAGTAACCCTCTCTGACGCCATTGAGTTGGCCGCTGTGCTCAGCGACAACCATGTCAGAGCAGGAACCCTGTTCCTGCGGGGAGCTGAGAAAACCAAACCCACCAAGACTGTCCCTGAACCAACAGAAACCAAACCTGAACCCTCAAACCGTAACAACCTCAAGCGCAGGCGCAAGGCCTATGCGCTTACCAACCCGCCCATTGCCCAGCAACCCATTTATCAACCCCCAGTTTATGCGCCTAACCCTCTGACAGCTTACCCAACACCTCCTGTAGTCCATAACTATGCCTTAACCAATCCCGCACTCCCTGCCCCGCCACCTAAGAAACCTTACACAGGAAATAAACCCTTTTGCCCAACCTGTAGACTTCACCACCCAACCCAAACCCCGTGTCGTCAATGTAACCGATGTGGCCGCGTTGGTCACTCTGCTGAGTTCTGTAAAATCCTTCCCGCCAACCCAATTGCGCCAACACCACCAGTCTACCCGCAGAACCCACAATCAATCTACCAAAACCCACGACCCAGATCGTGCTTTAACTGCGGTGATCCCAGTCATTTCCGGAACGCGTGCCCGAGACTACAAGTGCAAATCACACAAGCGAATCCGGTGAACCAGATTTCAAACCAAGTGACGCGTGGACGAGCTTTTAACATAACCGCGCACCAAGCGCAAGCGAATAATGACGTAGTTAATGGTACATTTTTGCTTAACGGATTTTATGCTTCTATACTTTTTGATACTGGCGCCGATCGAAGTTTTATCTCTCGCGCCTTCGAGCAGAAGCTTGCGCGACCGCGCAGCGATTTAAAAGAAGATTTTTCAGTTGAATTGGCTAATGGCGAAACTGTTTTAATTAACTCGGTGATTAAAGATTGCACGCTTAACCTTAACGAAAACGATTTTCTGATCGACCTCATCCCCATGCCTCTTGGAAGCTTTGATGTTATCATTGGTATGGACTGGCTTACGCATAATCGCGCCGAAGTTATTTGCGCCAAGAAGTTGATTCGCATTCCTCGAGAAAATGGTGATCTTCACATCTACGGCGAAAAACCCTCCCGCGGTCTTAAGATTATGTCATGCGCCGAAGCCCACAGACTCATGCGGAAGAAGTGTGTTGCATTCTTAGCCCATGTGGTTAAACCTGCTGAAGAGAAGAAGCTTCGCGATATCCCTGTTGTGCGTGATTTCCCTGAAGTTTTTCCTGATGATCTTCCTGGTATCCCTCCCGCTCGTGAAGTCGAGTTCCGTATTGATCTTGTCCCTGGTGCTTCCCCCGTGGCCAAATCTCCTTATCGTCTTGCACCCGCTGAGATGCAAGAATTGGCAAGCCAACTTCAAGAGTTGACTGCTAAAGGATTCATCCGCCCTAGCTCTTCGCCCTGGGGTGCTCCGGTGTTGTTCGTTAAAAAGAAAGATGGATCGTTTCGCATGTGTATTGATTACCGCGAGTTGAACAAACTCACCATTAAAAACCGGTATCCCTTACCGCGTATTGACGACCTCTTTGATCAACTCCAAGGTGCCTCTTGTTTCTCGAAGATTGATCTCCGCTCTGGCTATCACCAGTTGCGCATCCGCGATGAAGATGTTCCGAAGACTGCTTTTCGAACTCGTTATGGCCATTTTGAATTCTTGGTCATGTCCTTCGGTTTAACCAACGCACCCGCCGTTTTCATGGATCTAATGAACCGGGTGTGTAGGCCTTTCTTGGATAAATTCGTGATTGTGTTTATCGATGATGTTCTGGTGTATTCTAAGACCAAGGCCGAGCATGAGCAACATCTCCGATTGGTGTTGCAAAAGCTTAGAGCCGAGCAGCTCTTTGCCAAGCTTTCCAAGTGTGAATTCTGGTCTGATGAAGTACAGTTTCTTGGTCATGTTGTAAACAAGATGGGTATTCATGTCGACCCATCCAAAATTGAAGCAATCAAGAACTGGATTACGCCATCCTCTCCTTCTGAGATCCGTTCCTTTCTGGGCTTAGCTGGTTACTACCGGCGATTCATTTCGAACTTCTCGAAGATCGCTTTGCCTTTAACAGCTCTAACGCACAAAGGTAAACCATATATTTGGGGCTCGAAGCAAGAAGAAGCCTTTCTAACGCTCAAGCGTTTGTTGTGTGAAGCTCCTGTTCTTGCGCTACCTGAGGGTAATGATGATTTTGTCGTGTATTGCGATGCATCCAACCAAGGTCTCGGTTGTGTTCTTATGCAACGAGGCAAGGTTATCGCTTACGCATCAAGGCAACTCAAGGTTCATGAAAAGAATTATACAACTCACGATCTCGAACTTGGTGCAGTTGTATTTGCCTTGAAGATCTGGAGACACTACCTTTATGGTACTAAGTGTATCCTCTACACTGACCATAAAAGCCTTCAGCATATCTTTGATCAAAAGGAACTTAACATGAGGCAACGCCGATGGAACGAACTCATCAGCGATTACGATTGTGAGATCCGGTATCATCCTGGTAAGGCTAATGTGGTAGCCGATGCGCTCAGCCGAAAACCCTGCCAGCTTAACTGTATTTTGCCGCGCACGCAGCTTCACTTCGCGCCGATTCAAAGCAACCTTGAATCGCGTATTCGTGACGCGCAGCGCGCATCCATCAGTAATGGTAACCTTCGCGCCGAGTTAGCGTGTGGCGCGGAAGCGCATTTTGTCCCTAATCTGAGTGGAATTCTCTGCTATCTCAGTCGCATCTGGATTCCCTTTGATGAGAATCTTCGCGCTGATATCCTGAGTGAAGCGCATAAATCTCGGTATTCTATTCATCCCGGCGCTGATAAGATGTACAAGGATTTGCGCATTACTTATTGGTGGCCCGGTATGAAAAAGGATATTGCTGTGTTCGTAGCTAGATGCCTGACTTGTTCTAAAGTAAAAGCTGAACACCAACGCCCATCTGGTTTGCTCGAACAACCAGAAATTCCTACGTGGAAATGGGAATGTGTAGCGATGGACTTTATTACCAAGTTACCTTTGACAGCAAGCAAACATGATAGCATTTGGGTAATAGTGGATCGTTTGACTAAGTCTGCTCACTTTCTGCCCATTCGTGAAAACTACCGTGTTGAGCAACTCGCGCAGCTTTATGTCAAGGAAATTGTCTGCCGCCATGGTACTCCTTTGAGCATCATATCCGATCGCGATGGCCGTTTTATATCTCGCTTTTGGAAATCTCTCCAATCTGCGCTAGGAACTCGCTTGGACATGAGTACGGCATATCATCCCCAGACTGACGGTCAGTCTGAGCGAACTATTCAGACTCTTGAGGATATGCTCCGATCTTGTGTTCTTGATTTTGGAGGTAATTGGGATTCGCACCTGCCTTTGATCGAGTTCTCTTATAATAACAGCTATCATTCCAGTATTGGTATGGCCCCATTTGAAGCACTTTACGGTCGTAAGTGCCGCTCCCCGATTTGTTGGAGCGAAGTGGGTGAAACTCAAATCACAGGACCCGAACTTGTTCAAGAGACAACCGATAAAATCGCCAAGATCCGTGATCATCTGCTGACTGCCAGAAGCCGACAGAAGAGTTACGCAGATCGTAGGCGGAAGCCTCTCGAATTTCAAGTTGGTGATCTTGTTCTCCTCAAGGTGTCGCCCTGGAAAGGTGTTGTCCGCTTTGGGAAGAAAGGTAAGCTTGCTCCTCGATATGTTGGTCCATTCAAGATTCTCGCGCGTGTGGGAAAAGTTGCCTACAGACTTGACCTGCCGCCCGCGCTCAGTAATGTGCATCCAACGTTCCATGTATCCAATCTCAAGAAGTGTTTAGCTGACGAGAACCTTCACATTCCACTTGATGAAGTTCAAGTTGATGAAACTATGCATTTCGTTGAGAAGCCTGTTGAGATTATGGATCGCGAGGTTAAGCAAACCAAGCGCAGTCGTATCCCTATCGTGAAAGTTCGCTGGGAGTCCAAGCGCGGAGCCGAGTTTACATGGGAAAGGGAAGATCAAATGAAGATCAAGTACCCGCACCTGTTCTCTGCGCAACCTACTTCGAGATAAATTTCGGGACGAAATTTCTTAAAGTAGGGGAGACTGTGACATCTGACCCGATCCGACCCGACCCAGGTACCCGTTTCTCTGACCCGATCTCTTTCTTTTATGATTTAATATTTATTTATACTTATATTTTACTTTCAATAATAATAATATACTTTTCCCTCCCGCCTCTTTCTCTCTCTTTCTTTCCGCCGTTCCGTCCCTCTCCTCTCTTTCCGCCTTCTTTTCCCTCTTGTCGCCGTCCCGCCCTTAAGCCTTGAACCCTTTCCTTAACTCTTTGCTTGTCCTTTGGTTCTTCCCGCCTAAGGATGTCTGCAGCTCCACGCGCCAGACTCCTTACATGGAAGCCTGCGTGAAGACATCTTGTTCCTGCGATGCGTGAAGAGAACTCTTCTCGCAGCGCGCTAAGAATGCATGTTCTTCCCGCAATGCGCTAAGAATGTATGTTCTTCCCGCAATGCGCTTAGAATTCTAGTTCTTCACGCAGCACGCTAAGGATTTGTGATTCTTCCCGCAGTGCGCTAAGGATTGTTGTGCCAGCCTTCGCGCTCGCGCACTCAGCCTTCCCGCGCTTAACCCTTGTATCTTCTGTTTATTCTAGCCGTTTGCTTTTGTAATGTCTTTTCTTCTGAGCTGTTGACCTAACCTATCTAATGTCTGAATAGTTACTTTCGGCGCAGCATGCGTACCAACCCCATTGGTTGGTAGAAAAAGTGACTGACATTATCTTTTGAGATCTGCTTTTCCATGCTTTAACCAGTAACTTTATCTGTCCTCTCCCATGCCTTTTTCTCTTTTTCCTTGCTGCCATATCTTTTGATATCTTTTGCTTTTGGAATCTTTTGCTTTTTGAGATCTTTTCCCCTTTTTCTAGGGATTGTGTTCCCTAGGGTTTCCCTATAAATAATAATGTTAATTTCCTAACACTACACACACAAAGCACTTAATCTCTCTTATTCTCTCTTGCTCCTTGCTCTCTCTGCCGTCCTCCTCTCTGCCTCCGTCTTCCTCCCTGTTCTGCCCTGCTTTTCCGGTAATATATATATATATATAATAATTTACTTATGCTAACTTATAATCAAGACTTAACCCAATCATTAAAACAATAATCTTGTTTATAGGTTAACTTGTGCTTGTTTAAAGTTGGTTCTTGCTTTATCTATCATCGCATCTTTATCAAGTGAGTAATCTCGTACCTAATCCCTTTTTATTTTTAATGTTTTGGGATGTTCATGTGTTCGTACAAACTTAGAGTCTTAAACTTGTTTATGAACTTTAGTCGCGCAGTATCCCATGTGTTGAGGACGTTTACTTGGCTGTTTATTTGTATGTGTGTATCACTAACCGCTTTGTTCGGCCTATTCCGCAGTTTTCATGGATCCATTAGATGAACACGGGAGACCTATCGTTTACGGTTTTCTTTGTTTACACTTGCACAGATGTTTTCTCGTTTTTGTGCTCAATTGGGAGCACGGATTGAACTATGAACTATGAGCTATGATCTATTTAGGCTTGATCACAATCTGATTGCACCCTTGTTAAACACCAGACATACACGTGTTGCGCGCAGATTTATTGTTATCTATGTATTGTATTAAACTTGATTTCTCACCAACACGCAAGTGTTTGACGTTTATTTTAACACATGTTCAGGTTTGCAGTAGTTGTTTTGGAGCTTGTGGACACATAGGAAGTTTTCTTTATTTTGGACCTAGATTAAAATGTATCAAGACAAGTTATTGCTGTTCGAATATTATGATTTATAATATATTGATTATGTTGGTTTATTTATATCTTATGTATACGTTGCGCATGCGTGAATGAATGTATTTATTAAATATTGACACCCAATAGTGTCACGAGTAATGAAACAATATGTGGCGCCCCGATGTATAATCCGCCTTTGGTCGGGGTGTTACACATGGGGTTGTGCTTTCAGGAAACATGGGGCTGTGCTTTTGGAAACACGGGGCTGTACTTTTGGAAACACGGGGCTGTGCTTTTGGGAAACACGGGGCTGTGCTTTTGGAAGCACGGGGCCGTGCTTCTGGTCACTTTTCAGAAAAGACAAAAAAAATCTACAAGAAAATACAAAATAGTGAACAGCTGGACACGGGGCCGTGCTTTTGGAAGCACGGGGCCGTGCTTAGCTCTCAGAAAAGACAAAAAGAATTAGCACATGTCACTAAAAAGCACGGGGGCGTGCCTCAGGAAGCACGGGGCCATGCCTACCTTCCAGAAACGACAAAAATAATTAGCACATGTCACTAAAAAGCACGGGGCGTGCCTACGAAAGCACGGGGCCGTGCTTCTATCTCCAGACAGCCTATAAATAGAGGCTCTTGTGTCATTTGAGAGGTGTGCCTTGAAAAAAATTCTCTCCGGTTTTCACTTATAAAAACACACACTAACACACACTTTGAAGATCTAGTGAAGAGTTTGAAGGTTTGGAGGTCATCACCATTAACCATCATCATCAACCATCATTATCATCATTAAGAAGAAAGATTCATCTGCATTTGGTTAGATTGTTCCAAATTTAATCATGTATTTGTTATTATCAATCATCTTAATGTTTACCATTATGCTCATTATGAGCTAAACTCATTTTACCATCTAAAATCTATGAAGAAGCTTTGTTTTACTTGATAATTAATCAAGACATGTGATGTAGTCTAGTAAAATACATGGTTATATTACAATTATCTTTTGATGAGAAATGTTTCACCATCTTAAATCACTAATTCAAAGTTGGTGGTTGTCAATCTCATTGGCAATCGTTCATGATCGATTCATGTTCTTGAAAGATAGAAATACTTTGATACATTATCGAAACATGGATCCTTATATTGTACTTAGAAATGATGAGATATAAGTTATGGTGTATTTTTCTAAACCTTGGTAATCCGAAAATGGCTTTGCTTAGGATATCAAATTAGTTAAAGAAACCATATGTTAGCGGAATATGTAATTATAATCTACATAAATCAACCAATGGGAGGTTGTGTGATGAACTACAACCACCCGAAGTTGTTAGAATTGGTATTCGAGAAATTGAAGTCAATCCTAATCTTTCTACTTTACGAAACTACTTGTCAACTTAAATTGACATCATTGAGATGGTATGACATTAGGAAAGGGTGGACTTTATAATGCGCATATCATCTCCTTAGTGCCAAAGATGCTCACTTAAGGTTTAAGGAGCTATCTATCATATATTTCTACGGCAAGTTTATCACATGTCTACATATTAATTATCAATGCTAAAATGGAGTGGATTCTTGATTTTAGATGGTAACCTTCGCATAATTGAACAACTCGTTTAGAATTTCTTATCTTGGTCACCTATATATTATATATAAGTATTTATATTTTATAGAAAGTTCAAAAATTAACCTCAAAATGATTAAAACTTCCGATTAAAGTAAAACAATGATTCATTATTAGAAACATTGGTGTCCACGGATCGATACTTGGTTCTTACCAATACTATTCTACATATACTATAAGTACACCTGCCTATTTTGTGTGTGTTTAGTCTTTGTAGAAATCACTTTTATAAATTTAAAACACGATCTTGTGCAAAAGCTAAATATCCAATCTATCATATTTATACAAGCTACGCAGCACACATCAATTGTAAATACTTTTACTTGTAATGCCTGAGTGTGCCCTTTTATTGGAATTCTTTATTGGTGTTGTCAGAGGCAGGTGTTTAGTCGGGAGCTCAATGGTTAGTAGCTAAATCGAAAAACTAAAAAAAACAGAAAACAGAAATATCAAAACGAATGAAGGCGACATCATTATCAAAAATACAATCGATAAAACAGCCAACGATAAAAAAAAGTTGTCTAAAACCGAACCATCAACCATACACAACAATATAGTAGCAAACGTCACATAAACCTACCAAACAAAAACGTAACAAATGAATCAACTAAAACACATAACGATGACCGCCAACTGCCAACCAACACAGATGATATTCCACAAACAAATATAATACTCAAAACTTTTAACCAAAACAGAGCATGCGTAAATCTACTATCAAGGAAAAACATTTAAGATGAAAGGTAACTACTATGAATATTCATTAACATTAGATTGAAACTAATTTAACAACCTTAAACAAAGTAGAGTAGAGAGTAACATCCATATTCAAAACCCATTGCATTTTATTGATCCTAAAACTGCTTACTCAAGTCCTTTCATGAATATTTTCTCTACTTTTTGTTCCAAACTAATAATGGCCTGAAGCCTTTCTGACCCGCAACTAAATTTAGAATAAAAAATGCAACGAATAACATAAACTCTAAACCTGACAACAGTTAACAAAAATCGCTAAACAAATTCAAATCTATTAGATGTTAGAAGATAGTCTTCACACTTATATTGCTAACACACATATGATATAAGAGCAACTTTAAAAATCCATAAGACGGTGGGTATAATATTAGCTATCAATAATCAAAGTATCAAACCGCTATAGTTATAAAAGACACCGAGTCGATAGTAAACATCACTTCATACCTTGTCTTCAGTAGAATGCACAATTTAAGCATTTTTGCTTCAAAAAACTCCTTCCACATATGCAATTGCATGCTAAATAAACTCCAAATGTAAGATAACATGTGCATTAATATTCAGTGAAATTAAAGTGTAATTTAACAAAAGCCAACTTAGTAAAATGGTTTGTGACATGTACTACAACTCACCGGGTTTCACTTTGATTGATAATATCAAGATCAACATTTTTAGCTACATATTAAATTGAAGCCTTAAAATTTGTGTTACTGAAACCCTAACCAAAGCAATTGGTCACTCAATTGATGGAGAAGAACTAAAAAAAATGCATACTTGAATCATGATTGATGAAATTGATAACCCAATTGATGAAAAAGAATGTAAATAAGGCGAATTAAGGTAAGAACACACCACCCCTACAGTTATGAAATCACCAGCTTCTCCGTTTGCTATAACACGGCCCACGCCACCTTATGAAAGCCGGCAACAGACGCTAGTCAAAGACAGGTAGTAAGATTCCACCGGACCACTACAGCTACCTAGGGTTTCCAAGTTGAACTACGCAGCAGTAGGTTGGCTGCGTATACCTAGCGGAAAACACTGCCGTCGTCTAGGGTTTCCAAATACAACCCAACAGCAAGGTTTGAAAATGGAGTTACCAGATGATGGCGGTGTAGAAGATGGTGGCCGAAGGTGGTAGCAAGAGAAAGAATCCAGAGAGAGAAGATGGTTATGCGATGATACCTAGAGAGAGTCATATGGTTATGTGTGTCTGCAAAGACAACACGCAATTAAAAGAATGTAAACGAAAGACAAATACTCAGAACGCCTTGCAATGAAAAAGACAACCAAATTGTGTACAAACATATAAGGACCTGATACAACTCATGGTGCACAAAATTAGATGAAATTGTAAGTTTATAAATAAATTTAAATTAAAAACTTTAAAATATATAAATTCAATTCAAAACCTAGAAATATATTAATCTAGTTGGTTCACTTGCCGTTTTGCGGCGAGGTTGGGTGTAAGTTTTTTGTTTTCCTGTTTGTATAAAAGGTTAGCTACAAACTATTTGTTGGTTGCATATGAAGCGGTTTGTCTTTTTAATTATAAAAAGCAAATTTATTAAAGTTTATAAAACATATAGTAACTACTATTAAATTTAGGGACAACAACATGAATTTGATTAAAACTAAATAGAGTTATGTGAACATTTATATTTATGAAAAATAAAGCATAAAAACCGGCCATTAAGTGTCGAAGAGACATATGGCTTCACACCCAGCAATTATTACATTACGTAAACCAATTGGATTCTTAGTTTAAAAATTTATTTGTGAGTGTGTGTGTATATATATATATATGATTGATTTCTTTTGAGAACCACTTTGAGTTTTAAGAACTCGAAAGAACTCAACGTAACAATTTTTTTTTCGAATTTTTTTTTACACGTGTGTAATACGTAAGTGTAAGTGATGTACAAAAAATTACTGTATTTTTTTACACACTTAATCGACTTTTTACACATGTGTAACTAACGTTTAAACTTGTGTAATTATCAAAAATACTTATTCTCTCTCATGCTTCATTTTTTAATTAAATTTAATCTCAGCAACGTATTTCATATCATTTAATTAAATGTGTGACTCAAAATTGAGTTCTTAAAGTTCTTAAAACTCACAATGGTTCTCAAAATAACTCATTTGAGTTGTAAGAACTTTGAATATGGTTGTGTGGATGTTATTAAGCCACATCATTAACTTATTAAAAAATTAAAAGGATAGTATAGTAAATTGGTTTTCTCTCTCTTCAATCATAACTCACATCATCCTACATTTAATTCTTTTACTCTTTCTCTCTCTTATATTATCTTTATTTCTCATTCATTTTTTTATTTATGTATATACGAAAACTTACATGTTGATTTGGTGTAATACAGAGACACCGAGATGACAAATTTGGTCATTTATTATGATAAAAAAGTTATTATTATTATTATTTGGTCATTTAATATGATAACAATATTATTATTTTGGGGTAATCTATTTCTCATTTCATTTTTTTTTCATAAATTTGGTTATTTATTATGATAACAATATTATTATTATCAAATGCATTTTATTCTACAACACTACACCATCGATCTATTTTATCTTCATCTATCCATTTAGATACCAATCTACTTTTTATTTATCCATGTGGCTTGTAATATTGGTGCATTTTTTTATTTTTGAATATGATGATGTTAATTAATTGGATAGTTTTGTAATTGATGTCAATATAATTTGGGTGATTTGTGTAATTGTCGAAGATAATTTGAGCATTTTGTGTAATTGGTGTAAATATAATTTAGGTAATTTGTCTGTTGATGTAGCTAATTCAGACATTTTGTGTAATTGGTGTGTTTTTTCAATTTTGTGTAATTTGTGTAGATGTAATTTGTGCATTTGGTGTATTATGTAGTAATTTGGTAGTTTGTGTAGTTAGGTAATTTATGTAGTGTTTATAATTTATTTACATTGTGTATTATGTGTAATTGGTAGTTTATGTAATTTTATGTATTCTTGATAGGTAATTAGTGTAATTAGGGTATCTTATGTAATTGGTGTTGATGTAATTTGGATAATTTGGTGTATTGTGTAGTAATTTAGTAATTTGTGTACTTAGGTAATTTATGTAGTGTTTGTAATTTATTTATATTGTGTATTATGTGTAATTGGTAGTAATTTGGTAATTTATGTAGTGTTTGTAATTTATTTACATTGTGTATTATGTGTAATTGTTAGTTTATGTAATTTCGTGTATTGTTGATAGGTAATTAGTGTAATTAGGGTATCTTATGTAATTGGTGTTGATGTAATATGGATAATTTATGTAATTTGTGTATTGTATACTAATTTGGGTAATTTATATACTTGGTGTTGATTGAAATGATCAATTAAAAGAAAAACAAACGTTAATGAAATATGGTGAAATGGTAATATTATATTTGAGTAGACCAACTAAAATAATTATATATGTATGTATTCACATGTTACCTAATGTAACATGTACTGCATTACATAATATCTTATTTGAGTTATAAATTTAGAAAAAAATAAAATTTAAACTGTTGTTTTTTTTATCCGGATTTAAAAAAATGTTGTCTTTCATGATCTGGATTTAAAAAATAATAACAAAATTTAATTGAAAATAAAGTGTTAAGAATAATAATAAATAGGTTTGACTTTTTTTAATATATAAAAAAGATGATGGAGTTATAACATTACTAAAATACCCCTCCAACTATTTTAAAATGTTTTTTCTCTTTCTTCTTTTAGTTTTTTTATTCAGATTTAATCTCATCGACAAACCTAATTGACATTTAATTAAACTCGTGGTTGTAATTGAGTTCTCAAAGTTCTTATAACTCAATGAATTCTCAAATTATCTCTTATATATATATAAACAAAGTTAGTTGAACATTTATATTTATTTAAATAATAAAGCATGTAAAAAGAAAGTTATTTCACAAAAATCATACCATCTAAGAATTAAACCTAAGACCTGTGATTTCACACCCGGTAACTTTTCCACCACACCAATTGAATTCTTTTTTATAAAGCGTACTTGTGTGTGTGTATATATATATGTAAAAGCAAAAGAGAGAATGGATAATGGTGTACAAAAGGTGAAGCAAGGTTTACAACCTCTGATGCACAAGTATCTCAAAATTGTTAATATATAAATTTGAAACCCTAAACCTTCACAGTTCAAAACCAAGAAATATAAAAAATCAAAAAAAAAATAGGAGAGGGAAGAGGATTAGAGATTAAGGAAGAAGAGATAAAGAGTGAATAGCATTGATAGATGCTTTGTCACAAATGTGATGTCAACTAGGAGACGTGAAATTAGTGGTGCTTAATAACGCGTGTTTAGCGCACACTTGTATAAGTAAGTTTTAGGTGCGAATGCATGCCGATATATAAAAATTTTGAAATATCGTTGTCCATCTATCTAATATGTTTCTATATTTGTATCCTTGTGATACATGATTTTTGTTAAATAAAGATTGCAACACTCATTTTGATGTAAGAGCATATGGGAGCAATAATAGAGATTAGTGAATAGATAATTGACTAACTTATCTTTGACTTGAGTGGCCGGTGGTAATGGTTAGGCTAAGTAAAGAATCAATAGTAATATAATAATTAGTTATTAGATAAGATTAGAGGAATATAAAATTCACTAATTGAGATTAACAAGTATTTGTTTATCTATCAATATTATTTTTTATATTTTTCAACCTTTTAAAACTAATAAAATTAAATTCAAGAATCATCCAGTCTTAGAATATATCTACAGTAATTAAACTTTTTGAACAAAGTTAAGTAGAATATCACTTTTTAGAGATTAATTAGTAATTTTAAAAGAGAGATTGTAGACAAAGTTACTTTAATTACTTTGACTTCTAATAAATAGTTTGGTATTATTGAACTTATAATTATTTAAACTAAAAAACATACATTTTAAGTAAAAATCGTAACATGTATTTGAATAAAAATAAATATGGTTTTATCAAAAATAATAGATAATAATGATTTTATCAATAAAAAACTAATAGATATTAATAAAGACTAAATATGATTTTATCGAAGAAGAATGTTTATCACTGGGTTGAATGAATTTTGATTTAGTTGAATTGCGTATTTAATTTTGACTGTTGTTAGCCATATGTTTAGATGGTATGTTGTTATGAACTGTACCCCAAAGTCGAATAGTACCTTTTTTTAATGTTTCATATGTGTAACACATAAATTAAATAAATACTTAATTGAAGTTTTGGTTCATGTGGTGGAACCCAAAACTAAGGGTTTATAAAGTCGGATATTCAAAGTTCGGATATCGGATATCCGAACCCTTCCAATAGTGGATTTCACGATCTGAATTTAAATCCGAAATTTCGGATATTTGTTCGAATAGTGAGTCGGATATTCGAAATATCCGGAAAAAGTTATAATTGTAAAATAATTTAAAGAACTACATTTAAAAATATTTCGGATATTCGAAAAATTGTTCGAAATATCCAAAAATTTATCCAAAGTATCTGAAATACCCGAAATTATCCAAAATATCCGGAAAAATATCCAAAATATCCGAAAATTGTCTGAAATATACAAAAAAAAATATCCGAAAATTATACAAATTATCTGAAAAATTATTCTACATATCCAAAATTACCTAAAATTCATATATAGTATTTATTATTTAATAATTAAAAAATATTTCGGATATCCAAACTATCCAAAATATTTTAAAACCATTATCCGAATCCGAGAATTCGGATATTCGAATTCGGACTTTCGGATATTTCAGATACTGATTCAAACTCGAATTTTTTTAACACCCCTACCCAAAACGCAACTTTCAACCCCATGGTGGTTTTTTGAAGTTAAGGTCCCCATGGTGGTCTTTTTTTGGGAAGGGGGGGGGGGGGGAATTGGAACCAGCTGTTAGTCCCAAAGTTAGTTTTCGTGTGAAAAGACATTAATATCCATGAAGTTTACAATCATGCGGTCTGATAATGTTTCCCTATTTCGGTTTTAGTTTTTTTTCCCTCCAAATCTAACATCAATTAACGTTTGACTTTCCTCGTTTGACCTTCTTTGACTCATTGACTTTCAATTAAACCTACTTATTACACTCGAATTCACACATTATGTTTGACCCTAATCTTGATTATGTATATGATTAACCAATTGAAACACAAAGTTTGATTTTCCAAAGTCAAACTTTGACTTTGCGTAACATTAACCAATTGAAACACATGCTTTGACTTTGACTTTGCACAACATTACCTACACAGATACACACATATATACACACAGATACACACATACGTGTGTGTATATATATGCATCACAAAATCTGCCAATTAATCCACACCTACACATATTCAAGAACCGTCACAGAATCTGCATGCCTATATGCAGATATGCATACACAAATTCATGCATATATGCATACACAAAGACACTTACATATATGCGTACATAGACGTATACACACACATACACAAAGATATAAACACAGGCAGACACACACGAGATTATTCCTTTAACTTGAAGATTGATATTGCATTTATAAAGATAAGTTATCATTAGTAGGTTATCATTAACATAAGTTAACGCATATTACACACTAGTAGTTATACTAAACAACTACTAATTGCATATTACAAAAGACCTAATTGTTAGTTCTTAGTTCATCAAAAGACCTAATTACTACTTATTATATATTACAAGTACTAATATAACTAAGCAACTCTAAACAACCATTCCAAATGATCTTGTCCAACCACATTGAACCTAATGGTATAGACCACGTTTGGCCAGGTATTCATCAAAACCACCATGTCAACGCTCAGGTGGGTCCATGAGAGATCGACCAACACCGCGACTATAATGAACAAACCCGAACTTGCTTAGTAACCAAAGTTGACTAACGAAGCCAATTTCACATTTCCTAACACACCCGAACTCGTTATAACTCAAAACTGAAACCCGAATTCATACATGAGAATAGCCGGGTGTTAGCATAAATCGTAATTAACCATGCCATTGGACGATTTGACGATGATTTCACGGCGAGATGTTGAAGAATATATGATTCGAAGGTTGGAGTGTTTGTTAGGGTTGTATTATGCGAACGAACGCCGGGGGGGGGGGGGGGGTATATTAAATCGGCGTTTGGTTTATGCGTGAAATGACCATTATGTTGCCAATTGCGACCACCATAAAGGCCATAACTACAAAAAAAAACCACCACGTGGTTGAATTGCATTTTAGGTTCCACCAAAGAAACCAAAACTGCACTTAATTTTTAAATAAATATGAAAAAACTATGAATACGACTTCAAAATTGTATATAAAGCATTTTTTTCCAATCTTATAAATTGTAAATTTATAACTTTTTTGTATAGATAGTGTAGATAGAAATATATATATATATATATATATATATATATATATATATATATATATATATATATATATATAATATCACATATATTGTTACTTGTTTAATATTTGAATCATTATGTGTAAAATACGAATTCTAAAGCTATTAATACATATAAATGATTTTATATGGGCAAATACATTGAAAATATAAAATAAAATTTAGAATGATAACTTACAATTAAAAAAAAAACAAAACAAAACATTTGAACCCAAATGTTAGTAGAAAAAATGAAAAACAAACTAGTTGAAAAATAGGTGAATAATCAATTTTATATTTAGTAATAACATGAGCATCAATTCCTATCGTGATGGAAGGTAAGATGGTTTAGATGTAAATTTCTTGATTAAGGGTTTAATCTAGGGCTGGAATATCGTGTAACCCGTACACGATAAGACACGAACACGAAATGTGTATACTGTACACGACACGAAAACTTACCGTGTACATGTAACCCAAACACGAACACGAACCTGTTACTACATGGTATACACGATAGTACACGATAATAGCTGTTTAGAAGCACATATTTATGGCCGGATGAAGATGGACGGAACTAGCGGCAGAGACAGACATGGCTAGCGACGAGTGATGGCCAGAGAGAGATATGACCGGCGACGGTGGGATGGATGAGATGATGAGAGGCGAGTAGGTGACGGCTGTGGTTTGGTTTGTAAGAATGATTTGGATGAATTTAGGGTTAGGGATGATACAATATAACAATATTATATATATATATATATATATAATTTTAAAAATAACCAAGTATTAACAGGTAAACAGGTATTATACCTGTTTAGACACGAAAATTAACAGGTAATTTCGTGTGTACCTGTTTATTACACGAAACATGTTAAGGTCTTACCTGTTACATGTTAAAGTCGTGTAGATACGTGTCATGTATTCGTGTATCGTGTGTAAATTGCCAGCCCTAGTGTAATCCCTCTAATGTATAATATATTTAGGTAGCGTTTGGTAGGCTGGAATGAGAGGATGAATGGAATGAGTCATTGCGAGAGAATAAAAAAATGGTGTTCGGTTTGTCAATTGAATTACGTCAACAATTACACAAGAAATCTCATTCCATCAAATTCATTCATCCCCCCCCCCTCCCTGTTTTTTTCATTCCATTCATCTTCCGCCTTAGTTTCTTGATAACACCACCTGGTAACACCCACCACCACCGCCACCCCTGACTACACCATACCACCACCGTTACGGTTGCTGCCTGACCACCACCCCCCCTTGAACACCACCACCTCCGTCGCCACCACCATACCAACACGCGACCACTACCATTGTCACCGCCATACCACCATTGCCACCATCACTGTCGCTACATGACCACCACCGTCGCTCGCGCCACCGTCGCCATTGCAATTTATTATTTTTATTTTTGTATTTTCTTTTATTTTGAGATATGAGTATTTTTATCAGTTCTGTTACATTCATACGTTTTTTAAATTATTTTTCGCTACCAAACAAAATAAAATAATAATTTATTCTATTTCTTACGTTAACCAATCATGGCAAATGAACAGTAATAAGTCATTTCATTTCTTTTTCCATTCCTTATTCCATTCCATTCCTCATCGATTCCGTTATCCCCAACCAAGCATACCCCTAGTTAAAAAAAGTAATACAATCTGTAAAACATTTTATTAATTATTTATAATAAAGTATATTGAGATTGCTAAATTAAAATATTCTATCTAATAAAATTATCTCTAGGCTTGGTCACCATTAGCATGTACATCCAAATATAAAGATCAGAATACCCTAACTTAACATAAAAAATTAATGGAATTGATGAAATTGATGAAATGACAAGATTCAAAAACCTAAAGGGTTTAGTTTTTTTACTAAAATTACGTAACTAAACTCGTGATGAAAATTACAATAGCTCATTTAGTCATTTCTAAATTACAGAACAAAATTTTAAAAACTATTAATTAATCACATTAGCTACCAACTTTTGAGGGGAAGCCAAGGTCAAATCAAATAGCCTGATTCACATTCGTTCACGAGTCATGACTTGAATATAAATTTGACTTTTACACTTCATAATTTGTTACCATTATTAGAACGAGTTAATACGTATGGATTAAATTCACTCAGCAAACTATTTATCAATATTTATTTGAAATGAATTAGTACTCGAAATTGAACTATAAAGATTTTAGTAAATGTTATATAGTTATGTAAGCTTTTTCTTACCCGATTTTATAAACATATATACAAAAGTTATACGATAAATTACAAAATATTATGAGAATTTATGGAAACAAGGAAATATTAAATATAACTGGTTTTGAAATTAAATATGAAATATAACAGTTTTTTACAATAAAATTACCTTTAGTATTTACAGAAATTATTAAGCTTTTTGTGATATAAATTTATTGATGTTTGCATTTTATTAATAAAATATTTAAAGTTACGTGAGAAGTATTAACTTGGGTTCGGTATTTATATTAAACAATAAATAACATTGTTAATTGAATACATAATATATATTTAGGGGAAGATTAACATATAAATGAAATTAACGTGTTAAACGTAAGAATCAAGTAGAGTAATTATGTAATTACAACATAGGGTAATTACATCTACTTGTATATATAATTACTCTACTTGATTCACACGTTTAATACGTTAATTTTATATTTGATCCAAACCCTACATATTTAATAGACAAATAAAATTGTGAATATATAAATAAACATTCCGCGTAAAGTTGGATAAAGATGAACTTGTAACCAAAATGGGGAAACTGAATAACAAATATCCCAAACTAAGAAGCTAAAATATTTGACAACAAGATTATCGCATAATAGTAACCAAGTTTCTACCTTCATATATTTTGTTAAGACGACGATCTTATTTTTTTGCTTCCGGTCTTTCTTTTTCTTTTTAATGACGTTTTGACTCTACGACAAACCTTACGTTTACCTATAACGATTACGCGAGTTTGACACTTGAAGCAATGTGATATATTTTCTATGCATGGTTCTTTTGTGTCCTTTTATTAACAAGCAACTTACTTGATAAATCATGGTTCAAAATAACACATTATATAAGTATGTAGTCAAAAGTACGAAAATAAATATTAAATGAATACATAACCAAAGTAGTTTCATAAAACACGTTTCTCCACCAAAACGCTATTTATGTTCCTCTGTTCGTCCACCCTCTTTACAATATTACAAACATTTTACAATCTTCAAAACTCACAAACAAACTATTGCTCTCTTCTTCGATTCACACAATATTTTAGAACAACAAAAAATACCGAAAATGGAACACACTTTTGATCATGAAGAACAAATTGACCTCCCTCCCGGTTTCCGGTTTCATCCGACCGATGAAGAACTCATATCTCACTACCTTTATCCCAAGGTTTCCGAATTTAATTTTGTGGCCCGGGCAATCGGAGAAGTTGATTTGAACAAAGTCGAGCCATGGGAGCTTCCATGTAAATTATATGTTCCTTAAATTATAATATTCCCCTGTTTTTGCTCTGTTTTTATTTTATCTTAAAGTTTTTATATTGAAATTAAATTTATTGTTTGGTTTTGTAGGGAAGGCGAAGCTTGGCGAGCAAGAATGGTTCTTTTTTTGTGTTCGTGATCGAAAATACCCGACTGGTTCGAGGACAAACCGAGCTACAAGTGCAGGGTATTGGAAAGCTACTGGAAAAGATAAAGAAATTTACACAGAGAAATCACTTGTAGGAATGAAGAAAACACTTGTTTTCTATAAAGGAAGAGCTCCTAAAGGCGAAAAGACCAATTGGGTCATGCATGAATATCGACTAGATGGGAAGCTTTCTGTAAATAATACTGAGAAATCAAGCAAGGTATGAACATTAGCTAGTGTTTATTGCTATATTATTATGATAGTTAGAAGATATAATATAATTATGCTAATTAATAATAGTGATTAAATTATATCTTATTAGAAACAATATATGGTTTATTATCATATAATAATCACTATACTTACAAGATATAATTTAATTAGGTTTTGTTTTTTCATAGTATTTATTATATAGGTATGCATAGTTAATAAATAGTTAAATATTGCATTATATCTTACTGGGTTTTCATTATTTTATACGGCAATCATAAACTTACGGTTCTTGTCTTCTTTTTTTACGTCACAATTCTAAACATGTTTTTTTACAGGGTGAGTGGGTGATTAGCAGAGTTTTTCACAAAAGTTCCGGTGGAAAAAAGATCCCAATTTCTGGATTGATGAAGATGAATAATCGAAACAAAAGCGAAAGCGAGTTTGGTTCTATAGATATGCCTCCATTAATGGAAATTTCAAGTGTCGATGGAGGATCAAGAACAGAGAATTCACACGTGACCTGCTTCTCCGAATCCGTAGAAGAACAAGATCCAAACAACGAAGCAGTGATCGGTAGCTGGACCTCAAACACGATGGTTCCAAACATGGAAAGCTTGGACTCGGCATGGATGCAAGACCCGTCAATCTCGAAGATCTTTCTCGACGCGAACAATGATGGGAACATGAAAACAGAAATGGTAGATTATGGTATGAATATGAGTGGACAAGTTGATCTTGATTGCATATGGAATTATTGAGTAGGAAGCCAAATAATTGGTAGTGAAAAGAGTATAGTAAAGGTGTTGATTTATGGTTTTCTTCTTACATTGATGTTTGTTAATACATTTTAGGATAATTGCAATGATTTGATAGAATCAAAGGATGATTATAACTTGTAAACAATTAATATATCTTGGGCTTTTATTTATATTATTATATTTGTTGTCTGTGTAGATGTAATTTTCTTGAACTATATACTTAATTTTTTTTATCACACATTTAAAACATATAATGTTTGTTAGGTACAACTGAACTCTAGAGTTCATGACTCCTCTATTATAATTTATTATTTATAAATTGGTCTAATTAGATTAGTAAGATGGAGGATATCAACGTTAACACTTTCATATAAATTAACAAGACCGTCTATGAAAATCTTTTAAAATTTTGAGGCTTGTGAGTTGTGACTAGTATTTTAAAGGGCATCTAAAATCATATTTTTAATTATCTTATAAACAAGTGGACAACTTTATCAATTGAGTTGCATTTTTAAAACCCAATACAAACTAAAACATAATAATAATAATAATAATAATAATAATAATAATAATAATAATAATAATAATAATAATAATAATAGTAGTTGGCGTTAGGACTTTGCGCTATTGTTTCTAGTATCTTGTGGGATACTTGTGATAAAAATTTTCGATGCCATTAAAAGAAATTCTGGATGATTAAAGTTAGTATTTGATTGTAAAATTGTATCTTATACGTCTTATAGCGGCCATGCATCCAATTACCATTACATTGGGTTTGTGTGTTTTTCTATAGGCATCGGAGATCTGCATTAATAAACTCATGTGGTTGGAAACTATTAGGTAGCATACCTAGGGCTGCAAACGAATACAAATAAGGTTTTTTTTCATGTTCGAACGTTAAGGAAATAATGTGTTCATGAACGGTTCAAGAACACTTACCGAACGAGATTTCATGTTTGTGTTCGTTCATTAAGGAAATGAGCGTGTTCACAAACGATTCACAAACATAAATGAATGCAAATAAAATCGGTGGAGCTTAGATACAGAGGCCGATGTATTCATTAATGTGAATAATGAGGAAGGAAATGAGAACAATACAAAAACAAGATGACAATATAGTTTACAATTTATATTGGGGGAAATAAATTAAAGAATAAAAATGGTTAGATTACATATACAAATGAACATGAACGAGCATTCATGAACACATTACCGAACGTTCACGAACATAATTGAACGGACGGAGGCTCTATTCATGTTAGTTTGTTTAAATAATTGAACATAATTTCTTATTTATTTTCGTTCATTTATTAAACAATCAAGTATAAACGAGCTTTCCGTCGAACAGTTCACGAACTGTTCGTTAAACATGTAGTTTATTTACAACCCTAAACATACCCATTACCAGAAACCAATCCCAAACTAACCCTCAAACCGGCTTCAATACAAAGAACAATTCTATTTATTCATTTTTTTTTTCTAATTTCAAATTTATTACAACTTTAAAAAAATATTGTTCATAATATTTTTAAACTACATAATAAAATATTGATGTATTTCATTTTAACAAGTAAACAAATGTCGGGTATGTTTCGGATAATCAAATGTATTTACCTAATATCATATACGTCTCAAACCTATGAGAAGTTTTATAACTAATTCATAACAGGTGTCACGCATGAACGAACACCTATCTTTTTAACCATCCTGAATGTTAAAGATTCGTTTTTCCTCTACAAATTCGAGTTTTTCAACTAATACTTTAATTTGGCATTATCCTCAATGTGAATGTCAAATGTAATTAAAAGATTATATTGGTAGGCCAACAACCAAGTAGCTTTGATGGACTCAATAGGATCGATGACATAAGTTGAGAGATGTGTAGTAACCAACTCCTCTTAAATTAGAAAACGAAAAATAACTATACTCCTTTTATATGTAATCATTTAATCTGATTTATTTAAAAGTATTATCACTCTTCTTGCAATTTTATGCTATGTGCCTTAGCCCTTAAAATATTGCTTCATCATCGTCTTAAACATGTTTGCTATCAAATGAATTATTAGACCATCACCCCTAAAAACACGTACTAACACAGGTTTGCTCACAAATTGATTATTAGACTATCACCTCTAACACTGTGTTCCCAAGTTTCATTTAAGGAGAGAAAAGAACGGGAGAAGAATTGAAAGAGAAAAGAAAAAGAGGGGGAGGAAAATAATCACTTCATTTCATGTTCCCGAGTTTAATGAAAAATAGAAGAAAAGGAAAGAAAATGTAGGAGTTAATAGGTAGTTAATGTTATACATAAAAATTTTCTCTCCTAATCTCTTCAATTTGGAAGGATGGGTATTGACTTAAGTTTTCTAGCCTTTTCTCTCCCCTCCCCTCCCCTCCCCTCCCCTCCCCTCCCTTCCTTAAAAAATCTCTGGAACATGATTCATTCCCATTTTCTTCTCATTTCCTTCCCCTCCCTTCTTTAAATGAGACTCGGGAACACAACGTAAAAAACACGTACAAACACGTCCAATTAACTGACATATCAAAAAATTTATTCGTTATCCAAATAATTGAATGTATTTTTCTATAATGAAATTTGAAAAAATGAGATATGTGTCCTTGATGATATTTAAAACATTTAAAATATCTAATTTGTGTAAAAACAAGAAAAAAAAGGAGTAGAAGAAACATTTGACAATATCTACCTATTCTAATAAAGTAAAATAATTCTGGACGCGTGTTACTTTGTAGTTAATCCTCATAATTTTTCCCCTCCAAAAATAATATATGTCAATGATCATCAATTATTTACTTTCCTTTTACATTTCATTTATATTATATCTATAACAAGATTAAATTATTAATTTTCCTTTAAACTCTATTTATATTATATCTATTCATTTTTATAAAAATAAATATTTACATATTATACTAATATATGTTGTTAGAATATATTTTACAACATACTTTGTGAAATCCAAAAAACTTGGTAAAATTTAAAAATCAACAACAAAGCGTGTTTGTTAAAGAATAAAGATTGAAAAGAATAGAATTTTAAATGTTATCGTCAACATATTATGCTATGTATATTGTTGAAGATTATAAATAAAACAAACTCTAATATGTTTTTATTTCACGAAACAATTTTATTAATCGTTAAATCTTAAATATATATTAACGAAACCTTTAAAAACTCTCTGGTTGTTCATTATATTCTATCAAGCTATCAAATTGCTTTATTTGTAAATTGAGTTTTCTCATGCATTTTACCCGAATTCACGGGTATGGGTCTAACCAAACCCAGATAGCATTTAAACGGGTTATAACATCTAATTAAATTAAAAATTAATCTCACCAAATATTTGATATAAAAATCCTATTATTAATGGATATATTAAAAATCAATATCTGATATTTTTAAAGTAGATATTATTTATAAATTAAAAAACAATTTAACAATAAAAAAATAAACGGATCATTGGTCTCACCAAACCTAGATAAATTTTAAACCGGGTTATAACGTCTAATTTATTTGTGAACATTTTTATCATCAACTCCGAAGTATAGTTTTAATTTAACTTCAATAAATAAATTAAAATCTAATATAATATGTAAATATTATGACCGAATAATGTAAAACAACCCCGTAATACGTGGGACTAAAACTAGTTACAAATATTACAAATGTAGCTATTCCTTTCTTTTCACGAGTGCACATTAGGTAACTTGTTTACGTAAGTTTTATTTATTTATTCTTTTTGAAACAAATTTCCGCGTTTACATTGTACTTGTAACGATTTAAACCTACAACTTTCATCTTTGTAATAGAGGACACTATATCACTAGATCTTAGGTCATGAATTTGTAAATTATATTCTATAGTGTTTTTACTACTAGAAAATAATAATATATCTAATATAGAAATATTGACGATAAATGGTAAGCAAATATCAACAAAAGTGCATAACGGCCATGCATAAAGAACAACGGCACGCCTTTTTCTTTTGTCAAGATAATAATTTTTATATAGATTAAAATAATATCAAAAAGATGAAAACCAATTATTTGAAAAGGAACAAAACGATAAACAAGATTGTTGGACGAACTAGTTAGCTATAAATGTTGCAAACGTAAGTGATATCTACCTAGGTAGTCTTGTATAAAACAATTTGAACAAAAGAAAAATTATAATAACTTTGATTCCAAAAAGTTAATTAGTTAGTACATAACGATATCGTTAATGATCTCTATCAAAGTGGTTGAGATTTGATACACTCAAAGACTTTAATTTAAAAAAGCGGAGATCATGGTTTCAAGTCTCACATATATATAAAAAAAAAAAGAAATAAGACATTTCAGGTTGGGTCTTGAAGTTTTTTTTTACTCATGGATTTCCTCCTAAGTCCTAAGGATGAAATGAAATGATTAAGTGGATTGATAGATCGTCAACGATCTAAATGAACGTTAAAAAAATACATAACGATATCCACAAGTTTTGCCAGAATTTGCATTACGACAATATGTTTTCTGTATTGATAACATTTTTTTTTCTTTTTGCCGTTCAATAAAAAATATATGTAGTAATGACTTATAATTATGTATGCATTTGCTTATTAGACTAAACTAGATATTCTATTCAACTTTATGAATATTGATGTGAAAATGGCATATATTCACCTAAATTTGGCTTACCCTCCACCCCGCACACATTGCATTAAAATGTAATATATAATACTAGCTTTTAAACCCGTGTATTACACGGGATTTGTCAATTGATCGAAATTTAGATATTTAATCATACGTAATTTATGGATTTTTTTTGAATTTATAGATTAATTTTAATATTATCGCACACTCTTCAAATGTTACATATTTAAATTTTACATTTTCCCAATATTGAAATAATGTTTTAAGATGTTATAAAATTAAATATTGGTGATTACCTAAATATATATAAGAAGTTTTATATGATCAATACGAATGTAAGTTAAATAGTGTTTTACAAATTGTAAGATTATAAATATTGTAGTTATTCAACGAAAGTTGAGGTATACATATAATTAAATATTTATTATAAACATAGGTCACTATTATTATATGATAATAGTTCACAAACCATTATTTAAATTATTTAATAAATTTAATAAATCACTATTTGATTTAAACTTATTATAGATATTCATTAGTTTATATGTTTTTTTAAAAAAATCATGGCCAATCTTTCTATATTTAATAGTAAAATTAGATGTAATGAGTTAGTAAAAGTTAGTGTTATTTAAATTACTTCAAATACCTTTTTTTCATATGGGTTAGAATTAATAGGTCATACCAATTAAACCAATAGTCCATGAATAGCATGGATTAAGGAGAGTAGAGATTAGAAATTAGAAGAAAAATTTAAGTTAGGATTAAATGTGGTTAGAACACGTCATCTTTATTATTTTTGTTTATTAGTATAGGTAGATAGATAGTTATGTAATCAACTAGCAATTTATTTTATATTGATCATCACTACATCTTATATATTAGCACTATATACAAGTGCGAATTACTACTCTCTATGCACGAATACTGATTCTCGTGACTTTCTCCTTAATATTCGGTTACATGTAAAAGCCGTGCACACTTAATTGATACATGTTGCTATAAGATTTAAACTTTTTACTTTTTAAATTTTACTATATACAATCAAATTTAAAAAGTATTGTAAATGGGTTAAAAATGACATTTCTGTTGGGACATATGGTTACTTTTAGTTTTAAAAACAACTTGATATATAAAAAAATAAGAAAGAAAAGAAAAGAAAAGAAAAGAAAAGAAAAGAAAAAAGGTAACACTTAGCACATATGTGTAACGCCTTTAAGTCAATAATTCATAAAAAAAAAACGGCATCTATTTTCGGAAATAGCAAATAACACAAGGATTATTAGTGATCCTCAATGAAGAAACTTAGCTTGTCTAACTTTATATTTCTTAAGGTTTAAGAAAATAATTATTGGGTCGTTTAAAAAATATATAATAATAATAATAATTTTTGTTTTCAAATTTAAAAATTATTCCAACTTTTTCTAGCACCATTATTTCTCATTTGATAACAAAACAACTTTACTAAATTAAATCATGTCTTTTATATTTTCCAAAAGTGAAATATATTAATATGAAAAACTCATGAATCTTTAATTATTCACCTCCAAATTTGTTTTAGGTTGATTAAATATGAATATATGATTATGCCTCAAACCCTAAAAACAACTAATTATTGTTTAACAATCATGATTATGCAACAAACCCTAATTATGATCTTTAAATATATAAAGGATGCAATTATTCTTAAAAAAGGGTTTGATTAAGTAAAGTCTTTGTTGTTTGCTAGCTTGTGTTGATTTCTTCTTCATGCATAGCAAGGATGTGCATCTCTTGAAATGAAGTGAACAAATTACCACAAATGGAGTTATTCCCACTGCACTACTTTTCGAACACGTAGTAGCTTGATCTCTCCCACCCGTTTCACAATGTGTTGGCTTCCCGATCTTTAAGTGAGAAAAGTGGGCCAGTTAAGTTGGTTGTCTTGAAATGGATACACAAGTGCACATTCATCGGCTAATAGAGAATAATGAAATACTTGTCTATATACCTATGATTGTTTGCTAACCATGTTAGGGTATCCAGACAACGCTTATAATTATATAAATTTTAATTTTCGTTACTTATTTGTCCATATTTATACTTGTGAACGTGTTATTTGTAGTATAATATTATAAATTAGTACTAATAATTGGGACATCGAACCAGGAGCAAGACGGTGTTCAAAGTTCAAATCTATGCATAAAAGCACAATTTGCCCTCCAATAAGGTTAGGAGAATGCTTGATTGGTTTATTTTTTTAAAGCAGGTTACAAAGATATATATATATATATATATATATATATATATATATATATATATAGCAATAACTTTATTGTGTGTTAGGCCAACGCACATTCTAAATTTGAAGAGTCATGTTTTCTCATTTTAGCAAGACTATGTTGTCTTAACCGGACTCACACTGACTTTAAAGTTTGGCATGAGCATTCTCCCGAGCAGCCATACCACTTACTGCCACTTAACAATTGTTATGTTGCCACAAGATCCTACGAACTTTTTGGTGTAATCACAGTGAAATAAAAACCCGTATGAGCTCGACATTCAAACTAAAAACCTTTTAAGACTTAACTCAAATCTTTTATTGTTGTAATACATCAAAAGCGATATAAATGAAATAGTCTACCAAGAATCTTCTTAAACATTGTGTTGGATTTTTCAATTTGCAAGCATATAAAAAGAAAACCTAAATTAAAGGTCAAACGTCTTCTATTTTACCTGTTTTCTTATACTCATATTAAACTCAATTTCTTTCATCACAAATTTAATTGTGATTATTAATATAAAAGACAATAAGTGTTATTTAAAAAAAATAACAAAATGAGAATGATGATAAATATAATTTATTGTTATGTATCAAGTAAAAACAAAAAAAGGAAGGACATAAAAGGAAAAACACATTTTCCCTAGTCACATGCAATACGCATGTCAATTCATCCATCATTTTAAGACGTCTATAATTTTTAACAAGCGTTTAGTTATCAAATTTTAAAAAACAAAAACAAAAAAAAAGTTTGATCCAATTAAATTGCGCTACATGGACCAATCATGGTCATGCGCCCCCAAACTTTCCATTTGTTTTATATAAATATAATAATTTGCTACTGAGCCTAAAAATTAGAAAATATTAAACAAATTAGCAAGAAAAGTTTAATGTCTTTAACCCCAAATGATTATGTGCTTACATGTGAGGATTCGCTTTACAATATATGTATAATTGAGATGATATCATGGGATAGGAAATGGGTCCTCTCTTCTCTTGATCGAATCTTCTAAAGAAAGAAAAAAAATGTTAGGTGGATCATAGGGCAATAAAAGACAAAATAAGTTGTGTTGTTACTTGTTCTTCATCGTAAAAAAATAAAGGTTGATCATTAACAACATTGAGAACTTTAAGTATATTGCTAATCATGAAGAGGTTATCGCCACCTTGTTACGGATAATGCCGTTGCAACGAGTTCTACCGGATTAAAGACATGATTTTAGTGAGTACAAACACTTAGTGAAAAGTGAGTTAACGTAAGTTGATATCCATCTAAACCATTGTTACTAATTGTGTCAATTAATTACCTCATGCCATAATACGTATTGCACTTTTAAACTCTTTTCGGGTTGTTTTTTATCGACCAAAAGTTCTTCAGAGGAATTTTTTCTTGACAAAAAGAGTTTTAGAAAAGTGATTATCAAATTTAAAAATAGTATATCTAGTCTCTAGGTTTTACATGCATCTTGGTTGAAGACCATATAATGAACACAAATTACTTACCTTTGAAACACTATATATATTTATGTTCATGTGATTGTACTATCTCCTACTAACATTTTAAATCTTTTTCATACAAGTTTTTCATTAATAAAGAGTCGAAACATCATTATGCCAATTAGCAGTGGTTGAGTTCCCATTATAGTTCCACATGAGAAATCAATACGAATATAGTCTACATGTCCAACTAAACTATGAATTAGAAGTCCTTTTGAATTTCGTTTGGGTCATGGTGGGCAACGGTCATACGATCATAGAAACATGATGTATAAAACATGTCGGGGTAGGTTATTAAACATCAATGTTTTCATAACCGGACCGGACACCGAACCGGAAGGCTTACCGGGTCACCGGTTCAACCGGTCGGACCGGCCGAACAAATTTAGTCAAAAATGACGGATCAAGCTTAAAAAAATGATTTTTTCAAAAAAAAAATATTTTTTTTCTTTAGAAAACCGGTACAATCGGTGCGGTTTTCCGGTCTGACCGGCTGAACCGGTTCGGACCGACCGGTTCCCTGACAGCCGAGTGAACTATGTGAACCGGACCGGTCGGTGGACCGAATCCCGGTCGGACCGGTTCGACCGACCGGTTCGGTCCGGTTTCAACAACATTGTTAAACATCACACAGTTAAGGTGGGGTCTACCCACTTTGAATTTGTGTGAAATAAAAAGATGGTGATTAGAGCATTTTCATTTTACTCTATCTTTAAACCAATAATTACAATAAAACTCACTATATTTTCTTTATTCATTTCAATACAACATTGTTAAAACTCACAACCACTTTAAAAAAGTATTAAAAATTATAGGAGCTGAACAGTACATTTTCAAATACATAGAAAAATCGTTGTTTTTTCTAAAATATAAAAACTTTTCACTTTCAAATTCACAGAAGAAACGCTGTTTTTTTCTAAAATATACAAACTTTTCACTCACAACACCTTAAATCACTCTCTAAATTATAAAAACATCCCTCACTCACAACCACTTTAAAAAAATATTAAAAATTATAGAGGGTGAACAGTAATTTTCAAATTCACAGAAGAATCGTTGTTTTTCTGAAATATACAAACTTTTCAATCACAACACCTTAAATCACTCTCTAAATTATAAAAAACATCCCTCACATAAAATAGGGGATTTGATGAGAATGCTCTTAGTTATCAGAGAGAATTCCTAAACAACAATTAATTAATTCTTATTTATCTTATAATCCTTTAGACCTCAATAACTTTTTAAGGTTGTATAATTATCTTCCAAATCATGTATATACACGCGTGTTGTGTGCTGTTGCCAAGCATATAAGTTACTTAACAAATTAAATTTAGACATCCAAATGTACATTTACAACCCGAAATACAAACTATTTTTGGTTTCTTAAATTAACCTAATTTACCGGAAGCATGAATATGTGTATCGATAAGTATGAAAAGAAGAAAATTCTGATTTACTAAATATGTGTTACAGTACGATGGAAAAACTGTTGTCATCAACGTTTACCGGTTTGATTCAATGTATGGACAAATACATGCATCATGTAGATATAGAAGAACAATGATGTAAGCTTGAAAAAAGAGAGTGGTTCAATTATTATACGAGGCTCCAAATCCATATGATGTCATTATTTGTTAGGTACACGTAAATATGTATGTTTCAAATCTCAATTACAAATATGGAAATAATCAATTTCGTTATTTAAGGAGTTGGGATTTAATACGAAGAGATATGTTTGATTATAATTCATTTTTTTAATTGTATCGAATTTGATTGAAACATTGGCCAGATCTAACGCTGGATGAGACCTGCGTGTTAGAGTTCTTTTGTTTTAGACTAGATGTTGTTGTCTAATGTTTTGTGGGGTGTTTGGCCTTTGTTCATTATGTTGTTGTATTGCGGTTCTAGCCGTTTGATAGTTCGTTGTGTATAATGAATGCGCTTTTTTTAAAAAATGTATGGACTAAAAGTTATCTTAGAGCATTCACATCAGATTCTTTATCTCTATATCTATAATTGCACTAAAAATACTACATTTTTTATTATACAATTAAATAATACTTTTTTTGGGTTGAGTTATGATAAGAAGATTAGTTTTTGTAGGAAGGATATGAAATAATCTTGTCCATTCATTTTAAACTTGAATGGTTGAGATTAGATTAGAGAAAAAATCAAGTGTAAAACAAGGGTAAGGGCATAATAGGGAAAACATATTTGTTGACATTTTCTCCCCACATGCAAGACACATGTCAAATCCCCCCATCATTTTAAAACGTCGATAACTTTTTTACACGTCATTTTTTTAAAAAACAATTTCACCTTAATAACGAGTGTTTTGTTATCTTTTATATGTGTACCATATTACTATATAAAAATTAAAAAAAAATTCATGGGTTTTTTACAAATTGTGTTTGACAAAAATTATGTTATAAAATTGTGTTTTACTTTTTCATAGTGTTTTTTGCATTGTGTTTTTCATATTGTGTTATTTAATTGTGTTTTTCATTGTGTTTTTGTCATTGTGTTTTATTTTTGTAGTGTTTTTTCCATTGTGTTTTTTCACTGTGTATTTTCCATTGTGTTTTATTTTCCGGCAAAATTTCCGAAGACTTTTCCGGCAAGGTGGTGGTGGTGGGCGGTGATGGTTGTAGGAGATGAGTGAAAATTTAAGTGGGTTTTGAAGATTAATTAAGTGAGTTTTTGAAATTAAATTAAGTGGGTTTTCAATATTAAGGTAATAGACTAAAATACCATTCTTCCTAGCCTTCTTAGCAAAATCAAACTTCTTATTTGATCTTTTCTCTATTTTTTTTACATCTTTATCATTTAACTTTTCTCTCTCCTCCACTCACAATCACTTTCAATATATTAAAAAAATAAATAAAGATGAATAGTGGTCCTCCAAATTTACTTAAAATTTACATATCTCTTTAAATTTTCTTTTTTCTCTACTCACAACCACTCACCATTTTCTATAAATTTTTAGAGATTTCTCACACAAAATTTTTAGATGACCTGTTGTGAATACTCTTATAAAAACAATTTGTTAAGAGAGAGAGAGAGAGAGCGCGCTTGCTTGCTCTTTCATATTCATTTATAGAATTGTGGTTTATGTTAACAAAGAAAATCGAGTTTTTTCTTCATAAAATCATACAATATAGTTTAATTTGTGATACGAAAATTGGTTTAAAGAACTATTTCACCAACCTAAAATCTAGTTAGTGTAATCAAACTTGACGATCTAGTATATTTTTCCTACTCACTTGTACGTTTAATTGCATTACTTGGATACTTGATTTTTAGGTTTCAGAAAAACTTCTTTAGTCTTTAAATTTTACCATGTCGGCTCATGTGAATTTTGTGGTTTTCATAGGCTCGCCCTCTTCTAGCCGGACTCAATTAAGCCAAAAGATTTGAAAATAATTCTTTATTTGGACTAGACCCCTGCCATCCATAATTAGTTTAAACCCATTTTCATATGAAGTCGACATCTAAATACCATATGATGCAATTGATCATAAAGGATAAGTAGAAAACAAGAACTTGATCATAGGTATATAGGTATGTAATTGGGTTTGTTATAGGTTTATAACATTTTTCAGATTTAGTATAAGTATAATATTAAATAATACATAGTCTTATTACACTCAGTCTGTTTACTTATATTGAAACCATGCTGTGTGAATATATAATATATTTTTTATAAAGTTAACAAGCACTATGTTAAAGTCGATACCTAGATAGTTCTGTTTGTTGGCCATTCTAAAAGAAGGGCGATAGAAATTTGAGATTATTAAATTTATAAGTATGTTAGAAGCGTGGTTAACTTTTTTTAAAAATATTTTTAACTTGTTTTTGTGTGAGTTTAAGTTCCACTTTCAAGTATTAAATTTAACCAAATAATTAAGACCATAAACATGTATGGTTGTGAACCCGATGTATGAGTAATACGACTCAATGGGTGTTAGGGGTTAACTTAATGATACTTGATCTTGACAGAATCCAGGATATAGTATCCTGAATACTAATGATAATGAACCGATAATTTCTCTTTGACTCTTACCTTCGCAGGTAACCGTTGTGGACTTAGTCCATGTTGATGACTCGGTAGCTAGCTGATGAAAAACACGTGAGGCATAACCCTAACGGCTAGGAGTGAGGGCAAAGTAGAAGCCCGATATTATCGGGATATTTGTTATTGACCTTTTCTATTTAAACGAGGCATTGAGATCGATTAGGCACGCAACACACCTCAAAAACTATTTGTAACGCTTGGCTCCAATCATCATTGCTGTCAGTATGTAATTTTCACTTTGATTAATAAGAATAGAGGTAGGGTGATGATTAGTCACCTCCCAAGGTTTTATGACGAAGATCCTTAAAAATTAAGGGCTTTCCTCGTAACCACCCTTGTCCACCCTATTGCCTTCTTTATCGTATTTGTTAATTCTCTCAAGCATACTACCTCACTTACTAATTTGATCATGGAATTACCTTTGTTAATTTGATCAAGTATGTGACTTAGATTACCCAAATATGTCTTATCTGACTCATTGTCATCCCTTCCCCTTTACATGACACCTTCTAGAGCGTATAACCGCCCTTTTAAAGCATTAATTAGATGTTAGACCCTTAAATCCCGTAACCCATTTTAGTGTGGATTCGTCATTGCAAAAAATGGTATATAGGTATGTAATTGGGTTTGTTATAGGTTTATAACATTTTTCAGATTTAGTATAAGTATAATATTAAATAATACATAGTCTTATTACACTCAGTCTGTTTACTTATATTGAAACCATGCTGTGTGAATATATAATATATTTTTTATAAAGTTAACAAGCACTATGTTAAAGTCGATACCTAGATAGTTCTGTTTGTTGGCCATTCTAAAAGAAGGGCGATAGAAATTTGAGATTATTAAATTTATAAGTATGTTAGAAGCGTGGTTAACTTTTTTTAAAAATATTTTTAACTTGTTTTTGTGTGAGTTTAAGTTCCACTTTCAAGTATTAAATTTAACCAAATAATTAAGACCATAAACATGTATGGTTGTGAACCCGATGTATGAGTAATACGACTCAATGGGTGTTAGGGGTTAACTTAATGATACTTGATCTTGACAGAATCCAGGATATAGTATCCTGAATACTAATGATAATGAACCGATAATTTCTCTTTGACTCTTACCTTCGCAGGTAACCGTTGTGGACTTAGTCCATGTTGATGACTCGGTAGCTAGCTGATGAAAAACACGTGAGGCATAACCCTAACGGCTAGGAGTGAGGGCAAAGTAGAAGCCCGATATTATCGGGATATTTGTTATTGACCTTTTCTATTTAAACGAGGCATTGAGATCGATTAGGCACGCAACACACCTCAAAAACTATTTGTAACGCTTGGCTCCAATCATCATTGCTGTCAGTATGTAATTTTCACTTTGATTAATAAGAATAGAGGTAGGGTGATGATTAGTCACCTCCCAAGGTTTTATGACGAATATCCTTAAAAATTAAGGGCTTTCCTCGTAACCACCCTTGTCCACCCTATTGCCTTCTTTATCGTATTTGTTAATTCTCTCAAGCATACTACCTCACTTACTAATTTGATCATGGAATTACCTTTGTTAATTTGATCAAGTATGTGACTTAGATTACCCAAATATGTCTTATCTGACTCATTGTCATCCCTTCCCCTTTACATGACACCTTCTAGAGCGTATAACCGCCCTTTTAAAGCATTAATTAGATGTTAGACCCTTAAATCCCGTAACCCATTTTAGTGTGGATTCGTCATTGCAAAAAATGGTATAGAGGATGGGGTTAGCCCTAAACATTATATTTCAACAAAATAAAGTAGATAGGCTTTGAATGCAGTTTAGGACCATTGACATGCAACACCAACGAATTAAGGATCCCGTCCACACGTTTATATGGTTTTAAAAGCGTCAAATATGAAACATTGTCACTTGAAAATGAAAGTATTATCCAACACATTGATATAAAGACCATTTATTAACTTACATAATTCTTTTTTTTGGAACGACCAAATAAGTAACGCCAGGTACTATGTACGCGGCCTCCATTGGCTAAAGCTAGCCCGAGCAGGCTACGAGTCCGGACGGACAGAGCCCCTAGCAGTCTACCTATTGAGGGATTCCCCGGATAAAACTTGACCCCCACGCCCTCTAAACGGCACGACAACGAGGAGGCGGTAAAACCTGGTGAGATCAGGACTCGAACCCTAGCAAACCAGAGTCATCCCTCATATCTCCCACGTAAATTGGTGATAGTAAGGTTTGAACCCCCTACCTAGCTCTCACTAGTAAAGTAGTGCTTTACCATTGAGCCACGTCCAATTTATATTAACTTGCATACTAAATAGATGGTTATTACTCTTACGGATTTCACTAGAAAAGAAAACGTGATTACATAAAATGGGCCCCATTCAGTTTTTGCCCAGTTGAGACAATTGCCTGTTACAATAGGCCCAGCCTTCGGTAGTTTATCAGGAACCGTGTGGGACTTCCTCGTCGTCGTACGGCCCCGTCCCGAGCTTTCGCTGTCGGCCTTGTCATTAGACCACTCTCTATGCATAAAGTTTAAGGTCCGTCTAATTTATGGCTTCTCAAATTTTAGAGCTACTTCTTATTTATTTTATTTGTATTATCAAATACTTTTTGTCTAATCTAAAAGGCTTTTATATGACTAAATTTTAATAAGTTCTTATTCTGAAAAACAATTATCTTGATGTATGCATTGCATTTTACCTGTGTATAACGCACATGTTAATATTTAATTTTAAGCATTCTAACGTAAAAAATATGTTAGTCATGTGATCAAACAAGTGATAGATCCGGAGTTGCGTAGAAAACGTATTATTGCATGCGCTGGTATGTAAAAGCTATGCATCGGTATTGAAAATGCATAGGATTTAAGTGTTAAAAGTTGAACTTAAAATTGTGAGCATATACAGTATTGCATCTATCATAAAACTTGTTAAATATTTTGTTTCTTATATATGCGAAACAACATGTTAAAGTTGTGAGCATATACTACATTGCATTTGAAGAAACACTAAATAACCCCGACAGATTAAGGACAATCTTAGAGTTAAGTAGATGTTTCCCACGAGGGTTAGGTCCGGCAAAGATGGTTATTCTTCTCAACCTGCAAAACAGACACCGTAAGCTCGTCACTGAGAAGGGGGGGGGGTTCCTCCTTGTGACCACCCTCCGGCGTGAGAATCAGACTAGGTTGCTCTGAATATAAGTGTATATAGAAAGAAATAGCTAGAGAGAAGATGATGATACCGTTCCAAGGTGTTGGAGTATTTATAGCCGAAGGTAGGTTTCCAAGCAGGTACGGCCAGCTGTATAATATTCCTTTTCCACCAACTACGGGCTACATTCGTGCCACGATGGGAGTTGGTGGGTAGGCAGCGGCTGATAGTGACATTTTGTGCTGGAGCGTGCTCCTCCTCGTACTATTGTCAGTGAGCTGTCACCCTGTGATTGGTTCATGGGTTGCTTTTGTCAGATCTTGTCTATTTGTCCATACCTTGGTAGGTATAGTACAAAAGATCTTCTCGAAGCGTACGGACTGGCTCTTTTGGGCGGGAATATTCCCGCCCTGCTCATTCCTTCTTCAGGTGACATTACTGAAATATTAAGAGTTAGTGCCTTATGCGTGTAGCCTTACTGTTAGTGCGGGTAGCCTTCCTTCTTGGCTTGTACCCACAGCTGCGGGGACAGGCAGGGTACTGTACCAAGGGAGGCTTTCCTGCGGGAACAGCTGGCTTACTGCGTGTAAGGTCTTCATCTCTCTGAGCATGGTGGGTCCTGCGGATCCAGTTGGTCTTTGCGCAGACGTACCTCTTCAAGGTGAGTCTTGTGGGTCCAACTGGGCTTTGCGGGGACCTACCTCTTCAAGTCCACCCAGTCTATTGTTCCTCTCATGAATTGTTAATAAGTGAAGGGAACTTTTGGACTTTAAACAGGGGTTTTAAAAAGGGGTTTTCGTTTTTTTAAGGTTCTCCGTGGGGATTCTTCCCTTAGTTTTCCTAATGTCACTTGCAGAAAATTCCCGACTTTTTCTGCTTGATCTTTGGGTATGATACGGGTAGGTGTGTAACCTCTTCGCAAGTCGGGAGCGTTGAGTTTCACTTGTGTAGATTCTCCACGAGGTTTTGGTAGTTTTAGACATAGTGATCAGTTATGTTAAACAACCAATTCCACCTTGAAGCTTCAAACAATCTAGTTCTCAACGTCCCGCCATGCGGGGGTGTTATTTCCCTTTAGCATAGCCCATAAGATCGATCTTCTTGGTTTAAATTCCCTGCAAGTGCTAAGTATGTAAAGGGTTTCGCCTTGACACTGTACCCGCACTTGTCTTATGGTTTCTTGTTTCCAAGGTAAGGGGGTATATTCCCTCTTATTTTTGAATCTTTTTGAAATTCGAAGGGTTGGTGAAAAGATAAGGACAGTCCAAACGGTTGAAAGGACGTTGGCGTCTTCTGACGGTTTTAGGACGTGCAGGAAGTTACGACGACATGACAGCATGTGGTCAATCCGGACGCTTTTTCAGGCGCGTGGGCGCGAGCTTCATGGCACGCGCCATTCTTACATCTGTTGCCAGCTTGCTTTTTCCACGTGTCGCCGTGTCATTGCTCCTACGCTCTCTCTCTCATCCGCATTAAATTCATCGCATTCATTGCGATGAGTATATAAGGCGGAGAGGGGGTATTTCGTCCAATATCTTCACTTCACTCTTCTTTCTTTTAAGCGATTTCCGGCGAACCAGACAGTATACGACGCCCCTAAGGGCAAGATAGGGGTTTACGCTTCGTTCTTTCTATATGGGAATCTAAGATTCCCATTAACGAAGTTCGTATACCGTGTTTTGGAGAAACACGGTGTTCATTTGACAGAGGTGCACCCAATGGCAATTGCTAAGGTTCGCCATTTCGAATGGGTGTGCCGTATTTTGGATATCGAGCCTCGAGTCGACCGCCTGATGACCTTCTATACTTGGAGGTGCATCCAGGGTTGGTATACCCTTGTCACTCGGATCAAGGGTTTGAAGATCTGCGCTACCGAGCATAGTCTTCGCTCATGGAAGCGCGAATTTTTCTACATTTCCGCTCGCGTCGTTCCTATTGCGATGACGTTCAAGAATGGGAGGGCACTCCCTAATCTTCCGGCTTCCAATTACCAGGAGACGGAGTGGTTCACCAAGATTTCCCAGATTCGGACTACTGTTTATCGCTTCGCGGAGTCTGGGATGGTCGTGATTGAGATGAGCCGCGTGTGGAAGGATGCCGGGTCTGGGACGCCGCAGATACCCATCGTTCTTGAATACGGTTTGAACTATATTCCTTATGGTATGCTCCGTCTTTTGTGTTGGTTTAGGATTTCCTTCTAACATTGTTATCATTTTTATTTCAGAGGGGAACGACTTACAGTCGCTCTTGCACCCGCGGGAGACTGGTGGTCCCACGCGGTTGGGTACTCGTGACCTTGATGAGAACGAGTTGCCCATTTTGGAGAAGACTGCGGATAGATTCGTAGAGGTCTATCCGCCAGGCCATGACATTTTAAGCGCCGCTCGGCCAGGTAAGGAGTTCTTTAATCCTCGTCCTCTTCATGCTCAAACTTCTGCTGGAATTCCTCTGATCTTGTCATCTTCTGATGAGGGATCCGCAGATGGGCCTTTTATTGTGAGGAAAAAGAAGGCGGCTGGCGTGAAGGGCAAAACGAAGGTTGCTACCTTCGTTGACCTGGGGAATCAGTCTGATTCCGAGACTAAAAGTGAGGAGGCGGCGGGGAACCTTGGTGGTGGTGACGAGACCATTGCGAAGGTAACTGGCGTGAAGAGGCCAGTTTCATCGGGTCCATCTCCGCCTGTCAGGGCTTTCAAGATCAAGAAAACCAGTAAGTATACTTTTTGTGTACCTTTTCCGCATTTCCTTCCACATTTGTTTTTTATATCTTTGTTCTTTATGCAGGAGTGGACTTATCTGCTTTTGAAGAAAGTGGTGCGGGAGGAGCTAGTTCAGGACCCACGACGATAGGTTTGGTCAACCTATCCGAGGCGATGACCCAGGCGGCTGCGCCTGTTTCTGGTACTGGTTCAGTTGCTTATACTGTTGAAGCAACTGTTCCGGTTATGACGTCGTCTGTCGTGGCTGCTGTGCCGACGATGGCGTCCACTTTTGTTGCTGCGTTGAGCAGTTCAACTTCATCGCCGGCCGTCAGTGCCATCTCTACTACATCATTCACCGGACCGGCGGTGACTTTTTCTGTGAGCTCATCCGCAGCGTCTACCACGGTTATGAGTTCATCTCAAATGAGTTCATCTCCGATGGTCTCTACCTCAGTGGCTTCTACAATGTCACACTCGGCGTCAGCGACTACCTCGTCCTTGGCCGGTTCTTCAGGTATGTTTAGAGTTGGGACCTCTTGACTTACCTATGTTGATGAGGGAGTCCAATCTTTGCCTCCTTCCTATCTCCTTGACCTCTTGGATGGATATCATTTAGGTTCAGGTGATGGGTTTAGCGGCTATCGGCCTGTTATCGACCCTACAGGTGCGTGGGGTTACTTTGGCCTGTTATCCATCCTTGTCATTTTTTCCTAACTGTTTTCTGTTTTCGCAGTTTCGGATTCCAATGAGGTCTATGCCCCAAGGTGGAATATCCGCCGAGGGACAACTCTCAGGACGGCTGCAGACTGCGTCGACTGGGCGCGCCATGCCGCTCCAAGTGGTGCATTGGGGGAGGCCATGGTTAGTTACCAGGAAGGCCGGTTGTCCACCGAGCTTCGAATTCTACTCGCCCGGATGCAGCCGCGTGTCGAATTACTTTGTCGTGAAAACGATAAGTTAAAGACTGCGCGTAGCTTAGAGGGGGCTCAGGTGCGATCGCTGCGGGAGGAGAACAAGAAGCTTGCCGCCACCGCTGCTGAGAAAGAGAAGGCCTTCAAGGATCTTGAGGCCGAAATCCAAGCCAGGCATGAGGCCCGTTCCAAGGCTACTTAAGTTGTTAATGAAAAACTTAGGTTGGCTAAGGAAACGGCGCGTAATGCCACTGAAAGGGCCACAAAAACTGAAGCCGTGGCTGAGTCTCTACGCGCTGAGAATGAAGAACTGAAAGCCAAACTGGAGAAGCTTCAGCAGGCTCATGAGGCTTTGGCTTTGGAGGATGCCAAGAAGCTACAGGAGCTCTTGGATCAGAAGGGTGTGCTTGATCGCACTGAGCGCAAGCTTAAAAGCGTTGAGGAGGCTGCTGCCAAGGAAGTGTTGCTTGCCAACCTTAATAAGAATGAGGCCGAACGCGCACGCGATCAAGCTCAAGCTACCCTTCAAGAGACCTTGTCCAATAAAGATTGGCTTCTACGAGAAGCGTTGCCGCAGGTACGCATAGCTCAATTATTCTTTGCTTTTTGCTTTTTTCTTTATACTTAGAAAAGTTTTTTTTTTTGTGTAGGTTGTGCATCGGATTTTCGCGAACACATCCTATGATGATGCCATGAGTGCATCCCTCAACGCTTCTCATGAGGATGGAGAGAAAGCTGGTTTCTTGCTTGGTCTAGGATTTGCAGAGAAAGGCATCCCGCCTTCCAAATTTCCTCTACACGATGTTGACACTGAAGCTGCCTATGACCAAGCTGTGAACCAGTATGCTGCTTTCTCTCATCCGGTTGTGGAGAAGGTTAATGAAGTTGCTGCTGCTGATGACGGGCTAGCTGTTCTCAAAGCTTTCCTCGAACCGCCGCAGCCGACTGATGGTGTGGGTTCAAGTGGGTTTGGAGGAAGTGGTCCCGAAGCTTGAATCTTCAGAATCCTCCAAGTTGTTAGGATAAATTTGTACTTTTTGTAGGCGGGTAGATACCTAGCCATTTTGTAATGTTTGAACAGCTTTAAATGTGAATATAAATGTTTTGTTAACGCCTTGCCTTGTAAACATTATATGATTTGCTCATGCATATTTTAGTTTAACTTAGCAGTTTTCTAAGTGTTTTGAATAAGTTAACCTTTCGACGTGTGTCAGATAATAGGTTAATGTTCTGTTTCCTCTATCATGATTGTGCGGGTAGGACCGTCACTTTCACTTAGTAGGATGACCAAACTTTCTGACCTGCGTGAAGGTTTTCCTCATCTTCCCCTTAGAAATTTTTACTGTTTTTGTGTTTATGCGGGTTGTGCCGCTTTCCACACGCAACGACTTACTTCCTCTCTCACTTATTTATGCGGTGAATACCGGCATATCAGTGTGGTCAGTTCATAAGTATAAAGGTAAGGCTATCAACATCAATGTGATAAGGAGAATCATTTCCATTAGAAGTGGCTCTAGGCCTGTTCGTTACAAGTTTGGAATTGATCTACATGTAGCATCTGCGTAATTGAGCTCCATTCCATGTTCTTGGGATGGGGGTGCCATCGAGCCTTTCGAGCCGGTATGCGCCCTTTCCCAGAACTTCTTTAATAATGTATGGCCCTTCCCAGATCGGGGCCAGCTTTCCTGGGCGCTCCTGGTTCGAAGCCTCGTTGTTACGCAGTATGTAGTCTCCAACATTGAAGTTGCAGAGTTTCACCCGCGTGTTGTAGTACTTTTGCATTTGTCGCTTGTAGTTCTCTTCACGCGCTGCGGCTAAGTCTCTGCGCTCTTCGGTTAGCATAAGGTCTAACCGTCTTTCCACATCATTGTCTTCTGGTTGAGTTATGACTCTTGGTGAGGGTAGACCAATCTCGATTGGAACCATGGCTTCAGTGCCATAGGTGAGGCTGAACGGGGTTTCGCCCATGCTTGCTTTTTTCAGCGTTCTGTTTGCCCAAAGGACATGTGGAACTTCGTCCATCCAGCCGGATCTATGCTCCAAGAGTCTTTTCTTTATGCCGTCGACGACGCTCTTGTTTGCTCTTTCCACCTCACCATTACCCTGCGGGTGTACCACTGAGGCAAAGGTGTGGGTGATTTGAAGCTCTTTCAGCCACTTTTGTAGCTTCTGGTCAGCAAAGTTGGTGCCGTTATCGCTCACCAAATTCTGTGGAAGTCCAAAACGACAAATAATAAATTCCCAAATAAATTTTTTGATATGTTTTGCGGTTGTTTGGGCTAGGGGTTTTGCTTCTATCCACTTGGTGAAGTAGTCGATGGCTACCACTAGGAACTGAACGTTCCATGCTGCTGTGGGAAATGGGCCCGTCACATCGATGGCCCACTTCTCGAATGGCCATGAAGAAGTGACTGGAACAAGTTCGTTATTCGGGCGATGCGTGTTGGGTGCGTAGAGCTGGCAGGACCTACATTTTCTGATGTAGGCCAGCGCATCCGTGTGCATCCCCGGCCAAAAGTATCCCGCGTTGTTTAGCTTAGCTACAACTGCGCGTGGACCTGCGTGTATCCCACAGATGCCTTCGTGTACTTCCCTTAGGAGGTAGTCGGCATCTTGGTCGTCAACGCATCTGAGGAGTGGGCCAAGAAAATTACGCCTGTAAAGTATGTCATCAACGAGTTGATAGTTTAGTGATTTACAGCGTATCTTTCTTGCCTGTGTCTTTGACTCTGGTAGTACACCCGTCGCAAGGTAATTTATGATTGGCGTCATCCATGTTTCCGTACCGGTTTGGATGACACAAATTTCCTTGTGCGGGACTGATGGTGCTCCAAGGAGTTCAACGCGGATGTCCTTTCCCAAGTGGGTGAAGGCTAACAATGCAAGCTTGCTTAACGCATCCGCAGATTTGTTTTCGCTTCGCTTGATGTGCACAACTTTGCAATCGTTGAAATCGCGCATAAGGGTTTTTGCTTGTGCGAGGTACAGGGCCATTGTGTCGTTCACGGCTGTGTACGTCCCGTTTATCTGGTTGGCTACTAGCATGGAATCCACGTGGGCTTCCAAGTTTTTCACCCCCATCTTACGCGCAATTCTTAATCCGGCCAAGAATGCTTCGTACTCCGCTTCGTTATTCGTACTTGGGAAATCCAGCCGAATAGCGTAAGTGTATTCTTGGCCTGATGGGTTAGTTAGTTTCAACCCTGCGCCTGAACCTTTGTTGTTGGCTGCTCCATCAGTATAGAGTCGTCAGGCATCGTTAATGTCTTGTGCTGGAGAGGGTTGAGCCTCTTCCTGGCACTCTTTTTCCCGCAAAGCGAGGACTTCTACAATAAAGTCGGCCAAGACCTGGCCTTTTATGGCTGGTTTTGGCTTGTCCTTTATCGCGTATTCTCCCAACTCAATTGCCCATTTGGCTAGGCGCCCTGACAACTCGGGTTTGCCTAGAACGTTTGCAAGTTTGAAGTTGGTGAGAATGGTGATTGGGTGGCCTTGGAAATATCGTCTTAGCCTGCGTGAAGCCTGTACAAGCGCTAAGACTAATTTTTCCAGGGTGGAGTACCGGGTTTCCACGTCTGTTAAGACGCGGCTAACATAGTAGATGGGCATCTGGATGCCTTTTCGTTCTACTAGTAAGACTGCCCCGGTTGCTCTGTCTGTGGCGGAGAGGTAGAGAATTAATTCCTCCCCCACTTCTGGTGCTGTGAGCGTTGAGAGTTCGATCAAGCGTGACCGAATCTCTTGAAAAGCTGCTTCCGCTTCTGGTGTCCAGCGGAAGTGCGTTTTCTTCAAGCAATTTCTCAATGTTGACACGAATGGGAACGACCTATCCGCATGGTTTGCCAAAAGCGGTTAAGTGCGACTAGTCGTCCATTCAGTGTCTAAACCTGTTTGATGGTAGCAGGTGATTCCATTTTCATAATGGCTTCGACCTTTTCAGTGTTCGCTCCGAAGCCATCTTTGGTAACGATGACTCCTAAGAACTTCCATTCTTCTATCCCAAAGGAACATTTGCTCGGGTTGAGCTTCATGTTTATCTTTCTGAGCGTGTTGAAAGTTTCTTCGATGTCTTTCAACATCGCCTCTGGCTCGAGGCTTTTGATGACCAAGTCATCCATGTAGACTTCCAAGTTCCTCCCGATTTGGGCATGAAACTCTTTGTCCATCAGCCGTTGGTATGTGGAGGCATTCTTTAGTCCGAATGGCATCATTTGGTAACAAAATGTGCTATCGGGCGTCCGAAATGCGGTTTTATCCTGATCGTCAACAGCCATGTGGATTTGATGGTACCCTTTATACGCATCAAGGAAACATTTAAGGCGAAACGGTACTAATGAATCTACCTTAAGGTCAATTTCGGGTAACGGGTAACAATCTTTGGGGCATGCTTTGTTTAGGTCTTTAAAATCTATGCACATGCGCCATTGTTTGTTGGATTTTGGTACCATGACGGGATTTGCAACCCATGTTTGATATTTACTAACGCGTACGATGCCTGCGTCAAGGAGTTCCTTGACTTGGGTTATACACGCGTTAGCCTGCTCAGCACTCATTACGCGACGCTTTTGTATGACCGGTGTAAACGCCGAGTCACACTTGAGCTTATGCTCAGCCTTACTTCGAGGTACACCAGTCATGTCAGCTGGTGTCCACGCGAAGATGTCGGCATTTTTTTGCAACAAGCGTTTGAGTAAGGTGCGTGTGGGATTAGTGATCGTTGGGCCAATGGTAACAGCCCGGTCAGGGTATTTGCCATTGAAGGCCCATTCTTCTGGCTCAGAGATGGTTGGTTTAGCCATTTTTGGTTTGGGTTTAGATGAGACGGTTGCGATGCATACCTGGGGAATGCCCGTGATCATCGCGACGCCCTCAGCTGTTGGCCATCCCATCATACCATGGACCGAAGACACCACGGCATTAAATCTTGCCATCCCGTCTCTCCCAAAGAGAATTTCGTATGTGTGGTGTGGCTTCCTCATTACAACGAAGTCCACGTCTTCCGTGCGGGAGTACTTCCCGTCCGTGAGAGTGACGGGGAAAGATAAGATTCCCAAGGGGGTGTTTGTGCTTCCGTCGAACCCTTCCATTGAGGCATAAACTGTTTCTAGGCGTTCCTTGTCTTCGTCGTCTAGCTTGTCGAAGAACTGCCTACACATGATCGTTGAGGAAGCGCCATTATCAGCAAGGGTGCGGGAGGTGATGTAGTGCCCTAGCTGGCTTTTGATGACTATGGGGTCTTCTTTGTTGGGCCCCCCTGGCACACGCGGGAAGCGCACTTCTGCTTCCTTCCACGCACTTGGCTCTGTTCGTCGTTTTCTTCCGCTGATGTTGCCGTGAACCATGTGAATGCTGATGTCGACAGGGCTTCCTTCCATTGCCCTTGTACCGATTGTCTTTCCTCCCTCCGTTCTTGATTGACGCCACGAGGTGTGTGAGTTTCCCATCCTTGACGAATGTTTCGACGACATCCTTCAAGGATGTGCATTCCTCAGTGGTGTGGCCTTTTGTCCCGTGGAAGTCACAGGATTTGCTCTGATCAGCGTTTTGACGCTGTCGGATTATTGGAGCCTTTGGCCATGGGAGCCTCTCGGTGGAAAATATCTCGGTGACGCTTTTGATGAGTGGCGTCCATCTGGGATTCTGGCTCGACGAGTGCATGTTGTCCCTTCCGCCTAAGAGAGGGCGAGAGCTGGATGAGGTGTCAAAGTTTATCCTTGACTGCCAAATACCAAGCTTCCTCTTTTTATTTTGTCGGGTGGTACGGACGTTATTTTCTCTTGTTCTCTGAGTGTAGAGGTTTGTGCTCTGGGGAAGATTTCTACCCAGTTGCTTCTCCGTTTCGGCAAAGCGTTTAGCTGCTGTCATGATGGCATCCCACGTGGATGGCATGCCATCTTTACCTGTCAACGTGCGGATGAGCTCTGGGTACTCAGCGCCCTGGATGAACAAGATCTTCGCTTATAGTGCCCAGACTTAGCTTCTTTGAGTTGAAGCGAGTGATGAAGTCTAGCAAAGATTTGTCTCCCTCTTGGATGCAGTTGAGGATCGTCCATTGCTCTTCAGTATATTTTCTTTGTTAACTGAAGTGCTGGCTGAACTTGTGCTGGAAGTCTGCCCAATCATAGATGTGGTGGACCGGTAGACGATCAAACCACGCTCTGGCTGCCCCGACAAGCGTCATCTGGAACATGTAACACCATGTGGGTTCCGTCCAATTACTGACGGTTGCCCCCGCTATAAATCTGTTCAAGTGATCGTCCGGGTCAGATATGCCATCGTATGTGCCTATGTTGGACATCTGTTTGGCACTCTTTGGAGCGATTGCTTCCACATTGTCCCTTGCAAATTTGGACGTTCCTGCATTCGCAACAGTTGGTCTGAAAGTTTTGGAGAAGTCACGTGGGTTTCCTCCCGTGTTCTTTGGTTAGAAGGTTCCCTCGAAATTTCTTCTCGAGTGGAAGTCTACTTCGTTACGCTTCCCTTTCGCCTTATAACGAGGGTTTGCGTCACTGTCAGATTCTTCCCAATCTTCGTCATCCAAATGCTCGCAATCATTGCTCATGTTGAGCTGTTGTCGAGTGCTTCCGAATTCGTCATTGGCCTGTTGGAGTGAACGTAAACGTTCGTCCAACTCAGCTTGGAATTCTTTCTGACGTGCTTCCGCCCAAGCTTTAACTTGTTCTGGTGTTTGTCGCGGAAGTCTCGTCTGTTGTTTCCCCAACTGGGTATCAATGAATCCCAGGAGAGGATTGTTTACTGCACTTGCCCCGGCTTGGGTAACCGGGGTAGTGTTCATAACAATCGTGTATTCACCGGTGTTCCCCCCAGTAGCTGGGGTTGTGGTTACCGGAATTTCTTGGTCACTCGGTGGCTTTGGCATCGGAGTAACCTTAACCATCTTTCCAGAAGTTTGAAAAAACTGAGAAAAAGAATTAGTTCTAGCATAATGCACGGATGGCGCCAATGAAGAAACACTAAATGACCCCGACAGATTAAGGACAATCTTAGGGTTAAGTAGATGTTTCCCACGAGGGTTAGGTCCGGCAAAGATGGTTATTCTTCTTAACCTGCAAAACAGACACCGTAAGCTCGTCACTGAGAGGGGGGGGGGGGTTCCTCCTTGTGACCACCCTCCGGCGTGAGAATCAGACTAGGTTGCTCTGAATATAAGTGTATATAGAGAGAAATAGCTAGAGAGAAGATGATGATAACGTTCCAAGGTGTTGGAGTTTTTATAGCCGAAGGTAGGTTTCCAAGCAGGTACGGCTAGCTGTATAATATTCCTTTTCCACAAACTACGGGCTACGTTCGTGCCGCGATGGGAGTTGGTGGGTAGGCAGCGGTGATAGTGACATTTTGTACTGGAGCGTGCTCCTCCTCGTACTATTGTCAGTGAGCTGTCACCCTGTGATTGGTTCATGGGTTGCTTTTGTCAGATCTTGTCTATTTGTCCATACCTTGGTAGGTATAGTACAACAGATCTTCTAGAAGCGTACGGACTGGCTCTTTTGGGCGGGAATATTCCCGCCCTGCTCATTCCTTCTTCAGGTGACATTACTGAAGTATTAAGAGTTAGTGCCTTATGCGTGTAGCCTTATTGTTAGTGCGGGTAGCCTTCATTCTTGGCTTGTACCCACAGCTGCGGGAACAGGCAGGGTACTGTACCAAGGGAGGCTTTCCTGCGGGAACAGCTGACTTACTGCGTGTAAGGTCTTCATCTCTCTGAGCATGGTGGGTCCTGCGGATCCAGTTGGTCTTTGCGCAGACGTACCTCTTCAAGGTGAGTCTTGTGGGTCCAACTGGGCTTTGCGGGGACCTACCTCTTCAGCATTAAAATTCTAAACGATATTGAAACTGAATCAAATAAACATGTTAATAAGCGTGATAAAAAAAATGCAACACTGTCTTAATATTTATTAAATGTGTAATAAGTTATAATGTTGAATTATACGGTTTATTTCAAAATAACACACATTTTTTTATAGAATCTTTTCTTAGAAGTGTTGTTTCTGTGTTTGTATGTTGGGCTGTCTTGAGGATATTGGGCTTCTAATTGTGGGCCTGTAGCAGATTTTGATGTTAGGCTTGTAGCTGATAGTGCTAGAGGTGGAAAAAAAAAACAATCCGGAATTGAACTCAAAAAAAATACCCAGAACCAATTTTTTTTATACCTGGGTTTTTAAAACCCGAACTCGTACTTGACCATACCGTTAAGGTACGGATAGGGTATGCATTTTGTTACCAAAACCCTTACCCGGAACTGGACCCGATGTATACCCGGTAATACCCGAAAACCAGAACCGGTTCCATACCCGAAATTGGGTTTTTCCAATACCCGAAACTAGGTTTTTCAAATACTCGAAATTACCTGAAAAATACCCGAAAATACCCCCCAAAAAGGGTAAACCCTTACAAAATTCAATCTATACCCGGAAAAAAACCCAAAAAAACCAGAAAATAGGATTTTTGCAATATCTGAAAATCGGGTATTCAAATACCTGGTTTTAGAATATCCGGTTCTATACCCGACTCAAACCCGATGCATAGGTTGTGGTTTTTAGAGACAATACTCAGACCCGAACCCGACCCGTATTGCCAATACCCAATTTTCTAATACCCGGTTATACCCGAACCCGGAACCGGGTATTTGAAAAACCCGATTTATGATCCTCCTATAGATATGGTGCACATATTGGATTTTTCTAATACTCAGTTCCGGACTTCCGGTTATGGAAAATCGGGTATTAGCCATACCTGGATCGGGGTCGGTTCCGGGTATGGTATGGAATTTCCCAATAGGGTATTTCAATACCCTACTTTCGGGTATTTTTCAAGTATTTTTCGGGTATAGATCGGGTTTTCTAAGTGGCTGTCAGGTGTAATAGGAACCGATTTTTGGATATTTTCGGGTATAGATGGGCACAGGTTTCAACACTGAAAGTCATACCCTATGAGTATGGTCGGGTCTAGGTTCGGATTTTCAAAACCAGTTTTTCTAATACCCGGTTCCGAGTTTTTTTTCCCGGGTCCGAATTCGGGTTTGATTTTTTTTTCACCTCTAGATAGTGCTATGCCTAAAAGTGGCTTTGCTTGTAGTAGAGTGGGCTTCTCAATTCTCATATTAAGCTTGTATTTGCGAAGTTATAAAGGATTTCAATACTTTTAATAATTTAAAAAAACCAATACATCTATTATGGGGACTCTAAGCAACGTGCATTAACTTGTTAGAACAAATTTGTTGACTAGAGATTCTCTTCCCACCACCAAAGCACCGGTTTAGTCGTCATTTCAGTAAAAGAGTAACATACGAACACATTTTTTTTTTTTTTCAAAAAATAAAACTCAAAACGTCGGTTTTGTTTCATAATCAACTCTGTGTTTTGATGAAAAGAATTTAATAAAGGTCCAATCCCAAACTTAAAGTGCACAGGTAGCAAATTGGGACACATTATGGATAGATGTTTTGTAATAATTGGGCATCCAAAAGATTTTAAACCTAAGGGGTGGGTGGGTGGGGTTGTGGTGAAACAAGTAATCCTAGTGTTTTAAAATGACATCTAATAACTACATGATAGAAAAATAAGAGGTAAATGCTTCTATCACTGATATTTGTTTATTCACATATTTTTTGGTATCATAGATGACTTTCGCATATACTGTAGATTATAGATATACATGTACACAATTCCTGCCGTAACCAGCGAGACAACGACAACTAGTTAATTAATATTTTTTCTCACTTCAAAATGGGTATACATTAGGATATTCAAGAGTTTAATAAAATTAACATGCTTTGGTATATGTACATATGTATGTTAAATAATAATAGATACAAACTTATAGATGTAAAGAATCATAGGACAAGCATGTGCATATTATAGAATCATAAGATAGACATTTGGTACGATATGGAAATGAGATTAAAAGGATTTTTTTTTGGAACGCTCAAATAAGTAACGTCGGTACTTCGTACGTGGCTCCCAGTGGCTAAAGGTAGCCCGAGCCGGCTACGGGTCCGTACGGACGGAGCCCCTAGCGGTCCACCTCTTGAGGCATTCCCCGGATAAAATCCGAATCTCACGCCCGCCAAATGGCACGACAACAGGGAGCTGGTAAAACTGGATGAGATAAGGACTCGAACCCTGACAAGCCAGAATCATCCGTCATATCTATAAATTGAGGATATTGAGGTTCGAAACCCCTACCTCTCACTAGTAAAGTGAGTGTTATACAATTGAACTATATTCAATTTATAAAGAAAAAAAAAGAAGGAAAATAATTAATATTTATGATATATAAAAAGATCGAAAAAGAAATGAGTAAAAAAGAAAGGAAAATTAAATAGTATCATTTACCATCTTCTTCTTCTTATCATTATTATTATTATTTTTTAACCACATTTTTGTATATTAGGTCATCACACTTTTAAAATTTTTAAGAGTCATGTTGTCCCACTTTTGCGAGACTATCTATAGAGGTGGGGTACCAAAAAGACCCAAGTATCTTTAAGTATTACCCGCGGGTCAGAGGAAACCCCCTCATATGCCATCCGCGGGACATATGGATCACCCGCATAACTCACTGAAGGAAGAACAACGATGCGTCCTAGTGACCATACGCGGAAGCATCCAGGCACCCTCAGAAGTCACCCGCTAAGATGACCGGAAGGCAATGCCATAGGACAGCTGTAATTAACTACCAAGATCCTTTCTTGGAGAATTCGTGACCCATCAACTAATAAATGAATTGACAGTTGGCCAGTTATAACCTTGCACATGGCCAGGGTTCTCTCGTCCTATCATGGAGAGACACGTGTCCAGGTTGTTATAACCATGCACATGGGACGTATAGCTCAACCTATCACTTGAGGGCACGTGTCCAGACGGTTACGGGAACATCTTCTAGAAATGGACAGCTGGCCCAATCACATTCCCACACTCTTTGGCTATAAATACATTCACAATCTCTTTGAGGTAGACATTTACACCGGAGGGTGGTTACATTTACGGGAGCATCTTCACATTCCCACACTCTAAATACTTAAGTATTTTCTCTCTATTAGAACGGTACTTATTCTTACATCGGATGGTGGTTACGGGAAGACCCCCCTCTTGTCCTTCCCGTAACGAGCTCACGGTGTTTGTTTTGCAGGTTTCCCGTCACTGGACTTTGAGAGATTGAGCTCATATCGTTTTTGGTTGTTGTTGTATCCTACCATGTGGACTAATCGGATCTAGGACCCGTTAAGAAGAGTAGATCCGTGTTCCTTCACTATCCAAACCCACGTTGCTTTCAGAGTTTTGCTCTACTCTAAATCTTTATCGCCAGCCACCTGACAATTATTGTGATACCACGAAAACATAACCCTTCTTTGAAACAAGTAATCCTAGTGTTTTAAAATGACATCTAATAACTACATGATAGAAAAATAAGAGGTAAATGCTTCTATCACTGATATTTGTTTATTCACATATTTTTTGGTATCATAGATGACTTTCGCATATACTGTAGATTATAGATATACATGTACACAATTCCTGCCGTAACCAGCGAGACAACGACAACTAGTTAATTAATATTTTTTCTCACTTCAAAATGGGTATACATTAGGATATTCAAGAGTTTAATAAAATTAACATGCTTTGGTATATGTACATATGTATGTTAAATAATAATAGATACAAACTTATAGATGTATAGAATCATAGGACAAGCATGTGCATATTATAGAATCATAAGATAGACATTTGGTACGATATGGAAATGAGATTAAAAGGATTTTTTTTTGGAACGCTCAAATAAGTAACGTCGGTACTTCGTACGTGGCTCCCATTGGCTAAAGGTAGCCCGAGCCGGCTACGGGTCCGTACGGACGGAGCCCCTAGCGGTCCATCTCTTGAGGCATTCCCCGGATAAAACCCGAATCTCACGCCCGCCAAATGGCACGACAACAGGGAGCTGGTAAAACTGGATGAGATAAGGACTCGAACCCTGACAAGCCAGAATCATCCGTCATATCTATAAATTGAGGATATTGAGTTTCGAAACCCCTACCTCTCACTAGTAAAGTGAGTGTTATACAATTGAACTATATTCAATTTATAAAGAAAAAAAAAGAAGGAAAATAATTAATATTTATGATATATAAAAAGATCGAAAAAGAAATGAGTAAAAAAGAAAGGAAAATTAAATAGTATCATTTACCATCTTCTTCTTCTTCTTATCATTATTATTATTATTTTTTAACCACATTTTTGTATATTAGGTCATCACACTTTTAAAATTTTTAAGAGTCATGTTGTCCCACTTTTGCGAGACTATCTATAGAGGTGGGGTACCAAAAAGACCCAAGTATCTTTAAGTATTACCCGCGGGTCAGAGGAAACCCCCTCATATGCCATCCGCGGGACATATGGATCACCCGCATAACTCACTGAAGGAAGAACAACGATGCGTCCTAGTGACCATACGCGGAAGCATCCAGGCACCCTCAGAAGTCACCCGCTAAGATGACCGGAAGGCAATGCCATAGGACAGCTGTAATTAACTACCAAGATCCTTTCTTGGAGAATTCGTGACCCATCAACTAATAAATGAATTGACTTGGCCAGTTATAACCTTGCACATGGCCAGGGTTCTCTCGTCCTATCATGGAGAGACACGTGTCCAGGTTGTTATAACCATGCACATGGGACGTATAGCTCAACCTATCACTTGAGGGCACGTGTCCAGACGGTTACGGGAACATCTTCTAGAAATGGACAGCTGGCCCAATCACATTCCCACACTCTTTGGCTATAAATACATTCACAATCTCTTTGAGGTAGACATTTACACCGGAGGGTGGTTACATTTACGGGAGCATCTTCACATTCCCACACTCTAAATACTTAAGTATTTTCTCTCTATTAGAACGGTACTTATTCTTACATCGGAGGGTGGTTACGGGAAGACCCCCCTCTTGTCCTTCCCGTAACGAGCTCACGGTGTTTGTTTTGCAGGTTTCCGTCACTAGACTTTGAGAGATTGAGCTCATATCGTTTTTGGTTGTTGTTGTATCCTACCATGTGGACTAATCGGATCTAGGACCCGTTAAGAAGAGTAGATCCGTGTTTCTTCACTATCCAAACTCACGTTGCTTTCAGAGTTTGGCTCTACTCTATAAATCTACATCGCCCGCCACCTGACAATTATTGTGATACCACGAAAACATAACCCTTCTTTGAAACAAGTAATCCTAGTGTTTTAAAATGACATCTAATAACTACATGATAGAAAAATAAGAGGTAAATGCTTCTATCACTGATATTTGTTTATTCACATATTTTTTGGTATCATAGATGACTTTCGCATATACTGTAGATTATAGATATACATGTACACAATTCCTGCCGTAACCAGCGAGACAACGACAACTAGTTAATTAATATTTTTTCTCACTTCAAAATGGGTATACATTAGGATATTCAAGAGTTTAATAAAATTAACATGCTTTGGTATATGTACATATGTATGTTAAATAATAATAGATACAAACTTATAGATGTATAGAATCATAGGACAAGCATGTGCATATTATAGAATCATAAGATAGACATTTGGTACGATATGGAAATGAGATTAAAAGGATTTTTTTTTGGAACGCTCAAATAAGTAACGTCGGTACTTCGTACGTGGCTCCCAGTGGCTAAAGGTAGCCCGAGCCGGCTACGGGTCCGTACGGACGGAGCCCCTAGCGGTCCACCTCTTGAGGCATTCCCCGGATAAAACCCGAATCTCACGCCCGCCAAATGGCACGACAACAGGGAGCTGGTAAAACTGTATGAGATAAGGACTCGAACCCTGACAAGCCAGAATCATCCGTCATATCTATAAATTGAGAATATTGAGGTTCGAAACCCCTACCTCTCACTAGTAAAGTGAGTGTTATACAATTGAACTATATTCAATTTATAAAGAAGAAAAAAGAAGGAAAATAATTAATATTTATGATATATAAAAAGGTCGAAAAAGAAATGAGTAAAAAAGAAAGGAAAATTAAATAGTATCATTTACCATCTTCTTCTTCTTCTTATCATTATTATTATTATTTTTTAACCACATTTTTGTATATTAGGTCATCACACTTTTAAAATTTTTAAGAGTCATGTTGTCCCACTTTTGCGAGACTATCTATAGAGGTGGGGTACCAAAAAGACCCAAGTATCTTTAAGTATTACCCGCGGGTCAGAGGAAACCCCCTCATATGCCATCCGCGGGACATATGGATCACCCGCATAACTCACTGAAGGAAGAACAACGATGCGTCCTAGTGACCATACGCGGAAGCATCCAGGCACCCTCAGAAGTCACCCGCTAAGATGACCGGAAGGCAATGCCATAGGACAGCTGTAATTAACTACCAAGATCCTTTCTTGGAGAATTCGTGACCCATCAACTAATAAATGAATTGACAGTTGGCCAGTTATAACCTTGCACATGGCCAGGGTTCTCTCGTCCTATCATGGAGAGACATGTCACACCCGGCCCTGAGCGGCGGAAACAGCCGGGCGCGCGCGAGTGGGGATTGATAATTAAGCACGGGCCATTGCAAACATTCAAAGATTTTCATTGCGCATGAAATGTTTGATACAAATACATTACATTGTTTAAAAATTACATAAAAACATCCAAGTATAAAAACTGTTGAAGATTTCCATGCCATATCCCCTTGCGCGGCGGGAACAACCACGCGCATTTAAGGGATAGAACTAAAATCTTCCAAAAAGCTAGTTTTAGATGTTCAGCGTGAGGTGCTCTAAGTGTGACTCCATGCGCTACCTAAATATCTCCTGAAAGACACGTAAAAACATTTGAATCAGTATAAACTGAGTGAGTTCACAAGTTTTAGTAACTTGATAAATCGTATTGCATCATAATCTTGATACAAATCATTCTGAAACATAATTCTGATATCTTCATTAAAACACATGCTTGGTAAAACATAGTTCTATCAACATATTCTGATAAAATCGTTCCGCGGTTTACGCGCGAACATTTCTGGGAACTGTGCTCGTCTATGCAAAGTGGCGCTGCCACTACGAGCTAAAATAAGTAATACCGTCCCGCGGGTTACGCGCGAACGTTTCAGGAAAATGTGCTCGTCCATGCAAAGTGGCGCTGCCACTACGAGCTAATCAATAATTCCGTCCCGCGGGTTACGCGCGGACGTTGTGCCGGAAAACAAGGCGCTCGTCCATGCAAAGAGGTGCGACCCCTACGAGCGGGCTCAAACCCATAGTACTGCCCCATGACCATACTAGGCACTCGTCCATGCAAAGAGGTGCGACCCCTACGAGCGGGTGGATCAAACCAGCAGTCCCTACCCTTAGAGTTCCAATGGTAAAGTGATCACTTACTCGGGTTCTAGCGCACACACATCGAAAACCTTAGATAACCATTCGCATTGCTCATCATGAAATATAATTTAAACACATAATCGTTTGTATAGCTTGTAAGTATACCATGATAAAACATTATTTAAGTACGTGTCCCTCGCCCCGAAAACAGTTTAAAAACAGTGAAAACAGCGAGAATAGGGGCTGTGAGACTCACCTGTGGTTCTTGTTAAGGGATTAAATCGAGATTCGGGTTTTCTTGGTGTTGGCCTTGGAATTGAAGGTCTAGAATACGATTAAATAACAAGAAGTATATATATTAAGATCAAGAAATAGGAGAATATAAGGGTTGGAAAGTAGATCTCAAGGTTATATTCTCGGCTTACCTAGTAACAGGATCGGAAATGAAAACAACGGATGCTTGGGAGAGGATTAGTGCAAGTTTGCAGTTCTTTGAAGTGTGTTTTGGGTGATAATTTAGGTTACATATTTATAGGCAACTCAAGGGAACACAATCCCTTGCTTTAGGGGATTGTAATCTTTTCATATCTAGGGGTAATGATGATAAAGTATGGAAATTATTATTATTTATTTAAGAGTGGAGTAGTGGATAAAAGATTTTGATTTGATTTGGTCAGGACATGCAGGTCTGGGGTTGGTGAGAATAGGGTGGCTGACAGTTGACTTTTCATGTTACAGTGTGCTTTTTCAGGTACTTTTGTTAGTGTACAGTAAAAAGTGGAAAATCTCTGAAACACGCTACTGTTTCCTTTTGGGCGGGAGTAATCTCCTTACAACTGGAGAATAGACTAAGTGTTCTGCGCGTATTACTTTGTGCGCATAGCTTTCTGCGTGAAGGACATTTCTTTGCTGCGGGTAGGTGCGTGACCTTCTCGCAGTCAGGGACATTGAGTTTTATTTGTAGATTCTCCAGGTGGTCTTGGTATTTCAACATAGTGATCAGTTATGTTGAAGTCAACTCCATCTTGGAGCTTCAGACAAACTAGCTCTCAATGTTCCCGCCATGCGGGGAGGTTAGTTCCCTTCCGCACGCGCATAAACGATTTAGGATGCACCCGCCTTAGCATCATGCGTGACGGTCAACCCATTAGACATCATAACGTTAAGGTACATGAAAACATAAAGCCAAAACATTCGCGCATGGCGCATATAACATATGCCCACGCTGGTTCTTAACATGGCGCGCTCGCGCAGGGCGCACATAACAAATGCACGCGCTGATTCTAACATAGCGCGCTCGCGCAGGGCGCACATAACAAATGCACGCGCTGACTAACATGGCGCGCTCGATATTTACAATCACCTAATTATTAGGTTGATTACTTAGTTTATAGGATTGAGAAATTTACCGGGTGTCACATCCTCCCCCTGTTAAGCGAATTTCGTCCCGAAATTTAGGAGACGTTGCTGGCAGAAGCCATGCTCTGAAAGAGGTGTGGGTATTTCTGGCGCATTTGATCTTCTCTTTCCCAAGTGAATTCAGGCCCACGCCTCGAGTTCCATTGAACCTTTACTAACTTGATTTTGCTTCTGCGCAACTTTTGTTCCTTCCAATCGGTTACTGCTATAGGTTCTTCTACGAAGTGCAGCTGTTTGTCGATGTGAATCTCTTCCAACGGAAAAATCAACGTTTCATCAGATAAACACTTTTTGAGGTTGGACACATGAAACGTATCATGAACTCCACTGAGTTCGGCGGGTAAACGGAGTTTATAAGCAACCGGACCGATCCTTTCCAGGATCTCAAATGGTCCAATGTAGCGCGGATTCAACTTTCCTCGCTTGCCGAAACGGGGGACTCCTTTCCATGGAGAGACTTTCAAAAGTACTTTATCCCCTACTCGAAATTCCAGTGGTTTCCTTCGCACATCTGCGTAGCTCTTCTGTCTATCGCGCGCTATCATAAGGCGATCCCTTATCTGAAAAATCTTGTCTGTTGTTTCTTGGATCAATTCTGGACCAGTCATTTGCTTTTCACCCACCTCAGCCCAGCACAGTGGGGATCTACACTTGCGTCCGTACAAAGCTTCGAACGGCGCAGCCTTGATACTTGTGTGATAGCTGTTGTTGTAAGAAAATTCAACCAATGGGAGATGAGTATCCCAGCTACCACCGAAATCGATTGCGCACGCGCGCAGCATATCTTCCAATGTCTGGATTGTTCGCTCGCTTTGCCCATCCGTTTGAGGATGATAAGCTGTACTCATATCAAGGCGAGTACCTAGAGCTCCTTGTAACAATCTCCAAAATCTTGAGGTGAACCGACTATCTCTATCAGAAATGATGGACACCGGGACTCCATGTTTTGAAACTACTTCTCGAATATACAATCGGGCTAACTTTTCCATCTTATCGGTTTCCTTGATCGGCAGGAAGTGTGCTGACTTAGTTAGCCGATCCACAATAACCCAGATCGTGTCGTAACCCCCAGGTGTCCTTGGCAGTTTGGTGATGAAGTCCATAGAGATTTGTTCCCACTTCCACATGGGAATTTCTGGCTGTTGAAGCAACCCTGATGGTTTCTGGTATTCAGCCTTTACCTTCGAACACGTCAGGCACTTACTGACATACGTCGCGATGGCGCCTTTAAGATTGGGCCACCAATACAGCGCTTTAACATCTTGGTACATCTTGTCTGCGCCAGGATGTACGGAATACCGCGTTTTGTGAGCTTCGTTTAATACTTGCTCGCGCAATCCTCCCTTGAGAGGGACCCATATGCGGTTAGCGAAATATAGATTGCCGTTCTTAAGTTCCAAATTCTTAATCATACCCCCAAGGGATTCGTTTTTAGCAAACTCTGGTTTCAAAGCTTCTTGATGAGCGTCTCGGATGCGGGTAGAGAGATCTGCGTGAATGGTCAACCTTAGAGCCTTGACTCGTAGCGTTTTTATTCGCTCCTTCCTACTTAGCGCGTCTGCTACCACATTCGCCTTTCCAGGGTGGTACTTTATTTCACAATCATAATCGTTCAACAATTCAACCCATCTTCGTTGCCTCATGTTTAAATCCTTTTGATCAAATATATGTTGAAGGCTCTTGTGATCCGTAAAGATTACACACTTTGTACCATAGAGGTAATGGCGCCAAATCTTTAGCGCGAAGACAACCGCTCCAAGTTCCAGATCATGCGTTGCGTAGTTCTTCTCATTGGTCTTGAGTTGGCGCGAGGCATACGCTATGACTTTGTCTCGCTGCATAAGGACACATCCGAGTCCCTGATGTGAAGCGTCACAGTAAACGACGATGTCGTTCGTCCCTTCGGGCAGAGACAAAATTGGCGCACTACATAACTTCTGTTTCAACATTTGAAACGCTGCTTCCTGATTTTCGCCCCAAACAAACTTCTTGTCTTTCTGAGTTAGCGCGGTCAGAGGTAGAGCTATCTTGGAGAAGTTCTCAATGAAGCGTCGATAGTAGCCAGCTAGTCCTAGGAATTGCCTCACCTCAGTTGGGGTTTTTGGCGCTTCCCAGTTTTCGATAGCCTTGACTTTGGAAGGATCAACGTGTATTCCTTTCTCGTTTACAACGTGACCGAGAAAATGAACTTCTCTAAGCCAAAACTCGCACTTGGAAAACTTCGCATACAACTTTTCTTTCCTTAACAATTCCAGAATCAATCTCAGGTGTTGCTCATGCTCGGCCTTGGTCCGAGAGTAAATCAGAATATCATCTATAAACACAATCACAAACTTGTCCAAGTATGGTTTGCATACGCGGTTCATCAGATCCATGAATACAGCCGGCGCATTAGTTAGCCCGAAAGGCATCACTAAGAACTCATAATGGCCGTATCTAGTTCGGAAGGCTGTTTTCGACACATCTTCCTCATGGACCCTAAGTTGGTGGTATCCTGACCGTAGATCTATCTTCGAATAATAACTGGATCCCTGCAACTGGTCAAATAAGTCGTCAATCCTCGGTAAGGGGTACCGATTTTTGACTGTCAGCTTATTCAGCTCCCTGTAGTCAATACACATTCTGAACGAACCATCCTTCTTCTTAACAAACAGTACTGGAGCTCCCCAAGGTGAAAAGCTTGGGCGTATGAAACCCTTATCCAATAGTTCCTGTAACTGATTGGATAGCTCTTGCATCTCAGATGGAGCTAGTCGATAAGGCGCTCGAGCTACTGGCGCAGCTCCTGGGACTAAATCAATACAAAATTCTACTTGTCGCGGCTGCGGCAATCCGGGCAAATCTTCAGGAAAAACTTCTGGAAATTCGCGCACTACTGGTAAGTCTTCAATTCTTCGCTCATCTCCTTTCTTCTCTACTACATGCGCCAGGAAGGCGTAGCACCCTTTCCTTAGGCACTTACGCGCCTTTAGGCACGAAATCAGTTTCGTCGCAACTCCCCTTCTTTCCCCTTGAATTACCAAGGTTTCTCCGTTCAACAGTGGGATCCGAACCTGCTTCTCATGGCAAATAACTTCCGCGTGGTTCTCGACTAACCAATCCATACCTACCACAATGTCAAAACTTCCCAAGTCTATTGGCAACAAATTAATATTGAACCCGTGACCTCCCATGACTATTACACATTCTTCAGTTCTTTCGTTCGCGCATAACTGCCTACCATTGGCTAGTTCTATAGTATAAGGCGTGTCTAGCCTACTGGTTGCTAAGCCTAGGGAGTTTTTAAACTCAGCAGATATAAAACTTAGGTCAGCGCCAGTATCAAATAAGACAGATGCAAAATGTCCGTTAAGCAAAAACGTACCGGTTACCACATTCGGCTCTTCTTTAGCTTCGCCTGCGCCGATCACAAAAGCTCTTCCGCGAGCTTGGTTTCCCTTTTGCGGGCAATCCCGACTAAAATGCCCTGGCTTCCCGCATGCGTAGCAGTTGTCGCTTGCTCCAGCTTCTCTGACACGGCAATTCATCGTCTTGTGCCCTGGTCTGCCACATTTGGCGCATTCGATTCTTGCGCATTCACCCTCGTGGTGATACTTGCATTTGTTGCACCATGGGCGAGGCCCGCTGTATCCTTTTCTTGATGGCTCCGCGGCTTGGATCGCGTAAGCCCTTACGCTCTCCTGCTTCTTGAACGGTGGCTGCTTGGAGTCGGACCCTCGGTGGTGAGAGTTCCACTTCCTCTTGGGATCAGAGGTTCGCTGCTCGATTCCGCGTGTAGTTAACATACCCGCACGGACCGTATCCCTTGTAAGGGTGATGGCCCGCGCTACCGCCTCATCAAAGGTTGGAGGCGCTGCGGCGTCGAGCGGAACCCTAACAACAGGAGGTAACCCAAAAATATACCTCTCGATCTTCTTTTCCTCCGTGTTTGCCATGTCTGGCACCAACTGGCAAAGCTCGTTGAACCGGTTGTTGTAGGCGTCGATATCCGTTCCTACCATGGTGTGGTTCCAGAATTCCTGTTGTAGGTTCTGAATTTCTGCGCGAGAGCAGAACTTTCTCATCAACATTTCCTTCAGTTCCTCCCAGGTCTTGTGGAGAGCAACTTCTCGCCCCAATGTTTTCGTTTGAAGCTTCCACCAAGACGAAGCTGCTTCTTGGAACATGCAGGTCGCGTAAAGGACCTTCTGGTTCTCACTACATCCGCTAATGGAGAGAACTGTCTCCATCTTGTCAATCCAGTTGTAGAGCCCAATGGCCCCTTCGGTACCCTTGAATGGCCAAGGCTTACAGGCCATGAATGTCTTGTAGGAGCATCCTTTGTCCAAGGCTCCTGATTCGGGTTCTGGGGTCTCATTCTGATGACCCTGACTTGATTCGGCCTTGCTGGCCTCATGTGTTGCGATTGCTTGCGCGATTATTTCCGCGAGTTCCTCGGGTGTCATGGTAATTCCTTTGGCTTTAGTTGGAGGCATTCTCGCTTTAAAAGAGAATGAAAATATATCAAACTTAGCGCATGTACTCTGAGCACATAATGTTATCATTATTTACTACACCGTGTGACCCGTGTTCCTAAGTGTGTGTATAGTTTCTTTTGAAAATATTTTCTTTGAAAAATATTTCATGTGATTCCCCAACGGTTATAGTCTAGGTTAAAACTTCTTTTCCTAGTTCGCTATAACCAGTGCTCTGATACCAATCTGTCACACCCGGCCCTGAGCGGCGGAAACAGCCGGGCGCGCGCGAGTGGGGATTGATAATTAAGCACGGGCCATTGCAAACATTCAAAGATTTTCATTGCGCATGAAATGTTTGATACAAATACATTACATTGTTTAAAAATTACATAAAAACATCCAAGTATAAAAACTGTTGAAGATTTCCATGCCATATCCCCTTGCGCGGCGGGAACAACCACGCGCATCGAAGGGATAGAACTAAAATCTTCCAAAAAGCTAGTTTTAGATGTTCAGCGTGAGGTGCTCTAAGTGTGACTCCATGCGCTACCTAAATATCTCCTGAAAGACACGTAAAAACATTTGAATCAGTATAAACTGAGTGAGTTCACAAGTTTTAGTAACTTGATAAATCGTATTGCATCATAATCTTGATACAAATCATTCTGAAACATAATTCTGATATCTTCATTAAAACACATGCTTGGTAAAACATAGTTCTATCAACATATTCTGATAAAATCGTTCCGCGGTTTACGCGCGAACATTTCTGGGAACTGTGCTCGTCTATGCAAAGTGGCGCTGCCACTACGAGCTAAAATAAGTAATACCGTCCCGCGGGTTACGCGCGAACGTTTCAGGAAAATGTGCTCGTCCATGCAAAGTGGCGCTGCCACTACGAGCTAATCAATAATTCCGTCCCGCGGGTTACGCGCGGACGTTGTGCCGGAAAACAAGGCGCTCGTCCATGCAAAGAGGTGCGACCCCTACGAGCGGGCTCAAACCCATAGTACTGCCCCATGACCATACTAGGCACTCGTCCATGCAAAGAGGTGCGACCCCTACGAGCGGGTGGATCAAACCAGCAGTCCCTACCCTTAGAGTTCCAATGGTAAAGTGATCACTTACTCGGGTTCTAGCGCACACACATCGAAAACCTTAGATAACCGTTCGCATTGCTCATCATGAAATATAATTTAAACACATAATCGCTTGTATAGCTTGTAAGTATACCATGATAAAACATTATTTAAGTACGTGTCCCTCGCCCCGAAAACAGTTTAAAAACAGTGAAAACAGCGAGAATAGGGGCTGTGAGACTCACCTGTGGTTCTTGTTAAGGGATTAAATCGAGATTCGGGTTTTCTTGGTGTTGGCCTTGGAATTGAAGGTCTAGAATACGATTAAATAACAAGAAGTATATATATTAAGATCAAGAAATAGGAGAATATAAGGGTTGGAAAGTAGATCTCAAGGTTATATTCTCGGCTTACCTAGTAACAGGATCGGAAATGAAAACAACGGATGCTTGGGAGAGGATTAGTGCAAGTTTGCAGTTCTTTGAAGTGTGTTTTGGGTGATAATTTAGGTTACATATTTATAGGCAACTCAAGGGAACACAATCCCTTGCTTTAGGGGATTGTAATCTTTTCATATCTAGGGGTAATGATGATAAAGTATGGAAATTATTATTATTTATTTAAGAGTGGAGTAGTGGATAAAAGATTTTGATTTGATTTGGTCAGGACATGCAGGTCTGGGGTTGGTGAGAATAGGGTGGCTGACAGTTGACTTTTCATGTTACAGTGTGCTTTTTCAGGTACTTTTGTTAGTGTACAGTAAAAAGTGGAAAATCTCTGAAACACGCTACTGTTTCCTTTTGGGCGGGAGTAATCTCCTTACAACTGGAGAATAGACTAAGTGTTCTGCGCGTATTACTTTGTGCGCATAGCTTTCTGCGTGAAGGACATTTCTTTGCTGCGGGTAGGTGCGTGACCTTCTCGCAGTCAGGGACATTGAGTTTTATTTGTAGATTCTCCAGGTGGTCTTGGTATTTCAACATAGTGATCAGTTATGTTGAAGTCAACTCCATCTTGGAGCTTCAGACAAACTAGCTCTCAATGTTCCCGCCATGCGGGGAGGTTAGTTCCCTTCCGCACGCGCATAAACGATTTAGGATGCACCCGCCTTAGCATCATGCGTGACGGTCAACCCATTAGACATCATAACGTTAAGGTACATGAAAACATAAAGCCAAAACATTCGCGCATGGCGCATATAACATATGCCCACGCTGGTTCTTAACATGGCGCGCTCGCGCAGGGCGCACATAACAAATGCACGCGCTGATTCTAACATAGCGCGCTCGCGCAGGGCGCACATAACAAATGCACGCGCTGACTAACATGGCGCGCTCGATATTTACAATCACCTAATTATTAGGTTGATTACTTAGTTTATAGGATTGAGAAATTTACCGGGTGTCACAAGACACGTGTCCAGGTTGTTATAACCATGCACATGGGACGTATAGCTCAACCTATCACTTGAGGGCACGTGTCCAGACGGTTACGGGAACATCTTCTAGAAATGGACAGCTGGCCCAATCACATTCCCACACTCTTTGGCTATAAATACATTCACAATCTCTTTGAGGTAGACATTTACACCGGAGGGTGGTTACATTTACGGGAGCATCTTCACATTCCCACACTCTAAATACTTAAGTATTTTCTCTCTATTAGAACGGTACTTATTCTTACATCGGAGGGTGGTTACGGGAAGACCCCCCTCTTGTCCTTCCCGTAACGAGCTCACGGTGTTTGTTTTGCAGGTTTCCGTCACTAGACTTTGAGAGATTGAGCTCATATCGTTTTTGGTTGTTGTTGTATCCTACCATGTGGACTAATCGGATCTAGGACCCGTTAAGAAGAGTAGATCCGTGTTTCTTCACTATCCAAACTCACGTTGCTTTCAGAGTTTGGCTCTACTCTATAAATCTACATCGCCCGCCACCTGACAATTATTGTGATACCACGAAAACATAACCCTTCTTTGAAACAAGTAATCCTAGTGTTTTAAAATGACATCTAATAACTACATGATAGAAAAATAAGAGGTAAATGCTTCTATCACTGATATTTGTTTATTCACATATTTTTTGGTATCATAGATGACTTTCGCATATACTGTAGATTATAGATATACATGTACACAATTCCTGCCGTAACCAGCGAGACAACGACAACTAGTTAATTAATATTTTTTCTCACTTCAAAATGGGTATACATTAGGATATTCAAGAGTTTAATAAAATTAACATGCTTTGGTATATGTACATATGTATGTTAAATAATAATAGATACAAACTTATAGATGTATAGAATCATAGGACAAGCATGTGCATATTATAGAATCATAAGATAGACATTTGGTACGATATGGAAATGAGATTAAAAGGATTTTTTTTTGGAACGCTCAAATAAGTAACGTCGGTACTTCGTACGTGGCTCCCAGTGGCTAAAGGTAGCCCGAGCCGGCTACGGGTCCGTACGGACGGAGCCCCTAGCGGTCCACCTCTTGAGGCATTCCCCGGATAAAACCCGAATCTCACGCCCGCCAAATGGCACGACAACAGGGAGCTGGTAAAACTGTATGAGATAAGGACTCGAACCCTGACAAGCCAGAATCATCCGTCATATCTATAAATTGAGAATATTGAGGTTCGAAACCCCTACCTCTCACTAGTAAAGTGAGTGTTATACAATTGAACTATATTCAATTTATAAAGAAGAAAAAAGAAGGAAAATAATTAATATTTATGATATATAAAAAGATCGAAAAAGAAATGAGTAAAAAAGAAAGGAAAATTAAATAGTATCATTTACCATCTTCTTCTTCTTCTTATCATTATTATTATTATTTTTTAACCACATTTTTGTATATTAGGTCATCACACTTTTAAAATTTTTAAGAGTCATGTTGTCCCACTTTTGCGAGACTATCTATAGAGGTGGGGTACCAAAAAGACCCAAGTATCTTTAAGTATTACCCGCGGGTCAGAGGAAACCCCCTCATATGCCATCCGCGGGACATATGGATCACCCGCATAACTCACTGAAGGAAGAACAACGATGCGTCCTAGTGACCATACGCGGAAGCATCCAGGCACCCTCAGAAGTCACCCGCTAAGATGACCGGAAGGCAATGCCATAGGACAGCTGTAATTAACTACCAAGATCCTTTCTTGGAGAATTCGTGACCCATCAACTAATAAATGAATTGACAGTTGGCCAGTTATAACCTTGCACATGGCCAGGGTTCTCTCGTCCTATCATGGAGAGACACGTGTCCAGGTTGTTATAACCATGCACATGGGACGTATAGCTCAACCTATCACTTGAGGGCACGTGTCCAGACGGTTACGGGAACATCTTCTAGAAATGGACAGCTGGCCCAATCACATTCCCACACTCTTTGGCTATAAATACATTCACAATCTCTTTGAGGTAGACATTTACACCGGAGGGTGGTTACATTTACGGGAGCATCTTCACATTCCCACACTCTAAATACTTAAGTATTTTCTCTCTATTAGAACGGTACTTATTCTTACATCGGAGGGTGGTTACGGGAAGACCCCCCTCTTGTCCTTCCCGTAACGAGCTCACGGTGTTTGTTTTGCAGGTTTCCGTCACTAGACTTTGAGAGATTGAGCTCATATCGTTTTTGGTTGTTGTTGTATCCTACCATGTGGACTAATCGGATCTAGGACCCGTTAAGAAGAGTAGATCCGTGTTTCTTCACTATCCAAACTCACGTTGCTTTCAGAGTTTGGCTCTACTCTATAAATCTATATCGCCCGCCACCTGACAATTATTGTGATACCACGAAAACATAACTCTTCTTTGAAACAAGTAATCCTAGTGTTTTAAAATGACATCTAATAACTACATGATAGAAAAATAAGAGGTAAATGCTTCTATCACTGATATTTGTTTATTCACATATTTTTTGGTATCATAGATGACTTTCGCATATACTGTAGATTATAGATATACATGTACACAATTCCTGCCGTAACCAGCGAGACAACGACAACTAGTTAATTAATATTTTTTCTCACTTCAAAATGGGTATACATTAGGATATTCAAGAGTTTAATAAAATTAACATGCTTTGGTATATGTACATATGTATGTTAAATAATAATAGATACAAACTTTTAGATGTATAGAATCATAGGACAAGCATGTGCATATTATAGAATCATAAGATAGACATTTGGTACGATATGGAAATGAGATTAAAAGGATTTTTTTTTGGAACGCTCAAATAAGTAACGTCGGTACTTCGTACGTGGCTCCCAGTGGCTAAAGGTAGCCCGAGCCGGCTACGGGTCCGTACGGACGGAGCCTCTAGCGGTCCACCTCTTGAGGCATTCCCCGGATAAAACCCGAATCTCACGCCCGCCAAATGGCACGACAACAGGGAGCTGGTAAAACTGTATGAGATAAGGACTCGAACCCTGACAAGCCAGAATCATCCGTCATATCTATAAATTGAGAATATTGAGGTTCGAAACCCCTACCTCTCACTAGTAAAGTGAGTGTTATACAATTGAACTATATTCAATTTATAAAGAAGAAAAAAGAAGGAAAATAATTAATATTTATGATATATAAAAAGATCGAAAAAGAAATGAGTAAAAAAGAAAGGAAAATTAAATAGTATCATTTACCATCTTCTTCTTCTTCTTATCATTATTATTATTATTTTTTAACCACATTTTTGTATATTAGGTCATCACACTTTTAAAATTTTTAAGAGTCATGTTGTCCCACTTTTGCGAGACTATCTATAGAGGTGGGGTACCAAAAAGACCCAAGTATCTTTAAGTATTACCCGCGGGTCAGAGGAAACCCCCTCATATGCCATCCGCGGGACATATGGATCACCCGCATAACTCACTGAAGGAAGAACAACGATGCGTCCTAGTGACCATACGCGGAAGCATCCAGGCACCCTCAGAAGTCACCCGCTAAGATGACCGGAAGGCAATGCCATAGGACAGCTGTAATTAACTACCAAGATCCTTTCTTGGAGAATTCGTGACCCATCAACTAATAAATGAATTGACAGTTGGCCAGTTATAACCTTGCACATGGCCAGGGTTCTCTCGTCCTATCATGGAGAGACACGTGTCCAGGTTGTTATAACCATGCACATGGGACGTATAGCTCAACCTATCACTTGAGGGCACGTGTCCAGACGGTTACGGGAACATCTTCTAGAAATGGACAGCTGGCCCAATCACATTCCCACACTCTTTGGCTATAAATACATTCACAATCTCTTTGAGGTAGACATTTACACCGGAGGGTGGTTACATTTACAGGAGCATCTTCACATTCCCACACTCTAAATACTTAAGTATTTTCTCTCTATTAGAACGGTACTTATTCTTACATCGGAGGGTGGTTACGGGAAGACCCCCCTCTTGTCCTTCCCGTAACGAGCTCACGGTGTTTGTTTTGCAGGTTTCCGTCACTGGACTTTGAGAGATTGAGCTCATATCGTTTTTGGTTGTTGTTGTATCCTACCATGTGGACTAATCGGATCTAGGACCCGTTAAGAAGAGTAGATCCGTGTTTCTTCACTATCCAAACTCACGTTGCTTTCAGAGTTTGGCTCTACTCTATAAATCTATATCGCCAGCCACCTGACAATTATTGTGATACCAAGAAAACATAACTCTTCTTTGACGTTAGAGACTTAGGTTGTGTTTGTTTTTGCTTATAAGGTCTGCAAGGAGCCTATGTCTGCGGGGGGCGCAAACATACGCTCTTGAAGACTGTTTGTTAAAAAAAAAGATCTGAAAACTGTTTTTATGGTCTTAAAAAATAAGCTTTTTTCACAATCTTCATATTTCTTAACATCATACCAAGTACCAACACCCAATGTCCAACACCACCACCACCCACCGTCCACCGTCCGCCACCACCACCGTCCGCCGCCGCCACCTTCACCACCATCCACCGTCCGCCGCGGCCACCACCACCATCCACCGTGCGCCGATGTTACCACCACCACCATCCACCGTCCGCCGCCGCCACCACCACCATCCACCGTGCGCCGCCGCCACCACCACCACCATCCACAGTGCGCCGCCGCCACCACCACCATCCACCGTGCGCCGCCGCCGCCACCACCACCATCCACCGTCCGCCGCCGCCGCCACCACCACCGTCCTCCGCCGCCACCACGCACCGCCACCGTCCGCCGCCGCCGCCACCACCCACCGCCACCGTCCGCCGCCGCCACCTTCACCACCATCCACCGTGCGCCGCCGCCACCACCACCATCCACCGTGCGCCGCCGCCACCACCACCACCATCCACCGTCCGCCGCCGCCACCACCACCATCCACCGTCCGCCGCCGCCACCACCACCATCCACCGTCCGCCGTCGCCGCCACCACCACCGTCCGCCGCCGCCACCACCACCCACCGCCACCGTCCGCCGTCGCCACCACCACCCACCGCCACCGTCCGCCGCCGCCACCACCTCCCACCGCCACCACCACCGCCCGCCCGCCACCACCATTGTCAACCACCACCACCACCACCACCCCCGTCGGCCACAACCACTGTCCACTACTACCAGCATCCACCACCACCACACACCGTCCGTCGCCACCACCACCCTCCGCCACCATCCACCACCACCCGCCAGCGCGACCACCCACCGTCCGCCGCCACCACCATCCTCCACCACCACTCCGCCACAACGATCCACTACCACCATAGTCCACCACCCACCATCATCGTTCATCACCATCACCACCCATTGTCGGCCACCATCACGGTCCACCACCCACCACCACAACCGTCCATCACCACCACCCACCCGTTCACCGCCTACCACAATTGTCTACCACCATCCACTTCCATAGTTCGTAAATCACTACCAATTAGTTTAGTAGTCTACAAACGTTAAATGACTTTTATCTACTGTAATATATATGATAGGTAACTACTTTTCAGCTTATGCAGACGATATCCAGTTTATAAAACAAACAGTATTATATTTTCAGATTGCAGACATTCATACCACATCTTTAATTGCAGACATTTAATCAGATGAAATCATATTGCAGACAATTTTTGTCTTAAAAAACAAACAGCACCTTAATCAAATAATATGAAAGTAATCTTTAAATAGAAAAAATTACAAATTTTTTCCTTTTGAATATAGAAAATTATGGACTGAGTCCTTTACGAAAATGAGTTTCAGTCTTTATCCTTTATTTGGATATTTGCCTCGGTTTTAGTCCTTTACACTAACGATGTTAAGTTTTTCAGTTAAGTCATCTCATGTGCCATGCATATGAGGGCATTTTAGTCTTATAACAATTTAAAGGACTAATTGTGTAATAACTAAAAAGATTTGGTTCTCTAACTCAAACATCTCACATCTACATTTCATCTTCTTTACTAGCAAACCCTAAAATCCACCCACCTCCATTACCACCACCACTCACTCCTTCATTGACCCCCCACCACAATAAAGATTAAGTTCTGGAAATATGTCACCACCGTCGTCTTTTAACCCTACTTATTGTCGCCGATTACATGGACGAACTACACACAACAGTGTCATCACCACCGTCTGAAAACAGCCATCACCACCATCGTCGCTTTCTTGCCGGCGGCCCCAGCACCTGCCACCGCCGTCGCCTTCTGATAACAGCCATCACCACCATCGTCGTTTTCTTGTCGGCGGCCCCAGCACCTGCCACCGCCGCCGCCTTCTGATAACAACCATCACCACCATCGTCGTTTTCTTGTCAGCGGCCCCAACACCTGCACCGCCGCCGTCGCTGCAAACCTTAAGTTGTCTTCACTGATCTGTGTCTTGCTTTGCAGCAGCCCCACATCTGAAACCGACTTTGCCGGAAAATCACATTAAATCGATTTGACGTCACCGATCTACATCTATCTACACACAAATCAACCATTTTTGTGCTTTTGGCACATAAACCCCACTCGTTTGTCTTCTCTCGTTGCCACATTTTTCGGGTACATGCCACCGTCATGGTATTGTTGATTCGCCTAATTCTCTGAACCCTAAAAATATATAAGTTTCTATACCTTTAAATCAAATCTGTTCTAATATATTTCATGGAATTATGTCACACCCTCAAAATCCACTAACGGAGTTTTACCGTCAGAGGGTGTGAACTGGCAGGATCGGAATCATTAGTTATAACCAAACCAAAGAAAAACGTTTAAATGAAAGTAAGTGCGGAAGCGTAAAACCTTAATTCAAAAGTTGCGTCACGCAGGACGACTTAAAACCAAATGTAACTGTTAAAATTAAGTTTGCAGAATAAAAGTGTTTTCATTAATGCATGCTCCTAAACCGCGCGCCCGCCTCGGCTACCTGAGAATAACATACTAAAAGTGTCAACACAAGGTTGGTGAGTTCACAAGTAAAATAAGATAAATCGTTTAGCGTTTTGCGTAACCTCGTTACGGCGTTTCAGTGTTGCGTAACCCCGTTACGACGTTTAAGTGTTGCGTAACCCCGTTACGACGTTTCAGTGTTTTGCGTAACCTCGTTACGGCGTTTCAGTGTTTTGCGTAACCTCGTTACGGCGTTTAAGTGTTTTGCATTACCAGATAGTGTTATGTCAAATTATATATCGATAGGTAGCTAATCTATACAACAAGTATCGCTAAGTGGTTCGCGACCGAAGCTGACTGTTTATCAAGTGCCCGTCACCAGGTCAATCCAGACCATGGTAAGTGTTAGCCAAAATTACACCCACTCAACCTCCAGTTGAGCTTAGCGTCGGGTGGGGTTTGTCAAACCCAGTAGTACTACCCAAAAGTGACTCGCTATTCCAAATATTAACCGGTCCGATGTGTGGGACTTCAAATGTTACGTATGCCGCTTAGCCTTTACAAGTGATATATAATTTATAACAAAATCTTTCATATGCGTTTATCTCAGAAAATATGTTTATCGGAGTATGTTATCTCCCCCAAGTGAAAAACGTTTGAAAACAGTTTAAGAGTGGGGTAAGTGAACTCACTGTTTGCGAAGAATATCCGATCTAGATCACCGAGTGATGCGCGTCGTAGAAACTCTCTAGCGTTCTAAATAACAAAGAGATTTTCTAAGTATCGGTACGTTTAACGAGTCTCTAGACTCGGCACATAATACCTATGCACGTAACAGATTTCGTGTTTCGTTTGTGAATTGTGTGTGACTTAAACAAGTACAATTGCGATACGATACATGAGTGAGCAATTACTTTCGTGTCACGTACTAATAACATACTTTACTAGCAATTATCCCCGTAAGGGCATTTTGGTCAACAAACAAAGACTAACTAACCATTATTCCCCATAAGGGCAATTTGGTCAATTCATGGCAATCAACTAACAACTATTCCCCGCAAGGGTATTTTGGTCAAAATACAACAATTATATAAAAACTATCATATTTCATGCATTCCTACACAACTCAGCAGCTAGTTTCGTTATGACAGAATTTCTACTTGAAAGATTGCACTAGTTCACCGATCATAACGTCTCAATTAATTCACCAAAAATTACCACAGAAGCATACATATCTTAGGTTTCCAGAACATATTTTATCTTATTTTTATTCCACATATTTTTCTTATAATGATCAAAACATTACAGCTAACTTATATCAGTCAGATTCATGCACATCAGAATGTTATTTGCAATTCCCGTTAAACGAAAAATCCAATAAATGCAAGACCACTTGGGTTTGGTTCCTAACTCAGTGAGTCAACCTCCAGAAGTGGAACCAACCCAATTGGTCTCGTAGTTCATGAGATATAACATTTACAACATAACCTAACAGCAGGTCTAACAGCTCAGCTTTGCATCACGTTTTTGTAAAATCATAAAAGTATACTTCCACTTATCCAAAAATTACGAATTTATACTTCATAGAAACTAGACTCAACCTAGTTTACTGCAGTACCCACAATCTCAATCAATTTTCACGTTTACACTTCGTTACAGTCAGTTAAACATCGTATATACGTTCTGTCCAGAATCTGTTCACATCAAAACTCATCATAATAACAATCTATGAACTATCATGCATCCATATAACCCTCTAGACACTATAACTACTATCCATGCATATCAATTACACCATACATACAAGATTAGGGTTTGTGTTTTAACTCAAATCAAAGACAACAATCAATCAAGCAACAACATCAATCTAGTTATCAATCCATTATCCAACTAACAACAATCATATTAATCACATACATACACATGATCGGCCGATTAGGGTTTACACACAACCCATTAAACATCAAAATTAAACAACAAAGAGGTAAGAGGTGATCAAGTATACCTTCCTAGCACCTAGTTCTTGGATTAATCTCTTGATTTGATGTGTGTATGTGTGAGTGGGTGGACGGCAGCCGTGGAGAACCAAAGAGGGGAGGCCGATCGGTCTTGTTTATAATATAAAATAGATTAGGGTTTAGTGTTTAGGTTATATTTATAGATAACCAAGTTACATTCTAGTCCCTAAACTTTCAAGTGCTACATCTCTAGCCTAAACTAGTTGGTTCTTGTTTCTTGTTTAACATTCCACATAACAATCAAGTAACACACATATACCTAACACATAATAATCACATAATTAGTGTTTTGACGTTTGTCGTTTATTTATCAATCGTTCGCGTCAACTCGTTTGCGTTTCGGTGCAAATCCCGAAAGACTACACATGTAGTAAGTGTTAAGCGTCATTTAAACCCTAGTTTAAATGTAATGAAGTGTGCGTTATAGATTCAACGATCTTAAAGTTTGAATTGACGGAGTTGAGTTAACGGGGTTAACCTGAAATTGACGATTGTCACAAATTAGGGCATAGATCTCATTGTCAGTGGAAGTGCGAAATGCTCCTTGATCCTACAATGTCTACCTCAAGTTCCTCTCAAGGTTATTGATACGCTGTGCTTGTTTCAGTTTCTTCTTAGATTTACGGAAATTTGTAAAAGTTTTATGAAATTTGGAGTTGGTGGTATTTGGGACGAAAAGATTGTGGAAAAAATAGTTTTTATAATATTAATTAATTTTAATTTCTTACTTATCATAACTGAATGGGAGAATCAAATTTTTTAGTTATTACACAAATAGTCCTTTAAATTGTTAAAAGACTAAAATGCCCTCATATGCAGGACACATGAGATGACTTAACTGAAAAATTTAACATTCGTTAGTGTAAGGACTAAAACCAAGGAAAATATCCAAATAAAGGATAAAGAATGAAGCTCATTTTTGTAAAGGACTCAATCCATAATTTTCTATATCCAAAAGGATAAAATTCGTAATTTTTTCCTTTAAATAATTCCAAGAATATAAAACAACAAAAGCAGGTGGGTCACCGTCGACTAAACCATATGCATCTTCTTCTTATCCTCGGAAAACAGAATGTTCCATCAGAAGAACATTATTCTCTCAATTCCAATCAATCTTCTTCTTCTTCTTCTTCTTCTTCTTCTTCTTCTGTTATGAAGTTTGGTAAAGAATTCGGAATCCATCTGGAACAGACCCTACCCGAATGGAAAGACAAATACCTCTGTTACAAACCCCTTAAAAAACTCCTCAAAAACCTTCCTAATCCTAATCCTAATCCACCACCCGATCACAATCTCCAGCACTGGTTCGTCAGGATTCTTAACGAAGAACTCGATAAGTTTAATGATTTCTATGTCGATAAAGAGGAAGAATTCGTCATCCGCTTTCAGGTTTTCTCTTTACAACCTAACCTCGTTGGCTTTTTTTATATGAATTGCTTATACATGTATATAACCTAAGTAACTATTGAATTATGTAATTCAACATCATAGTGTTTACCAAGGATGTCTAGTAATGTCTTTAGCTGTTAAATTAGGTGATCGAAAGGTCAATCAAAAACATTTATAAAACTCGATTCTTTAAAAAATGCTATTTTATGATTTTTTTCTCTTTACAGCCTAACGTCGTTGACTTTTTTATATCTATTGCTTATACATGTATATAACAATTGAATTGTGTATAATTCAACATCATAGTGTTTACCAAGGATGTCTAGTAACGTGTTTAGTTGTAAAATTAGGTGATCTATGTCGAAAGGTCAATCAAAAACATTTATAAAACTCGATTCTTAGCTATCTTTACTAGTAATAGTACGTTGGGTCGTCTCAACGGGAATCGTTAGAAAATGCTATTTTATGATTTTTTTTTAACTAAACTAGAATGGATAGTCGATGTCAAGCAAACGTTGAAAGTTGGAGAACACGAATAAACTTTGATTGGAAAATGGATGATCACACTTCAGGTTTCAGGTTATGCAGCGAACTGATTTATTATAAATCAAGTTGAAAACCGCATAGACATGATTTGGTTATTATGATTGATGAAAAATTAAGAGACACTGTGTGAGTTGATTGTGCTGATTAACATAACTCAGTCCAACAAATTGACACAACTTAATACAGTCTAATTAACTACCAGCGTGTATATATAAGATTCACCTACACATACAAAACTCAACAAAGTAATCTCTTTTGATATTTAGAAACAATAAACATAAGCGATTATATACTTTCTACTTGTTAATATTCACTTATTAGTTCTTAATGATTACCTACTAATAAATTTCACATGTGTTTAATTTGAATTAGAGGTTATTAAGTTAGACTGTTAGTGGTTCTCTAAGTCTTGAATTGCTTTTGTTATGCAGGAGCTAAAACAAAGAATTGAGCAAGTGAAGGAGAGAAGCAGCAAAGATGGAGTGTTTACATCAGAAATTGAATTCAGTGATGAAATGATGGCGATACGGAGAGACTTTGTCACCATTCACGGGGAGATGGTGCTTCTTAAAAACTACAGCTCCTTAAACTTTGCAGGTACAAACGGGTCGGGTCAAAGTATTAATACTGTAGCCTGTTACATAAACCAATGGGTGTAAATAATAATACTAAACTGTCCCATTTACTTATTCATGTCAATGTGGTGTCATGTTGAACACACTTAAAATCGTGTTGTGTTTCGGTTCGCCCTGTTTTATGTTCATTTACGAATATGAGTAATACCTAGTGACCTAGTAATAAGTGAAGATATTAAGGTTAGAAGGAAATTAATTTTACTTTTAAACGTTAATAGTTATGTGAAAAATTTTAAAAATCAAAATATTTAACTTTAAATTTTAAAACTTTTTATCTTTGAAATCAATATGTTAACTTCTTTAAAACTCTCAAACGGGTTAACAGGTCAACCGTATATATATTGGGCCGTGTTTGGGTTGACATGTTTAAGAAAACAGGTTGTGTCGACCAATCCAAAAGCTTTTTACATGTCATGTTCGGGTTGTGTCAGAAACTATCGTCCCTGCCTAAACCTTTATATTTGTTTTGGGTTTATTATAGGTATCATCAAGATATTAAAGAAGTATGACAAACGAACAGGTGGATTACTGCGTGTACATTTTACACAACTTGCACTTCGCCAACCGTTTTTCACAACCGAACCCCTAACAAGATTAGTACACGAGTGTGAGGAGAATCTGGACCTTCTCTTCCCATTAGAAGCTGAAGTTGTTGAATCTTGTAGTAGTAGTAGCAAAACAAATGCGGATGAAAATGCAGGGGCTAGTGATGATGGTGAGAAATCAGCACCTGTGTTGGTTGGTGAGGGAGGGTCAGACGTGTATAGACGGACGGTTGATGCGATCAGAACCATAAAGGGTCTTAAGAAAGAAAGTTCGACTGCAAACCCGTTATCCTTTGCATCTATTTTCGGTAACCAGGATATGGATGACACAGGAGCTATAACCGATCCCCAATCAGAGCCGGATTGTGACGATGATCATCCTCCCAAGTAACAGATTTTGTTTTTATGTTAAATACCAACTTTGTGTGAATCTTTTTGTTGGATGTTTTGTTTTCTCAATTTTTAGTGTAAAAGTGAACTTGATATTAACCGAATGAATTACAATGGAGAGAAACTCTCAATATATACATAAACAAATTCTAGAGATACCTATATTTGGCCCGCGGGCTGTATATAAGTAAACGTAAAAATTCAATATTAATCGCTGTTAAAGTGAAAAAAAAAAACTATAGATCCTTGTCTTCATCCTCGTAACTAAACGGTAACGGAACCGACTTCACGGCCCGGAACTTCCCAACATTATTCAAATGCTCATTCTCCAATCTGAAGAAGTTCCATATGCCACGTCGAATAATCTCCAAACTCGCAACGATTGCAATCAGTGCATTTCTATGCAAGAAAGGGGCTTCATGGAAATCAAGTACAGTTTGCATCCATGCAAGTCTCAGTATCACATTTAGTACCTACAAGTTATCCAATGTCAGTTAAGAGCTAAAAGGATAATTGCATATGATTTAATTTGTAGATTGCTAAATATAGTACTTACAATTGCTATGAAGTAGATAGATCTGCTAGGCAAAATAAGCTTATCTCTCAACCATGGATTCTCAGAGTTCCTGCATAGCAGACCCCAATCCATCACTATATCCCAATAGGTACTGAATATTGTTGCCACTCCCGAGGTAGACGCAGCTATGATCTTCAATGTTGTTCCTCTTCTTTGAGTATAAGTTGTCCTTGTAACAACCGCAGCAATGGTAGATAAGTATTTGAGTCCATTCATAGCTTGTGTAGAATCACGCCCTTCACATAACCGTCGTATGCACTATGCATACAGACAACAATTAACAACTTTTATATCATGACTGTACAACTTCACAATGAGTTTGCAGACCGCATACCTGTAGAACTCGAATCCAATACGGGATCACAGCGACAAGTATAGAAATAATTTTGTAAACATTGCTGTCATTGCATGTCGACGCGTCCCTAGCCTTGAAATCTCCCCAACCATAGTAACATGCATAGAACTCCACATTCCTCAATAACTGAACCTGGAATCAATATAAAAAATCAATGAATTGTAGATTCTTGATCAGTTATGATTATTTTCTTTTTATAACTTTCCGGTTGTTTTGGTAAACTAACAAGCCGAATAACTTATTATGCTAACAGATATGAATGTTACCTGACTGGTAAACTGATCAGCAAGGAAGAAATCAGGGAGAGTGACCAAATAAAGAGGAGCACAAATGCAATGCCATAAACAGACCAAGAAGAAGAAACGGTTTGAGCGATACAAGATGTTGAACGGACATATTGCTAACAAAACCACAACCTGCAAATCAGAGTTTAAAGTCAATTTGAAGCACAAGTGCACAACTACATGAATGCATAATGGGCTAAAGTCAAAAGATGGATTTCTTACAGTGACTAAGACTAGAGGGAGTAATTCAGTGTATGTTTTGTAACTTTGAGTTTCTGGATCCATCTCCATTTCAAGATTTGCAAGTATAGCTGCAAGAACGAGTACTGATAGACCGAAAGTGAGGAGCAGAACTTGTTTAAATCTCAAGTCTGTCCCCTGCTTAAACCCGAAAATGAATGAGTAATTGACACGATAACGCGTCCAAAAGTACACATTTCCAGCATACATCAGCATATGTAACACCAGAAATCCAAATAAGCTGTATAGTGGAAAGATGGTGTTCATGTACTTAGTTTTTCCTTCGCCCTCTAGAAGATCTCTAGAGTGTATGCTTACAATGATCGCGGCGACAAGTGCTACTGAGCATCCAAAGAAGCAACCTGCACAAGAAATATGTTGGTCAGTTGTAGTGAACACTAACAGATACTGGGTCATAAGGAATATCGACAATATTGGTTGGTATGATGAGCCTGACTTTACAGTAGTAATTATCTTGTATGACTTACCGACAAAGAATGTAACCCGATGCTTCTCTCTTTTATATTTGGGCCTTAAGGTGTTCATTCCTCGTTGACGGTCTCCGTTACAGAAGTGTTTTATGAATGATGCTTCGACTCGCTCTATGAGCTTAGCAACCTGAAGGAAAGTTTTGGACTTGGTTAAAAAGTGAAGCATGACATATGGGAATGGGTTTGAAAGTAAGGTTTAAAAATTACTTTTTTTGTACTTTGGTGGTTTTATAGTAATGGTAATTATAGGTAACCACTATTATCACGACTAGAGGTGTTCATTGTAGTTCTTCGGTTGGCTTTTTAATGAAGTTTGTAAAAACAAAGAAAATACGAAAAAGGAATTGAGTAGTTCTTAAACTTTGTAAAAATAGTGAGGACAAATTTGATCAGCATTAATAGAATCTAACGTTATCAGATAAAATTAACTTAATTAAATTGGAGATGATGAGTTAACTAGTAAGAATATGTCAGATATTTGATTTTAAAAAGGTTTATCATAAGATAAAGATTGCCAAATATTTATTAAATATAGTAACTTATATAATGAGGGTTATTTTGAGAACCATATTAAGTTTTAAGAACTTAAGAATTCAATTCTAGACCACACATTTAATTAAATAGATTGAAATATGTGGTTGAGATTAAATCTGGAAAAAAAGTCAAAGTAGGAGAGAGAATAAATATGTAAATGGTTACACTAACTTTTACGTCCGTTACACATGTGTAAAAAGTCGACTCGGTGCGTAAAAAATTCTGTAATTTGTTTACGTGTATGTAACTTACATATATTACGCATGTGTAAAAAAATTCGAAAAAAAATCGTTACACTGAGTTTTTTCGAGTTTTTAAAACTCAAAGGGGTTCTTAATTGGAATCTCTCCTAACTTTTATATATGTTCATAGTAAAACTTTTTATGTTTATATATTTGTATAGTTAAAAAGGTATAGATAACTATTTTAACAATTTTAAAATTGATTAATATTTTATAATTTATCCCTTGCATTTATGATTCATAATATTTTTTAGTTATATGACCTTAACTCCTGCATTTATCATTCATAAATAATGTTATCTCTTGCATTTATCATTCATAATATTTTCTAGTTATCGCTTGGTATTTATCATTCATCAATAAATTATAATTATTCCTGCATTTATCACTCAAAACTATATTTGTGTTTTTGTTTATTATTCAATAATGAACTCAACATTCTCATGTAATACAAATATGTTAAAATTCCTGTCTATCGTACATATTACATCTTTAAAAAGCTCGTGTATTACACGCGTTGCATAATATATAATTTAATATGTTAATAGTTACAAAGTCATGTCTTTTAAAAAAATGAAATATTTGATGCATGACCATTTAAAATTTTGTTAACATAGTTTTAAAATATTTTGTATGTAGTTAATAAATGTTAATTCAATTAAAGTGTACTTATCGATTTAGAAAAGACATATCTTTTAGACATATGAATTAAAGGTATTTAAATAAAAGTTTTTAAGTAAAAAAGAAGTTTTTTTTACAAAATTATTATTAAATTCGTTTGGTTAAAGATATAATAACTATGCATAATTAAATAACAAGATCCAATTAAAACTTATATTAAATTTCTATAAATCTTTTATTAACTACGTATTTAATAGGAGAAAAAAACATAATTTAGCTTTGTCTAGTGACACAGATATATGACTCAAAAGTTACAACCAAATGATTTTGAATTTTAGTCTCGTTTGAATAAAAGATAAAAAAATACCTACTAAAAAAAAGTAGTCCTGAAAGTATGTCATGTGTTCCATTATGATTTTTTTTTATTTATTAGGCATTGACAACGATATGCGATAAGCTTAAATTCTTATTTTTTTTCCTATCAAAATAACCCACGTACCTAAAACTTCAATACAAATATATGTATGTTAATATTCAGCTATGCATATAAAAATAAAAAATATATCTATTTACATTCTTTCCTGTCACATATTACTATATTAGACAAATTGATCATATATTAAATTATAATATACCTCATCAGATTGGTTTAAGAAAGATTCATCCACCATATCCAAGTAAGTCTCAGATGCATTTCTTGATGTGATCTGCAACAACATCCGAACATTACATATCAAAACATATATCCCTAAAACTAAAACTACATATGACAAAAAAAATGTATATAACAACCCTAACCTTACCTTATCATACTTCTTCATTATCTTGGAGAAGGCCATTTGATTCTGGAAACTATGGTTTTAAAAGGAAAATAAACTTCAGTCATATAACTTAAATCAAACATCTAATTATGTCATGAGTGTATAAAGTGTTTAATTAATCGCTACTTACGCGTAATTCTTTAATAACCTAAGCTTTTCATGAAACTCAAGAAAAGCTTGCTTCAACTTGCCTTGTGCATTTTTAAGTTCATTTTTGTTGTAGTTCAAATCCACATTCAAACTATTAAAAACATTTCTCACGGTGGACCGCGGTGTTTCTGTAGTGGCGTTGATCTTTACGCGGTTTAAAACATCTAAAGAAGCCATCTTATGATCTTGTTGTCGTTCACTTATCACCTCCATTGATGGATTATTCACTTTGATCCTCAAAGCAACAAGAGTATCCATTTGTACATTCAACTCCTTAGCCTCCTTCACAGCCTCATCCACTTTACTTTTATAAAAATTAATAACTTTATTGAATTCATGATCAACTCTTCTAAAGAACTGACTCTCTAAATCACCTCCTTCCTCCGATGATCGAAGGAAAACCGTCTGGTAATTGGTTTGACACTCGCCAGCTGCACCGTGTTCTTCGTCTCGTTGTTTCACTTCACTAACAATAATCACTTCATCCTCCTTATGTCTTCTAGAGGTGCTATTAGTTAGCCCACTAAAAGCTCTAAATAGAGATACTTTTCTCTTGAACGACGGCCGCTGGGACACCCGAGAATTATTATTATTATTATTATTCTCGGGTGGCCAGGTCTGCTGCCGTCGTCGAAAAACCAAGATTTCTTCTAAGAGAGTCTTGAGGTATTCGTAATTCATATACGCTTCTCGCCATTCAGGCACGGTTTGTGAAGCAAACTCCTTTCCAAACTTCATTTTATGTTTGTTTGTTTTAGTAATAATTATAATAAGTTGGATATATATTTTATGATGAAATGTTATCTTTGTTTGATGGAAATATATATAGTGTTGTGGTTTTACGTAGATTTTTATAAAGTTGGAACAAGCCAACCAACTTCCAGCTTCATGGCCACTGTGTACGTGGGGCATTAAAAAACTCATAAAAGTAAGACCACACTGGCCATTGGGGCCACATGAAACTAAAGGTAGATGAGTAATAGTGCATTACACGATCAAAAGAGCCTCCGAATCAAGAAAAATAGGACTGCAGCCTGGCTTGACCGATGTGAAAAATACAAAAAAACCAGCAAAGGCATTTTAGGAAGGTGCTGCAGCTTTATTCAGAGACCATCAAGTGGGTTGGTCGTATACTGGATTATTTTTTATTATTATTGTTGCTTCTCAATATCTAATTTAGTATATTGCATTAATAAGAAAACAAGAATATCAAAAACATATTTAAACCTGATTAATGAGTCCACCTATATTTCAAAATTATATTGTGGAATTGATCTAGGGATATATAGACTACAACGTGTGAACTGAGAAGTAAATGTTTCTCTCTAAATGAATTAATGAGGTTATAGTCTAATTATAATTGGTGAAGATTTATGTAGCTTACGGTTTTATACTGATCGTGGATATTTGTGTAGTTTGAACTTTTAAGAATACATTTAAAGGGTGTGTGAGATAGCCACTCTAAAAAAACACATAATGGTTATTAATGCGGTATATGCATGTTGCATTTTTGTCGCTTAACGTATCATATTTACACGAATGATGTTTGTGGTTTACACATATTTTGCATTTGGTCCCTAAGGCTTGACGAAACGCTTCTCTTAATCAAGTCTCGTGATGCTCCACAGTCCTAAGGCCACAGAGTGGTGCTCCCGCATCCTGTTCCTCTAGTTCCTTTACAATGTTTTCTCCAAATAATTGGGATGGTCATCCAAGGCGGTGTTGAAATTGTTTTACCGAATGAATACTAGAGAGTGGTGTTCTGCAAGGTACTACAACCCCGTCCCGCTTGATCTTACTCCACTTATTAGTTCAACCTAATTACCATAAACATCTTTTTATAACTGTTTCTCAATGGTAATTCGTGTCTGTGATTCGATTTGCCTCTCCCACCAATCTCGTTGTCACTTTCTTTGGTCATGTCATTGTGTGATCTTTCAATGCTTTGTTCATCCAATCCTTAGGCAACTACAATTGTGAAAACCCAAGTTTTGGACATCGCATCTCTCGAGCTTTGCTTTAGCCCATGATTTTAAATCGCAAGAAAGTAGAAGAGGGAGTTTTGATTAGACATACTTTGAACTCAAGTACAAGGGTTGTGAATTCCTTGATGCAATAATTTGTATTCTAAAATTTGTGTGATTTACGAAGTCTAATGTTCATTTCAGGTAATGTTATGATAGAACCGTGTCTTGAGTTCCTTGACAAAATATCCGCATGTATTCATGGTGCACGCACATCGTTGATGTTCTCGTGCCTACGTTGCCACCATAATGGTAAATCAAACATATAATATGGATAGCCTATATAGACCATCCGTGTAATTACCTACGAGATTAACATATTAGTAATAAGATATAAATTTATAATCTTTTTGTTTAATTGTATGTAGTCAATATTGTGAACTCCAACTCATCCCAATTATTGGAAGGGGACATTTGATAAAGAGGACTGGGGATGGGACGTTAAAAAGGCCGGTTTGTTACTTTGCTATCATATGTTAATCACATGCATTGATTTAATTTAAAAAACATAAAAGATGGTTGAAGACTTGAAGTGATCGATTTTCAAAAGTTACATATTTAATTACAAAGCAAAAGAAAATTTTCTGTAATCTTGTGTATGAAATATGATTCCACTAACCTTAAAAGACGTACTGGTTCTATAATTATTTGTTTTGGTTTGGTTGGTAAATTAAGAATTTAACTTTTGGTGGTCAACCACTCAACCGCGTATCAAAATTTTGACAACCACACGTACTATACTTTAATTAAGGAACCATATTCATAATCCAAACTGGACTACTGAGTATACTTAGGTAGTTAGGTGCTTAATTAAAACCTCCCCAATGTGGCCGTTGGATTCATTTTCATAATAGTACTAAGATAATTTTGTTGTAAAACATATATAAATATTACATTACGTGACAAATATATAATTTGTGCTATTATATTTCATAAAAAATATATATATGTATAGACAATATATATTATATGCATAGACAAATTCAAGTATTAACAGATTGATACGTGTAGTTTTCGTAACGGTTGACTGAGAATATTAAGAGACTTGTTCCATAACCGTCTACTAGGTTTCAAGGCATGAAAAAGGGTCAAATAGTATATACTAAATTATTATTACTATTTTAAAGGTTGAACTTAAATGTCAAAAACAAATAAACAATTCAAAGCTAGGGTGCCTGGTGCCCGTGTTACTATTCTTCTCGATTTATATAAAAAGTTTTCTCAGTTTATAAAAGAGGCATTTATATATATTCCCTCCCTAACGTTCTTTATTACATATATCCATAATGCTAAACATTTAATTACATATATCCCCTTCCTAAACAACATATATTACATATCTCCTCATTTCATTTAAATTAACTAACTAAATGACCATTTTACCCTTAATGAACAAATTTACATACATCCCCTTCTTATTATTCTTATTAATAACAATTACATACTAGATGGGTGCCCGCGCAATGCAGCGAGTAACACTAAATCCTAATAATCACGTAACAGTTATAGATGTTCATTGTTAGTTTGAAACCTTGAAACCGTTAAAATTACCAATCATCGGTTTGGTTTCATGGCTGGTTTTTCTTTATCTTTTGGTAATGGGGTTTCTAAACTTTTAAACCTTAGCAAATAGTTAGTCTGCAGTTTATATCGAAACCGGCCATATAAAATCTGACTGGACGGTAAATTTATAATTAAAGCTTCATCCGTGAAACCGAAGCGTTAGTAACGTTTCAGATCAAATTTCAACGGTGTGTTTCAGTCTTTAACGAAAAAAATGGTACTGGCTGTTTGACTCACGGTTTAACGCAAAAACCGTCAAAACCGAATTAAGAAAACACCTATAGGTTACATGTTAAAATTTTATATTAAAATAAAATATAACAATACCATACTCAAATTAAAGACAATAGAATGCTAATTTTTATGTTGTAGTTTTTTTAAAAAAATATTAACGTACGAAAAAGTTATGGCCGTTTAAAATTCGTTGGTGGAAAGTTGGTTTAAAAATGAAAGTAAAAAGAATATATGAGTAAAGATGATGGGCCAAAGTTTAAACTATTTTATAAATGTACAAAACTTGAGTTAAGTAAAAGGGGAAATATTGTAATTATTTTTAAGCATATTTTGTAATAGACAAATTTGCCTTTATCTTAAAAGCTTTATGGCATGTAACATATGCATTACAAGTTGTAAATTACTTAAAATTTTAGTGTCTTAATTTGTCCTTGTTTGATGTATTATATATAGTAGAGATATGTAAGTGCCACTTTAATAATAGTTGGTATATACTTACAAAAGTTAATTAATTATTATTATCATCACACAAACATCTGAACATCACAAATCAGCAGCCTAATAATTAATTAATTAATTAATAGTTATTCAAACAATTTAAATTACTTAATGCAAAGCCATCCATCCATCTTATGCTTCTGCCGGAGTAAAAAATCGGCAGCTTTGAGGGACGCTGTTGCTGGAACGTCGGAGGTTACGAAGGTCGACGCCGGAACTGACGGAGGCGTCAATGGAACAAGGAGAGGCTGTTCTCTTCTGGATGCTGCTGAAACGACGGCGGTTACGGGGTCGATCGTTGACGCCGGAACTGACGGAGGCGTCAATCGAACCAGTAGTTGTTCTCTTCTGGAAGCATATTGGAACAAAATCAGAGAATAGAACGGCGTTTTGTTTCTTTGGTATTGTAATTTGATAAGGGTGGAAGGGTAATTGCATACTAAAAGGGAATATATATAATTAAGGTTTTGACATTGAGAAAATATAACAAGCTTAAGGAGGGGATATATGTAAAAATCCCTTTATAAAAAATACGTTGCTTTTCGTCACCGAGTGACACCATATAAAAAGGCTTAACAACTAAAGAATAATTGTTAGGTTGTTTTCTAAGTGGATACTGAACTATATGAGGAGGGTATACAAAACATGAAAACAACAATCAAATCTTAAGTTTCAATTTTCAACCTAAGGACTTGTAAACTAATTGTATCAATATGTTGAAATAAATATATCCGTTTTTAAATGAATTAGGGTCAAATCTCACATTAAAAATTGATGTGAATTTAGTACTAAATTTAAAGTTGGTGTAAGTTAACACTTCTAAAGAATTTTCTTTCAATATTCAAACGCTAATGAGTTGGTATGTGAGTGACCGTTTGTGATCACCCTGCCGATATCGCCATTCAAGTTTCCAATCGTAGTAACAAACTCTAGTTTACCAATCTGCCTCTCTATTTTAGTTGGATGTTTTTATATATTTTATATAATATTTTAACTGTTTCTGATTTAATTTGATTATTTTGGGTATTTGATCTTGTTTATTTATTCATTTTTGTGTTACAATGATTATGTACTTATACATGCATAACTTATAAATGTAAAATGTTACATGTTATTTGAATTTTATTTTCAGGACAATGAAATGCTAATTATGAAAAAGCTTGTTAGCAGTCGAATCTTTCAAAAATAATATTATGAAAAAAAAATATTTTAAATAATTTTAATGAAAAAACTTTAGACACGTTTATTTTATTATGGACCAACGACAAAGCGGGTACTACCTTTTTGACATTATATATTTTATTGTAGATACAGGACTACCGTGCGAACATTACTTTCGCACTAAATTATTATAAGGTGGATTTCGTGTGGATCAAACTCAAGTCCAATGTGGCTCAAAGTGACGCGGTTCCCCCTTGGGTTGCTTTTGATGTAGACATGTTTATAGATATGTTTTGGTTTATTAACTGATATAGCCTTCTATTTCCTTTATGTTTTCCGGTTTCGTTTCATGTTTGTACCCAGTTTCTTGCTTGCTTGGCTTTTGGTTTATTGAATTTTCATGTGTTAAAAAAATGAATATATACATAATACAGATCACTACAGAAAGTTTGTACTTGTTTACATAATTTTAATCTTATATGTAAACAAAGTTAGAGACTCATATAATACACGAGCTTAATATCTAGTAAAATTATGTACAATAGTAATAGTAATAGAGATTTCATTAGACGTTCCAATCCTATGTAATCTTTTACATGCAATCTCCACTTATAAGCTTGACTTGGGAATATCAATTAGCAATTAGACCATAACTTGCTATAACAAAAGTCAAATTTTGATTTCGTTACACAAATAGCTACTAAACCAGTTTCACCTAAGTTGCATCAATTATAAAATCATCTATTCGGTACATTTGGAAGAGGAGGAATGCGAAGATTTTTCACAATAGGTGTTTTCGAAGGAGGTAGTATCGGAAGATATTAAGATCAATTTGTTCGAGTGGAACAAATCGAGATCCTCGCATAAGCAGATTTCTTGGGAGAGATGGAGTGTTGACCCTATTTCTAGTGTTATGGTTTAACTCCTTTGTAGTGTTAATCTATTTCTTTTCGTCTTTCCTTATTTGTGAACTCTCTGTGCCATCCAGCTCCTAACTTAACTAGATATTGCATTATTAAACTTTGTTGGTCCTAATTAAATCTTGAGACCGTCTTTCCTTATTTATATCTCTTTTAATATGCATCGTTGTTAAAAAAAGGTAATAAATAAACCCAAGTTGCAGCCGAATATTGCATTATTAAACGTTGTTTAACAAGCTCATGAAGATAACAATTGTGAAAACTGAATCAGGCCTTGCTAGCCTTAGTGCATGTTGTGACATAGCTTTGACCTTGTTTGCTTTTGGACCGAACTTTTGATCGACAATATGTGCAATCTCTTTTGGTGATTTTGAAAATTTCCCGTCCTTTTAGTGATTTTGAAAATTTTCCGCAACCCGGTTCCACTGCATATGGTACATTCCCAAATTCTTGCATCATGTGTTCTATATATGGATATTCTGATTGATTTATAAATATTTAACAGAAAACAACCATCCACTTCAGTAACTATCTATATTATGTTTGAATCAATATGGGGTGTGGACTAAACATGCATCGTGAACAAATCATAGAGACCGTTCCCATGTAATTAACTCAAAACTATAATTTTACTATAGTATTCTTATTTAAATTTAGCATTAAAAGATAACTAGTAATAAAAAAATTATTAATTACACACCACCGTTAAATTTATATCTTAAATTTAAATATATATAAACGAAACATTTAAAAGTTTTATGGTTGCTCCACACCTCCTTTCAAGTTATTAGATTGTTTTATTCGTAAATAGAGGTTTTTATGCATTTGACCCGAATTCATAGGTATGAGTCTCACCAAACCCAGATAGCCCTTAAACGGGTTACAACATCTCATTAAATTAAAAATTCATCTCACCAAATATTTGATATGAAAACCTTATTTTTAATTTTTGATTTAAAAAAATATTATTTAAGAAACAATTTTATAATAAAAAATAAGCTCATTTATTTGTGAGACTATATATTTCATTATCAAATCCTAAATGTATTATTAACTTTCTTACAATAAATAAATTTAAAATTCAAAAGAATCTACAATTTACATCTACAATACTAATAAAAGACTACAATTTGATATCACTTGTCATTCTCTTATTTCTTTTTCCTTTTTAATTTATGTTTTCTTAGTTGGATCTCACATGGGTCATTACCCGACCCATAGTAGAATTATTGGGGTAAATCAGGTTATCTCATCGTTGATTTCTCTCTCTTAACGATTACAAGACTCCATAACAAAATAATACGCAGCAGATTCCGATTACAAACCCTCGGTGCGATGCCGCTGCTAATTGCTATTAGTGTTCTTCCTTCTCCGATTACATGTGCGACACCGCTTCTAATTCCGATATGTTATTCAATTTTTTTTCCGAACATTTATCTTCCCTGTTCCTTTGCTGCGTATTATCAGGTAACATCGCAATTCCCTCCTCTATAATAAATGATTCACTTAAAACAATATTTTCAATTATATGTGTGTGTTCGTGTTCGTGTTCGTATAAAATTAGATGAAAGAACACGAATATGGCCTGCTCATATTTGTTAGATATAAATCATCTTTGGTTGATTTAGATGAAATTCCAACATTAGTGCCACTCGCAATGTGTGATGAACTATTTTTTTAATCACACGTATCCATCAATTTTTAGTCATTTTACAGTAGTATTGTAACTTGATATAATTTTTATCCACCATGAATTGAGTGTTGTAAGCCCCTGCAATTAATATGTGTTGTTGGCATTATGAACTTTTAGTACTAAAACTGGAAATTAAATTGACTGTTGAGGATGGAAAATTGTTCTCAGTTGGATATAAGAACATGGTGGATTCATGCAGGGCATCATAGAGGAAATTTGCAAAGCTCAAGTCTGGCAATGACATGAAGAAGCAACTGACAGTCTTTAAAGGTTTATCATGTAAGTTGTTTTTTTTATATTTGTTGTTTGATGCCGATTCATTTATATTTATAATAAAGCTTAAATTTTGTATTTGTTGGTTGATGCCTGTTTATCACAGTTGGCTTCTCCTGCTGTCTTGCTGCAGATATATATTTTACTTGTCGCATTAGCTTTTATCAGTTTACATATCAGGTTCTAAATGGAGCATGATGTTCTTGATGTTTTGAGCTTTCATATTTTGGTACTAAATGTAGCATGGAGCATGATGTTCTTGATGTGTTGAGCGTTCATATTTTTGGTACTAAATGTAGCATGGAGCATGAAGTTCTTGATGCAACAACATTGACTCAGGTATGCAAATTATATGAAATTTGGAATATGCTATTGTTTTGGTGTTCTTGTGACTGAAAGTCACTTATTTTTAATACTATGCAGGCTGGTTATGTTGGTGATGATGTTGAATCTATATTGCATAAGCTACTTACGGTACCACAATACATATGACTATACTTAATTATTTATCTTTGATATCTTTACACTTCTATAATATAAGGTTTATATATGTTTTGAAGGTTGTTGAATTTAATGTGCAAGCAGCACAATAAGGGATGGTTTAAATTGATGAAGTTGATAAGCTAACCATAAAGGTTTATTTTTTGCATCATTTGAAGTGATTTTTATGAATTATATTTTCTGTTAAAAAAATGATTTTTTGTTTCTTACAGGCTGAGAGTTTAAACATCAGCAGAGATGTTTCTGGTAAGGGTGTTTAGCAAGCATTACTTAAGATGCTGGAAGCGACTGTAAGCAATTAAAAACGCTTCAGGGACTGCACAATTTTAAACTAGCTGGTATGTTTAACATTCAACCAACTAGAAACTTAGTTTTTTTTAATTTGTTCAATTATATGTATGTGTATGTGTTCGTGGTTTTTTTATTTGTGTAAAACAGAAACCGTCATCCACGATTTCACCGACCGAGCTTAAAGGATAATTCGAGGATCTTGGAGATTGTTTGTTTTCAGATGGAGCGAGTCCTTCTTTACCTGAAAGGAAAATAAAAGATGGAAAACGAAAAGTATTATTTTTAAACCTTTATATGTATTAAAAATTCTTTTTTTTTTACTTTTCCAAAATATTCTTGAATATTTTTTAATTTCTTTTACAGGTTCTAGAAGTTTTTAGCCTTATGTTGCAGCCACACACCATGCAGTTCACCAACATCACAGAACTTCAAGCAAATATGTAAGTTGAAAGTTAAAACTTTGTAGCCAGTTAAAGTTAGAACTTTTAGCTGGTTATAGAGCATGTTTTGGTAATTCAAGGAAAGCTTCAGCTCCCGGGTTTTTTGGGTGCAGGTTTTGTCGGTTGGGGTAATGGGGTTTTAAGTATTAGGGCTTGGGCTTTACCAAAATTTACTCTAAAGCCGGTAAAGTTTTTAGCTGGTTAAAGAAAATTTTAGCTTCCTAATAATAAATCCTCTATTATGTCTTAAATGATATTTACTTTGAGTTAATTAGCTTTAAAGTTCTTTAATTTATCATATGTTTAGAAAAAAAAATGATCATAAATTTTAAGATAAGGTTGTTATTAACCCCAATTCGTTTTGTAAATTTTGTAACAAAGTACTTTCACAATCAAGATGGATTATGGAAGACAACATACATAGGCCCAATGGATTCTTGCTCAGAGAACGCTTTAGGGGTTGCACAGTTTTAAACCGGATGATATGTTTCACCTTCAACCGACTACAAACTTAGTTTTTCCTTTTCGGTTTTGTGAATATAAATTCACGCCCTGCTTGTGGTGCGCGCATATAATGTATATATGTGTGAACCCTCGGGTGGGCAAAAGTGAAATTGCACTAATTTTGACGTTATTTTACTAATCTCGTGAAACTAACGTTAAAAGTGGCGGAAGGTTAATCAAGCATCATGTGGTGGCGTTGATAGTCGAAAGACAAGGGTACATGCACCAATCAGCCGGTGTCCCGATGATTTGAGTGCTATGTGCCTTATGTCCAAGGCTTGATGCAAAACCACTATCGAGCCGGGGGTCTCACCGGAAGCAGCCTCTCTATCCCTATGGGGTAGAGGTAAGGTTGTCTACATCTTACCCTTCTCAAACCCTACCATAGCTTTGCTATTGGTGGGATATACTAAGTACGATGATGATGATGATGAATATAAATTCAAATTTAAGCATTTAGTAAAATATTTAGTCCAACTTTCCATTACTTATTTAGTGATTTTCAACGTTTAATATATTTATAACATATTTTAATATAACCAAAGCTCTCACTAACTGTTAATCATGTTCCTAATACATTTAAAATATGTTCCATTTCCACATTAAATTTAAAAATATAAATTTGAATCTGGTCAACTCATTATCATACTTTCTAAAATTCGAATTTTTTGTTTATTTGGTAGCTAAAATCACGATTTACTAGCTGTTTAAAAGTTTTCATTATATGCATGTTTTCTTTTTTCATAACTAAGATACGATTAGCTGCTTGTGTTTTCATCACATATATTTTTGTTGGTTGTATTTTTGCTTATTGTACAAGTTTAACATCTTCTAATTTGCTATTTGGAGGAAAGGTGGTTGTATTTGGAGGAGACTTTTTTTTTTAAGTAATAACTAATGTGAATATCATATTTTTAAATATAAAATTGAAATTACAATACACCGGGACAATTACAGACTAACGGCAGATAGACGGGCAACAAGCTGCGCCGCTACCCCCCTTCAGAATAGCAAACACTACCCTACTAAATGCCTCGTAATTGTTGTTCAAAAAAGGCACTTGACAAGACATAGTAAATGCCTCGTAAACGCCTCTCTATTTACATTTGGAGTGAATGCAATGTCTTGAGATTAACAAACAAACCTAAGGTTAACTATGGGTAGGCCATCATCTGATATTGAAGAAACCAAATTATTTGCGAAATGGCTTTTAGATATAGGGGAAGGTGATGTTGCTGGTCCCAATGATGGTGTTGCAATGATAGATATACCTGACGATCTACTTATAAAAGATTCTGTTGATCCTATATCAAAACTTATAAACTTTGTATATCCTAATTTTGATGTAAATTGTAATTGTATTAACAATATATGATAATTGTGTTATTAATTGAATTTTGCTTAATGTTTAAATATTAAAATTTTTATAAATTCCCCGTGTGATACACGGGTTTCAAACTAGTATATAAATATTATAAACGAATAATATAATACAACCTTGTAATACGAGGATAAAAACTAAGACATAATATAGAAGTAATATTGAATGTTTTTGGTAACGGAAATGATATTCAAATAATCTTTTGACAAATTAAGAAGATAAAAAGTATTAAATTGTCTCTTTTAGAATAATTAAAAAACTAAATTGACATTTTGTCGGACAACACAATAAAATATGGTTTGGCTAGCTTTAAAAGAAGGTTTAATTGTTTTACTAGGTTTAATTATGTTTTTGGGTTTGTTGGTTGATTACGAATTTTACTCATGGCAGCCAACTACGTATCCAAGTTTGACATTACCACATGTCTGACAATCCCCTTCGGTGTAGCAAATTTGACATTACGAATTGTTTTACCTTTATTTACCATATCAGGTTGGGCTTAGAAAATATTCAACCGGTTGTATCATGTTGTACGAGGCGATTCAACTGACTAGTTAAAACTATAATTTTATAAAAATACGACTTTAACTCAAAATAAAATATAAAAGTACTTGATTCCATAGTCGAAAATCAAGTTTGCAACAAAACTATTTAAATAAAAGTCTATAATAGTAAAAACAATAATTTTGTTTTAGAAAAGCAGCTCGTTGTTAAGGTGAGAGCTTCAAGCCCGATTTCTAGTGGCGCACTACTCAAACAAGCACTGCCTAACTATGGTAAAGTGACAAATATATAATAGGTATGTACATCTTATAAAATAGATTTATAAACAAAAAAAGGGATCTATAAACAAATTCAAACACTAAGAAATTGAAGACCTGAAGATTTCACATTGGTCGAATAATAGAAAGATTTCACCGTACTGCCGTGTATTCGGACGAGTGTTCACAGACGTTGGTCTTATGTCAGGACTTTTTCAGATTGAAAGATGGATTCATCCCGATATGATAAATTTAACCAACATTTCATTTAAAAGATTCGTCGTTAGTTAATTAAAAAACAAAAAGAGATTATTCTAAGACTATCTTCTAGATGTGCAACACATACAAATAATACAATAGTCAAACGTAATTATCACCAAACCCAAGCATGTATTTGACTGGCATCCGTGTTATCATTATCTATTCTCAAATTATCATTCATCAATTTATACGAGATGCTTATATCAATTTAAAAAATAGAAAGAAAAAGATGTATTGTCAATATGTGTGTTGGTTTTCTCCACCAACCGGGGGACCATGTACACAGTGGCGGATCTAGGATTTTTTGTCGATGGGGTCCCAATTTTTCGGTTTACAAAATTTTTCGGGTCGGTCGTTATTCAGGTCGGGTCGAGGCGAGGAACATAATAAAACACGGAACTATGGTGTCATTAGAAACGAGTAAGTAGAAAGAATCTAAATTAGAAACTAGATGAAGCATACACTTTTAATTCATAGCCGAAAAACATGAACGTAATCTGATGGAAGGTCTTCCAAATCAATTTTCTTAGATGTATTACTTGAAGAAGACGAGGGCTCAAACTTTCTTTTCAATGATTCTTGCATAATTAACCCTAAAGTTCAAGTTTTTAAGAAAACTAAGTCACAATCTAACAACAATATACAACATACAATAACCAACATGAGTATAAATGTATAATTATATATAAAATCAATCAACTAATTAGCCCTAAAATTACCTTTAGTTTGAGACAAAATCAGAGGAAACAAAGACTTATAAGACCAAAGAGGGATGAACGGTGGCTGGAGTGAGGCGGAGGCTGGCGGATATGGGCGGAGATGGGCGGAGGCTGGCCGGAAAAACTGAGAGAGGCGTGAGTTAGGGATAAGCAGTGGGGTTGAGATGTGTGTGGAGGGTGTTACGTCTGATGAGTTGGGTTGGGATATGTTAAAACCCATGGGCCAAAAGTCAAAACTAAAACTAATATAAAGTAAATTTTTAAAAAACGAAATACATAACAAAACGGGAAAGAGCAAGGCTCGAACTCGGGTCATTCGTGTGGTATTGGAAGGGGGTTTCCACCAGACTAGAATGGTAATATTGATATGGGGTCCAAGCGTTAATTTATATGGGGTCCTTCAAAAATTTTCTATATCGCTTCTAAATAAATTTTAAAAAACATTGGTGTCCCGGGACCCCGACGGCTACTATGTAGGTCCGCCCCTGCATGTACATGCATGTTGTTTAGTTAGACACTTACGTCCTGTTTTTGATTTTTTTAACTAAGGAAAGGAAAGGAAAGGAGAGAGAATGATAAGAAAGGGGAGGGGAGGGAGGGAGGGAAGGGAAGGAAATTTTTTTTAATTGGTTATGTTCTTGAGTTGGAAGGAAATTAGAGGAAACGAAATGATAACTATGTTATTAAGTTGGATGAAAAAAAAAGGAAAATAACACTTTTACAATTTTACCCCTCATCCTTAATAAGCAATCGTCTTTAAAAACAAACACACATTTTAATAAGCATCCGTCTCCAAAAAATAACCAACTACTTTTAACAAGAAATACAACCAACTAGTTCCAAAAAAGTTCAACTCGGTTTCAAAAAAAAACATGTTTAATCAAAAGTTTCAAATCTCATTCTCATGCTCCCATCATTCTACGTAACATATTCACCCGCTTGTTAAGAGGACAACCATATGGATGGTAATATTAAGGATGGTTTCAAACTTCGTTAGCAAAAGTAAATAACAACTAATAAACGTTAAATTCAAAAATAACTATGTCGCTAACAATCAAGTATCACGTTTCATGCGTAATCCGTAATCGTCAACCCCTTTAAAGGTTAAAGTCCCTACCACCGCAGTAACACATGCTGGACCCCTCAGCTGTCCTGTTGTTTTCATCCACCTTCAATAATAATAATAATAATAATAATAATAATATAAAACCAATCACTACAGCAATCACACCATCAACAAACACATTTTCATCTTTTTCTGAAACTCTTTACAATGTCCAAACAGACCTACAAAGTATGCTTCTGTTTCCTTCGTCGGTTCCGTCTGGCCGCCACGGAAGCGCCACCGCAGATCAAGGAGTTGTTCGACCAGTACCCGCAGATGAAGAAGCCACAGATGAAAAGGCCGATAGTGTTTTTAATGGGTAATATTGTAATTAGATGTTGTTTTCCTTAGTAATTAACTCAAAAATGGGAGGATAACTTTTAGAAAAATACTCTTATTTAATCCCTCATAACTCCTCCTATTTCTTTCCTTTCCCTTCTTAAAAAAACTCAAGAACACCCATGTTTTAATTATTCTTGGTTTTCCTTTCCTTCCCCTCCTTAAAAAAACTCAAGAACAGGGCGTTAGACAGGTGAGGACCTGAGGTGACACAATAACTTTATGTTTATATTTAAAAAAGACAACAAAAATGAGAAGTGTGAAAATGAATCCAGTCCATTGATCTTAGATTTGTATGACTGAGATTAATTTAATAAATAAAAATTAATGGAAAGGGCATGAAAGTAATAACCCACATTTGTTGACTTTCTCTCTCCAAATGCAAAGCACATGTCAATTCCCCTATCATTTTAAAATGTCCATAACTTTTTTATACGACATTATTTTAAAAAAAAAATTCACCATAATAATAAGCGTTTTTTTTATTTTTAATATGAGTATCATATTTTTATATAAAAATAAAAAAAAATTAATAGGTTTTTTTAATTCTGTTTTTTGTTGTTCATTGTGTAATATGTTGTTTCCATTGTGTTTTACGTTTCAAATCATTGTGTTATATATATTCACCATTGTGTCTTATGTTTTAGGTCATTGTGTTATACGTATTCACCATTGTGTCTTACGTTTTAGGTCATTGTGTTATATGTATTCACCATTATGTTTTACGTTTCAAGTTGTTGTGTAACATGTATTAATCATTGTGTTTTATGTATTAGACAATTTGTTGTTATTTTTTCATTGTGTTTTATGTATCATTGTGTCTTTTCGTTTATCATTTTTGTGTCTTTTCGCCCACATATTATTATTACACAACGGTGTTATTATTATTTAAAAAAAATAATGATGAGTCGAAAGACACAATGACGAAAAAACACAATGACGAAAAAAGACACAATGATAAGCGAAAAGACACAATGGTGTGCGAAAAGACACAATGATAAACGAAAAGACACAATGGTGGGCGAAAAGACACAATGGTGTGCGAAAAGACACAATGACGTAATTTTTGTTTTAAATTTTATATAACAAAAATCATACGCATATTAAAGATAAAAAAAACGCTTGTTATTATGATGAATTTTTTTTAAACAAAAAATATCATACGAAAAAGTTATAGACGTTCTAAAATGATGGGGGTATTAACATGTGCTTTGCATGTGGGGAGAGAAAATGTGTACAATTACCTCTATACCCTTTTCCTTTTGGTCCCCACTTGACACATGTCAATTATTTATGGCTTCTCACACTTCTTATTTTCGTTACCCTTTGTAGAATAACTTGACCCTCGAATGTAATAGTGTAATTTTCTCATATAAATCGTTGTAATACCATAATTACGTAAGCTTAAAAATTCAAATTGATGATAAAAGAAACACTTTATATGCTAGATTTTTTGTATGCTAGGCGGTCTTTGGTAGAGGTGTTAAATTGGTCAACTTGATAGGTTTCGGGTTAACCGGGCTAGGTTAGTAAGATTTTTATGAAATAAAATCTAACCTGACACACGATCTTATTAAGGCCCGTGTTTGTCAGGTTCAGGTTAATGAGGCTTCGAATTAGTCGGGTACATTATTTCATCTTGAACATTATCAATCTCTTAGGACTTTTAAGCATTGAAAAGATGTCAACGGTTAATGTCACACACATTAATTCATCATAAACATTATTAGTCTTTATAGGCGGCTTTTTAATTAGGAGGGTACCTTTTCGAACTTACACATCTACAACGTTGTTTATGATACGAGGTCTTTAAGTACTCTTTTATGCATGTATTCAATTATTTATATGTTCTGCTTGGATGGGTGAGTTGTCTTCCATGGTTATCTAACAAACAATCTTTATGCATGTATTCAATTATTTATATGTTCTGCTTGGATGGGTGAGTTGTCTTCCATGGTTATCTAACAAACAATCTCCACCATGAATTAACACTTTCTTCATATTCACCTTCATATCCCACCTAAACCGGTGCCAATTTTCCACAACTTCTTTTACCATACTAAGCACATCTATGTTAACGTTAATTAATAGTCGGGTTATTCAGTTACCCCGGAACCTTTTTTTAACCCGACCATATTACAATTACTTTTTGGTCACACCCGGCCTCAGACGCCTATCGCTACAACTAACAGTTGGTACTGATTTTGTAAATACATTAGAGCTGTTTATAACAAAATCTTTTATATAAATGAAGCTTTTTATAAAATATTAGGATTTAAATACCCGTTTTTAATTATAAACATCTCTTTAATTCAAAATGTAAATTACATTGTTTGATAATTTCAAATATCTCTTAACAATATTGGTGGAGATGTGTTTGAAAATGATAAGAATACCTCTTAACATATCAACAACACCCAAACAAAATCTCCTTATGATACACCATCATTTGGATGAAGAGCAAAGCTTTCTTCTTGACGAGGTAACACAAGAACATCAAGCACACACCAAGAACACCATACTTTCTCTTTGATTTTGAGTATAGAGGGTTTGGGATTGATCTTCAATTGTTTGGTGCATGTTTGGGACGTCCATGCATGAGTTTCTATAGGCCAAAACGTTATGTAACACCCTAGGAAAATCCCACATCGAGCGTAGACAAGAGAGATCTTTGGTTTACAAGTAAATGTCCCGCCTCTTAAATCACCAACACGTTTTGAGCTTAATGAAAATGGACGAGATGAGAGCTCCACAGTTAAGCGTGCTAAGATAGGAGTAGTAGAACGATAGGTGACCTCCTAAGAAGTCTCCACCCGGACAACCAAAAACAAATCCGTGAGCTCTTCGTGGGCAAAATGGACAATATTAGTGGGCTATGGGCCGGATATTAGAAGTGGTATCAGAGCCACTCGTGTGTCATTCGGGATGGTGGACAAACCTGAATAAAGACGATGATTCCCTGGGGGAGTCATGAGGCACACCTTAGGAAAATCCCACATTTTGGATTGGATGGTGGGGAAACCTCATCAAGGAAGATGAGTCCAAATGCGCTGGGGGTTGCAACACCCTAGGAAAATCCTACATCGGCCATGGACAGGAGAGATCCATGATCATAAGTATATTTCCCGCCGCTTAAATCATCAACGCGTTTTAGGCTTAATTCTAGTGGACGAGAGAAGAGTTGCACAGTTAAGCGTGCTCTTGTGTGAGTAGTCGTAGGTTGCGTAACCTCCTGGGAAGTCTCCACCTACGCACCCAAAAACAAATCCGTGAGCTCTTCGTGGGTAAAGCGGACAATATTGGTGGTGTGAAGAGCCGAATATTACACTTAGTTGCAAGCATAAGGGCCCGAGTGATTTCCAACATAAGGCGGGTTTTCCGTTCGGCTACGTCATCTGTTCAGAATGGTTTGGGCAAGTGGTTTGACAAATTCTCCTTCATTATCAGATCGTAGGGTTTAAATATTGGTATTGAATTGGGTTTGGATCATTGTGTAAAACGTTATGAACTTATCAAAAACTTCTAATTTGTGTTTTTTCAACAGATACACCTATGTCATACGAGTACAGTCAATAGCAAATAATAGGAAAAACTTGACCCCCTTTAACTTTGGCAGGACCCAAACATTAAAAGGAATTAACGAAAAGGTAAACCGACCATGGTGTTAGTTGCTTTAAATATTTTTTATTGCTTTTGGCTAGAATACAAGTTTCACAATTGAACATACCGTTGGAAGGGAATAATTTATGGAACAAAAGATGCAAATAACCGGTGGACGGATGTCCTAATCTTATATGCCAAAGCCATGCTTCCCTATGAGTTGTCCCATGAGAAAGCATTGCATTACCATGTTGGGTCACCTAGTCCACATAATATAATCCTTGGCGTTCAGTGTCACGCCCAATTATCATCCCGGTCCTGATGTCCTATAAGATACAAAACATGGGATGCATTAAAACTGTGATATTGAGTTCTTTTGTAACATGGATAATTGATATTAGTTTATGTGATAATGAGGGCACATAGAGACAATTAGATAATTTCAAAGTTGATGACATCTCAATAGTCCACCCCCCTCCCGTTTTCTACACCCATCATTCCTCCATTTGTGGTTTGGATGTGTATCTTCCTTGGTTTTGAAGACGAGATAAGATATGACAATTCATAAGTCATAGTGTCAGTAGCACCACAATCAAATATCCATAAAACCATATTTCACAATTTGTTACCATGTTAACTTCTCCCACATCCATATAAGTTTCAAGGTTATTTTTTGTCCGGCTTGAAACTTGTGGATTTTCTAATAAATTAAGTAATTCAGGGCTAAAGAACTTTGGGTTGATAACTGAATTATTCGACTGAGAGGGGTTTAAAATGGATAAAGGTGAAATAGAAGGGCTTGAGATAACATTCTCAAACCCTAAACCAACATCATGCCCCTTATTTCTTCACTTGCAAATGCAAAGCAACAACTCCTTTTTCAAAGGTCTATTTTCTGGCGGGTTCTTTTTCGATGAATTTTGTGTGGTCGTCGCTGCTGTTGACGGTCTCCTAATCACCCACGGCTACCCGGTTTTGGGTTTTGGAATTGACAATCGGATTAGGGTTAGTGTTCGCTTTCAACGAACAATCATCGGACTTGAGGGTGATGGTTTTGGTTGCTGCAGCATGTTGTTGCTCAAGAATAATACTCTGTGACGTTGTGACGGCTGTTGCAAGTTTAATGGTGAATTAGATGTTATTCTTGAGAAGATTGGCTATTTCAGATAGTAAGTCTATTGTCTATTACAGACATGGTTGTGTGTGTGTGTTTTTTATGGTGAGTGGATTATAAGCAACAACGATACTCAGATCATGAACACAACTCTAATACGATGTTGAGAATCAAGAGCTTTTAACTGTATTGAAAATTTTGTTATATGACTTTTACTACTTGTACAAAAATATATAGAAACAAGTTGTGCTCAAACAAGGATATAATTTGCTAAAAGAAAGCTCTATATTTGCTGGTCTTATTCTGTCTTGATTGTGTTTGACCATCTACTTAAAGACAAATCCTACTAATTTCTCAATATTTTTTTTCCTTTTCTAACAGGCAAACTTTTAACAATTAACTAGGTCATCTCCACGGCGTGTTAATTCTTATGGAAGGCTAGGAAAGAAACATTTTTCAACAAAAATGGGTGTAGATTAATAGAATCAAGGAAGATATTAAACGTCTTATGTTTATATGTGTGAAGAATAAAGGGAAAGTAGTTGGTTTAGATTGGGATGCAACATGTTCTTTTAGCTGACCGTTGCGGCTATGATGGTATTATTATTATTATATATTATAGATAAGAACTTTGGTGCCACCGACTCTCGATTGAGCCACTTGACGGCACCTTATAATTGGTCCTTACATTTTGTTTGCTTATTTTATTTTAGTTTCGGTGTCGTAAGGATCATAACAGAAGCCAACCGAACGTCAATTTTGTGTTTTTTAATTTGTTCTAATTTCGGTACGGTAACGAACATGACAGAATCCAACCAAATTCGTGTAGATTCACAACGTCAACGTTCGTGACCTACAACACTTTGGTTTTACCAACATCCGAGTTTACCGACCGACACCACACCATTAGTCTATCTCAATTTTCAGTTTTTTTTCCTTTTGGGTTCCGGTAACGTAATGTATGTAACATAAAACCGACCGAATTCGTGTCAAGTTATTGCCTCTAATCCTCAATAGCGAGGACTGACAACACTTGGGTTTTATCACCTTCCGGGTTTAACGCCCTATGATGACCGTCGTTTGAGTCATTCAAAAACCTAATTAAACTATATAGATATAGTAAGTAAGGTATCGTATCCACCAGAAGTATGTGGTCAATGCAATTTTTGTAAATAATTTTAATATTATGAAGTAGCAGATTTTAGTGCTGATTACACAAGCAAATAGTTTAGTTTAGAATTAAGCAAACGAACAAGAAACCGAGTTTCAATCAATTAATAAAAGCAAATCACACCCGGGACTTCAAGTAGGTAACTTACAGTAATCTCATGCAACCTAACAGATTAATCATTAACGGTTAACTACATACTGATCAACTAGACAAAAACTTAGACATCAACAATCGCTTTACACACGGCATTGGTTATTAAACAGTCCTTGCCAGTGTGACTTAGTTAAGGGCAATTATATGTTTTATCGTATTCAGTCTAATCAAACAGTCATATGATCAATTATTATAGCAACTGGTAACGAATCGTTCAGATCAGCGTAAACCTAAACCGATTGAACACACAGAAATACCAAACATCAATAATCATATATCAACTATAAACAATTATACATAAGTGTTCTTAGTCACATGAGAAAACTGAAAGAGTTACAAACTATACATTCCCGGGGTGAGATTCTAGGAGATTAGCCGAGCCTCGACATCATCGAATCATCAATAATGATGATATGGATCATGTATATGGTCTTGGAACGTTCTGTAAGGATGGAATCACTGCCTCCAAGTTCTGCAAATCGCCTCCTTTGATAAAAACGAAGATAGGGTCGTCAATGATGAAAATTTGATATTAAACCCTAACACCTCGTCTGCACACCCCATTGCGATACGCGATGGGGGTCTTCACTGATCCATTGCGTATCGCGATGGACCAGAAAGTCAACATTTCATTTAAACCCATCGCGATACGCGATGGGTCTTCAGCCAAGCCCATCGCGTATCGCGATGGGACTTGTCACCAGCAAACTTCATAAATATTTCTCGTTTCGCGTGCTGGACATCCCGGGTCTTCAATACATGCATCAGCATGTCCAAATTAAGTTCTTTAACGCCTGTGACCTGAAATACAATCATACACATATGAAGTATCGAAATTCCTAAAATAAACGAGTAAAACTAATAATTAAATGAACTAAAGCATATACATATTAACCAACCTTCACCTTACTAAACGTCGTATATTTTATTTTTTATATGTTAACTAAGAAGATTCCCGGCGCGTTGCTCCGAGTTGATGTTATTGACAGTCATACTTGTACAACTTATCAAATCTTGCAGTGCACCTACGAGTCGAGGTGAATTTAATCGGTGCCAGGTTACGAAACCAGTAATTACCCCTCCCCCCCACCCCACAAAAAATACTTTTTTAACGCAAAAATACAACAAATTAAAATAACAAAACACGTGTTGCGGTTACAAACCGATGACACTTCGGTTTAGGGATGAGATTTTTTTCCCGAATGCCCGTACACGTACCTGTTCAGTACCCGTACATGTCTATTGGGTACGGGTATGGGTACCCAAATTTACTAATTATAGGTACGAGTACATGTACGGGTGTTACGGGTACTGGTACCCGTTTAGAATATGTAGGGGCTTTTATTAGGTTATCCAACACTCATGATTTAACTTTCAAGCGGGATTTCAAAACCTAATATATATTAGTTGAGTAAGTTCATTCTCAATCTATAAGTATATATTCATATATTGTGTATTCGTATATTTTTATTTCATGTATGTGTGATTGAATATATCATTAAATGACATGTATTAACTTTCTCTCTTGTTTTTCTATAGAAATTGAGGAAAAAATAAACAAAGAAAAGAAAAAAGAAAAGGGCAAATGGAAAGATGATTAGCAAGATTAAACGAATGTTGACTTTCTTTGTATAAGTTGATTTTGTTTTAAACATTTTGATATTTTTTTAATACTTTGTATGTTTTGGTATTCATCACTTGATTTTGATTTGATTTTATATTATGGTTGATTTGTTTCATTTTTAATTTTGGTTGCGGTATTACGGTTTTGGTTGTGGTATTACAATTTTTGTATTATAGATAATTGATTGTCGGTACCATACCGTTTACCAATACCTAGTTTAGTGGAGATTTAAAAACAAAAATAACAAAGAGGTACCAAAGTGAGTACCATACCCAAAGTAACTGCACCTGTACTCGTACCATAAAATTCGGGTACGGGTATGGGTACCAATTAAGATTTATTGATTTTAAGTACGAGTACTTTCGGGTACATGCACATGTATAGGTACGGGTACGGTCCCGATCTCATCCCTACTTCGGTTGGTATATGGTTACGACCGAAAAAGTAAAGCAAACCATAAATTCGTCCACTCTTAAATACGGATTCGTTGATTATGGAATCGAGAGACAAAAAAAGTGATAAAAAGCCCACGCGTTGCGTTTGTGAACTAACGCGAATTCAGTCAGAATCGACGTTGTCAAGACTAAATCGTACATAGAAAACCATGTATTGTGATGCTGAACTGACACGGGTCCGTTCGGATGGTATCAGGTTACGACTCCGAAATTAAAGCAATAAATTAATCCGTCCACACTCAAAATACAACAAATTAACATATCTATATAAAAAATACCATGGCAAAAACAAAAAATATATGCGTGTTGTGGCCTTGACTTGACGCGGATTCATCCAGAATCGATGGACTAAAATAACTCACGGGGAAAAAAACCTTGGGTTGCGACTGCTAGCTGACGCGAATTTGGCCGGAATCATTTGACAATATCTACGATAAAAAAACCCTTATTTTACGACAGCGAACCGCCACGAATTTTAAAATGTAAAACAGATTAAAAGCAAATAAGAAGTTTGGCGACCAATCACGTGATTGCGTCGCCAAAATTCTTAATTATTATAGATAGATAATAATTATGTTAATTTGGCTAATTTATATTTTTGGTTTTAACGCTCAAGTTTTACCAATGGTGTCTATACCGTAACAAGCGTAACCGATAATGTCCAAATTTACGCAGAATCACCGGTGTAACGCTCGGGTTTACTAACACTCGGGGTTTCAACGTTGGGGTTTTATCAGCACGGCGTTCAAAAAACAATTAATATGCAACAACAATATGCATCAATGAAATTTTCATTATGCAGACACAAAATTGGTGATTATCTTTACAACCTGCTACTGTTATTACTATTATAAATCAATAAATAAACGAATTAAAGATTCTTATGTCCATCCTCGTAGCTAAAAGGTAACGGCACCGATTTCACAGCTCTAAATTTGCCAACATTGTTCAAATGCTCATTCTCCAACCTGCATTCATCATTTCAAAGTTATATTACACTTTAATGATATAAATGCCATGTATTCACAGTTATGGATCGAACCATACCTGAAGAAGTTCCATATTCCACGCCGAATGATCTCCAAACTCGCAACGATTGCGATTAATGCATTTTTGTGGAGGAAAGGGGCTTCATGAAAATCCATCACAGTTTGCATCCAGGCAAGTCTCAGTATCACATTCAATACCTGCAAATAACAAAATGTTAAGTACTCGCATATCGTATTTAAATCAGTATATCGCTAACTAGTAATTAGTAATTACCATTGCTATGAAGTAGATAGATCTGTGAGGTAATATAAGCTTGTCTCTTAACCATGGATTCTCGGAATCCTTACATAGCAAACCCCAATCCATCACTATATCCCAGTAGGTACTGAATATTGTTGTGACACCGGAGGTAGATGCGGATATGATCTTCAGGGTTATTCCTCTTCTTTGACTGTAAATTGTCCTTGTAACAACCGCAGCAATGGTGGAGAAGTATTTGAGTCCGTTTAAAGCTTGTGTTGAATCGCGCCCGTCACACAAGCGTCTAACGCACTACACATTGACACAAATAATAATCAACAAACATGCATCTTACAAATGAAACCGTAATGTATAAATGTAGGATGTGTTATATCATATATGTACCTGTAGGACTCAAATCCAATATGGGATAACCGCAATAATAATAAAAAGAACATCATAAACTTCACTATTGTTGCATTTTTCTGCATCTCTTGTTTTGAAGTCTCCCCAACCGTAGTAGCATACATAGAACTGCAGATTTCTCAATAATTGAACCTGAAACATTAACAAATTATGATATTAATAAGTTTTAGTTAAATAATTTGAATATGATCCTTCTTTCATGTGAAGAGGTATGTACCCGCCTCAACATCGAGCGGGGCGGGTCAACCCACAAGATATATACAAGACATTAGAAATCAAAGATATTATCAAGGCACAAAGCCAAAACTTATGCGCACAGCGCATATCGCATATGCTCAAGCATCACATGCTTGCACATATCACATATGCTCAAGCATCACATATGCTCACGCATCACATATGCTCATGCATCACATATGCTCGCGCGTATCACATGCTCACGCATCATATATGCTTATGCATATCACATCGTGTGTGGCGCATCCGCGCGCGGCGCATATCACATACTCGCGCATCATACATGCCCACCCATATCACAGTTGCGCATGGCGCAGCTGCGCGTGGGGGATCCGCGCGTGACGTGTATTACATGCTTGTGCGTATCACATCTGCGCATGAAATATCTGCGCGTGAGAATAAAGAGAAGACCTCGCGCATCCTCAGGATGGGCGCATATCACACATGCACATAATCAACCTCGTCCTTATCCAAATCAGGATTAGGGCAACCTTGATTGTGCACGTCAGACAACCTTCCAGAAGGCATCTTTTTAAGGAATAAGGATATGCTGTTGTTGACAGCTGCTAAATGAAAGGTGGACAGCTCAGCATGACTCATGGGTTACCACGTGATTATAACCAATGAAAAAGCACCAGGTGTCTCCAAGGACACGTGGCGCAAATCGATTGGAGGAGGCCAACAAAACCCTAATTTGGTCCCAGCTCAATCAGTGGAAACCCTAGCACTATAAATACAGCATCAACTCCACAAGGAAAGATATACAAAAACACAGTCACACAATCATACAGTATTCAGCTATTAAGCAATACTCTCCAGATTCCCTTACTCTCACATTATTATCTTCTCCTACATATACTTATTCTCACGCCGGAGGGTTACCCCAAAGAGGACCCCTCTGTCCCTTTCTGAGGGGTAAGTTAACGGCGTTGTTCATTTTGTAGGTGGAAGAACACAGATCCAGAAGAACCATCGGTGAAATAGTACAATCAAAACCCGAGGAAAGTAGATCTGCTACCAGTGAGCAGATCCACGTTTCTTCATTGGCGCCATCCACTGTTACAAACGGCAATCAGATCTCATCAGATCTACATAAAAAAATTCAATCACCATGGTTTTTGGCGTTCGTAACGCTGATCAAGCTCTGGAGGATATTGAACGTGAGGGTGTCAATGAGGGACAGCAGTTTCTGAGGGTGCCGCGTGATTCTACGCGCATCACCAGTAACCGTCCCTTCATCACAACCCCTCACGGCCAGACTGAAACTCCTCCAGACGATCTCACGTTACAAAATCTTGCCGGCGCGAAACTGAAAGGACCAATGGGTCCAGAAGAAGAAACAAATGATCCGAATGAATGGCTCATAAACGAGCAGCGGCGTCTAATGGAAAAGTACAATGAAATGGTCAAACAGAAAAAGCCAGCCGACCAAACACAAAGGCAAGCGTTTGATAAGCAGACTACAAAAAGGCCGCGCGCGCCGGAAGACGGACATTCTGTTCACACTGCACACACTGAGTTCAGTGATGAAGAAGTGCATAGCATGAGGAAGACGCGAGATACTCATGCAGGAGGCTCACAACTCCGCGCGCCTGTGAACATGGCGCCTGGAGCCAGAGCAGATCTGGATCTGCACATGCCGTACAGCCCGCCAGTGAGGGGGCAAGTGGACGTAACCACGCCGTACAGGCCGGCCATCTTAGTGAAGCACTCAAAATTTACTGAGCGCATCGCTAAGGCCCCCATCCAGCACAAGACCAAGATGCCAAGTGGTCTGGGCAAATATGATGGCACAACAGATCCAGATGACTTTTTACAAGGTTTCTATAACACGGGAAACCTAGAGAGCTGGACGATGCCAACATGGTGTCACATGTTTGCCCGCTGCCTTACGGGCGCGGCGCGTGTCTGGTTCGAGAGCTTGCCAACTGGGCAAATTGATGGGTTCGAGAAACTATTGGAAAAGTTCCAAGCCCACTTCGTACAGCAGCGCAGACACACTCGCGATCCTGATGACATCATGCACTGCGTGCGCAGGAATGATGAAACGATTGAGGACTACATCACTCGTTTCAATCAGGAGTCTCTGGCAATCGGGGGTATAACTGAGCAACTCCTGCGCGTGGCTTTTATACAAGGCGCGCGCAGTGATCAACTCCGCCGAGCTCTCGTAAGCAGAGATGGTATGCCCACCACTTGGGCAAAACTAATGGAAGCATCGCGAGTCTTCGCGAGAAATGAAAAACAGATTGCCCAAGATAGGGCAAGAGAAAGAGCGCATCAGGCTGAATCACCGCGCAGCAAAGAGAAGAGGGCCAAACAGAACTCTGTATGGTCCAGGTTGCAACCAACAAGTTTTTCTTCCGCAGAAAAGCAAACGCAACCAAGCTCACCCCAGCCCCAAAAAGATGTTCGTAATCGCGGGGAGGGTGACAAGAGGGAGGGCGGCAGAGATCCTAGCAGACCTCTGCCAAGAATATGGACTCCCCTCACTAAAACACCTTCACAGGTGTTAAGTACTGAGAATGTCCAATTCAAGCCCCCCAAGCAACTACACTACAAGGGACCGCAAAACAGTGGCAAATATTGTGAATTTCACAGGTCCCCGGGCCACAACACCGACGCATGCCATCATTTAAAGGATGCGATCGAGAAGGATGTAAAATCAGGCAGGCTGGCTCACTTGGTGAAAAACCCAAGAATAGAAGATGAGCAACCGGAAGAAGCTGCCAGCAAGAAATACAAAAGAATCTGTGTGGCTGAGGGGGGACGACAAGGGCAGACGTCAAAAAAGAGAAGCGCGCAAATCCACGGAGATTGGCGCGAGCAGCAAGTTATCTTCCCAAGAATCTGGGGAGGCCCTTCAATCAGCAGCCCTCTCGTCATCACCACACACATTGCTCATTACGAAGTGTCAAAGGTCCTGGTGGACACTGGAAGCGAATCTGACATTATGTATGAGCAATGTTTCAGAAAGTTAGACCCGGCAGACCAAGCGCGGCTCGAGATGGTGAACGCACCAATCTGTGGTGTTTCAAATGAAATCATCCACCCCCTAGGTCAAATTCTGTTTGAACTAACTATGGGGGATGATGAGCACAAGCGAGCCGAAGTTGTCAACTTCTTGGTCTTGCCCACCACGTCATGCCACAATATGATCCTGGGTAGGGGAACGATTGCCCAATTTAATGCTATACCGTCGCCAGCGCACGGCGCATTGGGGTTCCCTACACCAACAGGCGTAACATTTGTTTACCGCGATCATTTGTGCACAGTGACAAGTACGCCGCGGGAAGGGAGAATGAAACTTCCAATGGCGGACAAGGCGCCAGAGAAGTGGATTTTAAACCCAATATTCCCAGAGCAAACGGTCACAATTGGCGCTACCATTTCAGACGAAACGAGATTGAGAATGAAAAGGTTACTCACAAAATACACGTCGGTCTTCGCGTGGCAACACTCCGATATGATTGGGGTCCCACGAGACTTGGCGCAACATTCTCTTAACGCGTTCAAGTCGGTGGAGCCAATTGCTCAGAAAAAGAGAATCATGGGGGATGAAAAGGCGAAGGCCATGAATGAGCAAGTTGAGGACCTGTTGCGCGCAAAAATCATCCGCCCGATCCGATACCAGACGTGGGTAGCCAACCCTGTGATGGTAAAGAAAAGCAACGGGTCATGGAGGATGTGTATTGACTTCAAGGACCTCAATAAAGCATGTCCGAAAGACTGTTACCCCCTCCCAAACATCGACGCAAAGGTGGACTCCGTGGCGCCATTCAAGCTCAAATGTTTCCTGGATGCCTACAAAGGCTATCACCAGATTCAAATGGCACCACAAGACGAAGACAAGACTGCCTTCAGAACCGACAAGGGTGTTTTTTGTTACACAAAAATGCCCTTTGGTTTAAAGAATGCGGGCGCCACTTATCAGAGACTTATGGATTCGGTTTTCAGTGAACAAATCGGAAGAAATCTAGAAGTCTACGTTGATGATTTGGTGATCAAGAGCAGGGAGGAGAGACAAATGCTCAAAGACATCGAGGAAACTCTTCAGCGCTTAACGGAAGTCAACATGAAGCTCAACCCGAGCAAATGTACTTTCGGCGTGGAAGAGGGGAAATTTCTTGATGTAATGGTCACTAAGGATGGTTTCAAGGTGAACCCTGAAAAGGTGGAAGCCATCCTTGACATGCCTTCACCATCCACCATGAAAGAGGTTCAGAAGCTGAATGGTAGATTGGTGTCAATCAACAGGTTCCTAGCGAACCACGCCAGCAAATCTACTCCATTCGTTAACACTTTGAGGAACTGCTTGAAGAAGAGCCAATTCAAGTGGACGCCTGAGGCTGAGCAAGCTTTCAGTGAGATAAAAGAATGTCTCATAAAGCTGCCCGCGCTCACAGCTCCACTTCCTGGCGAAACCCTTACATTGTACTTGTCAGCTGGAGATCGCGCCATCGGCGCAGTATTATTGGTGGATCGCAAGGGGATCCAAACGCCAATATACTATGTGAGTCGGGTGCTGACAGACCCTGAGACGCGCTATTCCATCATGGAAAAGTTAGTTTTGTCACTAACACACGCGTCGCGCAAGCTTCATAGATACTTCAATGGTCATCCTATTGAAGTTCTGACAGGTTACAACATCCAGCAAGTCTTGCGACGCCCCGCGCTCTCCGGAAGGCTGACAAAGTGGGCGCTGGAATTAGGTGAACACACGATAACCTATAAGCCCCGTCCAGCAATAAAGGGTCAAGTTTTAGCGGATTTCATCACGGAAATCCCAGAGGGAAAGATTGAAGAAGCTCAGCGCGAGGTAGACCCTCCGCGAGCAAATGATGAAGAAGGTGTTTGGAGGCTATTCACTGATGGAGCCTCCAACAGCGAAGGGTCCGGCGCAGGCCTCAAACTGGTGGACCCTGATAATCATGAATATACCTATGCTATTAGGTTGGACTTCAAGAGTACCAACAATGAGGCTGAGTATGAAGCCCTGCTGGCTGGTCTGCGCATTGCGCGCAAGTTTGGAGTTAAAAGGCTAGAGGCCCATGTTGATTCTTACTTGGTAGCTGCACAGGTCAATGGCCTTTATGATGCCAAGGAGAACACCATGCCTCTATATCTAGAGCAGGCAAAAATGCTCGTTGAGCAGTTTGACTTCTTCAAAATCATACACATCTCGCGCAGCGAAAACAAGTCCGCTGACGCGTTGAGTAAGATGGCATCAACTAATTTTGATCACTTTGGCAAAGATGTCAGGGTGGAAGTGATGAGCAACCCGTCAGTGCAAACGCAATCTGTCCTTGTAATTCATACAACCCCTTCATCCTGGATAACTCCAATAATGGAATTCCTGAAGGAGGGGAAGTTACCGGACGATCGCGCACAGGCGAGAAAGATAAGACACAAGGCGCAGAACTATGAACTACTTGATGGTACATTATATCGACGCTCTTATCTTGGACCGCTCATGAAATGCCTGGATGCTGAAGAAGCAAGCTATGTGATTAGGGAGATTCACGAAGGAATCTGCGGAATACACGCTGGCCCGCGCATGGTGGTTGCCAAGGCAATGAGCTCAGGCTACTATTGGCCAGGCATGTACTTGGATGCGCTAAAAGAAATACAAAAATGCAAGGCATGTCAGAGCTACGCGCCAAACACCATGCGGCCAAAGAACAACTTGATTCCAGTGACCTCCGCATGGCCTTTCCACAAATGGGCCATTGATATTGTGGGGCCCCTGCCGCAAGCGCAAGGGCGAGTGAAATTTTTGGTAGTGGCGGTAGACTATTTCACAAAATGGGTTGAGGCCAAGCCACTAGCAAAAATCACAGCTGAGGCGATGAAGCAATTTATCTGGAGCCACATCATTTGCCGTTTTGGCCTTCCTATGGAAATTGTGAGCGAAAATGGCAAACAATTCACTGACAGGAAGATATCCAGCTGGCTCAAAGAATTGCACATCAACCAAATCTTCACTTCGGTCTACCACCCTCAGGGGAATGGCCAAGTGGAGCGCGCGAATCAAAGTTTGTTAAATGGGCTGAAGAAAAGGTTGGAGGGAGAATCCCATTCTTGGGTCGAAGAGTTACCTAATGTCCTGTGGGCGCACAGGACATTAAGCAAAACTAGCAATGGCGAATCCCCGTTCAGCCTAACCTATGGAACAGAGGCTATGATCCCAGCAGAAATTGGATGCCCATCCCATAGGGTACTCATGATGAGCAAGACTGATAACGAGCGCGAAAGAAGATTGGACCTCAACTTGCTTGAAGGGCGCAGAGAAGCGGCTATCATCAATGAAGCCAAATACAAGAAAAAGCTGGAAAAATATTATAATCAGCGCGTTAAAGAATGCCACTTCAAGAAAAATGATTTTGTCCTTCGAAACAATGAAGCTAGCCGCGCAATACCCCCAGGAAAAATGTCCCCCAATTGGGAAGGACCTTATCAAATCTCAGAAGAATTGGGGAAAGGCGCGTACACTTTAAAAGATTTGAATGGAAAAAAGATACCGCGCGCGTGGAACGCAGCACAGCTTAGAAAATGCTTCATGTAAAAATTCAAATATGTAATCAAGGCTTTTAAGCCATCATGAATGATGATTCGCGCTATCTTTCAATATTTGTTCTATTACCTTTGCATACATGTTTCACACTTCCTTTATTAATTTGGAGCAATATGACAACACTATATTGACTTCAAAACAAAATAAAACGAAGTAAAACATACATGCGCGAGCCTTAGCTCAAACGCGTTAACGAGTCTTAACTCTAAAACGTCAGGGCCTTAGCCCAAACCTACGAGCCTTAACTCAAACACGTTAACGAGTCTTAACTCTAAAAACGTCAGGGCCTTAGCCCAAAACAAAGAGCCTTAGCTCAAAACATTCACAAACATCCATCTTACATCCCGCGCAGCCTGATCATAAAAATCCCTAAACACAACTAAGGCAAAGTACATGCCAAATCATAGTTGTTAAGGTCTCAGGTCGAGGTCGCGCGCGGAATCATAGTGGATATCTGAGTAACACATGCTGACATGTAATGGCTAAAACTCATAATTCCATATAAAAAACGCGCGACAACGACGCGCAAAAAAGGAATAGTGAAAAGTCATCGCGCGTGTCAGCATAAACAAGATACTGCGAAACCACCTACAAAATAGGACTATGGTTAAGTAAATAATTTCCTTACAACCTTGTTCTTATTTTAACGTGCAAGCATATCTTATATCTATACAAGCAAACATGAAGAGATGAATGGAAATGCGCAAGATGTGAAAAAGGGAAAACAAATTTCATTCCATAGCATTGAAATTTACAAGTGTGATGAGTTACAAATTACAAGTATAACAAAAACAAAAAAAAAAATTAGAAAGATGAAGGGCTTCTCAAGTCTCCACGTTGACGTCAGCCACTTCATCACCCTCATCATCTCCCGCAGCATCTGGCGCGGCCCGCTCCTCATCTCCAAACTGACCATAGTCAAGTTCTTCCTCCTCAATGGAGTCTTCTATCACGACGGTGTCAGGAGCAGATTCTTTCGCAGCGCCAGAGCCGCTGGCAGGGGCAACATCCCCCGCGCCACCATCATCGCCACCAGCCCCCTCGCATTCATCGAGCAACTTCTTTAGCGCGCCGAGGTCGGGCTGGTCAGCAAGCGCAGCTATCTGCAAATCATTAGAAAAGTATTGAGTACAAAACACTTGGAAAATTAATCAAGAAAAACTCATTAAGGTCAAGGTACCTGCACAAGGATGGGGATGGGAGTATTCATATACTTCTCCCCCACCGCGGCCATGTCCGCGCAGGCCGCGTCGCTCTTGTAAGGGTACTCGGATGGGTCCTTCTTCAACATGCCATATTCATAGCCATCCGTAAACCCTTCAGCTCGACCCACCAAGCGCGCGGCAGCATTGCAGTCCATCACAAGGGCCTGAAACTCGCCAGAATATTTCATCGCCAAAGCGCAACGAGTCATGCCCTGTGACACCAGCCATGGGCGATCCTGCGCGAGGCTAGCAACAGACGTCTCGAGGGCAGGAACCTGGGAGTTTAATAACTCAACAGTTTCCTTGGTCTTTTTTAGCTCCTCTTTATCAGACGCTGCTGCAGCCAAAATTTTTTCTTTCTCCGCCTGCGCAGCATCAAGTGCTTCCTGGCTAGACGCTGCCGTCGCCAAGGCATCATCTCTATCGGCCTGCGCGGCCGCCAACTCATTCTTCAGGCGCGCAACCTCACTCTCCAGTGATGATTTCTCAGTGATACTCTGGACGATAGCTTGGTCACGCGCCTCCGCCTCCAGTTCCAAGTCACGCACTCTCCGCGCGTACTTGGCAACTTCGGCCTCTGCCACCTGCTGCTTCTCCCGCGCAGCTTGGAGCTCATGCCCGCGCTTAATAAAGGCGGTGTTGGCACTTGCTCGGTTTTCGCTGAGCTCCGCCTAGAGTTTCTCAGCTCGTGCGCGAGCATCAGAAAGGTTCCAGGCAGCCACCTTAGCCTCTTGCTGGGCTTCCACAAGAGCATCGCGTACTTTAATATAATCACGATGAAGCTCTTGGGAGGCAGCAAAGAAAGCCGACCCAGCGAAAATGTGATCGTTGAGCAAGTCAGCGCGGGTGCGCCCCTCCTGATACCTCCTTTCAGTAGGAGGCACGGCATGAGCCCAGAATTCCTCGCATACACCCATGGATTGGAAGGAACTGTCTTCGTTAATATTCCATCTCGGGCGGTAAACGTGGTCACCTTCCTGCAAAACACAAGAAATGTTCTAAGTCATAAAAACATACTTATATGGAAGTACGCGCAGCGGAGCAACAAATTAAAACATACCTGCGGGGATGAAGCAGAAAAGTGAGCGCCAGCCTCACCAGAAGTCTGCGCTGCGAAGTCTTGTGGCATCGCAGGGCTGGCACGGACTCCGAAGGAGTCTTCAGCTTGAGCTCCCTCATCCTCCTCATCTTCTTCAATCGGCCTCTTCTCCTGCGACCTGGAGGGCTCCAAACCAGTCTCGCGGAGAGGGCTGCGCGTAGGAGGAGGCGAGGGAGGTCTCGACGCCGCCAGTTCGGCGCGCAATACGGCTTCCTGCTCCTTTGTAATCCCAATAAGGGGAGACTCAGCACTAGCAGGAGCAGGAGCAGAACCAGCGGCGCCGGCAACGGCGCCAGGAGTGTCACCAGCAGCTTGTACGCCAGCTACAACTCCTATGAACAAATCAACAACAAAAAATGGTTTATGATTTGATCAAAACAAAAAATTCAGAAGACAATGGCGCAAAACATACCTTGGCGCAATTCTGTTCGCGCGGCGAACATCGCCATAAAGTTCATTCTACCCTTTTCTGAGGGTAGAACAGGGGACTTCGAAGCAGCCCCCGGCGCAGCCTCAGCACCTTGTTGCGCCTGCGGCTGATCTGCTACCGTCGCCGGTCCTGCAAACATTCAAATGCGAAAAGATTTAATAATAATTCAATCAGAATCGCCCTCATTGAACCATTATGGGTAAGCAAAGTATATCTTTCGCAGGCGCGACACTGCTTCTCTCTTCAGCCGCGCGAAGGGAGGAGGTCACGCCACCATACCTCAAGTGGACAGGAGGTCTGCCCACTTTCACAGGCAGGGAAGCTAAAGAAACCTTGGTGGTAAACACCTGGGTTTCCTCAGGTCCCTTCGTTTGAGCATGGGGATGAGCGACAGGGGTGTCATCTTTCTTCTGTTTCTTACTGCCCCCTGCGCCAGATTTCCCCTTAGCTTTGCGCTTTAGTAGGGGCGCCTCCTCTTCCTCCTCCTCCTCTTCCGCGAGCTCCAGCTCGTAGTTTTCGAGCGCATCTGCAAATACAAGCAACAGAACTGTTAATAAACTTTGGTATTCTAAAGGAATAAGCATAAGTGCGAAGGCTTACCAGGCGCGTCGCTATCAAAGTCAAATTCCAGATCCACAGGGATGAACATGTCATCGAAGCGATCTGGGAAGCCCACCTCCCCAGCGCCCAGCGGGACGGAGCCACCCTCCACTTGATCGTCGTATGCGGCGTGGAAAAACTCCTTGGTTACTGCGCAAAAACAAGACAAATAATATCAGCAAAGGCAAATTTTATTAGCGCGGAAATAAAGCAATGCGATAACTTACGCAAGCCGTCCACTTGGATGACAGGCTCCGCCGCGCTGTCGGCCCACAGCTTACTCATGCCGACCCCCACCAGCGCCTCCTCGCGAATTTTCTTGGCGGGGGATGGTTCGGCGGTCAGTTTCTTAACCCAGGCGCCGGTTGGGTTCTTAATAACATCCGCATCCGCAGGCGCAGAATCGATCGTGCGCATCGTCATGCGGATGGGGATTACACCAGCCCTGATGTAGAAGAACCTCTCAGACCAGTCATGAAGGCTCTTGAATGACACGGTGCTGCACTTAACCTTCTGACTGCGAGGAATAAAGGAGATCCAAGAATCTTGGATCTTGGGCTTGTAAAAAAATTGAAAGCGCCGAGGGGTGGGCTCCTCGCGCTGTGATTTGCACATGAACTCGAAATGAGTCATGCGCACAAGTCCAAACGGATGGACTTGGGATATATGAATCCCGAAAAACCGTAACACCGCGCCTACAAACCTTGTCATCGGAAGACGAAGGTTGCAGTGGGTGAAAAAATGGGTGTACAGTGAAATATAGCCGGGAGGCGGGTCCGCCGCCGTTTGCCCGGCCACAGGCAACATGCAGCCAAACACAGGGAGAAAACCCTGTGACGAGATGAGGTTGTTGAGATCGGCCTGCCTCAGTTTGCAGGGGATTTCATTCCACCTTTTCGTGGCCTTGGTCCTCCCTACTTCCTCCGATGTGGTCTCAACAACCCTCTTCCCCTTGCCCTTTTGCTTCAATGTCGACATCACCACAGATTTCACACGGCGTCTTCGAGAGACAATAGAGGTGATTGAGGGGTTAGAGGAGTCTGAGCTATCAGACATACAATAACAACAGCAACAGATAACAGGGTATCTGGAAGCAATAACCAGAAAATCAGAAAGATAGAAGCTTTGGAGTACACAACAATGAAGATGAAGATAAAAATTTTTCCTAAGGGCCTGCTTTTATAGGCCCAGGAGAGAGAAAATTGGCAACTGATCGGATTTCACGCGCCCCCACTCGCAGGTGTAAGCCAACGCGGGCGCGGCACGTGTCCCTAACACTGTTGAGGGGACATAAAAACGTAACGGAACTGCCACGGAGCAGAGACGCGCCCCCACTCGCAGGTGCAAACCAATGCGAGCGCGACACGTGTTCCAGACAGCTGTGCGAGGGGACATGAAAGGCAACTGTAGCACCTCGAGCACACGAAACGTCTGACACGTTTCCGGCGCACGTCACCACCAACCAACCACGTGTTTGGACCCTTCGTTTCAACCAAATGGATAGAACTTCGCGCAACGATGAAACAACCAAGAAAACGACAAAACCCCATTAAAAAGACCAAATCAGTAAGTCTAATATCTATCTTACCGCGCTAGCGCGAGATAAGACACACATTAGACTGGGGGGGCTTGAAGAGGTATGTACCCGCCTCAACATCGAGCGGGGCGGGTCAACCCACAAGATATATACAAGACATTAGAAATCAAAGATATTATCAAGGCACAAAGCCAAAACTTATGCGCACAGCGCATATCGCATATGCTCAAGCATCACATGCTTGCACATATCACATATGCTCAAGCATCACATATGTTCACGCATCACATATGCTCATGCATCACATATGCTCGCGCGTATCACATGCTCACGCATCATATATGCTTATGCATATCACATCGTGTGTGGCGCATCCGCGCGCGGCGCATATCACATACTCGCGCATCATACATGCCCACCCATATCACAGTTGCGCATGGCGCAGCTGCGCGTGGGGGATCCGCGCGTGACGTGTATTACATGCTTGTGCGTATCACATCTGCGCATGAAATATCTGCGCGTGAGAATAAAAAGAAGACCTCGCGCATCCTCAGGATGGGCGCATATCACACATGCACATAATCAACCTCGTCCTTATCCAAATCAGGATTAGGGCAACCTTGATTGTGCACGTCAGACAACCTTCCAGAAGGCATCTTTTTAAGGAATAAGGATATGCTGTTGTTGACAGCTGTTAAATGAAAGGTGGACAGCTCAGCATGACTCATGGGTTACCACGTGATTATAACCAATGAAAAAGCACCAGGTGTCTCCAAGGACACGTGGCGCAAATCGATTGGAGGAGGCCAACAAAACCCTAATTTGGTCCCAGCTCAATCAGTGGAAACCCTAGCACTATAAATACAGCATCAACTCCACAAGGAAAGATATACAAAAACACAGTCACACAATCATACAGTATTCAGCTATTAAGCAATACTCTCCAGATTCCCTTACTCTCACATTATTATCTTCTCCTACATATACTTATTCTCACGCCGGAGGGTTACCCCAAAGAGGACCCCTCTGTCCCTTTCTGAGGGGTAAGTTAACGGCGTTGTTCATTTTGTAGGTGGAAGAACACAGATCCAGAAGAACCATCGGTGAAATAGTACAATCAAAACCCGAGGAAAGTAGATCTGCTACCAGTGAGCAGATCCACGTTTCTTCATCATGTTTCTGAAATTTGACTCATACCTGACTTGTAAACTGGTCAGCCAAGAAGAAATCAGGGAGTGTGACTGCATAAAGTGGAGCACAAATGCAATGCCATAAACAGACCAGCAGGAAGAAACGATTTGCCCGATAGAAGATGTCGAACGGACATATTGTTATCAAAATAACAACCTACAAAACATAGTTTACAATTTACATTTAAATCAATAATTAATAACTCATAATCCTGTATACATAAAAGTACAAGGGAAAAGAGGAGTTTCTTACAATGACTAAAACCAGAGGGAGTAACTCAGTAATCGCTTTGTAACTTTTAGTTTCGGGATCCAATTCCATTTCAAGATTTGAGAGTACAGCTGCAAGAGTGACTACTGATAGACCAGAACCGAGAAGTAGAACTTCTTTGAAACCCATTTCAGTACCCGGCTTGAACCCAAATATAAACGAGTAATTAACGCGATCACGTGTCCAAAAGTACACATTTCCAGCATACATCAGGATATGTAACACCAGAAATCCGAACATGCTGTACAGTGGAAAGATGGTATTCATGTACTGAGTTCGACCTTCGCTTTTAAGAAGATTCCTAGCGTGTACACTTACAATAATCGCAATCATAAGTGCTAACGAGAATCCAAAGAAGCAACCTGAAGTTAATATATTAGATAAAGTTTTAGTAGCAAGTCAAAAACAGGCTCTTTAATCTTAACTAACTTACCGACAAAAAATGTTATGCGGTGCTTCTCTCTTTTGGCTTTTGGCCTTAACGTGTTCATTCCCTGATGCCGATTCCCGTTACAAAAATGCTTTACGAATGCTGCTTCGACTCGTTCTATGAGCTTAGAAACCTGAAGCATTTTTTTGTTACATGTAAATAACTTAACTGATTTTGAAGTGCCTGATCAGGTAACATGTAAACAATCATGTAATAAACATAGTAACATACCTCATCAGATTGGCCTAAGTAAGATTCTTCAACCGTCTGCAGGTAAGCATCAGACGCGTTTCTTGATGTGATCTGCAATAATAATATTCTCAGTCAGCAATTGAACACGCAGAGACACTGAGACACATAAATTATGACAAAAGCCGAAAATTTCTGACCTTATCATACTTCTTCATGATCTTAGAGAATGCTAACTGATTCAAGAACCTGGTTTGTAATTCAAGATACAATTTATTAGTCTGTAACCAAAACTCATTTCAAGAGATAAATGCTTACGCGTAGTTCTTTAGAAACCGAAGCTTTTCGTGAAACTCAATAAACGCTTGCTTCAATATCACTTCATCTTCACTATCTTTTTTCGGACTATTATTATTACCATACCTACTAGTTAAACCACTAAAGGCCCTAAAAAGAGACACCCTTCTCTTCAAAGAAGCCGCTTTCGACGGCGGTTCAGGCCTTGTTTTCTCCTGATTCTCTGGCCGCCTGTGGAATATCAAGATCTGTTTTAATAAAATCTTGAGATAGTTGTAATTCATATATGCTTCTCGCCATTCAGGCACCATTTGTGAATCAAATTCTTTTCCAAACTTCATTGCTGGTTTTTAAAATCCTACACAAAGATTGTAATATGATATAAGTGTTTAGAAAGATGTGAACATATTTATATATAAGTGTGCATGTGATGTTGGAACGAACTTATGAACCAACCTTGTGCCAGCTTTAAGCGTGTTTTACAAAATGAATCAAATAGGGTTGCTGGTCGTGTCTAATGTTTTTTTACTGTCAAAAAGACAAAGAACATCATTATTGAATTCAACAAATCTTTGTAATAAATAATAAATATTTGTTACATTTTGAATACAAAGGTAATAAAATTTGTTTTGATTCTTGATTGTTTTGTTAATTACGGATTTTGTCAAACGTGAGAACCATTAGACCAAAAGATCTCAAATCTTACACGTTAATAGACACGTCGAGTTTTTTATTTTGTAATTATTAAATTATGTGTTGGTGATATACGTTTGCGTTGATGATATCAATTTAAATATAAAATTCTAATATTTTATTGTGTTGTCTTCGAACTATAAAATTGTTTTTTTATCTTGAGATACTAAAAGTATGCAAATGAATGATTCATATTTGACCGATTATTAATTGTAGGTTTCTACTTATGTCAGAGAAATAATTCACACACCAGATAGATTATAAATAGATTATTGAAGGCAACAAATCATATTTTTATTTAAGTATTGGGTTTTAGCCTTTTAGGTGCGTTACAACGAATCTTGTTTTTTATACAACTTTTCGAAATATAGATAAAAATACATTTTATTTTAAACACTACTACGAGATCGATACCGTATCGGAATGCTAAAACCTAAAATAAGCGAGTCTAACGAAGAAGAGTTATTATTGAAACTAAAATTACACTAACTTCTTTCCACAATTTTATAACTTTTTTCATACGTTAATATTTTTTTAAAGGATTACATAACAAAAACAAACATTTTATTGATTATATATAGTATTGCTATAATTTCTTTAATTAAAAAAGTTAACATTTACATCATTACCGGTGTTCGTGTCGTACGTGTCCCTCCACACTTGTATGTATAAAAAATAAAGAAAACCTAGTTTCATAACCAATTTTAACTATAGTACAATTAGAGTTACACACTATCAGACAAATATAATTAGAGTTAACCTTGTTTTCTATCTACAATTAATTATGTAACATCGATTATATATAACCTTGATTTTCTAATATATTTAATGAAAGAAAAATTGTTTTGTGGAAAAGTGTAAACAGTCTACTCTTATATTGTTTATGTGGTCAATAACATCGACGTATCCTTGAAAATTCTTTGAAGTAATCGTCAACATCTATATATATATGGTTCTGGCCGTAACGGGCGGCCTGTCACCATCTGAGTATGACTTCTTCAATCATTTTGCTAAACGGTCCCGGTAGTGAAAGACCTACCATTCCTATCATGCTTCTTTTATTTAAAAAAAAACAAAAGAAAACGCGTATATCGCGGAACAATTTCGGCGGAATTACACCAATCAGTATATACCTCGACTAATTTTTTTTTTTCAAATGAACACCTTTTTCCTTTATCCACATGCTTAACTTTTGACAGAATTACAAATTTTATTCTTTAAAATTTTATTCTTTAAACATATTCAATTTATGAATCAAATCCTTTAAAATGTCTCATTTCACTCTTTATCCTTTAAGTGCCAAGCTACCTCGTTTTTTGTTCTTTAACTTAACGTCCATCTAAAATGTCAGTTAACTCATAACATGTGCCATACATGTGAGGGTAAAACGATAATTTAACCTTATAAAGAGACTAAATTTTATTAATTGGAAACCTCTTCTTCATCTAAACCTATTTTTCACTTCCCATCTCCATTACCACCACCTCCATTGAAAAAACAGTCGCCGTCTCCGCCGCCACCCTAACCGAATCTGGAAACAACAACCACCACCACCGATAGTTTTATGGCGGCCTGAAGCCACAACAACCTCGTTGGCACTCCAACGCCACCGCCTCGCCTGCAATCGTCGCCGGAAACACCACCATCTCCTACCTCTTCAACTGAATCTCTGGATTTGGACCAGGGTTTTATTGATATATCAATCTGGAAACCCCAAATTAGAGTGCAGATGTATGATTTAGGGGTTGATTGTGGTATAGGTAAGGGTGTTTCAGATCTGTAAGAGATGGTGGGGAATCTGAGAAGATGAAGTCGTGGTCTCGCAGTTCTGTTCAGATCCGTTAGGTGAACTGGACTCGCCATCAAAAAATATTGATATTGAGAGTGGTTTAGTGGTGGATTTTGATGTGTTAATATGGTAGGTTAAAGTTGATAACGAAAATCATGATTTGATATGTTGTGATGAAGTTGATGAATTTTCTTTGTCGATTTGGCAATTTTAGTTATTAGTTATCTATTTTGGCAATTTTAGAGTTGGGTATATTAAAATTATTACTTAATATAATAAGTGAAAATTACCATTTTACCCTCACATGCATGGCATGTCATTTTGGATGGATGTTAAGTTAAAGGACAAAAAACAAGGTAACTTGGCACTTAAAGGATAGAGAGTGAAAGGAAACATTTTAAAGGACTTGATTCATAAATTAAATATGTTTAAAGGATAAAATTTGTAATTTACTTTTTTATTTTCAATACATTTGTAAGTTAATTAGAATTTAGAAGACTACAAACTACAAATAAAGGACATAAAGTTCGTTCAAATGTGCTTTGACTTCCCAAAGCTATGAAGAAAGTGCTATAATGTTATCTTAACATTAATAAACATTGTTAAAAATTGTCACGTTAAATCAATATAGGTTTTTATGGACAATTAAATAAATTGTTAGCAAAATTGGCAATTGATTATTATTTTGTACTTTTTCCAACGGTGTCTTTGTGTGTTTCAGAAACCTTTAGGGTCTGTTTGGTATGGGGTAATGGAATGAAGTAGGGAATGAAATGAAGGAGATAATGAAATGAATTATTACCATTCCATAGTCATGTTTGGTTACTATGTGGGATTAGAATGAATCATTTCCATATGTTATTTGGTATATGAAACAAACTGAAATAGTTTTTTTTAATAACAAAAATACCCCGTTTCAAAATACTTTTTCAACCAATTTTCACAACATTTTCCAATCGTAATTTATAATAAAATTGTCTTATTAAAATAGATATATATTTAACTAATAGAATTTTAAATTAATTCAGAGTTACGAACTACAATAAATTTAAAATTATTCAAACTTTTGATTTTAGTCAATTCCTTGTTTACATAATAGAAAATCACAACTATTGAAATGGATTATGTAGTTTAATCATATACTTTTTTTTGTTTTTACAAGAAAATTATAATAAACTGAAGATAATTGCTAAAATAGAGGAGTTAAAATAGAAAACCAAAAATAGATAGGCATGGAATCAAAATGAAAGAAAAGGGGCGTGAAAGGAATGAAATAGAAGGAATGGCATTTTTGTAATGAGTGATTTCTTTCCATTCTTCAACCAAACATACTAATTTCATTCCCTTTGAATGGGCTATTCCATTCATTCTCTCATTACCACATACCAAACACTACCTTAATGTATTAAAACGTCGGGGAAGTTAGTAAAACCTCAACGTTGAAATCAAATGTTGGTAAAACCTGAACGTTGGTAAAGCCCGAGCATTACCTGGGAGAATCGATGTGGATTCAGTCGGTATCGTTTACGTTCGTTATGATATAGACACCATTGGTAAAATCTAAGTGTTAAACCCAAAATTATATTCCTCAAATTAACATATAAAAAAATAAATTATTTAACACAACATTTGTTTGGTCAGTAAACCCGGCGCGGTGGTAAAATCAAAGTTTTGTCGGTCCCAGACATTGAGACGGTAACTAGACACGAATTCTGTCGGTTTTGTTTGTAATGGTACCTGAGCTACATAAGGGAAAATAAAAAAATTGAGTGGACCAAAGGGTGGTGTCGGCCGGTAAACTCAGACGTTGATAAAACCCGAGCGTTGAGACGGTAACTCTATGCAAATTCGGTCGTTTATCGGATGAAATAAACAAAAGAAACTCTCATTCGATCAGCTTCCGTTATGTTTGTTACGGTACTAAAACGAAAAAAAAAATGTCATGGATAAGTAAGGTGCCACAAAGTGGCCCAATGATGGCTTAACGACACCAAACTTATCATTTATATATATTAGATAATTGGATTAAGAGATGTGAGCAAACTGACTATGAAATAAATATTTAATAACTTTTTCTGAATTTAAGCACAACTTTTAGTTGATGTGAATTTAGGCATAGAGCATTTGATATCAAGTAATAAGCATCACGTACCAAGTATCGCGACCGGTAATCTACCAATAAATTTGGTATGGTATTGGTACCCACTTTATCAGAAAGACCGGTTTTCGGTACTGATATCGATATCGGTAGGAGACTAATATTATTAAATAATGAATTTTGGTAACGACTACTGGTACCGTACTATCATATCGATAAATTCGGTACGGTATTCAGTACCCACTTTACTATAAATTGGAACACAAACAATATCGATCGATCTCATCACTTGATGCAATCTTCAGAAACCTTGTCTTCAAAGTTGGTTGTTTTTGTCAAGTAAAACTGAGTTTTAGATTCATAAGGATGCCCTCTGTGGAGAGGGGTCACATTGCCCCTCCACAGTGCTACATCATTGCCACATGGGCACTGGGGGCAACAAATTCCCTCCAAGTGTCACCCCATCTATATCTATACTATATATATATATATATATATATATATAGGTTTCTCAATGCCACATGACATCACATAAGATAGATTTTTATAAAATTTTCCCATCTGTCTCTCTCTACATTTATCTTTTCTTATTAATAATTGTATATTTAACTTTTATTTTCTTTTTAATCTATTATTTTCTCTTTTTAATAATTAGTTTTTGATTTAAAAAATACAATACCAAGATATATATATTATTTAGTTTTATATAAATATCATTTATTAGTTATTAATATTAAGTTTTTATAAGTAATGATTTTTCACGTTGATTTAGATAAAATAATTAATTTTAAATTTCAAAGAATAAAAATTTCATTTTTATTTTTGTTTGCAATGAAGATTAATAAAAGTTAAGATAAATCACTATAGATGGTTAATTTGTCTTTTAGACAATTTATTTTAACTTAGGAACAATTATGTGTTGCATTATCTAGAGTTACAAAGTAGAAACAATGTGAAACTACTAAGTTTTAATATAAAAAATAAAATTACAAATAAAACTACAAATATCGTGTAGAAAGAAATATTAGATATCTATGAATTTTCTAACAACTTTTTAATTTATGGGCATAGTGCTTGGTAGCCCAATATTGCCTCACATGTATGTATATATATATGAGAGAGAGAGAGAACAAAGTTATAATAAGAATTAGATTTTTCTAATAAGTGTAAGAAAATCTGAACCGTTAGACGCAATATAACACACAGTGGTAGGATGGTAATCAACCAAATCTTTTAATTATGGATTAAATCAGAATTATTAACGTGATCCCTAAAATTTTGCTAATATTTTGGACATGATCTCATGGACAATTTTTTCTAATTTAGAGATACAGAAAATTATAATCATAATCAAACATTTTTTCATTATCTGGTCACCGTTTATATCCAAATGGAATTATGAGAACAGGCTTCACGTGCTCCGGTCATGTGAATGAATTGAATACATTGTTAGACAACATTAAGTTTTGGTGGGGTGGGGTGGGGTGGGGTGGGGTGGCGTAGGTATAATCCTATTATGGATTTGTATGTGTCCATATCTAGGTTGATATATCCAATTTACCTTTAGTTTTGTGATGTTTACCCTATAAGATATTTTGTTGACCACAACTTTTAGAGTATGTTATATTGTTTTGGGGTTGATCGAGTTAGATATTCATGGTTTGCTCTGGTTATGTTCATGGATCCAGGTATACTAGAATTACCTTGGTAAGCGACATGAGGTTGAAGAATCACTTAAAAATAAACCAAATACAACTAACTAGGTAAGTGGGTATCGGAGTTTGTGAAAATGTGTTACTAAGTAGCTTTAATTTTATCTATATTAACTAAGTGCAGAAAATAAATTAACTGGTTGTTTGGTTTGATTAACAAAAAAAAACTAAAAACAATTTAACGAGTTTTAAATCAATATGAGAAAATATGCCTTCCCTCGGTTTCAGGTTTCTATGAATGTCAAAGTTAATGTTTAAACTGAGATGAACAATAAATAAAGTTCGTGTTTATGTAAACGATCGCGATAATTAAAGATCAAGTACTTGGATTATATAACACAAGGTAATCACTCAAAAACCAATTAGTTTATCCAACCTGGATCCCTCCCGATTAATCTCAATTGCTTAAAACACCAAGAACTGACGGTTTAGAACACGAACTCAATAAACTAACAATCTATCAATCAATTCATAAACACCATAATAATTAAATCAATAAGATCAAACTATTATCTCAGAAATTGCATAAACATTCAATCAAACATTCATAAATAAACCTTACAATCCGAGGGAAAACACAAAGGAATTTAGTCGAGCATGATTCGGTTCATCATCCCTTCGATTAAAGTTTGCGTATGAATCAAATCAAGTCTCTACTAATTACCACACTCACAATAATGTTCTTCCACCAAAAAATTGCCTCTAGGTCGCTCTAGGATGAAAAGATATGATAAGAATGTCAAAAGCCGTCCAAAATACAATTTATAAAGATGTTATGATTTTCATCGTCAGGTCCACCGTAAGCTACGGTGGCCACCGTAGCTTACGGTGGCTTCCAAAACACCTACGGTAGTCAAAAACTGCTTTATGGTATGCTTTTCTTCAGATTCCACCGTAGCTTACGGTAGCTATCGTAAGCTACGGTGGCTTTTAACAAAGCCTCCTTGTTTTCGTCAAAACTTTCTCGTTTCAAGTCCGTTTTTTCACCGTTTTCGCCCACGTTCTCGTAGTTTTATCATCTAACTTCTCCTACCTACAATTATACAAGTAAATGTAGTCAACTAATTCCACAAAGTAAACCTATTAAATTCATGATTATTAACGGTCTTAAATCACTTAAGGGTTGTCCAATGGACCACCCGTCGGTAAGTCAGACAATATTGGAAGCTATTTTGAATTATAATTTGAATTCCATTTTGAAATTTTAATTAATTTGTTTGATTTGCATGTGAGATTATTTCCTTGGATGGTGTCAATCATGGTGGCTTATTTTTTGGAATGCTATTATTTGATTTTCACGGGGATCTTCTACATTATTATTCAGTGGATATCATTTTGGGTTAATATGTTTTTCAAAGAATTTTCAACTCTCTTGACCGACTTGAATTTTATTTGAGTCAGTGCATGAATTAAGTGAATAATGCGTTCGCCATAAGCTGGGGGGCAAAAATTAGGTTGGGCTATGCACAGGGGTGACAAGCTTGGGTTTCGATTTGGGATTTTGTATGGAAAGGCATAGCGTTTTTGTTCATGATGTTTTAGAATATTTTGTTTTAGTTCTTCATATTAATCATTTTGTTCTTTATAATAATCATTATGTACACAGTTTTTTGAACAAAATTGAGTTTTAGTATGTTTTAGTTCCTCATATTCAACCAATTGTGTTTTGGTGCATGATGTTATAAATGGAAGTTCTTGGTGTTGTGAATTTTGGTTATTTGTAAGTGTGTTTTTGTTCATAAATATTGGTTACTTGTAACCGGTTTGAATCATGTACAAAGTGTTTTTGTTCATTAATGTTGGTTATGATGTTCAAGCTGGTGTGTTTTAGTTTTTAGTGTTGTGTTTTAAATTTGGATTAAAATTTTGCGTTGTTTTTAAATTTTGATTTAAAACACACTGTAATATATCTTGTGATATTCCTGGTGTTTTGTTTTAAATTTGGATTAAAAAATGAAAATTATATATTGTTAATCTTTCCATATATAATATAACACACTGGACGATTATCCCCCTAAAGTGTTATTAAACAAGTATAAAAATAAAACAACCAGAAAAAACACTACAAGGAATCTTAACCATTAGATCACACATTCTAACGCGTCAGATCACTTCCTACACTTCTTAGACATAATTTACTTCTTATTCTAACCTCACCATATATATATATATATATATACATATATACATATATATATATATATATATATATATATATAGCAAGGTTATAATAAGAAATAAGTTTTTCCTAAAAAGTATAGGAAGAGTTCTAGACCGTTATATTTAACAGATAAAGTAAGGATAAGATTGTAATCATTGAATTTTTTTACGGAATGTAAATAACAAAAAAAATATTATCCCTTTTATTGCAAATCAATGGCCATCATCGGCCAGTTATATTTTTTGGATATGCATTTACTTTGTTTTTTTTGTCAGTTATATGTTTCCCTTCTTGAGTAACAAACCATAATTTAACATATGGTGTAGAAGCCCTCTCAATATTTAGTGCCTTTATAAACAATAAAAAAGGGAAAATGTGAACTTTTAACCGACTATAAGAGTAACAAGACTCCCACATTGATTATGATCTTCTAGAAAAAAAAAATTAGTGTTTTAGTTTTCGATTAAAAAGAAATTGTATTTTTCATAGTACATTTTCGTCACCATATGCAATCACTATCTTTTCTTTTTAGTTTTTTTTTGTGTTATATTTATAAACCATACTGTTTACGTTAACCATTTTTGTGTGTGTGTTATATGTTTAAATCATAATTTTTACATTAATAGTTATTGGAATTTTAACACAACAAACACATAAAAATAACACAGTGAGTTTGGATGAACGATCGAGAAAAATGATGATATTTTGAACGAACCTACATAAAAAAATAGAATAATAGTGTGGCTTTCCGGTAATTAAGTTGGTGTGTTTATGTTAATAAAAGTGTGTTTTGTTCTTGGTGTTATGTTTTAAATTTGAATTAAAATTTGGTGTTATTTTAAATTTTGATTATTATTTTATTTAAAACACACTGTAATATATTTTATGAGTTCTGATGTTCTTGGTGTTATTTTTTAAATTTGGATTAAAAAATGAGAATTATATATAGATTATGTTTCCATATAAAGTAGGACCTTCCTAGTTTATTAAGTTGACATTCTGCTTGTTACCAAAACTTATATGACAAAACTGTCCTTTAACATACCATTCTAAGCCTTAAAAATAAAACACTCAATTAATTACTCAATCTATTCATCCTAGCCATTGATAACCAAGATCCAACCATCCAGATTTCTTCTTACGCTTTTTAGACACACTCATCTTTTTACGATAACCACTCCCTATATATATATATATATATATATATATATGGTCAGGATCATGTGAGAACTATTTTGAAATTGAGAATTTTGAGAACCATTTTAAAACACAAAAAACCCAAAAATTTAAAAAAATCATAAAACAAAAAAAAACACAAAAATAAAAAAAAAAGTAAAAAAACCAAAATCTTATTTATCATCCCGGTTTCATAAAAAAATGTCTCGGTTTAGCTAAATTATATACATATGTATAATATGTACATACATGTTTTTATACACAATGTACAATTTAAGCTAAATAATAATGTACATATGTGTACATTGCGTAACTAGATATTAAATGAAACTATACACATATGTATAATACGAAGTTTTTTTATGAAATAAGAATGAAATATAAGAATTTTGGTTTTTATAATCTTTTAAATATTTTTTAAAGGTTCTTTTGTGGCTCAAAATAATTCTCAAAGTTCTCAATTTTCAAAGAGTTCTCTAAAGATCCTTACTCTCTCTCTCTCTCTCTATATATATATAGTGAGAGAGAGAGAGAGAGTTGATTTCATTTGAAAACCACTTTGAGTTTTAATAACTCGAAAGAACTCAACGTAACAACTTTTTTTTTTGAATTTTTTTTACAGATACGTAATATCGTAGGTTACATATACGTAGAAGATTTAGTGTAATGAATGTTTAAATTAGCGTAATCATTGTAAATCTTTATTCACTCTCATACTTAATTTTTTTAATCAGTTTTAATCTCAATCGCATAATCTATCTTATTTAATTAAATGTGTGGTTAAGAATGTGGTTCTTAAAGTTCTTACAACTCAACAAATTCTCAAATTCTCAAATTATCAATTATATATATATATGACACATAAAATATTTCCAAACAAACTCACATCGACAAATCTATGCCCCCCCTCTTTATCGCCCCACATATCTCCGCCGGGGGGGGGGGTTGTTGTAGTCGGAAATCGCCCCAAAATCTCCCACTTATCCGTCCCATTACGCATACTAAAAGAGGCTACCAAACAATCAATAGTTATCAATTCCCAACATGTACTTTTCAAGCATTATTATGACTAATTTTCAATCTATAATAATTTTCTTAAACTGGTAGAGTGCATATCATATCAAAGACCATATATGATTCCCTAATAATTTTTTCTTAAAAAACTCTTGCGATACTGAATATCAGTCTTGAATATGGGCCCGTGCAAGATTTATGGGACTGATTTCAGCCTTGGATATTATCCTTAAAAAGGTTAATTTATGCAAATAATTAAAGTGATTTGTTAGTCCCTAATTATATCTATATATATATATATATGTATATATATATAGATAGATAAATGTTGATTTGTCGGTGCCACAAAAAGTTAATCTGTTTTGTTGTTATTTATATATGATTTGTTTTTTGGGTTTAGAAACAATAGGTAGTGTTGTTCACATGGTTTGTGGTATTCTTACTTGTCTCTCTCTTTCACCTGTAAGTGCTCGAACCTGGTTTTGATTATCTTTAATTTTACTTATTTGTCAAGTTTTGTTTTGATTGTTTTTTGTTTATTACTTCTGGGAACCGAAATACTTCGGTTTCCCGAACCGGGCTTTCTGGTGTTAGGATGGTAGCTGCTGTGATGTTTTAGGTCTATTTTTGGTTTGCATACCGAAAAAGTTCAGTTTAACGAGTAAGTTCGTTTGGTGGTTTGTTACCGGGATTTCTGCATTTGGCTGTTCGAAGTTTTAGTTAAAGTTTTAATTGGCTATATTTAGGTAACTTTTTCAATTCCGGTACACTTTGGTTTAGTGGTAATTTGTTGGTTTCGAACCGGGCTTTGATAGTTCAGTTTCGGCCTTTCCCCTGGTTAATTATTAAATTTTTGATTGTTCAAAGGTTTAGTTAAATTTTAGATTGGATATATTTAAGCAACTTCTCCAGTTCCGGCACCAGAAAAGTTTGGTTTGGTGATAGTTTGGTGGTTGTGAGCCGGGCTTTCCGATTCCTGTTTAATGGCTTCATGTTGTTGATTGTAGATGCTGTTTTTTTAGTATTTTAGGTCTATTTTGAGGTTTATATACAGTTTATATACCAAAAAAGTTCGGTTTAACGAAAACGTTAGGTTTGGTGGTTCTGTACCTGACTTTCGGTTTAACGAATAAGTTGGTTTGGTGGTTCGGTACCGCGATTTCCTCTGGTTGTTTATTAAAGTTTTGGTCGTTCAAAGTTTTAGTTCAAGTCTTGATTGGAATTATGTAGGCAAGTTTTTCGGTTTCGATACCGAATTCGGTTTTGGTGGTTCCAAAACGGGATTTGGTTATTCAGTTCCAGGCTTTCTGCCGGTTGTTTATCAAATTTTTGGTTTTCAAAGTTTTAGTAAAATTTTGTATTGGACATTTAGGCTACTTTTCCGGTTCCAGTAACGAAAAAGTTCGGTTTGGTGGTAGTTTGGTGGTTCCAAACCGGGCTTTCAGATTCCCGTCTATCTGTTTCATGTTTTTTAAGTTTTTATGATTGTAGATGCTGTTTTTTTAGTACTTGTAACATCCCCAAAATTTCGATCCAAATTTGACAACTTAATAAAGTTGAAGGATAATAAATATCCCCAAGATATATAAAGAGAAAATTAAGATAAGGAAATAAAAATTATTCCATAAAGAAGTCAATCCCACATGAAGGAAATGAGAAAAAGAATCCATCCCACATGGAAAGATGGAAGAAAGTGAAAGCATTCTACATTGGTTTAAATAAGGAAGATAAAACTCATCCCACATGAAAATTGGAAAAGATTTGGAAGCTCTTTATAAAGAGATAAATTTTCACAATAATATTCTTTTATGCCAAGCATGCACCCAGTGGTCCTAGCGGAGGGTGCGAAGCATCCAATGAGCATGCGCACGGGCTCGGACTAGGACGATGGCGATGGGCGTAATGTGGCGCTTTGATAGCGCACCTTTTCACTTCACACGCTCGCATTGCCGCGAGCCCCTTGAGAGCCGTCTTAGTATTTTTGGACAATGATAATTAGACCCAGACGTGACAAGCTACCAAAGGCAAAGGACCAAGAAAGAAAACTTGTATCCAAGAACCCATCGCAATACGCGTTGAGTCCAAGAATAAGGCCATCGCGATACGCGATGGTCTGTTATGACTCAGCAACACGTGTCACACCGGGAGGACATGTGGCAGGCGCTAGGGCTGAGTCAGCATCAACGTGTCTTTCTCCTGCCATCGTGATACGCGACGACTTAAGGGAAAGGGTCCATCGCGAGCTATAAAATGGGAGGGTTCACAACATTCACTTCTCACACCAAACACACTCACTTTCACACACACTACCTCATTTTGCGTGTCAAGCCCCGACATTCCGACTGTTTAAGCCTAGTACACAACGTAAAGTAGAAGTACTGCTCGTACAAGATTAGATATATATAAACTCCGAATACCCGTGTAAGGTAGGGCTTTTGCCAAGTCATTATTTTTTTATTATATTATATGGCTTAGACCATAGTCAGGGGTATAACCAAAACCTTGATTCTAATTATATCTACATAAGCTTAAACATAAACAAGGATTATAGTAATATTTCTTTACAATTAAGAAATACCAAAATTTTACATTCATAAAGATATATAGTTTCTTAACGATTAAGAAACGTAAAAATTTATATACAAGGAATATAGTTAAAACATTGTTTCTTTATAATTAATAAACATCGGATTTTACATACAAAGGTAGCAGTCTATGAACGTTACATCTTGAAGAAGAAATAAATCATAGATGTTTTTTCATAGAGAAGAAACTCAACATAAGATTGGTAAATAAACAGAAAGATAAGGTCTAAATATTTTATTCAAACAAATGAAAAAATTAAGATTTAAAGCTATCAAAACCAGACTTAAGGTCTGTGGACGGATCAAGAGACGATCCGGATATTCAATAAACCTATTTTATTATAGGTTAATCATCATTCATTCACAAAGGTTTTCAAACGAGATCACCACATCATTCATAACAGACAATCACAGGTGAATACGTTAAACCTTTACAAACAGTCAAAACATATTAATACTCTAAAAGATGAACGGGTTGTTTATATTAAAGAGTCAGTCAACGTTACATGAGATAACGTGATCTCCAAAAACGTTATAATACAATATAGAAAATAAAATCAACTCATACATCACTGTCTAGCCTAAACATATGTGGCCGAGGGCTAAAAGTCATAACTAGTTCTCCATTAAGGGCTATGTGGCTCGGGAAACACTTTTGTGTGTGTAGAGAAGTGGTACATGTCCCACGAATGAAATAATTTTTGCTGAGCCTGTAAATAAAACTATATTTGTATTATAACAGTAACGATTTATTATATATTTTTTGAGTCAACGATTCAACAACATATCGCTAACGTATTCCCCCCCCCCCACACATTTCAGGGAAACAGATTAGCACATGCAGCAAGGAATTATAGTCATTCATGGAGTTAGATGCTCGCAAAGTAGAGATCACTCAACTTTAAATTATTAATATATTATAAACAAGATTTTAACATGATTTATAAATCAAACACTCGGGTATTTATTATACGAGAAGTTTTCAAATAATTTAATATTTTATTATAACCAAAGTTTTCCGCTAAAATAAACCACAACTCTGATATATTTACAAAACAGGTATCAACTATTGGTCGTACGCCTAGGCCCCAAGCCCGGGTATGACAGTACTTGTCACACCCCAAAACACGGCCTAGGAGCATGACACATATGTTGGAACCACATTTGTAAATAAATCAGAGTTGCGTTAGTTTGCGGAAGACTTATAAAACTTTAAGGATCGAAAATCTAACATATTTATATAAAAGACGGGAATATAAAATACCCGCTTAAGTTAACAAAACATTACTTGTTTATATTTACAAACCACCATTTTCATACATTAAGTTTATACAAAATAAATCCGAGCCATCGGATATTCAAAGCACTTCGTCATTCCAAGCGCTATCATTGTTCACCTGCAAAATGTAAATAAAATACGTCAGCAACGAATGCTGGTGAACACGCTGACGCTAAAACAATTTCTTTTACTTTATTACCCCTCGAGACTACGCCTGCCTCGGCCCATCGTGGCTTAGGAATAACAAAGTGAAATAACACATTATAAACTCAAGCCTCTACTCTAGGTCACCTCAGCAAACACCGCAGCGTTCGACTTAGTTAAGTACCTGTAAATATACACAACGGTCGTACTCCCTGTAGGAGAGCGTCCTTCGACCAAGGGTGGTGCGATGTGCCCTTTCATCGCGTAGTACCACCTATGTAAGGATCCAGACATACGTATACCACAGCCTGAGGGCTAGGTTTATATCGTTATTTATAACGGTTTTAGGAACACGTAGTTCCTTGTAAACAATTTCATATAACATGTTTGACTCATTAAAAACAAGTTTATAAAAGTTTGGGGACGTATTCACCTTATCGCTTTGGGATCGGCTTCAACACCGTCCGAGGGTCTTTCACTTGCTATCTCGCATCTATAGTACGAGTATAACCATTTGTTAGTCGGATACACGATCCGGCTTAAGACCTTTAGTCTTATTTTATATCTCAACCTCGATGAACCTTTAGTTTATTTTCTTTTACTTGAAAACCTTTAGTTTAAAAGTAATATAAACCTTTAGTTTATATTTAAACCCGACGTTTATTCTTCTCTAAGAAACGTAATCATTTTCTTTTATTATTTAAGAATACTCATTATTATAATAATTTTCATAACAAAGAGTATATATACTTACACACATATATATACATATTAACAATACATTTCTTTATTCTTTTCTTTGTTATGGTTATTTCTCTTTTATCGAGGTATCGAGTATAGACTCGACTTAAGGCTTAAGCCCTTAATATAATATTAAATTATATTCATTTGTCGTTACGCCTAACCTTGTTGGCGTATTAGAAACCCTAGGAACTCGAGCAGCACTCCAACGCCGCTTCACTTTTCTCGACACGCAAATCAATGAACGTCAAACTCGTTGACACGCTTTTCGAGAACAAACACCTTCCTTGGTCGTATGTGGGTGGAGGGTGGCACGAAATTCGAGGAAACGTCGACAAGGAAATAGAGGAATTATGGAACGTAAATCGAGGTGGATTGTTAATATGATTGTCGGGTTTTTGAGAGAAGTTAGAGAGAGACTTGAGAACTGTGTTTTGGTGTGAAATGGACTGAACCCGACCTTGCTATTTATAGGCAAAATCTAGAACCCATTTGACATTTTTTGGCTCAAAATTTCCGTAATGTTACATCCTCCCCACCGTGAAACAAATCTCGTCCTCGAGATTGCTTTACAAGAACAAGTGGTGGTATTTCTTTTTCATTTCCGATTCGAGTTCCCATGTATATTCGGGCCCTCTACGCGAGTCCCATTTAACTTTCACAATTTTCAACGTTCTTCTTTTTAATTTCTTTGTTTTCGAATCTTCAATTTGAATTGGACGTTCTATGAATTTTAAGTTCTTATTTATTTCAACGTCTTTTAATGGCATAGCCAAAGATTAATCGGTCAAGCATTTTCGCAGATTCGAAACATGGAATACATCGTGTATCCCTTGCATTTCCTCGGGCAGTCGCAATCGGTTTGCAACAGTGCCGATTCGTTCGAGTACCTCAAAAGGTCCAACAAATCGAGGACTCAGTTATCCTTTCTTACCAAAGCGAACAACGCCTCTCCAAGGCGAGACTTTTAATAATAATCACCAACATTAAATTCTAACGACTTACGACGGACATCAGCGTAACTCTTTTGGCGATCACGTGCCGTCTTAAGTCGTTCTCGGATTTGGAGAATCTTGTTGGTGGTTTCTTGGACTATCTCAGGTCCAGATAATTGATTATCTCCGGTTTCAGACCAACACACGGGCGTCCTATACTTACGACCATATAACGCCTCAAATGGTGCGGCTTGAATACTTGTGTGATAACCATTATTGTACGAGAATTCCATTAGGGGTAAGTGGTCATCTCAACTTCCACCTAAATCAATTACACAAGCCCGAAGCATGTCTTCCAACGTTTGAATAGTCCTTTCGCTCTGTCCATCAGTTTGCGGATGATAGGCAGTGCTAAGGTTAAGTTTCGTACCAAGTGCTTGTTGGAAGCTTTTCCAAAAGTGAGACGTAAAACTACTGTCTCGATCAGAAATGATAGACAACGGTACCCCATGCAAAGCAACGATGTTGTTCACATAAATACGTGCTAGTCTATCCATTGAGTATGACTCATTAATGGGTATAAAGTGTTCGGATTTCGTTAAATGATCCACAATTACCCAAATAGCATTATTTTGTCGAGTCGTCTTTGGGAGTTTGGTAATGAAATCCATGGTTATTAACTCCTACTTCCATACGGGAAATTCGGGTTGCTGAAGCAATCCCGGATGCTTTTGGTGTTCAGCCTTGACTTTTAAACATGTCAAACATTTCGCAACATGCGAAGCGACATCCCTTTTCATTCCATTCCACCAATAATTCGCTTTGAGATTATGGTACATTTTGTCGCTTCCGGGATGCATCATGTACTTAGATTTGTGAGCTTCATTCAAAATTTTCTCTTGCAAGTCTCCAACGATTGGTACCCAAATCCTATTACCGAGTCTAAGGATACCATCGTCACCTTTGACTAGCAAGTCAATGGTGTCGTTACGTTTTTCGTCGGAGATTTGATTTTCGTTGATCGCTTGAGTTTGAGCGGATTTGATTTGTTCGTAAAGATCAATTTGAAGTTCTAGACGCAATGCTTGAACTCTTTTAGGCTTTTCATGCTCCTTGCGACTTAAGGCATCGGCCACTACGTTGGCTTTGTCTTCATGGTAAACAATCTCACAATCATAGTCGTTGAGCGTTTCCATCCATCGTCGTTGGCTCATGTTGAGTTCTTTTTTATCAAAGATATGTTTCAAACTTTTATGATCAGTGTACACGGTAAATCTTACTCCATAGAGATAGTGCCTCAATATCTTAAGTGCAAAAATAATGGTGCCTAACTCTTGATCGTGGGTCGTATTATTCTTTTCGTGTACTTTAAGTTGACGAGAGGCGTAAGCGATTACTTTCTTGCGTTGCATTAGTACGCATCCCAAGCCGGAATGAGACGTGTCATTAAAGACAACAAAATCCTCAGTACCTTCTGGCAAGGCCAGTATAGGTGCTTGAGTAAGCTTTTGTTTAAGTATATCAAACGCCTCTTGTTGATTTGTTCCCCATTCATATTTGATGTTCTTACGAGTTAAGGAAGTTAGGGGAACGACGATTCGAGAAAAGTTTTCAATGAATCTACGGTAATAGCCGGCCAAACCTAGGAAACTTCGAATCTCAGTTGGCGACTTTGGGACCTCCCACTTAGAGATAGCGTCAATCTTAGCGGGGTCCACTTGAATACCGTTGACGTTAATGATATGACCAAGAAATTGCACCTCGTGTAACCAGAACTCCCATTTCGAGAATTTTGCGTACAACTTCCCAGTTCTAAGAATTTCAAGCAAAGTTCGAAGGTGGACTTCATGATCGGCCTTTGACTTAGAATAAATAAGTATATTGTCGATGAATACGATAACAAATTTATCCAAGTAAGGCTTGCAAATACGATTCATCATGTCCATGGACGCAGCTGGGGCATTAGTAAGTCCAAACGGCATAACCGTGAACTCATAATGTCCATACCTTGTTCGAAAAGCAGTCTTTGGAATATCCTCAGATTGAATTTTAAGTTAGTGATAGCCGGAATGAAGATCAATTTTTGAAAAGAAGCTAGAACCTTGAAGTTGATCAAAAAGGTCATCGATTCGAGGGAGTGGATAACGATTCTTGATTGTGACTTTGTTTAACGCACGATAATCGATACACATACGCATGGATCCGTCCTTCTTTTTGACGAATAGAATTGGCGCTCCCCAAGGTGACGAACTTGGTCGAATGAAGCCTTTCTCCAGAAGCTCATCGAGTTGTTTTTTCAACTCTTTCATTTCAGTTGGCGCTAAGCGAGACGGAGCTTTGGCGATTGGAACAGTACCGGGAATGAGATCAATCCTAAACTATACTTCGCGATCAGGAGGAATTTCGGGAAGTTCATCAGGAAAGACATCAGAAAAGTCGGAAACGATAGGAACACCTTTGATTACTTTTGGCTTGGAATATTCAATGATGTAGGCCATGAATGCGAGGCATCCTTGATTCAAACAATTGTTAGCCCTAATCATAGAAATTATGCTAACTTGGCCAGCGTCTTTGTCCCTTTCAATTCGAATCGTTCGTTTATCAGGGGCTTGAAGTTCAACAGTTTTGCTATTGCAGATGATACGAGCATGGTTATCGGATAACCAATCCATACCAAGTACAATATCAAAACCAGCCAGACTTATAGGCAACAAACAAATAGGCAGAATATAACCAGCTAAAAGAATTTTTCCGTTTTCAAGAGCTTCGGAGATTTTAACGATTTCGCCACTAGCAGTCTCGACGTTTAGAGTTTTATCTAATTTTCTTAATGGTTCGTTTAATAGACTACAAAAACTATAATCTATAAAACTCAAATTGGCACCAGAATCAAAAAAAATTCTAGCATAGGTGTCGTTGACTAGAAACATACCAGTGATGGTTTTCGGCATGTCAGCGGCTTTCTTTGTATCGAGTACGAAGACTCGAGCGTTTCTCTTCTTGTCTTTGCCACTTCCACCCGCACCACCAGTTGCAGGTTTGTTCTTTGGGCACTCGAAACTCAGATGGCCCATTTCCTTGCAGTTGTAGCAAGTCATCTTTTTCTTCCAGCAATCAGCAGCATCATGACCCGCACGATTGCATGATTCACAAACTTTAGGAGGTGGAACGAAATTACATCGTCCCTTGTGATACCTCCTACAAGTCTTGCATTGTGTGGCGTTTGAAATGAATCGGTTTTGATTTGCGCCCTTGCCTATGAATCAATTATTTCCTCCACTCGTTCTTCCTTGAGTTGTTGTTGTTGTAACCTTTTTGTCTTCTTCCTTGTTGCGGACCATGCCACCCATCAAGTAACCAACTAACTCCATTGAGGAGTCGGCGGTTTGAGGTAGGTGAGACCTCACCATGTCGCGGATTTCCCTCGGTAGTCCCCAAATGTAGCGTGTAACTTTGTTGGACTCAGGGTTAACCAGCTGCGGAACAAGACGACAGTACTCATGGAACTTGGTATTGTACTCTTGGAGATTTGTCCCTACGACCTTAATATTGAGGAACTTAGTTTGGATTTGGTCGGTTTCATGCATGGGACAAAATTTTGCCATCAACAACGCTTTAAACTCTTCCCAACTTAAGCCATACATCATTTCTCTCCCTTTGCTCATCAACAAAGCATTCCACCACTCCAGTGCCTCTCCTTTAAACATTAAAGCGGAGTACTGAATCTTCTCTTCATTAGAACGTTTACTTGTAATCACGATTGCCTCCATCTCCTCAAGCCACCTCACAGTCGCGATGGCTCCTTTATCACCATGGAACTCTTTTGGTCCGTAGTATTTAAAATCTTTGAATGAACAACCGCTAATTTTGAGTTTCTTGAACTCCTGACGAACGCCTCCATCAGCGTTTGACTCATGAACACTACCCTTGTCATGAGAGGGTTTTGGACGGGATTTTACAGATTTTGAAGGATGAACGGATTGAGAATGTTTGTTTTGTCTAGAATGAGAATGTCGAGATTGAGATCTAAAATCAGACTCTTCCCTAACCGCTTTCTTAATCATATTTTGAATTTGGTTTAAATATTTATCGGGAATGAGTTCTTCTTTTTCTTTCTCGGGGCCTTTCCCCTTGTCTTTTATATCTCTCTCTTTTCGAGCATTCTCGTTGTTATTACTTTGCTCAGACATTTTTCTTTTTCTTTTTCAATTAAGTCTGAAATTTTTTAAAAACACTTCTTTTATTACACACATATATATCACAAGGATATATATATATATATTTATTTCATAATACATAAACGTATATATATCGTTCCAACGATATATATAGATTATCCTATCTTTATTCTGAGAACATTTATACGTTATTTATTACACATATTTCACATATCATACAAGCTATATTACACATAACTTCACATAGCCTTCTTCTCCACCATTTTTAGTCTTTTAAGAACTTTTTCACAATCTTTGTTAGTTTGCCGCATTTGTGAATAAGTGTTTCTCACATGTTCTTCTTTTTCTTCTCTTCCTCATCCACCTTCTTCCTCCAATCATCGGTTTCATGTAGGGAACGGTCCAAATGTTCTTCATACGACTTTAGGACTACGTTGGGGTATCCATGTTGTGGAGGTGGGTCGCGGTAACCCAATGTCACCATCTCATTGTGATTTCTTGGTTCTGGATACGGAACATAAGTCATATCGGATGCAAGGTAGAGATATGTTTCAGCAGCACGGTTTTGCTCTCGGATCTCATCAGCTTGTTCCTCTTCTGTTGGGATCACGCCTTGAAATGGCGGAAAACTTGACGAAGCTTGATTCCTAAGTTTCTCAAGGTATTGAACATATGGGTCAACAAAACCATAGCTTGGGTTTTGGGATGTGAGTGACCCTTCCATTGATGTTGATATCTCGTTGGGATTATTAGGATGCTCTTCTTCCGGTTCGGATTCTTTTTCAGGACCCTCCTCTTCTTCGGGGTCCTCTTCTTCTTCGGGGTCCTCCTCTTTTTCTGGTTCTTCTTCTTCCAGTTCGTCTTCCTCCATAGGTTGTGTGGTTTCATTGTTTATTGTGGGCATCTGGAAAATTTCACAGGGCATCATTACCCTCATTCTAGATTTACGGGACTGTCCTTCACCATTGTTTGGTTGGGAGTTGACTTCGTTGAAAGTGGAGTTTCCGGTATGCCATCGCCGTTGGTCGGAGTGGCATTTCATCCAGTCAGAGGATGGGGATCTTGGTTCTTCCTTGATAGGTAAATTGGAAAGGAAGGCATATGACGGATGTGGGTTTGGTGGTAAGTACCCGGTTGGATAATATTGCGGTATCTCCGAGGGTTGGTAATTAGGGATCTCCGTTGGATGGTACGCCGGTACTTCAGAGGGATGATACATCGGTATGGTTGGTGGATGATAACTTGAGTGCCTTGGAGGTTCAATCCTTTGTTTTGGTGGACTATCGGGAACGTCTATTGGATGGTGTTTGCTTCCGGGGTAGTATACTGGTTTGGTCAAATCATGTTCCACATCTTGATCGAAGTACGCTTCATAGTATCCATCACTCATGTTGTCCTCGGGGTAAGGTTCGGCGATTCCGGCCTCTTTTGCCTTGCGCACAAAGTATCTATATGAGTTTTGAATGACATCTAATATTATGGGTGGTTTAGATTGTGGAGTGGGAAAGAAAGGTTACCAGCCTATCTTATCCCTAAAACACATAAACAATTATTTCCTATACTTGGATCGAAGCTTGGGTATTGTTTTATGATACCCAATTCGCTAAGATCGATGGCTCTGATACCAACACTTGTCACACCACAAAACACGGCCTAGGAGCATGACACATATGTTGGTACCACATTTGTAAATAAATCAGAGTTGCGTTAGTTTGCGGAAGACTTATAAAACTTTAAGGATCGAATATGTAACATATTTATATAAAAGACGGGAATATAAATACCCGCTTAAGTTAACAAAACATTACTTGTTTATATTTACAAACCACCATTTTCATATATTAAGTTTATACAAAATAAATCCGATCTATCGGATATTCAAAGCACTTCGTCATTCCAAGCGCTATCATTGTTCACCTGCAAAATGTAAATAAAATACGTCAGCAACGAATGCTGGTGAACACTCTGACGCTAAAACAATTTCTTTTACTTAATTACCCCTCGAGACTACGTCTGCCTCGGCCCATCGTGGCTTAGGAATAACAAAGTTAAATAACACATTATAAACTCAAGCCTCTACTCTAGGTCACCTCAGCAAACACCGCAGCGTTCGACTTAGTTAAGTACCCGTAAATATACACAACGGTCGTACTCCCTGCAGGAGAGCGTCCTAAGACCAAGGGTGGTGCGATGTGCCCATTCATCGCGTAGTACCACCTATGGAAGGATCCAGACATACGTATACCACAGCCTGAGGGCTAGGTTTATATCCTTATTTATAACAGTTTTAGGAACACGTAGTTCCTTGTAAACAATTTCATATAACATGTTTGACTCATTAAAAACAAGTTTATAAAAGTTTGGGGACGTATTCACCTTATCGCTTTGGGATCGGCTTCAACACCGTCCGAGGGTCTTTCACTTGCTATCTCGCATCTATAGTACGAGTATAACCATTTGTTAGTCGGATACACGATCCGGCTTAAGACCTTTAGTCTTATTTTATATCTCAACCTCGATGAACCTTTAGTTTATTTTCTTTTACTTGAAAACCTTTAGTTTAAAAGTAATATAAACCTTTAGTTTATATTTAAACCCGACGTTTATTCTTCTCTAAGAAACGTAATCATTTTCTTTTATTATTTAAGAATACTCATTATTATAATAATTTTCATAACAAAGAGTATATATACTTACACACATATATATACATATTAACAATACATTTCTTTATTCTTTTCTTTGTTATGGTTATTTCTCTTTTATCGAGGTATCGAGTATAGACTCGACATAAGGCTTAAGCCCTTAATATAATATTAAATTATATTCATTTGTCGTTACGCCTAACCTTGTTGGCGTATTAGAAACCCTAGGAACTCGAGCAGCACTCCAACGCCGCTTCACTTTTCTCGACACGCAAATCAATGAACGTCAAACTCGTTGACACGCTTTTCGAGAACAAACACCTTCCTTGGTCGTATGTGGGTGGAGGGTGGCACGAAATTCGAGGAAACGTCGACAAGGAAATAGAGGAATTATGGAACGTAAATCGAGGTGGATTGTTAATATGATTGTCGGGTTTTTGAGAGAAGTTAGAGAGAGACTTGAGAGCTGTGTTTTGGTGTGAAATGGACTGAACCCGACCTTGCTATTTATAGGCAAAATCTAGAACCCATTTGACATTTTTTGGCTCAAAATTTCCGTAATGTTACAGTACGTTAGGTCTCTTTTGAGGTATATATACCGGAAAAGTTCGGCCTAACGTATAGTGGTTCCGTACCAGGTTTTCGGTTTAACGTATAAGTTGGTTTGGTGGTTCTTTCCTCTGGTTGTTTATTAAAGTTTAGGTATATTGGATATATGTAGGCCACTTTTTCAGTTCCAGTACGAAAAAAACTTCGGTTTGGTTGTTTATTAAACTTCGGTGGTAGTTTCGTGGTTCCGAACCGGGATTTGTCTGTTCCGTTCCTGGCTTTCCGCTGGTTGTTTATTAAACTTTTGTCGTTCAAATTTTTAGTTAAATTTTTTATTGGATATATTTAGGAAACTTTTCCGGTTCCGGTTCCAAAAAAGTTCGGTTTCGTGGTAGTTTGTTGGTTATGAACTGGGCTTTCCGATTCCTGTTTAATGGCTTCATGTTGTTCAACTTTTTATGATTGTAGATGTTTTTTAGTACTTTAGGTCTCTTTTGAGGGTATATACCGAAAAAGTTCGGTTTAACGGAAAAGTTCAGTTTGGTGGTTCCGTACCAGGCTTTCCATTTTCTGTTTAATAGCTTCATGCTGTTAAACTTTTTATAATTGTAGATGCTTTGTTTTTTTTAGTATTGTAGGTCTATTTTGATGTTCATATACCAAAAAGTTCGGTTTAATAAAAAAGTTCGTTTACCGGTTCGGTATCGGTCTTTCGGTTCCTGTTTTATAGCTTCATGTTGTTAAAACTTTTTATGACTGTATATGTTGTGTTGTGTTGTGTTTTTTTTAAACGTCCGGTCTAATGAAAAGGTTCGGTGCTTCAATAACTGGCTTTTCGGTCATTGTTTATTAGCTTCATTTTGTTAAACTTTTTATGATTGTAACTGCTTTTTTTTAAATAATTTAGGTTTATTTTGATGTTTGTATATTTAGTTGACAATTACATATTGTTGTTCGAATTAAATAATCTGTTATTCCAAAATAAAGGCTTTTGTTTACCTACTTTGTGGTTGTATACCACTAGCATGGTTGTTTATCAAAATTTTGGTGGTTCAAAGTTTTAGTTAAAATTTAAATTGGATATATTTTGTCAATTTCCCGGTTTCGATAATGGAAAAGTATGGTTTGGTTGTTCCGGACCCATATTGAACGGTTTTCTTTTTAAAAGTTTTCGTCACTTTATATTTAAATTTAGAACTCAAAACTTTCTTTTTTAATTCACTTTTTGATCTTTTATAGGCATCGAGCTTAGTTTGGATTTGCTAAGGCTTTCAGTCCCTGCATGTAAAGGTATGAAAGTTTTGTGGTATATAGATATTTTGTATGCATTTAACTATTGTTAACTAAAAGCAGGATATTAACAATAGCAATTTGTTGAAAGCTTTTATATATCTGTCTTAGTGTATATACGTTATTATGCAAATTCTTAAGTTATTCATGTCGGCCTCATCTAATAATGTTAACGAACATCCGTTGTGTCCAAAAAGACGACGTGCATCATAAATTTCTTAAGTGCAATCAGTAATCTTTTTTTAGCATACTGTTTTGAGCGTCTACAATTTAAATTCGAATTTAGTCCCAGTAACGTAACAAACCTAAACGATACCGAATACGCGTCGCTGCGCCGCCGCAACGCGACGTGCCTAAAACTAGTTCAATCTCAAAATTAAAAGTTGTTTTTCGTGTCTAATATGTTACCTAAATTTTAGAGACCAAAATCAGTTGCCTGTTAACGGATATTATTTTTCTTAATGAGAAAACACATCTGGGACTAAAATTCAGTTACAAATAAGTTTTCCACCAAAACTTTATATTGAACAAATCTGTTTGCGACTTAAATTTAGTCTCGAACAAGGTGCCAAATTATCGGTGATTGATTATTAGTCACTACATACGCTACACATAAATCAGTCCCGAATGTTACCAGTAACTAATAAATCAGTCCCATATACAACGTATTTGAGACTAATATATCAATTCTAGATACTTTGTCTCTAATGGTCACTTCTTTTGTAGTGTTACCTCGATGAGCACAAATGTTGTTCACTTTGGTAGCAAACTTAAGAGTATGTTCGGTGGGGGCAATGGAATAAGGAGGACTGGAATGAAAGAAAAAATGAAATTGACAAGAGAATGAAATGATGTACAACTGTTCCTTTGTCATGTTTGGTTTAACCTACAGGAATATAATAAATTATTATATTATGTTGTTTAGCAACAAACTTAATAAGAAAAAAATATTCATAACTAGAAATTTTAAAAAATACAATAATTAATATTTGCAATGGTGACGGACGAAGGTGATGGTGGCGATGACAGTGGTGGGCCAACGATGATGGTAGTGGCCAGGAAGCAACAATGATGATGGTGGCGGTGGCAGTGGTGGTTGTCAGGTGGTGTTCAGTATATGTAGAGAGAATTGTAAAAGAGGAATAGAATGAAAAAAAATGGGGTTGGGAAGCAATGGATTTAATGGAATGAGATTTTTGTGTAATAGTTGATTTTATTCAATTGACCAACCAAACATCCCTTTATTCATTATCTCGCAATGACTCATTTCATTCCCCTCTTAATTCTGTCTATCAAACGCTACCTAAGAGTCAAAGACACGCAATGACTTATAACCGAAAACTGTAAAATAATAGTTATATTAGCATAAGTAATCGTAGTACCTCGGCTTTAAATATACCAATAATAATGGAAATCTAATATACCACATCAACATTAGGCCATAGTAAAAATAAAAAATAAACCAACCAAACGGTAATAACTAATCAGTTGATCAAAAAGTGTCATACTCCGACTTAGGGCCTAGGAGTGTAACCATGAGTTGGTACCAGTTTTGTAAATACATCAGAGTTTATGGGTTACTTTTAGCGGAAGACTTTAGGTTGATTAAAATTTTAATCTATATTGAAAATTTACTTGGGAATCAAATACCCAAGTATTAGTTTATAAAATATATGTTTATATTACAAGGATTTCATTATCAAAAACGAAGTCATCTTGTAACGCGCTTCTATCTTCATAATGACTCCAATCCTTGCTGTTTCTTACTAATGCTTAGTTACCTGCAATGGATGGGAAAAATACGTCAGCTATATGCTGGTGAACACATATGACTCTAAAAATATTTAAAGTACAATTACAATACAAATATAGTTTTCTCTACAAACTCAGCAAGAAGTATTTCATTCTTGGGATTTTAACACAACCCTACACACACAAAAGTGTTCCCGAGCCACGTAGCCCTTAATGGAGAACTAATTATGACTGTTAGCCCGCGACCACGTAACATTTGACTGTTTAGGCTAGACAATTTTGTATAGATCCAAACACATGTGTAATCGGTCTGAGTTGCTTTTATTTTCTATTTTGTATTATAACGTTTTAGAGATCAGGTAATCTCATGTAAACGTGGACTGGCTCTTTAAGATAAACAACCAGTTCATCTTATAGAGTATAAATATATTTTGACTGTTTGTAAAGATTTAACGTATTCATCTGTACCGTCAATGTGTGTTTGTAAACCTTCATTGTGAATGAGAATAATATTAACATGTACATGAATAGGTTTGTATAAATATTTGAATGATGTTTCTTGATTAAGCTATTGCCATTGAGCTTAGCCTCGATTAAGTTTTCAACTTTACTTTTGAATAAAAACACTTTGTTTTATGTGACGTTTGATATAGCAGGCTTTGGCTTAATAGGTTCTAACACGTTGGTGAGTTTCTCAGGGTAAGTAAACGGGTCCTGCGGTTGATTGAGATTTATACGAATTACTTTTCATTAGGAAAGAAACTCACTACTAGTGATATCCCCCTTACAGTTTACTAAATGCCTGTCAAAATATAACTTTGTTAACGTTACTTTATTAAGAAGTAACATTTATGAAAACTTGTTGTAAATGTTTATTATTTACTTTCAAGGTTAAAGGTCATAGTCTCGATTAAAGTCTAAGCTACAACCAGGACTACTTAAACATAACCCCTACCTTAATGCGAGTATTTGGAATATTAATAACAAGATAAGAGTGATAGCTTGACGGGTAGGATCCTGATATAAGCTCGCTTAAATGATTGATAACTTGATTGGGACTTAGATACTTGCACGTACTTCGAGAAAACGAAACATGGGCTCGTCGTAACAATCGGACACGCTTCCCTAGGTTGACTATGTGAAAATTGAGAGTGATTTGGGATGAGAATGCCTCAATGCCCGTCACCCCCTTTTATAGGCGGATTTTGCAACCCGTCGCGATACGCGATGGGTTTCCTTTAACCCTGTCGCGTAGCGCGACGCCGCAATTCACACCGCCAAGCTACGTGGTGACACGTGGCCTGTCAAAACGTGCCACGTGTTGACACATGTACCTGATTACTTAAGAGTTTGACATATTGGCTAAATTCTAAGAGGGAGTTTATGTGGTGTTACAAAACATCACGTAAAAGGACATTCATCAACAAACAACGAACCTAGGCACAAAAACGCTAAAAAATAGGTTTGAAAAAAAATCCTAATCGATCGGTAATGCAATAATGATACAGAAAGAACGAATTCGTTGAAACTTTATGGCCGCGAACGGTACCCAAATGGCCAGACGGCTACAGAAATTGGTAACCAATATAATAATTTAGCAGCACCGAAGAAGGAATACAACAACAAACACCAAAAACAACCCCATTAGGTAATGATTAACAATAAACATATACTATGACTATATTATCTATATCTATACTATATATAATATAGAAGTAATGGACAAATTAAGACGGTGGATTTTAAGGGTTTTACAATTGTTTAAGCACATGGTACAACTATAAAAAGAGGCAAATTGGTCAACACTTATATATCACGTGTCTTACATATTTTTCCATGATAGTTACAATCTTAGTCTCTTTACTATAATTAAGTTTTTGTAAATTTAGATAATAGTGACAAATTTAACCTCTATCTTTTGCTTATTTACTCTTTTTAATTTCACTTTTAAACGATAATAACTTTTTCATACGATAATTTTTTTTAAAAGAATTGTACCATTAAAACGAGCGTTTTATTTTCTTTAATTTGAGTATGATATTGTCATGGTTTGTTTAAGTTATAAAAATAACATTTTATGTATAGTTCTTTGTGGTCCAGTTTAATTTGATGGTCCAGAATTAAACCATGAGCCAAATCATTAGTAATGGTATTTGTCGTTGAAAACTGAAACCGGACCGTTGAAAATTGAAACCAACCAAACCTAATCATTATCAACAATTTGGTTCCGATTTTGTTTGCACTTTGGTAATTAATTGAGTTTAAAATAAGAATGATGAATCTAAATATACCAACAAATGGTTTTACGGTTTCAAATAAAACAATAAATACCCATAAATCTATTACCTAATTACCAAGATCAGTGTTTTCCACTGGATTGCGTGGGCACCCGTGTAGTACTATATATAATATGGGAGTTGTGGGCAAATTAAGACGGTGATATTTAAGAGTTATACCATATTTTAAGCACATGATACAACTTTAAAGAGGGACAAAGTGGTCATTGTAACACTTAAATATCATGTGTCTTTCATATTTCTCCAATATAGTTACAATATTAGTCCACTTACTTTAATTATTTTTTTGTAAATTTAAAGAAATTACAAATTTAACTTATATCTTTTACATGTCTACTTCTTTTAATTTCACTTTTAACCTAACCTCCCCCATCTCACGATTTTTAAACGAACATAACTTTTTCGTACATTAATATTTTTTAAAAACATTGCACCATAAAAATGAGTGTTTTATTGTCTTTAATTTGATTATGATATTGTATAGTTTTTTTCAGTTAAAAAACATGTTAAGTAGAGGTGTTTGCGGTCTGGTTTTGGTGGTTTTTGAATTAAATCGTGAGCCAAACCATTAGTAATGTTTTTTGTCGTCGAAAACCGAAACCAACCCGTTGAAAATTGAAATCGGCTAAAAGTTAAAGAAAAAAATAAACCGTGATATCAAATCAGTTACCAGTTTAAACGATTTCAAACCGAACAATAAACACACGTAAATTACGTGATTACCAAGGTCCGCGTTTCCCGGGCACACGTCTAGTTATAGAATAGGTGTGCATTGAAGCTGCGTACTCAAAGCAATGAATAATCCTTGAGTGAAAGACTAAACATATTATTATGACTTATCTTAATTATTTGAAATTAAAAATAAAAATAATAAGTAAACATGTTTGTTAATCTGTGGTTGAGATCGCAGATAACTCCCGTATGCCACACTAATTATTTCTTTCTAGGGTTCTTATTTGGACAATTAATATATATCCCCCAAAACAAACAATGTGGAGATCTGTAATAATTACAAGGGTGTTTGTGACATTAGGGTTAATTAGTATAGTGAATGTGAATGGAATGAGATTCGAAATCAAAACCGGAGCAACAAAATGCATAATGGATGATCTTAAAGCGATTTCGTTATCTGTGGGGACGTACAATATCATCAGTAATGACTTGCCTCTGCCTGAATCCCATCGCATCACTCTTAGGGTACGTATATCATCATCATCACTAATATATCTTATATATGAGTCTTAGGATGCATCTGTGTTTAGAATAATAATTAATGATTATGATTAGTACGTACCAACAAAATTAATTATTAACTGTAGATGCATGATTAGCATTAGGTCATTCTACTCAGTTTTGGATTTGTGTTTATTATTGTACGTGATTAATTAAGAATTAGAATAGAGATTATTAGCATAATTAACGCTAGATAGTTATGTTAATTAGGGGCCTGTGATAGAAACGTCACGCACGCTGACGTCCCTGTCACATCGTATGAGCTAGTCGTATGATCATGTCAAATCAACTTTCACACCAAAGCCTGACATTTTATATTCGGGTTGTATGATAGCCAAAAAATTGGTCATATGGACCGCATGACTTTGTTGGTGGTCGCATGAGTAATTTATTTGTTAGTCAAAAATATCATCCCATATGACTTTGTTGGTGGTCACAACAGCTATTTTTGTTGTCAAGAACATCATACATGACGTATGATTTTCCCTTCATACCACCCATATACTCATATGACCATTTTCTCCCTATTATACTACCCTTATATGCCATATGGCTCGTGTGACACGTCAGTAGTGTTTCAATACTGTGGCAGTAGTGTTTGTTTAGCTCTTCTCTTTTGGCAGTGGTCACTCTGAAGTTTTAAGGTGCGCCTTGACGCGTTATGTTGCAGTCCATTCTTCAAAAAAAGGCTCTTGTAAGCATTGATGAAATAGTTTTGGTAATTAGCTCTACAATATGAGACATAGTTTCCACTCGGTTGCATATTAACTTGTGTACTAAAGAACCTGTTAACTAACCAATTTGATGGGAATTTTTTATTTATGATGTGTCCTTATATAGATAACATCACCACTCGGGAACAACTGTCACTTTGCAGATCAAAAAGAATCTGGTACTTTTGCATTCACTGCACATGAGGATGGGGATTACATGGCATGTTTTTGGGTTGCTAAACACGATCCACCTACAACGTTGGCTGTTGACTTTGAATGGAGATCTGGTCTTGCAGCAAAAGATTGGTCTCAAGTAGCTAAAAGAGGCCAACTTGAGGTGAGTTCCAATTATTATTGTTATATATGTTACTTCTATATAATCTTATGGAACTTGTAATTTGTTTGGACAGATGATGGAACTTGACTTGAATAAACTGTTTGATACCATTTCCAATATCCATTTTGAAATGTATTATCTTCGCGAGAGGTAAGCATTATAAAGTAATTGATCAATTGGTGCATTTCGTCACATCAACCATCATACTTGTAAACCAAATAAATATCTTGATATTATCTTGTTTAATATGGAATGCTGCAGGGAGGAATCAATGCAAATTATAATTAGAGCAACCAATGCAAAGATGGCCACGTTTAGCTTTTTCTCGCTCATCGTTTGCTTAGCAGTGGTCTCCATGCAACTCAGGCACTTGAAGTGATTCTTTGAGAAGAAGAAGCTTATCTAGTTTTGCCATTCCCTGATCGAGTTGATTACAATCAGATAACTTTATTATATCATCTAGTTCTATTTTATAAATGTTTCAATCTAGATATTGATAACAAATAATATGAGAGTTTAAGGTAAGAGTGACTTTATGTTGGCTATGCAAACCTCATAACTGTCATATTGTAGCTTAAGTATGATACTAAATTCTGACTAATCTCCAGAATATTTAAGGTATCATAAAGCGTAATTAGAAGACAGTTTATCATGGTTCTAATAAACTTAACATTTAAATTTTGTCACCAACACTCATGTTAGTTATTTGTTGATATCAGTAAAGAAACTCATAGAACTAGACTCAACCTATCTCGTGTTAATTGGAATATTAGGATTAGCAGACTTAAATATCATTAATATACGACTACTGTTTTAGCCAGATGTTCTTTTGGATTATGGATAGTCTTGTTGCTTATGCCTAATCTAATGACATATTTTTGCAATGAGACTTATCCTTAGAGAACTTAAAGCTAGAAGTAATACTTGTATTTTGTCTATGAACCTCAGAATTATCCTCTTTTAGGTTTTAGTGATAGTGAGTTGAATAACATCTTATTTCTAGTACCAGACATTTATTTTCGTGTACATATGTTGCTGATCAACACACTCATTTTCCTTTGGTACTTCTGAGTGTTATAATTGATTCGTAATACACCAAATTGTACTATTAAAAATTTTACTATGTAATGTACTATAAAATTATACTTATTTTCATGTGCGAACCCTTAATTTTATGGGTCATGGAATTGTACATTATGATGTATTCAGGAATACCATTTAACCTTATAGTTAGAATTTAGAAGGAATGCATGCACCTTATGAGTTATTTTGATTAGTTTTAGGAAAAACTAAATCAAGAATAACTCTAGTGATAACATTTATTTAAATAAGTTCTTGATTATCATTATCATAAGAGACATTATGATTGACTCATCCCATTTGTAATGCTCTAGTTTTCAATAGAATGATTATTATTAGAAAGAGCAATAGGATAGTCATAGCATGTCTTAATGGATAATTAAAGCTAAGAAGAGCTAAATGTTATTAAAACTTTTTATTAGACAAAATTCAATTGTGTTTTGAGATTAGAGTGGATGATTTGAATGAGATAGTTATTTATAGAAGAAAATTATAGTGAGTAATGTCATGGAATATTAAAATAATACAGATTAATATTTATGATCATTAGAATAATGAAGGATCATTAATATGAGAATAATTATGCTTTATTGAAAATGTGATATGTCTATTATTAACATCAAACTAATAGACTATAATTAAAAGTTCTACTTAAACAAAAAATAAATCACCTTTGGGCAGAATTAAAATTTATTTAAGTATGTGTGCAAAACAATTGTATCACATCACCTTTGGTCAGAAGTGAGACAACTATTTTAATTTTGCATGGGCTAGTTTTGCTAGATAAAAATGTAACACATCACCTTTGGACAGAAGTGAGACATTTGTATCATCTTAGGCAAAAACTAACAAAAGCTTTAGTTAGACTTGAATTATAGGGTAGATGTAAGTATGTAACACATCACCTTTGGCAGAAGTGATACATCAAAATTCACTCAAGTTAAGTTTTTTATGTTTTGTAAAAGATTTTTAAGTTATAAGTATTTACAAAACATTTAATTAGTTAATGATAACCTGTTTAGATTAGAAAAGTTTTGGTTCTCGGTTTTGTAATGTGTTCTCGATTCTAGTAATGAGTTATCGGTCAAATTATGAGTTCTCGGTTTTTATCAGGTTTTCGGTTTTTAATAAGTTTTTGGTTTTTAATGGGATCTCGATTTAATGAGATTTCAGTTTTGATGAAATCTCAGTTTGACCGAGATTTCGGTAAGTATTAAAATCCAAAAAGTATTTAAGGTAATAATATTTTGGTTCAAATTGTTAGAGATTAATTTTATCTCCAAGATTTGTTTAATTTTGAAATTTATATTCTTAATAATTATTCAGATTTCAAAAAATCTTTGGAGATGTGTTTTTCAATTATTTTAGGAAAAACACAATCATAATCTAAATTTTAACCAAAATATGTATTATTTTCAAAAAAACCAATGATGAACACGAATAACATCACCGAAAAACCATAAATTTTTAACAAGTTTTTAATGTGAAATCGGGTTCTAAAGTTTTAAACAGTTTATTTATAAACCGATTTCAATGATTACAAACATAAAAAATTCAAAATTAAGTTTTATCAAGACTTTAGATTCAAGTTTTCCGGTTTAAATCCAGATTTTAATGGAAAACCATGAAGAACCGATTAAACAACATCGCTCTTGATACCACATGTTGATTAATTCCTCATGGTGATAATGGAAAACATGAATAATATGATAAACCTATAATTATATGTGTACATGTTATAGCATGGAGAGTATTAACCGCATCGGAGCAGGATGTAGACGATATAATTGTCAGGTTGATCCAGTTCCCCTTTAGGATGTATAGTTAAGGATGGTTAGGGTTCTTGAGAGGAACCCGGTTTTATGAGAGAGGAGGCACACAAAAATATTATGTGTGTGTGATTTTGTTATGATGTTAATATATATCTCTCTATATATACACCCAAGGAGAAACTCTTTATTAGTTGATTATAGGTAATATAGCCCATCAACAATTACCAAACTAATATATAATATGGTATAGTTAATATTTTGATCTATTATAATATAAATGATTATAATGACCATATATAAATATATATATTTATATATTTAGTCTTACATTTATTATATCAATTCATCTGTAACGTCTACATTCATATTTTTTGTTTATCTAACATTATATATGCGTTCATGTGTAGCGCCTCTAAACGACTGTGAAAATGGTCAAATAATTTAAAAGTTAAGACATAGATTCAATATTGGTTTATGACATGTTTATGCAATTAGACATATATAGATTTAATATTAACGCTCTGTTTGCAGTGCGCGTATATAATGTATATATGTGTGAGCCATCGGGTGGGCAAAAGTAAAATTACCCTAATTTTGACGTTATTTACTAATCTCGTGAAAATAACGTTAAAAGTGGTGGAAGGTTAATCAGGCATCATGTGGTGACGTTGATAGCCGAAAGACAAGGGCACATGCACCAATCAACCGGTGTCCCGATTATTGAGTGCTATGTGCCTTATGTCCAAGGCTTGATGCAAAACTACTATCGAGCCAGGGGTCTCACCGGAAGTAGCCTCTCTATCCCTATGGGATAGAGGTAAGGCTGTCTACATCTTACCCTCCTCAGACCCTACCATAGCATTTCTATTGGTGAGATATACTGAGTACGATGATGATGATGATGATGATGTACTAGGTTAAAAACTCGCGTGATACACGGGTGGCATTAATATATAATTATATAAAAAACAAATTGACCCATTATTTTTTATGTTTGGATAGTATCCTAAGACTACAATTTGGTTATTTAAAATAAGTAAATTACTATTTTGACCTTTATGATTCGCTCCATTTAGGCCAAGCGTACTAGCACGTTGTGGAGTGCGTTTTAGCCCATAACGCCGGGGGTACCCCCCACCACCCCCGCGATCGTTTTGAGTTTTTTTTTACCGCGTTTTACTCAAAACGCTGAAAAGGCACGCAAATCAAAAAAATTAACCGTTGGGCCATGTTAACGTTAGGGAGCCGTTGGATTTAAAAAAAATTTATTAATTAAATTTATACTATAAAACAAACCAAACTCATATTTTTTAACACATTCATTTCTCCCACTTCTATACCAATTATATTTTTTACACAAATATTTCTACTAAAATGTTTCCGAATAACAACCAAAATGTTCTCGGTTTCGGTCAATTTGCCCGTCAAGGCAACCAAAATCCACAACCGAACCCATCTACTGCCCCGTTGCCAACCGTACCCGTCCCGAATCCGTTTGACCCGCAAATGGACGCGTACATTGCATTTTTACAAAATTCAATGCCAAATGTGGTGCCCGGTTTCCAAAACCCAACGGCAAACATTTTTGCCGATCCGGGTTCCCAACCCGTCCCGGAGACCCAACCCAACGTCAAGTTCGTGCCGGAGACACAACCCGTCCCGGAGACCGTAGGCGGTTCGAGCCAACGTGGACGTCCGAGAAAACACGGAAAGAAGCCCGCCGGCGAACCTCGGGTTAAAAAGACGGTGATACCGTGGAGTATCGACGAGTGCGTACTATGTGCTCGTGCTTGGTTCGAGATATCGGAAGATGCCAAATGCGGTAGGTTTTTAAAATACATATATATGTTTTTTTAAATTTCTTATAACAAACATTGAACTTGTAATGTTTTTTTAGCGAACTATCAAAAAACGGGGGTATTTTGACACAAAATTAAATAGTTGTTCCACGACCTTGGCGGGGACTCACGTCGAGAAAAAGATTCGTTACTGTCGAAATGGGGCGACATAAACACCAAATGCATGAGTTTCCATACGGTTTACTCCCGGATGAATCGAAAGAGGAGTAGTGGTGTCTCGGACGAGGAAGTCATGGAAAATGTGTTGACAGAGTATCAACATAAGGTCTCGGGGGCCTTCAATTACTTTAGCATTTGGAAAGAACAGTTGGCGTTTCACCCAAAAAGGGGCCTGGTTTTGGATGCCGAAGCCGAAGATGGTCTGCGTAAATAAAAGTTTAAAACATCGTCTTCGGTTGATCCAGACAAGCCCCGTTCCGACGCTTGAAACTTCAACCTAAGCGATAATGATGTCGTGAATACTACCGAGATGCCTCGGCCGGGGGGTAGAAGAAGCAAGGGCAAGGGAAAGGGGAAATGGGTCGCTTCATCGTCGGCAACGGGTTCGAATACCGAAATGGAAAGTCAATTCAAAGAAATGAACTCTCGACTCCAAGATTTACACGAACTTGGAACCCAACGACTTAAAGTAAATTTGGACGCCGTCTAACTACTTAGAAGGAATGAAATGGACAAAGACATCGAGATTTTATCAAGTGAGCTAACCGAAGACAATCCGAGAGTCCGATCTCTAAAAGCCGCTCGACCAGCGAAAATTTAAGAAAAATATCACATGTAGTTTTATTAGTATTATTTATGTATTTTTTTTAATTTGATGTATTTTTTTTATTTAACTTAGTTTTTATTTGGAAGTTTAATGTATTTTTTAATTTTATGTTTATTTATTTAAATGATGTATTATTTAAAAAAAACAAATAAAATTATTAATGACTGGGCGCCACATGACACATAACGCCTGGGGGTGAAGAGTTATGACTATAACATGTTTTTGTACAAAACCATAACTCTGACTGGGCGCCACGTGGCGCATAATGCCTGGGGGTGGAGAGTTATGACTACTCATGGTCTTAAAACTTTCAGCGCACCTTGACTTGCGTGTGTGAATGGTTGTTTATAGGTTCAAGAAATTGTTTTTCTAGAAAGAGTTAAGTGTCATTTTAGTACATGTGGTTTGAACAACTACGCAACTTTAGTACATTTTTTGAATTTTTCGCAACTGGCTACTCCATGTTTCAAAATCTGGCCATTTTAGTACTTTTTTGTAAACCCCGTTTAAATTGTCCGTTAAGTCAAGGACATAATGGTAACTTTAGTTATTTTATTTGTTTTCTTATTTTTTTAAGCTCCTTCTCTTTCTCCTTTAATATCATCCAAACCCTAATCCCATTCTTTCACCTCAGAACATTTTAAACAAGCCATGGTGGTTTGTTGATGCGGCTGAGGTCGTTACCGCCACCAGAAACCATTCTCACCCCCATCTCTTTGCACCGCCACCAGGCACCATTTTCACCCCCATCTACCAGACACCAACCCCATCTCTCTGCACCGCCACCAGCCCCCATTTTCACCCCATCTCCGTCTTGAACCGCCACCAGTCACCATTGTCACTTGCCTTCGTTTCCATCTTCTCTCCTTTCCCAGTCCGGCAAGAAATCAAGGAGTTGAGCTTAGATCTAAATGCTCTCAAAGCCTCACAAGTTTTCACCGGAAAATGAACCCAACTCCTTTACTCAGGCGAACAATCTTGTTTTTCTGAGACACGCCGGCATCGGAAGCTTCAATGTTGTAAATTCCGACAAAGTTGTAAGCGTATTTCTTCTAGTGCTCCGTTTACAATGGCGTCCAATGGTGGCTGGAGAGCAGAGGATCATCCAGGGATGATCTTTAACGGTAGTTAATGGGCGAATGGTGGATGTTTGTTGATGAATTTGGGGGACTTGCAGGGATTGGATTGATTGGGATTTAGGTTTAGGGCTTGACCCAAACTTCCAGCTTTCTTTGTGATTTTGACTTTTTGAAAGAAACCTATTAAGGTGGAATTTTATTAAAAGAAAAAAAAATAACAAAGTTACTAAAGTGCCTTTGACTTAACGGACAAACATAAACGGAGTTAGAAAAAAGTACTAAAATTGCAAGTTTTAAAAATGTGAGGTAGCCAGTTGCGAAAAATTCAAAAAAAATACTAAAGTTGTATAGTTGTTCAAACCACATGTACTAAAATGACACTTAACTCTTCTAGAAATTACACATTAGTTATAGTTAACATATAAATCTTTAAAGTTATTTACACGAGCTAAATTATTAAAAAGAACAAATTTTATAAATCGAGAATTACTTCTTATAATTGGAATGACGTATTATATAACTTGTAATTTGCAAATCCCTAAATAATTCCTTGCATATAACATTTCATGTCATGTCAAAATATTTTTCCAACCGAACAAAGTCAGTATTGGGATCGGTTTTATCGAACTTCAATCGGTGTAGATGGTTTCAAACTTCAATCGGTGTAAAGATATTTTGTTTCTTTTTATATATAACTAGGGTTTTACCTGGCGCGTTGCGCCGGGCAGGCAGGGGCGGACCCACATAGTTCCTATCGGGGTCCCAGGACACCAATGTTTTTTAAAAATTACTTAGAGACGATATATTAAATTTTGTAAGGACCCCATAAAAATTAATACTTGGAACCCATACTATTAAGGCTGAACTAGTCTAGTGGAAAGTCCCTTGTTTTTTTTTGAGAGGTTGCAGGTTCAAGCCTCACCATGCCCAGTTTTTGTTGTTTTTTTAATATTCTAGTCAATGTTAGTTATTTAGTTAGGGTATTTGTGTTTTTTCTTTAGTTTATCCCATATAACCATTATCACTTTAGTTTATCTCATATAACCATTATCACCATGCAACATATATAATGACAACATGAGTTTTACATATACTTAAATTATTTATCTTGTGTATGTATATTATAATTAATCATTTATTTGTGTAAGAGTTAGTTTTTCATGTCTTGGTTATTCATGTAAGACCATATATATATAGCTTACGCTTATGTTTTTCGGGTATGAATAAAAATGAATTAAAAGTGTATGTTCTATCTAGTTTCTAATATATATTCTTTCTACTTACTCGTTTCCGATGACACCATATTTTCGTGTTTTATTATGTTCCTCCTCTCGACCCGACCCGAATAACAACCGACCCAAAAATTTTGTAAACCGGAAAAATTGGGACCCCATTGACAAAAAATCCTGGGTCCGCCACTGCGGGCAGGTTGGTAAAATTCAAGTGTCGTCGGTCCCAGCGTTGAGGCGATAAGTCGACTCGAGTTTAATCGGTTTTGGTTTTGGTTTTGGTGGTGTGCGTTAGGATATCGGAATTAAAACCTAAACATAAAACAAAAAAAATATATAAATTTGAGGTGGATTAATGGGTGGTATCGGTCAGTAAAAGTAAAACCAGGACATTGGAAAGACCCCAAGTATTGTTGATCTCGGGCATTAAGAAGGTGAGTGTACGCAAATTCGGCCAATTCCTGTCACGTTCATTACGGTACCGAGCGAAAAAAACGGATAATATATATATTGAGGTGCACGAATCAGTGGTGTCCATCGGTAAACTTGGGCATTGGTAAAACTCGAACGTTGTCAGTCCCGGATGTTGAGATGATGAGTCTAGACGTAATCAGTTGGTTTCTATCATGTTTGTTACGGTATCGGAAGTTAATCAAACAAAAACCACAAAATTGACCTTTGGTTGGCTTTCGTTATTTCACTGCGATACCATAACTAAAACCAATAAAAATAGCAAATAACACACTGAAAAGAAAACAAGTACGGTGCCTCAACAACACCAAACTTGTCAATTCTTATATAATAATAATGGACCCAGGATCATCAAATTCAAGCATTCATTTCATTTCATTTCATTTTAAAGGTTTTGCATCTAAATTGTAAACTTTGATAAACTGATTTGTAAGCAATCATCATCATTATCGTACTCAATATATCCCACCAATAACAAAGCTATGGTTAGGTCTGAATAAATGAATAGTCATTTAGCATTTAGCAATATTGACCAATTAAATAAACACATATTATTGATTTATTGTAGTCAACAAAATATGAGCTATCATAATTTTAATGTGCTTGTGCAAAACGCATATACTTACTAAAGCTAACTTTGATTTCCTAAAGATCTCACTTACATAGTTACATCAGTAAACTAAGAATCTAAATAATTAAAATTTTTTCCACTAATTCAGAGAAAGAAAACAACTGGAGGGTAAAGAATGGCATGAACCGCGTGATTGATTTACTCCATTCTTTTCAAGTCGATCATCTGCTGGGAACATGACTTTTTTAGTCCACCTAAGATCCGCACAAAAACATACGAGTAGTGATTCAGTGCAGATGCTAACAAATAACTTAAATCATTGAAATCAAGCAATTATTAAAAACAAAATTAATCATAACAAGACAAAGTTTAGGGGGGTCATTTTAAAGTGAGAACATTGTTAAATGAAAAACTAACGTGAGTCAAACTGCAATGTCATTCATAGAATCATAGTCTAAAATAACATAAATAAACTAAGGGTGGTTATTATATGTATTAACTTACTCAACTCTAGATTATTCTGCAAAATAAAATTAAAAATCAAGTAAAGCCCTATGATAGGATGATGCATGATGAATGTTTTGATAGTAAGATCCAACGCGATCCGTCACATAAAGGAAATAACATGTTTTGTAATCCGTTACCTGACCTGGCCAGACGGAACGACAAATGGAAGGAGGCTGTCCAACGTTAATTGAGAAACAATTTCATCCGTACAATATGATCGAATTCAAGCAACATTAAAAACGTATTGCCAGCAACAACGTACCATTAGGTTCTTCTCACTATGTTCACCCATTAGAAAAGTATGCAATTAAATAAATTTTAGCGGAATGAGTGGGATTCTAATTTTGAGAAGCGAAGCCGGATGTGATATTATTTTATTTCAAGGAGAAAGTGTGGGCTAAAATATTGCAAATCTAGATGAAAACAAATTCAACCGTTACAGTCTTATTTAGTCAATCTCATTATTTTCTTGCTAAATTGAGTTTTGTAACTTTCCATTCTACAACCAAAAATTAATATACTAGCCGTTATCTTTCAATTTGAATACAAAATTTCAATATAAAAAACCAAATCTTCCATTGGATTTCTTCAAGATCTTGATAGCTAGCAATATTTTTTGACAAGATCATGTATAGATTTCACAAGCTAGATAAGATGACTTCCACTCGATGCGCGGTTTGCAAGTATTTTAGACGAAGATGTCCCCCGGATTGCATTTTTGCACCTTATTTTCCTCATGATAACCCTCAAAAGTTTACATGTGTTCATAGATTCTATGGTGCCAGCAACATTGGCAAGATGCTTGAGGTAAGTCTTAACTATAATCTTCTTTCAAATATCCGTTTCGATAGTTTTTAAATAACTTATGGTTTTAACATTGATGAGTGGTTTTATGTAGAATATGTCGGTGCATCAACGAGCCAATGCAGTAGATTCGTTGTATTATGAAGCCAAATGTCGAATACAAGATCCCGTGTACGGTTGTGTTGGAATAATATCAACGTTGCAACGACAAATCCAAATAGCACAAAGCCAACTAGCAAAAGCTCAAGCTGAAATTTCTGTTCTAGATGCTAATTTTGCAGTCGCGGAACCAGTATTGAGCCTAGGTGAGCCATTGGTTCAACCGAATGGTGTCGATCATGGTCCAGATGACCCTTTTAATACTTGGTTTTACTAGTTAAAAAAAAATTGTTTACGTTGGGTTTGTTATAGTTTTGATCTTTAATTACTTGATATGATTTAACCTCATTTTGATATGTATTTGGTTATAAAAGTTGAGGCAAATTTGAGGATAGCCTCTTAAGATAATAACCTCTCTACCATAACACAAGTAATTTGTAGTGTTATGAACGTGAATCGGGCCCAGATTAGCCTAGTAAACGTGGCCCAACAAATTAAAGGGTTTGATGATAAAAAGCATGGAACGGGAGCGTAAAGAAAATTAACGAATATGATGAATGAGTCTGTGTGTGTATCTTCTTCTTCTCCCATCTCCTATTACTCTATAGTGTCTGATTCACTCTGTTTCGATTCCGTTTGTTAACACTGCTCACAAGGTGCTCGATGAAATGCTTGTTAGAATTGAAAATGAAATTGTCAAGCAAAATCATGAAACCATGGAGGATGAAGTTTTAGAAATCCAAAATGACTCAATTGTTGATGTCCATGTGTCATTAGCGGTAACAGATGCTCAAATGGATATATTAGAATCCAACTTTGTGCTTGAAAGTGTTGTTGGGTCTTCTTTGATCCATGGTGAGAAACCCGGGTTGTTCAACAGGGTCACGAGAGTTCTTGCAGATTTTGAATGGAAACCGGGATGGCAATGTGGGTGGGTTGTGCAGCCCACTGGTACCGCGATGCTAGCCCAACCTTCAACAATAGCGGTTTCTGCCAATGATGTTGCGCATGTACCTACAGTGCTTCACTTTCAAGTAAGGGATACTCGTCTTGGTTGGAAAGGAGGCATAACAGCCATGATCTATTGCCCGGGTGAAGACCTTTCCAAACAACCACCATTCGTAGATATTACACCATTTCAGCCTTTAGTCCCTAATCAACATCTGATATCAGCCACAAATAGTACCTTACAACCAAATATAGCAGGTCCTTATCAACTTGGTAAAGCTCTATTCATAGAACAGCCTACAAACACAAATTTTACACCAATCACTATATGGAAAAAACTCACAACCAAAATGGTAGAGTATGTTTGGAGGGAAATCGAGTCTAGATACACTTTAAGTAAACAACTTATTGTGATTTCCATTCATGGGAACTACGGCATGTTTGTTGTTATTCAACTTTATGATACACTTGAGAATTTTTATGCAAGATACACTCAACTTGGTGTAGTGCAAAGAGAATTGCCAAAACAGTTTCAACAGGGGAATGCACTTATAATTAACACGGGGAAGCGAGCATGGTGTACTCTTATTTCTCTTTCCTTATGCAGTAACATGAGGGTAGCTTACTATCGGCACAAGAGCTCACACGTCATCAAGTTCTTGTCATGGCGGGTCAAGTTCAAATTAGTCTAATGTTTTCTTTAACATTTGAGTTTCCATGGAAGCCTCCATGGTGTCCTTTTTGTTTCGCTTTTGGTTCATGGTTTCATAGGCGGATCCTACGACCGTTAAGAGTTTATGAACTGACACTTCTGGTGATATTTCGGTTCCAAGTTAAGGACAAATATCTTACTTGGAAGGGAGTAACGACATGGATATGGTATGATGTAGTCTTGGCAACTGATTCGAAAGAGAATGTTATGGTTGTGACTCATTTACTACTTATTCATTCATTTATATGGAAACCAGGTATAATCAATACCCTAGCTCGAGAACTCATACATGCCCTACCTGATGCTTTGTTTTCATGGAGTGCTAGTTTTTCTATCATAATGCCAAAACAAGTTCATGGCAGCCTTCGAGACATGGAGACTAAGTTCCCTACTACGATGAGCAGTCAACAATTTGATGCGTTACCTGCTAGTTCTATGCAAACTAACACATATGTTATTGTTGTTGGTACGTATCTTATTATTGTAGGAAATAATTTGTGGGATATGAAGACTATTCAGCAACAAAATCATTACAAAATGATTTTATTTCTAAGTTCTAGCACTAGTGCAATACACAGGACAAGGGTACACTTCATCCATATTGTTGTCGTTTATTCTTGGTATTTTCATGGTTCTCGATTGCCCTTTAGTATGGCACCTTGTCGTATTACTAAAGTGATGGTTATGGTGGCTGCCAAAATGCTTTATAAACTTTTAAGGATCACTCATTTGAAGATTTTTTGGGCACCGCTAAAGGTTTCTGGCAGCCTTGGAATTATTGTGGTCCAAGAGAGAGTAGTTATGATGACGCTTAAAGGTGCAACAGAAAGTGCAACTTACATAAACCCAATTATTGCTACTATTTCTATTGTGGTTCAGAAACAAATGGTGACAATGATGATTAAAGGTGCATCACAAGAGTTGGTTGACTTTTTATGGGTCACCGGTGCATCTAGGAGGAATCTGAATTTTTTATTATTCCAAGCCGACGTTGGGGCCAGAATGTTTACCAAGGTTAAAAGAAATGAAGTCGGGTTGCTTGTTGAGGGTTTTTGTCTTTATAACTTTCAACGGAACAAGAACAAAACTCCACACAACGTTTATCAAGCAAAGGGCAATTTGGTCATCCAAAAATACAAACGGAAATTCTGGTATTATGGGTGCCAAATGCAATCATTTATCATCGAGGGTATTTTGGTCATTATTGAAAATCGACAAAAAGAGGTTGATGTAGGTTATAATGATTTGGTTACCAAAGTTGACCTTTTATGGGTCAAAATTCATGTGTGGAAAGGGTTGATTCTTTTTGTCACCGTTGACCAGAAAGTCAAAATCAGAGTGACATATTGGCGTGGTGTCAGTTTTATGCGTTTTTGTGACTATGAGACGAGTAGTGTCGGTGGATACACCAAACAAACAAATTATAAATGTTTTCATATATTACACCGATTGCTTCAAACCAGCCCGCTAGAAAACTTGCTTCACCTTGAGGACAAGGTGAATTTGAAAGGGGGGGGGGGGTAATGTTATGAACGTGAATCGGGCCCAGATTAGCCTAGTAAACGTGGCCCAACAAATTAAAGGGTTTGATGATAAAAAACATGGAACGGGAGCGTAAAGAAAATTAACGAATATGATGAATGAGTCTTTGTATCTTCTTCTCCCATCTCCTGTTATTCTATAGTGTTTGATCTTCCCATCCCCTTCTTTTGTAATTGTTCATTGAGTTGCAGTGTAATCGATCTATCTATATCAATATAAACCTATCCGATTTTGCTCTAATTTATCTATTGCTTGCTGAGTGAATATCAGTTCACTTCATGTAGCAATTTAAAAATATTTGAATAAGCATCAATTTTTTATTTTATTTTTTGAATAAGCATCAATAATAAGTCGTATTGTCGTAAAACCGATTTAAAAGAATTATGCAAGAATTATAATTTTAAAAGGGTAACAAGTATTAATTTGTAAAGAACTATATCAAAAGGACGTGGTTTAATATAAAGAAATAAGATGATAATTACGTTTTATTTATATAAAAAGTCTGAAAAAAAAACAACACTTTTAAGTTTTAGTCCTAAGTCCTAACTATGGTGGTGTGTATGAGATCGAAAAAACCAACAAGACTAAACCAAAATTTTGGTTTTGATTTTTAGTAAAAATCGAAATATCAGTTTTGGTTCGGTTTTATGTTTTGTGAAAAACCGAACCGAAAAACCAATTTGATAAATTACTTTTTCGTTGAATTGTTTATGTTTATGAACTAGGATATTTGTTTTACTTTTAACGTTGATTTTGATTAGATTAAATCAATTTAATTGTAAGTATTTTATAAGTTATTAATATTTTAGACCAAAATGTACAATATTCTATTAACTATTAATTTGTTTAAAAAAGTATTATGCCCAATTTCAAAATATCATGGTTCAAATTTCTTTGGCCCGAAATTATTAGTCCGGTTAGCAAAACTGATAAAAATCAACTTAAACCCAAAAACCGAAAACCATAAATCAAAAATACGAAACCGAAGAATTTGAAAAACCAAAAAACCGAAACTTATTGGTTTGATTTTAGTTTAAAACCGGTCATACAGCACATACATACCCCTACTAACTAACGTAAGAACTATACATACAAACAAAAAAAAGTATATTTTATTAATCCCATTATATTCGTTGGCTAGTTTTATAAGTAAAATAACATGTTGATAAAACTCATAGATTTGATTTTAAACTTGATCAGTTTGGATTAGTTTCCACGTAAATATATGTTTAGCTAACCGGTCGATAATGTGTCGATTGGACAGGCTTCAGGCCATTTTACTTTGTAAAAGAAATTAAGAAGTATTTTATGTCTAACTGTAATTCCAAACCATATATATTAATTTTTTTTATAGAAATATATTAGATTGAAATTCAGGTATTCTTCAATCATTTACTTAACAAACTATCATCTCCTAACATATAATTAATTATATCCGAGTAATCAAATAGATCACCCTTTAAAGAACTTTTGTGGAACAATCGCTCTCGCAAAATCCAACTACCCACAAAATTAGGTCTAAGCTCTGATTGGTTAGGAAAAAATTTAAAACCCGGTCTGCGACGCTATGCATTATGATACAAGGCTATGTGCTATACTGAACGATTGGTCGTGATAGCTCTGAGATATAGAATAAGTTCCACATGAGTGGCACGTGAGGGCTTGGATGTGGAGGCTCCGTGGGCATTGGGAGTGTGAAAACACCTCACTTCTCTTTTGACCAATACAAAAGTCTAGTGAGTGTGAAAACACCTACCGCTTACGTGGCATAATTTTAAAGCGCATTTCACAAGACTATAACGCATAGTTTAACTCCCAGTCATTCTAAAAAGCCTGAAAAATTTACAATGTAGTAACTAATCAAAATACGGTTAGAGTTAATTACTCGAATAGTCTTTAACACATGACTAGATTGAATCTATGCTTATCACGTTTTGAAATTACACACACATATATATATATATATATATATATATATATATATAAGATTAGGATCATGTGATAACTATTTTGAAATTGAGAACTTTGAGAACCATTTAAACCATAAAAAACATTCTTCTAAAAAAAATAAAAAATATATATAAAACAAAAAAACTCGAAAATAAAAAAGTAAAAAAACCAAAAATTTTTATTTTTCATCAAGGTTTTATAAAAAAATAAAAAAAATTTGAAAAAAGTATCGGTTTAACAAAATTATACACATATATAATACTTATTTTTTTAATTTTATACATGCTTTTATACACATATATACAATTTAAGGTAAATGATAATGTACATATATGTACATTATGTAACTAGAGATTAAATGAAATTACACATGTATATAATACGAAGTTACTCTTTTTTTATGAAACCGGAATGAAATATAAAAATTTTGGTTTTTTACTTCTTAAAAATTTTTGTTTTATAATTTTTTTAAATATTTTTAGAGGTTTTTTTAATGGTTCAAAATGGTTCTCAAAGTTCTCAATTTTCAAATGATTCTCTTAATATCATTACCATATATATATATATATATATATATATATATATATATATATATATATATATATATATTAGCTTTTGAACCCGTGTATTACACGTGATTTATTAAATGATAAAAATAAATAAGGTTGTGATTTCAATTGTGATTTTCAAATACTTATGAATTAATTTATCATACAAAGTAAAACTTATGAATTTTTTTCAGTTCACGGCTTATGAAATGTATCTTTTCCATATTTCACTGTGTAAACTACACATGATGGAAAATATGAACTTAATGTAATTTCTCATATAACTATATTTAAAATATAATAATTAATGCGTATAGTCAATACTCTAGATCATAATGTCATTAAATAATATAAATGCATACCTAAATATATATTTTCTACAGTGCTGAAAAACAACCACCAACCCAATAATTGATTTTATTTAGCATCAACTGTTTTTTAAAGATGATTATAAATGTGACATTTACAAACCTTTAAATAATGAATAGTTAAGTGCCATTTTTCATTTATTTTTTTGTTTAAAATTGTGGATTGGTTCGTTTATTTTTGCTAAAAAAGTGGTTTGGTTCATTTTTTTTGTTAAAAAAAGAGGTTCGGTTTGTTTGTTTTTCTTAAGTAGTTCGCTTTTTTTATTTTTTTTATAAAAAGTAGTTCGGTACGTTTATTTTTTGTTAAAAAAAAGTTGTTCGGTTCGTTTCCTTTTGTTAAAAAAAAGTGGTTCGTTTGTTTTTTTTTAAAGTAGTTTGACTCATTTATTTTTGAACAAAGGATTAAGTAAATGAGAGCAAAAAGAAATTTAACCGTAATGGAAAAAACAAAAAGGTTTACGAAAAGTACTAAAATAGTATAATTTTGGAAACCTTAGGTGTTAATTTGCATGAAATTTTAAAAAAGGTACTAAAGTTGCATAGTTGGTTAAACAATGGGTATGAAAAGGTACTTAACTCAATGATGAATAAAATCTACACTATGTTATAACCCAATTTACAAAATGATTTTGATTCATGACCCATGGATGTCTAGAATGAATGAGATGAGAGATTATGAATTAGAAAAAATGTATGCTTGACACCTAAACTTTAACATTTTTTTTTATTAGTATTGTAAGATGGATGTCTAAAATGAATGAGATGAGAGATTAAGAATTAAAAGAAATGTATGCTTAACACCTAAGCTTTAAAATTTTCTTTTATTAGTATTGTAAGATTGTAAGATATATATATTCTCCCTATTTTTTACTCACCTTAAACATTGATGGTCATTCAAATGGATGGAAATTAACTTTCCTGTAAAATTTAATGACAATACCCTTGTCAAAAGAAAAAAAAAGTAAATAAAATAAAATAAAAGGAAGTCACTTAATATTATTATATATCTATAAAAAGTAAAGATGGGACCTACTTTAAATGTTAAAACCGTAACATCTTGGAAAATCCGTGTCAATATTACCGACTTTAAAAGTTAAGGGATTTGTTGATAGTTATGCCAAATATAAAGTCCAGAGTATAATATGTAATTATAAAAAATCGCATTTGACAAACCGCCTGGAATTTGATCTTCTATCTGAAAAGCTGACTTCATCTTGAAGATAACAGATTATACGGATTGTAGCATCCGCTTTTTGAGACGGATCCATCTAACGGATATCTTAGCCGTAAAAATAGAATTAGAGGTACTATGAAAGGCGGATCTAATTTGCTGTGAGGGTAGGCATATGTCCGGCGTACAAAACCAATTATGTTAAAATTCTCTCTGCTTTTAGTATCTTACCCTTCGTATGTGTTATTACTTTAAGTCTTGTTTTAATGGGTGTTAGAGTATTCTCATCTTGTTTCCCATCCACATACCCATAATTACAATAAAAGCATTACAATGCTCTCTTATGTCCAATTAAATAATGTTGTTTATACATTTATTCTCTCATCGGCTCACAGCTAATTTCAACAAACATTAAAAAATTAATATGGGCAAACAACTTTCCTCAATTTTATAAAAAAAAATCAACAATTTTTCTCTCTTCTCCATTCACAACTACTAAATAATATTTTTTTTACACTAAAAACACTACATTTTCTCTCTCATATACAAATAAATAATACATTTTTACATCTTTATCATTATTTTCCTTTCTTCTCCACTTACAACCATTTTCTGTTGGAACCCGGATAGTTATCAATCTAATAACAATTAACGGATCTCGAATCTGTGTTAAACCGATTAATACCTTAACTATAGATCTAGCTCATACTTACCTTAGATTCAGTGTTATATATGTTTATATATTATCAGTATATATGTATTAGTGATGTTATAATGTTAGGATGAAGATCGAGAGAGGATTTGGACAGGGTTTCGTTAATTAACTCTCAAAACTTAAATTAAGCGTGAACAGTGTTCACTATATATAGAAGATAGGTCTGGTTCGCTAACATCCCCTAGCGAACCAGACACTACTTCGTTACATACATAAATAAAACAAAATAGCTTAACGAATCATTCTCTGATTCGTTAACATCCCCTAACGAATCAGAGGGAATAACCTTTAAGTCTTAGTTCACTAACATCCCCTAGCGAACTAGACAATACATATAACGAACTAGACTTTAACTTAATTGTTTATTACATTAAATATAAAACAAATACGTTAACGATAATTACAAAGACTCAAGACGCAAAACCGTGCACTAACAGACACCCCCTCGTCTTGAGCTCTTTGTCTTTAAATTACTTGAAGCGCTTGGACTGCCAGTCTCTGCAACTATGAATTCCATGTTCATGACACACACGCACAACGCGTTGGAATTGCATAGCCAGGTTGTAGTCTTCATTGCGCTCGATCAGAATCTGTTTCCTGTGTAGCACGTCATTGTCGGTCTCTGATAAATTAACCAACCACATCGGGTCGATTATCTTGATAAGTTCAGTCTTCAGACCTTTACCAAGTACAATAACGGCCTCGCCAGTACGATTGTCATAGAACCAGCGGTTGAATGAGAGATGCATCTGTTGGGGCATCGTCTTCACAGGAACCCGCTTCATCGTCTTTGGCGGCTTTACCTTAAGAACAAGTTTCCTCCAGCCAGTCCTCGGATCAATCTCATCAATGCGTTTGCGTCTCGGGACCTGGGGCTTGAAGAACTTGAAGCCATGATTGACCTCGAACACTAAGTGTTGATGACACCACTCAGCTGTACGGTAACCACCACGATTGATAAATGGACGTCTCGCTAGGGTACGAACATCCCAACGCGGTAAAGTAAGTACATCCTTCATCGTTTCGTAGTACTGGATCCCTTTCTCCCACTTAATTATACATACTTTAAGCTCAGGATCATAAAGCCATGTGATAATATCACCATGTACCTTGGAAACAGTCTTGAAGGAGGTCATTTGGTTTTCTTTAACCCATGCAGCAGCAATGTCTTTCCGTTCTTGATCAACATAACGATACGCACTGATAATTTTACCCACCTTCTGGCGTTTGAACCATCTTGCAATATCATCATCAGTTATGACTTCAAGTGAATGAACTGTCCGCTTACACTTCAATACTTTTTCCAATTCGTTTTCTGCCGCTTTAACCGTCTGTTCATCAAATATCGGAGCACCTGGATCAACATTAGTGTGTTGAAACAAGTCCGGATACTCCTCAGCAGTTTCATCTTCCATCTCAACATCCTCATCTTAATAACTAAATTCCGTATTCATCCGAATTGATGGATCATCCGATATACCTTCCTCATTCACCACCTCGACATCAGGCTCAGTCTCTAAAGCAGTCAACTGATCGTCATTCAACCCAAGCAGTATAGAAATCTGCTCCTGTGTCAGAGACCTATCCACAAACTCACCAACCTCTGTCTCATCTCTGTTCACCACACTTCTAACCACCCCCGAACCATCCATAAATATCACAGTATTAGCCGCAATCATCTCAATTGGCTTGGTGGCAGTTGGATCTTGATATATAATAATCTGTTTCCCAGAGTCTTCACCGCCACTTGTACCAGCACCGGAAGATGAACCATGCGATTGTTTAGGCTCACCTCCAGCACCAGACTCATTAGGATCTTGATCATCGTCTTTGAGTTTCTTTTGGGCATCTTCTTTGCAAGTCAACTGCAAAATTAATTCTTCTTGTTCTTTCATTTTCACCCCCTGAGACTCAACAATCGCCCGCAGCGCTTTAGTCTCCTTCTGACAAAAGGAGATATAACTCATCATCCGTCTTTGATTCTCCATAAGAGGTTCTTGATTCTGCCGGTCAGCTGCCATTTGGTTTTCATAAAGATGGAGAAGATTCAGCAGCATCTCAGTCTGACGGTTTGGTGACAAGTTGTATAGTGAGGGATGAACAAGTTGAATCGGTCCCTGAGGCCGAGTGATTCTTATAAATGAGACAACACTTGGAGGAGGTGGAGTAGGACGAGGAGGAGGAGGCCTCATGGATGGTGTTGAAGGGATTGTTGACAATGTAGCAGGAGGCCTTGGTATTTCAGATAACGCCATTTGAGGAATTAAACCAAGCCTTTTATGGGACACCATCGTCGTAGTCAATGTAATCATCGGAGTGCTAGTAGTAGGCGGCACTACCGAGCGTTGAGGCATTGATTGACGAGGTGGTGGTACACCAATAATTACCCCTGCCCCAGTGGAAACACGTCTTTTCTTCGATGGCTCTCCAGTTGCCACCGCTTTCCCTTTCCTCTTTCGTTCTTGTTGAACTGCAATGGTGGCAGCTAACGCAGCTTCAACTGCAGTTTGTTGGTCTCTAAGAGCTGCATCACCAGCTCCACTATCACCATCATTACCGTCATCATTCCCATCATCATCTTCATCGTTCCCACCTTCTCCCCCTTCACGCTCGGAATCCGAGTCGTCATGGATCCAGCATTCATCAGGAAGACATACATAATTAGGATTAATTATGTGACTAATCATTCGTTTATCCCGAGGCTTCTCTTTACGATACACTTTCATTCAACGTACCGTGTCTGCCTTCATATGTTCCAAAGGAAGCACATCATCCCTCAAAGCTTGATTAATTACCAAGTTTGGAATCAAATCTTGAATTATCATTGTAGAAATCGGGGATACATTAGAAACCTCTTCGACTAAGTCGTCAGTTGAACTTGTTCTTTCAAATGATCAAAAACCAGCTCGGAATAGTTAAATGGCTTGTTGAGTATAAGAGCAACAAAAGCCGATTGTATACTGCTTCTACATTCATCAAATCCTCCACGACGACCACTCATACAATGAATTAGAACATGAAGAAGATACTTCTATGGTGGGCATAAACCAATTTTGTTCAACATAGATTTATCAATATCACCACCATAAATGTAGACGAGTAAACAAACCTTTGATCAACTGCTTGTCAAACTCACTCGGGTTGTCATCATTGTCACCAAATCGAAGCACATGACGAACCACTTCCACATCAATTGTAATAACATTTTGATCAATCGTGGCTCGAATGTGTTTTTCTCCCTCAACATACACAGCAGTATTCCAAAACTGTCTGATAATGCTTAGATAGACTTTAGGTCGAGCGGTGATTGCATAATGTATTACTGAACGTCTTAAGAATGTCAGCATGTCTCCAAACTCAGCAACATCAGCAACATCTTGATCAACGTACGCACAGATGTTGTGTTTTGTGTCATACGGTAATAAGATAACATCTTCTTGCTGTACTTGAGGAGGTTGGACTAGTGGTGGTTGTTCTTGTTGCCCTTGATCAACAACCGGTGGATCTTGATTTACTTGATCAGCCATTTTAACTGAATAGAATTTAGAAAGGTATGAGTAATATGAAGAAATAATTACAGTGTTTCGTGTGTAATTAATGTATTTACGCGTTTAGACGGTTGAAATAATGTATTTAATGCAAAAGGTAATTTTAATTTAATTAAATCATTAAAATGATATGCCATTCGTATGAATATCACTCTGATTCGTTACCACGTAGTAACGAATCAAGTAATTCGCTATCAGGTAAATAAATTAACGAAAGAGACACAACGACATAACTATAAAAGATTAACGAACTAAAGTCTAGTTCGTTACAGATTTGACGAATCAGTATTTGATTCGGTGAGAAAGTGGTTCGCTGAGCTAGTTCGTATATTACCTTAACGAATTGGACACAAAGCAGTTCCAATTCGCTAAGGATAACGAATGGTCAAGAATTTTGACTTAATCTTTGACTCACATAGTCAAAGTCAAAATTAAGATGAACACCGATAGTCAACAACACAAATCAAGCTTCAATTAATCCATAACTATCGTCGGATAATCAAAACATTATGTATAGTAAACTCGGAAACACAATACGAAGCTCATGGTGTTGAGATTGAGACTCAAAACCCAGAAAATAACTAAGGTTAACCAGAGTAAACAAGAACACCGAAACCATTAACATTAACATACAATCAACCCGACAAACTGAAATCATTCGTCGATTAAAGTCTACCAAGGGACCCGGAATCGCATTCCGATCACAAATGATTATATATCAATTACAAGAACACAGTATTACATAAACAAATCAGGGTTTTGAACTCGGAAAAACCCTTAGAACACAAAAGTTCATAATTAATCTATTAAAACACCGTCATTTTTGACGAAAATCACATCGCTGTGATCGTTTATACCTTAGCAACACAATGATATTCTTGAAATGTCAAAATATGAAGATCTAATTTCAGAGAAAAATTTGAATAGGTTACTTTAGGTTGAAGAAATCTGATAAACAGTGAAGGACTGTTCGTTCACTTTGTCTTATATAGCCTTACACGTTTCCCGAAGCACCTTATGTACGAATTAAGCAATTCGTTTGAATTATAAATAACGAATTAGATAATTCGCTATTCCGGTTCGTTACCTTAGAGTAGCGAACAAGACATGACTCGTGTCTTGATTCATTAAATATGTATAACGAAGTAGAGATGATTTGTTACAGAGTGTGGAAGCGAATTAGGTGAGCGAACTAGAAACCAGTTGGCTAAAGAATCACCTAGTTCGTTATCCATAATTAATGAAGTAGCTTTTATTGAATTAAAAACTTTATTTAATTTTAAATTAAATAATTAAATGAATTAAATAATGAATTAATCAATAAATAATTAAAAATATTAACTTAAATAAATTATCGAGAACCTTTTTATCCCGATAATTGAATACCTAAAAAAAACGTTTCACTTTTACAAAACATAATTTAAAATCATTAAAAAAATATGTAAAGTACGAAAGATAAATTATTTTGGTATTTTGTAAGAATTAAAGAATGTATTTACAAAAATATCCGAACAAGAAAGTAAACAATCTTTTTGTGTTTTTCTATGATTTATCAAAAAGCATTACATTTTTTTAGCAGAGAATCATATTGACCAAAATGCCTTTACATCACAGTTTTATATTTCAGCGATATTATGACTGGCGTTAAGTCGGTCATTGATATTGTTGTCCACTTAAATCTTATAACAAACCTTCGAGTATTTTCGTGATATGATTTATGGTTCAATTAGCGCACAGAATATCAGAAACTATCAGCCCCTAATCTCGGTTCAAGCTTAATTTGATTTTTGCCAAATCACCCCAACTTGACTTAAACCATTATAATGGTGATCAAAATTTTGATACCAATTGAGAAACTCTGAGCAATGCATCAAGTTTCCTTTACTGTGAGTGAGTATGCACGAGTCCATCTGTCGGCTTACATACATTGTATCCCCTGGGGTCCATTTCTTATTGGTATTAAGACGCACGCAAGGGAGGAACAGTTGTATGACTAACAACGGATTTTGATCAAGTCAGTAATTTAGATTGTACAAAGTACAACGGTGATCAAGTTTAATGACTTTGGGTTTGCTCTAGAAAGCGAGTGAAATATTCATGCTTATGAATACCCAGATGATTAAGCCACATAAAGACTCACAGTGTCCATAATCCTAACGCTTGTTATTTGCTTTATTATATTTTGGGTGATCAACAATTATAAGGCTTGAGTATGATCGGTTATTACATTTCTGCCATCTTCACCGAGACTTTTTCTAGATACTAACACCTCTTTCAATTTGGCTTTTCTTTAAGTTTATATCACTTACTTTACTCTAACTGCTTGTTTAAGACCTATCAATGCACCGATGATTAAGCACACAACCTTTTAAGCTTATTTCTTTTCTGGATTTGGGGTCAAATAATCAATGTACTATCATTTTCTCTTTTTGCTTCAAAAACTCAAAATTTTGAGGAGCATAAAACTAAATGATTTAAATTGCCCCAGTTAATTTAAGTTCATAAACTAATGGCTATCCTATCCATCTACAAGTAGAGGACATGACCAATACATGCAATCATGCTTCACAAACTTAAATAACTGACTAAATTCTCAGCTAAAAATAATGTAGACAGCTAAACGACTGTAACACCCCGTAACCGCAGCGGAAACGTACACGGGATGCAACAGACACATCTGATATCAACAGCATTGCTTATAAAGAAAATACCACTACATTAATTTATAACATATTACATTGTTGCGAGTTGCGTTACTGTCTAGGTGTTACACACATATATTACCAATAAAACATTAATAAATTCATTACAAAACATAGAGCAGCAAGCTTCCAACAGGTAGCACAGATAGTTAAGCACATATCAATCATTCCAACTTGGGCATACCTAGAAAACATGTAAAGAAAACGGGTCAACTACGAATAGTTGGTGAGTTTCACTAATTTAAATAAACACTGACAAATCATTTTAATAATCATTTATTAACAATATAATCATGCTGGGAACTATGTTACCCCAGAACATTTCCAATAACTTTCTGGGAACTATGTTACCCCAGAACAATAATAACCCCTGGGAACTATGTTACCCCAGAACAATAACAACCCCTGGGAACTATGTTACTCCAGAACAACAATAACCCCTGGAAACTACGTTACCCCAGAATAATAATAACCCTGGGAACTATGTTACCCCAGAATAATATGACCCTGGGAACTATGTTACCCCAGAACAACAATAACCCCTGGGAACTATGTTACCCCAGAACAATAATAACCCCTGGGAACTATGTTACCCCAGAACAATAACAACCCCTGGGAACTATGTTACCCCAGAACAACAATAACCCCTGGGAACTATGTTACCCCAGAATAATAATAACCCTGGGAACTATGTTACCCCAGAACAACAATACGTTATAAACATTTTATATATTCTATGCATCAGTCCATATATATATAAATGTACAAGTATTTCCATACGATCGGTATGTACTTAAATACTTTAAATAAGACATGTTTTCCGCCCCGGGAAAATATAATTAAAACAATTCATTAAAAGGGGCTCGTGAAAACTCACCTTGTTGTGAGTCGGTGAGTAATATAAGGAACAGCTACGTGCCTGGATCTGTAATATAATATCTAGTCGTTACTATATAATTCCCATAACTTAAATACATGTCAATCGGTACATCTGGGAACATTGTTAACCCAGTACTGTACTCGATTCGGGGACAATGTTAACCACGTGACACTTCTAAGGACTCAGATTGACATTGCTTAGAGTTTGACAGTCAATTTAGTTAAGGTGATGAATTTATAGCTCGGTTTGACACCCCGTTTGGCCGTGGGGCCCGTTTCCGGTATTTCGGTGCCGGAAACGGTAAAATCGGGTAAAATTACCCAAATCATCCGGATTATTTTCGGATGATTTATTTTTACTTAATTTACTTAGATTTATGAAATAGTCTATTTTTAGAGTTTTCATGTACCAGTCAGCTCGCTTATGCGAACTTTGCCGGTTTACACGTTTTAAGCTTTAAAAACTTGTTTTTATGTTCTTTTTAGCACAAATAATTACCCGATTAGTCTCGGGTCTTGAAATTTTGCACAAAACTTAATTTGACAGAAAGGAATTTTGTAAAAATTTTCCAGATTTATTTTCTTATATTTATATTTATTTATCTATTTTTAAATCTTATTAAAATACTAAATATATCAAAAATACCAAAACACTTTAGAAAAATCCCAAGTTTTTCTGGGATGATCTTTATCATCCTCATAACTTTCTGGAATTTTCCCAGATTTATTTTCCTAAATTTACATTTATTTATCTATTTTTAAATCTTGTTAAAACACTAAATATATCAAAAATACCAAAACACTTTAGAAAAATCCCAAATTTTTCTGGGATGATCTTTATCATCCTCATAACTTTCTGGAATTTTCCCAGATTTATTTTCCTACATTTACATTTATTTATCTATTTTTAAATCTTGTTAAAACACTAAATATATCAAAAATGCCAAAACACTTTAGAAAAATCCCAAATTTTTCTGGGATGATCTTTATCATCCTCATAACTTTCTGGAATTTTCCCAGATTTATTTTCCTACATTTACATTTATTTATCTATTTTTAAATCTTGTTAAAACACTAAATATATCAAAAATACCAAAACACTTTAGAAAAATCCCAAATTTTTCTGGGATGATCTTTATCATCCTCATAACTCCCTGGAATTTTTTCAGAATTTAAAACTTATTTTTCAAGCCATTTTCACCCAAAACCGAGCTAGAAAGCCCTAGAACTCGTTTCACCGAAAAGCCTACTTAGACTTTTCCAACTGAGCTCAAATTTTGTGGGTGACTTTTATATGTTATAAAAAGCTTATCTTAAATTTTCCGGAATTTTTCATCATGTTTTGCTATTTTTCACTATTTTTGACCAAAACCGAGCATTAAATTCACCAAATATTCATCTTTTATCCAAAAATTACCAAAAATTCACAGATCTCATATTTTCATGTGTAGATCATCTCTGTGAAATTTCATGACCCGACTCTAAGCACACGTAAATCTGTCCATTTTTTCATAACACACGAAAACCGAACCATTTTGTGTTTTCTAGCTTTAGATCGCAAGGATCTCGGTTTCTAGCCTTTGCTAGCCGCTAGATACAACACTTACAAGCACAATATCACTATACCAAGCAAGTTACACCAATAATCAAACCATTTCTTTCAAAGTGTCGGTTTTTAAGTAAAAACAAAGGTTTTAACCGTAGAAATCCATTCCCGACTCTTTTTACTCATTTCTTGGACCATGATCCCTTGTATAGCATGTATACACCTCTTGATCATGCAAGAGTCGGTTTCATCTCGGGTTTTCACCCATCTTTCACTTGGAAACTCATTTTAACAAGATTTTAACCGTAAAAATTCGTTATAAACTCTTTTAACTCATCACTTGGATCAAGATCCTTTGTATAACTTGTATACATCACTTGATCATGCGAGAATCGGTTTCAACTCGGGTTTTCACCCATTTTTACATTTGAAACCTCCTTTTCTCAAGATCATGAAGTTAGAAAGCAAAATTCAAGCTTAAAAACATATGTTATACCTTCAAATCTTGGTTAGAACTTGAGTTTTTGGATGAACTTAGAAGGGTTTAGATAGTTGAGAGAGTTTTGATGTGTAAAAAAAAAAAGAAAAATGAATTGATTATGAATGTAAAGGGACCGATCGGTCCACCATAAGGGTGGGGGGTGGGTCCCACAAATCCATTCTAAGCCACATATTCGGATTACGCAATCCGGATAATGTTGTGGATAATCTGGTTCAGTTCGTTTCTCGTTTAAACTCGTAATTCGGCTTAAAACGGGCCTAAAATGGTTGTTTTTCGGGTTAACATAAAATTTATATAAAACTGATTTAAAAACTTTAAAAACTTAACCCATGACATTAAAACATCATGTTATTAATAATTACGCATCTTTTTCGGTTTGATTGATCGTCTCTTGCTTGGTTTGGTGTTAAAGGTTTCGTTTATCGTACCGACGTACTAATAAATCGAAATCCTTTTTCTGTGCTATAATTCACTTATCCCGAAGCATTAATACCTCGTAAATATCACTAAACATTATATACTTCGTCTATAATGTAATTCCCGATTCGTTCGGGTTTCAATAATCGTTCATTGGTTAATTGTAATTCCAATATGATTCACTATATAATTGAGTATGATTCATACTGTGAACCATATATATTCGTATAAACGTGCTATAACTCATATAATCAATATTAAATAACACGTAAATAGTATTTTCCGGCTAGGGTATACCTGGAGTTGCCGGAATCGTTACATTCTCCCCCCGTTATAAAAATTTCGTCCTCGAAATTTTATGCGTCAACTACTTCCTTTTGAGGAAATAGGTGGGGGTATTTCTTCCGAAATTCATCCTTTCGTTCCCAAGTAAATTCTGGGCCTCGTTGCGAATTCCATCTAACTTTGACCAACGAGATCTTATTGTGTCTAAGTTGCTTGATCTTACCGTCTACTATTTCGATGGGCTCCTCTACGAAGTTGAGCCTATCACTTATTTGAACACCCTCTAAGGGTAACACCGATGTCTCATCCGCCAGACATCTTTTCAAATTCGATACATGAAACACGTTATGAACTGCACTTAGTTCCTCAGGCAGTTCTAGTCGGTAAGCTACCGGACCGATCTTTGCAGTAATGTTGAATGGTCCAATGTATCTAGGGGCCAACTTCCCCGCCTTTCCAAATCTGACCACTCCTTTCCAGGGTGATACTTTCAAGTATACCTTTTCACCCTTCTCAAATGACAACGGTTTTCGACGGGTATCAGCATAACTCTTCTGCCGATCCCGCGCGGCTTTCAGGTTGTTCTTAATCTCAAGAATCTTGCTGGTCGTCTCCTGGACCAGATCCGATCTAATGACCTGCGGGTCACCCACTTCAGACCAGCAAAGTGGTGATCGGCACTTCCGCCCATACAATGCTTCATAAGGTGCTGCCTTTATACTGCTGTGATAACTGTTATTATAGGAAAATTCAACGAGTGGGAGATGTTGATCCCAATTTCCCTTAAAGTCCAGTACGCAGGCACGAAGCAAATCCTCCAAAGTTTGAATGGTCCTCTCAGACTGACCATCGGTCTGAGGGTGGTAAGCTGTGCTTAGGTCAATACGTGTTCCCAATGCTTCTTGGACAGCTTGCCAAAGTTTGGAGGTGAAATGGCTATCCCTATCGGAGATGATCGAGATGGGGATGCCATGACGAGACACTATTTCATTTATATAAATTTGCGCAAGTCTCTCAGTGTTAAAAGTATTCCTAATTGGAATAAAATGTGCCGATTTGGTTAATCGATCCACGATTACCCAAATCGCATCATGACCTCGGGGTGTCTTGGGGAGATGTGTCACAAAATCCATTGTGATCTGCTCCCACTTCCATTCGGGAATTTCCGGCTGTTGCAACATTCCCGAAGGTTTCTGGTGCTCCGCCTTAACTCTCGCACACGTCGTACACTTGCCGACGTATGTGGCTATATCCTTTTTCATTCCTGGCCACCAGTAAAATTCTTTCACATCCTTGTACATTTTATCTGATCCCGGATGTATGGAATATTTCGATTTATGAGCTTCGTCCATGATTAAATCACGAAGGTCATGGAGGGTCGGGATCCAAATCCGATTTTTGAAATAAAGAATTTCGTCCACACGCTGTTCGAAATTCTTCTCATTCCCGTAAAGTCCTTCTTTAACCAATTGGCCCTCTTTCAACGCCTCGCGTTGAGCGACTCGAATTAAATCTGAAAGGTTCGACTGGACTATCATCCCCAACGCTCGCACACGTAGTGGCTTGACTCGATCCTTTCTACTCAAGGCATCGGCTACAACGTTAGCCTTGCCGGGGTGATATCGTATGTCACAGTCATAGTCACTCAGCAACTCGACCCATCTTCGTTGCCTCATATTCAGTTCTTTCTGATCGAATATGTGTTGCAAACTTTTATGATCAGTGAATATGGTGCACTTTGTACCGTAGAGATAGTGTCTCCAGATTTTAAGTGCAAAGATGACTGCTCCCAGTTCCAAGTCATGAGTAGTGTAGTTTTTCTCATGAACTTTTAACTGTCGAGACGCATAGGCTATGACCTTTTTATTTTGCATTAACACGCACCCTAACCCTTTACGGGATGCGTCACAATATACTACAAATCCATCGTCTCCGTCGGGGAGGCTTAAGATTGGCGCTTGGCACAATCTTTGTTTTAGCGTTTGAAACGCCGTTTCCTGCTCTTCACCCCATTCATATTTCCGATCCTTTTGAGTCAGGAGGGTTAAAGGTTGGGCGATGCTGGAAAAGTTCTCTATAAATCGACGATAGTATCCAGCTAAGCCTAAGAATTGGCGGATTTCTTTCGGAGATTTAGGCGCTTGCCAATTCTTAATAGCTTCAACCTTACTCGGATCAACGTGTATTCCTTTGTGGTTTATAACATGACCGAGGAATTGCACCTCTTGTAACCAGAAGTTACACTTGGAGAATTTTGCATATAACTTCTCCTGATCCAGGAGCTCTAAAACTAACTTTAAGTGTTGCTCGTGCTCCTCTTTACTCTTCGAGTATATCAAAATATCGTCAATAAATACAATGACGAACTTGTCGAGATAGGGTTTACAGACTCGGTTCATGAGATCCATGAACACCGCTGGCGCATTTGTTAGCCCAAAAGGCATAACTAAAAATTCGTAGTGGCCGTAGCGAGTCCGGAACGCGGTTTTTGGGATATCCTCCTCTTGAATTCTAACTTGGTGGTATCCCGATCTAAGATCAATTTTTGAGAAATAGCTCGCACCTTGTAGTTGGTCGAACAAATCATCGATTCGGGGAAGAGGATATCTATTTTTGATGGTTAATTTGTTCAATTCCCTGTAGTCAATGCACATTCGAAGGCTTCCGTCCTTCTTTTTCACAAATAGTACAGGTGCACCCCACGGGGAATAACTGGGACGTATAAATCCCTTATCCAACAATTCCTGCAACTGGTTGGATAGTTCTTGCATCTCGGACGGTGCAAGTCTGTAAGGGGCCTTAGCAACAGGGCCGGCTTGAGGTAATAAGTCGATTCTGAATTCGACTTGTCGGGTTGGCGGTAATCCAGGAAGTTCCTCTGGAAAAACTTGTGGAAATTCGCGTACCACGGGAATATCGTCCACCCGTTTTTCCTCAGAATCAGCGGCCGTCAGGCTCGCTAGATACGCCACACATCCCTGACGTATATATTTCAACACCTTGAGGTGGGATATAAATGGTATCATGGTGCCGGATTTTTCTCCCTGCACTAATACCTCCTCGTCATCCGACACCCGGATCTTGACGGTTTTCTTTTCACAGTTTATTTCTACCCTATTACGTGCCAACCAATCCATTCCCACTATCACGTCAAAACTACCCAATTCTACCGGTAATAAGTCAATCAGGAAGGATTGTTCGCTTAGAATAAAAGGGCAATTCCGAACAATCCGATTAACTATCATGGTTTTACCGTTAGCGACCTCTACGGTGTAGGGTTCTATGGTTTCACCAATAGGAAGGTTTGCTATCGAAAGGAATCTAACGGAGACAAAACTTCTATCGGCGCCTGTATCAAATAATACAGAAGCGTACTGATCAGAGACGAGGAAGGTACCTGTCACTACGCTGGGGTCCTGGCGCGCCTCGTTCGCTCCCATCACAAATGCCCGGCCTCGCGCCGGATTGGACGACGATGGCTGACCCGCGAGTTGTCTCCCGTTTCCTCCCTGATTCAGTTTCGGGCAGTTCCTTTTGAAGTGATCCGTGCTGCCGCATTCGTAGCAAGCACGGCTAGTGGTCACCATCTGGTTTCCTTGCGGGTTCTGCTGTCGGGCTGGTTGAGTTCTAAATGGTTGCGCCCGAATAGGTTGTGGTTGACGGTTCAGGTTGTTCAGATTTGTCTTACAATTTGGTGCGTAGTGTCCAACCCTGCCACACCGGTGGCACACCACCTCCTTGCACACGCCACTATGGTGGTAACCACATTTCCCGCATTTAGGAAACGTTCCCCTCTGCGGTTCTTGCCTTCCGCCCGAACTAGTCATGGCATAGCTCTGGGCAGCGGGCCTAGCTCGTTTGTTTTGCTGCTTCTCTCGGATCCTATTGTCATACGTACCTCGCTTTCCCCCAGCCGACTCTCCCGTCGCCTTTATCGATCCGCTCCTTAAGAAATCATACGTGACAATACCAGCCTGTGTCACTGCACCCTCATACGTCTGGTGCCCTCCCGCGTTAACTATGCTCCTCACTACTGGAGTAAGTCCCCAAATATAACGTTCCACCCTTTTTGACTCTGGGGTGACCAACCACGGCACTAATCGTGACAGTTCATTAAACCGGTTGGTATATCCCAAGTGGTCCGCCCCATGCATCTCTAGGTTCCACAACTCATGTTCCAGTTTCTGCAATTCATTCTTTGGGCAGAAATGTTTCAAAACAAGATCCTTAAGCTCTGCCCAGGTCATGCGGTTTGTCGCCGCCTGACCTCGAGTCTGTACTATGGTGTTCCACCATGTCAAGGCATGGTCTGTGAACGTACAGGTGGCGTACTTAACGACACAATCCTCGGGACAGTTGCTGATATTTACCACTGATTCTATTTTCTCTAACCATTTCACTAACCCATTCGGTCCTTCCGACCCGTTAAATTCTAAAGGCTTGCATAACATAAAATCCTTGATTGAACAACCCCTGGATGGTCCAGTGCGGTTGGTCTCTACAGTAGGGATAGGGCCATTACTGTCGGTAGCGACCACCGTAGGCGGTGCGTCAGTACTCGGCATAGTGTTGTCATTCCTTGGAGGATTAGTATTTTGTTCCCCGCCATTATTTATGGGCGTTTGATTGCTCGGAGGGGTTGGATTGGTCGAGTTATTAATACTGGCGGCGATGCGCGATACTATATCCGGTATCGCCGCCTCCAACTGTTGAGCAATCAAACGGCTCACATCTACTTCCGATATTTTCGTTGATCGTTTCGGTGCCATTCTACACAACATCAAAGAAACACATATAATTAATACCATTCCAAATTATGAAACACAAACACATTCCATACATTAATAAACATTAGTACATATTACACAAACATCCATTTACATACTTCCCAGTCATCATTACACAACTAAGTTTTAATACAAAGGGCCTATGTTGGTATCATCATCGACATAACCCGCAATGGGTCAGTGCTTGAATGATACCCAAAAGTATCGATAATGATATGCCCTACAAGAGACCCCCTATGGGCCAGTGGTTGTACTATAACTAAACAAGATTCACTCCGTGTTAGTATCACCACTAACTACTTACACGGAGTATCAAAAAGCGGTTCAAGATTCTACCATCCAACACGTCTACACATGGTGGTAAACCAACCCCACCAACACCGCCACCAGCACCACCAGCACCGCCATCATAACCCGCATTCGGGTTTCCATCTGGTCGATCAACCAGTGGGAGTATGAGCACTCCCTTTTTAACTGGTTAATAGCATACTGGTGGTCCAGTATGCTGTCCCCGAGGTACGCCCGCCTCTGTACCCCCACGACCAGGGCGGCAGAGTGCTCGTTCACCTGCTCGGTGAGAACACGTAGCCAAGCCGCCAAGTCCCGCTCCTGCCTTGGCAGACCCCACACAGGTAGGGTTGCAGGCTCGGGTTGGGGGCGGGAAGACTCGCCCCGGTGGTATGTGGATCTGGGTGGGGTAACAGTGGGCGGAACATACGGGGCACTGATCCGCGCCGTGAGGCGGGGACCGTGTCTGGGGGGAATCGGGGTGGTCTGTGGTGCGGGCGGGGTAGGAGACCTGGTAACCCTAGCAGGGGAGGGTACACTAGCACTCCTAGCTGGGGTGGTCTGTCTAGAAGTACTATGACTAGCCTCCGAAGGCTCGGAGCTGGGTGCTACACTTGGGCTTCCAGAGGCCCCGGAACTAGCCTCTTCCGGGTCCTCTTCCGTCGACACACTAGGTGTTCTTGCCATTATACCTGCACACAAGTTAACAAACATATAGTCCTTTTCGTAGTGTAATTCATAATTAAATTAATCATGCACTTACTTATACAATTTTGCCACATAATAGTATTATTATACATTTACACATATGTTGCCAATTTTACCTATTTAAGTCCCCCGTGACTTCCCCTGAATTCCCTCGTGCAGACAAGTCTGTTATTATGTTCCGGACCATAATAACCCACTTGTCCATCCAAGTTCATCCCGATCTCGTCACAATATATTATTAGTTGATATTCAGATCCTATAATACTTGAGCTACTGGTTATATTTTAGGTATCTTTTTCAGACATCCTAATTCTTTATAACCAATGGCTCTGATACCAAGTTCTGTAACACCCCGTAACCGCAGCGGAAACGTACACGGGATGCAACAGACACATCTGATATCAACAGCATTGCTTATAAAGAAAATACCACTACATTAATTTATAACATATTACATTGTTGCGAGTTGCGTTACTGTCTAGGTGTTACACACATATATTACCAATAAAACATTAATAAATTCATTACAAAACATAGAGCAGCAAGCTTCCAACAGGTAGCACAGATAGTTAAGCACATATCAATCATTCCAACTTGGGCATACCTAGAAAACATGTAAAGAAAACGGGTCAACTACGAATAGTTGGTGAGTTTCACTAATTTAAATAAACACTGACAAATCATTTTAATAATCATTTATTAACAATATAATCATGCTGGGAACTATGTTACCCCAGAACATTTCCAATAACTTTCTGGGAACTATGTTACCCCAGAACAATAATAACCCCTGGGAACTATGTTACCCCAGAACAATAACAACCCCTGGGAACTATGTTACTCCAGAACAACAATAACCCCTGGGAACTACGTTACCCCAGAATAATAATAACCCTGGGAACTATGTTACCCCAGAATAATATGACCCTGGGAACTATGTTACCCCAGAACAACAATAACCCCTGGGAACTATGTTACCCCAGAACAATAATAACCCCTGGGAACTATGTTACCCCAGAACAATAACAACCCCTGGGAACTATGTTACCCCAGAACAACAATAACCCCTGGGAACTATGTTACCCCAGAATAATAATAACCCTGGGAACTATGTTACCCCAGAACAACAATACGTTATAAACATTTTATATATTCTATGCATCAGTCCATATATATATAAATGTACAAGTATTTCCATACGATCGGTATGTACTTAAATACTTTAAATAAGACATGTTTTCCGCCCCGGGAAAATATAATTGAAACAATTCATTAAAAGGGGCTCGTGAAAACTCACCTTGTTGTGAGTCGGTGAGTAATATAAGGAACAGCTACGTGCCTGGATCTGTAATATAATATCTAGTCGTTACTATATAATTCCCATAACTTAAATACATGTCAATCGGTACATCTGGGAACATTGTTAACCCAGTACTGTACTCGATTCGGGGACAATGTTAACCACGTGACACTTCTAAGGACTCAGATTGACATTGCTTAGAGTTTGACAGTCAATTTAGTTAAGGTGATGAAATTATAGCTCGGTTTGACACCCCGTTTGGCCGTGGGGCCCGTTTCCGGTATTTCGGTGCCGGAAACGGTAAAATCGGGTAAAATTACCCAAATCATCCGGATTATTTTCGGATGATTTATTTTTACTTAATTTACTTAGATTTATGAAATAGTCTATTTTTAGAGTTTTCATGTACCAGTCAGCTCGCTTATGCGAACTTTGCCGGTTTACACGTTTTAAGCTTTAAAAACTTGTTTTTATGTTCTTTTTAGCACAAATAATTACCCGATTAGTCTCGGGTCTTGAAATTTTGCACAAAACTTAATTTGACAGAAAGGAATTTTGTAAAAATTTTCCAGATTTATTTTCTTATATTTATATTTATTTATCTATTTTTAAATCTTATTAAAATACTAAATATATCAAAAATACCAAAACACTTTAGAAAAATCCCAAGTTTTTCTGGGATGATCTTTATCATCCTCATAACTTTCTGGAATTTTCCCAGATTTATTTTCCTAAATTTACATTTATTTATCTATTTTTAAATCTTGTTAAAACACTAAATATATCAAAAATACCAAAACACTTTAGAAAAATCCCAAATTTTTCTGGGATGATCTTTATCATCCTCATAACTTTCTGGAATTTTCCCAGATTTATTTTCCTACATTTACATTTATTTATCTATTTTTAAATCTTGTTAAAACACTAAATATATCAAAAATGCCAAAACACTTTAGAAAAATCCCAAATTTTTCTGGGATGATCTTTATCATCCTCATAACTTTCTGGAATTTTCCCAGATTTATTTTCCTACATTTACATTTATTTATCTATTTTTAAATCTTGTTAAAACACTAAATATATCAAAAATACCAAAACACTTTAGAAAAATCCCAAATTTTTCTGGGATGATCTTTATCATCCTCATAACTCCCTGGAATTTTTTCAGAATTTAAAACTTATTTTTCAAGCCATTTTCACCCAAAACCGAGCTAGAAAGCCCTAGAACTCGTTTCACCGAAAAGCCTACTTAGACTTTTCCAACTGAGCTCAAATTTTGTGGGTGACTTTTATATGTTATAAAAAGCTTATCTTAAATTTTCCGGAATTTTTCATCATGTTTTGCTATTTTTCACTATTTTTGACCAAAACCGAGCATTAAATTCACCAAATATTCATCTTTTATCCAAAAATTACCAAAAATTCACAGATCTCATATTTTCATGTGTAGATCATCTCTGTGAAATTTCATGACCCGACTCTAAGCACACGTAAATCTGTCCATTTTTTCATAACACACGAAAACCGAACCATTTTGTGTTTTCTAGCTTTAGATCGCAAGGATCTCGGTTTCTAGCCTTTGCTAGCCGCTAGATACAACACTTACAAGCACAATATCACTATACCAAGCAAGTTACACCAATAATCAAACCATTTCTTTCAAAGTGTCGGTTTTTAAGTAAAAACAAAGGTTTTAACCGTAGAAATCCATTCCCGACTCTTTTTACTCATTTCTTGGACCATGATCCCTTGTATAGCATGTATACACCTCTTGATCATGCAAGAGTCGGTTTCATCTCGGGTTTTCACCCATCTTTCACTTGGAAACTCATTTTAACAAGATTTTAACCGTAAAAATTCGTTATAAACTCTTTTAACTCATCACTTGGATCAAGATCCTTTGTATAACTTGTATACATCACTTGATCATGCGAGAATCGGTTTCAACTCGGGTTTTCACCCATTTTTACATTTGAAACCTCCTTTTCTCAAGATCATGAAGTTAGAAAGCAAAATTCAAGCTTAAAAACATATGTTATACCTTCAAATCTTGGTTAGAACTTGAGTTTTTGGATGAACTTAGAAGGGTTTAGATAGTTGAGAGAGTTTTGATGTGTAAAAAAAAAGAAAAATGAATTGATTATGAATGTAAAGGGACCGATCGGTCCACCATAAGGGTGGGGGGTGGGTCCCACAAATCCATTCTAAGCCACATATTCGGATTACGCAATCCGGATAATGTTGTGGATAATCTGGTTCAGTTCGTTTCTCGTTTAAACTCGTAATTCGGCTTAAAACGGGCCTAAAATGGTTGTTTTTCGGGTTAACATAAAATTTATATAAAACTGATTTAAAAACTTTAAAAACTTAACCCATGACATTAAAACATCATGTTATTAATAATTACGCATCTTTTTCGGTTTGATTGATCGTCTCTTGCTTGGTTTGGTGTTAAAGGTTTCGTTTATCGTACCGACGTACTAATAAATCGAAATCCTTTTTCTGTGCTATAATTCACTTATCCCGAAGCATTAATACCTCGTAAATATCACTAAACATTATATACTTCGTCTATAATGTAATTCCCGATTCGTTCGGGTTTCAATAATCGTTCATTGGTTAATTGTAATTCCAATATGATTCACTATATAATTGAGTATGATTCATACTGTGAACCATATATATTCATATAAACGTGCTATAACTCATATAATCAATATTAAATAACACGTAAATAGTATTTTCCGGCTAGGGTATACCTGGAGTTGCCGGAATCGTTACAACGACCGCCCCAAGTACTTTCCATTTGTCAGATAAATGGCTAACCAGAAGATTTCCAAGAAATTATCAGGACCAAACATATACAAGTATATGTTCTTTGAAATAGAAGTAAATGACAATATTTTCAGCGATCATAAGCAAAAATCTTTTTGGTTTTTTTTTCTTTACAAACTAAAAACACAATCTTTTTGTCTTTTAGGATTTTTCTTTACAAAACAAGAAAATTCACATTCTTTTTGTCTTTTTCAAAAATTTTCTGTACAAGCAAAAATTACAATCTTTTTGGTATTTTTTAATTTTAAAATGTTTTTGGATTTTCAAAAATAAAACAAGAAAGAACACAATATTTTTGAATTTTAAAATTTTTCTAATGCTTTTAGGTTTTATCTATACAAACTCAAAGCACAATATTTTTTGTATTTTCTAAGATTCACCCCCTAAAACCTAAAAACAGAATGAAATTTAAACTAGAACAATAATAAAAGTAAAGATAATTATCCTAATTTTAGGATCTCAGCAAGGGTCTTCAATCCATTTAAACCAAGCAAAAAATCAAACGCTTTGGTAAATAGATCGGCTTTTTGAAAATCAGTGTGCACTTTCTCAAGATCAATTAATTTCTTTTCATAACAATCCCGTATAAAATGATATCGAATTTCGATATGTTTCGTTTTAGAATGTTGTACGGGATTCTTGGTGATACTAATAGCAGCAGAATTATCAATCAAGATGGGAGTAGTAAGAAACTTCAAACCGTAGTCGCGAAGATGTTGTTGTATCCACAAAACCTGGGAACAGCAACTCGAGGCTGCAACATACTCAGCTTCGACGGTTGAAGTGGAGACCGTTATCTGCATCTTACACTGCCAGGAAACAAGCCGGCTTCCTAAGAATTGACATCCCGATGTAGTAGACTTGAAATTGATCTTGCATCCTCCATAATCTGAGTCTGAGTAAGCGGTAAGATCAAAAGTATCATCTTTGGGGTACCATAACCCGATGTCAGGATTTCCCCGTAGATATTGCAGAATACGCTTGACCGCTGCCAGGTGAGTCACTCGGGGACTAGCTTGGTACCTGTGACAATCGTCAATTTCAGGTTAACTCCGTTAACTCAACTCCGTCAATTCAAACTTAAGATCACTGAATCTATAACGCACACTTCATTACATTTAAACTAGGGTTTAAATGACGCTTAACACTCACTACATGTGTAGTCTTTCGGGATTTGCACCGAAACGCAAACGAGTTGACGCAAACGATTGATGAATAAACGAAAAACGTCGAAACAGTAATTATGTGATAACTATGTGTTAGACTTATGTGTTATGTGATAACATGGTTATAAACGTAAACTCAAGATGTAAACAAGTTAGTTTAAGCTAGGAAAAGTAATACTTAGAAGTGGAGGGGCGAAAGTGTAACATAGTATTCTATAAATAATAACAATAAACAAACCCTAACACACTTTTTTCTTTTCTTTTCCTCCTACCCCGATCGGAAACCCACCCTCCATCACCCTTGGCTGCCGTCGACTTACACACACATATACACCAAGAATTCAAGTGTTTTGATTGAAGAATAAGGTGCTAGGAAGGTATAATCGATTATCCTATGCATCCTTTATACTTGATTTTGATGTTTGTTGGGTTAATTACAAACCCTAGGTGCCGATTTTGATATGGTGTTGTGTTAATATGATTGTTGATTGATTTGTTGATGATATGATAACTAGAATGAATATTGTTACATGTTAATTGTTGTGTCTTTGATTTGAGTTCAAAACAAAAAACCCTAATCATGTATGTAATGTGTAATTGATGTGCATGGATGGTGCTTATGGAGTCTAGAGTGTTATATGAATGCATGATGGTTCATAGATAGTTAATATGTTGAGTTTGGATGCAAACAGTTTCTGGACAGAATGTGTTAGTGATGTTAAATTGACTGTAACGAGGTGTAAAGGTGAAAATTGGTTGAGATTATTGGTACTACAGTAAACTAGGTTGAGTCTAGTTTTTATAGAGTATAAACTTGTAATTTTTGGACAAGTAGAAGTTAACTTTTATGATTTTACAAAAACGTTGTGCAAAGCTGAGCTGTTAGACCTGCTGTTAGGTTGTTTTGTAAATGTTATATCTCATGAACTACGAGACCAATTGGGTTGGTTCCACTTCTGGAAGTTGACTTATTGAGTTAGGAACCTAACCCAAGTGGTCTTGCATTTATTGGATTTTTCGTTTAACGGGAATTTCAAATAACATTCTGTTGCGCATGAATTCGACTGTTATGAGTTTGCTGTAATGATTTGATGATTGTTAGAAAAATATGTGGAATAAAAATATAATAAAATATGTTCTGGAAACCTAAGACATACACGCTTCTGTGATGATTTTTGGTAAATTAATTGAGATGCTATGATCGGTGGAATAGTACAATCTTTCAAGTAGAATTTCTGTCTCGGTGAAACTAGCTGCTGAGTTTTGTGAAAACGCATGAAACATGATACTTGTTATATAATTGTTATGTTTTGACCAAATTACCCTTGCGGGGAATAATTGCTAATTGATTGTCATAATTTGACCAAATTGCCCTTATGGGGAATAATGGCTAGTTAATTGTCATGATTTGACCAAAATGCCCTTACGGGGAGTAATAGCTAGTGATGTACTTTATGAATACATGACACGTATATGATTGCTTACACATGTAATGTGTCACAAATACACTTGTTAAAGTCACACACGATTCACAAACGAAACACGACACATGTTATGTGCATAGGTATTATGTGCCGGGTCTAGAGACTCGATAATATTCCGACACTTAGAAAAATCTCTTTGTTGTTTTAGAACGCTAGAGAGAGTTTTTCTGTGACGCGCATCTTGGTGATTTAATTTGGGAATTTCTTCGCAAACAGTGAGTTTCACTTTCCCCTTTTAAGCTCTTTAAACGCTTTTCTCTTGGGGGAGATAACATACTCCGAACGCATTTTAGATTTTGTTAATATAGATTATATATCACTTGTAAAGACTAAGTGGCAAACGCGTAAACTAAAGTCCTTCATAACATCGAACCGGTTAATATTTGGATAATAGCGAGTCACTGTTGAGTAGTACTACTGGGTTTGACAAACCCCACCCAACGCTAAACTCGACTGGACGTCGAGCGGGTGTAATCTTGGCTAAACACATACTATGGTCTGGACGACCTGGTGGCAAGGCAAATTGATAAACAGTCAGCTTCGGTGTCGAACACTTAGTGATACTTGTTTTATAGGCTAGCTACCTATAGATATATAATTGACATAACACTATCTATAACGCAAAACGCTGTAACGCAAAACGTTGTAACGCAAAACGCTGTAACGCAAAACGCTGTAACGCAAAACGCTTAACGCAAAACGCTGAACGCAAACGCTAAACATTTATTTTTATATAAACTTGTGAACTCACCAACCTTGTGTTGACACTTTTAGTATGTTATTCTCAGGTAGCCGAGGCGGGCGCGCGGTTTAGGAACATGCATTGCTTGAAAACGCTTTTGTTATGCAAACTTACTTTTAACAGTTATCATTGGTTTTAAGTCGTCCTGCGTGACGCAACTTTTGGTTAAAGGTTTTTACGCTTCCGCATTTTATTACTCGTAAACGTTTTCATGGTTTTGAAACTTTGTTTTATGGTTTGGTTATAACTAATGATTCCGATCCTGTTAGTTCACACCCTCTGACGGTAAAACTCCGTTAGTGGATTTTGAGGGTGTGACAGATTGGTATCAGAGCCATTGGTTATAGCGAACTAGAAGCTGCATGCATACTAGACTATAACCGCGACGACCCATTAGTTATAATGATACGCACTGCATAGGTTTGTGTAGTCTTGTAATCTTATCTCTTTACCTCTTTCACTCATACGCGCGCGCATACACGGCTTACCTGTAGGAATGTCGACGCCGCCACCTTCATCATCATCTGATGCGATGACTCATACTCACGTGAAGGAACCGCAGTTACCTACCGCATCGCCACTCCGAGTAGTCCCGGAACTCGAAGCTCCCGCACCGAAGAGGTACCGCCTATCCGGAGGCATATACGAAAACGACGTTAGCTGGGATTGGTACCCTAACATGATCAGACGTATGGTCTATCGCGAGCAAGTTCCCCCGTTACCTCACCCGAACCACCCTGCTTACCCCAACACCCTACCACCCATAATCGAACCTGTAGAGCGAGTTCTCGCAGCTGTTGTTTCATGCTTGGAGCGTGACGTGGGTTACATGCGCTATACGAGAGCGAACGTTTCCGGACTGTTAAAAGACGGAACCGAGACTAAGGAGGAGATTGCCCGCATGGCAGCGGCAATGAAGGAAATGCAAGAGGCTAGTGATCAACAGATGAAAATTATAAGGAAGATGCAAGCCGAGATGATAGACTTGCAAGAGCAACTCCAACTAGCAAGGACCCGAACCGAGATAGCTTTAGAGCGTTGCGATGTGCTACAAATGCAACTTGCTCAGAACGCAGCCGAACCTGAGGCAGAGCCTAAAGAGGAGCCTGAAGAAGATCCCGAGGAAGATCCCGAGGAGGAACCCGAAGAAGAACCGGAGGAAGAACCGGCTGAGGAGGAGGCACACTCAGAGGTGTCCTCAGACGATGACATCTAGTGATGATGACACTTAGTTGGAGGGGTTGTCTCCATCCGAACTATTATTTTCTTTGATTTTAAGGATTGATTGGAAATACTTTGTAGCGAATACAATGGTTTTAATCATGAATTTTTATTTAGATTAATATATGGTTGTGATGGGATGTTGTTTCTTATTTCTTTCTTACCTATCTTTTTATTACATGTATGGTGTGTTGTATATGAAAGAAAAATTCATGTTTAACATTTTATACTGTGATTCTAGGAAATGGCTGGAAGAAACGCTGGACACGAACGTGGTAGCATCAACTTGACTGCAGCTGAACTCCAAACTCTGCTGAACGACCATGCAGCGGCCGCTCTAGCCGCACACGTTCAGAATCAAGCTGGAGGTCCAAGTGGAACGTGTACCTTCAAGAACTACCTTGACTGCAAGCCCAGTACGTTTAAGGGCACTGAGGGAGCTATAGGCTTCCTGCGTTGGGCTGAGAAGGCCGAGTCGGCATTTGAGATGTGCAATTGTCCCCCTGCCAGTAGGGTCAAATTCGCTGCTGGAACACTTGAGGATTCTACCCTCACTTGGTGGAATTCGAACGTGCAGATCCTTGGATTGGAACTGGCTAACGCGATGAACTGGGAGGAGTTCAAGAACATGATGCGAGAGGAGTACTGTTCGAGAGAAGAGATTTCAAAGTTGGAGTCAGAATTTTGGTCGCTGAAGATGGTGGGCTCAGAAATCGAAGCCTACACTACTCGTTCTCACGAGTTGGGTGTGATGTGTCCGCGGATGGTGGATCCGCCGAGTAAGAGGATTGAGATGTATATCGATGGGTTAGCACCGCAGATTCAGGGCATGGTGACGTCTTCCAGACCAGCCACGATTCAACAAGCGATCCGTTTAGCTCACAAACTGACGGATCAGGCTGTGACCCAAGGTGCGTTACCACCTAGGGGTTCAACCACTAAAGCCCGTGACAACCCGAGTAATGACAACCACAGCAACAGCAACCCGAGCAGTAGAAAGAGGAAGTTTGACAACACCAGATCCTCGTCCTCGAACCTCCCACCGCAACAACACTACCGTAAGCCCGAATTCACTCGGAGCTTTAACAATCAAAGTCACAACAACAATAACAACGGTAGCGGGCAGGGTTCGAGCGGATATGCTGGGAAATATCCGAAGTGCAATAGGTGCAACTATCATCATATTGGCCCATGTGACCGTGTCAAGTGTCAAAGATGCGGAAAGATGGGTCACCAGGCGAAGGAATGTAGAGGAGACCTTGCGGCAAAGGGTGCTCCTAAACCACCTATGACGACGAAGGGATGTTTCGAATGTGGACAGGAAGGTCATTTTGTAGGTTCCTGGACGGATCGTACACGAGATATCTCGATATACACAGGTGCGGAATCCTTGTGTAGATCGTTACGAACGTAGAATATTAGCTCACGAACACACGTACACACAATACGAACAACCACACGTTATATTGATAACTCAAACCGAGATGCTTACAGACTCACGTCAATAGACTCACACGTAACTGAACTCGATCAACCAAAACCTAAAATGACCAACAGAAAAACCGAACATAAACAGTAACCCGTAGGTTACTTATATACACGACAACTTCGCCTCAGGCGAAGTTGTCAATAACTTCGCTCGTTGAACAAGTTCGCCTAACAAGTTCGCCTAAGCGAACTTGTCAACAACTTCGCTGTTACACAAACAATTACATAAACAATATTACAGACTCGATTACAGACTTTATACATATGAACTACTGACATCTATGCACCAACAGACTCCCCCTTGGTAGTAGCTTCATATCTTGATCTTTCAGCTCTTGTCTTGTAATCCTGTATCTTCATGCGTGCACTCCTTCTCTCACACACACCGTGACTACTCGCTGATATTTCCTTGCTTCATCCTTCCAAGCAGGAATATAGAATATCTTCTTTTCGTTGAGCATCTTCAGATCAGCTTTCGATAAGTTTACAAGATGCATCGGGTCGTACACCCTCAGCACTTCTTGTTCATCTTCGTCTTCCATCACGGCTTCAGCAGTCTGGCAATCAACGTACCACCATTTTAGATTCGTCAACACATCTTGAGGCATGTTCTTCATTGGAACCTCCTTGATGCATCGGATCGGCTTGTACTTCATCACCATCCATGGCTTGCCATCTGCTCTCAATCCCCTCTCTTTATCTTCCACTAACTTCCCTTTTTGAGGCTTCAGAAGTTCAAACTTTTTATCTTTTACGCCTTCTTTCCACACAATCTTCTCAATCATTCTCGCCATGTTGTTGTCACTTCTGTTTATCAGGCCTAATCTGCCCAAATCTTTCACCTCGCATTCTGGCAACGTGTTGAGAGATCTCAACATTCTCCTGAAGTATTGTATGCCATCATAATGTTTTACCACAAATAACTTGATCTGTTCATCATAAATCCAACAGATTATCCCCTTCTTCGCCTCAGCATAGCCTTTAATGTTATAGCTCTTCTTGAACATGGCAGGAACAGAAGGCTTCTTGGTCTTGACAAACCAATGAGCACAGCCTTCCTTCCACCTAGGCTGCTCCTCCCACTCAGTAGTCTCATCCATCTCAGCCCTCACATCGGCTTTCTCAACCTCAGGGATCTCGTGTTCGACATTTTCTTCCACAATCTCTCCTTCCTCTATCACATCCTCAACAATAATTTCTGCACCAATCTTTTCAATATCACTGATTGGCAGAACATCTTCATCAAATAATACATCGTCGCTGAACATGTCATCATCAAGTTCCTTCAGCGCATCGATTACGTCATCATCACCACCAGCCGCTTCGGTAGACTCCCCCTCAGCTGTGGAAGCCCCAAGAGCTATAGTAGTTCTTGGCAGCTCACCACCTGCACCTTCCGGTGCATTGGGATCATCGTCTTGGTCTTCTCTCCGCTTGGTCCTCAACTCATCACCTCGACAGCACATCTCCCCCTGAGATGCCAAGAACGCTTTCAAGGCATCTATGATTTTCCCGTGCTCAGCCAGGAGGGATGCCTGCAGTTGATTTGCTTCCACTAGGCTTTGAATAGTCTTTAACTGCTCAGCTACAATCCGCTCTAGTGAAGCTATTCGTTCCGAGTCAGAACTGGGCGTGTCCGCAGGTGGTACCGTACCCGATACTCCTGCAGAAGTGGTGACCGTAGACTCAACAAATCGTGCTACTACCACCGGTGGAGTACGCGATTGAGGTGGTAGTGACACAATTTCTGGAGCCGACGTCTGGACGACTGTGATCTGTGGAAGGTCAGCCGATGATGTAGCCACTACGGGAACAACCGTAGCGCTTGTAGTCGATACCTGCACAGAGGTAGGAACAAGGGACATACCAGACAAGGCAGGTGGAGCAAAACGTGCAAACCTTGAAGTCTCTCCGGCTCCAACACCCATACCTGTCGTTTCCCTTCTTGAGCGCTTTCTCACTAGCCTCACAGCTTCTTCTTCATCTTCTTCCTCATCGTCGTCGTCAACAATTCTCTTCTTCTTACCCTCCGTTCTCTCATGCCTCACCATCATCTGTCTGGCCTCTTCCATCACATCATCAAAATCAGCTTGTGGACCCGATACTGGTATATTCTCATGTGGATCAAATCGGTCCATATCAAACAACCCTTGTCCGCCGAACATGGCGTCAAGATCAATCTCAGAAGCCGGCACAGCAGCAGATGCAGCAGTAGATACAGCAGGCGCAGCTGATACAGCCTGGTGTGCTGCCGCCTGTTGTGGTCTTGGATCCCTAAACTCGTCCCCTGCCGCAGGCACATACTCTGGGTTAATAAGATACCCAAAAAGCGGAGTATGCCTGGGACGCAGCTCAGGCTTGCTTCGTGCGCTGGAAGTGCGACACTGAGCAAAGATACGTTTCATCACACATTCCACGTATCGAATAGGGCGTCTTTGCGGTAGCGACGGAGCCACATGATTTAAAATCATCTGTAGGAATCGTGGATACATCGTAAACCGCTCACGCGCCACAGCCCTCCTCTGACGATCGATCTCGTAAAAGATTATCTGACTAAAAGAATATCTTTTATTGTAAGTCAGGGCAGTCATAGCAGACTGCATCGTCGCACCCATTCCATCAGTGCCCGCCTTCCGTCCCGACATACAGACTATCATGACATGCATTAGGAAGCGCCACTGATCTAACAAGAATCCTTTCCTTCGCTGTGTATCCCCTAAGGGACCTGAATACCCCATCCTTAGGAATGCACCATCACGAAAAGGAGCAACAAACTCCGTGGGGTCATCTCTTGTTTCTTCTCCAAATTGCAACGCCACCCGTATGTGTTCAGAGTTAAACTGAACAACTTGACCATTAACGGTGGCTCGCATCACCGGGGGCTCAACCCGGCAATCATACTCTACCGTCTGCCAAAAGTCTTCAATATTCGGCAGTGAAATAGGCAGGTTAATGGTGATAGCGTGAAATATTCTTGAGCGCAGGAGAAAAGTAATAATCTCCCTGTAGTCTTCCACGCCTTTTGCATCTGGATCTAGAGTGATGAACTGGTTATGCGCTGGAAAGAATTGCCTCTGATCGTCACCGTCATCACCACCAGCTCCTCCAACAGCAGCCATATCTGCACTAAACGAACCAAGTTAGATAACCGTTAAGAAACTCACAAGTTCGCTTTATACCATGGGCGAAGTTGTGATCAAACATGTATAGGCGAAGTTAAAGGTGAGGCGAAGTTGTGAACAACTTCGCTTCATCTGTAAGTTCGTCTAATTAATTTTAATTATAATGATCTGGGCGAAGTTAGTGATAACTTCGCCTTTTCACAACATCGCCTCAGGATAATATAAGTGTTAGGCGAAATTAAGCTTCAGGCGAAGTTGTGGATAACTTCGCCTCAAGCGAAATTAAGCCCCAGGCGAAGTTGCGGATAACTTCGCCTAAACCCTAACTTCGCCTTCATCTGAATCGGCGACTGTTCAGATTCAAACGGCCAAAAATCCGATGATTTCGTACGATTTGACGATCCAGGAGAGAAGAACACAACGTATTAGTGTTATCAAGACGAAAAGTTCGTCCATGAACACGTAACACAAGTTTGAAAAACTCGGTTTTGAAGGTCCGACGACCCGAGGTCTCTAACCGGGTGAAAACGACCATGAAAAGAACATGTTAGTGATGTATATCGACAACACGTACCCTCAAGTGATAATCGAAACTGGAAACGAAGATCGAAATCGGAATAGAAAACAAGTTCGCTGGAAAATTCTTAAGTTCGCCGGAAAATTCGGAGCTTAAGTTCGCTGATACTTTGAAAATAATGAAGTTTACTGTTTGAAAAACCTTATATAGGGTCAGTTTAGTTCAGGCGAAGTTACGGATAACTTCGCCTAGGCGAAGTTAAGCACAAGTTCGCCTGATTCAACTACTTCGCCTATAATTTCAAAATCAAACCCTTTAAGTTTGAACATTTTGCAATAAACATTTTAAACTTCCAAAAAGAGATAAACAAAAATGATCATGTCTAAGTAACCAGTTATAAAATAATACAACTACAAAAATAGGAAAAACTTATAAAAATTTAACGAATAAGGGATCAAATTTCAGTCTAGTCAGGGACACCACGTTTTAGAAAAGATCCCAACAGGAATCATACTAACTACGTGACTGTTACATAGATCCGTGTTTAGCTGTATTATGACATATAGAGACAGGTTGTAAGCAGGTAATATACTTAAGATGGTTTTCATCGTTTCTGTGATACGAGTTAGGTTCAATTAATCCTTAAAATTTAAGTGGGCAACAACTCAGAATTATTGATGCCTCCTATCTATCCTCAAAGCGTATTTGGCTTTCCCCTAGTCACCCCGAGTTGACTTCGACCCATAGTGTCTGATTAATTTGTATGTATTCTCCTTCTGGTTCCCGTTCTTCTTCTTGCTCTAAGATAGAGAAGTCTTGATTTTATGATCACTAATATGTTACAATAACTCCAAAAATTTATTTTTATTTTTATTTTTTTTTTTCGAACAACATAGACTTCAAAGTAGAAATTAACTGCAAGTCCCGAATCTGGATCACTGCAGTGTCTTGAAACGCTTTCTTCACGGGAATCAGAACACACATGGGCTCGTGTATGACTGGGTAATCGCTTTTCTGCCTATCATTCGAAAAGATATACATGAAGACACGCAAAACTCTTAAGGAGTTTCCACGTAAAATCAAGTAAAATTAGTTTGCATCACATCTACTTTTACGCACCATAAAAAGTTACCATGACATACAATGATTGTCCTAAAGCCTTTTAAGCCTAATAACTTCACTAGTTAAGCACACACAATCAGTATATATATCATTTTCCAAGGTTAGATCAATTTTCCGTTTAACATAGCTAACGAACTTCTTACGAAGTAACAGACTTGAAAAGTAATTTCATTTCCCATAAAAAAATTTGACTTCAGTCACCCCGATCACGTCAAAGTCTTCAGGTAAACGGCAATCCTGATGATCCAATGGATCAACTGGACCGACCACATACAAGTATGTGTCCTTCTAACTATGTATGACCGACTAATTTTCAGCGACAGAAAGAAAACACATCATAATCGCACCGGTCACTTTCAGTCATCTGGTTAATGGCGACCCTCATTCTCTAAGTAGAAATGAGGACCAAAACATATCCGAGGATATGTCCATCAATCTGAGGTAACCGACTAATTTTAAGCAATAGTGATGTTTTTTTTTTTTTTTTTTTTTTATTAAACACAAAAAACATGGTTACTCGGGATTGATCATCCCGTTTAGCTCAATTAGGTTTTGAAATCTGGATTTATCAAACGCTTTGGTAAATAAATCAGCGAAATTTTCCAGCGTATCGACCTTTTCGACCTTGATCAGTTTCTTCTCAGCACAATCCCGTATGAAGTGATGACGAATGTCAATATGTTTAGTTTTACTATGCTTCACGGGATTGTTAATTACTGAGATGGCAGCAGTGTTATCAATTAAAATAGGAGTGAGTAAGAAATTCAGACCATAGTCGCGCAATTGTTGCTGAATCCACAAAACCTGAGAGCAGCAGTTGGATGCTGCCATATATTCAGCTTCGCACGTTGAGATTGCGACTGACGTCTGTTTCTTGCACTGCCAGGAAACTAATCTACCACCGAGAAACTGACATCCTCCTGTAGTCGATTTCCGACTCTGATTGCATCCTCCATAATCAGAATCCGTATACGCTACCAGTTCCACGTCTCCTCCCTTCGGGTACCACAACCCTAGCTTCGGCTTGCCTTTGAGATACCTCAAAATCCTCTTCACACCCTTCATGTAAGATTCCTTTGGGTTTGCCTGAAAACGAGCACAAAGACAAACAGAAAACATTATATCAGGCCTAGAAGCAGTTAAATACATCAAAGAACCTATTATAGCCCGATACAGAGTTGGGTCCACATCTGCGTCACCGTCTACTTCAGCTCCAAACTTGTGGTTGACGCAAATTGGAGTGTCAAATGGAGTAGAGTCCTCCATCTTGAAACGCTTGAGGACATCATGAACATATTTTGTTTGATGAATGAACATCCCATTCTTCTTTTGATCAACCTGCAATCCTAAAAAGAACGTTAGTTCACCCATAGCACTCATCTCGAATCTTTTCTTCATAACGGCCTCAAATTCCTGACACATGGAGACTCTTGATGCAGCAAATATGATGTCATCCACGTAGACTTGAACTAGCAGGAAGTCACTTCCATCTCTCTTCACAAACAAAGTACTGTCGATCAAACCCCTTTCAAAACCATTTTCTAGCAAGTAGTCCGATAACGTTGAATACCAGGCACGAGGTGCCTGATGTAATCCATACAGCGCCTTGCTCAACTTGTATACGTGATCAGGAAAGTCTGGGTCAGGAAAACCCGGAGGTTGCTCAACATACACAACCTCATCAACTTTCCCATTGAGGAACGCACTCTTCACGTCCAACTGAAACACTTTCATCTTCTTGAACGTAGCAAACGCCAAAAACAATCGTATCGCTTCCAACCTGGCCACCGGAGCGAACATCTCATTATAGTCTATCCCCTCTTGCTGATTAAATCCTTTAACGACCAGCCTCGCCTTGTTTCTTATAATGATCCCCTTTTCATCTCTCTTGCACTTGAACACCCATTTTGTGCCAATTGCATGCACATTCCTTGGTTTTTCAACCAAAGTCCAAACTTCCATCTTCTCGAATTGAGCCAACTCTTCTTGCATGGCCTCGACCCACGAGCTGTCCTTTAAAGCCATTTGATAATTTTTCGGTTCAATCTGGCTTATAAAGCAGGTATACAGGCATTCATCGATTATTCCTGTCTCCTTAATGCTTGTATAAACACAGGTGTGTTCATTCAAGCTGCTTCTCGTTTGTACACCTGAGGACACATCACCAATCACATTGTCCAAAGGGTGATTTTTATGAATTCTCGTGGTCGGTACAGAACCGACATGCAAATTATCTTCCAAATTAGAAGAGATCTCATCAATGGTTGTGTCATGCTTAGAGTGAAAAGGATTGATAAATTCTTCTTCAGTTGAGGCAGCAGGGGTATCAATAGTGTTTGATGAGGAAGGTTGACATTTTTCAATCAGCTGTCTTTGTAATAGATTTTCTTCCTCATCGAGCATCATCTTCGTCGCAGCTCTTTCTTCTTCAGAAATCTCCAAATCTGGTACGTTAAACGACTTAAAAAGCTTAACATAGTCGAAAAGCTCAGCAGGTCCATTGCTTGGTTTTGGCGGTTGGTAACTTGTGATGTCAGTGTTACATACCACCTCCACCTTGCAAGTCGAAGTATTGAAGACACGCCTGTTGGGAGTCCCAACAACATAACCGACTAAGATTCCTTCATCGGCTACTTCTCCAAATTTCGAATTTGTCTTCAAGATCGAACAAGGAGACCCGAATGGTTCAAGACCACTCAAGTTGGGCTTCCTTCCATGCATAAGCTCGTAGCAAGTTTTACCAAGTCTCTTAACGGTTAACACTCTATTCAGAACATAGCAGGCTGTAGCGACTGCTTCAGCCCAGAACATCACAGGAAGCTTCGAATCTGCCAGCATAGTCCTGGCTCCTTCAATTAAAGTTCTGTTCTTCCTTTCAGCCACTCCATTCTGTTGTGGAGTATACGGAGCGCTGTATTGTTGTTCAATTCCTTTATGAAGACAGAAGATCTCCATTTCAAAATTCTTGAACTCTGTCCCATTGTCACTTCTGATGAACTTAACTGTTTTACTCATGACGTTCTCAACTTTAGTAATCAAACTCTTCACCATTTGAGCCGTCTCATCTTTCGATTTCAGAAAATATACCCACGAGTATCGCGAGTAGTCATCAGTGATCACCAAGCAGTAAGAAGTACCTCCTAGACTTTTTACATTCACTGGACCGAAGAGATCCATGTGAAGCAGTTCTAGAGTACTGGCAATTGAGTTGACCTTCTTGGTGAGATGGGATTTCTTGTGTTGCTTTCCCTTCTTGCATGCAATACATTTGTCTTCAAAGTTAAAACTTTTCAAGGGAACGCCCATCACAAGCCCATTTTTGACAATGTGGTTCATCTTCCGAAGATGAATGTGCCTCATTCTCCTGTGCCATAGTTCGGATTCTGATTCGCTTGCTTTTGTCAACAAACATGATTCTCCCAAGGCCATTTCAGTAGACCTCATATCCATCACATACGTATTTGTATCACGTGGAGCTGTCATCACTATCCACTCTTCTGGTATCTGAAAACCAGGCTTCATCACGATCGCCTCATTCTTCGTGAAGTGAACAGTATACTCCTTATCACAAATCTGCGACACACTCAGCAGATTGTGCTTCAGCTCTTCCACAAAATTTACATTCTCAAGTGTCATCTTCCCATTGGACACTGTTCCTTTCCCAGTAATTCTTCCTCCACTTTCACCAGCAAAACTAACTCTGGCTCCCTGAACAGGTTTTAAGTCGTGCAACAAGTATTTGTTGCCCGTCATGTGCCGGGAACAGCCGCTATCTACAATCCAAATACTGTGGGCAGCCCTGTTCAACTGTTCCTGCACAATAAAGCAAATGATTAGAATCTAGGGACCCAAGACCAATTGGTCTTGGATCTATACATCCCGTACTTCTGCTTTCCGAAGTTAGCATTTGAATAATTCCTGTCAGTCCTAGTAGGAAATCTCATTGGAGATTGAATGTGAGGCCTTCCAAACCTATGTGTATTGAAAGTATTATATCTTACGGTTTGGTGATTAGCATTGTAAAACTGAGGTTTGTTTCTGTGAAAACCTGAATTAGTTATATTTTGAAACTTTAAAGGGTTTTCATTTTTAACAGTATTAGAATTACCAGTAGACTTGTGCTCAGTTTTAATAGGCCTCACGCCTCTGAATTTAGGCGTCAGAGGACAATCTGCAACAAGATGTCCTACCTTATTACACCGAAAACAACACCTATATTCCATTTTCTTTTCAAATGTTGTTTTGGATGTAGAGGCAGTGTTACCAGCCGTTCGTCTCACGTAAGGTGGGACGTACAGGTTGAGTGGAGTACTCTTTTTAGAAGTTTTATCTTTATCTCCACCAGTGGGTAACCCTACCTTCTCTTTTGTCTTACCCGATTCGGACAACTTATCCGAATCCGATGAGACTGGACTCGTAACAGAAATATTTACACTTGAGACAGGCGAACTCGTTTCGCCACTACTAACACTTGAATCTTTACTTGTAACCTTGATAGGAACTGTCTGAGGAACATCAAAATCAGCAGATTTCTGTACACTAGGGTTAAAAGTGTAATTATGGTTATACGGTGGTGGAACCTCGTGATAACCAATTCCTCCTCTATTTGTAGAGGTACCTTGATCACTAACAAGGTGATCAAGAATAGCTGAGGAATTTCGGAACTGCTCCAGTTTTCGGTTCAGTTCCACCACTTTCACCTGGTGGTCAGCAATCTGCTTTTCACGTTCAGCAATCAGTTTAGTCTTTTCTTCTAAAACCTCATAACTAAGATCAATAACTTCAATTTTCTCAGCAAGTTTAGTTTTTAAGCTTTTAACATCTTTTTCACATGCTTTAATTTTAACTTTGTAACTGTTTTCTCTTGCTTTTGTGAAGTGATGATCTTCTTTAAGAGTTTTAAATTCAGCATCTAAACGAACATACTGATCAGTCATGGTAGCAAGTTGCTCAGACAAATTCTCACATTTAGTACAAATAGATTTAGAACTTACCTCGGAGCGTTGATCATCGTTATCTGCCATGAAAGCTTTTTCCTTACCAGCAGCTTTCTCTTCTCCGGTAGTCTTCTCACGTTCTTCATTCTCAACCTTAGCCATATTTGCCTGTTCATTATTTTCATTCAAATGCAGGTTCCAGTTGTATTCACCTGCTTCTCTGGACAGCATGGCATTGACTTCTTTAGTACTTCCAGTGTGCTGTGGGGACTGGCTCTGACCACGCTCAACTCTCTCGTTTCTGCAATCTTTGGCAAAGTGCCCGTTTTGTTGACAGTTATAGCACCTTACCTTGGACTTGTCGAACCCTGGCCTGCCAACAACAAACTTTCTCCCCGTCTTCCTCATGAACTTCTTCACTCGCCTCACTATCATGGCCATCTGCCATTGTAAATCCATCTCCTCCAGATCATCAGCATCGATCTGGTCATAGTCTTCATCTAGCATTGCCGGATCAACTACCTTTCCTTGAATATAGTTTTCGTATGAAGCAACAAATGAAGCATAGAGGCCAAACTGCTCTTCAGCAGATTTGACGCTCATTGGCATCTTTGAGTAATTATTGCTTGAGGAACTTGAAGATCCACCACTCTGGCTTGCGGTCTGATGAGTACCACTTGATCCACCCACAACAAAGCAAACATCCCCATTTGTATTTACTGACACATGCCCCTCCTGTGAAGAATTGGCACCCGACTCACCTTTCGAGTAGTAGGCGGCAGAGTCAGTTTTTGAACTTGTATTGGAGTTCACTTTCGCACCATACATGCTTGGATCTTGAACCTGATCCATAGATGTTTCTTTCCTCACCATATTAAGCTCAAAAGTTCTGAGCTTGTTGACAGCGGTTTCAAGATCATAAGTAGAGAAGTCCTTGTCTTCTCTCATTAATACAGTATACATCTCCCATTTTGGTGGGAGAGCATCGAGAAGTTTTTCTACAATCTCTTCTTCTCGGTAGGAAATGAAGTAGTTACTCAATTCAGTCATGAGATGATAATATCGAGTGATAATATCATCAAGAAATTCGTTCTTTAAGTACTTAAAGACTGAAAATTGAGTTTTAAGCAGCTTTATCTTTGAGGCCCGAATGCCTACATTTCCTTCGAATCTGCTCTCAAGAGCTTCCCAAAGCTCTCTAGCCGATGTATACTTTCTGAAAGTATGGAGGATCTCCTGCGGAAGAGCCATTGTGATTGCAGCATGAGCCTTGCTTTCGGCTTCGTACATCTTCTTCTCCTCCTCTTCCATTTTACTGTATTTCTTTATTTGGTCTCGACCCTCATACTGCATGATTGGTGGAATATATCCATCTTGGATGCATACCCACATTTTTGCATCCTGGTACTTAACATACTGTATGAACCGATCCTTCCACGCAACAAAGTCGGTTCCTTTTAGCAATCTTGGGGCCTTTGTGGCTGACCCCGCTTCAACTTCCATCTTGACAAGCTCTGAGATGTTGATTGACGACATCCTTCTTGAAGACTAAGAAACCCGAAAAATTCTGAAATGGGCGAAGTTAGAAAAATTTCTTCGAAACAGTACTGTAGGCGAAGTTAAGTATTACTTCGCTTAAGTAAAAACTTCGCTGGATCCTTTGTAAATTCGCGTAAATGGGCGAAGTTGAGAATAACTTCGCTTAAGATAAGCGAACTCAGAAAGTAAGCGAACTTGAAGAGAACTTCGCTGAACGAGGCGAACTTGAGAAGAACTTTGCTGAGTTAGGCGAAGTTGAGGAGGTAGGCGAAGTTATGAATAACTTCGCTTCTCCTTATATCTTCGCTGAAACCCTACGAATCCTGACGGCAACTTCGCCTGATGAACAGCAACTTCGCCTGACGAACTTGAACTTTCTGCAGATCTGAAAAACGGATTTTAACGACGATTTTGACGATTTGAAGGCTTAAACACACTGGTAGGAAGCTAGAATGAGCAAAAACACCACAAACTCGTCCCGGTAACACCCGAAATGAAACGAATTCTACACCCGCGTGAATATCCCGAACCTCACAATCGAGCAAATGCTCTGATACCAATTGTAGGTTCCTGGACGGATCGTACACGAGATATCCCGATATACACAGGTGCGGAATCCCTGTGTAGATCGTTACGAACGTAGAATATTAGCTCACGAACACACGTACACACAATACGAACAACCACACGTTATATTGATAACTCAAACCGAGATGCTTACAGACTCACGTCAATAGACTCACACGTAACTGAACTCGATCAACCAAAACCTAAAATGACCAACAGAAAAACCGCACATAAACAGTAACCCGTAGGTTACTTATATACACGACAACTTCGCCTCAGGCGAAGTTGTCAATAACTTCGCTCGTTGAACAAGTTCGCCTAAGCGAACTTGTCAACAACTTCGCTCGATTAACAAGTTCGCCTAAGCGAACTTGTCAACAACTTCGCTGTTACACAAACAATTACATAAACAATATTACAGACTCGATTACAGACTTTATACATATGAACTACTGACATCTATGCACCAACACATTTCAGGAAAGATTGTCCCAAGCTGAAACAGAACGACAACAACGGAGGTAACGGAAGTGGCAGTAGTAGTGGAAGCAATGGCAAAGGAAGAGCTTTCGTTATTGGGTCGGATCAAGCCCGCAATGATCCGTACGTGGTGACTGGTAAGTTCCCTGTGAACGATTGTTTTGCTTCTGTATTGTTTGACACTGGAGCTGATAGGAGTTTTGTGTCGAAAGCCTTTAGCCAACTCTTAGACTTAACTCCAACTCCGTTAGATGCTAAGTTTCCTGTTGAATTAGCTGACGGTAAGACTATAGTAACGACTCATGTACTTGCGGGATGTAAGATAAAACTGTCAGGTCATATTTTTGATATCGACCTTATTCCTTTTACGCCTAGTAGTTTCGATGTCGTTGTCGGCATGGACTGGTTATCCGAGAACCGAGCGGAGATTATATGTCACGACAAGATAGTTCACATTACTACCCCTTCCGACGAGATCATTTCGGTCCGAGGTGAGAGAAGCGGCATGACCACCAGCATCATTACCCTTATGAAGGCGCAGAAGTACAAGGGTCATCCGGCAATTTTGGCGCAGATTGTTGAGAAACCCGCGGAGGAGAAGCGAATTGAAGATATACCAGTTGTGCGAGATTTTCCGGAAGTCTTCCCGGAGGATTTGCCTGGACTCCCTCCTATTCGTCAAGTCGAATTCCAAATCGAGTTGACACCCGGTGCAGCACCCATAGCACGAGCCCCGTATCGGCTCGCACCGGCGGAGCTTCAGGAACTGTCCACTCAGTTGCAAGATTTGTTGGATAAGGGTTTTATCCGACCTAGCTCATCGCCATGGGGAGCCCCTGTCTTATTTGTCCGAAAGAAGGACGGGACTTTCCGCATGTGTATCGACTACCGGGAGTTGAACAAGGTGACGGTCAAGAACCGTTATCCTTTACCCCGAATTGATGATTTGTTTGACCAGCTTCAAGGATCGAGTTACTACTCGAAGATCGATCTGCGATCCGATTATCATCAACTGAGAGTGCGCGAAGAAGATATCTCGAAAACGGCTTTCAGAACATGGTATGGTCACTACGAGTTTTCGGTTATGCCTTTTGGCCTAACCAACGCACCAGCCGTATTTATGGATCTCATGAACCGAGTATGCAAGGCGTACCTCGACAAGTTTGTGATTGTTTTCATTGATGATATTCTTGTCTACTCCAAGAACGAAGCTGACCATGAAGAACACTTAAGGGTAATTCTGGAATTGTTGAAGAAGGAACAACTGTATGCTAAACTCTCGAAATGTGAATTTTGGCTTCGCGAGGTTCACTTTTTAGGGCATGTGATCAACGAGAATGGTATCCATGTCGATCCCGGTAAGGTAGAGGCCATCAAAAACTGGGAAGCACCTAAGACTCCGACTGAGGTGCGGCAATTCCTAGGACTGGCCGGCTACTACCGACGTTTCATCGAGGGATTTTCAAAGATTGCTCAACCCCTCACCGCTTTGACTCACAAAGGCACTAAGTACAATTGGGGTGACGCGCAAGAATCCGCTTTTCAACTGTTGAAAACCAAACTCTGTAGCGCCCCTATTCTAGCCCTCCCCGAGGGAACGGAAAATTTTGAGGTACATTGTGACGCATCTATACAAGGTCTCGGTTGTGTGCTGATGCAACTCGAGAAGGTTATAGCTTACGCCTCTCGACAACTACGGGTTCACGAGAAGAACTACACGACCCATGATTTGGAACTTGGAGCTGTGGTGTTTGCTCTTAAGATATGGAGGCATTACTTGTACGGTACCAAGTTTACCATTTACACCGACCACAAGAGTCTCCAACATATCTACGATCAGAAGGAGCTGAACATGCGACAGCGTCGTTGGGTCGAGCTGCTTAAAGATTACGATTGTGCCATCAAGTACCACCCTGGCAAGGCCAATGTAGTGGCCGACGCCCTCAGCAGAAAAGAAACAGATAAACCCAAACGAGTGCGAGCATTGCAACTCACGATTCATGCAAACTTACCCGACCAGATTCGCGAGGCGCAACACGAAGCTTTGAAAGATGATAATCTTCCATCGAAACTCATGCGGGGCATGAACAAGCAACTTGAAACCAGATCGGACGGGGTCCGATATTTTGAGAACCGGATTTGGGTTCCACGGTTCGGAGAGTTGAGAACTCTGGTGATGGACGAAGCACACAAGTCCAGATATTCTATCCACCCTGGCTCAGATAAAATGTATCATGATTTAAAGGCACTTTACTGGTGGCCAAACATGAAAGCCGACATTGCCACCTACGTGAGCAAATGCTAGACTTGCGCCCGAGTCAAAATAGAATACCAGAAACCATCTGGTCTACTGCAACAACCGGAACTCCCAATGTGGAAATGGGAACACATCTCAATGGATTTTATTACGGGTTTACCTAAGACACCGACGGGATGCGATACCATCTGGGTGATCGTTGACCGGTTGACTAAGTCTGCACACTTCTTAGCGATTAAGGAATCGGACAAAATGGAAAGATTGACTCGCGTCTACATTAAGGAAGTAGTGTCTAGACACGGAGTGCCTGTCTCAATCATTTCTGATCGAGATTCTCGTTTCACTTCGCACTTTTGGAAGTCGCTGCAAAACGCACTAGGCACCCGTCTTGATATGAGCACAGCATACCATCCTCAGACGGATGGGCAAAGTGAACGAACTATTCAGACCCTTGAGGATATGTTGCGTGCATGCGTGTTGGATTTCGGAAAAAGTTGGGAACCTCACTTACCTTTGGTAGAGTTTTCGTATAATAACAGCTACCACGCAAGTATTAAAGCAGCGCCGTTTGAAGCGCTGTACGGACGAAAGTGTCGATCACCACTCTGCTGGGCAGAGGTGGGTGACAGCCAAATCACTGGTCCAGAACTGGTACTCGAAACTTCGGAAAAGATTGTTCAAATCCGAAATCGCATGGCAGCAGCACGAGATCGCCAAAAGAGTTACGCCGACAAGCGCCGAAAACCTCTCGAATTTCAAGTGAACGATCGAGTGTTACTCAAAGTCTCACCTTGGAAAGGTGTGGTTCGCTTTGATAAGCGAAACAAACTCAACCCACGATATGTTGGCCCCTATCGAATAACTGAGCGTATTGGTCCGGTGGCGTACCGACTGGACCTCCCAACGGAACTAAGTGGCGTACACAATGTTTTTCACGTATCCAATTTGAAGAAATGCCTATCTGATGAAACCCAAGTAGTCCCTCTGGAGGAACTGCAAGTCGATGAACAGTTACGCTTCATTGAAGAACCAGTTGAAGGTTTGGACTGGGAAACCAAAACACTCAAACACAGCAAAATTCCAATCGTTAAGGTTCGTTGGAACTCGAGACGTGAACCGGATTTCACGTGGGAACGCGAGGATCAAATGATGAAGAAGTATCCTCACCTTTTTGAAGGGCTGACCAAACACAGAAAACCGCGAAACCCGACAAACCGTCAGAAATCACCGGAGGTATGAATTAAATTTCGGGACGAAATTTCTTTCTACTAGGGGATGATATGACAAACTGAAAATTTTTCTTACTTTTTCAGACACTCGTCACAACTTGACTCAAATTTTCGGGATGAAAATTCTTTAACATGGGAATGATGTGACAATCGTCAATTTCAGGTTAACTCCGTTAACTCAACTCCGTCAATTCAAACTTAAGATCACTGAATCTATAACGCACACTTCATTACATTTAAACTAGGGTTTAAATGACGCTTAACACTCACTACATGTGTAGTCTTTCGGGATTTGCACCGAAACGCAAACGAGTTGACGCAAACGATTGATGAATAAACGAAAAACGTCAAAACAGTAATTATGTGATAACTATGTGTTAGACTTATGTGTTATGTGATAACATGGTTATAAACGTAAACTCAAGATGTAAACAAGTTAGTTTAAGCTAGGAAAAGTAATACTTAGAAGTGGAGGGGCGAAAGTGTAACATAGTATTCTATAAATAATAACAATAAACAAACCCTAACACACTTTTTTCTTTTCTTTTTCTCTTACCCCGATCGGAAACCCACCCTCCATCACCCTTGGCTGCCGTCGACTTACACACACATATACACCAAGAATTCAAGTGTTTTGATTGAAGAATAAGGTGCTAGGAAGGTATAATCGATTATCCTATGCATCCTTTATACTTGATTTTGATGTTTGTTGGGTTAATTACAAACCCTAGGTGCCGATTTTGATATGGTGTTGTGTTAATATGATTGTTGATTGATTTGTTGATGATATGATAACTAGAATGAATATTGTTACATGTTAATTGTTGTGTCTTTGATTTGAGTTCAAAACAAAAAACCCTAATCATGTATGTAATGTGTAATTGATGTGCATGGATGGTGCTTATGGAGTCTAGAGTGTTATATGAATGCATGATGGTTCATAGATAGTTAATATGTTGAGTTTGGATGCAAACAGTTTCTGGACAGAATGTGTTAGTGATGTTAAATTGACTGTAACGAGGTGTAAAGGTGAAAATTGGTTGAGATTATTGGTACTACAGTAAACTAGGTTGAGTCTAGTTTTTATAGAGTATAAACTTGTAATTTTTGGACAAGTAGAAGTTAACTTTTATGATTTTACAAAAACGTTGTGCAAAGCTGAGCTGTTAGACCTGCTGTTAGGTTGTTTTGTAAATGTTATATCTCATGAACTACGAGACCAATTGGGTTGGTTCCACTTCTGGAAGTTTACTTATTGAGTTAGCAACCTAACCCAAGTGGTCTTGCATTTATTGGATTTTTCGTTTAACGGGAATTTCAAATAACATTCTGTTGCGCATGAATTCGACTGTTATGAGTTTGCTGTAATGATTTGATGATTGTTAGAAAACTATGTGGAATAAAAATATAATAAAATATGTTCTGGAAACCTAAGACATACATGCTTCTGTGATGATTTTTGGTAAATTAATTGAGATGCTATGATCGGTGGAATAGTACAATCTTTCAAGTAGAATTTCTGTCTCGGTGAAACTAGCTGCTGAGTTTTGTGAAAACGCATGAAACATGATACTTGCTATATAATTGTTATGTTTTGACCAAATTACCCTTGCGGGGAATAATTGCTAATTGATTGTCATAATTTGACCAAATTGCCCTTATGGGGAATAATGGCTAGTTAATTGTCATGATTTGACCAAAATGCCCTTACGGGGAGTAATAGCTAGTGATGTACTTTATGAATACATGACACGTATATGATTGCTTACACATGTAATGTGTCACAAATACACTTGTTAAAGTCACACACGATTCACAAACGAAACACGACACATGTTATGTGCATAGGTATTATGTGCCGGGTCTAGAGACTCGATAATATTCCGACACTTAGAAAAATCTCTTTGTTGTTTTAGAACGCTAGAGAGAGTTTTTCTGTGACGCGCATCTTGGTGATTTAATTTGGGAATTTCTTCGCAAACAGTGAGTTTCACTTTCCCCTTTTAAACTCTTTAAACGCTTTTCTCTTGGGGGAGATAACATACTCCGAACGCATTTTAGATTTTGTTATTGTAGATTATATATCACTTGTAAAGACTAAGTGGCAAACGCGTAAACTAAAGTCCTTCATAACATCGAACTGGTTAATATTTGGATAATAGCGAGTCACTGTTGAGTAGTACTACTGGGTTTGACAAACCCCACCCAACGCTAAACTCGACTGGACGTCGAGCGGGTGTAATCTTGGATAAACACATACTATGGTCTGGACGACCTGGTGGCAAGGCAAATTGATAAACAGTCAGCTTCGGTGTCGAACACTTAGTGATACTTGTTTTATAGGCTAGCTACCTATAGATATATAATTGACATAACACTATCTGTAACGCAAAACGCTGTAACGCAAAACGCTGTAACGCAAAACGCTTAACGCAAAACGCTGAACGCAAACGCTAAACATTTATTTTTATATAAACTTATGAACTCACCAACCTTGTGTTGACACTTTTAGTATGTTATTCTCAGGTAGCCGAGGCGGGCGCGCGGTTTAGGAACATGCATTGCTTGAAAACGCTTTTGTTATGCAAACTTACTTTTAACAGTTATCATTGGTTTTAAGTCGTCCTGCGTGACGCAACTTTTGGTTAAAGGTTTTTACGCTTCCGCATTTAATTACTCGTAAACGTTTACATGGTTTTGAAACTTTGTTTTATGGTTTGGTTATAACTAATGATTCCGATCCTGTTAGTTCACACCCTCTGACGGTAAAACTCCGTTAGTGGATTTTGAGGGTGTGACAGTACCTAGCACATAAACAAACAGCAAACATTATATCGGGTCGAGAAGCAGTTAAATACATTAAAGAACCAATCATGGCACGATAGAGGGTCGGATCAACGGTATCCTCCAATTCATCCGGTGATAAATTGTGACCCACAGGAAGAGGAGTAGAAGGGATTTTTCCGGCAGTAATCTTGAATCGGCCCAAGACATTGTTCACATATTTTGTCTGATGAATGAAGATTCCTGATTCCCTTCGCAGGCAGATGAACCTGCAACCCTAAAAAGAAATTCATCTCTCCCATCGAACTCATCTCAAACTTGGTTTGCATAGACTTCTCGAACTCCTTACACAATGTATCATTTGTAGACCCAAATATTATGTCATCGACATAAATCTGAACAAGGAGAAGATCATCACCAATATTCTTATAAAACAAAGTGCATTCGACAGTTCCACGTTTGAAACCATTATCCGTCAGATGGTCGGCGAGCGTGCCATACGAAGCTCTCGGGGCTTGATGTAAACCATATAATGCCTTGTTTAAACGATAAACACGGTCAGGATAATCAGGATCTTCAAAACCTGGAGGCTGTAGAACAAACACTTCCTCATGAAGTTCACTGTTGAGAAAAGCACTTTTAACATCCATTTGATACACTTTGATATTCTTGTAAGCAGCATATGCCAGGAAGATTCGAATCGACTCTAATCTTGCAACTGGAGCATAAACCTCAGTGTAATCAATACCCTCTTGCTGATGAAAACCTTGCACCACTAAACGTGCCTTGTTTCTCACAATTACCCCACGATCATCTTTGTCGAAAAAGCTTTCTTGACTCTAGCAGGTTTGTCAATAAGATCCCAAACACCTAAACGTGCAAATTGCTGTAATTCTTCTTGCATGGCTTCTACCCAAGATGGATCTTGCAGAGCCACCCGAGGAGTTGTAGGCTCAACTTGGGATAAAAAACAAGAGAATTTAGCTGTATTTACAATACCAGTGGAATGTAAATCGGCACAAGCACATAAAACATTATTTTCACCCGAGGAAGCAACTTGACGACGAGTTTGAACTCCCACATCAAGGTCTCCAATAATGTTTTCCTGTGGATAGTAATTATGAATCCTGAGAGTAGGATTTTCAGAAATAGCAACATTTTCAAATAAATTAGTGTAATGTTCACCCAATTCAGGAGATGAAACATCACTGTCAAGTTCAATAACTTGATCCACAATTGCATTATAATTGACGTGTGTGAATATATATAAATATTTAAGTAAAAGTTCCACACAAATCGGGTTTTAAAATAGGTTTTCACCTACAACTAAACCACACACGAAAGGCAAGTGTACCTATCGTTTGTAATAAAGTGTTGGTAAGAACCGAGTATCAATCCATGGACACGGCAACCTTCTAGTACTAAATCTTTGTAAATGACCAACCGAACAAATAAATCTTGATTGAGATAATTAACTAATTAAACTAGCATACAATGAAAACAAAGCAAGTAAAAAATACAAGAAAAACAATCAATCCAACGAACTACCTAGACAAGAATCCACTCTACTAACATGACAAAATAGCAATGATATGGCAAAATATCATGAATCTAAACATAAATACTAGATTTCAATAAAGCAACCTAATACTAGCAAATAATCATCATGATGGGTTTTCAATCAAGAGATAAGCATAGACTAACTTGTTTGTCAAAACAACAAAGTCTCATAATCAAAGTAAAGCTAGCATGAACAACATTCTAACCACCTAAGATTACACTAAAGTAGCCAAATTCATGAAATTAATATAAACTTATGAAACTTTAACTAGCAAGTCATCACCAAGTCAAGAATCATAACAACACTCATCAATTTTCCAATATTAAGTGTATGGTTTCATACTCATCAATAATTATATAACCAAGTTAATTTTTACTAGTCATTCCTAACTTAGCAATGTAAACAAAGATTTCATGAACATTCAAAGTTTACAAACAAACATCTAGAACATAGTTTTCCAGCATGAATGCCTAAACATTTGCAAAACTAACAAGGTTATGTAACATAACAAGCATGAACACCATCAATATCAACTTATAAATTCAACCATATTCTTGAAAGAAAACCACTTTACCAAAATCATGCATAGATAATATATCACATTAATATGAGTTTCAACATTGTCTAGATAGCAAAAGTAATTAGCCCATAAGGCTTAATACAACTACAATCAAACTAGAAATAAGCTTACAAAACATGTTCAAGAACAAAGGAATGCAAACTAAGATCAAGCAAGGATTGAAGGATGGAATGATGAATCTTGTGTTGGTGGAAGCCTCCAAGAATCCCCAAAAATTGCTGCACTTGGTTGGGAGAGAATCCCCAAGACTCCACACACCAAAATGAAGTGAAAACAAGTGTTTATAAGCTTCAGGTCAAAGTGCATGGTCATGCACAAAAAGTGCATGGTCATGCACAAAAAGTGCATGGTCGTGCACTATTTTGGGTAAGTCAAAGTTTCACTTTCGGCGGCTCAGAGTTGCAGGTTCCAAAAATTGCACAGTCATGCACTAAAAGTGCATGGTCGTGCATTACCGGCACTAGCTAGTGCACTTTCAAAGTTGATGTGTCTTGTTCTCGGCATCGGATAGTGCACGGGGTCGTGCTCTCAGAAGTGCATGATGGTGCACAAAAGTGCATGATGGTGCAGTTTCACTTTTGGCACGACAGTAGATGTGCACGGGTTCCAATAAAGGTGCATGGTCATGCACTTTCGTAGCATGGTCATGCACTTTGGCACGTTATCAGATGTGCACGGGTTCCTATAAAGGTGCACGGTGGTGCACCAAAAGCGCATGATGGTGCAGCATGGTCATACACTTCCTTAGCATGGTCATGCACCTGCAGCATGGTCATGCACTTTCTTAGCATGGTCATGCACTTTGGGCAGATTCTTGATTTTTGTCCGAAAAACACCATCTTTTCATTGTTTCTTCGTCGGGCGGGCGTCCGGACCTGCAAATTCATAAATAACTCAATTAAGTACTAAATATAACGAATTTGCATGGAGTTTTACCAAAATAAGAGGATAATTTGATTCTAAAAGGTGTACACATTGTGTTACATCAAATATCCCCACACTTGAACTTTGCTTGTCCTCAAGCAAATGAAACAAACTCCATAAAAACAAGAATAACCCGTAAGCAATAATCATTCAAAGTTTTTAATATATTTACAAGCAAGCACTATTGATGTTTCCGAACAAGCCTATTAAAAATGAAGACATAGTCTAACGAACATTACATTTGTTTCATCACATTCCCACCTTGCAAACCTCACAATGTTCACACATACACTCGGCTATATTTAGTGATCATACATGTAATATTGTATGTTGAGTACACTCGATGCCAAGACGATGACCAAACAAAGCATAGGCTTGGTTAAGGCTCAAATCTAACCGACACATACATAGCATAAAACACGAGTACTTGAGGGTTGTAATTTGGCTTAGGGTTAGGGTGAGAAATTTTTGGGAAAAGTGGCTAAAAGGCTAGAAAATCCGGAACTAAGCTAGTTATATATAAAAACTAACTAAACCAAGTGGTCTAAACGAACCGAGAGCTAACGAACCTAAATTGCTCTTTGAAATCAAACTTCATCAATATGGGATGAACCAAATTTCTTATTCTTCTCTTTTTTTCTTGTAACATTTTTTTTTGTTTTTTGTTTTTGCTTTTTTTTTTTGCATAAAGACTACACAAATGAATACAAACTAACAAAACACTTTGGGAGATAGCATTGTGCTTCTAATATTCCCAAGTAATAAAATACATAAAAATGAAATGAAAAACAAACTAACTTAGCCGAACCGGATTTCTAACCAAAAATGGGTGAAAAATATAAGGCTTTATGGCTAAGTGGGCGATAAAAATAGGGCAAAAAAGAAAAACACGGGAAAAGGCTAAACATGGGCTATTAGGGGGATAATGTGGGTAAAGGAAATATAAGTGAAAAATGGCTAGACATGGGTTTATCCTAAATTCCTCAAATGATTTATACTATGTATGTGTACATGGTTTGAAATGCATGCCAAAAACAAGTTCTACTTGCAATAATCACCCGGCTCACTCAATTGCCCGCAAAAACATGAGCAAAAACAACTGACGAGGCTAACGCACGGAAACGGGCGGAATGGGTAATTTTTGCAAAGTAAGAATGTGAATCTTTTTGTTTGTCATGTTTAAAGGTATGTCTTTTTAAAGATTTTCGGCTTGAATGTCTTAAAGATTTGTGCTTCAGGACAATGCAATTAAAGTTTGAATTAAAAATTGCTTAATGGTTATTATTTGTTACAAAAATTTATTTAGGAGTTTTGCAAAAAAAATTTAATTTTAGACAAACAAAGTTCAAATTCCCTCCCCAAACTTGAATTGTACAACGCCCTCGTTGTACAACAAAAAACTATAAAAGTAAGTGCAAAAGAGAGAACAGAAAAACTCCCCTGAAATCCAGAAATCTGCCAAAACCAAAGATCCGGCAACACGTGAAAGCATCCAAAACAAAAGAAACCAAAACATGCCACTGACATACTAACAAACACATTATAAACCCATCATATATAATAAAATCATCCAACAAACATCATCCCAAAACCAACATAATCCAAACCATCAATATATAGTTTGCAATAAAACAAAGTACTAAAAAAACACACAAATGGGTTGCACCAACGAGGGAAAATGGTGCAACCCTACATACTACCATAACCAAACACATGAAAATCCTAAACATGCTACATTTCGCAACTGTCGATAGCTAGACTCACAACCCCTTATTAACGGGTGGCTCTTTGATATTGAAAATTGTTATACGGCCCGTTTAGTTTGATGAGTTTACCATGGGTTTGTAAGAAATTTATGGTAAACATAAAAAGTGTTTTAGAAAAAAATAAATAAACGGTTCATGTCACCAACACTTAAATTTACCCGGACCAAACCTGATACAATTTATGTAGTGAAGAAGACGATCATCTCGACATTTCTTTATACTTTTGATGTGTTCATATGACCATTGACACGCCTTGAACTGTGGTTGGTTCAGCTTTCTCCATGCCCTCTCCCGTAGTGTTTTTGATCTGGGTGGCGATCCACCATCATGCTCATCCATGGTCGGACATTCTTTATTGCAAGGTAGTGAATCGGATGTCACCATAGTCATTGGTTTGTTGGTGAACCCACTCACTTGCAAATTTTCTTCTTGGTGCGGTGCTTTGTTGACTTCTACGGTTGGTTTTCCAAATAATAATGCTTCCAATTCATTAAGATCACCAACCGGGTCAAACTCTTCTTCATTCACTTCCATGAGCGGTATACCATACAATTCATCCCTAAACTCGTCTTCCCACGATGAAATAATACGAACCGGAGGTGGGAATTTTGCGGTACTTTGTGGGCTTGAGAATTGCACTTTGTCCATTATGGTCTCCGGTTCTTGAGTTTGCTCCAACACAACAAGGGATGAGGGTTGTGATGCTTTAATTTCATCCTCATCATCCCAATATATATTGTCATTAGTGTAGCAAGGCAAACTCTCCCGACGATAGTTAGCACAAAGTTCATTGATAACAATACTTTGGGCCTGTAATCTACGGAGTTGTTCCTCGGATTCACCAGTATCGAGTATTGGTAGCGGTATCCTAATATCTTGCACGCCTTTTTCGAGCATCGCTTCCCAACATTTCATTCTTTCTTCCCAATACTCTAGAAATACCGTGCTAAGATCGAGTTGGGAAGGTGGTATGTTGGGAGCCTCAAATGGTTGTGAATAATGGTAAGGTTCTTCATTAAAAGTGGTGGGACACCCAGGTGAATAATAACAATCATGTGTGTGATGGGGTTCCCCACATATCTCACACCAAACCTCCATGTGATAATTCCCGTCATCATAACGGTATCCTGCACAATAATCTCCATAGTAGTGCTGCTCCATAGGTATTACTGCAAGGAACACTCAAAGAAAAAGGATCACAGGCACCAAATATACATGAAGAAAAATAAAGTGAATAATGAAAAAAACAAAAGATATAAAAATAAAAAATAACAATTATACACAAAGTGGCTACGGAAATAAAAAAAAAGTAACTAAACAAGTAAAAGACACTAAAATTTGAAATAAAAATAAAATGAATAAAAACGAAATAAAGTAAAATAAAATATATCAAAAATATAAACAAGGATAAATCGAATACTTGGATCGTTCTTTAAAAGTCACCGTATCCCCGGCAACGGCGCCAAAAACTTGAGGTGTGTGAATATATATAAATATTTAAGTAAAAGTTCCACACAAATCGGGTTTTAAAATAGGTTTTCACCTACAACTAAATCACACACGAAAGGCAAGTGTACCTATCGTTTGTAATAAAGTGTTGGTAAGAACCGAGTATCAATCCATGGACACGGTAACTTTGTAGTACTAAATCTTTGTAAATAATCAACCGAACAAATAAATCTTGATTGAGATATTTAACTAATTAAACTAGCATACAATGAAAACAAAGCAAGTAAAAAATACAAGAAAAACAATCAATCCGACGAACTACCTAGACAAGAATCCACTCTACTAACATGACAAAATAGCAATGATATGGCAAAATATCATGAATCTAAACATAAATACTAGATTTCAATAAAGCAACCTAATACTAGCAAATAATCATCATGATGGGTTTTCAATCAAGAGATAAGCATAGACTAACTTGTTTGTCAAAACAACAAAGTCTCATAATCAAAGGAAAGCTAGCATGAACAACATTCTAACCACCTAAGATTACACTAAAGTAGCCAAATTCATGAAATTAATATAAACTTATGAAACTTTAACTAGAAAGTCATCACCAAGTCAAGAATCATAACAACACTCATCAATTTTCCAATATTAAGTGTAGGGTTTCATACTCATCAATAATTATATAACCAAGTTAATTTTTACTAGTCATTCCTAACTTAGCAATGTAAACAAAGATTTCATGAACATTCAAAGTTTACAAACAAACATCTAGAACATAGTTTTTCAACATGAATGCCTAAACATTTGCAAAACTAACAAGGTTATGTAACATAACAAGCATGAACACCATCAATATCAACTTATAAAATCAACCATATTCTTGAAAGAAAACCACTTTACCAAAATCATGCATAGATAATATATCACATTAATAAAAGTTTCAACATTGTCTAGATAGCAAAAGTAATTAGCCCATAAGGCTTAATACAACTACAATCAAACTAGAAATAATCTTACAAAACATGTTCAAGAACAAAGGAATGCAAACTAAGATCAAGCAAGGATTGAAGGATGGAATGATGAATCTTGTGTTGGTGGAAGCCTCCAAGAATCCCCAAAAATTGCTGCACTTGGTTGGGAGAGAATCCCCAAGACTCCACACACCAAAATGAAGTGAAAACAAGTGTTTATAAGCTTCAGGTCAAAGTGCATGGTCATGCACAAAAAGTGCATGGTCGTGCACTATTTTGGGTAAGTCAAAGTTTCACTTTCGGCGGCTCAGAGTTGCAGGTTCCAAAAATTGCACAGTCATGCACTAAAAGTGCATGGTCGTGCATTACCGGCACTAGCTAGTGCACTTTCAAAGTTGATGTGTCTTGTTCTCGGCATCGGATAGTGCACGGGGTCGTGCTCTCGGAAGTGCATGATGGTGCACAAAAGTGCATGATGGTGCAGTTTCACTTTTGGCACGACAGTAGATGTGCACGGGTTCCAATAAAGGTGCATGGTCATGCACTTTCGTAGCATGGTCATGCACTTTGGCACGTTATCAAATGTGCACGGGTTCCTATAAAGGTGCACGGTGGTGCACCAAAAGCGCATGATGGTGCAGCATGGTCATACACTTCCTTAGCATGGTCATGCACCTGCAGCATGGTCATGCACTTTGGGCAGATTCTTGATTTTTGTCCGAAAAACACCATCTTTTCATTGTTTCTTCGTCGGGCGGGCGTCCGGACCTGAAAATTCATAAATAACTCAATTAAGTACTAAATACAACGAATTTGCATGGAGTTTTACCAAAATAAGAGGATAATTTGATTCTAAAAGGTGTACACATTGTGTTACATCAATAATCAGATGAAGTAGAAGTATTATCATGATGAACAGGAGACTCATTGTCAGGTTCTTCAGTTGGAGCAACCAATGGAGCTTCAACATCATTTGAACTTGCAAATCTTGGCATTTCTAAATGTTCTTCAAAATAAGCACGGACTAAATATTCATCTGGATGATCGGTTGATGGAGTAAATGAATTGAACAAGCCATCGTAGTCAAACATCCAGTCGGGACCTTTCCCTTGTGGAGGAGTGGTGTACTTTTGACTGTCAACATGGTACCACTTTTCAACACAGTCAGACGTAAAATTAAAAACTCGTTTCTTAGGAGACGCATACCCCAAGAAATCACCTTCAATGGCCTTTTCATCAAATTTACCCACATCCCTTCTTAACATAGTACAATGACACCCAAAAGGTTCCAAATACTTTAAGTTAGGCTTACGATTATTCAATAATTCATAACTGGTCTTCTTGAGTCGTTTAATTGTTAGAACACGATTAAGTGTATAACAAGTCATATTCACCGCCTCATTCCAAAATTGTATAGGAAGCTTAGAATCAGCGAGCATAGTCCTTGCAGCTTCAATCAAAGTTCTATTCTTTCGTTCAGCAACGCCATTTTGTTGAGGTACATAAGGTGCACTATATTCACGGTGAATTCCTTTTTGGAGACAAAAGAAATCCAATATAGTGTTTTTGAATTCAGTTCCATTATCACTGCGAATTCTCCTCACCTTATGTTTGTAAAGTGATTCGATTTTAGTGATAAGGTTTTCTACCAAAACAGGCGTTTGATCTTTCGAACTCATAAATAAGACCCATGAGTATCTCGAATAATCATCAGTCACGACTAGGCAATACCAGTCTCCAGAAATACTCGCACGATTCACTGGACCGAACAAATCCATATGAAGTTGTTCAAGCGGAGTATCAATGGAATTTAATACCTTAGATGGGTGTGGTTTCTTCTTCTGTTTGCCCTTCTTACAAGCAACAAAGTGATCGGATAATTTAAAGTTCTTTAATGACACCCCTTCTACCAAATCGTTTGCCATTAGGTAGTTCATCTTTCGAACATGTATATGACCCATTCTTCGATACCAAAGCACTGAGTCTTTCTCGGTTGCTTTCGAGACAAAACACGTTTCGATCGATGTAGATACATTAGTATTCATATTTAAAACATAAATATAATTTGATCGTGATGATCGCATGACAACCATGTCCTCGGGAATCACGTAAACCGGTTTCAGAATCAGACACTCTTTATCTGTAAATACTGCAGTGTATTGCTTATCACAAATTTGCGACACACTCAATAAATTATGGTCCACTTTATCACAATAGTTAACCTTCTCAAAAGTAATCTTCCCATTTAACACATCACCTTCTTGTGTAATCATACCCTCAGAATTCCCAGCAAACGCCACATAACCCCCTTGAATATTTCTCACGTTTGATAAGAGATTGAGATTTCCAGTAATATGACGAGAACATCCACTGTCCATGATCCAGTTTTCACCAGAAATGGTCTTGGATGAACCCTACACACAAAAGAAAATGATTAGTTCAAAAAGGCAGCCCAGGCCTCAGTCTTGGGCACCTTTTGATTTTCTTGAGAAAAGTTAACCTTAGTTGCATTCAATTGTTGTTCAGCAACTTGAGAATAAGTTACAGGTTTCTTAGACTTTCGTCTTAGATACGCAGCTTGAACCACATTTGAATTAATATTTTTGCACAGTGGTTCAGTAGGAATAAACTTAGGTTTAACGGAACCATGAGTTTCATTCACATGAACAACTTTTCGAGGATATATGTTCGAAAACATAATATGAGTATCATCAGCACACAACACAAGTCGTTTCAAACTCTCCTTTACCAAAGGAACCGGTTTGGAATGATCCTTGATAAAAGGATGAAGATTCTGATAGTTCTTCTAGCCACAATTTCTTACTACATGACCCTGTTGACCGCAAAGAAAACAACTTCGCATGTCAACATGATGATGTTGAAAATTTGTTGGAACATGTGACACAGATGATGATTGATGACTCACATTCTTAGTCATGCTCTTAGCAAAATCATCAGATAATTCAGATTTCTTTTTCAAGTAAAAAACTAAATTAGAACAGTTCGAAAAACTTTTCAATGTGTTTGTCCCAGTTGACTTCACAAAGTTAATTTTCTTAGCCTGTTTCAAAACTTGTTTTGCTTTAGTCAATGTGTCAGATGAAGCTGATGAAGCTGATATTTTCGCATGAGCATATTGACGTTCAAGTTCACGAACCTTGGAGGTTTCATTGTAAAACACACTCTCAATGAGTTCAGGTTTGATGATACTTATTGGAATGTCTTTTTCAGTGAACATCGTATCCATCCCCTTTAACTTAAATACACGAGCAGATGATGGCTTAAGTGCATTAGGATTTATAAAACGTAACAAATCCTCATCAGAAATTTTGGGTTTTTCTGGTTTCTTAGCCTTCACTGGTTTGACAAAAACATCTTGTTTCATCTTAGTTGTGTGATTAGAACTTGGAATGTGATTAGAACTTGGAATGTTCTTGTTCTTATGTATAAATTCCGGTTCAAACACATCTTCAATGATAACTTTGTCACATTTTCAACAAAAACTTTGTTGCTTTGAACATGAGATTTCTGAGAAATAGATTGGGTTTTAACAGTTTCAGACTTACTTGGGTTAGAATTTTCTGAAATCACAGGCTCTTTAAGAATAACATCTTTCTCAGTTGGAGAAAAAGGATTAATTTTATAATCATTGTGAAATGGTGGTGGAATTTCAACAAAACCTATACCCTTCTTTGAATCTTTTTGTTTTCCAAAACTTCTATAATTTCATTCAACAGAAAAGATGAATTTTGAAATTTCCCCAATTTGTTATTTAACTCAAGAACCTCATTCTCAAGCTCAGTTATCTTTGAACGATGTTTCAAAATTTCTTGAAACTTTTGGTCATTAATTGTCATTTTCACAGATAACTCAGCTTTGAGATCATGATTACTTATAGTTAAAGCCTCAATTTCTCTCTTGAATTCATTTGAGAAGTCAAGGATTGTCTATAAGTATCTTTTAAGGACACAATCTCTTTTAGCAGATTATCGTTTTGAAGTTTTAATGAATCAATTTTAGATTTATTATAATCACAATCAACACATGATACCTTAAAAGCATAATTACTAACCTCATTTTGCTTGGCCGTACAAGCAAACGTGGAAGAATCACTGATTTTCGCCATACAAGCAAAATTGATTGGAAGATTTGTACTTGAATCATCAGACTCAGATCCAGAATCATTATCAGAAGACAGCTCACTTCCACTATCCTCTTGAACATTTTCAGTAAGTCCAAACATTGCCAGATTTGCTTGAGTATCATTACACAATAGTCGTTGTGACCAATCATCTCCATTAGCTAACATTGCTTGTGACCCTGAACTTGATGGTTTCTTCTTAGCATCATTACCTCGTGGTGTTGAAGAATTTGAAGAATTTGAATTTTGACCACGAGGACCAGTATACTCCTTTTTCGGTTTGTCACATTCTTTTGCAAAATGACCGAATTCTTGACAATTGTAACATTTTACTTTCAACTTATCAAAACCCAACTTCTTGTTTAGAGCGGGAAGATCTTTTCCGGTTCTTTGCATGAATCTTTTCACTTTTCGAACAATCATTGCCATGTTCCACTTCAAATCCATGATTTCTAAGTCATCTGGATCAATTTGATCATAGTCTTCATCAGTTAAATCACTAGTGGCAGTTTTGCTACTAACCAAATTTTCATAAGACGTCATGAAAGCGGACAAAAAGGCAAAGTTTTGTTCAGCTTCTTTCATGTTGACATTTGAAGGTGCTGAGTAGTGATTTGTATTGGGTGAATTTCCAGATACTCCAGTTGATCCAGAAATACCAGAAGATCTAGTACTTCCAGCTGTATAAAAACAAGCTCTTGGATCACTATACAATGTAGTTGCATTATCACTTGCAGCTTGAGTAAAGAAAGCGGTCAGTGGAGAGATGGTTGAACTAAGAGGCATACTACCACCATAGAAAGAAGGATCTTGACTTTCCTTTGAAGATTTCTGACACTTAAGATCATATTCTCTGGCTTCAATCTTTTGTAAGAATTCAATTGCAGTCAAATCTTCATTCAAGAAATAATTGTTTTCCTTGAGAACCATTAAGAATGTGGAATAAGAACTTGGAAGTACACTCTTAATAGTGTCAATTTTATCCCTCTCAGAGACATCTAATTTCATCTTGTCCATCTCAGCAATCAAGTGATTGAATCTCGTTGTCATTTCTTCAACCGTCTCACCTTTCAATAAATTAAAGTTTTTGAATTGAAACTTAAGCATCACCTTTTTGCTTTCAGCTGTGTTACCCATACTTCTCATTCGAATATGTTGAAACAAAGAAGCACATATTTTTATACTACCCACTTGGTGAAAAATATTCTCAGGCAAAGCCATGGTTAGAGTAGAATAGGCTTTTGTCTCTATCTCTAATGCTTTATTTTCTTCAACTGAGTATTGTGAGATAGCTTTTGGTGTAAAACCAATAGTCTCATCCCCAATCATAGGAACAGTATAGACTTCATCTAAACAGTATAAACAATCAGGATGAACTGATCCTAAATGAGCACGAAACCGAGGTTCCCATTTGGCAAAATCACTAAACTTCATCAATCTTGGACATTTCGAATGTGAACCTATCTCGGTATCAAGTTGTAACATTTGTTGCATCAACATGTTTTGAGACACTAATGCATACATACCGGCCATTTTTGACAAGTTTCAAAAACTTCAAGAGTGTAACGAATGAGAATTGTAACGAACTGTAAACAGTTGTAGCGAACTGTGAACAATAGATTAACGAATCAAATCTTAACGAAGCTAAGATTGATCAAACAACGAATCACAGTTGATTTTAACGAATCAATCTAACGAATCAGAAAGTCAACGAATCAGTTTTAACAATGAGTCAAATTAACGAATTGACTAACGAATTAGCAAGCGGATTAATAAGAGAAATCTTGACGAATTAAAAGGTTTTCAGTAACGAATCGCTAAGGAAAACTTAGCGAAATAGATAACGAATCAGCTACAGTTGATTAGCAAATCAACTATAACGAATCAGGTTGTTACAACCGTTTGTAACAAACTCTGTCACCTTATGCCACGTGGCAAAGGTTGTTATGACACAAATCCCAAAGTGGACGCGTGTCACACGAATCAGTTAATCCCAAATAACGAATCAGATAACACGAACTAACAAATAACACGAACTGTCTAGTGAATCACTTGAATGTCATGATGAATCAACTAATTTAGGTAACGAATCAAAGTGAATAATATAACGAATCATCAGAAAGATGATAGCGAATCATATTCATCTTCAAATCTTCAAAAAGAATTTCCAGAAATCTGGAAATTGTGAACATCAACCCAGAAACCCAGAAACTTAAAATTTGTAATACTAACTCGATACCAAACCAAATCAAACAAATAACCAACCAACACACTCGTAATACGATCGCGAACCTAACACACTGATCCTCGTAACCGATTATCTCCGATAACCAACTCGATTAGACCAAAATATACCCCTGTTTCGGCCTTAAACCAAAACTGATACCAATTCCACTCAAAACCAATCCAAACTTCAATTCCAACTCACAAACCTTTACCAATACCTTTAACAACTAAAATCCAATTTCAACCGACCATAAATCATTCAATTAACATTAATTTGATCCAAATTAGCTAAAACAGAACAGTATCAATATCAAAAACTAATTAAACACCAAATCAAGTGTAATTGAGCCCCAACGGCTCTGATACCACTTGTTGGAACCCGGATAGTTATCAATCTAATAACAATTAACGGATCTCGGATCTGTGTTAAACCGATTAATACCTTAACTATAGATCTAGCTCATACTTACCTTAGATTCAGTGTTATATATGTTTATATATTATCAGTATATATGTATTAGTGATGTTATAATGTTAGGATGAAGATCGAGAGAGGATTTGGACAGGGTTTCGTTAATTAACTCTCAAAACTTAAATTAAGCGTGAACAGTGTTCACTATATATAGAAGATAGGTCTGGTTCACTAACATCCCCTGGCGAACCAGACGCTACTTCGTTACATACATAAATAAAACAAAATAGCTTAACGAATCATCCTCTGATTCGTTAACAACCCCTAACGAATCAGAGGGAATAACCTTAGGTCTTAGTTAGGTAACATCCCCTAGCGAACTAGACAATACATATAACGAACTAGACTTTAACTTAATTGTTTATTACATTAAATATAAAACAAATACGTTAACAATAATTACAAAGACTCAAGACGCAAAACCGTGCACTAACGTTTTCAAATATATTAAAATATAAATAGATAGTGAACAATGTTTCTCAAGATTTATTTATCTCTTTAGATTTTCTTCTTTCACTCACAACCACTTACAATCCTTCAAAAAAATTTAAAGAACTTTTCAACATAATTATAGAAGAGCTGCTGAGAATGCTCTAACAACCATATCCTATATTTATAAAATACTCTTATAAAAATGTAGAAAATGAATTAAGAATTAAGGTTGTTTAAAAAGCTCGCGGCTCGCTCGAAAAAAGCTCGGCTCGATTTCTAAACGAGCCGAGCTCGAGCCAGGGTCTGCTCGGTCTTGGCTCAACTCGTTAGCTTGGCTCGTTGGCTCGTTTTGATTAAACCCTAAATTTTAATATCTATATATAATAATAGCATACCAAGAAATAAATAAATAAAAATTATATATATATTATGTCACTCGATACATAAAACCTTATAAAAGAATAACTAATATAATACATATAAAGTTTTTAATTCTCTAGTTTATAAATTTTATATAATATGTATATTAAAATTATAGTTTTTGTCTTTTATATATCAAAATTGGTAGAATATAATATAAAAATAATAAAATAAAAAATAAAAAAATTAAAGGAGGCCGGCTCGACGAGCTCGGCTCGATCTTTAAACGAGCCGAGCTCGAGCTCGATTATTCTGCTTGATAAATAAAGCGAGCCGAGCTCGATTAGGTACTCTGACTTGACTCGGCTCGTTTACAACTAATAAGAATACTAATAAACAACTTAAAATGGTTTTTCCATAATTTAATTATTCAAAATTTTGCCAAAATTGTTTTGATTGAATTATTATTGAGTTGCGCCGATCGTAATTTAAACCTAAATTGCTAATTGCTTATTTTCATAAATACGTATTTTAAATTATTATATATTGTTTTAGGTTAATGATTTGGTTGTCATTGCTTTTTGCCAGACCCATTTTTTATTGGGAAAATTCCTAAAATAAGAGTTTATGAAAACGTTTTTCAGGTTTTAGGTGTCATTTGCAAGAAATTCTCAAAATATGTATTATAAACTAGTCGTGACGAGTAGTTTATGATTACACACGAGTAGTTTGTAGAATCAGTTAAAACTTGCCACGTGCCCTTAAACTAACCGTAACGAGCAAGTTCACTAATCATTTGCTCGTCACGACTAAACAAGTTTCATACATCGTAATCAACGCCCACGATTAATTTATATGTCCTTTAGTTGCGACGACTAGTTTACCTAGTTTACATTCCCTACACGAGTAGTTTATTAGTAGTTAACTCGCCGCGACTAATTTAACCTTACAATATACTCGTCGCGACTAAAGAACTTATGAATTACTCGTGGGCGTTTATTACGGGGCATAAAACTTATTTAGTCGTGACGAGTAAATGGTTAGTAAATATGCTCGTTACGGTAAGTTTAAAGACACGTGTCAAGTTTTAATTGGTTATACAAACTACTCGTCACGACTAGTTTATAATACATGTTTTGGGAATTTCTTGCAAATGGCACCTAAAACCTGAAAAACGTTTTCATAAACGTTTATTTTGAGAATTTTCCCTTTTTTATTGACCCGTAATTAATTGTGCCCACCCTACAAATAAAGTTATGTATCCACCACTAGGGACTGTCTAACTCACCTACTATTTTAAGACAGTTCGTCTAACCTAACCTGTTGAGTCAGGAAAAATTTTTATAAATAGGAAATACTAATGAGGTGTAATTGTTTATAGGAGAGAGAATTTTTTTGGGTTTCTAGGTGTTCCGCCATTTCAAATGGCGGAATCGACCATGGTAGCATAACCTGTCAGAAGTTGTCTGGTGACATAGACGTTAATTTGGTGTTCCGCCATTTCATATGGCGGAAGCCAAATAAAAACCACATGTTCCGCCATTTCAAATGACGGAACACAATTTTCACCCCTTCTAGGCTACCCCTATTTATTTTTATCACTACCGCCATTTGAAATGGAGTGAGTGAATAGTGTAAATCCTGACACATCTAACAAGGGGTGTTGACCAACACTATTCACTTCCGTCATTTGAAATGGCGGATGTGAGCAGTACCGACAATTAAGACACATGACATAACTTTTTGCCACCTTTTTGACCACATATTAACTTTCGCCATTTCAAATGGCGGAAGTGAACAATGTTATTATGACACCTTTTTGTCTGCGTGTTTTTTGACCACACATTTTACCTACCCTCACTATTCACTCTTGTCATTTCAAATGGCATAAGTGAACAGTCACTACTAGAAAATTGATTGACTTCCTACATCAGTTTCCGTTGGAAATGCGTAGGAAATCACCATTTCCAACACATTTCCAACAAAAATGGGTATGTAGGAAAAAGCCTCGTGGGAAATATTTTTTTACGCATTTCCAACACATTACCTACAAAAAATATGTCGTTGGAAGTTTCCAACGCATTTCCAACACAAGCAATTAAAACTTTTGTTTTCATTTTCTTACACTTTTCCTACGCATATTTACACATTTTCTTACGCATTACTTACGCAATCTAATTATTTTCATTATTTTATTTCTTAGAGGTGTCTACGCATTTCCAACGCATCAAAATAGTTTTTGATTATATTTCCTACGCATTTTCAACGCATTTTGTTACTTTTTTTTTTAAATTTGTTTATATTTTTTTTACACATTTCAATATGATTCCAAAACATAAATAAAAAAATCTAGATGTTTTATGTTAAAAATGCATAAAAAGTTAAATATAATGTAAAACATGTTTACAAATCAACCACAAATACGCTAATTTAAATTAAAAGGTTTACAATATAGAATTCGTTTTAAGAAGAATTGATTGCAAAATCAAATTACTAATTTGCAGAAGACTCAAATATTCTTATACTCTTCAAACTTTTTTATCTTTTCATCATTTCTCATATGCTCATTTTCCATTCCTATCACTCAATGTGCCAACTTCAAAGTCTTGTATTGCCTTCCGTTCATTTTCCAGTTGTTCTTCCATTTTGCCCAATTGGTGTCAATATTTTTGGTGCAGCCAAAGTCTAATCATATTCAAAAAGAATATTTTATTGATACAAGCTCCAAGTTTTTCCATTATATAGAGTTGTTAGGTTATATATTAAACAAAATACCTGAAGATTATGATCGATGTAGGTGAGTATTATAGGTTGCGGCGCCATGTCTATTAATTTCATCAAAACATGACCTTTTATTGCAGTTCCACGAAGCTGTAAAAGCTCATGCAGAATTTTTTTCACCATGCACAAAGGCTTGTCATCTGCTCTAGCTCAATAAGTAAGGATGAATTAGTAATACTACAAATAAAACCTAGTTCTAACAACAAACAAAAGGTTTATAACTGAAGTATAGCATACCTTCTCCTGATCTCTTCCATCCCAATTTCTTGCAGATAATCATGAATGCTTAGGAAAATGCAGTCAAAGTGAACCTTAGAAATTGTACTTTGAAGAATCTGTATCAAATTGAAGCATGAAAGCATTAAACTTAATTGCAAAAGAGGCAATAGGGATATTGAATCAATATGTAGAAGTTAACTATAAATATATCTAAAAATGACCTTTGTAAGGTTGATCAAGCATTTGACAACCGAATCTGAAAACTTCATAGTTATTGAAGCAACGTGCTCGAACTAATATTATTCAAGACGTCTAAAAAAATACAATGGCCCTAACCCACTATAGATAATACGCTAACTTGATAAGCAATAAAAATAATCAGAGAGTACAATACACCGCAATATATTTGAAATCCATTCAAATTTTCTTCTCATATCTCTCATTTTGGTTAAACTTCAAACATAATCCAAATTATCCCTTAACGTAGTGTCTGTTACTTTATTCAAGCAATAATTGAACTAGCATTTGGTAAATTTCCGATATTTGATACAACTAAAGAGTCAACATTCTTCTTGGTTCTAATTGGCTTAACAAGAAAAACATATAAACAGCGTTCTCCAAACTGGTTAAAACTTGAAAGTGTACCAAAACATTGATACCTGCAGATAGTTGGTGCTTAGCATTGACCCTAAGATTTGCCAAGTACAGTTGAGCTTCATCTTTAGATTTCATCATTTTTATTCAGAGTTGTTCCTACAAATCAATAAAAAATTATTGTCTTTTGGTTACCAACATTAGGATTAAAGTTGTTGTATAGGTAACCAAAAGTTAGAATAAACTCAAAACAAAAAGACCTAATTTACATACATTTCTTACAATAGAATCAAGAGTTGAACTCACCAATTCATTGCAATTTGGACCAAAATTATTGCCATTTTAAAAACATCGGCAGATGAGCCCAATCCTGCAAGCAATTAACGCAAACCAAAACATTAATTATTAAGAAAGATCAACAACAACTTACATAAAAGATATTTCATAACTATGTTGATTGAAAGTCCATAAAATTCACACCGGCATTTTATCGAACAGTTGGCGTGCATAATTTCTGAACAATGTAGAAACTCAAACTTTGTTCAATTCAGCCCCAAACACAAGAATCTTCATAGATCAATAAGTATCGTTAAAATACTAACTATCCAATCCACCAAATACAAACAAAAAAAACAAAAAAAAAACAACCTGCATGATCAATCAGTTTGCGCTGGGTTGCTAACTCCTCGACTACAATCATAGGAAATCGTAGTCAGTTTATAAACATGATTTGGGAGAGACGAATATGGAGGGTGGGAAACTAGTGAATCAGTTTTGGGTATGGAGTGGGAGGGAAATCAAATATATCAAAAATATATAGCGGGAATATGAAAAAAAACAAAATTCAATTTTAGGTCTTTAATGGGAGGGAAATCAAAGATTTTTTCTTTTTTTAAATTAGTTTAAGTATATATTACTTCTTATTAATAAAATACAATGTTTACATCAAATTATAAAAATATATAACAAATTTGAATGAAAAATTAGAGTTTAATCATCAAAGATATAAAGAGCATTTATTATTTTAATCAAAAGAAACATTAAATATACCTGTAAGTAATAGTTAATCAAAAGAGCATTTATTAGTTATCTAAACTAGCGCGTTGCGATAGCGAATCCATGAAACTTCAATCAGTATCGGTTTGTTTATTACGGTATTGGTAGTAGATCAAAAACATAAAGTGTTACCCTACCCATTTGATCAAATTGTGTTTTAGCACCACCCCCCAGGCGGTGTCAAGATTTTGTTGTAATGAGTCAAGCCGTGAAGTTTAATAGATTTACATTATACTAGGGTTGCAAAGGAGTTAAGCTGTTCGTGAGCTACTTAAGCTCAGATTGGTAAAATCTCCAAACGACCCTAGGTATTTATTAGCTCAAGCCAAGCCACAACTCAAATCTATAAAATGCTCAAAGTGAGTCGAGCTGCCTGAGCTCAAATTGATAAATAGCTCGGAACAAGCATAACCGCTTGTGAGCTACTTGAGCCTAGATTGGCAAAAAAAATTTTGAAACAAGAAAGCCGCTCGCAAACTACTTGAGCTCGAGCCGGGCCCGAGCCTCAAATAATACTACTTTAGTTATTGTGCTCAAGGTTGTGCCTTGTAATGGAATATCCTTACAAGAATATCCTTTGTATTGGATCCAACTCCTACAAACACATACATACAAACATAATAAAAATAATAATTATTATATATTCATATAGTTACATCTTGAAAATGGTAATAACTGTTGGCGTTAGGAATTTAATGGCATGGGGTGGTGGGATTCTTGGTAAGGAAACGAGGAAGTCGATTGAGTAGTATGTTTTACCAGTGGCCACTCGTTCAAGTATTTGATACAATCATATTCCAAGAAAGACCAACAGTTGTGCTTGGAGATTTTTATTGGAATGTCTTCCTACCAATTGGATCTTTTCAATATAAATTATGATGCCCAATGGTTCTTTATCCAGTTTGCAACCTTTGGCATGAGACGAGTAATCACGTCTTTGGTAGTTGTCTTCTATCATTGGGAACTTGAGTAAAATTGTTTCTTGATAGGGTATTGTGTTGCTGGTGGATCAAGCTCATTCTCTATTCTAGTTTGGCTCAGTTCGATTCATCCGATACCTTACATGGAGGGATCGATTATGTTTTAGTGAGATTGATTATTTCTTCACTTGGTGGATTACTTGGAGGATAAGAAACGACATTGTCTTCCAATCTAAAGGAATCAAGAAGAAGAGACTTCATGACGATATTGTTCAAGTTATTTCTTTTTGGTATTATAGTAGTTCTAGTAATGTTGTGTTACTTGGACCAAGTAGATAATGAATTTTCTAACACACTTGTAACGGTCTATTCATTGGTGACCAATCTAGTATCTTGCTAGTAGTGGACTAGTGGTCTTATGTTTTTCTCTCTAATGTTTTTAAGCCGCCTTTCAAAAATAATAATAATTATTATGAATATATAACTATTATTTATTTCATGTTCGCAAGCAATTTCCAATAAAACACAATATTTTTTATTTTTTAATAGGACGTGTTTATGATGAAAAATATTACAAAAATTTACGAGTCTCAACCCAACCCCACCCCCCCCCCTCCCCAAAAAAAGATTTTATAGGAATAAGTTATTATAAAGGAATCAGTTAACCGAAAAAAAAGATTTTATTTTCTTTTTTTTCCATCATAAATTGCATAAAAATCAACATGCTAAAGTTCAAACACGAATAATCAAGGTACTACGCGAACTTGAGCCTTAGATTCATTTCTTAAAATATATAAAAATTATTAAAAATGATGTAAATTAATTAATAAATAATAAATGAGCCGAGACCATGGTTAAAAATTATCTCTCACGGGTAATTCGGGTTCGAGTAATTCGGGTTCGGGTAATCGGGTTTCAAGTATCCTAGAAAACAAAACAAAAAACAATTTTTTTTTTAAAACTACAATGCTAAAATTAAAATAACATATTATTCTTTGCTCGTAAGCAAATAATCAAATAATAAATCAACATAACTTGATAAAACAATCCAAAAGAAGAGTAAAATTAACTCGAACCATAATCGTTTTCAATCGGGTGTGATTTAGTTGTTCGATTACGGTTGCTATTAGTAATAAACGGAAAACATAAATTAACAATAAACAATCGATCAATAATAGTTGTAATGACAACAATTGGTTATGACTAGATTTTGATAACTTTAGTGGTTAAGACTAAACTTATTATACCTAAACATATATTTAATTTCAAAACTAAAAGTTTATTCGGGTTGACCCGAAACTTATAAATCAAACCGAGAACCAACCCGAATTACTTCGGTTCGGGTTCGGGTTAGTCTTTTCTCGGGTTCGGGTCGGGTTAGTTCGAGTTCGGGTACGTGTTTTCTCGGGTTGGTTTCGGGTTTCGGGTAAAAGTGACAACCCTACAAGTAAGGAATAAGTATGTAATATTTATTTTATGGTTTCTTTCTTCTACGCAATTCTAACAAAAAAAAATATTGCAAAAAAAAACCAATAGATTTATACTATTACTATTATCATCGATATATATTTTAGATTTAAAAACTTTATATTATTATCATCAATAAATTTAGTATAAAAAACAGTAAATTTACTATTACTATCAATACTAGTAATAAACATAACTTAATAATAAAAAAAACAAATAATATATTAAAAAAACATAAATATTTTCGACTCATTTCCAACGAAATTTATCATTTATTTATTTTGTTTTCTTTCTTATGCATTTCTCACAAAAATTTTAAATAAATGTGTGCTAATGTATTTTTTGTTGGAAATGTGTAGAAATATTTGCTACGCATTTCTTACACAATTGTTTTTGTCACTAATTTGTTACAATTCCGTCGCAAATTTTGGGCAGTCTTTTTTCGTTGGAATTTAGTTGGAAATGTGTAGGAAAAACGTTCGTAAGAAATGCGTTGGAAATTTTCGTAGGAAACATTACTCTTTTCTAATAGTGAGTAGAATATAATAAAAAATATCATAGGTTTCAAAAAAGTATATTTTAAATAGCTAATTTATTTTTTTCATTTTATCTACATATATAATATTTTTTTGTAAATGATAAATAGGTGTTTTATTGTTAACGGGTTTTATCTCATCGCACTCTCGTGTCTTCGGGCAAGTCTTTACGGTCGAACCATACCTATAATTTGTTTAGTAACCATACCTATAATTGAAATACTTTATAATAAAAATACCATATACTATAGAATTTTTATGACACTTTTGACAAGACCAGCCTGGTTTTTTACGACACTATTCACTCATGCTATTTCAAAATTATGTATTATATGGTATTTTATTATAAAGTATTTCAATTATAGGTATGGTTACTAAACAAATTATAAGTATGCTTCGACCGTAAAGACTCGCCGAAGACACGAGAGTGCGATGAGATAAAACCCGTTAACAACAAAACGCCTATTTGTCATTTTCAAAATAATATTATATATGTAGAGAAAATGAAAAAAATAAATTAGCTATTTAAAATATACTTTTTCTAAACCTATGATATTTTTTATTATATTCTACTGTTCACTTATGCCATTTGAAATGGAAAGAGTGAATAGTGAGGGTTAGTAAAATATGTGGTCAAAAAACATGCAGACAAAAAGGTGTCATAATAACAGTGTTCACTTCCGCCATTTGAAATGGCGGAAGTGAATATGAGGTAAAAAAGGTGGCAGAAAGTTATGTCATGTGTCATAATTATCGGTATTGTTCACATCCGCCATTTCAAATGGCGGAAGTGATAAAAATAAATAGGGGTAGCCTAGAAGGGGTGAAAATTGTGTTCCGCCATTTGAAATGGCGGAACATGTGGTTTTTATTTGGCTCCCGCCATTTGAAATTGCGGAACACCAAATTAACGTCCATGTCACAAGACAACTTCTGACAGGTTATGCTACCATGATCGGTTCTACCAGTTGAAATGGCTGAACACCTAAAAACCCAAAAAAAATTTCTCCGCCGTTTGAAAATGTTGATGCTCGTTTGTGTTGCTAATACCGATTCCTCCTCCTTTCATCGTCATCATCATCGCCCTGCAAATTTAACGCAATGCTCATGAGCGATCATATATTCAAATTAAGTGCTCAACTTCACATTTTTAACAACATTTTTTTAATATTACTTGCCACCAATAAGATAATGATCCATCATATATAATAGGAAAATTGTGAAACACATAAATATCAAAAAGAGGTTATGAAACTCACATAGTTTCTTCGACCACCACGATAACCATCGTTGTCATCATCATCGTCATTACGCTTGCCATACCTAGGCCTGCGATCATTATCGTCATCATCATCATCATTTTGTCGACCATACCTAGTACCTCTCCGGTCATCACCATCATTATCATCATTTCGTCTATACATATTTCTCCTATTATCATCATCGTCGCCGTCATCATTCCGTCTACCATACGTAGGCCTCCTATTTCCATCGTCGTCGTCATCATTACCATATGTTTTTCGCCCACCCGATCCATACTCATCCGTTTCATTCCTACGTGGGTGCCCGGACCCATACTCCGAACCTTGCTCCTGCCTACGCCCCTGACTAGGGCGGGTGGAACCGCAGCTGGCGGACGAGCTAGAGGAGCGGTTGTAGCATATTTCATCGGATGGAGGAAGAGGGCGGCCGAAGGTTAGAGCTATGTCGTAACCGCCGCCGTATGGGGTGGGATCGTGCTCGTCGAAATCGTCAACGTCTTCATCGTCGTTGGGGTTGAAGTGGTGGCCTTTCGGGTAGTACGACATGTAATTTATGATTGAATACAAGGAGGGAAGGAGTGGAGTATATATGGTAATGGGAATGTGCATGTTACGACTAATTCGTTTTGTTTTGAGGTTGTGGAAGCAGTTGAAGATTAACGAACTTGCGTATTTTGTGGGTCCGTGTGTTTCTCAAGGGTCTTGAAATAGTGATATGTTTCGTCGCCCGGTTTGTAGCATGTCTGAGTCAGAGTAGCAAAACATGTAAGTACGTTCCGTTGCATATAATATTTTTTTAATAGATTGACGGTAATTAAACAAAGCAACGCTATTTTACAATCATAAAAAAACAAAACAGCTATTAACAAGTAACCAAACGAAGTTTAGTACAACTTTAATTATAAGAAACATCTTTTTACATACGTCAATGTTACTGAAATACGAGTGAGTTGTCGAGGACTAGTAATCAAAGACTTTAAGATGAGGATTAAAGGATCATTCGATTGAGTGAACATTGAGGACTAGTTCAGTCCCTTAAAAGAGTAATATTAGTCATTTCACCTTATTTTAACCGGAAAACCTAACGAAAGTTGGTCTTAATTAATTAATAACCAAACGGGCAAACTCATTACAAAGCTGAGAGCACAAACCCTAAACTTGTTTTTTTAAAGGGATGTGTTATTCATACACCCGTTATAGGGTGTATATAGAGATAATATGTGTGTTAAGAGAGTGTGTGAATACCCAAAAAGGGTGTGTGAATGACCATTGCCTTTTTAAATTGTTACCCAAACCCTCTTACTTACCAAAGTTCTGAGATGAAGATTAAGACACGGTTATTTTTATATTAGGGTGCTAATTTTTACTAGAATCGTGAAGCCAGAAATTCAAATCGACACGAATAGGCTAAATTCAAATGATATATAATTTTTGTTATTTTTTTTTTGTTTTGTGATTTTTAAAACTTTTTGTAAAATTTTATAGTTCTTTTTATTCGACTAGACTTGAATTTGAGTAAGATTCATTGAATCGGTTTCTCAAATCTTATTCAACTTCGAAATCATTTTTTAAATCTTAGATTAACTCGATTCCAATAGTCTGAGTAAACCATTCGAATAACCGTGATCTTACATTCATAATCCTTTGGTCATCTTCATGGCACAACCTGAGTGGCTGAATCATGCTGAACAAAAATTAAAGGGCCAAGATTTTTTTCGAGAAAAAAAAAACATATATAACTGGTAGCTTTAAAGGTTTACTTCAACTAAAAATACCCAAAGGGCTTGTAATTGAGAGGTATAACGTGTAATAGATGTTAAGTCTCCCAACTGATTGGAGGCTCTGGATGATTGAAAATAGTTATAGATTTAGAAAGTATGTTTATAGAGTATATATGAGTTTTTTTTTGAACGGCAACTTTCATTAACACAACAAAAAGCCCGCTAGTAAGTAACTAACAGGGCCGGAACAAACAACGCAAAAACGATTACACATCAAAATTCAACCATTTTTTCCAGTCTATCCCTATCCTCCTTGATCGAGCCTTTATCCAAAGAAAGCTATAAGATTTAATTTGCCCCACAATCTTTTGAACATCCACCTTCTCTTCCTTATAGATCCTCTTGTTTCTAGCTTGCCAAATACACCAACATGCAACAAGAACAATGGATTGAAAGATTCGTTTTCTGCTGTTTGAACTGGGGATAAACTTGTGTAGGTCGAAGATGTCCTTTAAAGAGAAAACAAAAATTTGAGGAATTTTGCACCATGTGCTTATATTTTGCCAAACCAAGCAAGCCACAATGCAAGATGTGAATAAATGTTCGCTGGTCTCCGATCCGCAACCGCACATTGGGCACGCTTTGCTATCCGAGATGATCTTCCTTCTAGCAAGCTCTACCGAAGTGGCCAAACGATTTTGCAAGCATCGCCACCCAAAGACGTTTACCTTAAGCGGAATCCAGTTATTCCAGCAGAATAAGTCCAGACCATTAGTCACTTCGGTTGAAATCAACAACTTTTTTACATTTGCCACTGTGAATACCCCGTCTTTATCTCCCACCCAAAACCATTTATCCGGCCTTTCATTCAGCGTAATCTGCCCTAGTTTTTGGGATAAAGAGACTAACTCGGCTATAGTTTCCCCCGTCCACCCACACTTTGATTCGAATTCCAGCTTCTAATCGCCCGATTACCAACCATTCTGCACCGATCTTCCACTGAGCAGCCCTTGACCAGCTCACTTTTGAACAGGTTGGGATACACTAATTTTAATGGTTTTTCGTCTAGCCAAGTGTCTAACCACAACCTGATATTTTTGCCATTACCAACTATACCCTTGATAGCACCACTAATGTTTAGATTGGTAGAGACAAGACAGTTTTCAAGCCTAGCAATTCAAGCCCAAGTGCCCGACATACGTCTGTTATACGGGAGGGCAGGCCACGTCCGAGGAGTAAAATGTAACGCATCAGTAACTCTTCTCCACAACATGTTTTCTTCCACTTTATGTCTCCACCACCATTTTGAAAGAAGGGCAATATTTACCTCCTTCAACGGACAAAGACCCAAACCACCATCTTTCTTTGGTTTTGTGACCTGATCCCACGCCACCCAATGGGTCTTTCTCCTAGACGCGGTACTACCCCATAAAAAATTCCTTCATTTTGATTCCAGTTTCTCTTGTTGGAGCCTTGTAAATAGAGAAGAAATAAGTGGGAATGCTCTCAAGGACAGATTTGAGTAAAGTTAAACGACCACCCATTGATAAGGAGCATGCCTTCCATTCTGCCAATCTTGTATCAAAAACATCTAACACTGATTGCCAATTATTGTAGTGATTCATATTTTCTCCAACCGTAACTCCCAAATGACAAAAGGGAACGGAACCCACTTTGCAGTGTAAAAGATCAGAGAAATTATTTACCTCCCCATCTTCTGTCTCTACACCAATTAAGCCAAATTAATTTTTAAACCTGAGATGATATGAAAAATTCTCAGAATCCTCGCCAAGTTTTTGACATTTTCAAGGGACCATTCACCCAACAGCAAATTAGAAATGTATGGGCCATTATTCGGTACTTTAAGCCCATGGAACAGTCCTTGGTTGCAAGCGTTAAGGAACATCATCGATAAGGCCTCCATTCCAATAATAAATAGAAAGGGGGAAATTGGATCGCCTTGTCTAATCCCTCTTTCACAATTAAATTCAAACGTAGGAGAGCCGTTGACAAGCACCGACGACCTAGCCGAGGTAATAATGCATCGTATCCAACCACGCCAAATCAAGGGGAAACCCATTCTTTCCATAACCATGTCTAGAAAAGACCAATTAATGTGATCACAGGCCTTTTCAAAATCTATTTTAAAAAGGAGACCTTTTTTCTTTTTCTTTTTAAGCCATGATAGGATCTCGTTAATGATAAGAGGCCCGTCAATAATTGATCTACCGCCAATAAAAGCTGTTTGGTTCTCCGAAATCACCGAATCCATAACTGACTTTAATCTGTTTGCAAGTACCTTAGAAACCGCCTTAAGGATTGATCCAATTAAGATAATCGGTCTAAAATCATTTAGAGAAGTCGGGTCTTTAACTTTTGGAATTAGGGTGATGAAAGAAGAACACACCGCCTCGGACAACGATCCATTAGCAAAAAAGTGGTTCATTAGTGCTAAGAAATCTTGCTCCAAAAGCATCCAGAATCTTTTTATGAACTTAAAATTAAAACCGTCTGGACCGGGCGCCTTATTTTCTCCACAATCCCACACCGCTTTTTAACTTCCTCCACCGAAAAAGGACAAATAAGAGAAGCGGCCTCAGATTCGGATAAAGATTTGAAACCTGAGCAAGATAAAGCCGGTCTCTCACCCCATGTCTCCTTAAATCTCTTCTTAAAGAAACCAAAAACCTCCTTTTTAATCTTATTTGGCTTATCGCACCACCTACCATTTATATCAAGCCCATGAAATCGACTCGAAATTGCTTTAAACTTAATCACTCTATGGAAGAAAGCCGAGTTATCATCGCCACAAGAAGCCCATTTAACTCTAGACTTATGGTGTAAGTCTAACGATATTTGATGGTCCATAATTTCTAAGTCTTATATGCATTCAAGGTGAACCCATTCTTCCTCTTCATTTAAATCCCTTTCTTCCATAATCCCTTCCAGCCAATCAAGATCTTGCCGCTTTTTCCTTTTTGACTTTCTTATCCCAATCTTTTATGCAAGCCTTAAAAAACTTAACTTCTCTGCAAGAAAAACATCAGGGGTTCCAATGCAAGTGAAAGATTCCCTCGAACCATGAGTTAAAAAATATGGGTCCAAAGTCAAGTTGATTTAATCTCAATAATAATAATAATATAGGGGCATGATCTGAGAGGAATCTTGGCAAAACCATTCCACATGCTTCCGACCATAAATCAACAAACGAGAAATCTATCTAACTTGCTGCTATTGCTTTTACGAAAAGTGAAAGTGGAACCTTTCATAGCGAATTCAATAAGTCCAGCGCTGATTATAAACTCATGGGCACTTGAACCGTCAAAACCCGAGTTCAGTCTTTCTTCAGGACTCCTTACCGCGTTAAAACTAATAATAACCGCCTAATTGATGTCAAAGTTTTAATACTATTTTTTTTTTTTGATAAGTTTAATATAAACGGGCTTGGATAAGTTTCTAATTAATTAATTCGTACATATTGTTACCTAAGCGGATAGGTTTAATAGGTTAACATATTGACCGCTTAACAATTTAGTTTTATGATTAGAGATGTGGACAATTGTATATGTTCGAGGTACATATTGAGCGAGTGACTCTCTCGGTTAAGTACAAGACAAAGTATGCTTCACTGAATCTAGTGTTAAGATGGTTCATTTTACAAAGTGAAGCCTAGAGCCACAAGTTTGTTTCGATATAGTTCCAAAGGTCGTTGGATTTTGAAGATAAAGATTTTAACTATGAATTCTCTCTTGGGAATTGTTTGCGGAATCAGGAGAGTGATGATTGTTATCGATGTATCTCTGAATCCGATGGTTGTGCAAACCGGTTGAGACAAAGGATAGATTGTTGACCGGCCATTTCACGACTGAGTTGGAACTCGAGGGAGCTTCAATCAACTGGCATTTCTTGTGTTTAATGAAACGGGATGCTACAACTAGGGTAATGTGAATGGATTGTTGAAGTCTTAGCGTGTTTATGGGAACTGAAAGTTTGAAAGATTTGTTTACTAAAAATTACTGGAGTTAATGGTGTGGAGGTTGCTTTGTACTTGAATGGCGGACTAGATTATTCGCAAAACCTTTAAGTGGGACAATGTTGGGTTTTATGAAGGTCTTTGGGCTTGTTTTAATTAGGCCCATTTTAGAAGTTTTTTGATGATTAAGTTAGAAACCTTAGGTGTCTATATGTAACATTTCATTGTAATTGTATTCTCGTATCTGAGCTAATAAAGAAGAAACACTAGTTATAGCCCGTGGATACAGGTCTCCTTGATCAAGCCACATAAACCTTGTATTCTCTTTGGTTGTGTATGGTTATTACTTCTGTTTCGTCGTTGCTCTAATTGATACCAAACAAGTTTCATTGTTTCAGCTTACCCCAATACTATAAAATTAATTTTCATTCTTAACTTTTTTACAAAAGCTGACCAAACAATCGTGTTTAATTTTTTTTCTCAATATTATTGTATAAATTTTATTTGAAATGAAATTGTATTTAAAATACGGTATTTTTATTGTCGAGTAAATAATACGATAGTGATTAACCTGACAATTTAACCAAACTGCTTTCAGGTTATTACCATATGTAGTCAACGTTTTGGGGTGACGTTTTGGCCCAAAATGCTAGTTTTGACCATACGGTGCTAGTGTGTTACTATGTTTTACATTTTGTCGAACGGTAACCAAAAATCTACTGTGTAAATTATTTAGTACTTTCTTATTTCTTTAATCATTAAGGATCTATACCCATTTTATTGAAGATCAACAATGGCAAGAGTAATAACGGTGGCACAGGACGGAAGCGGTAACTACCGGACGTTGCAGGAGGCAATAGACACCGTACCATTCTCCAACACTTGCCGGACCGTCATTCGTCTGGCTCCGGGGATCTACAGGCAGCCTGTGTATATCCCCAAGACCAAAAACCTCATTACCTTCGCTGGATCCAGTCCCGAACTCACTGTTGTCACATGGAACAACACCGCCACTAAAATTGATCATCATCAGGTCCAATTTTTCTCTTCTTATACCCTACCATAAACCTTTTGGTGATCATACTTTGGTGTCAGTGATGGGTTTTATGAGGTTAATTTAGGGTTGGGTTTTGTTTTGTTGGTTTATTTTGATCACAGATTGTTTCCAAACAGTCATGATTTGGCGGAACTTTTGCCACTTATTGTTTGGGGGATTGCGGGTTTTTCACGGTTAGGATACTAATTAACAAAACCCGCGTGTTGCGGTGGCGAATTGGAGCACTGACATTGAAGCATACAAAATATTGAATAAACGTCTGAAATAGTATCAGCACACGTATATATATGACACAAAAAATAGGCGCCCAAATTAGTATCGCCACTCGTATAGCTTGTGATACAAAAAATAACGTATTTACTAAAAATAAACGCCAAAAATAGTATAGACACCCTTATATATAATACGAAAAATAAACACCCAAAATAGTATCGGAATTCTTATATCTTATGATACAATAAACGCGCAAAATAGTATCAGCACTCGTGTATCTTATGATAAACGAAAAGGTAACATATTTACCATATCGGAAAAAAAAAATGTTACTTTTTTTTGTTGAGGTGGCACACCCTAAGGCTGTCGCGTGGACCAATGGTGTTATTGTGTTATCACCGACATTGCATTTTAAATCTATGTATAGTAGCTTCTAGTTCGTACTAATTGATTGTGTTCATGTAATTGGTATGCTCACAGCCATCAAGACTGATTGGGACTGGAACATTTGGATGTGGTAGCACCATTGTTGAAGGAGAAGACTTCATTGCTGAAAATATCACATTTGAGAACTCTGCACCCGAGGGTTCGGGGCAGGCTGTGGCTATCAGAGTAACTGCTGACCGGTGTGCTTTCTACAACTGCAGGTTTCTTGGATGGCAGGTAATGAACTAATGACCGTCTTTCGTGTAATTGTATTGAAACATTTATTTAAAGTTTTTATCTTTTTGCAGGATACACTTTATTTGCATTACGGGAAACAATATTTAAAAGATTGTTACATTGAGGGAAGTGTGGACTTCATATTTGGAAATAGTACTGCGTTACTTGAACACTGTCACATCCACTGCAAATCAGGTGGTTATGTAACCGCTCAAAGCCGAAAATCTTCTCAAGAAACAACCGGTTATGTGTTTCTAAGGTTTGTAGTCAACTACCTTTCGGTTATTTACATATTTTAATCTTTGCATACACTACATATAACTAACTGTTTTTTGTATTAGGTGTGTGATTACAGGCAATGGAGGAACGCAATATTCGTATCTTGGGCGACCGTGGGGCCCGTTTGGGAGGGTGGTTTTTGCATGTACATATATGGACGCGTGTATCAAGCACCATGGTTGGAATAATTGGGGTAAACCTGAGAATGAGAGATCTGCTTGCTTTTATGAGTATAGGTTTGTATACATAAAAGTTTATATATCAAGATAATTTATGTTTATTAGTTAGATGGGATATGTTTTGTCAACATTGCAGATGTTTTGGGCCCGGAAGTTGTCCAGATAAACGTGTAACATGGGCACGGGAGTTAGTTGATGAAGAAGCGGACCAGTTTCTGATGCATTCTTTTATTGACCCGAACTCGGAAAGGCCTTGGCTGGCTCAAAGAATGGCTCTTCGGGTACCTTTTTCTGCTTAAAATACCAAAAGTCAGGTTGACTAATACTCATGATGGTCAACCAGTTTGACAAATATTGGTGACGTTATTATGATCATTTCTTAGAGAATAAAGATGAGTTTATTTGTCAAATTGGTGTTGTATTGTTGTTAGCACGTTGTTGTGGTGGTGCATTTGTCCTCTTGATAATCAAGGTTTTACCTCGGGTAAAATGGTCGGGTTTTAACTTATAAGTTATAATCCATCTTGAGATTCAGATTGTATGATTTCCTATATTATTGTATCATATAATAGAAGTTTGTAGCCCATAGCCCCAGATGTGTTTTGCCTATGATTTTAGCAGTTCTCTGTTTACATAATAAATATAAACCAGTATTTTGTTTTAATCCTTTATGTTAATTATTATAAGTTATACTCATAACTTCAGACGCGCATACAACACATGAATGACCTATTGGCATTTTGCAACACATTCTACTTGCTTTACAAAGATTAAGTGTTATGTATTCATATCAAAAGTTATATAATTTAAATTTGATTAGTCACGCTGGATTGGTTTAATTAAAGGTTCAAGGTTTTTTCGAAAACCAAATTCAGAATTCATGTCGAATAAGGAAACGATTCGAATATTTGAAACTCAAAGTTTAGTTCGTGATGGTTCAAATTTCTGATTTCTGGAGTCTGATTCGAATAATGACCACCAATAATATAAGCCACGGGCACCCTAACAAGAATAGACAAAAATTTTTATAAGTTTCATTTAAAAGATCTTGGCTTGTAGTTTAGGGTTTTGATTTATGATTTGGTTTATGATTTTGGGTTTTGGATTTTGTTTATAAATTTTTGTGTAATTGATGTATTTTAGTGTTTGAAATTTCCATTTTTGTGTTTGATTTTTGTATTTTTCTTGTTGAATTTGTGCAATTATGGTGGTAAAGGAGGATGTGGCGGTGGGTCGTGAAGCACATGTTCATCTTCGTGTTGAACAAAAAAAAGAATCTAATTGTAACAATTGACATTGTCAATAAAGTAATTTAGTTGAAATCATTAATAAAATTCCAATTTGTGAATTGTGACACCTAGAAATTTGTAAATTACTTTCAAAGAATGAGAGAAATTTTATGAAAATATAAATAGACTGAGTTCTCCAAAATTTTGTTTTGTTAATAGAAGTGGTTGAAAGAAGATATATATTGTTTAAACATGAGAAAGTTTTTGAGAGAACCTACTTTGGGCCATGTAAGAGTTAGCCGGTTAGGTAACAATAGGAGACTTAGGGCATGTTTGGCTAAGCTTTTACTTTTTGTTTTTTTGTTTTTGGAGGGATAAAATGTTCAACATGCCCATCCAAAAAGCAAAAAAGCTTTAATTTAGAGCTTTTGGAGGGGTATTTTGGACATTTTACCCCTCAAAAAGCAAAAAAGCAAAAAGAAAAAGCTTAGCCAAACACCCCCTTAAACTTAGCGTATTACAAGGCTAGGACTACACATAATTAGTGAGAAGAGTCCATGTCATGTATTTATATTGACAAGGCTAATAGCCAATGGCCCGCTGCAACGTTCATGCCACTGCCACCATGCCAACCTAGGAGGGAATCGCACCCTCTTGCTATTTTCATGACACATAATCTAATGACCATTTTTATTGATTCCTAGCCGCCTGTTTTATATTTGGAAAAAAACGAGGTTCTTTTTCTTTCTTTGTTTTTCCTTTTCAATAAAAGAGCTAATGATATAAACCGTTGATTTGGTATTTTCGTATGGTAATGACTAATGACTTGACCATTATGCAATCTACTTTAACAAATTAAAAATTTTAAAACCCATTTAATCCCCCATCACTTACAAAACGTTGCCTCCTCATTCCAACCGGTGACAAATTGATAAACATCAATATCGATAAAGATTATTAATTGATAAACACTAACGTCTTTTATATAGCCAAGTCCCTGCCACCTCAGCTCCATGCTGACTGTCATTACACCTTGATGTCATTGACTATTTTGTTTATTATATATATGTATAATTTTATTTTTCTTTCATATAAATTCAAAATTGTCTTCGCGATATACTACTTATTTCTTACAAAAATGAACCATATACAATATAAGTTATCTGTTAAATACTGTTCATACTTTTATTAAACTTGTATAAACTTTTTATTAAACCCATACCAAATACATGCAGATATATAAATAAACTACAGGCCACTGAACTTTTTCCTCCTTCACTTTAAACAACTAACAGATAACAAGAATAAACTTCTTCCATTATGAAAAAAACTCAACACAAAAATACATTCCCAGACTTATGATCCACTCACACTCTCATAACAATGTAAAACATTGCAAAGACAAAACTCCATTTTTTCAACTTGCAACAATAACATAAACTCAAGTACCAAACAGAACAACCTTACTTCAACTTGTAGTAGAGGATCAAGATAATGGCAACAACCAGTACCGAAACAATGCATCCGATAATCCACTTATTCCTGTTCATCCTCCTTGACATGTTGGTCAAAATCTTTTTACTCTTCCCTATATTATCATCCACTGCATGAAGCTGAAAAGTACCTACTTATTTACTAGTATATGCATAAAACCATGTAAATAATGTTAAACAAACATACTGTTCCATGTGCATGCAAGAGAGACTGTCTTTGTTGGTTTAAATCTTGAAGAATCGAAACCCCGAGTTCTTCAGTCTCCAGCATTATCTTTCTACCGTCCCTCACTCTATTGCTCGTTTTATTCAACCTTTCTGTTGACATAAGTAGTCTTGCTTTCTGATCCGCAGACACCTGTTAGTTACATCAAACAGTTGTAAATCCCATCAAATGATAATATTGTCAACATATGATAAGCATAATTATTAGTTACCGCTGTTGCATCCGCCATTCCTGATTCTAATAACTCGTCTCGAGCAGCTTGATTTAAATTGGATGTTGAAATTTGTTTCACTTGACTCTTCAAATTATTCAGATCAGATTTGTATTCCCTTAATTTGGCAAGAAGCACTGCCTTCACATTTGGCTGCAGGCTTCTAGCCTCAAGGTCCATTTTCCTTATCTAGAGAAATATATAAGTATTACTTCAACTTGTGACCAACAAATGATAATAATATGAAAAATTATTCACAAGTACAATACTTTAAATATAATACCATAGATTCAGCCTCTTCAAGTCCAACTTTTAACTCAGAAAGTTTCTGCTTCTTTTGCTCTGCAGGTAACGAAAAAAAGTATTTTCATTCTCAAAAGTAGGGATGCAAATGAGCTGATGCTCGGCTCAATTTGACTTGCAAGAGCTTGAGGCCAGCTCATTTCGAGCTCTTTTTCTAAAGCTCGAGCTCGGCTCATTTATTATTATTATTATTATTTCTTAAATAATTCATATATATTTTGAGAAAACCTTAAAACAACCCTAAGATCGGCTCGAGCTCACATGCAAAACTTTAAACGAGTCAAAGTTCAGCTAGAGCTCGGCTATGTACTGTGAAATTAATACATAGAATTCCAAAAGAATTGGAACTTCAAAATATACAAGGCTCAGCTCGGGATCGATAACCAAACGAACTTTATTTAAGGCTCTGCTCGTTTGAGTTTATTTATCGATCCAATCTCGAGTAGCATGTGAGACAATTGCAAATGCAATCAATATTAACAGGTATAATACACACAATTGAGTGTTTATATACAATAGCAATGACATATATATAATTTGGAACACAATTGTAGATCGAATTAGGGCTTAGACTCACCGCCATCAAGCAGACTAGCCGATGTACACTTCTTCGACAATACAGCCGAAAGCTCGCAGTATTGGCGCTCGTAACCTTCGAATACCTCACTCATCTCGACAGCAAACAGATCTTCAATTGAAATTACGTAATCAGAATTGAAAAGCTAATTAAAACGGATAATAATAATCAAATTTCAGTCATATGCTAATGAATACATGATCATCATAAGGATACACGTACGGATCGTTTTTAACGGATCACGTGTGTACGTGATAAAATGCGTAAACATGCATGATTAGTGTTAATAAGACGATGAACCTGATAATCGATGAAGAATTGAAAATCAAATGATCGGAAGATTAGACGAATTCTGGCAGTGAATTCATTTGAATTACGGAGTATTAATTTTATTTATTATCTGTTTTCGTGAAAGGAGAGTGACAAATATGGCTCGTGAAAGCCATGCCACGTCGACTCATATCACATGACATGTTTTCAGCGTCTTTTGTTTCTAGTTTTTGTTACCATGTTTTCAGATATTTGTGAAATATTCAAAGTTTTATTATTACTATATATATTAATTTGCAACTTTTGGTTGCATCATAGGTTGTACACCATGTAATAAAATTTGTATCATAGGTAAAAAAAGCTAAGTGTTTTCCACTAATTACTATGCATAGTTTCATATGTGTTTTAAAATTTGTGATAATCATAAATCTTATTACTTTACTATATATACACACACACAACACACATTAAATTGTAAGTTTTGGTTGGCGGATCATTCGGTGACGATGAGTGTGTTTGTCTGGACGCTAAGACTAAGTAGTGTTTTGGCCGCGATAATGGTTTTGTAGAGGATAAGAGAACGAAGCAATGATAGTAGCATAGCAGTGGCGGTAAGGTGGTGGTGTCATACTGATTTGGGGTGAAAGTGACCTGACGAACACGTCTACTAAAATTAACATCCCCGCCGCAACGCGACAGGGTCTTAAAACTAGTTATTATTATATCATAGGTTTAGCCTTTAGCTAACAAAAAATGTTTATTCCATTTTTTTTGAAACAATGATGGTTGGGTCGGGTAAACAAGTCGCGTGGAAAAGTGGATTGGATTTGGTCTTTAAGCGGGTTCAGCAGGTGGTCAGTAGTAACTTCGCTCATGCTAAGGGGAACGTTGTGTTTAGTAGGTAGGGTTTGCTATTCCGAAGGGGGTAGCGGCGCAGCTTGTTGCCCGTCTATCTGTCGTTAGTCTGTAATTATCTATGCTATTTATAATTTGATTTAATAAAAATTACATTAACCGGAAAAAAAGTATGAAATAAACTTCTAATCGTAGCCGCGTGACCTTCCTTCGACAAGCATGTCAGTATTGTGTATGAGCTATGTAAGTTTATACATGTACAAAGAGATGGTGTCTAGTTGTAAGAAAGAAAGGTTGAGGAGATCAAGATCATTTAAAGAGTATAGCTAAGAGAAGATATATGGCGAGTATGCTTACAATTTAAAAGTATGTCAATCTTTCGAAGAAAAGTGCACACTAAACACCATCTCTCAAACAGTGACTTGAGAAAGGTATTTGTATTTTCTCAAAAAGAAAAGTGAAGTTTTATCAATTTGACGTGAATTAATACGAATAAAACTAGGTATAGGACCAAATAAATTAGTTTAATAAACATTGACTTTATAAAAATAAAAAAATTAAACAATCTTGAATACACATTCCGCAATCCGCATGCACAAAATTTAACAGAAGCATAAAACATTGAAATAAATGATTTATTAAAGTTGGATCATGTATGGGTTGATAAGAGTTCCTCTTTCGTTCACGTTATTGAATCGTGTTACAAATCATGTATTGAACTACTTATATTTAATCATGTGAAATATGCAGCGTATCAAAGAAATGTTCGTGACACCATCAGAAAATCAACAGCAAACAACATCACACGAATAAATGTGAATCCAAATTTTCACAATTCAATAAACATTTCAAGTATCTATCAAATACAAATTTTGCGGGCCTGGCTCGAAAATAAAAACCATGCCCTCAAGGCCTCCCACCTCCAAAGTCCAAAGTTTAAGGTCTTGTTTTTTGTGGGCTTGGCCCAACTTAGTTCTTAGGTAGCTTTTATATGATAAGCCTGTTAACTCCGAACCCAAACTATTTTAACGAAATTCTGTTTCATGACCTTTGACTTTGAGCATTATTTCAATTTTCAATCGCATTTGTTCTTGTTTCACTTTGAATTTATGGTTTTAGCTTGTTGTTGTCGATTATAAAGTACGTAAATTAATGCATTTATAAAATATTTAGCGTAAAATAGATTTATCCAAACCGAATCAATTAGGTGATGTCAGTTAAAATTAACTTTCCGTAAAAGTTGCTTTTACAGGGGTGAGCCAATCAATCAATGATGAAGTTATTGAATTAACTAGTGAGAACATGAACATAAGACTTTGAAGTTGTAAAATAATTGTAACAAAAAGTATTTAATTTACCCTTGTATCTCATTCTTTAAAATAGAGATATGGTTTAGAGAAGTTATCTTTTTATTGTTTAAAATAAAGATTCCTTTTTGTTGAATATGGAAGGTTTTTCAAAAATATATAAAATTTGGAGAAACATGTGTTTTTAGTGCAATTTCATAGAACCGGAGAAAAAGGCATGAATGCTCTTAATAAGGGTACAAGTCAAATCTCTGTAAATTGTTATGAGTGTATGAAAAAAAGAAAATAATAATAATAAAATAAGCTTATGTAAATAGGGTTTGGATTAAATATAAATGAAATTAACATGCTAAACGTAAGAATCAAGTAGAGTAATTATATACAAGTAGAATAATTATGTAATTACATCATAACGTGCTAAACGTGAGAATCAAGTAGAGTAATTATATATACAAGTAGAGTAATTATGTAATTACATAATTACTCTACTTGATTCTCACGTTTAGCACGTTAATTTCATTTGTACGTTAATATTTCCCTATGTAAGTATTATAAAGATAGAGATATTGAATGAGATGTGGGTGGTTTTTAAAGGTTAAACAAATTTTCGAAAAAAAATGTTTCTTCACTCTAAAGTTTAAATTCATTCTAGTAGAATCGAATTTGTCATTCAAAAAGGGGCGACAACGTAGTTTGTGTCCGCTCACCTTTCTTTTTATTGTAACTAGATACTTTTATTGCCGTTAATAGAGTTAAATGTTGCTTTCATTCGTTTAACAATTGTGTCATGTATGTTTTTTTTTTCTTAACCTCCATGTCAAGCTGTGGAACGAGCTTTGGAGTTAAATATTAGACAGACGTATGTATCTACTGGCATTATTATTAACATGTGATGACAGTGGAATATTGCAATAAAAAAACAAATTGTTGTTGTTAACTATAGGTAAAATAGTAAAATAACGGTATACCTACCCGTGGTTAGTGAAACAAGTCATACATATCTGTTAGCTTACGGAATCCGTTAAATTAGTAACGGAAGTCACAATACCGATGGAAATGTATGAAAACAAATTAACGGTACACACACACGTAGCCTTGGCACGTACTCCGATTAGAGTCGGTAAAAATAACAATTTCTGACGAAGCTTAAAGATGGGTGCATATTAAGATTCCTTTCTTTATTATTATTATTATTATTTCTCAATCCGTATCTATCGCCCTGAAGTTATCGTTCATTCAGGTCATAATCTCATTAATTAACTCAACTCGTTGCATTTTCTGATCGAATTCCTAATTCATTTGAAGCTGTTATTATTTGCAGTTATTTAATGTTTTAATGGCTTCAATTTCTTTCTTCATATCTTAATCCGTATATATTGATGTACAGTTATCGTTGATTCAGGTACTAATTCTGTTAACTTCGATGATATTAAGTTGTTCAATCGTTATGTGGTTATATTATTATGATTTACATGCTTTGACCTAATTGCTAACATCAAGTTAGTTCTAATTAGTAGAGGTAGTTAATTATATAGTGTATTGTTTGGAATAGGATGCTCAGTCATGTGTGTTTAGTGCTGTTATGGTTTAGGGCTTCATTTCACAAAACAGCTAGTAGTTTCACATGGAATTTAACTCCACTGTGATCCAATTTTTAATTAATAAATTCAGTTTAGCTGCCAAATTATTAATATTATTGGATAGAGGGATAAGTATCGACGAAATATTAATTGTTGTTATTTTGATGGTTTCATTGGTTCATAGCTCACTAGACAGTATTTTATGTCTCTGATTTTATTCTAGGGTTATGCACTTTTAAGCTGATCAAGCAGTTGCTTGAGAAATTGTATTTTATTTTTTGAAAGGAGGTATTGTATTCAACAAGGCAAACTAGCAAAGACTAGTCACCGGCAACACAGTTACAAGGTACAATGAAACATAAAATTATAACTCTAGTATGTCAAACTTGCACCATTTCTCCCTATCCGCCACCACTTTACTTGAGTTCGTGTCAACTTCATTGAAGATCTTGTCATTTCTTGCTCTCCGTATACACCAAACTGTGACCAGGAAGATTGCTTGAATTAACTTTATTTGTGTTGGACTGCGGACCGAGTGAGAAATTGGTTTTACTTTAGATAGTTGACCATGTGATATCCAACACTGTGGTCCATATTTTAGAAGTTGATTTTGATATTTTCAAGTAGCAGACTTTTTTGGGACTATTACAAAACCATTAACGCTTTGAAGAAGCTGCAGTTTTCAGCATTTGGAAGAATGATTCTTTCTGCTCTTTTGACTTCTGTTGGGATAAATCTTGGTTTATGTTTTCTGTTCTTCATTCTATATTCCATTTTGAGGAAACAACCTGGTAATGCTAACGTGTACGCACCACGCTTAGTTGCTGAAGGAAAACTTGAACCGAGAAATAATTTCAACTTGGAAAGGTTACTGCCTTCCACCAGTTGGGTGACCAGGTCATGGCATCCGACTGAACAAGAACTCCTTGTGCGTGCTGGTTTAGATGGTGTTGTTTATATGCGCACTATTATCTTCAGGTAACCTTGGACTTTCAAACTGTAAAAAACTTGTGAATTTTTTATATTGTCAATTTGTCATGCATGAGAAAACAATCTATTGTTTCTTGCTTTGTTGCAGTTTGAAAGTGTTTGCTTTTGCTGGCATAGTCGGCCTTTGTGCTCTTCTACCAATCAATTATATGGGAAATCAGATAGTTATTGATTTTTCTGACTTCACAAACAAGTCTCTGGAATCATTCAGTATTTCAAATGTCAATGATGGATCAAACAGGTGACTGTTTACCATATTGATTCTTGAACACTTACTATTGTTATCATTTGCTACTTAAATATTCTTAATCTTGAGATCACATGCTTATGTTAGATAGTGATTTGTTCTATTGGATGCATGTTTCTGTGGCTGATGAAGGTTATGGGTTCACTTTGGTGCAATGTATGCCTTCACTGCATTTGTCTGCTATCTTCTTTATCTGGTAAGCATCTGTATAGTATTTCCATCAATATATCACGTTTTTCCCATTGAATTATTGAGTAATTATAAAAATCTGCAGGAGTATCGTGATATTTCTTTGAAAAGGCTTGCATACTATTACTCATCTGAGCCTAAGCCAGATCAGTTTACTGTATTGGTTAGAGGCATTCCAAAGTCGTCAACAGACAGCTTAAGTGCAAATGTTGAGAAATTTTTCTCAGAATATTATCCTTCACAATATCTGTCACATTACATGGTGTATCACACTACCAAGATTCAGAAGCTAATTGTAAGTGGCCCTTTGAAGCTTACACATGTGGTACTGTGGATGTTCTCACATATTTAGATAAAGTGGTTGTTGGATACCATATCAGTAGAGAATAGAACTTAGATTTTGCTGGTATACAATTTATTTCCTATTATTATATACCCATAAAAATGGAGAGTTTTGATTTTTGAAGTCTTATAGGCATGCTAAGTTAATATTCTGACTGCAAACTCTACATAGCATTGAACCTCAACAAAAGCAAAATCCATTTTCTCTCACTAGTTTAGTATCTAGCAGTGTTTTTATGTGCTTTATGAGCTAACACTGAAATACCACCAACTATTTTTATAGGTCTTCATCCTCTTTATGTTCACTTCGTTTTTTGATTATTGCTTTTTATCTGTAGTAGATTCTTTTATTATTAAAGTCTAGATACTCAAGGGACCTCTATTTACCCATTCACAAGTTTGCAGCAATTTGGGATGCCTAGAATTTGTTTAAAAATTCTTTATTAACATAGTTTTATTCAAATTGCCAGTTCACCCCTCGTTGTCATCGAAACAAATGGTCAGTTTTGCCCATCACTGACACACTTGAGCGATCCCTGCTTAGATCTTTTGAAATATGGCCCATAAGCACTATCTGTTATCAATAAATCTTTCATATCAGAACGTTGAGAACTGCGAGAACTGCGTTTGTACCCCTTGCTTTAAGTATTATGCAGAATATGATTACATAGTCGTGTACCCACCATCTAATTATATCATCAATGGACAACGTACAAGTGCTTTATTCGGTTCCCGCAATTCTCAACATAAAACTGGTTTTGAAAAGAATGTGTCCCTTTGAATGACTATATGTCTGGTCATCTCTTCCCTTCCCAGTTACATAATCTCAAATCACAATCCAATTGTTAACAGTCTTGGTGATATCTAATTCCTGTTTGTATTGTAATGTCATAATAGGGTGATGCTGATAAAGTGAATAGAAAGCTTGCTTATCTGAAGTCAACACAGAATACTTCTCAAAGGTTTGGGCGCGTTGGATTTCTTGGGCTTTTTAGGCCCAAAGTTGATCTCGTGGAGTATTATGAAAAGAAGTTAGAAGATCTAGAAAATAATGCAAGGAAAAGGCAATCATTACTTAGTGGGAAGGTGAGTGTATTATATATGTGAACCTCATGTTACATTGAAGTATGTTTATAAAGTTGTGTCTGTTTGATCATTTTCAATAGGAAGTTCCTGCTGCTTTTGTATCTTTTAAGTCACGGCTCGGTACTGCAGTAGCTTTACACATCCAACAAGGAGAAAATCCTACAGAGTGGCTCACTGAACGGGCCCCAGAACCGCAGGACGTATACTGGCCTTTCTTTTCTGCATCTTTCCTAAGCAGATGGATCGGGAATGTCATGGTGGTTTTCGCGTGTGTTATTCTCACAATATTGTTTCTCATTCCTGTTGGCATAGTACAGGGTCTCACTAATTTGGATCAACTGGAAACCTGGTTCCCTTTTCTAAAAGGTGTATTGAATATGTGAGTGTTAATTCAGATTACTATTTTCTAATAATCTGCTTCATTCTTAAGCTGAAGTTACTTTCCTGACCGATTTGCAGAGCGTTTATTAGTCAGGTCATCACGGGATATCTTCCGAGTTTGATTCTCAAGATGTTTTTATACTTGGTGCAACCTGTCATGATAATGTTGTCGTCTATACAAGGCTACGTGGCGCACAGTCAGATAGAGAAAAGTGCCTGTAACAAGATGCTCTGGTTTACCATATGGAACATATTCTTTGCAAACGTGTTAGTAGGATCAGCTTTGTATCGTGTTAATATCTTTCTGGAGCCTAAGGAAATACCAAATATATTAGCTGCTGCTGTTCCCGGACAGGTATACACATGTTAACAAATACCCTTATGTAATCATATTAATAGGTAATGCTAACATTTTAATGTGTTTTTACAGGCTACATTCTTTATAACATATGTTGTGACATCTGGGTGGACTAGTACGGTTTCGGAACTTTTACGGTCGATGCCCCTTCTTTCCAATTACATGAGAAGACTATTTTCCACCAAAGCTGATGAAAAGTTTGAAGTGCCTTCGCTCCCTTACAGCAGTGAGATACCCAGCATATTATTATTCGGACTTCTTGGAAGTACATACTTTTTCTTGTCGCCCTTAATTCTCCCGTTTCTACTGGTTTACTACTGTCTGGCATACATTATTTACCGTCACCAGGTTAGATGGACTCATGAAATTTATTTCTGTCTATAGCCGTAAACGAACAGAACATTTGTTTAATAAACAAACGAACGAACATGAACAAATATGTCATTCGTTCATTTATGTTTGTGAATGTTCGTTCATTTAAATTCATTTCTTTTGGCTCGTTTACATTCCTATATATTTGTTAGTTTACATTTGCTTAAGTTTGTTTGTTTACATTTGTTAAAGTTTGTTAATATATTTGAAATCTTTTTGCCCATTATTATAAGTTTGCAATTTAGTTTAGTTTTAACAACTTTTTCTGCTCAACAAATTGTTCTTCTCACTAATTATAACTGGTTTTAGCTCAGTTACGTTCGTTCATCTATGTCCGTTCGTTCGGTTACGTTCGTAAACTGTTCTTTATACTGTTAACAAAAGAACCCGAACATTTTCTTTTTCACGAACAAACACGAACAGGAAAACTCCTAGTGTTCATGCTTGATCATTCGTTTGTTAAAGTTAAACAAACAAACGCAAACATGCTCCGTTCGTGTTCGTTCCGTTCACTTACAAGCCTAGCTGTCTATACCAGATATGTAAGCTTTTATCCATTTATTGTAAACAGGCCAAATCTGGTTTGATTTTATCTAACAAATCATACAGATAAAATAAAAAGAATTAGCTTAAAAGGAAACTGATCAAACGGGTCACACGGGTCGATGGTCAGCCAAAGTGTACTCTTAATGAATTAAACCTCATCAATCTTGTTGAGAACATAAATATGTGATTATATTTGACGCATGAAGAGTTTTGACCATAAGCTTATGCTTGCAAAAATTATCAGTTTGACCCGACCCTTGACAAGAACATAAATATGTAATTATATTTGACACGCTAATTTATTATAGGAAGTTTTGAAAAGCTTTGACCAGAAGCCTGCGCTCGCAGAAATTAACAGTTTTGACTTGACCCATCTTGAGCTGCATTAATGTTGGTCTGATGTGTTTTAGACTGTTTAAATAATTAATAAATATGATACTAGTTTTGTTTCTTTTACAGTTACTGAATGTTTATTCACCAAAATTTGAGACCGGTGGAACCTTTTGGCCAATTGTGCACAACTCAATAGTATTTTCCTTGACATTGATGCACGTGATTGCTGTGGGTATATTTGGTCTAAAGAAACTTCCCTTAGCTTCTAGTTTAACTATTCCACTCCCAATCATCACTCTTTTGTTTAACAACTACTGCCGGAAGCGCTTCCTACCAGTTTTCAAGGGATATCCTGCTGAGGTTTGTTAAGAACATTGTTATCTACATTAAATAAACTTTCCCATGCTTATGACTGTGTTTCATAATAATACTTTTTGTACAGTGTATGATAAAGAAAGACAGAAGTGAGGAAGATATGTCTGATTTTCACGAGAGATTAAGGACTGCATATCAAGATCCAGCTTTGAAGCCCCTCAATTTCTCTGGAAGAACTGATGACCACAATGCCCCACTTCTTGCTTCTGAAACGTGACCATGCTTTTTCAACAGGTTAAATTTGTTTGCACCATATTACAAGTTTGATCATAGTTGTAGAAATGAGACCGAACCTGGCTTGACGTGAAATATTTGTTTTAGGTTTTTCTTGTTGTTTAGGATGTAATATAGTTTTGTCATGTTGAAGGTAGAATAATGTCCGATTTGTGATATTAAGCTTGTTTTGTTATTTCCGTTGGATGGTAATTACAATAATATAACACCAAGCTTTTTTTTGAAGCCTTGAATACTATCCAGCAAATACTATGTATTTTATGTACTATGACTTTGTATATGTTAAACCATTCTTTTTCTCAATGCACGTTCGTCAGAAGCTTGATTTCCTAGAATGTTACTCCACAACCATTACTAATTTGTTCTTAATGTTATGACATTGTGTATACTCTTTCCTATATTTATAGCTGTGTTTCAGTTGTCTAGTCTTAAATTCTGCTTACATAAGTTCCTGCTAACACCTCGTTGTACCTTGTGACTTCTACTCTCGGTTAATTATGACTTGCACAAATTTAAAAAAGATCAAACCCTTAATGATAAAGCAACAGTGACGTGCATGTCGTGCGGCGAAAGTTATACCTTGCATCGGACCTGGTTATTACAGCTCTTCAAAAGGTCAGTGAGTCCTTTAGTTATGTCAATGTTGATTAATTATCATAATTTCTATATAAATATGTACTTTGCAAGTCATGGCATATGCCCAGATATTCCTGTATAGTCATGTACTTTTAAAACCTATTAAATATAGTTAGGTTGAGGGTAACCACTGTTCTGTTCATGGAATGCCACATGGAGGAATAAAAATGGCCTTTTGACTTGTCATTTGTTCCGAATATCTAACCCAATCCCCTTCATAATATATTTATCAAGCCCGTTAAGAAAATAACTCATTGCTCCATGTGGCATTTTACCGAAGTATAGCCTCTGAGGAGAAAGATTTAGCATCTCAAACTCTCAAAGTTTCACCAAAAAGTAAATTATATACTAAACCCATAATTACAGTATGATAATGTTGTTTTGCAATTTATAAAATTGTGTTAAGACAATTTAATATTACCATATATTTAGAGTCAAAACCTAACCATCTTAATGAATTGATAATATGCAGGAATAATATATATTAATTGCATTATTTAATTTTATATCTTTGTTAATTGTGTCATTTGTAATATTAAATTGATGTGGATGTCAGCAATAGCTGCCACTAGCCAATTTTGTCTCCTGGCTTTGAACACTATTAGATTCTCCATCAATGTTGACAATAACAATAGATTGAGCATCTAAGCAGATTGTGGTGAGTTCCTACTTGTAACAGTTTGGTCCAACACACCCGTTTTATCCACCCGACCCGTTTCAACCCATACTAATATCTTGCCTATTTTGACCTGTTGTTAAGTCAAGCCAAAGAGGCACCAATAAAGTACTAACCAGTTTAGGGGGGTCAAACTCTCTTTAGAACGGATATTATAAAACATATATTATAGTCCTTGATTAGGTAGCGGAGTAGTGTCCAAATTTCACCTTTTAGGCCAGATTATTAGAATAATCTAGAGATGTGACAACTGAAAAGAACTATGAACTATTCAACTCTATATGTTAACTTAATAAATAACGGTCGTATACCTGAATACTCGATTATTCTAGTCCTTGAATAGGTCAGGAAGAACCGTCCAAATTTCACCTTTTAGACATCATTAAAATAAACAAAAAGATGTGACATACATCATGACTTCTTCGCCTCCTTACTAGTTCTGCATCTCTATATAAACACACCATTTTTAGCTTATTCGTATCTCAACTCAACTAGATACCAAACACCTTTAGATTCCTTTAAAATCACAAATTACACTTGGGGTATGGCTAGGAAGAGAAAGATAGCCACTGGTCAAGAACAGAGCCCCGAGTTCAACATATCTTGGGACGGGATGTTAACTGAATCAGTTGTAACCGTAGCACTAGGTGGGCCCCGGCGAGCCCGGAAGAAATTTGTGGGGGTCCGGCAACGACCATCTGGCAGATGGGTTGCAGAAATCAAGGACACCATACAGAAGATCAGGGTATGGTTAGGAACGTTTGACACGGCTGAGGAAGCGGCTCGAGCCTATGATGAAGCAGCGTGCCTGCTACGTGGAGCCAACACTCGCACCAATTTCTGGCCTTCTCAACCATTTTCATCCACACCCGCACTTCCCTCCAAAGTCACAAGCCTTCTTCTCCGTAGGCTTGAAGCTAGAAACAAGTCTTTAGCAGCATCTGCGTCACCACAGAGTGGTTCTACGCAAACGGTTGATCATTATTCTGTGGTCGCACAACCGCAGGAATTTGGGACTGATGGGGCAGAGTTCTCAGACACATTCTTTACTGACTTTCTAAGAGATCTCGATATGAGTGATCTTTACTGCAACACTACCTTTGAGTCATCTATACCCGTTCATGTGACTCACTGTGATGATCAGGTGGTGGCTCCGAGTTCAAGTGAAGATACAAATAATGGAAGTCAAGTGAAAGAAGATGATGATGATGAAGAAACGATTGATTTCAAGTTTATCGATGAAGTGGGGTCTGCGTCCACCTGCAGCTTCTCTCCGTTTGATATAGCTCAAGAAATTGATCTGGAACCTAGAGAAGAAGATGACGAGCCATTGACTATAAGTGAAGCAATGAAAAGAATGAAATACGAGCGGAAGTTCTCGGCTTCTCTTTATGCTTTTCATGGTATACCCGAGTGCTTAAAGCGAAAGTTTGGAACAGGAGGGTCCAAAATGCAAAATGGAGCAACTGAAGAGGCCAAAAAAGCGATGGTAGAAAACAATAAGGCGAGTGATGTGGGTTCGAGTGATGGAGAATTATTGCTTTGGAGCTCCCTTGATCTTCCTACCATTTGCTATGTTAGTTAGACTCGATCATATGCGTTTATATAGTTTATGATACTTGTTAATGGTTTTAATAGTGAGAGTGAAGATACCTAATACTTTTGTGTTTGTTAAGATTGTATGAGTTTTTGTCCATTGAATTTGGATTCAATATACGACCTGTTCGTTTAACATCCCCTTGTTGTCCGGGTTTGGTCAAAAGCTCAGCCTAAAATGCTTGTCAAGTCCAATGGTTTTGGTCATAGTCCAGTCCATGAAGGACTAATGGTAAAAAAACTCATTACGCAGTATTATGTGTTTGTTACGAAAAATTTGTTTCAACTTACAGTTGGTTACAATTACATAATAAAAATAGATTAGAAGACGCTTGACATTTATTGATTTGTAACTTGTAAGGAGTTTTCATTCGTCTATTATATCTTCTCAGTTCGTCTGGAAGTACAATGTATTTTTTTAAGGTTACTAGTGTTCTCGCTTGTTAGAAGATGCATCATATACATCTAGCCTTAAAAACAGTTTCCAATATATATATGATTCATACGAGAGGTAGTTAATATGCAGAAGATATGTGTTGCTTTCTTTTCGTTGACTATGTTAGTGATTATCGGGATAAACTAAAAGCAAAGCAAGAATCTGAACAAACATTGATACGAGTTAAAAGATGTGTAGTGCATGCTCATTCGAGATATTACTAATGACAACACACCTTATAGGGTTTCAAGATTATGGACTATGGGGTTTCCAAAAAGGCACCACCCCTTGGTTCGGTTTGGGGCAGCGCCAGGTGGGGTCCAAAGGGCAGAGCAACTCATAGAGCAACACAAGTACAATTGAAAGTTCATTCGGGTTTGCATGACCGATGAAAAATTAAATAGAAATTATTATTAGTGATAACTGAGATAAAAAAACAACTTTACCCATCAATGCCAAATGGGATAAACAATAAGTTACTACTAATTAGTGGCAACTTGGTAGTAGTGATAAGTTACTACTGGCCAATAGTAATTTAGATCAATGGTAAGTGTAGGGAGTAGTAAGTCTTTACTACTGATGGAGTTTTTCTTAATGATTTTTATGTCGATGTAATTGAATAACTAATGCCAGTTATAACTACCAACTGAAATGTATAATGGCTCTCCATCTATAAAAGGGAATTACTTGATCTAATTCTAGTATAATATGTGTTGATAGTCGCTTTTGTGTAAATGTACATACAAGTTTTAAAAATAGTGCGTCAACTATTTCAGATAGCGCATTTAATAAAAACTATTATTGTGCACCAAATTTTTATGTATATGCTAGTGTTTTATGCTCAATTGTGCATAAATAATTATTGTTTTGTAGTGCTTTAAAATTGCGTGACATAATCATATGTGAGATGCGTCAAATATTTAAAGCTACTTACTGGTTAATGGCATGTCAACTTTGTATGTATGTATTTTTTTCGTTTCTTTTATAATAATTATCTATACTATACTAGTTTGTATCCTGCGTGACACGCAGGTTACTTTTAGTTTTTATTTTTTATTTTTTTATTTTTATATATTATTGATGATTTAAGATGTTAATTAATTAATATTGATAGGTTAATAATAATATTTTACAAATGTGGACATGCAAATGATAAATTTTCTGAAGTTGTCATATCATGTAATCTCTGTGGTTGAGTGATGGGACATGCTAGGAAGTTTCAAACGATTCATTCGGATCATGCTTTTATCCCTTAACATGTTTATTTTGCAATAGTGCTTTAATTATTTATTTATCATGGTTTTTAAAACAGTTTGTTTACAAATTCAAATTTGTTCGCTGGCATATGAGCAAAATGATTGAAGATGGTTATCATCTTCATCACAATGAATCACTAACATATATTGGTAATATATGTCTGAAGAATGATTATACAGCAAATAAATGTTTGATTATTGTTTCCATACAAAATATATAATTTACCATTATTGTATCAAACTTTAAATCCTCGTTTGCTTCCAAGAATGCGCAGATTGTAACAATATGCCATTCTCACAACTCTCTTTCCATCCAATCTTCTACATGAGTTTAGAACATACTTAATAACTGTAACCACTTCGCCTATATCGTCATCCTCCACAACACCACTGCCGCCCTTATCACTGGTTTGACTATTTGTTGTTTCTCGGAACCATCTTGAACTTTATCAAAACCTCTTTCTTTACACTATTAATTAACAAAAAAACATTAGGCATAAAGTTTCATGCCCAAATTCAGTAATTTGTGTCCTTTTTTTCATCCCTAAAACTTTCAATCCCAAAACTAACAAACCTGAACCCACTATATAATCCAGATAAATTGCAATCTATCTGTTTTAAAAAACCCAAGATACCGACAATTATACCAACACAATTATCTTTGTTGTAAAGGATATCAACTCATGTTTTACTCAAAGTGAACCCTAATAATGTATGCACCAAATACTAATTTATTTTATAACAATTTATATAGTTACTAAGTAATCTAAAAGATGCACATTGACAATTTTAACTAATTTTTACAAACGTGTTTAACCGATCAAACCAACACTCGTGAGTGATTAAAATGCCACAACCCACACAAACGTGTTTAACTAATTTTGCAAAGCCACTAAACGCATTTTATTTACTGTTTTCCGCCCCCAAAACACTGGAAAATCTGCACCCTCGGCTACTTTCGTTTAGCCATCCAAACTCATAACGGGTAATCATTTGTTAATCTTCAATACTTAAACGTCCCCGTTGAACCTTAAAAATTTAGATGAAACCTCACTAATATGTAAATTTAGAATCAAAAGCACTTAGCAAGGTACCTTTTTATGTCGTTAGATTTAAACGCTGATTGTTTAGGTTCCTTTCTAGTGACTTGCTGAATCTTTGCTCCCTCCGGACATATAATTGTAACTATGGTAAATACCAATTTGGTTTTCGGTATTCATATCCGTAATAAGCCAAAAACATTCAGCTGCCAAACAATAAAGCAACTGGGAACCTAACTCTAAAGGTAAAACCTAAGATTTTTCAAAACTTACAAGTGCAAATTTAATACAGTGCCTCTTGCAAATTTAAAATAACACAAAAGAAAATTGGTTTACAGAGTAATCCATTTGACTTAAAAGTCAACATGCCATCACATATATATTAATAATGTAACAATTTTAATCTGTATTCGGTGCGATGCGGCTGCTCTAGACCTATCCGTGTAAGGGAAACCGATGGACCCTCTAAATAATAGCATAACAAACTTTGTTTTATTCACAAAAGCAGAATGTTAGGATGCAAACAGATGTGCCTATTGAAAGCTTTTGATCCTATACAAAACAACCAAATCAATATATATATTTTTGTTATGTATATAAATTTTCCATTTATGCTTGGACCATAATAACATTCGTTTATTGAATAAACAAACATAAACAAACTTCTGTCAAACGGTTCATTTACTTTGAATAAAGAAAACAGTTAACATTGAACCCAATAATACACTTCGCATCATTAGATATACCTTGTTAACATTGAACGCGATTCGCCAAAGAACCTACATCATCAGGTTTAATATGAATAATGAGTTCTAGGCTATTATTTCAGTTCTAGGCTTTAGAAAGGATTTATCATAAAATACACTACAAATCCATAAATACATCTCTACACACAAATTTAAAACTAATTAACATAAATATGGTGTAATGACGAATTGCTATATAGTTTCTTACATATTATAATAGCACAAAAATCATCATATTAAACTTTGGAATCAACAAATGAAGTACCCGTGGTTCAAAGTTTAATGAAGAGGAATAACCAGGCACCAAACATGTCACTCCACCGATCACCAACCTCCATCACCATCTCTAACACCAATCAATCAACAAAATCAATTAGGGTCAGAGAATTAGAGATTTGATATTAAAAAAAGAAGGGTGAAGATACCTTTAATGCAGATCGAGACTTGAGAATCTAGAATCAAACATCAATGACCCAAAAAATGGCATATATTTGGGGCTTGCAAATTTGAATCACAAAAAATCACTTGTAATGCATCTCAATTATTGAACCAAAGACTGTTAACCTAAAATTTTTAACCTCATTTAAACCACAATTTGAAAACTAAAAACAAAATATAAAATAATTCGGAAAGAAATTAATAGCCAAATGAGTAACAACGAAAACAGAAGCTTCAAAAACTTGAATTGGTGTAAAATTAATCAAATCACCCGACTTAACTAAATCAAAACCCATAAAAGGTAAAGCTTAGACGAAATCGAAGTCAACGTTTTAGGGTTCGTGACCTGCATACCAAATTGAAATTGATTAAATTAGGGTTTTCTCTATATGAATCCTTTCGGATTAGGGCTTTTATATTCAGAGATTAGCAGGGTTAGAAATCAGTTTTTAATCATCTATTGGCAACTAAAAACAAATCAATAGGATCGTACTAACCTTGAATCAAAGTATAGTAGCCCTGGTTTACATCGGATTGAAGGAGATTGAATGGGTAGCGATTGTTGATTTAGGGTTGAAGTGATGGTAGTCAACGTTATATTAGATTGGTTAGGGTTTCAAGTTTGAAGTAAGGAGATGAAAGGGGACGGTGGTTTGTCCTTGGCAGGTACGATACCCGTATTTGAGATGTTATGACCCGTGTAAAAGTTAAACGGGTCAAACCGGGTTAAATCAATGAGATAGAAATAAAGAAATATGATGGCTCTAGAGAGAGTAGGGAACAATGTGAGAATGACACATAAGATTTTATGTTAGGCAATTATATAGATAGTTAGATATAATACATCAAACAAGGGCAAATTAAGACACTCATTTTTAAGTAATTTACAACACTTAAAGCTAAGGGTGTTCATCGGATCGGATAACGGATTACTCAGGTTATTCGGTTCGGGTTATTCGGATTTGAAAATTTTTGGACCTATCCGAAATCCAATCCGATCCGAATTAGGAATATTCCTATCCGATCCGAATCTATCCGAATTCAATTCGGATCGGATTCGGATAATATCCGAAATTATCCGAATAGTCCGAAATAAACCTAAAAAATTTTCGTATTTTTTTGTTCATAACATTTAATAGTTTAGAATCACAATAAACGTACAAACCAAAAAATACGAATTACTCTTAACAAAAATTTAAAGTTTAAACTTCAAATAATAGTCTAATAAATATACGAAACCGGAAAATACCACTAAAAACATGTTTTTTATTCGGATTAAACGAATATCCGAACAATCTGAACAATTCGAATTTTTCAAATTCCATATCCGAATCCGATCCGAATCCGAATTAGTTATTCGGATATTCGGATTGATCCGATCCGAATAAGAATTCGGATCGGTTTATTTGGGTTTCGGTTTCGGTTCGGATTTCGGTTTTTTTCGGATTTCGGATTTCTTGAACACCCCTACTTAAAGCATGAGGTACATGTGTTAGTAAGGGTAAGCTTGTCTTTTAAACACAATCCATTCAACTTACAAGTTTGGTCCCTCATCTTTAATCATATTATGTTTTTAATTTAAGTTGTAAACTAACTTCTCATCCATGATTTTTAAACGACTATAGCATTTTCAAACGTTAATATTTTTATAAAAAAACTACACCATAAAAACAAGCATTTTATTCTCTTTAATTTGGATATGATATTGTTATAAGTTTTTTCATTTTAAATAAATTAATATGTTACGTAGGGTTGTTCAGTGTCGGTTTTGATGGTTTTTAAGTTAAACTTGTGAGCCCAACCGCTAATACTAATTTTTTTGTCGTCCAAAACCAAACTCAACCATTGAAAGTTGAAACCAAATCGTTACTAACGGCCTGGTTCCAGTTTGGTTTCACAATTTAAATTTTAATAATAAATTTAGTTTAAAATAATTATTAATTTAAATATACCATAAATTTTAACTAAACACCAACATAATATGATACTTGAAAGGATCATAAATAAAAAATGATAATTTTAGCCATATAAATGGTAAATATTGATTGAAGATCTAGGACGTGAAATAATAACAACAAAGATCATAAAATAAATCATACTGCAATTAGGTTAACTTGAAGACTTATAGCCAAGTTATTTGCAATAAAAAGATTATGTTCAATTAAATTTTAACTATATCTAATATATATTACAAAACATATATAATAATTAATAATAAAAAACGTTAAAATGCATTCAACATTTACAGTCTAGTCTGGTTTATCACGGCCGGTTGCCAGTATAAACTGCGAACCAACCGTTCACTACGCTTTGACAATTTTGAAACCGACCAACAAACCGGAACTAAAAAAAAGAAAAAAGAAGTCAAACCAATGACCGGTTTAAACGATTTCAAGGTTTTAATACGTGATTATTTTCTAATAGTGCATCTTTTGATTTAAACCCATATAATATAAGAAGCTATTTTTGTTAACATTTAGAATAAACTAGTATTTCGACCCCGCAACGCGCGGGAGGTTGTGAAACCATTGCCGAATACAATAACAAAAATGAAACATTTCATTGAACACAACGAACCATAGCTACAAACATATTACTCTCGTAACAAAGAGTACAACCACCAATACAAAGGGTCACAAACAGCCGTCAACACATGTCAACAATTTCCAACAAACAACCAAAAGACCCACACATGTTTGAACAGGAGTGGTTTACAGAAGTTATCATAGCCACCCCCACCAAATACGGCCTAAAACAGCAATAGTAAATCCTCCTCAACTCAGTTCAACTTGAATCAATACACCTCCAATGGTAAACCCTGCAACACATTAATCTTAAGATCCAAATTTTTAAAAGTAAATTCAATGTTAAAATGGCATACCTATCATGAATGCATACATTTACACTTCAAATCTTAAGATCCAAATTTTTAAAAGTAAATTCAATGTTAAAATGGCATACCTATCATGAATGCATACATTTACACTTCAATCAGATCACATATCTCAACAATCTGCAAACAATTTAGAAGCAGTAACTCTTGTGATATTTAAATTCTCTTAAAAGGAAAACTAAAAGAGAAAACATGTTGATTTCAACTTAACAAACAATGACCAATGGGATTTAAGAAAATGTAGTTATACAGAGATGGCGCAACGAAAAAAAGAGCAAGTTTGAAAGAAAATTTTTAACCTACACCTGTGAATTAAGTCAAAACATGTGGCTTTTGGTATATTGCTCATAGTATTTAACAATATAGGCAAAACGTAGAAGCTTTCAAATACAAAAGTAACCCCGAAACCCCCACCCCAATTTTGCACAACCGTGCCTCGAAACAATAGACATTAACCAACAACACACATAGGAGACAAAACAAAACAATAAACGTCAACCAACAACACAAAGAATAAAATTAAATACACGCTAAACACAAAAAATAACAAATTAAATATACACTAAATTTTGTAAAAATTTAGTGGCTCAAAAACGAACATCATGACCTAAACTCAAGAATCTGACAACTGAATTAAAATAACCCACAAAAAAATAAAAAATTCACGCGGTGTTAACCAAGGCTCAGGTCCGGCACACTGCTGCAACATAGATTGCCACGCGTGAGACCAGGACATCATCACAGCCATAAACAACAGGGAAGATGACAGATTCATTAACCAATAGTCCTCCATCAAAATAATCCGAATTACAGAGTAATCATCACCAAATATGCGAGAGTATAACTGTTAAGTGATATGTGTGCTTATAAACTCAACCCAATTAGAAACCTTGATTTTCCATCAAACATAACTCAATACCAATTTATAGATGGTACCAGAAAAACCAAATAAGGCATTTCATCAAACACCTTGCATGCGTGAAAAGAAACCATACCAGTTTCAGGTACCAAATCAAACCATGAGTTCTTTCATTAAAGATTTCCTGAACAAATGGCATACAAAGCCTAGGGTTCCTGAACAAAATCAGACAACAACACTGATAAATCCACCACCGCCAGAGGCAACGGCGTACACATGCGATTTAAAACTTATACCACAAGGACGAAGGTGACAGCCAGTGAACCACCACAGACCTTTCACAATCACCACTCCGCCGCCACCAAGGTTTGGTCGGAGATCGGTGGATGGAGAAGCGTAGGAGGGAGTCAAGTCTCCGAGTAAAGTACGCAGCCGACACCACAGTCACCTAGGTTTCGGTAACAGTAGAAATCGAAGGAGCAACAATCACATCCAACAACCACCATCGAAACGGATGTGAGAAATAATAATGAAACGGTGGGATGGAGACTGAAAAAGTGAAAACTGGAAAGCAAAGCAAAGAAAAGAAATAGAAAAAGTATACACACTTGTATTAGATTAATAAACTACTGATGGTGATGGTGCAGTTTTCAGCAAAAGCACGTGTAAAGGAGGAAGATACGTCTGAATACAATCGAAAACACACAACATGTGATGCAACATCTTAAGCCTTAAATAATGTAGAACATAGGGTACAACATAGACATCAAAAGCTACAAACAGCAATGCTGCAGAAGAAAGTTGAAAATTAATATATATGATAATAATATTAATAGTGACAACATACTAATATTGTTAAGGTTACAATAATACATGTGTGTAAAAGGTATACAAGTTTGTTGAAGAATATAACCACAACTGAAAAGACCATAAATGATTAGTGGTTTTCCAAATAAAACTAGTATGAAACGAATGTATGCGATAAAGCAAATAAAACTAGTATGAAAAGAATGCAAATAAACGTACTAGAATTTAATCATATATTTGTGTTGTGCGGGCATAAATGTATTGGACTCACCAATCACCATGAATGTGCAAGCAAAAGCATAATAATACATACAAAATGAGAGGTGGGAATCTTGTTCCTCCAAAACCCATCGTTTTTATAGGAAAAAAAAAACATTCAAAAGAATCATCATCATCATCATCATCATTTCTATAAATTTAAAAAATTCACAAACCTCCCATTGGTTTCACAAACAACAACAATCAACCAACCTATAGGCTATAGGTTAATTAGGTTCAACCCCGATCCGACCCCTTCTCCTCCCCTCTCCTCCCATGATCTGATCAATCGAGCGAGAGAGCGAGGAGATTGTAACTTCATCACCCTCTTCATTATTATTCTTTCTTTATATGCATACCAATTGAAAAAATGTTGATCTTTATTTGCAGAATTATTGAATTTATGCTGGCATTTGTCGTTTTGAGTTTTCAAGATCAAATGTTATTTGCAGCATCGACACGTTAAGAAAGAAAAAGAGGGAAAATGGGCGGATGTACTTCAAGCCCGGCTAGAACGATAAAACCAATGAAATCACTGCGTCGGCATAGCAAAAAGATACGTAGGCCTGAAAAACTTAAGAAGAAGAAGAAGACCGATGCCGGAGACCCCCCGGTTGACACAACCGTCACCTGCAGGGAAGTGTCTTCTGATTCTCTTGAACCCGCTGATTTGCACACTAGTCAAAGTGCCGCTAATGGTACAAGTTGTTTACTCCTTATTCTAACTCGGTTTGGTCAAAACATGTCGGGCCATGTTGACCCTAAACAATGTTTTTTAACGTTCACACAATAATCTAACTTTGTGAATAAAATGATAGTTTTTATGTGTCCAACATACTTGGCCCATGTTCTTTTAAGTTTTTGTTAGTTTTTTGGTTTCATCTGTTTAGCTCGTTAAAGACATGAGCATTCTCGTGTTGCAGTAGACGAACCTTGGTTTGATTCCGTTAGCAGCATGGAAGATTCTGAATCTGATGATGACTTTAGTAGCGTGAATGGAGGTAACTTCTCAAACCGGTTTTTTAAATTTAAACCAATTATCGCGTTCTTAGAACATTTTCTTAAAAAAAAATATGTCATTTTGTATCAATACCATGTTAAATGGGTTGAAAGTCGACGGCATATTCAAAGGATTAAAAGGCCTTACTCAATTTCTTTGATTGGTTAAAGACGATGATCCAAACCGGGACGATGACGTGGCATTCTTGGACAACATAAACCGCGAAACAAGCCCTACAAACAAGTTAGGACGTAGTTACAGTAGCTATAATGGTGACAAAAACCAAGCACCGATCTGGAATCCAGACGCACCACAACTGTTTCATTCTGCTAGTTTCCATGATAATATAACAAACACATCAAACTCAGGCTCACAGAACTTGACAGGAAAACCCACAGTTATTAAGCTCGCAAAGAAAAAAACCGATCACAATGGAACTCGTACGTATAAAACACTCTAAAAGATTTACTTATATGGTTTTGTTTCAAGAAACCATGATGAATCAAATGAAATGAAATGCAGGTGCTACAGAAAAGTTCTTTTATCGTCCACGGGCTGGATTCTTGATTCCGTGTTGTACAGATGAGAAACCTACTCCTGGATGTTGGTCAGCTATTGAACCGTCCAATTTCACTCTCAGAAGCGAAAATTATTTCAAGTATTTCATCAAATTCCCTACCTTTATAAACATCAGATCATTTTAGAGACGTGCAATTGGGCCTGGGCCTGGGCCTGAGCTGAATCAGGCTTGTGGCCTAAACTGGTTCAGGTTAAAACCTGGTCGGTTGGGTCAAAGAAAGTCAAGCCCGGTCTTTTTTTTAATCAAATTTTCATGTTCATAAACTCAGGTCATTTTAGAGATGCACAATCATTCCTGGGCCCGAATCAGATTTTGGCCCAAACCTGTTCAGGTTGAAACCAGGTCGATCGGGTCAAAGAAAGTCAAACCGGGTTTTTTCATCAAGTTCCCACCTTTATAAATATCGGGTCATTTTAGAGAAGCACAATCAGTCCTGGGCCTAAATCGGGTTTTGGCCAACGCCAATTTTTTCCTCAAATTCCCCACGCTCATAAACATTGGGTCAATTTAGAGATGCACAATCAGTCCTGGGCCCGACTCCGATATTTGACAAAAGCGGTTTGGTTCCAACCAGGTTTTTGAGGGGAAAAGGATCTGATTTGCCAGTTGACCGGGTTGGTTTCAGATTTCAACCCTTCTGCTTGGGTTCAAAATCGGGCCCGGTTCCCAACCCGGGTTTTTTGTGCATCCCTAGTTCTTATAACAGACTGAGAAGGGTAGAATTGTATTTGTTTCCATGTAACTATAACAGATCAATGGCCATAATTTGCAGAGACAAATCAAAGAAACCGGCTCCAAGTTACTGTCCCTACACTCCATTCGGTGTGGATCTGTTTGTATGCCCGAGAAAAGTCAACCACATTGCCAAACACCTCGAGCTTCCTAAATTAAAAGGCGATGGAAAATTGCCACCTCTCCTCATTATCAATATTCAGGTTTGTTTTTACAAATTCAATACCGCTTAAATTAATATAAAGAAAGACCTAATATTATATTTGCTGCTACAGTTGCCTAGTTGCAATGCTCAAATGTTCCTCAGTGACAGTGATGGTGAGGGTTTAAGCCTCGTCTTATACTTCAAACTGTCAGACACGTACGAGAAAGACACATCCGCTCAGTTTCAAGACAGCATTAAAGTAAGTAAGATGTCTGGTTACTTATGTCATATTCTGTAATTCATATTCTAGAGTGAATGAACATGTGCAGAATTTAGTGAATGATGAGATGGAAAAGGTGAAAAGTTTCAGAAAAGAAACGATTGTAGCGTTTAGAGAGCGGTTGAAGATAATGGTGGGTGTGGTCAACCCGGATGACCTCGTGTCTAACAGCACCGAGAGAAAGCTTTTGCACGCTTACAATGAAAAACCTGTCCTTTCACGCCCTCAACATAATTTCTTTCGGGTACTTTCCATTTTAAACTCAATATTAATCAAGTAATGTAAAACCGCTCTTAACTTAACAATCTCACGTATCTAAACACAGGGATCAAATTACTTTGAAGTTGACCTGGACATTCATCGGTTTAGTTACATAGCAAGAAAGGGTTTAGACGCGTTTCGTGAACGCCTTAAAGACGGGATAATGAACCTAGGCCTAACAATTCAGGTAACTTAAAAACTAAATCATTTTCTACAAACAAGTGCATAAATGATTACCTGTTTTTGAATAAAACAGGCTCAAAAACCAGAAGAGTTGCCAGAGAAAGTGCTATGCTGTTTGAGATTAAACAAGATTGACTTTGTTAATCGTGGTCAAATACCGACGTTAGTAGCAGGCGATGAAACTTAACTTCATCCTGTTGATTCCTACTTCATATATGTTCTTGGCCCCATTTGTACATCAATCCTGAGATTTATTTAAAAACAATGTGAATTTTTTATGTCTCCTGAGCTTGGAATGAGAAGAAAAGAAAAGAAAAGAAAAGGAACAATTTTTTCTCTCTTTATGTGAACTTTTGAGCCAATGATACGGTTCGCTGTTGTAGTTTTGATGTACCCATTGACATTTTTGTTACAGGTTTTGTAAATACAGGATCATTTTTCATTATCATTCAACACTGCCTGAGACTATCTTTTTTAGTTTGATTTTAAATCTGGCCATGAACTGCTTGTTTATAATTGGTGAAGTGTTGACTTTTGTATGTACCTCAATCAGTACTGGGATTTATGAGTTCTTGAACTCCAAAATTTTGTTTGACCTAGTCAGCGGTGGGACCAAGTGTCAAAAATGGTTTCTTGTTCAACCTGTCATAATTACAAATGCACAATCTTCAACATCATTGTAAAGTAAAGTAAAGTGATCAATATCCAATTTTACAACAAAACAATTAAATTTGACTTCTAAAGTCAACAATTTTAACCTAAATTCTAAGGGGAACTTACAATCAGTAAATCCTGAGAATTATGTACTTTTGATGAATCAAAAGAACCAGATTTATTAACACTTTTCACCCTACAATTTCTAAATCCACTGCAAACAACGCTAGTAGACTTTACATTGTCTGGCATCTGTTGGGCGGCTGCATGCGCCGACACTATACCGTCACTCATGGTAAAATTTCTGCCACATCTTCTCCTTGCCCATACAAAACCACCATTTGAAGTTGTTGCTTGAGTCGGGAGTGCACAAAGACCTTCATATTTAGACCCTTGTGATACTTTTAAACATGAACCATCACCATCGTTTCTTCTTCCACTATTCGGGGCGTCTGTAACGCCAGCTTTACCGAAAGAAGTTTGTTCTTTGTTAGGCAGGTACTTTGGCAAGCTTGCAGGATCACACGCATACGGTTTCGTATGGAAATACTGTTTACATTTAACAGAAACTGGTTAGAACTAACATACAGCAGTCAAAACTCTTCATTTAGGTCAATGACATGCTAGTGTACAAACATACCTCAGCTTTTAGCGCAGATGTGGCGGTCCCACGCTTGCAAGGGTCTATAGAAAGTAACGTGTGGATAAGGTCAACTGCAGTCTCCGGTAGCTGTTTACACGTTTCCCGAAGACTGCTTTCATACGCGTGATGCGGTTTAAACATCGTTGCAAGCGGAAGCTTCGACTTGTTCCAGTATTCATCAGGCGGTGTTCCACATAGCTTCAATATTTTGTGCAATTGTTCCACCTGAAAAAGATGTAAAATTACACATTACGGATGTATACATACATATATATATGTGTACGTATAGATTACAGTTTTTATATGTTTTCACCTCAGTTCGGCCCTTGAGAATCGGTTTGCCGAAACAAAGTTCAGCAAAAACACATCCGACACTCCAAAGGTCAACCCCCGTCCCATAATTTGTGCATCCTAGAAGAAGTTCAGGAGGCCGATACCATAAAGTCACCACATGACTAGTCAATGATTCCCTGCACTCAGGTCCATGGAACTTCGCTAGACCAAAATCACCAATCTTTAATATTCCCTCATTATTCACCAAAATATTTGCTGTTTTAATGTCACGATGTAGAACTCCAAGAGAATGACAATATTCAATACCGCTCAATAATTGTTTCATATAGCATTTAATCTGCATAAAACACAACCTCATTTAGCTGCATTTAATCTTTGTTACATTGAATTATTTAGTTCATTTTGGTTAGTTAGATGTTACTAACCTGGGAGTCAGTGAACTTAATATCGGGGCATGATAATAATCCAGCGAGATCATGCTCCATATACTCAAAAACAAAGTATATATTACATGATAATGTGGATGTTATTAACCCTTCTAGTTTCATAATGTTAGGGTGGTCGAGCGTACGGAGGATTGTGATTTCTCGAGCCATGAACTTCACACTATCGGGTTTCAAATTGTGAAACCGCACCTTTTTTAGCGCATAAAATCTACCAGTTTTCGCGTGACGCGCTTTGTACACACTACTATATGAACCTTGTCCAATCTACATAACAAAAACATTAAAAAATCACATCATTGTTCCTACAAAATCAAGATTTTAAAACAAATGCTGTACCTTTTCCAATCTTTTGAAGCTATTCGATTTCAACGGTAACCAACCATCAATGGCTTCACCAGCAACTGCACTAAGCCAAGAAGGCCATCCAGCAGCCACATGTTCGGCTTCCTTAAATCTTTCGACTTTCAAATCATTCAAATCACCCGGATCGAAACCCGAACACCCTCCGTCGTCTCGACGATTACCATCACTCTCCAACTTCTTAATAACATGTCCATCATTATAATCAAGATCAAGATTCTTGAGATACCTAACCACATGCTTGGAATTAACACAACCCATGATGTAAAAAATCAAACCCAGTTGAGAAAAGCCCTAAATAGAGAAAACCCTAATTTGAAAAACTTGAAATTGGGGTGTGATTGATGCGAGACAAGCGGAGGAAAAATGAAATTGAATAAAAGGAAAGTGAAAGAATGTGAGAGTGATGCTTGTGGGGCCAATTTGATGATGATCATCATGATCTCTAATTTGGTGTGCTCTGCAACAGAGAACTAGGGTGTTAAAAAGATGATGGTGGTGGTGCAGAGTGAGAAATTGGGGATTCACCAACCGCTTAATTGCCTCAACGAACAGAATAATAATAATCATTAGGGTGGTCCAATCTTGTTTATTGGTGACCGAATTAATCATTTGCTTCTCCTTAATCATTTTGTTTGTTTTTTGAATGGTTTTGCAATATATATTTGAATGAATATTATGCCATATGTTTGTAATTGGCAAAATGGCAAAACAGGTCCTTTATGGTTTTTCAATAGTCGTCCTTTAGAAAACTTAATGGCGGAAATCATATTCTGTGTTTCCAAAATGTTGCACGTTACGTCCTTTTCCACTAACCCAGTTAGATTTTTTCGTTAAGTCTCATCACATGATATGCACGTGAGGGTAAAAACGTAATTTCATCTCCCAGATCATTTCCCCCTTTTTATAACACTCCCCCGTCTTTTCCCTCATTCGATTAGAAATTAGGGTTACCAGCCGTTATCAAATTGGGGGAAAATTGGGGGGAATTACGAGCCGTGAATGATGGTGTTCTGTGAGTGTGGTAAAGAAGCCGTGATTAAAACCTCTTGGACGGATAAAAATCCAGGTCGTCGGTTCTACTCATGCCCTGTCCAGGTACAATTTCCTATTTCTCTTCTTGAATTAGGGTTCTGTGAATGTGCTTAACACGAGTAATTATATGTTTTTGCTTGAAATTAGGGTTCAAATTGCAAATTTATTGGATGGTTTGACCATAAAAAGTGTCAAAGGTGCATGGACATCATACCTGGTCTTCTCAGAGCTAAGAACAGTCTTGAGGAAGCTAATAATAGTCTTGAAGAAGCTAAGAACAAGCTTGAGGAAGCAAACAAGAATCTGGGATACAAAGCAAGCAAAATGAAAAGGATGTTGATTGCTAGTTGGATATGTTTCATAATCTATGTACTTTTGTTCTAGATGAATGTAGCTTTTATTTAGGTTAATAAGGTGTTTGTGTTGTCTTTTATTGTTGATTGTTGTTGTTGTTGACTTATGACACCATCCTAATGTAAGTTTTTTAAGGTTTATTGCCCTTTCAAGGTTGTATTGGTTGTTTTTCAGGTTTCAATTGTTAATTTTGACTACACATTTGCACTGCACTAGACACATTTTGACTGCACTAGGCACATTTTGACTGCAAATAACCAACTTTGACTGCACTAGACACATTTTGACTGCACTAGACATATGTTGACATTAAATAACCAACTTTGACTGCACTAGACATGCTGAATGCAATAACCACAATGTGAATGCAATATAAAGTAAAAAAAAAAATCAACCAAAGTCATTACCTCAATTAGTCAAAGACATTCACTAAAAAGGGATTACATAAAGTAAAATAAAGAGACTACCAAAGTCATTACATAAACCATTCAAATAAAGACATTACATCTACCATTCAACCAGTCATTACATATCCAAATTCAAAACACCAAATTATCATCCTAAAGTCATTAATCCAAGTTCAAAACACCAAATTACCAACATCCAAACATACATTAACACATACATAAACTAAAACATATTCCAAAAGACAAATCATCCTTACATCCTGCCCAATCTTCCAGAAGACCAATCACCTTGCCTGCTTGCATGTCCTTATGTTGTGTCCTGTATTTCCACACTTTGAACAAGCTCCTTTGGTTTCTTTATTTGACAACTTACCACCTTGAGTCAAGTCCTCTAACTCAAATGCTGATCTCTTCCTAGCCTTCTTTGGTCTACCAACTTGTTTGTTATGTTTGGGAGGAGTAAGAGCTGTAGGAACTTGAGACCTTGGCCATAAGGGCCTGCCATTGATTGGATTGATCTTGAAAGAATAAACTTGTCTCCATGTGTCCATTCTATGCACTGGATTAACCCAGCTTTCCACTGCACCAACCCTTCCACCATTAAGAGCCTTGTTCCAAATTGCTGCCACCACATGTTCACAAGGAATACCTGGGTTGCATATATAACATAGTTCAAACACTACCCAACTACCCAACTAACTACATAATGAAATACAATAGACAATTGTGTACCTGTCAGCTCCCACCTTCTGCATGTACATGTCCTCTTAACCAAGTCAACAACTCTTTGCTTACCTGGTCTGCCACTAACCTGATATAGATCTCCCCCATTCCACTGAACAGTATAATGTGCTGCATTTGTCCTGATGTTTGCAACTCAGTGGTGGCAGTGAGTGTAAGCAACCCTTCACTCTTATCTATAACCTCCAAAACATTCACTATCCGTATCATTAAGTATTCCCTTATGTATTCAAGTGCTGATATGATAGGCATGTCTCTGCCTTCCACAATCTTACCATTAAAAACTTCACACATGTTAATCAACATATCAGACACTGCCCTCCCTATGAACAAATCAAAGTAGTTGACACATTAAAGATGACAGTTGACACATGACACAAAGCTAAAGATGACAGTTGACACATTAAAGAGATAAAGTGCATACCTGAGAAGTGTGACTTAGACCAATGTTTAGGATGAATGTTGGACAACCACAAGTGGGCATCCGGGTTGAATGCTTTCAACTCATCCATTGCTGTCTCAAATTCAGGAATTGTTGTTGCATGAGCACACTTATATAACAGATCTTTGTACAACTTCCCTTTATAAGTTGCTTTAAAGTTCTCATGAATATGCCTAACACAATATATGTGCTCAGCACATGGTAACAAATTTTCAATAGCAGGAAGAAGGCCCTGTTCAATAAAGTTACAACTTAAATCCAGATATAGTGCAGTGTACAAGAAAGTTATAACTTAAAAACAAACATAAAATTAGTAACATACCTTTTGTCTATCACTCATGAAAGTGAAACATGAGTTTGGACCCAAATCCATATCATCTCCTAAGTTTTCTAGGAACCAAGTCCAAGAGCTGAGATTTTCTGTCTCTACAACTGCAAAAGAAACTGGGTAGATTCCATTATTTGGGTCAACTCCAACTGCAGATAAAATTTGACCTGGGAATGGTCATTTCATGAATGCACCATCTAGACCCAGTAGATCCCCTCCCTATTGCCTTAAACCCTTGCTTTAAAGCACCAAAAAAAACATAGATCATTTTGAACCTTCTAGTTGGTAGATTTGTGCCTGTGCCCTCCTCAACCTGAATTTTTACAGCGGTACCTGGATTTTGTTTTTTCAATTCAAACACATAATCCCTAAGCATACCATACTGTGTTGTGTAATCCCCTTGCACCATTTTCTTGGCTTTAGCCCTAGCCCTGTATGCTTTTAATCTGGAAATTCTTAGTTCATATTGTCTTTGAAATTGCTCTTGCACAGACTTGACAGGTATTTCAGGGTTGGAGTGAACTTGATCTAGCAATTGATAAGATAAAAAGGTGGATGTGCAAGCACTAACTTTCCTTGTTTGAAGACATTTATGCTCATTATTTAATCTTCTCAACACCCAAGATTCAACACCTTTTGGTTTCGAAACTAACATTGACCAGGGACATTGAAATTTGTTTGGGTCTGTCTTTTTCCCCCTACCACCAACATTAATAGGGCCCTTAGTCTTATCTACCACAACCTTTTGTTTCCCTTTTTCTAAAGAACCCCCTTCACTTCTCTTTGTTTTACCAGCATGTCCTTTGGCTTTTGGTTGACTGTCAATATGCACTCCATGATCATCAATATCAAAATCTGGTAAATTACCACCACATTGTACCCTTAATCTGACTTTATCATCTTTTGCAAAAAACAGCTTCCTCCTACTTTCAACTGAATGTATTTTAACCAACAACTTCACTTCTTGCTTGGTACCAAACTCTTGCCCTAGGAAAAAGTTGACTCTAGATTCCTTATCCTTATTTGCATTTTCCCTTCTAACAGTATGCAAGTGGTGTTTTCTAACATGAGTCTCATTCTCATCAGATTCTGACCCACTAGGTATTTTGTCATTGTCTATAATTTCATCTTGGATATCTATATCTTTAGGGTCAGGGTTCTTATCTTTCACTTCTAAGTCAACATTAAAAGTGTACTCCCTCATATCAACTTCAGGATCATCAGTAATTTTGCACTCATCACCTCTAAAATCACTATCACTATCATTATCATTCTCACCCTTATGCACAACCTTTGTTTTCACATTGAAGTCAAAGTCACTATCACTATCATCCTCACATAAATTACCTTTAAAGTCACTATCATCACTATCATCTTCACCCTCACTATCAGTCTCAACCCCACCCTCAATATCACTATCAACCTCACTCTGTAGCACAACATCCTCATCCTCACCATCTGGCCCAATATCACCATCTAGCCCACCTTCAACCTCTGGCCCAATATCAACATCTATCCCAACATCTGCTCTAACATCAACCTTTGGCCTAATATCAACATCTATCCCAACATCTGCTCTAACATCAACCTCTGGCCCAATATCAACATCTAGCCCACAATCACCCTCTGGCCCAACAACTTGTTGCCCAACATCTACATCAACATCTAGTCCACTATCACCTTCTACCCTACAATCAACATCTAGCCTATCAACATCTAGTCCACTATCAATCTGTTGCCCAACATCTACATCATCACCCTTTAACCCAACATCCACCTCATCACCCTTTAACCCAACATCCACCTCTAATCCAACACCACTTGACTGCCCAAAATCAATTGAACTCCCAACACCACTTGACTGCCCAAAATCAATTGACCTCACAACACCACTTGACTGCCCAAAATCAATTGACTTCCCAACACCACTTGACTACCCAAAATCAATTGACTTCCCAACATCACTTGACTGCATAACAGGGACAATAGCATAAGGTCCAGGCTCATCAATTTCTTCAATAGACAATGATATGCCTTTTTTTGGCTTAGGTGAAGACCAAAACTCTTTAATATCTTTAACCCCATGTTAAGTATAGACATTAATGAGCTTATGATGTTCCACATGTGTAGCTAGCTAACCTCAGCACATCTTGGTCGCTACACAGGTCTTCAAGACCATCATCTAATCCTTTCTCAGGATGTAAAAATTGATATAAGATAATATCAATAGTGGAATACCCTAACACATTCATCATTTCACTAACTTCGTAAATGGAGAACCTGTCAATGTCAATCAGGTCCACGAAATTAAAAGTACCTCCTACATATGTGCGATTTGGAGGACTAGTCAATCGACCACCGTGATGGATCTTTAAGCTAAAAATATTTGGATAACCAGCTGCAAAATACCATAACTTTGTAAGTAAAATGCCCAAAAAAAAACCTAATTATCAAAGAAAAAAACGTAATTTCAGTAAGCCGTAAAATAGGTCAACATCATAATCTTCCCGAGTTTCGTGTATTTCCCATGTCATTTTTACATGGAATAGTTGATCGATGATGATGATGATCGTGGAAGATGAACGTCGGAGAAGACAAGCAGGAGAAGAAGATGAAGGATTATAAATGAAAATGAAAAGACGGGGGAGTGTTATAAAAGGGGGGAAATGATCTGGGAGATGAAATTACGTTTTTACCCTCACGTGCATCTCATGTGATGAGACTTAACGAAAAAATCTAACTGGGTTAGTGAAAAAGGACGTAACGTGCAACATTTTGGAAACACAGAATATGATTTCCGCCATTAAGTTTTCTAAAGGACGACTATTGAAAAACCATGAAAACATAAAGGACCTGTTTTGCCATTTTGTCTTTGTAATTTATTGTAAAATATATACTATTATCATGGAGTGATTTCTTGAATGTACGGTGACTCAAGAAATAGCATTTCCCTAGTTAACTTAACAAAAGAAAAGAAAGGAAATGAAAGGAAAACTTTATTTTCCTTTCTTTTCTCACATCCTAACTCTTTTCATTTCCTTTCCATTTAATTCTTTCCAATTTGGAAAGAAAACTTTCACCCATTAAAACATTACATTTCCCACACTTTTCATTTCCTTTCTTCCTTTAAATGAAACTTGGGAACACCAGTTTTAAACTTTCCATTCCTTTCTTTCTATAAAAAAAACTTGGGAACACTCCAACATCTATCTTTCCATCTATTTTCTTTCCTTTCTCTCCTTAAGTGGAGCTCGGGAATACGTTCTCAATCTTCATCCTAATCAACATAAAATTGTGGTCTCTATAGTCTAAACTCTAAACATCCTTTTGGGATCTTCAAGCCCCTAAAAACTCGGTTTGCCTTAGTTTAAATTGTTAGAGATTTCTCGCCCGGATCTCCATCTTCATCTTTATAATTACACTACAAAACACTACATTTATCTTTCCTGTTCAATTAAATAATATTACTTTATACCTTTATCATTACAGTTTTCTCTCTCATCTACTCACAACCAATTCAACAAATATTAAAAAATAAATAGGGACAAACAAAGTTTTTCCAAATTTACAAAAATCACTACCTTTTCTCTCTCCACCCTATAATTTACACTCACAACCACTCAAAACCTCACCCTATAATTTACAAACTCTCCTCACAATAATATAGGGAATGAGTTGAGAATGCTCTTACATGTGCTTTACTATTTTTCCTATAAAATAAAATAATTTTTTTAGTTAAACATAATTAGGGTTTACTTTATGCTATTGCTAGTATGCTACTCCTAAAATGATAATAATTATTAATTTCAAAAAATAAGCCCACTTTTACGCCTTGTTCTTGAGTTTTTTAACCAAAGAAAGAAAAAGAAAGGAGAGGGAAGGATAAGAAAGGAAAGGAAAGGGAAGGATATTTTTTTTAATTAGGTGTGTTCTTGAGTTGGAAGGAAATTAAAGGAAAAGAAAGGATAATTATGTTATCCTTAGTAATCATCTCATTTTTGGGAGGATAACTTATTGGGAAAATACATTAATTTAATCCCTCCTAACTCCTTCTACTCCTTTCCTTTCCATCCTAAAAAAAACTCAAGAACACTTATTTTTTGACTATTATTAGTTTTACTTTCCTTTCCCTCCTTTAAAAAAACTCAAGAACAGGACGTTAAAGTTTGTTTTAAACCTCTAAAAGATTGAAGTCGTATCTGTTTAGACGGTCTGTGATCGTGGGCTAGAATTAAAAAAAGAAAACGTAAACTGTAACTGAATAGTGTTACACATGAGAGAGTTTGTCTTTAGGAAAGATGAAATCCAAATATATTGTTGCATTGTGCTTATTTATATCAACTTTTACGTGTAAACTTTATACAAAAGTATAAAAACCGAGTTTTGCGTCATTGTGTACAAGCCACCAAAGTACCAATGTACTAGTCGTCAAAGCTGCCAAAGGTTACGTCTTTTCAAATGTTTTTTTTGGTGTTCCTCTCGTAATCTTTAAAATATGATGTCTTATGAAATTTCAACTTTGGTGTTGCTATGTGATTATTTTTATCAATGTTTCAATGTGATTTTTTTTTCGCGAGGTGAATACTAATATACAAATCATGGATATCAAATCTTACAAATTTTAATAGCACTGTTGCAACATGTCGGATTACCGAACCAATTGCGAGTGAACAATGTCAGAAATAGTTGTATTTAAATAGAGACATTGAGTGGTTTTTTTTGTATTGTAGGCTACAAAAAGTGTTCACCCATATCATGACGAACAAAGCGATTCTAAACGGACAACAATGGTACCAATTAGGGATGAGCTCGTGATGGTACCGATCCCGAAAATTTAAAAATATTTGATGCCGGTACTAGTGCCAAAATGTTTGGTTCGGTACCGGCACGGTTTCTGTATTTCGTGCAAAATTCGGGAAATACCGGTACCGTATCGGTACTGAAAACTTAAAATTTGGTACCGATTCGGTACCGGTACTAAAAATGTTCATCCCTAGTACCGATATTGAACTATCAGTGATGTAATGACGTATCAATATTTCACAACCTTATGTTTGGGTTGATTTGATTTACGTACCAAAACGAATCAAACTGATACCCACCAAACAACTGTTGCAACGCGCAGGGAATTCTACTACTAAAATTGTTGGCGATAGCTCCCAACAAGATGGCTAAACCCTAACAGATACCCTTTTCGTTTCCTTCTTTTTGTGCATGAAATATATTCGATCTCCTTATGGGGGTGGTAATGAGATGGGTATGACTTATGAGACAGTTCAAAATTGTGTCTCATACCCGATCCAATATAGATTAGTACCTGTCGACTAGTTATCTGACAGGTGTACCTAGAGACGTCAAGTTTACTTGTAGGTTTGTTAAAGTTAAACATTAGGATTTACAAATAAAGTTTTACCATTCAAGTTTTATATAACTCGATTACAAGAAACATGAAAATTATAAACCTAAAATTTAGTGGATTTTTTATAACAAAAAAACAAATGTAAACCGATATCGTTTAGGTAAATGGTTGTCCATGTTTCAGGTAATCGGGTTGAGCATGACCTAATACCTTACTCTCAAAAGAATTGAAGACTAATTCTATACCCGAATACCCATCTATTTGGCAGTAACTTGGGTTTCAGACCTGACACCAACTTGGGCTCTTTCAATCCTAATATGGGTCACGTATTAAATCAAAGAGAAGCCAGCCTTCCACACGGGTTAAATGTTAAAAGGAGAAAGAAGGGTGCAACAAAAGCTAATCAAGACTGCTTTCACGTAAACATACATGACCCATCCCCATGTTAGGAAAATAAAATCTATACCATACAACATTCCAAAAGTTGCCCTCAAAGAACATACCAAGACCTACAATGACAACACATCATCTACCGCTTAATCTCAAGGACATAATAAAGTACAAATAGAGCGACTAAGGCCCGTGATGGACTCGCTATAGGCAACATGACCACATTGATCAAAACAATATTTACACGGTTATTGCCTCTTCTTTCATCTGTAACAGAACCGGTCTTTCATTGTTTCCTAAATTGGTGTCTTTGCGCTGTGGCGGTTTATTAATGTAGCCTCGATGCTTAGATACTGGAATATCATGATTATGCTTCCCTTCATACGTTGTTACCACAGACTTCGGGTCCAATGGAGCCCTTTCTACATGCTTTCTCACATTGCATCCTGCAAATGTGCACTTATAGTAACTCCTGCACATGCCAAAACTTCATATAACCAAATTGAACCATTTTATATTTTCAGATAAAATCCCAAATATATAATTATAAACATCACCTTGGATTAGTATTCCCCTTCAACACTTTCTGCCCGTATTTGCGCCACTTGAACCCATCATCCAAAAGATCTACTTCACTTCTTGTCTGGACAACAATTTTCGATTCTGAGACCACATTTTTAGACACGGGCCCGACTTCCATATTCCTTCAATTCAAGTGCAAAAATGTCAAAATTAACATAATTATACATATTTACATAAACAATGTATTCAACATACCTTCTTTTTGGATTAGGTTCATCATTCGGTTCATCAACTTTCACCAACTGATTAAACCCTTGATCAGTTAACTGATTACAACCCTGATCAAGTATCACCAACTGGTTACACCCTTGATCAGGTACCGGTTTATCCACCACACGCGTTTCCGGCTGATAATTATTCGGTTTATTCACATCACCGCCGTCTCTAGCTCGCTTGCCAGGCTGAGGCGGGTCATGATTATGCTGCCCCTTATACACAATATCAGTTACATGACCATCAAGCGACTGCCCGACCTTCTTCTTAACCGTGCAGTTAACATGTGAGCATTTATAGTAGCTTCGCGGATTTGCCTTGACCTGTTTTTGACCGTACTTCCGCCAATTGTAACAGTCATTAGTATCCGTATACACAGAATTCATTTGTTGAGATTCTGTAATGTCGGATAAATCATCGGGTGACCCGGTTTGGGAATCGAGATCCGATTTTTCATTGACCGCGTTGAGCATCTGGTGTTGTTCAGAAGGGTGATATTCCGTTTGAAAAATATTATTGGAGTAAGAATGAGATTGAGATTGAGATTGAGATAATGCAGCAGCTTGAGATGTGACGTGAGCCAAAGCCTGCTGGTGAGACATCCCAAAAGGACTCTGCACAAGTCAAAATTAAAGTTGAAAATGAATTAAGTTGACTTCAAAGGTCAAAGGTTACAGTTTTCTTGTGAAAATTGTCAAACTTTAAGTCCAAATAAAACAAATTAGTGATATAAATATATATAATAATATAACAAGAATGAATGAATAAAGTAAATGCAATATATGATACCTGTAGAGGTGACAACAGGCCAGGTGAGTTGAGGAATCCAGAGGGGCTAAAAGCAGGTGGGAACATGAACCCAGATGGGGATTGAGCGATTACTAAATCCTTGGGTCGGTTTAGCTTGAAGCCGCCCGAGTCCGGTTGTTTGGGGTGGTCGAAGACAGAAGCAGGTGGGGAAGCCATGGCTCCGGCGAGAAGCTGGGAGAAAGAGCGGGAATCATCGGCGTCTGGGTAATAATAATCGGTGAAAGGAGGGTGAGTGGTCCGGGGCTGAATTGGGTTTGGAATGAGGAGGATTGTGGTGGTGGTGGTGGAAGTGAAATCATAGGTGGGACTCGCCGTTGTTGTTGCGGTGGTGAAGTGCCGTCGTCTATCTCCGCCATGAGTACTGTTGGATTGGATATTTTGTTAAGAGATTGGTGTAGATGACGGTGGTACTAATAGCAGCCGCCACTTTCAGTTTCACTCTCTAAAACACGCGGTTTCTGTGTGTAAATTTGAGTGACAGATTCCGGTTTTATAACTACTGACGGAAATGATTTGCTGGATTTGATTGTCAGCTAGTATTACTTATCCACTTGTTACAATATACGAATACTGTAGAGAAAGAGAAGAACTGCGTATCATACTGGTATTGACTTATACCAAAAATGCTCGGTTCATTACTGGTATCGTACGCAAAGATTCAGTAAATAACTTGATACTAATACCGGTATCGATATCAAAATGCTCGTTTCAGTACTGATTCATGGTATCATTTATTCATCCATAGTATACAAACAACGGTTCAAGGAAGGTGTTTGTGTGTCGCCTAATCTTTTTATTTGTAATCTTTTTACAATAATAAATACATTTTGTTTGAATAAACACTTCGAAGTATACTTTATTAATAGGTAAGTCAATTCATAAGATAGAAGGTTAAAATTTGACTAATATAGATAAGGAGGTTATGTGTACTTGAGTGGAGAGGCGGAGCCATCTCAGTGCCTTACCAACATATTTCTAAGCCGAGCGCACTAGATGAGCGCCATCCAGTTTTCACCAAAAGTTTAATGCGGTCTAAGTGCTTGGGTGTGGGTCTTAAATCACAGTCTAACCAATCAAAAAATGTTTCCCATTTTTATATAAACAAGAAAAAAAATACTAAGAGATAAAACAAAGTTAAAATCACTACACACCTTTGTGAAAGAAATGCTAAGTTAAAATCTCACGATCTACATGATAACGACGTAACACCTTAACATGTTCTTACGTTAAAACCATTACACATAATCTGAGTATAAATGATTAATAGCAGTTGATTATGATTAAATGTCATTTAGAAAAACGAACACAGTAAATTGCATCTTCTGCTACAAAAATGACTTTGGAAAAGTTATGATAGCGAACTATTGATAAATAATACTAAGTTTTTAAGGAATCGAAAGCTCGAAAGCTTATAGATGTATCGTGATTTGAAAAATATCTTATCCTATTATGAGGATTGTATAAATATCTTTTTACTTGAGTTTACAGCAACGAAAACTACAGAAAGAAAGAAGTGACATTGAAACCTAATTCCCTCACTTTCCTACTTAGCTATTAGTTAATAAACTTGTTTTGTTATTAAGGAATGCCTCAAGAATGAAATTTTTATATCCGCTATAGAAAATATCATGTATTTCTTTTTTTGGTGTATTTATTTACTTAATCATCTCATTCATTAAAATATAGTGTTTACATTGATACGTAAGACAAGCGGACAACAAACAACGAAATAATTGACTATACATACAATCACACTGGTTCATCTAAAATAGCTTATTTTAAGCTTCATCTTTTTATCTATTTCTTATCTTCTCATAGATATTTAACTTTGAAGTTTCTTATAGAGATTTATAAATTACTACTCATGTCATAAAGTTGATGTCACATAGGACAACGGCAAAACGATTTAGATACATTGCGAGGTCAATGATAAATTTTCTCGTGTATTATTGATTGTGGCATGGTTTAACACCGACATGTATAATGACGATGGAAATGAGATTGATTGTATCAATGACAAATAATTTTTTCTAAAAAACAAATAAAACAGAAACATGAACACCTTAATAAAGAGTTAAATATGCTATAAGTGTCATCCTTTATTGAGTTTTCAGAGATGTTATGAATACGTATATTAATATATAGCATTGATGGTTGTAATCGGATGACAACCAAAAATAAATATTTTTAAAATTGAGCCGACTTGAGGATACAATCAGCAATGGTCGTCATTTAGATTGACTTATACGAACTTATTCATATAAAGAATATGAAAACGATTATTTGACAATAAAATTGATTATTTGCCATACAAAGGGAATATGCCTTAAGTGTGACAAAAGGCAAATGCGAATACGCGATTGCTCGATAGAATTTGAATCATATTAACTAATAGGTGGAGGCATGTAACCATAGTTCGATATTTGTGTCATTCATAATTCAACTATTTCGAATCTTACAAATGTCGTTTTCATAATACAGTTCATGCACTTTTTCTTATTTGAAATCTTTTCTCAAACTTTTAGTTATATATTTAAGTATAACTTTGGACTTATTGAATAATGACTTTAAATGCATAGATATTTATTAATGAAAACGTCAAAAGAAAACAACCAGACAGTGTGTGTATAGCCAACACTGTTGGGTTTCAACAGTGGTTCGGGATAAAAACGGTCAAGTTATTTCAAACCCGTTTAAGTTATAATTTCGTTAAATAGATATTAATCATTATTAATATATAAACTTAATCGAATTATAAAAACGTAGCGGAATATAAACGATTTAAACGAACCATAAACGGAAACCCGAAACCGGATCCGATTACAACAATACGAGTACGATAAACAATAATAAATCAACCATAGATTAGTTTTCGATATACCTCGGTTATCGAAACCGGGAAGACACCGAAGGCTAACGAGCACGAGCTAGAAAATACGACACAATCAACAACCTATAAAAAGCTCCAACAGCAGCAACGGCGGCGGCGGACTTCTCCGGCGACGGCGGGATACGGCGGTGGTGGGTTGGTTCCGTTGTACAGTAGTAGAACAGCAGCAGGAGTTGCAATATGCAACAGCAGCAGCCACGGAACAGGAGACTTCAAACAGGGCTGCCGGATTTACAGGTCACCGAAAAACGTGTTCGCCGGAGCACGTAAAGGTGACCGGAAAAACGTTGTGCAGAACACCGACGACCAAAGTGAGCCGGTAGTGATTATTGAGGTGACCGGATGGCAGCAGGTGTGACAGGGAGGCGGCGGCCGGAAAATCGGTTGCCGGAAGTGGTCGCCGGAAAACCGATTCACCGGAAAACGGCGCCGGATATTAGGGGCAGCTAGGGTTTTGTGTTTTGTTAAGGTTACCATTAATAACATCTTATACTATATATAGATATTATTATTAGGGTTTAATCAAGTTAAACCAATTTGGGCTTGAGCCCAATAAACCAAACAAAGTCTTTAACTAACATCCAGTCCACCTAATTGATTGTGTCGGGCCTAATTAACATTTAAGTAGGCCATTATCTCGTCACCCCCGGTGTAACTCAGTCCGGGTCACATTCGGGTCCGTCGCGTTGACTTGACCCGAACCGACCATTAAATCCAACAGTCTCCCACTTGGACGGATTTGGGCCAAGTATCACAACGCTAACAGCCAGAGGCGTTCTAGCTACACATAGCTGTCCCCAACCGAATATGACATTTTAAATCCATAACCAAAGTATCTTGGAATACCTTATTGCAAGATAATGAATTTATAGTAATCGTTGTCATCTATCATTTCTGTATAAGACATTAATTGAACATTGAGACATAGATCAAATCAATCTCATATGGTGTTCAATTATTGTAATTCTCGGTATAGAGTCAAAGTGGTCCAATCAAACACACAGTTAGTTTGGGTGAGGCCTCACACTTTACCAGTTTGAATCAACGAGGGCGCCAATATGTCTAACTGTTACATTTTAATGCAAGAGTACAGAATTCCATCTTGACTACATACAACTCCCACTGAACTCCAGAACATTCCCAATCAATGCCTTTATGGCTGGCAGTTACGCAACAACGGTTGACATGATCAAAGAATATTCCTCGGTAAACGAAAGTTCTAATATGTATCTCAGGTCTAAGGATACTAAATGAGCATACTATTATCAAAACATCTTATGATCAAGATCCATGAAGATGATTTGATGCGAGTTACATCCAACGTCATTCATAATGAGGTCTGTGAGTTTGGAAGTCAACTGCTTGAGTCCAAAGTCAGAATAGTCTTAATTCAGAATTGCTCCCACGAGTCTGACCGACTACGGATAATTTAGAATACAATATTCACTAAATGTATTAAAATGAACACAGTTGTATTATTCAACGTTTGCATTTAACCATTAAATCAAAAGTGAACAGAGAAGTACAACTGATTAAACGTCCATACATCCAAATACTAAATCAAAATAAATCACTAGCAAGTCTAAGCCCAATAGCATCTCTATGCTAATCATGCTTGTCCTGAGTCATCGGCTTAGTGAACGGGTCAGCTAGATTTTGATCTGTGTCTACTTTGCTTATCACGATGTCACCTCGTTCCTATATTTCCCGAATAAGATGAACTTCCTTAGAATGTGCTTGGTTATGTGATGAGACCTTGGCTATTTGGCTTGAGCAATAGCACTTGTGTTATCACAGAATATCTCGATTGGTTTATGAATACTCGGAACCACATCGAGATCGGTGATGAACTTCTTCATCCAAGCAGCCTCCTTAGCAGCATCTGATGCAGCTATATATTCGGATTCGGTGGTAGAATCCGCCACTACACTCTGCTTGGAGCTCTTCCAGTAAATAGCTCCTTCATTGAGAGTGAAAACGAAACCTGACTGTGAGCGAGAATCATCTCGGTCAGTCTGGAAGCTAGCATCAGTGTAACATTTTACAGTGAGTTCCTCTTCAACTCCCCCAAACACTAAGAACATGTCTTTTGTCACACCACATTTTAGGGCCTAGACGTGTGACCACAAGTTGGTACCACTTTTGTAAATACATCAGAGTTGCGGGTTTTATTTTAGCGGAAGTCTTTAATAAAATATTATTATATTGAAAACTTATTAAAATCTCGAGTTTAAATACTCGCTTGATATTTCAAATATATTTCTTTATAAAACATAACTCTTTTATAATATTTTCAAATAAAATATCTGAGCCATGATAGCATCTAATGACTATAACTCCAATCTTTTATTCCTTCTTGCTTGTCTAACCTTTCTTGTTCCCTGTAACATGGGGAAAATACGTCAGCACAAAGCTGGTGAATAACGCTGACTCTAAAATACATTTTCAATACCTTTGTGAAATCAACATTAATACCTTTGTGACTACTCATTAGGCACCCAACTAAATTGGGATAAGATTACCCTAAGTACCATGTACAATTAATTATATACACAATATCATTTCTCTAAACAGTCCCGTAGACCTTCAGAGGCATGTTGATGATATGCATGGCCTCGGGGAACTCCGAGTCACCATGTATGTTTGGATCCAGACACATGTATACTCTTAATCAGAGTGTCCGTTTCTTATTATTGTAACACAAAGTTTTAAACATTCGGACTCATTATAAAAGGTTTGGGGCGTATTCACCTTTTCTGTTTGTAATCAGTTTCTGTTACTGATTCCTGTTTTCTGATTCTGTCTCTTGATTGGTTACCTCGGACCTATAGTACGAGAATAACATTTTGTATAAATAACTAGATCATCGATCTAGCTTCAGACCTCTAGTCTGTTTTTGTATAGCGTTAACCTTGATAAAATTATTTATAAAACATTTTGGACCTTTAGTCTCTTTCTTTATTTACCAATCATATGCTACGTTTCTTCTTCAAGAAGAAACGTCTATACAATATCATATTTCTTAATAATAAAGAAATACTATCTTAACTATAACCCTCACTTAAGAAAGTTATATGATTCTTAATCAAAATCAAGGTTTGGCTATAACTTCGACTATGGTCTAAGCCATTTATAATAATAAAATAATAACTTAGGCAGAACCCCTTACCTCGCACGGGTATTCGGAGTTAGATATTCCTAAGTTTATATGGGCAGCACTTCTACTCTATATGCACGTTTATCGAGGCGTCCTTAATCAACCCTTCTTGGCACGCAAATCGAGACAATGTACGGGTGTCGTCGGGTCGTGCACGTACTTCGAGACGAAATGTCGGGTTTCTTGAGTGGCACGCACTTCGAGGAAACACCGGGTTTTGGTACGGATTACGAGGTTATAATTGTCGGGTCGGTGGCACGCAAAACGATATTCGGTACGCAAACCGAGGTAGAGAGAGTGTAAATTCTAGAGAGAGAGTGGAGAGGTGTGCTGCAAATGAGCCGACCCCCCTCCTATTTATAGCCATTTTTGGATCCCATCGTGGTACGCGATGGGTCCTACTTCTACCGCCATCGCGTATCGCGATGGCTCCTTTCCTGTGGTCATGCCACGTGTCGCCACGTGGCCTGACACGTGTCGCCACGTGGTCTGACACTTTCTGCCACGTGTCACCAGAGTGTGACACGTGTTGATGCGTCATCACGGCCCATCGCGGTACACGATGGCCGTCTCCTTGGACTCATCGCGTAGCGCGATGGGTCGCTGTATATGATTTTTCAGTTTTAGTCCCTCGTCTTTTGGTAGCTTGTCACATCGGGGTCTAACTCTCGTTGTCCAAAAATACTAAGGCGGCTCTTAAGCGGCTCGCGGCGATGCGAGCGTGCGAAGTGCGCCATCAAAGCGCCACATTGCGCCCAACGCCCTTCGCAATTGTCCTCGTCCTCGCCCGAGCACGAGCGCGAGCGCGTGCGCGTGGGCGTCGGGTGCTACGCACCCTCCGCTAGGACTACTTGATGCATGATATTCATAAAAGAATATTACTGTGGAAAATCTCTTCCTTATAAAGAGCTTCCATTTCTTTACCACTTTCCATGTGGGATGAGATTTACATTTCTTATTTATACCTTAGTAGAATGCTTCCACTTTCTTACATCTTCCAATGTAGGATGTAATTTCTTTCATGTAAGTAAACTTTAACTTATGAAATATTTTTATTTTCCTTATTTTTCTTATATATCCTTATTTAATATTTTCTCATTACTTATCTTAATATTATTTTTGATCCCTCAACATTCCTAAGTTGTCAAATTTAGATAAAATTTTGGGGATGTTACATCTTTGGTCCTATTCAAGTACCTTAGAATGTTCTTCACAGCAGTCCAATGGGCAATGCCAGGACTCTGTTGAAAACGACCAGTCATGCTCAAGGCATACGAGACGTCAGGTCTAGTACACAACATAGCATACATGATAGAGCCAACCGCAGAAGCATATGGAATTGCTTGCATATGTTTAGATTCAATGTTCGTTGCCGGAGATTGTGATTTGCTCAACACGGTTCCCTTAGTCATTGGAACAGCTCCTTCTTGGAGTTTTCCATTGAGAAGCGTGCCATTACTTTGTCTATGTAAGTACTTTGACTTAGCCCTAGAATCCGCTTAGATCTATCTCTATAGATCTTTATTCCCAGAATATATGCGGCTTCTCCAAGATCTTTCATTGCAAAACAAGATTCCAACCATTGCTTAACTTCCTTAAGCATAGGAATGTTGTTTCCAATTATCAGTATGTCATCCACATACAAGATGAGGAATGATATAGTGCTCCCACTAGCCTTTCTGTAAACACAAGGTTCATCTTCATTTTTGACAAAACCAAACTCTTTGATTTTCTCGTCAAAGTGAAGATTCCAGCTTCGAGATGCCTGCTTAAGTCCATAAATGGACTTGTTCAATTTGCAAACCCTATTAGGATATTTTGGATCGACAAAACCTTCAGGCTGAACCATATAGACATCTTCAGAAAGATGTCCATTAAGGAAAGCGGTTTTGACATCCATTTGCCATATCTCATAGTCATAGTATGCAGCAATGACAAGCAATATCCTAATAGATTTGGTCATAGCAACGGGCGAAAAAGTTTCATCATAGTCAACACCTTGAGTTTGAGTGAAACCTTTCGCGACTAGCCGTGCCTTGTAGGTTTGCACATTTCCATGCATGTCGGTTTTCTTCTTGAAAATCCATTTGCTCCCTACTGCCCGACAATCGGGGGGTAGCTCAACCAAGTTCCAAACTTGGTTATCATGCATGGATTGCATCTCTGCGTTCATGGCATCTTGCCATTTCTTGGATTCCGGATCCAAGATAGCAGATTTGTAGTTAGTAGGCTCGTCCCCAGACTCGGCTACTAATAAGACTTCGGGACCATCTAGATGACATAAGTATATAGAATTTGGTACGGGAGTCCTACTATTTCTGTGAACGTTTGTGTTCACATCTGATGTATCAGCAACAACAACTTGTTGATCAGACTCTCCAACTTCCTCAGCGGTTGGTTGTGGTTCTTGAATTTCTTCAAGATCGACAATGTTATCTCCAGTTCCTCGATTGAGAAATTTCTTCTCAAGGAAGTGGCCTTTCCTCCTGACAGAAATCATATTTGTATCAGGATGAAAGAAGTAATAACCACTTTTGTAATAGTATCCGACGAAAATAACTTTTTCGCCGCGGGGATCAAGTTTGTCATTAGACTCACTTGTGATATATGAATCACATCCTTATACTCTAAGATAAGACAATTTGGTTTTCTTTCCCTTATGCCATATCTCATATGGAGTTTTGTCTATCTTCTTAGTTGGAGCTAGATTGACAATGCGGGCGGCGGTCATAAGGGCGTATCCCCAAAAGGAGTGAGGCAAGTTAGTTCTACACATCATCGATCGAACCACGTTTAGCAAAGTTCGATTTCTCCTCTCGCTCATGCCATTAAGTTGGGGTGTGCTAGGTGGAGTGAGCTGTGAAACAATTCCATGCTCTTTTAGATGAGTGATGAACTCTAAGCTGAGATACTCTCCACCTCGATCTGATCGAAGTATCTTAATGGTTTTATCAAGTTGTTTTTCCATTTCGCATTGAAACTCTTTGAACTTTTCAAAAGTTTCGTGCTTGTGTTTCATAAGATACACATAAGCGTATCGACTATAATCGTCGATAAAAGAAACGAATTATCTTTCATGGTTTCTTGTCATGGTTCTGAAAGGTCCACATACATCAGTATGTATGAGTCCTAACAGATCACTTGCTCGTTCACTTTTATTAGTGAAGGAATTTTTGGCGAGTTTGCCAGCTAAGCAAGATTCACAATCGTCAAAAGAGTCCGGTCCTGTGGATTCAATAATCCCTTCGGATCGGAGTCTTTTAACTCTTGCCTTGCTTATGTGGCCAAGTCGGCAATGCCATAGAAAAGTATCATTGATGCTAGTCTTGATACGTTTTGAAAGATGATATACGTTATTGTCAGGTTGAACATCAATCTCATAAATACCATTTCGAGGTTTAGCCTCAAAATAAAATATATCATTTAAGTAAGCAGAAATAGCCATGCCATTAAGAACATACTTAAATCCTTGTTCAAACAACAACGAAACTGAAATGATGTTTCTGGTCAAGCCAGGAGCACACAAACAATTATTTAAAGGAAAAACTAGGCCTGACGGACAAGTAAAATGAAATACTCCAGTTGCCAGAACTGGTACTCTCTTCCCATCTCCAATGATGAGTTCCATGATGCCTTTATTTAATTTCCTCTACTTCTCAGGCTCCTGCAAGACATTAACGATGTGGTAACCACATCCGGTATCAAATACCCATGTGTTGCTAGAGACAGTGAAAAGTTCAATAGCGTATATGGAAATACCTCTAGAAGAGCCTTCACCATTGGCTCTCTTCTTCTTGATCTCAACAAGGTACTCGGGGCAGTTTCTCATCCAGTGCCCAATTTGGTTGCATTTGTAGCACTTGCGCTCCTCAAAGGGCGGCGGCTTTGGCTTTGCAACTATCTTGTTAGTGTTGGTGGCAACCTTGGCAGCAACAGTAACTTTCTTCTTGCCTTTTCCCTTAAAACCACGATTCTTTGGTTTTGGCTTCTTGACACCAGCAGATCGAATCATCAGAACTTGATTGGTCCTAGAAGGAATGTTCATCTCAGCTTTCTTGAGCATGTTATGAAGCTCCGGTACTGTCTTCACCCAACCATTCATGTTGAAATTCATTACGAACTGGTCGTATGAGTTGGGGAGAGAGTTGAGAATGAAATCAGATGCCATCTCATCAGGCATTGGATAATCAAGTTTCTTGAGCTGATCGATGTGCCCTTTCATCTTAAGAACATGCGCACTGACGGGAGATTCTTCTGCCATCTTGTAACTGATGAGTTGTTTCATGGTGTCGAAACGTTCTTGACGGGCTTGTTTCTGGAACATGCCCTTGAGTTGCTCAAGCATCTCATAGGCACCAAAGTCTTCCAAGCCTTTAGCAAGCTTAGAAGTCATGGTGCCTAGCATTGTAGGTCCTCCGCCCCGGGGCGTCGCCGATCGATACGAGATCCGCACGTATTTTATTATAATTGGTTAATAAAATATTTATTTTCAAAGTTATTTGGTACTAGGTTGGTGATATTATAATCCTATTATAAACAATTCAAGCAACCACAATAGCAAATAATATGTAAATCCTTATGGCCAAAAGGTGATCGGTCTCGCTAGAGCCAATTAGGGAGACCGATCGGGTCAAGGAGTTCACAACAAACAACCACAAGGATGGACTTCTTCGTGCATCCCGTCATCTTGTCCGAACTCCCACTAACTCCAAGAAGTCCATGAGCTCGTCCTCGGTTATCTTCGCGTCTTCTTAATTACAAATTTATAAACAAACAATAATTTGTCCTATTACAAATTTGAACCATCTTTATGGCCAAAAGAAAACCGAAAAATAAATAATAACCGTTTACAACTTTTGAACCATCCATATGGCTAAAAACAAGCTCAACAACCAAACACAACCAAACAAACATAGGTCGGGGCTGGATTTACACACTCAAAATATATAAAATTTCGGGTCGTTTTGACTTGGTCAAATAAAAAAAACAAAATTTTGACCAAATCAAAATTACCCGAAAACTAATCTAGATCTACAAACTTTAAACGATTTTTAAGTTCGAGATGTAGATCCGGTTTTAAACGAACCGGGATCGACTCGTACGTTGTAACCGCGGCTCTGATACTACTGTTGGGTTTCAACGGTGGTTCGGAACGAAAACGGTCAAGTTATTTCAAACCCGTTTTAGTTATAATTTCGTTTCAATAGATATTAATCATTATTAATATACAAACTTAATCGAACTATAAAAACGCAGCGGAATATAAACGATTTAAACGAACCATAAACGGAAACCCGAAACCGGATCCGATTACAACAATACGAGTACGATAAACAATAATAAATCAACCATAGATTAGTTTTCGATATACCTCGGTTATCAAAACCGGGAAGACACCGAAGGCTAACGAGCACGAGCTAGAAAATACGACACAATCAACAGCCTATAAAAAGCTCCAACAGCAGCAACGGCGGCTCACGGCGGCGGCGGACTTCTTCGGTGGCGGCAGACTTCTCCGGCGACGGCGGGATACGGCGGTGGTGGGTTGGTTCCGTTGTACAGTAGTAGAACCGCAGCAGGAGTTGCAATATGCAGCAGCAACCACGGAACATGAGACTTCAAACAGGGCTGCCGGATTTACAGGTCACCGAAAAACGTGTTCGCCGGAGCACGTAAAGGTGACCGGAAAAACGTTGTGCAGAACACCAGCGACCAAAGTGAGCCGGTAGTGATTATTGTGGTGACCGGATGGCAGCAGGTGTGACAGGGAGGCGGCGGCCTGAAAATCGGTGGCCGGAAGTGGTCGCCGGAAAACCGATTTCACCGGAAAACGACACCGGATATTAGGGGCAGCTAGGGTTTTGTGTTTTGTTAAGGTTACCATTAATAACAACATCTTATACTATATATAGATATTATTATTAGGGTTTAATCAAGTTAAACCAATTTGGGCTTGAGCCCAATAAACCAAACAAAGCATTTAACTAACATCCAGTCCACCTAATTGATTATGTCGGGCCTAATTAACATTTAAATAGGCCATTATCTCGTCACTCCCGGTGTAACTCAGTCTGGGTTACATTCAGATCGGTCGCGTTGACTTGACCCGTACCGACCATTAAATCTAACAAACCCAAGAAATAAATGAAGTAGACGCCTTATAATGAATTGGATTCATGTGGCGGCTTCCAAATTTTAAGTGATTTTTAAAATACCAAATTGCCAATCACCTCACCCCCAACATGACAGCAATTTCATTACCATTATATTATTTCAATTTTAAGAATACATTATTATAAATAAAGTTAATATATCTGTACAGTTAGAAAATACTACATATGTTATTTATTTTTTAATTTTTAAAAATTGTAAATGAGAAACTCATAGGAAGGTATAGAAAAGTTGTATTGATTTTTCGTTTACATGTATAATTTACACATGAAAATTAGTAAGATTGTTTTTAATGTACATGACTATTATAAGGTGTGCCCGTCCCGTGTGCATGTGTATGTAAGAAACACAACAATTAAAAATATAATTCAAAAAGTTAAATAGTTTATATTTGTTTTTATTTTCTGTTAATATTTGTTAATCGTGATTGTGTGTTCGATTATTTGCATGTTTAAGATATGTATGACTATTTTTATGTGTAGACACTACACAAGAAATATTATTTTATTTATTTGTAAATATCGCAATTCATACATACAATTTCTAATTTGCTATGACTAAATGTGTTTTTATTGTCTATTTAGTTCAAGAACATAAGCTATGCTGAATACACATATCATGTCACACTCTGATCAAAGACGGCGGAATATGCCGGAGTGCAACGAATTGACCATGAACACAATACACTATTAAAGTGACAATATTTAAACAACTCATTCATTTCATTCAATCAACCAAATAACACAACTTGTTCATACAAAATAACAGCAAACATAAGAAATAAATATTGTTCTTTCTTCTAATAACCTAGCGGTATCAAATAGAATGACGTCTTAAAACTCCAAATCAAGTAATAATTAAACCTGTAACAATGCATAATGTGACATTCGTCAATTTCGGGTCTTATTTGTATTCGTTTATTATGTAAACCGACCCGTTTTGTAAACCGAAACATTAGATATAATCAAAATGATGGATTTTATGTTACAATATTGTTTTACGTTTGTTGGGTCTTGAAAACACCCTTTTCGATCCCTAAAATGGCCTTAAAACGCTTAAAAACAACTCCGGGAGTCAAAACTGCCAATTTTGAAAGTTCATAATTTCCACCAGGTGACCTTAGCGCCGCGCTAAAGTCCAGGGGCAGAGACCTTAGCGCCGCGCTAAGGGGGGTCTGCACCAGAACTCGTTTTTTGTTGTTTTTATGCAAACATGTGACTTAAACCATCCCATTTTCATGCAAAACACTTTATACTTGACCATTTCAACTTACCCTATATATACACCACCATTTTCATCCATTATTCCTACAACAACTCCAAAAACTCTCTCAAATATCAAAGTTTCAAAGTTATTTTCTTAGTGTTCTTGAAGGTTTGACTTCTAAAAGTCAAACTGAGTTATTTCTTTCATTCTATTTAGCTTATATAGTCTTACTAATACTTGTTTATGGTGGTACAACATATATATAATACACACCCCTTGTTACCTTTGGTAGTTGCTTCTCCGACTCCGGTTGGTTAAGCTTCGGAGTTCGTAAGGCAAGGCTTCATGTAAGACTTTCGTGGTCCTTGATATATATACACTTATATAACTTGTTGCACATATTAATCTTGTTTAACTTATGCTCTTTTTAGTTTGTTTGTCATATTTATGAAGTTCCATGGTGGGGGTTTGTAGAGGCTAACCTCGGTTTAACCGTAAATAGTCCAAACCGTGAACCGAACTTGTTACTAGTTTTGTTAAATAATTGTTTTAAACATGTTTTATGTTAGATTTAAGTTTCTAAATTCATTTAAACAAGTTCTTGGTTATTTGGGCATGTGGAGACCATCAAGTAACGTATTGTGAGATGGAAACCGAACCAATCCGATTTTTACTCACTTAAGACACACAAGTGTATTTTTAGCTATCAAGACTTGTATATTTCTTTAAAAATAGTTTACAAACTGATTTTAATTATTTTCTTAAGTACTTGGAAATGTTGGATCCAACTTGATCTCATAACCTAGTTCGGACTGACAAAACCGAACACTCGCTTAACGTGCGTTGTTAGTTCTAAAACAATAGAACTACATACTTGGTTAAGTCTTAATAATTTTTATTGAGTTATCTCATAACTTTCATTATCTTGGAAAGTTAAATTCGGGTTTGACCAATTATCAAGACCCGAACCAACAACCCGAAACACTCGTTAAAGACCCGTTTTAGTATTTTATCCCAAAGGAACTTGCATCTTTGCATTTTTCCCACCTTATTACTTAACACAGGTTAAGTAAAATTAAGGTTAGATACTTCAACCCGGTTTCGAGCAAACTTACATTTTAAAGAGGTTATTATTATAAATTCTTAAATAGTTACATTTTAAACCTTGAACTTCAACTGTTTACTTTTCGCAACAATTATTTTATTTAAAGATCTTCAAGACAACCTTTATAAACCCAAGACTTCTTTCCTTTTAGGCATTATTCGTTAAATTCATCGTTCCGGCAAATGTTCAAATTATCATCTTTCAAGTTTATTATTTGAACGTGAGTACTTTCATACCCCATTTTCCATCTTTCGTTTTGGGGTGACATTTCATACTTATTCAAAATAAATGTTTTATACTTAAATCTTAAACCACAAACGTTATTGTATTCTTTACTTAAATAAATGCTCGATTTAGTGTTCTATGATTATATGCCTATGTGTTTATGGCTTTTGGTTGGTTGATCTATAAATCCTAGACTATTTGGCATCCCCTTATAGCAAGGTGTTTAACGTAATGCAATTAGCGATAACTATAAATTCCTAGACTATTTGGCATCCTCTTATAGCTAGGTGTCGCTAATGTAATTCTATTAATGATATCTATTTATCCAAGTTATTGCTTTTATTTATTGTTTCGTGTACAAGTTTTGTGGCTTTTTCTTACTATATACTTATATGCTCAAACTTATGAATTGTTCACCAACATTTGTGTTGATAAACTTTATTTTATGAAATGTTACAGGTTTGACTTTTGTTGACTCGAGGACTTGACGAAAAACGTTACCAAGACTATTAGGATATTAGTAAAAGTATTCTAATAATTATTAACTAAATTACGTTAATCTATACACTAAGTAATAAATTCAAGACTCTTAGACTCGACTAAACTACTAAGCGGCAAGTGAACCGGTCGACTATAGTACAACTAAGTAAGTCCGAATATCGAACCCACAAGACTCTTTAAATTACGTAACTAACTAAATTAGACTCGACTTACTGACACGACTATTTATTAATAATATTTAAGGGGGAATTTAATACTAATAATTAAAACTCTAAATAATAAATAACTAATAATAATTAACTTATTAATAATTAACTAATGATTACTTAACTATTAAACTATTAATAAACTAATTAAAACCTAACCCTAATTAATATTATAATAATAAAACATAATCATAACCTTAAACTAATTAAGTAATTAATAAACCTTAACCTAATTAATTTAACTAAAGAAAACAATTAAGAAAACTCGGATTGATTCAGATGATAAAGATAACTACCCAGGCCAGAATCCCCAAAGTTACGGTTATTAAATAAATGGAAAACTCACGTTATGGAACTGGGATCATAAAATAGACCATTGACAGAAAACCCGAACAGGATCCTTGAACTTCAAGAAGACGCCTATGGATTTCTAACAAGTTTTAAGACTCGCCAGTTTTATATTAAACTTCCTTACGGTTAATTAATCGCTTATGTCTAAGTATCTTTTATGACGAAAACCTACCTTACAGCGCGGAATTAAAAAGATAGCAAAGCAGACCCAACTAATTTAATAGACTAAGCTGACAATCAAACCTAGACGGACTTCTTACGAAGAACTAAATCTAGCAATCCTGAGCAACAAAGATCTATCAACAACCTATCACCTTACAGCTTTCTAGGCTGGCAGTTCACTTTTACCTGTTTAATTGATTTTTATTGTTTCTATGATTTTTAATGCATATTAATCACAAAATAGTCAAGAACACACAGTAAATGACCTAACAAAACCCTATCCTATGAAACAATCAACAAGGGCAATGTTAAACAATAAATTCAAGTAAACAAAACCAAGCAATCAAACGCATCAATTAAATCAAAACTCAACAGTTTACTTAGAGCATAAAATCCATAACTGAACGAAATCCAAATAAAAATCAAACCGAACTAAGGTTCATCACGACCTAGGCAGTCTATGGAATTTAGCCTAGCATCATAAAGTCTAAATCAAACATAACAAATAATAACGAAAACATGGTGAAAATATAAAGAACGAAATATTAAAGGTGATAAAACCCGTATTCTTCGATCTTAAACGTCTAGCTCTTCACCGGATGTTCTCTTGCCTTCAAAATCACCACAAGACTCGTAAGATAGCTCCAAGAACTCCCAAAATCGGCTAGTAGCTTTCAGGTTATGTTCAGGTTTAAGCTAAATGTGTTTAAATACCTAAAACAAGGTCCGTCATTAAGCGAAAACAAAATTAATTTAGCCTAGTGTTGCCTAGGCGCCGCGCGGAGGGCATTTGGCCTCCCCCCCTCGCGCGGCGCGGCGTGCTTTTTTATGGGGGCCCCGGTCTGACCGGTTCTCTGTTCTGACGCGTTCCGGATCTCCGTTTCGGCTCGTTTTTCGCCCTTTTCATCACGATCAAATCCCGGAACCTACGAAATATGAAAACGTTAATAGTATACAAATCTCGATTAAAAACGAATAAAAACTATTAAAATATTAATTAAAATATAAAAGGGAAACATAAACATTTAGCATTATATCAAATATCCCCCACTTATTCTTTTTTCGTCCCTGAAAAAGTTTGATGCAGTTAGATCAGAATCGGAAAATACAGTCTTACAAACATATAAGTTAATTTTTAAAGCTTAGAAAAACGTAAAAACCGCGATCACCGATATTGTTGTCCACTTAAACCCATGCCTTAATCTTTACCGGGACAAATATGATCCGATAATTTTTTACTCAGTGGTTTACACAATTAAGACCCGCTTATATTCAGCTTTTAGCGGACCAGTCCACCCCAAATTAACTTAAACCTGAAATTAGCAGATTTAAAACATTTGTTAGTCCCTCCGGGGCGTCGCCGATCGATACGAGATCCGCACGAGGACTAGGAGTGCGGAATCCTCCTAGACTCATTTATGGTGTACAGACGAATAACACAAACACGTACACGATCAAATACACAAACAAATACTAGAACGGGATAAACAAATCTGCAGATTCATATATAAAATAATCACGTTACATACCGTAACAAAAACAGAAAACACGACTGACCCGAGGTGAGCTATACCTCGGGTCGTCTCACACGACTCTAGTCTCTTACTCTCTCTCAATAAACAAGCTGCTCAAACACACACTGATTTCTAGATCCCTAAAACTAAACAAGACACAACTATATATAGACAAACATTCACGGGCCTGGGCTTCAGTAGGCGAAGTTGTGCTAACTTCGCCTAAGGCGAAGTTGTGATAACTTCGCCTAAGGCAGAAGTTGTTACAACTTCGCCGTTGGCGAAGTTGTTCTAACTTCGCCTAAGGCGAAGTTGTGCTAACTTCGCCTGTGGCGTTCCGCTGGTCAGAATTGCATAGCGACGGTCACAAAATGCACCAACAGTCTCCCCTTTGACCGTTGCTTTCAATTCTAACAAACACGAAAGATCATCTGTTACAAAACATGCACCAACAGACTCCCTCTTAACTGATGATCTTCTGTTTGCAGTCAACCAGCCGTGTCAGAAACTGTCCTGTAGCTTCACAAATCTACCAATCACCCAGCGTCTTCCATATCAGATCTCCCCTTCAGTGTAAGCTTCTCCGACTATAACGATTGAGGTCTTTGTAATGCATGCATCCTCGTGCCAATAGATCATCTCAACCAATCACGTGAGTCCATCTGACTTCACCAACACATGAAGTTGGGCTTCCTCCACAACTTCACCAACTCGTCGGTATACGATAAGGTTTAATCTTCAACTACTCAACATCAAGTGATCAATTTCATCACAAAACCACCCTGACAGAATCTAACACACGACCATTAAAAAATCTGAAGCATCTTCAATCACCAGGGATAACGATCAGGAACATAAACACTTTAATTCCCGGTTAAATCCAACTTGTTCTAGAATCTTCACTCTAATAAATAAGCATCACGTTTCAGGATCCAATTCTCGAACGCCTTGAAAATAACATAAAAAAATATGCTCTGACTGCAATCCAGTAATGACGAAAAACCTTCAGTTCAATTTGACTTTCTTCGGTTGGTCACCACGAACAACAACAATTTCCTTTCCCACAAACACCCGAATATGTGTCACTATCCAGTTTCAAACAATAACCCATTCACAACCTCAACTCCAAATCAGAGTTGACACGTATTTGTTCACACGTAAAACCAAAAGATAACAAGATCACTCGTTGACGGAACAACATCTTCGGTCTCACAATAATCGTGTACACCTAGCCATACAGACGGAAAATTCCAAAATACTTTTTTTTTTTTTTTTTTTTTTTTTTTTTTTTTCTCGTTAACTTCGCCGAAAGTTAACATCGCCTGGCTATAACTTCGCCGGGCTATAACTTCGCTGGGCTATAACTTCGCGTAGAAGTCAACTTCGCCTAAAGTCAACTTCGCCTGTTCATAACTTCGCCGGACCTTATATCTTCGCTGAAACCCTACGAACAGTGACGGCAACTTCGCCTGATGAACAATAACTTCGCCTGAAGAACTGTTCGGCCAGAAACGTGCCAAAAACACCAAAACGCAGATCTCGAACCATAGCGTAAGAGCCTAAGGCTCTGATACCACTTGTTAGTCCCCCCGGGGCGTCGCCGATCGATACGAGATCCGCACGAGGACTAGGAGTGCGGAATCCTCCTAGACTCATTTATGGTGTACAGACGAATAACACAAACACGTACACGATCAAATACACAAACAAATACTAGAACGGGATAAACAAATCTGCAGATTCATATATAAAATAATCACGTTACATACCGTAACAAAAACAGAAAACACGACTGACCCGAGGTGAGCTCTACCTCGGGTCGTCTCACACGACTCTAGTCTCTTACTCTCTCTCAATAAACAAGCTGCTCAAACACACACTGATTTCTAGATCCCTAAAACTAAACAAGACACAACTATATATAGACAAACATTCACGGGCCTGGGCTTCAGTAGGCGAAGTTGTGCTAACTTCGCCTAAGGCGAAGTTGTGATAACTTCGCCTAAGGCAGAAGTTGTTACAACTTCGCCGTTGGCGAAGTTGTTCTAACTTCGCCGTTGGCGAAGTTGTGCTAACTTCGCCTGTGGCGTTCCGCTGGTCAGAATTGCATAGCGACGGTCACAAAATGCACCAACAACATTTTGTTGCTCTATTTTTTCATAAATAGTTAAGACGATCAAGGGTATTGTTTATCCACATAAGCTTAAGCATCAAAGTCTAGCAAGCAGCCATTAGATATTATTAAGGTACAATTATTTTATAGCTAGTGTTCCCCACAACATGACATACCCCCGTTATCAAGCAATACACCGAACCATTACCATAGGTGAGTATGCAAAATTTCATCTGTAGGGTTTACATGTGGCGTGTCCCTTGTGGTCCATTTCTTAATGGTAATGAGACGCGAGCAAGGGGACCCCACATGGCTAACAGCGTGGATGATTAAGTCTGTAATGCATTTGTACTTTTGTACTTTTTGTGATCATGTTTAAAGACTTAAGTGGCAGAAAACTGCGGGTTTGCTCTTTTTTTAGCTTTTATTTTAAATATTCACAACCCCATTTGGAATTGTGAATACCCAGATGAATAGTCGGCATATAGACCCATGATCTCCGAACCCGGGCATCCCATCAGTACAATATTTGAGGTTATAAAACCATACGCCAATGATGTGTAAAACACTAAAACTAGCGGTTTAAGATTTATATCACAGGCTACACGGCATACTCTAACGTTAAACCTACCCAAGCATCATATGATAACGTATTCAATTTTTTAAACTTTTCAAACTTTATGATTTTTCCATTTTTCAAACCAAGAATTGAGGCTTGAGTATGGCTGACCTTTCATTACTTATTTTCTACAGACAAAACGCTTTACCCACAAGAGATTTCCGACCCATTTTATCAAATTGCCCTTACATTTTCAAGGCCGAGCCTACCGACACATCTCAAGTTAAGTACGCTTTCTTTTATTTATCTCATATTATTAGTAGTTTGAAAAACCAATTTCCGAAAAGCATCATCATCTCCCACTTTAACGCAAAAACTAACTTCAAGGGACATTTTTAAACATTTTTCAATTTTTTTAAAATTTTTATTTTTTCCAATTTTTTTTTTATTTTTCTTATTAAACTACGATTCAAATATCCTATCCCCACACTTAAATTATGCATTGTCCTCAATGCAAGGATAAGGACGACTCAAAATAAAAATAAAATTAAAAAATAAAGTCGGACTACAAAAAACTAAAAGCTAAAAAATAGGAACAAAAGCAAAATAAAAAATTAACAAGCTAGATAATGGAAAAGACTTAGCTAGTAATATGCGCATAAATATGATGTCAAAGTCTTCTTCCATGAATGCCCTCCAACTACGAACGTGCTCAACAAATAGTAACTCTTTCTCTCTCACACGAACGCAAGCGGTCAAACAAAACAAACATATCTATAAATGTATCTTATCATAATGATAGATATTAAGCAATTAAAGTGTTTCACATCAACCGACAAATAAATCATGAATAATTAGCAGCAAATAATAAATATAAAGTATACGTTTCAGCTGCTCCATCCTCCCCACACTTATCTTTTGCAATATACTCTTACTTGGGGATCGTTTCTTTAGCTCACTCAAACTTCAAACCAACAAAACTCAAAAAAAAAAAAAAAAAAAAACAAAGACAAACTACAAAAACTACGTTAGTGACTCGATTAATTATACAAAATCTGCGAAACCTCCCCACACTTGAACTTAATCAGGAGGTTTCTCCTTGATCTGAACCCTATCTAACCCGTTTATACGTGTTTACCCTACTTGATTATTCAATACACTTGTTTATTTTTATACTTATTTATTTCATCAAATTGTATATATACACAAATACTCGAAACATACTAAGGTATCAAATTGGTGAGAAATATTATGGTTTTGAGTATATATAATATGAGCGAAATCCACAAACGTATATAAGATCATAAATAAAAGCATTAATCGTGGTATATAAAACATATTTAAATGAGGATCCTTTCTAATCGGTAGCAACCGGCATACTCGGATAATGATGCCCTATGCTACTTGCACAAGGCTAAGTAGTTAAAGGTTCATATGACCACACTTATTGCGTTCCACAACAACATAAAAATAAACATTCGTGCACGTGAAGCTTATGAAACATATAACACACTATAGAGCAAGTATTCTAAGCATCATACACCCTAAGGTTTGTGGTTTGAAGATAGAGTATTATAAATCGTTCTTGTTTTGGATAAGTATGCATGTTACTCCCAAAGTATAAAAGTGAAAGCGGGGGATGAAATGTACTAACATGAAATAAGTAACTTGAATGATAGTTTGCGATAAACGGGGGATGGGTAAGTTCAAAGGGTAAGACCTAGATTAAAAAGGGTCTTGAGTTAGTAGATGGTTTTGAAAGCTTTAAAGTAAAATAACTTGACAAGTAACATAAATAATTAAAGTTTAAAGGCTAGAATGTAAACACATAAGGAATTAAAGTATTTGATTTTTGAAAAGTAAGTTTACTCGAAGTTGGGTCTTGGTATTCTATTTATTAGTTTTTACTTAACCTTTGTTAAGTAAATATTTGGATACAATTGCAATATTGCAAAGTTAAATAGACACCAAAACGAGACTTTACGAGTGTTCGGATTTGTCGGTTCGAGTCTTGATAATTGGTCAAGCTCGAAGCCGAGGTTCCAAAATGTTATGAGATAACTCATCAAAAGAAGCTTAACCAAGCGTGCAGTTCTATTAAGAAGAACCTTGACGTCCGTTAAGCGAGTGTTTGGTTTTGTCGGTCCAAACTTGTTATAAGATCAAGTTAGATCCAACATACCAAGTGTTTTGAGAAAAAAAATTAAAGATTAGTTTATAAAATAGTTTTAGAAAAAATATGAGATTCGGTGGCTCAAAACACACTAGTGTGTCTTAAGCGAATGAACTCAGTTTAGTTCAGTCTTGGTTCGGTCCTTGACTCGGAATAAAACCGAGGATGGTTGTCACATACCCAATACCATAGAACTTATTAAAATGAACTTAGAAATTATAATAAACAATTCATACTTGTAACATATAAATAATTTTAAATATAAAGTATTTAAACAAGAGTTCGGTTTTGGTACGTCTCTTGACTCGGGATGAAACCTAAAATGGTGGCCACATATCCAATACCATAGAACTCATTAAAATAAACTTAAAAATAATACTACTCAAATCTTTCATACAATATGTTAACAATAAAGTATTAAACAAAAGTTCGGTTTTGGTTCGGCTCTTGACTTGGGATGAAACCGAAAATGGTGGCCACATACCCAATACCATTGAACTATTAAAAAATGATTTGGAAACTAAAAGTAATTTGAAACTAAACACACTAGTAAACTTGCATAAATTAAAGCATAAGTTAAGGCATAAGTTAAGGTATATTTCAAGGACTATAATTGTAAAGATTCCGGCAAATCCAGGTATACCCTAGCCGGTATATACTATTTACGTGCTATTTAATATTGATTATATGAGTTATAGCACATTGATACGAATATATATGGTTCACAGTATGAATCATACTCAATTATATAGTGAATCGTATTGGAATTACAATTAATCAATGATCGGTTATTGAAACCCGAACGGATCGGGAATTACATTATAGACGACGTATATAATGTTTAGTGATATATACGAAGTATTAATGCTTCGGGATAGGTGAATTATAGCACAGAAAAAGGATTTCGATTTAATGGTACGTCGGTACGCTAAACGAAACCTTTAACACCAAACCAAGCAAGAGACGATCAATCAAACCGAAAAAGATGCACAAATACCGATAATATGATGTTTTAATGTCATGGGTTAAGTTTTTAAAGTTTTTAAATCAGTTTTATGTAAATTTTATTTTTGACCCGAAAAACAACCATTTTATGCTCGTTTTAAGCCGAATTACGAGTCTAAACGAGAAACGAACTGAACCAGATTATCCACAACATTATCCGGATTGCGTAATCCGAATGTGTGGCCTAGAATTGATGTGTGGGGCCCACCCCCATCCACCTTATGGACCGATCGGTCCTTGTGTTATTATCATTCATTTCATTTTCTTTTTTCTTCAACACATTTCACACAAACTCTCTCAAATCTTCAAACATACATCCAAGCTCTTGAGTTTTTAACCAAAAATCACAAGGTATGAACATGTTTTGATGCTTGAATCCTACTTCTAACTCCATGATCTTGAGAAAAGGAAGGTTCCAAGTGAAATATGGGTGAAAACCCGAGATGGAACCGGTTCTCGTATGATCAAGGGATGTATACAAGTTATACAAAGGATCTTGATCCAAGTAATGAGTTAAAAGTGTTTAGAATAAAATTTTATGGTTAAAATCTTGTTAAAATGGATTTCCAAGTGAAAGATGGGTGAAAACCCGAGATGAAACCGACTCTTGCATGATCAAGAGATGTATACATGTTATACAAGGGATCTTGGTCCAAGAAATGAGTAAAAAGAGTCGAGAACGGATTTTTACGGTTAAAACCTTTGTTTTTACTTAAAAACCGACACTATGAAAGAAATGGTTTGATTGTTGGTATAGTTTGCTTGGTATAGTGTTATTGTGCTTGTAAGTGTTGTATCTAGCGGCTAGCAAAGGCTAGAAACCAAGATCCTTGCGATCTAAAGCTAGAAAACACAAGATAGTTCGGTTTTCGTGTGTATATGAAATTTGGACAGATATTCGTGTGCTTAGAGTCGGGTCACGAAATTTCACAGAGATGATCTACACATGAAAATATGAGATCTGTGAATTTTTGGATAAAAGATGAATATTTGGTGAATTTAATGCTCGGTTTTGGCCAAAAATAGTGAAAAATAGCTAAACATGATGAAAAATTCTGGAAAATTTAAGATAAGCTTTTTATAACATATAAAAGTCACCCACAAAATTTGAGCTCAGTTGGAAAAGTCTAAGTAGGCTTTTCGGTGAAACGAGTTCTAGGGCTTTCTAGCTCGGTTTTGGGTGAAAATGGCTTGAAAAATAAGTTTTAAAATCTGGAAAAATTCCAGGAAGTTATGAGGATGACAGAGATCATCTCAGAAAAATTTGGGATTTTTCTAAAGTGTTTTGGTATTTTTGACATATTTAGTGTTTTAATAAGATTTAAAAATAGATAAATAAATGTAAATATAGGAAAACAAATCTGAAAAAATTCCAGGAAGTTATGAGGATGACAGAGATCATCTCAGAAAAATTTGGGATTTTTCTAAAGTGTTTTGGTATTTTTGACATATTTAGTGTTTTAATAAGATTTAAAAATAGATAAATAAATGTAAATATAGGAAAATAAATCAGGAAAAATTCCAGGAAGTTATGAGGATGACAGAGATCATCTCAGAAAAATTTGGGATTTTTCTAAAGTGTTTTGGTATTTTTGACATATTTAGTGTTTTAATAAGATTTAAAAATAGATAAATAAATGTAAATATAAGAAAATAAATCTGGAAAAATTTTGTAAAATTTTCTTTCTGTCAAAATAAGTTTTGTGCAAAATTTCAAGACCCGAGACTAATCGGGTAATTATTTGTGCTAAAAAGAACATAAAAACAAGTTTTTAAAGCTTAAAATGTGTAAACCGGCAAGGTTCGCATAAGCGAGCTGACTGGTACACGAAAACTTTAAAAATGGACTATTTTCATAAATCTAAGTAAATTAGGTAAAAATAAATCATCCGAAAATAATTCGGATGATTTGGGTAATTTTACCCGATTTTACCGTTTCCGGCACCGAAATACCGGAAACGGGCCCCACGGCCAAACGGGGTGTCAAACCGAGCTATAATTTCATCACCTTAACTAAATTGACTGTCAAACTCTAAGCAATGTCAATCTGAGTCCTTAGAAGTGTCACGGGGTTAACATTGTCCCCGAATCGAGTACAGTACTGGGTTAACAATGTTCCCAGATGTACCGATTGATACGTATTTAAGTTATGGGAATTATATAGTAACGACTAGATATTATATTACAGATCCAGGCACGTAGCTGTTCCTTATATTACTCACCGACTCACAAAAAGGTGAGTTTTCACGAGCCCCTTTTAATGAATTGTTTTAATTATATTTTCCCGGGGCGGAAAACATGTCTTATTTAAAGTATTTAAGTACATACCGATCGTATGGAAATACTTGTACATTTATATATATATGGTCTGATGCACAGAATATATAAAATGTTTATCATGTGTTATTGTTCTGGGGTAACATAGTTCCCAGGGGTTATTATTGTTCTGGGGTAACATAGTTCCCAGGGGTTATTATTGTTCTGGGGTAACATAGTTCCCAGGGGTTATTATTGTTCTGGGGTAACATAGTTCCCAGGGGTTATTATTGTTCTGGGGTAACATAGTTCCCAGGGGTTATTATTGTTCTGGGGTAACATAGTTCCCAGGGGTTATTATTGTTCTGGGGTAACATAGTTCCCAGAAAGTTAATGGAAATGTCCTGGGGTAACATAGTTCCCAGCATGATTATATTGTTAATAAATGATTATTAAAATGATTTGTCAGTGTTTATTTAAATTAGTGAAACTCACCAACTATTCGTAGTTGACCCGTTTTCTTTACATGTTTTCTAGGTATGCCCAAGTTGGAATGATTGATATGTGCTTAACTATCTGTGCTACATGTTGGAAGCTTGCTGCTCTATGTTTTGTAATGAATATATATTAATGTCTTATTGGTAATATATGTGTGTGACACCTAGACAGTAACGCAACTCGCAACAATGTAATATGTTATAAATTAATGTAGTGGTATTTTCTTTATAAGCAATGCTGTTGATATCAGATGTGTCTGTTGCATCCCGTGTACGTTTCCGCTGCGGTTACGGGGTGTTACAATAATAGTCCTCCATGTAGCCTTGCCTTGTAGCACAACACTTCAACCGACCATGACCGGAGAAGTGAAAGCTGAAGGAAACAAGGGGTGTATATTATATATATGTTGCGACATCAAGCTTTAAGTAATAAGATTTAGTTAGAAACAAGGTTAGTGTTTGTTTGACCTTATGTAATCAAACTAACAAGAGGTTGAAGATGAATACTTGGATTTGAGAGAGAGAGTTTGGAGAAGATGAACAACCAAAGTGGTGTATGGAACCTTGCTTTTATAATGGTAAGAGTATGGTTCATTCAAATAGGGTAAAAATGCATGTGATGGTTAAAATGGTTAAACAAGCTTTTGATAATTGACAGTAATAGTCCCTAAAGTTTGTTATAAGTCATTTTTCATCATAAAGAGGTGTTTTAACGTACCGAAAATGATGTTTTTGTAACAACTCGAATTTTTCTCTCATTAAACAAGTATCCAATACCCGACCCGTTTTCATTCTCGGGAAATTTTAATCAATAGAATAATCATTAATATTTAAAAGTATTTTCCTTTTCTTTATTTATTATTCCAACTCAGTTTAAATGTACAACGATCACCCTTAACATTGTTTTAACCCGTATTGAATTCACACTCAAACATAAAGGATCAGCTTGTGAATTACTAAAAATTTTATTATTATTTAATTATTTCAAACCCTGCCTAATACCATTTTCTTTACCCAAAACCGAATCCATTTCCAAACCATAAACTCGTATCAAATTACTTGATCAATAAGCCAAATTACACGAAATCGATTAGGATTCGGAATATACTTGCCATAAACGGCTCCACCGACAAATTAATTTAGTAAACAAAGATCAAAATCGATGTTTATTATCTATTATAGCAATTATAGCAAACCGACTTTATGTTTTGGTATTTGAACTATATAAAGTCATTGATAATACAATTAAACGAGTCTGCACGATCTATACAATAGGACGACCAGAAAACCTAACCTTAATTGCATTATATATCACCGTAACTTGTTGTTCTTGTTCTTCGTTGAGCCGTCAACTACCGTTCATCGTCCACCATCAAACCAATAGCTTATGAGGTAATTGATTAATGTAACATGTTCTTCTTTCATCATAATTCAGTATCCCTATGGTTGATTGAACCTATATACGCGGTTTAATCAATTGTGCATTCTAGGGTTTATACCAATTTGGGGATAAGCTGGCTACTGGTTTTAAAATTTTTTTCTTTCGTTTGTTTACCATCTGACATAACAGATCAACTGATGGGAGTGTATGTGTTTAACGATTGAGCCGGCCAGGGGCGCGGGTTCGAGCCCCTAGACGCGGCTTTTGTATTATTTTTTGTTAAACTATAGTTTTATAAATTAAATGAATTTATAATTAATATTAATATCTAATATACATTATTTTATGAAAACCGCCACCATTAAGTTTACGTTTCCTGTAAAACCTCGTTAAAAGCTTTCGTTTATGTACATATACATATACATGTACATGTACATGTACATGTACATGTACATGTACATATATATATGTATGTATGTATTATAATTATATAATAACACTAGATTATTAACAAACGGGGCTTACCCCAATGGCCAGGAACATGATGGATGGCCCGGGTGTCCCGGGTTCGAATCCTGATTCCGACCGGATTTTTCCAGAGCATTAAAACCTGTCGTGCCTTCGGGCGAGGTGAGCAATCTGGGTTTTACCGGGAACGCCAAGCCAAACTTGGATGCCAGAGTGGATCCCGATCATGTCAACATAGCTAGCCTGAGTGGGTTGGTGGGGCGCGACTTGGTCGCGCAGTGCTAGCTTAACCGTGAAAGTCACTGTTCGAAAAACAAAATAACACTAGATTATTACTATTTTATTTAAACCCGACACTTTAATCCACTTTCCTCATCGTTGAACGTTTGTATAAATTCACTTATATTAGTTTTGTATATATATATATATATATCATTCTTTAAAATTTGTGAAAATCATATTTTAAACGTATTAAATATATTTATAAAATTATATTTTTGTTAAATGGTCCAAGATATGTATTGTAAAATAAATATATATTTAAACGTTTGTCTTAAGTTAATTATTTATTACAAGTTATATTTATATATGTACATGTTTATAATTTTTTTAATATATAATTAAATACCATTTAAATAATCCTATAATTATTCAATATATACATATATATATATATATATTTAAACTAATAATAATGATTTTCATAATAACAAATAATCCGTAGAAATCGACCATTCAAATCCATAATCCCAGCCATAACTCAAATCACATCGAAATCTTAAATCATTAAATTATGTTATATCTTTATAATTAATCTTATTACTATTATTTAACTAGGAATACTTGTCGGTGAATCCCGAAGGGTTCATCATTCTCACATCCTCATTTTTATTTCGTTAATCCAATCAGGTGAGTACCAAATTCCCCTCTTTTTACTTGTTTTCTCACCTTTTGGGGACATGAGCGTAAATTGTATTTCTCTTATATACTTATACACAAAACTGCAAGTTTGTCCTATGTATTAACAACTTATACCTTACTTGTTTATGTGCTTATTTGCTTTATATGCTTCCGCATTCGGAGAGGTCCAACATAATCTCAGTCTAGTATGATCATACGCTAGTCGTTAAAGCCTTTGTGCTTCTCGACATCTCAGTTATACTTGCTTATTTGGTTAATTTGTAATTCTCATATGACTTGTTGCAATTACTTATTTTTATATATACTATATGTACATTTTAACTGGTGTGTTGCTCACTCAACCTTGTGTTGACAAAACTATTATATTTTCAACGCATATGCAGGTTATCGTGTGACGTGATTATCAAAATTGTTTGAAGCAACTTAGGATGCATGTTAGAGAAGAAGATACAAGAATTGAATTTTAAATGTTTATTTTACTTGTTTACTTATTAGTTTGATGCACTTGACTATTTAATAAAATTTAACAGTTATTGACACTTTTAATAATGCATATTAGTAACCTTTGAAAAGTTGTGAGCAATCAGTTCACACCCCGACATTTCCGTCGTAGGTTGGGGTGTAACAGTTTTCTTGACCCGACATTTGTGAAACATAAATGAACATAAAATCCAACATTTTTTTAATAACGACGAATCCGAAAGATCAAACGGGTTGGATTTTTTTATACAAATACAAATGCAAGTTAAATCGAAAAATGACAAATGTTACATATCATGGTTATGATGAATAAAAGTTTGACATAATTACATAAATGTTTCTTTATGTTTGCACTCTATTTCATTGATTGTCCTTTAAATATTCAAATTGACATGTTTTGTACTTATGTTTTCAAATCCAACATTGTTAGTCCTTTAGCCCTAACATAGTTAGTTTTTTTCATTAAATCAGCTCATGTGCCTTGCACTTGAGGGCAACTTTGTCTTTTTACTTTTTTTTTTCTGTATTTTAAAAAACTTAATATGTATATATATATATATATGTGAAATTACAAATGAAAATAACATGCTAATCGTGAGAATCAAACAGATTAATTATATATACAGGTAAAGTAGTTATATAATTACTCTACTTGTATATATAATTACTCTACTTAATTCTCACAATTAGCATGTTAATTTCATTTGTACGTTAACTTTCCCATATATATATAGGGTAAGGATCGTAAGAGAACTTTTTGAATTTGAGAACCATTTTATGCCATAAAAAAACCCTTAAAAAATTAAAAAAAATAATAAAACAATATAAACGAAAATTTAAAAAAGCTAAAAAAACAAATGTTTTTATTTTTCATTCCTGTTTAATAAAAAAAATCCTAATTATACACATATGTATATTTTATATAATCACGATGTATAATGTACACATATGTACATTATCATTTATTTTAATTGTACATATGTGTATAAAACAACTTTTATAAAATTAAAAAAATATGTATTATATATATGTATAATTTTGGTAAATCGATACGTTTTTATATATTTATATGAAACTGGGATGAAAAATAAAACTTTTGGTTTTTTTACTTTTTTTATTTTCACGTTTTTTTTGTTTTTTAATATTTTTTTATTTTTCTTAAAAAGAATTTTTTTTTGTCCAAAATTGTTCTCACATGATCCTAATCATATATATATATAAATGGTAAGGATCCTAAGAGAACCCTTTTTAAATTGAGAACTTTGAGAACCACTTTAGACCATTAAAAACACCTTTAAGAATATTTTAAAAATATCATAAAACGAAAACTAAAAAATTAAAAAAGTAAAAAAGCCAAAATTCTTATACTTAATTCCGGTTTCATTAAAAAAATGTCGTATTATACACATATGTATAATTTTATATAATCTTTAGTTACGTTAATATACACATATGTACAGTATCATTTATCTTAAATTATACACATGTGTATAAAAAAACATGTAAATGTACATATATATATATATTATACATATGTGTATATAATTTAGCTAAACCTAGTTTTTTTTGTTTTTTTATGAAACCGGGATGAAAAAATAAAAATTTTGGTTTTTTTACTTTTTTCATTTTTGTGTTTTTTTTTTTATTTTTAGGTTTTTTGTGGTCTAAAATGGTTCTCATAGTTCTTAATTTTAAAAAAGTTCTCTCATGATCCTGATCCTATATATATATACATATAAAGAACCAATACATGTGTGTGTGTGTATGACCGCGTATTCTGGAAATATCTTCTGACATACACACGGACATAGAACACAAAGATGGCTATTTCTAGTGTTGTAAAAATTCTGATTAGGCGTCGATTAATCCTCGATTATATAGAACACAACGATGGCTATTTCTAGAACACACCATGTCTCACACCCCAAACCACGGCCTAGGAGTGTGACGCATATGTTGGTACCACATTTGTAAATAAATCAGAGCTACCTTCAATTAAAGGAAGACTTATAAACATGTGGATTTAACTTACAAATATTTACATACAAAAGACGGGATATAAAAGTTTCCCGTTTAGTGTTTAAAAGATTACTTGTTTTATAATTACAAAGCACCATTTAAGTTTATACAAAACAAAAATCTGAGCCATCGGATATATAAGTAGCACTTCGACACTTCAAGCGCTAATCTTGGTCACATGCAAAAATGTAAGAAAATATGTCAGCAACGAATGCTGGTAAATATGCTGACGCTAAAATCTTTTCTTTTACTTTATTACACCTCGAGACTACGCTTGCCTCGGCCCATCGTGACTTAGGAATAACAAAGTTAAAACAACACAATTATAAATTCGAGTCTCTACACTAGGTCACCTCAGCAAACACCGCAGGGTTCGACTTAGTTAAGTACCCGTATGTAACATCCCCAAAAATTTTGATCCAAATATGACAAGTCAATAGAAGAAAAGGGATTAAAAATGAAAAATTTGGACCCACCGCGATACACGACGGGCATAGCCAGGAGGCTATCGCGATACGCGATGGTCCTTGATGACACATCAACACGTGTCACCCGGAGGTGACATGTGGCAAACATCGCGACACGTGGCAGACCACGTGTCAACACGTGGCATAACGTGTCTTAGAAAACGACACGTGTACGCCACGTGTCAACACGTGGCAGAGGGTGTGTAAGAAAGTGACACGTGTCCGCCACGTGTCACGTGGCACTCTCTGAGAAACACTGTTGGTGCATAAATGTCAGTAGTTCATATGTCTAATGTCTGTAATCGAGTCTGTAATATTGTTTATGTATTTGTTTGTTTAAAGCGAAGTTGTTGACAAGTTCGCTTAGGCGAACTTGTTAACCAAGCGAAGTTGTTGACAAGTTCGCCTAGGCGAACTTGTTGAACAAGCGAAGTTATGGACAACTTCGCCTGAGGCGAAGTTGTCGTGTATTTATATAGGTTACGGATGTTGGTTTTAGGTGGTTAATTTACGTGTAATTCAGTGAGTCAAGTGACGTGAGGTCGAGAGTCTCTAAGTATCACGTGTTGAGTTATTAATATAACGTGTGTTTGTTCGTATCGTATTCGTGTGTTTGTGTGCTTGTGTTCTACCTCCGTAACGATCTACACAGGGATTCCGCACCTGTGTATATCGGGATATCTCGTGTGATCCGTCCAGGGAACCTACAATTGGTATCAGAGCTTTTGCTCGATTGTGTGGTTCGGGATATTCATGCGGGTGTAGAATTTGTCCCGTTTCGACTATTCACGGGACGAGTTTTTGGTGTTGTTGCTCATTCTAGCCTCCTACCAGTGTGTTTAAGCCTTTAAACCGTCAAAAACGTCGTTAAAATCCGATTTTCAGATATGCAGAAAGTTTGAGTTCGTCAGGCGAAGTTGCTGTTCATCAGGCGAAGTTGCCGTCAGGATACGTAGGGTTTCAGCGAAGATATAAGGAGAAGCGAAGTTATTTACAACTTCGCCTACCTCCTCAACTTCGCCTAACTCAGCGAAGTTCTCATCAAGTTCGCCTAACTCAGCGAAGTTCTCATCAAGTTCGCCTAGCTCAGCGAAGTTTTCTTCAAGTTCGCCTACTTTCTAAGTTCGCTTACCCTAAGCGAAGTTATTCTCAACTTCGCCCAGTCACGCGAATTTAAGAAGGATCCAGCGAAGTTATTACTTAAGCGAAGTTATCCTTAACTTCGCCTACAGTACTATTCAGAGGAAATTTTTTATCTTCGCCTACTCAGAATTTTTTCGGGTTTCTTAGTCTTCAAGAAGGATGTCGTCGATCAACATTTCAGAGCTTGTAAAGATGGAAGTTGAAGCGGGGTCAGCTACAAAGGCCCCAAGGTTGCTGAAGGGAACCGATTTTGTCGCGTGGAAGGATCGGTTCATACAATATGTTAAGTACCAGGATGCGAAGATGTGGGTATGCATCCAAGATGGATATATTCCACCAGTCATGGAGTATGAGGGTCGAGACCAAATCAAGAAATACAGTAAAATGGAAGAGGAGGAGAAAAAGATGTATGAAGCCGAGAGCAAGGCTCATGCTGCAATCACAATGGCTCTTCCATAGGAGATCCTCCATACGTTCAGAAAGTATACATCAGCTAGAGAGCTTTGGGAAGCTCTTGAGAACAGATTTGAGGGGAATGTAGGTATTCGGGCTTCAAAGATAAAGTTGCTCAAAACTCAATTTTCAGTCTTTAAGTACTTAAAGAACGAATCTCTTGATGATATTATCACTCGATATTATCATCTAATGACTGAATTGAGTAACTACTCCATTTCCTACCGAGAAGAAGAGATTGTGGAAAAGCTTCTCGATGCCCTCCCACCAAAATGGGAGATGTATACTGTACTGATGAGGGAAGACAAGGACTTCCCTACTTATGATCTTGAAACCACTGTCAACAAGCTCAGAACTTTTGAGCTTAATATGGTAAGAAAAGAAACATCTGTGGATCAAGTTCAAGATCCAGGCATGTACGGTGCTAAAGTAAACTCTAATACAAGTTCAAAGACTGATTCTGCCGCCTACTACTCGAAGGGTGAGTCGGGTGCCAATTCTTCACAGGAGGGGCATGTGTCAGTAAACTCAAATGGGGATGTTTGCTTTGTTGCGGGTGGATCAAGTGGTACTCAACAGACAGCAAGCAAGAGTAGTGGATCTTCAAGTTCCTCAAGCAATAATTACTCTAAGATGCCAATGAGCGTCAAATCTGCTGAAGAGCAGTTTGGCCTCTATGCTTCGTTTATTGCTTCATATGAAAACTATATTCAAGGAAAGGTTGTTGATCCAGCGATGCTGGATGAAGACTATGACCAGATCGATGCTGATGATCTGGAGGAAATGAATTTACAATGGCAGATGGCCATGATAGTGAGGAGAGTGAAGAAGTTTATGAGAAAGACGGGGAGAAAGTTTGTTGGTGGCAGGCCAGGGTTCGACAAGTCTAAGGTGAGGTGCTATAACTGTCAACAAAACGGGCACTTTGCCAAAGAGTGCAGAAACGAGCGAGTTGAACGTGGTCATGGCCGGTCTGCACAGCACACTGGGAGTAGTAAAGAAGTCAATGCCATGATGTCCAAAGAAGCAGGTGAATACAACTGGAACCTGCATTCGAATGAAACTAGTGAGTAGGCAAATATGGCTAAGGTTGAGAATGAAGAATGTGAGAAGATTACCGGAGAAGAGAAAGCTACTGGTAAGGAAAAAGCTTTCATGGCAGATAACGAGGATCAACTCTCCGAGGTAAGTTCTAAACCTATTTGTACTAAATGTGAGAATTTGTCTGAGCAAATTGCTACCATAACTGATCAGTATGTTCGTTTAGATGCTGAATTTAAAACTCTTAAAGAAGATCATCACTTTATGAAAGCAAGAGAAAACAGTTACAAAGTTAAAATAAAAGCGTGTGAAAAAGATGTTAAAAGCTTAAAAACAAAACTTGTTGAGAAAATTGAAGTAATTGATCTAAGTTATGAGGTTTTAGAAGAAAAGACTAAACTGATTGCTGAACGAGAAAAGCAGATTGCTGACCACCAGGTGAAAGTGGTGGAACTGAACCGAAAACTTGAGCAGTTCAGAAATTCCTCAGCTATTCTTGATCACCTTGTTAGTGATCAAGGTACCTCTGCGAAGAAGGGAGGAATTGGTTATCACGAGGTTCCACCACCTTATAACCACAATTACACTTTTAACCCTAGTGTTCAGAAATCTGTTGATTTTGATGTTCCTCAGACAGTTCCAATCAAGGTTACGAGTAAAGAACCAAGTGTTAGTAGTGGCGAAACGAGTTCGCCTGTTTCAAGTGTGAAAATTTCTGTTACGAGTCCAGTCTCATCAGATTCGGATAAGTTGTCCGAATCAGGTAAGACAAAAGAGAAGGTAGTGTTACCCACTGGTGGAGAAAAAGGTAAAACTTATAAAAAGAGTACTCCACTCAACCCGTACGTCCCACCTTATGTGAGACGAACGGCCGGTAACACAGCCTCAACATCCAAAACAACCTTTGAACAGAAAATGGAGCATAGGTGTTGTTTTAGGTGTAATAAGTTAGGACATCTTGTTGCAGATTGCCCTCTGACACCGAAATTCAGAGGTGTGAGGCCTATTAAAACTGAGCGTAAGCCAAATGGTAATTTTAATGCTGCTAAAAATGAAAACCCTTCAAAGTTCCGAAATGTAACTAATTCAGGTTTTCACAGAAACAAACCTGTTGGTGCACATTTTGTGGCCGTCGCTTGGCGAATAGTTTAGAATGTTTATGTTGTATGCTGTACACCTAGGTAGTGGTTCACGCTGAAAGTGATCCATTTGAAAGAGCATTTTCAAATGGATACTCATTCGATCGAACCAGTTTCTGATTCGATCGAATGAGTCTGCCATTCGATCGAATAGGACTCATTCGATCGAATGAGTCTGCCATTCGATCGAATAGGACTCATTCGATCGAATGAGTCCTGACCGAATGGCAGCGGGTATAAATACCAGCTTTCAGTCGTGAACAGAAAAGGTTTTCGAGGTTTTTGCCTGCCCGGAGCCCAGGTGCTGTCCGGATGAGGGGGGAGGCCATGCTCGACCTCCCCCTGCCATAGATCGTGATTTCTCTGTTTAAACAAGCATGTAACCGTTCGCGTTTATCAATAAAGTGTTTGTTTTTATCTTTGATCTGTGGTTGAAACCTTCCGTCCCGAACCTGCTCGGATCGTCACCGGTCCAACAATTGGTATCAGAGCCACGGTTACCGCTAGAAAGGTCTAACAACCGATCTAGCAAGCCGAGCTCTTGATTTTCTGCGTTCTGGACGTTAAACTGTTGGTGTGTTCTTCGTGTTCTTCGCGTTTTCTGGGCTGGCGTTGAAGGAGTCGAATCAGTACATTCGATCGAACGAGTTCCCCATTCGATCGAATAGGCCTATTCGATTGACTGATTCGATCGAATCAGTCTTCCCGCTCAAAAGTGTCAAATTCAAACGCAAGTTTTCCCGCCCATTCGATTGACTTCATTCGATCGAATCAGATTGTATTCGATCGAACTGGTTTTCCCGCTCAAAGTGTCAAATTCAAATAGCTGATCGAACCAGTTCTTCATCCGATCGAATCTGTGCTTCATTCGACCGAACCAGTTCTCATTCGATCGAACGTGTTCCAGACCAAAAAAAAAAAAAAAAAAAAAAAAAAAAAAAAAAAAAAAAAAAAAAAAAAGTCTGGAACGCCTGCTTACACGAAAATTTGCCCAAGCCATTTTTATCAGTCGGGAAGTCTTCTGAAAAAGTTTGGCGAAAATAAAATTTTTTTCGACAAAATTTCCGGGAAATTTTCGGTTAATTGTCGGGTCAGTGATGAAGATTTTTCTGGACATCCTATACATGTTGATCACATTCCAGAAAAAGTTTGGTGACAGTGAAATTTTCACTGATATTTGCCGGCAAAGTCAGAGCGTTTAAATGTTTAACGGTTAAAGCGGCAAATTTGAAGATGAACAAAGCACAATTACCTGAAGGAATTATCGTCTACAAGTTTAATGGATAACCCCTTGTTCATTGAGCTTCTACAGTGGTGATTGTTATAAGAACACAGAAGAACAGAGAAAAGTGATTACTGATGAGGTATGATGTTATTGTGGGGTAGTCAGGAGCATCTGACTATTTATGGGCCAACCAAGTTTAATTTATTGTCCGCATTCTGAAGATTCTGCTTTGTGGAGAGAATCTGAGTTTGAGTTATTGTGGGGTAGTCAGGAGCATCTGACTATTTATGGGCCAATCATGTTAAATATTTATTTTCCGCATGTGAGAATTCCGCTTAGTGGAGGGAATTCTGTTGAAAATTGGTGATTCGCAATCACGAAGTTAATGATGTGTCTTTGTCTCCGATGATGAATCTGCATACAAACTAATCTGTTTAGGGGGAGTAGCTGTGGATTGGAAGCCTCTGTCATTTGTCCAATACATGTTGGTGAAGTAACCGTGTGGGTGAAGATTCGCCGATAGTAAGTCGCGCAGCGGAAGCGTGCATGTATTGTCATGTCTATATATTGGGATACACGTCAACGTCTGAGGGGGAATTTCTACAGTTGGTTGTTTTAAACAGATTATTTAGTCTGAAGATGTCAGCAATGGAGAACACTTTGCATCATTAACCGAGAGTTCAGTCTAAGGGGGAATCTTGCTGCAATGATGGTATTCTTCAACGTGATTATCAAGATAAAGCAGAAGATTTGACTGAAGATTGCAAGAGGTGTCTACAGCAATTCGCAAGCAACGTCCAAGGGGGAATTTGTTGGTGCACATTTTGTGGCCGTCGCTTGGCGAATAGTTTAGAATGTTTATGTTGTATGCTGTACACCTAGGTAGTGGTTCACGCTGAAAGTGATCCATTTGAAAGAGCATTTTCAAATGGATACTCATTCGATCGAACCAGTTTCTGATTCGATCGAATGAGTCTGCCATTCGATCGAATAGGACTCATTCGATCGAATGAGTCTGCCATTCGATCGAATAGGACTCATTCGATCGAATGAGTCCTGACCGAATGGCAGCGGGTATAAATACCAGCTTTCAGTCGTGAACAGAAAAGGTTTTCGAGGTTTTTGCCTGCCCGGAGCCCAGGTGCTGTCCGGATGAGGGGGGAGGCCATGCTCGACCTCCCCCTGCCATAGATCGTGATTTCTCTGTTTAAACAAGCATGTAACCGTTCGCGTTTATCAATAAAGTGTTTGTTTTTATCTTTGATCTGTGGTTGAAACCTTCCGTCCCGAACCTGCTCGGATCGTCACCGGTCCAACAAAACCTCAGTTTAACAATGCTAATAACCAAACCACTAGATATAATACTTTCAATATACATAGGTTTGGAAGGCCTCATACTCAATTTCCAAGGAGATTTCCTAATAGGACTGACAGGAATTATCCAGATGCTAACTTTGGAAAGCAGAAGTACGGGATATATAGATCCAAGACCAATTGGTCTTGGGTCCCTAGATTCTAATCCTTTGCTTTATTGTGCAGGAACAGTTGAACAGGGCTGCCCACAGTCTTTGGATTGTAGATAGCGGCTGTTCCCGGCACATGACGGGTAACAAATACTTGTTGCACGACTTAAAACCTGTTCAAGGAGCGAGAGTTAGCTTTGCCGGTGAAAGTGGAGGAAGAATTACTGGAAGAGGAACGGTGTCCAATGGAAAAATGACTCTTGAGAATGTGAACTTTGTAAAAGAGTTGAAGCACAATCTGCTGAGTGTGTCGCAGATTTGTGATAAGGAGTACACTGTTCATTTCACGAAGAATGAGGCAATCGTTTTGAAGCCTGGTTTTCAGATACCAGACGAGTGGATAGTGATGAAAGCTCCACGTGATACAAATACTTATGTGATAGATATGAGGTCTACTGAAATGGCCTCGGAAGAATCATGTTTAATGACGAAAGCAAGCGAATTGGAATCCGAATTGTGGCACAGGAGGATGGGGCACATTCATCTTCGGAAGATGAACCACATTGTCAGGAATGGACTTGTGATGGGCGTTCCCTTGAAAAGTTTTAACTTTGAAGACAAATGTATAGCATGCAAGAAGGGAAAGCAACACAAGAAATCCCATCTCACCAAGAAGGTCAACTCTATTGCTAGTACTCTAGAACTGCTTCACATGGATCTCTTCGGTCCCGTGAATGTAAAAAGTCTAGGAGGTACTTCTTACTGCTTGGTGATCACTGATGACTACTCGCGATATTCGTGGGTATATTTTCTGAAATCGAAAGATGAGACGGCTCAAATGGTGAAGAATTTGATTACCAAAGTCGAGAACGTCATGGGTAAAACAGTGAAGTTCATCAGGAGTGACAATGGAACGGAGTTCAAGAATTTTGAAATGGAGATCTTCTGTCTTCAGAAAGGAATTGAACACCAATACAGCGCTCCGTATACTCCGCAACAGAATGGAGTGGCTGAAAGGAAGAACCGAACTTTAATTGAAGGAGCCAGAACTATGCTGGCAGATTCGAAGCTTCCTGTGATGTTCTGGGCTGAAGCAGTTGCTACAGCCTGCTATGTTCTGAATAGAGTGTTAACCGTTAAGAGACTTGGTAAAACGTGTTACGAGCTTATGCATGGAAGGAAGCCCAACTTGAGTGGTCTTGAACCATTCGGGTCCCCTTGTTCGATCTTGAAGACAAATTCTAAATTTGGCGAAGTAGCCGATGAAGGAATCTTAGTCGGTTACGTTGTTGGTACTCCCAACAGACGTGTCTTCAATACTTCGACCTGCAAGGTGGAGGTGGTGTGTAACACCGACATCACAAGTTACCAACCGCCAAAACCAAGCAATGGACCTGCTGAGCTTTTCGACTATGTTAAGCTTTTTAAGTCTTTTAACATACCGGAGTTGGAAATTTCTGAAGAAGAAGAAAGAGTTGCGACGAAGATGATACTCGATGAGGAAGAAAATCTATTGCAAAGACAGCTGATTGATAAATGTCAACCTTCCTCATCAAACACTAACGGTACCCCTGCTGCCTCAGCTGAAGAAGAATTTATCAATCCTTTTCACTCTCAGCATGAAACAACCATTGACGAGATCTCTTCTAATTTGGAAGATAATTTGCATGTCGGTTCTGTTCCGACCACGAGAATTCATAAAGATCACCCTTTGGATAATGTGATTGGTGATGTGTCCTCAGGTGTACAAACGAGAAGTAGCTTGAATGAACACACCTGTGTTTATACAAGCATTAAGGAGACAGGAATAATCAATGAATGCCTGTACACCTGCTTTATAAGTCAGATTGAACAAAAGAATTATCAAATGGCTTTAAAGGACAGCTCGTGGGTCGAAGCCATGCAAGAAGAGTTGGCTCAATTCGAGAAGATGGAAGTTTGGACTTTGGTTGAAAAACCAAAGAATGTGCATGCAATAGGCACAAAATGGGTGTTTAAGTGCAAGAGAGATGATAAGGGGATTATTATAAGAAACAAGGCAAGGCTAGTCGTTAAAGGTTTTAATCAACAAGAGGGGATTGATTATAACGAAGTGTTCGCTCCTGTCGCTAGGTTGGAAGCCAAAAGATTGTTTTTAGCGTTTGCTGCTTATGAAAAGATGAAGGTGTTTCAGCTAGATGTGAAGAGTGCGTTTTTGAATGGGAAAGTTGATGAGGTTGTGTATGTTGAGCAACCTCCGGGTTTTCCTGACCCAGAATTTCCAGATCACGTGTACAGGTTGAGCAAGGCGTTGTATGGATTACATCAGGCACCTCGTGCCTGGTATTCAACTTTATCGGATCACTTGCTCAAGAATGGTTTTGAAAGAGGGAAAATTGATAGCACGTTGTTCTTCAAAAGAGATGGAAGCGACTTCCTGCTGGTACAAGTCTACGTGGATGACATTATATTTGCTGCGTCAAAAGTCTCCATGTGTCAGGAGTTTGAAGCCGTCATGAAGAAAAGGTTTGAAATGAGTGCTATGGGTGAACTAACTTTCTTTCTAGGATTGCAGGTTGATCAGAAGAAGGACGGGATGTTCATTCATCAGACGAAGTATGTTCATGATGTGCTCAAGCGCTTCAAGATGGAGGACAGTTCTCCATATGATACTCCAATCTGCGTCAATCACAAATTGGGTGCTGAAGTAGACGGTGATGCAGATGTGGACCCAACTCAATATCGGGCAATAATAGGTTCTTTAATGTACTTAACTGCATCTAGGCCTGATATAATGTTTGCTGTTTGTCTTTGTGCACGTTTTCAGGCAAATCCAAAAGAATCTCATTTGAAAGGTGCAAAGAGGATACTGCGGTATCTCAAGGGCAAGCCGAAGCTGGGGTTGTGGTACCCGAGAGGAGGAGACTTGGAGCTAGTCGCTTACACAGATTCTGATTATGGAGGGTGCAATCAGAGTCGGAAGTCAACAACTGGAGGATGTCAGTTTCTTGGTGGCAGATTGGTGTCGTGGCAATGCAAGAAGCAGACTTCAGTCGCAATTTCAACCTGTGAGGCAGAATACATGGCAGCATCCAACTGCTGCTCTCAGGTTCTTTGGATTCAACAACAGTTGCGCGACTATGGTCTGAATTTCTTACTTATTCCTATTTGCATTGATAACACAGCTGCTATCTCAGTAACTAACAATCCCGTGAAACATAGTAAAACTAAACATATTGACATACGTCATCATTTTATACGGGATTGTGCTGAGAAGAAATTGATTGTGCTTGAAAAGGTGGATACGCTTGATAATTTCGCTGATTTATATACTAAAACGTTTGACAAATCCAGATTTCAAAACCTTATTGAACTGAATGGGATGATCAATCCCGAGTAACCATGCTTTTCCTGTGATATTTAAAAAAAAAAATAAAATAAAATAAAATAACGTCACTAATCGCTTAAAAATATGTCGGTTACATTAGTTTGAAGGAACTTGTCTTCGGGATATGTTGTGGTCCTCATTTTCTACTTGTAGATTTTGAGGATAACCATTAACCAGATTACTGATAGTGACCGGGGCGGTTTATGATGAGTTTTTCATTCTTTCGCTTAAAATTAGTCGATCATACTTAGTTAGAAGGACACATACTAGTATGTGGTCGGTCCAGCTGATCCATTGGATCTTCGGGATAGCCGTTTACCTGAAGACTTTGTTTTGGTCGGGGCGATTAATGTTAAAATTTTGAAAAAAATGGGAAATGAAATTATTTTTCAAGTCTGTTACTTCGTAAGAAGTTCTTTAGCTATGTTTAACAGAAAATTGATCCAACCTTGGAAAATGATAGATATACTAATTCTGTGTGCTTAGCTAGTGAAGTTATTAGGCTTAAAAGGCTTTAGGACAGTCATTGTATGTCATGGTAACTTTTTATGGTGCGTAAAAGTAGATGTGATACAAACTAAATTTACTTGATTTTACGTGGAAACTCCTTAAGAGTTTTGCATGTCTTCATATATATCTTTCCGAATGATAGGCAGAAAAGCGATTACCCAGTCATACACGAGCCCATGTGTGTTCTGATTCCCGTGAAGATAGCGTCTCAAGATAATGCAGTGATCCAGATTCGGGACTTGCAGTTAATTTCTACTTTGAAGTCTTTGTTTATTCGAAAAAAAAAATAATAATAATAATATTTGGAGTTATTGAAACATTTTAGAGATGACGAAATCAAGACTTCACAATCATTGAGTAAGAGAGAAGAACGGGAAGCAGATCAAGAGTACTTATAACTTAATCAGACACTATGGGTCGAGGTCAATTCGGGGTGACTTGGGGAAAGCCAAATATGCTTTGAGGATAGATAGGAGGCATCAATATTTCTGAGTTGTTGCCCACTTAAATTTTGAGGCATAATCGAACCTAACTCGTATCACTGACACGATGAAAACCACTTTAAGTTATACCTGCTTACAACCTGTCTCTTTATGTCATAATACAGCTAAACACGGATCTATGTGACAGTCACGTAATTAGTATGATTCCTGTTCGGATCTTTTCTAAAACGTGGTAGCCCCTAACTAGACTGAAATTTGATCCCTTATACTTTAAATTTTTTAAGTTTTTGTACTTAGATCGTTTTATGATTTTTAACTGGTTACTTAGAATTGATCATGTCATTTATTTCTTAAAGGAAAGTTTTATAACTTAATTGGAAAAATGTTAAACTTATAAGGTTAAATTCTGTAAATATATAGGCGATGTTGTTGAACAGGCGAAGTTGTGGATAACTTCGCCTAGGCGAAGTTATCCGTAACTTCGCCTATATAACTTCGCCCCTATATAAGGAATTCTTAGAGTCAAACAGTTCATTATTCAGCGAACTTATATCCAAACCGATTATTCAGCGAACTTATATCCAAACAAATCCAAAATTGTTCACTTGTTCTTCGATTTCAAACCAATCTAAAGGTTGTTTAGGTTCTTTTATCTGATGTTATACGTTCTTTGATTAATCTAAGGTTGTTTCGACAACCGGGTAATACCCTCGGACGACCGACCATTAAACCCAATTTCAAAACTCATTTTCACGTGGGCATGTACAAACTGATCGTCAACCTATTGTTAAAAGCTTGAGTTTAAAAGTCCTAAGTCGTCAAAATACCCTGAAAACTTCAGATCTTCATGTTTGAATCATTCGAACTGTCGCCGATTCAGATTCAGGCGAAGTTAGGGTTTAGGCGAAGTTATCCGTAACTTCGCCTGAAGCTTAAGTTCGCCTGAGGTGAAGTTATCCGTAACTTCGCCTGAAACTTAAATTCGCCTGAGGCGATGTTGTGATGAGGCGAAGTTAACATTAACTTCGCCTAGATCATTTTTACTTAATATTAATTAGACGAACTTAAAGCTGAAGCGAAGTTGTTCCCAACTTCGCCTCATCTTTAACTTCGCCTATACAGAGTTTATCACAACTTCGCTCATGGTAACCAGCGAACTTGTGTTATTCATTAACGTTTATCTAACTTGGTTAGTTTGTTGCAGATATGGCTGTGTTGCTGGTGCTGGAGGTGCAGGAGGAGACGACGGTGACAATCAGAGGCAATTTTTCCCGGGTCACAATATGTACATCACTCTTGACCCGGAGGCGAGCGGTGTGGACGATTACCGCGAGATCATAACTTTCCTCCTACGCTCGAGGATTTTTCATGCTATTACGAACACTCTGCCGATATCTCTACCAAATATCGAAGACTTTTGGCAGACGGTCGAATACGACTGTCGTGTTAAGCCCCCGGTCATGCGAGCGACTGTGAACAATCAACAAGTTTAGTTCAATTCTGAACAGATTCGGGTGGCATTACGGTTTGGAGAAGAGACGAGGGACGACCCAACTAAGTTTGTGGCTCCGTTTCGTGATGGAGCGTTTCTCCGAATGGGCTATTCTGGTCCATTAGGCGATACACAGAGACGGAAGGGTTTTCTACTTGATCAGTGGCGCTTCCTTATGCACGTCATGATAGTTTGCATGTCAGGAAGGAAGGCGGGCACTGATGGTATGGGTGCGACCATGCAGTCTGCAATGACTGCACTGACTTACAATAAACGCTACAGTTTCAGTCAGATGGTCTTTTACGAGATTGACAGACAGAGGAGGGCGATGGCTCGGGAGCGGTTCATTATGTACCCACGTTTCATCCAGATGATATTGAACCATGTGGCTCCGAGTCTACCTCAGAGACGCCCGATCAGATACGTGGAATCTGTGAGCAAACGTATCTTTGCTCAATGCCGCACTTCGAGTGCGAGGAGCAACCCTGAACGTCATCCAAGGCATACTCCACTGTTTGGGTTTTTAATCAACCCAGAGTATGTTCCTGCTGGTGGGGACGAGTTCAGAGATCCTCAACCGCGACAGGCAAGAGCAACTCAAGCTGCATCTGCTGTGCCTGTTGTGTCGGCTGCAGAGGATATAGATCTTGATGCTGTTTTTGGAGGTCAAGGTTATTTCGATATGGATCAAGTTGAAGAGGTGCAGGTCTCTGCTGCACAAGGTTCGGGTGTGAGAGCTACTAGAGCAGCTACATCGATGGCTGACTCCGATTTGGATGAGATCATGAATGAGGGGAGACGGTTGATGGTGTCTCGAGAGAGAACTTTTGGGAAGAGAAAGAGAACGGAGGATGATGATGAGTCAGAAGAGGAAGAAGATATACATAAGCTGATAAGAAGATCAAGACGGGAAAGGACAGGTGCTGGCATGGGAGCTGGAGAGACTTCAAGGATGGTACGTTTCGCTCCGGCCTCACTGTCTGGTATGTCTATCGTTCCTACTTCTGTACAGGTTACAAGTACAAGCGTTGCGGATGTTCCCGTGGTGGCTACATCATCTGCTGGCATTCCATCCACCACTACCATCCAGACGTCGACTTCTGAGATTGTGTCTCTACCACCTCCAACGCTTACTCAGTCGGTGGTAGCTGCTCTATTTGTAGAGTCAACGGTCGTCACTGCTGCAGGGTTATCAGGTATGGTACCACCTGCGGTTACGCCTGCTTCTGATGTCTCGCCTACGCCTATGTCAGACTCGGAGAGAATAGCTTCACTAGAGCGGATCGTGGCAGAGCAATCGAAGACTATTCAACGCCTAGTGGAAGCAAATCAACTACAGTCATCCCTCCTAGTTGAGCATGGGAAAATTATCGATGCCTTGAAGGAGTTCTTGGCATCTCAGGGGGAGATGAGCTGTAAGGGCGACGAGCTAAGGACGAAAAGAAGAAATGACCGAGACGATGATCCCAATGCATCGAAAGATGCAGGTGGTGAGCTGCCAAGAACTTCTCAAGCTCTTGGTACTTCCACAGCTGAGGGGGAGTCTGCCGACGCGGCTGGTGGTTCTGGTGGTGATGATGTGGTGTTGGTTGATGATGACGTGATTGATGCGTTGAAGGAACTTGACGATGATATGTTCAGCGATGATGTGTTGTTTGATGAAGATGTGCTGCCGAGTGATGTGATTGAGAAGATCGGTGAGCAGATTGAGATTGAGGAAAATGAGATTGAGGATGGAGAGATAGTGGAGGAAAATGTCGAACATGACATTCCAGAGGTTGAGAAGGCCGATATGGGTGATCAGACGGCAGTTGAAGATACTGAATGGGAAGAGCAGCCGAGGTGGAAGGAAGGATACGCTCAATGGTTCGTCAAAACGAAGAAACCGGCAGTCCTTACAATGTTCAAAAAGAGTTACAATATTAAGGGCTATGCTGAAGCAAAGAAAGGGATTATATGCTGGATTTATGATGAGCAGCTGCGGCTCTTCGTGATTAAACGATATGATGGAATTCAGTACCTTAGAAGAATGTTGAGATCGTTAAACACACTGCCTGAATGTGAGGTTAAAGACTTAGCCAGATTGGGGTTGATCAATCGAAGTGATGATAATATGGCTAGAGTCATCGGGAAAATCGTATGGAAAGAGAGCATAAAGGAAAAGAAGTTTGAGCTGTTGAAACCACAGAAAGGGAAACTTGTTGAAGACAAGGATAGAGGTTTGAGAGCTGATGGAAAGCCTTGGATGGTTATGAAGTATAAACCAATCCGGTGCCTTAAAGAAGTACCGATGAAGCTTATGCCCAAGGATGTGCTCAAAGACCTAAAGTGGTGGTTTGTTGATTGTGAGACAGCGGAGGCAGTGATGGAAGATGAGGATGAACAAGAGATTCTTAGAGTTTACGATCCGATGCATCTTGTTAACTTATCGCAAGCTGATCTGAAGGTGCTTAACGAGAAAAAGATCTTTTATATTCCAGCTTGGAAGGACGAAGCAAGAAAGTATCAACGAGTTGTGTCGGTGTGTGTTAGAGAAGGAGTGCACGCGTGAAGATACAGGATTACGAGACAAGAGCTGAAAGATCAAGATATGAAGCTACTGCCAAGGGGGAGTCTGTTGGTGCATAAATGTCAGTAGTTCATATGTCTAATGTCTGTAATCGAGTCTGTAATATTGTTTATGTATTTGTTTGTTTAAAGCGAAGTTGTTGACAAGTTCGCTTAGGCGAACTTGTTAACCAAGCGAAGTTGTTGACAAGTTCGCCTAGGCGAACTTGTTGAACAAGCGAAGTTATGGACAACTTCGCCTGAGGCGAAGTTGTCGTGTATTTATATAGGTTACGGATGTTGGTTTTAGGTGGTTAATTTACGCGTAATTCAGTGAGTCAAGTGACGTGAGGTCGAGAGTCTGTAAGTATCACGTGTTGAGTTATTAATATAACGTGTGTTTGTTCGTATCGTATTCGTGTGTTTGTGTGCTTGTGTTCTACGTCCGTAACGATCTACACAGGGATTCCGCACCTGTGTATATCGGGATATCTCGTGTGATCCGTCCAGGGAACCTACAAACACGTGTCATCGCGATACGCGATGACCAATAGAAAGGTGCCATCGCGTATCGCGATGGGACCGGAATTCAGCTATAAATACGAGGGTGATGGCACATTCATTTTCACACCACTCCACTCTCTCTCTAGAAATACTTTCTCTCTCTATAATTATTCTCTCTCTACCTCGGTTTCCGTGCCACGACGCGACAAATAATAACCTCGTAATCCGCACCATATACCGACGACACCTCAAAGTTCGTACCGACAATCCCGACAACCGGCGCACCTCGTTTTGTGTGCCGACCTCGAAACGCGTGACGACCTCGTAAATCGTGTCAACTCGAGACGACCCGACATTCCGCCTCGAAGTACGTGCACGACCCGGCGACTCACGAACGTTGCCTTGATTTGCGTGCTGAGGAGTTGCTGATCAAGATTCTCAATGTACGTGCAAGCGTCGAAGTGCTGCCCGAGAATCTATAAAATAATAACCTAAGCAAGGTATGGGTTCTACCCAAATAAAATATTATTATTCCAAAGGCTTAGACCCTAGTTAGGGGTATAGCCTAGACCTTGATCAAAAAAATTAAAGATAACAATTAAATAAAGATTTCCTTAAAATTCTATAAATAAAGGTTATAGCAAAAATATAGTTTATTCATAATTAAGAAACCTAAGCTTTTACTACAAATTGGTATAGTTGAAATATATGAAAAGTAAAAGTTTACATATAAAGGTTATAGTCAAAATAGTGTTTCTTTATAATTAAGAAACATAAGACTTAACATACAAGGGTTATAGATAATGGCGTTTCTTCTTGAAGAAAAAACATATTATAGACATTTCTTCTTGAGAAGAAACATAGCACCTGGTTAGCAAATATAGAGAAAGATTTCATATCAAACATGTTTCATTCAAACAAAAGATCAATCAAGGTTTAAGCTATCAAAACCAGACTAAAGGTCTATAGCTGGATTAAGAGACGATACGGGTATTTATATAAACCTATTTTATTATAGGTCAATCATTCAATCATTCATTCAGTTACAAAGGTTTTCAACGAGATCACCACATCATTCACAACAGACAGTCACAGGTGAATACATTAAACCTTTTTCAGTCAAGATAAACGGGTTGTTTATCTTAAACAAAGTCAGTCAAAAAAAAGATTTATGAGATTACGTGATCCCTATTAAAATACAAGATAGAAAATAAAAGCAACTCAGACCGAGTACACATGTGTCTGGATCCAAACATAATCAATCTAGTCTATCAGTCAAGGCTACGTGGCCGCAGACTAGAGATCATAATAAAAGTTCTCCAATGGGCGTCAGTTCCCGAAGAACCGTAATTGTGTGTGTATGGCAGTGGCACAATCCCAGAAATAAGAGACATTTCTGCTGAGGGTGTTTCATGAAAACTATCTTGCCAGTCAAAAAAAGATTTATAAAATGTTTTTAGAGTCAACGATTCACCAGCATATCGCTGACGTATTTTTTCCCCTAAATATTACAGGAAATAAAGTTAGCACATGTAGCATGGAATTATAGCCAACTCATGAAGATAGATGCTCGCAAGGTAGAGATGGCTCAATATTTTAAAATATTAAATATTGCAAACAATATTCAAACAAGTTTTATAAATAAAACAAAGGTTTGAAAATCAAACTCTTGAATATTTATTATTCGAGAAGCTTTATATTAAATCAAATATTTTATTATATTTTAATGTTTCAAAACATAAATATTTTATTATAAACTAAAGACTTCCGCTAAAACTCTGATATATTTTCAAAACATGTACCAACTATTGGTCACACGCCTAGGCCCTAAGTGAGGGTGTGACAAAAACCGGGTAGTTTAATGCAATAAAACAAAATGTTAACATGAGATGTTTGCCATAAAAGGACCACCTTACGGATTAATTTATCTTGCATAATATTATTTGGGACAATTCACAAAATGATCCAAAACAAGAAAGAGAGAGAGAAAAAAAAAAGATCTTAATTATGTCCATATTCCCAAACTAACCCATCAAATATGTATTGAGGAGACGCTTTGATAAAATAAACGACGAGATTTTTAAACCAATCAAAAAGTGACATGTGTAAAGGATCTTAAAAATCTCGTCTGTTCCGACCATATTTCTAACTTAATTCACTTTTTATAAAACAGTCTACCAAGACGGTTTTTTATTGTTTCTTATCTGGTCAGTTCATATTTTTTTTCTTGAGATTTGAGCTTTTTTAATTTCGTCTTAGACGCATTTTGATTGAATTTGTACCAAGGTATTCATATTCTCAAGTTTTCTTCTTATAAGTTTTAAAAGTTTTAATATCGTCTCGACCGATTGGATTTTTAGTATTCCGTCTTGACCGACAATGTTTTTGATTATTCCGTCTACTCCGACTATATTTTTAATTAAGTTTTATGTGACCCCACTTTTCTAAATTAAACTATTAATTAAAGAAATAAGTATTGATATTCTTCCATATTCTTCATGTTCTTCCATATTCTTCATGTTCTTCCATTTAATCTTCAAACTTCTGTATTTATCTTGTTAGTCTTCAATTAGGTTTCATGGAATTTGATAATATTGTAGTGTGTTGTGGTGGTAAATGGCAAAACAATGATGAGGCCCGGACGAATCATCTTCACAAACTCCCGAAGAGGCCTGGACGAATCATCTTCGAGCAAGGTCCGGAACTGAACAATGTATTCATCATCAAACGTTGAGATTATGTTACCGCTGTAGTAAGAACCCAAAAACCCAGGACTCAAATCCGCAACCTCGACTTGATCTCCTCTCTTATACTTCATTTTGTATGAAATGTTAATGATGGATGATGGATCGGATACAATATAAACAAGAAGAAGATATAGGAATAATATTATGGGATTTGAACTTAACATATAAGAAACTTGAGAATATGAACTCCTTGGTACAAATTCAATCAAAATGCGTCTACCAAGACGAAATTAAAAAAGCTCAAATCTCAAGAAAAAAATATGAACTGACCAGATAAGAAACATTAAAAAACCGTCTTGGTAGACTGTTTTATAAAAAGTGAATTAAGTTAAAAATATGGTCGGAACAGACAAGATTTTTAAAAATCTCGTCTGGTGTGTCAGATCCTTTACACATGTCACCTTTTGATTGGTTTAAAAATCTCGTCGTTTATTTTACCAAAGCGTCTCCTCAGTACATATTTGATGGGTTAATTTAGGAATGTGAACATAATTAAGATTTTTTTTTCTCTCTCTTTGTTTTGAATCATTTTGGGAATTGTCCCATATTATTTCCGTAAAGGAAAGGTTGTTCGTCATTTTAAGATTCCCATACCAAATATGCCCTTTCAAAAATAAGATATTTATTTAATTAATTTGTTTATTTAAGTGATTATTATATTATTTAATAATTTCACTTTCACATTTGCCCTCAAAATAACTATTATTGCATCAACACTAACTTCTTCATTTTTTTAATTTTTTTTTTCCAAAAAAGGGATTGTTTTATGGATAAAAATAAAAAATCATTTTCATATCAAAATCAGTAACTACAAATCCAAAAGTTCCAAATTAAAATAATATTTTAAACTCATGGGGCTATGGGCTGGGGCCATTAACGTTGGAGACATAATCTGTACTTCTAAAAGCGTTACGTGTCATACCCCAACTAAAGGCGGCGAAATATGCCGGGGCGTAACGTATTGATTGAACAGTAGCTCAAAAGATACTAATTAAAGCGACAATGAATATTTAATTTCATTAACATTAAACACGTACACAAATTCAATAATTATAACAATTACATCATATTCTTGTATGTTGAATAATATCCTAAGGTCAAACTATTGTCTTCGAACTTGAATAATATCAACTACTTGTACCTGTAACATGTATGAAAATAGAGTTTATCAACACGAATGTTGGTAAATAGATAAGTAAATAAAAATGAGTAATTTAAATATGGTATACATGTCACCCCCAAAATTTAAAAGATGAAAACGGGAAATATGTAAACTCACCTTTGAGATTAAAGCCAAACTTGAAATGACAACCGAAAGCACGTTAAAGAAAATGAACGATCGAACCTCACGAACTATAAATAAACAAAATATAATAATTAAAGACTAACTAATGAGTTTGAAAAGTTTAAAGAATACTAAATCTAATGTATAAATATTAAGATAAAAACAAGGAAAAGATCAAAAAGGAAGATGAAATACAAAATCAGTTTTTGGACAGCAAACTGTTCTGTTTTGATTAAGATATTTAAAATATCAAACAATTTTATTATAAATCAAGACTTTCCAGTCTTCTAAATTAGAATGTTTTGAACAACTTTCATTTAGAAAAGTTTTGCAAATTCGTAAACTAAATAGGCCAAAACAGCCATGTAAATTAGAGGGTATGAATCTGCGCACTGTTTTCAAAATATTTATTGCGAATTCCTAGGAATGAATTAAAATGCGTAAAAATAGTTTTTACAACCTTATTTCATTAAAGTATATCATAGAATTTGGTGTTGCACTTTTTCAGTTTGTTGTGTCTCTTTCTTTAACGGCTATATCTAATGTCAAAACTGAAATATTGCTAAAAGCAATATTCTAACGATTTCGAAAATGATTTTGATGAAATAAAATTATGGACTTTTTTGGATATAATTATATAACATTTATTAGTATATATCATCAAAAATACTTGGGTCCTTTGAACAAAAAAATATTGATTCAAAACAGAAAAATTAAGATGTAAGAACGTTTCAAGTGTGCCATTCGTGTAATAGATCATCTCCTTGTGTTCTTTGTCTCATCCACCCTATACACCATGGTGTATGGATTATGTGGATTACTAGACATGATTGTGTTATGGTCATATGACCATTTGATTAACTAGTATGAACAAGAATTTAAAATAAATAGAAATAAGATGAAGAAGACTTGAATAATTAAAACCTTACATTCGAAATGGAAAAAAAAAATAATCTCTTGAACTTGTCAAAGAGTGGTGCAAGAATGAAATGGGTGTGAGTGAGTTCTCATTTATACTAAAATAAGGAGGTTATTCTTTAGAATGTTTTAATGATAAAATTAATTAAGAGAGTGTTTTGGGGGAGGAGGTCTGGCCAAAATTTGAATGGTGTAGGAAGATATTTTTTATCTTTTAAAAATAAATAACTTTAGGTAAAAATAAATGTGACATAACTAGATTAAAATGATGTACTTTGGTTATGCATCAATAGTGTTATTTATGTGATATTTGAATAAAAAAATCATGAGTGTTATAATTTTTATTTATATACATATTAGTAATGATTAATATTATTAAATAAATTTAGAAAAGAAAAACTATTACTGATTGCACCCTGGCCATGTGCACGGTTATAACAACCTGGCCAGGTGTCCTTTGTTCATTGGTTAGTATGTCACGTATTCCCAAAGTAAGAATTGTGAACCTTCTTCTAGAGAGTACTTGATTGGTGACAGCTGTCCCGCTGGCATTGTCTTCTGGTTGTTTAGGCGGGCGGGTGTCCTATCCTGCGGATGACTTTTGAGGATGCCCGGATGCTTCCGCGCGTGTTATGAGGACGTTCTTCCTCTATCGTGATATGCGGGTGATCCGTATGTACCGCAGGTGGCTTATAAGAGCATTCTCTGTGACCCGCGGGTGGTACTTAAGGGTATTTGGGTCTTTTTGGTACCCTACCTCTATAAGTCCCCCCAGTCCAGTGTTTCTTCCGTGTGAAGTTTTTATGCGGGTGAAATTCCGGACTTAATGTATGTTGGGGATTTTTGATTCTTTTTGAAATTAGGTAGAAAATATCTTCTGTTGGTGTGGATAATCATGAAAAAGGACAAGTTGACCACTCGCAGGCGCGTGAACTGATGATGGGACGTTTTTGACGGCTGTCACTGTACCTGACTGTACAACTTTTTTCTATTTTTCGAATTTCCCGCGTGACGTGGCAGTCACTGGTTGGGTGATGTTTTTCTCTCTCTAATGTTCATATCCCATCGCATTAATTGCGATGGGTATAAATAGGGAGAGACTCCTTCCTTTCGAAGTTTTATCGCTCTTTTCCTTTGATTATCCATATAATTTCTCTGAATTTCTCATACATCTTTTCTTCTCTCTTATTGTACTTTACCATAATGTCGAACGTCCAAACTGAAGTCGACGAAATAGAAGTTTCATGGGATTACTCTGAGTATGAAAGATTACTGGAGACTTATGGTATTCCACCTGAATGGGGGCCGGAGTTTCCTTCCCCTGGTTCCATAGCCAGTTTCCCGCCGCCAGGAAAAATGGCTGTGTATGCTGATTATTTTGTTTATGGGAATTTTCGTTTTCCCATAACAAAATTTTTTGAGAGAGTTTTAACCGCTTATAGGATCCATTTATCCCAATTGCATCCGCGTGCTATGATGCGAATTCATCACTACGAATTTGTATGTATAGCACGTGATATGGTGCCCCATATTGATCGATTTCCGGCTTTTTATCTCCTTGCTAACCGAACGGTTGGTATACATGTCAAGGGTTTTCTGACCGGAGTATCGGGTATGAAGTTGAGAAGTTATCCTCAGATTGGCGCAACAGGTCTTTTTTATATCTGAGGATGTGGTGCCTCTGACCATGGTTCACCTTCCGGTGAACTCTGCTCTTCCGGAGGTTGTCACAGACGCTCATGAAGGTCGTGAGTGGTATCGTGTGCTTACCATGGAGCCTTCACCTAAGCGTGCCTTACCGGAAGAAGCATTAGTGTGGGCAGGCATGAGTCGTTTGTGGCCAACGGAATTCATGGAACCCATTTTGCAAATCTGCATGAGTGTAAGTTCCCTCGTATTGTGTATTATCTCTTCTCTTTCATGAATGTTTTGATGATTAAGTTTCTATCTTTTCAGGTCGAAGTTCTGTGTTCAATGCTCTTTTTGAGGTAAGGGGTTGTCTCCGCAAGAGCATCCGCGAGGCGGGGGACCAACCTATACTTGACAAAACTAAGTCTCAATTTCTGTTTCCGAAGAAGGTTCGGGCTGAACCTGTGACTTCAAATGCCACCTTTGAAACAGGTGCGTATGTTCTAAACACTCCTCCCCTTACTTCCGTTAGTTCCGACGGAACAATTGCCATCTTATCATCAAGTGATGATGATGGAGATGTTTCTCAGTCTTCGGAAAAAGAGGGAGACTCTGATGAGGGTGCTTCTGAATTTTCCTGTCTCATCTTTGTTAGCAGAATTGGAGAAAAAGAGAACTTTCTTAGCTTCTCAGACGGGTCACACGAATGTGAAGACTGCGGATACTGAGGTGGGACCATCGAAGAATAAATGAAAAGTGCATCGTCCCAAGAAGCCGCAGTACAGCCTTGCTGACCGCATTGATACTGTTGAAGGTACGTGTCAACCTTTAAATATTGTATTCTTTTATGAGTGTTTGGCTAAGTATAACTTTGTTATGTAGATCCGTTGATCTTTAGTGAGGATATATCTGAGAAGCTATCTACACCAACTCCTCATACTGAAAAACCATCATCTCCTTTTTCAAGGGGAGGGGCGGAGGATATACCATCTACTCCGCCTGATGTTGCTGATATGGAGGGTCGGTCATCCTCCCCCCTGGTTGAGGTTAATGCAGATGAGAGGATGCCGACTCCTCCAATTGGTACCACGACTGAAGGTCCCGACGACCAGTCTGATCATGATAATCGCTTCGACTATCTTTTTCAGGCTGGGAGTGTTACTGGTGATCAGGAAAACGCTCCTACTGTTAATGAGGAGGATTTCCGAACTGAGGAATCTCCTCCTCGTCCTCCTCCACAACAGTCTTCTTCTACCCCATTTCGTCTTAAACCTTCGGGTTCCCGTTATTACGGGGATACGGGCCTGGGTGACAAACACGAGCTGTTTGTCCCTCCACGGGGTATTACTAACGGGTCTCGGTTTTCCCAACCGAGGACCTATATGGAATTCGTTGAACATTGTACACCACCCGCTGAGATGGCATATCAACGTGACCTTTCCCGCCATGATCTTCGCACAAATGTAGCTTATCATTTAGCTAATGCTTTGGCTGGTAGCCAGGAGATCTTAAGTGAATGGCGTACTCTAGGCGGGAAAGTGGGAGAAGCCCGGCGGGCCGCTGAAGCTTCTAAGAAAGAGGCTGAGGAGCATCGTATTGCTGCCCAAACTGCTAAGTGGAAGCAGACCGACGCGGAGAATGCTCTTAAGAACGAGCAAGATCGTAATGCTGACTCTGCTTGTCGATGGAAGGAAGCTTGTGAAAGGCAAAATGTCATTTGTGAAGCTGACCGGGCAAAGGCTCAAAAAGATAAAGACGATTTAGCCCGTGCTCAAGAAGCAAACTCGTCTTTAGAAAATCAAGTGACTCTTCAGGGTGCTCGGATCCATGATCTTGAGGCGGAGCTAAAGTTGCAGAAGGAGCGAGTCGAACTTAAAGACCAGAGTGCTGCTGAAACTCAAACTGCCTATGACTCTCTCCTTCAAGCTCATGAGGAAGCCACTGTGGAATCCAAAGAGTTCCGAGCGCGGGCAAAACGTGCAGAGCGAGTCCGCCAGTGGTTCCTTAGGAATTGAAGCCGTAAGTCATACTTATCATTTGTTATTTAATTCTCACTTTTGATATTGAGAACTTATGTTTTTATGCCCACAGGTCATGAAGTAAGGAGCTTAATGACAGTTTTGCCAATGTGATGACTGCTTCTTCTTCACTTAGGCGTGTTATGGGTTTTCACGAAGGAGTAAATTATGCCTAAAGTAACCGCTCATTTAAAGATCATCCGCTTCATGGTGTAAATGTCAAACAAGATCGTACTAATCGGGTTAGAGAGCATGATACTTCGGCCTTCCCTTTACAAGATATGCTTCCGGAATTTGCTTCCGCAGATGACGGCGTACAACTTTTGAAGAGCTATCTTGGTGAAGAATCTGAGGATGACTCTTCGGAGGATACATCATTGAAGGCTCCGGAAGACCCATCAGCCTCGAACCCTTAGGATAGGCTTTAATGTTCGGTATCTTGTAATTTTTTCTTTTCCTTCTTGTAATTACTTTTTTGGATAATTAATGAGGAATATTTTTTGACTTTTGTGATCCTTTTACCGTTTTTAATATCTTTTGAGAAGATTTTTCTGAGATCTTCGATTTTTTGAAATGTTTGAAAGTTTGGATAACTATGATGACGTGGCGGAGAGAGAAGCTCTTTGAGGACAACTGATAAGACGTGTGTGACGCCTTTGACAACCTGTTTGCATTATCTTGAATTTCCCGCCTGACGTGTCAGCCATCTGGCGGTCCGCGGTTTCTCTCTCCTCTGACACTTTATGGATCACATTAATTGCGATGGGTATAATTATAACCCTTGTGGTTTTCATGTAACCTTTATCACTTTCAGATTTCCTTTCTTTTAAACATTTGAGATTTCTCAACTCTTTCTGAGATCTTTTCATCTTTCTTAGAGTTCTTCAGCTTTCTTTTATTTTAAATGGCTAAAGAAAAGAAGGGTACCCCTACTATTAACGAAGTTGTCGTCGGTCTTAAAGAAGAAGACTTTAATGACGTTGTTAACGTATATGGGTTACCGACGGAGTGGGAGTCGGAACGTCCGGCTAGTGGTGCTATTGCCACTAGTCCTCCTCCAAATAAAATGGTTGTATATGTAGATCATTTTACAACGGGAAACTTCCGGATACCGGTTACCAAGTTTGTCCAATAAATCTTGACGACTTATGGGATTCATCTTTCACATATCCATCCCTTCGGGATGTTGAGGATTCGACACTTCGAATTCTGTTGCCAAACTCACAACCTTGAACCCACCGTTGGCATGTTTGCCGTTTTTTATAAAATGACCCTTCGTGATGGGTGGTGAAATTTTGCATCCATCGAGAAGAGGACCATAGGCACGGAGTGGCTCCGTAGCCTTCATGGCTGGAAGCCGAAGTTTTTCTGGATACGGGAGGACGTCATTCCTTTCATGATAGCGAAACGCAAGGCGGACGCTCCTCCGCCTGTTGTTCCTGCCACCGCTCATGAAGGTCTTTCATGGTTTAAAACACTGATTTCTACCCCTACTCCCATGCGTCCCATTCACGAGGGAGCAATGGTGAGTGCGAGGATGAGCCGATTGTGGCCATTCCCAACTTTGGAACCTTACTACGAGCAGACTGATAAGAGTAAGTTTGGGAATATATATATATTTTTTATATCAATATACCTTAGATTTCTAACTGAGATAATCACTTTTGTGTAGATGAAGGTTCCGCCTTCAGCACTCTGTTGGACCAAGAAGGGGGCATGATGGTGCGACGTCCGATTGATCCAAAAGATGGTCCCTATTTGGATCGGACGAGCAACAACTTTATGTTCCCTACTGCCCTTCGTCCGGAACCATTGGTCTCCGAACCAATGTATGCCAAAGGTGAGAAGTATGTTGAAGAAGCCATACTCAAAGGTGAGGGCATTCTACAACCTCGGCCTGTAACTGCCATTACTTCTAACGGGGTGATTGTACTCTTTTCATCTAGCGAGGAATCATCACTTTGTGAAGAAGTTTATTAAACTGATGCTAATAAAGTTGTGGGCTCAACTGCAGGTCTTACCCGTCAACGAGCCCCGAATAATCAGGCAACGGGCCGAGATGACGTTGACGTTACTGCGGAAGCTGAGGGTCCGGGACCCGATGATGTTACTGCTGAGGGCAAACGTCCGGTCGTTGACGCGGGCGCCTCCAAGGTGGCGGGCAAGCGCAAGGTTAATCCGGTAAAGATTGTCCCCAAGAAGAAAAAATCTAAGAAGACAAATCCTTCCGCCTTGGAAGCCCGGTTAGAACAACTTGATGCGGAAGACCCTTCGCTGGGTATGCAAAGTTCCCACCTCCCTCTTTCTTTTTATTTGTTATGAAGTAGAATATTTCTAAACCATTGTTAATGTTTTTCAGTGAACCTGGATAACCTTTCTGAGGGTATTTCCGGTTTGAAAGATTCCCATGTTCGTCCACCATCACCTCCTAACACTGCTACGGATCCGGTTATTGTGGTGGACGACTCCCCATTGAAGAATAAGGAGGCCGACACAACTGTTCATGCCAAGACGTCGCCTTCTTATAATGTTTACCACTTCAGGTATCAAGGGGGTGTAAGCACGTTTCCTTGTGCTTCTCAAACTTCTCCAACTCCTGAGGAAGAAGACCCTACCCCGCATCAACCTGATTGGTCCTTACGTCGGGATTCGACATTCCGTGACATGGACGTATGTTTTGAATTTCTGCGGGAGAGTCTTCCGCATGGTGAAAAGGAGAGACGTCGCCTTAGTATCCGCCAAGAATTGCTGAACTCCCATTCTTATTACTTGGAGAATATTATGTCCACTACCCATGAGATAACCAGGGACTGGTTGGCGATGAATGAGCAATGGGACGAGCTGGCGGCCTCTGCTTCTGATGCTAAAGAAGAAGCCCTTAAAGCTATAAATGAAGCTAGGGAAGCCAGCCAGGCCCTGGAGGCGGAGAAGGCTGCCCGGTCCGCTGCTGAGGAAGCCAAGGCTGTTCTCCAGAAACAATTGGACGAACAAGCCAAATTAGTGGAGGCCCTTCAAGTTGAATCAGCGGCTAAGGACAAGCGTCTACTTGACCTTAATGCCAAGAGCCGCGCGCAGGCCTTGGAATGCGCCGGTCATAAGATGGAACTTGTCCAGGCCAAAGCGGATCAAAAATGGCTACTATCGGAAGCCATCCCCAAGGTATAAATTTTATTCTTATCATAAATAATCTTAGTGTTTTTAGAGTTACTTATGTATGATTGTTTTAACAGGTCATTGCCGATGTTCGGGCTAGTGATAAGCTTGGGATTTGTGTTGCTATCCTCCTAAAAGCTTCGAAGCAGCCCGGTCGCCAACTAGGTTTTCAAGAAGGTTACCAGTTTGGCTTGAATTCCAAGATTGCTGAGGAATATGTTCTGGCTGGCCAAGAACCTGTTGCCATCCTTAAACAGAAAACAAAGGACTTTGATTCTTTGAAATTTTATTTATCGGAGCAGATATCTGGTCTTGCTGACAGGAGGATGGCATCCAGCAATTAAAATATCTTCTTGAACTTGATGCGGAAGAAGAAAAAGATGAAGAGTATGCTGAAGATGCGGGAGGTAGAGGTGCGGGGCATAATGATGCTGCACCATAAATTTTTCTGTCGTTGTAACTGACCTTTTTTTGTTTGTTGTAATCCCATTTGTGTAAATAAAGAAGGTTTAATTTTATATCCGATACACTTTGTTTATTTGTCATAATAAAAGTGTTTGTAGGATCTTCTTTATATGCCAATAAAGGATTACAAGTCATATGTGACTGAAAAGAAAATTTCTATAACTGAGGCGTAAGCCGAATTATAAGAAACGAAATTACAAAGATTCTTAGCATCTAGTTAGGCGCGCAGGCCAAAAGACAAACCTACTAAATGTAGCATTTCCTCAGTTGGGCCCCATTCCAAGTTCTAGGGATCTCTGTCCCGTCCAACCTTTCTAATTTGTAGGCACTTTTAGATAAAACTTTCTGGATATTATAAGGTCCTTCCCAAGTTGGATCCAACTTGCCCGGGGGCTTCGTTGTTGCGGAAGACAAAATCTCTCGCGTCAAATTCACATCTCTGGATCCGCGAGTTATAATATTTTTGCAACTGGCGTTTATAATTATGCTCGCGGATTGATGCCAACTCTCTTCTTTCCTCAAGGAGGTTAAGGTTCATCCGGAGCTCATGATCGTTATCCTCGATAATGAGGACTCTGGCGGATGGGATCCCGATTTCGGCCGGAATCATGGCCTCTGTGCCATAAGTTAAACTAAAGGGGGTTTCGGAATTACTGGAATTCCTCTGGGTGCGGAAAGCCCATAATACGTGGGGTAATTCATCGACCCAACCCGTCCTTTTAGTTCCTAATCTGGCCTTAATTCCTTCCTTAATGGTCCAATTGGTTCTTTCAACCTGACCATTCCCTTGAGGGTGAGCTACAGAGGTGAAGATTTGAGAAATGTGTAACTCTTTTAACCATTCTTATAGCCCACTGTTCGCGAACTAAGTTCCGTTATCACTAACGAGTTCCAGAAGAAGGCCAAACCGGCATATTATGAATTCCCACAGGAATTTCTTAACGCTTGCTGCCGTTATGGAGGCGACCGGTTTAGCTTCTACCCACTTTGTGAAGTAGTCTATTGCTACAATCAAGAATTTGACTCGTCCGGGGGCTTCGGGGAAAGGTCCCATTATGTCAATCGCCCATTTCTAGAACGGCCAAGCCGAAGTGACTGGAACTAACTCGTTCTTTGGTCGTAGCGTATTAGGTGCATGACGCTGGCATGAATCACACTTTCTTATTTCTTGCACAGCATCCAAATGCATTCCTGGCCAATAATATCCGGCATTCATCAATTTGGCTACGACCATGCGCGGGCCAGCGTGAAGACCACATATGCCTTCATGAACCTCTCTGCTCAAATAGTTCGCGTCCTCAGCATCCACACATCGAAGTAGTGGTCCGAGGAAGGAACGTCGGTATAAAGCACCGTCAAGCATTTGATAATTCAAGGCTTTGTGTTTTATCTTCCGGGCCATCATTTTTTCTTTCGGAAGGACTCCGGATGACAAATAGGCTATGATGGGTGTCATCCAAGATTCCGCCCCGGTTTGGATTACCAAAACTTGATGTTGCGGAACAGATGGGCGATCCAATACTTCAACACGTATGTATTTAGCGAAATGTTCAAAATTTGTTGAAGCTAGTTTGCTAAGAGCATCAGCCAGTTTGTTTTCGCTTCTCTTAATATGTATGACTTTGCATGAGGAAAATTGAAGCATTAAATCCTTCGCTTGTGATACATATGAAGCCATGACATCGTTTTTTGCTTCGTATGTACCGTTGATCTGTCCCGCAATCAACATAGAATCCACGCGAACTTCCAAATGTTTAACCCCAAACTTATTGGCTATCCGCAAGCCTGCCAAAAAAGCTTCATACTCTGCCTCATTGTTAGTACTTTTGAAGTATAACTTTATGGCGTATGTGAACTCGTGCCCTTCGGGATTGACTAGCCTGAGGCCTGCGCCAGATCCCTCATTGCTTGAAGCTTCGTCCGTGAAAAGAGACCAAATCTGTCCCAATTCCGGAGGTACTTGAGGTTGTTGCTCGATCAAGCATTCTTTTTCTTTGTGGTGCGGGACTTCTGTTACGAAGTCCGCTAACACTTGCCCTTTGATTGCTGGTCTAGGTTTATACTCTATTGCGTGTTCACCTAGCTCAATGGCCCACTTGGCCAATCGCCCAGACAATTCTGGCTTATTGAGAACGTTCTTGAGTTTGTATCCGGTCAGGACATTAATGGGATGTCCTTGGAAGTATCTGCGGAGACGTCGGGCAGCGTATACCAGTGCCAAAACAAGTTTTTCGAGCATAGAATATCTTGTTTCTGGGTCTGATAGCGTTCTGCTGACATAATAGATTGGTGTCTGAACATTCTTCCGATCTGTCTGAAGGACGGCCCCAATGGCAATATCTGAAGCTGATAAGTATAATGTTAAAGGTTCTCCCGCATGAGGTGCCGTTAGCATGGGAAGTTCCATCAAACATTTTTTAACTTCCAAGAAAGCTTGTTCCGCTTCCGCGGTCCACTTAAATTGCGCTTTCTTGAGGCAATTCCTTAGAGTTGAGATGAAGGGATGAGACTTGGCTGCATGATTTGCCAAAAAACGATTTAAAACGACCAATCGACCATTGAGTGTCTGAACTTCTTTGAGAGAAGAAGGCGAAGGCATGCGGGCTACCGCCTGAACTTTATCTGGGTTAGCTTTGAAGCCCGCATCTGTGACAATTACTCCGAGAAATTTCCCTTCCTCCATTTCGAATGAACATTTGGCTGGATTCAGCTTCATGTTGATACTTTTCAAGGTTTCAAATGTCTCTTCGATGTCTCTCAACATCTGATATTCTTCAACACTTTTGATTACGAGGTTAAACATATAAACTTCAAAATTTCGACCAATTTGATCTTTAAACACTATGTCCATCAGCCGCTGATATGTGGCTCCCGCATTCTTTAATCCGAAAGGCATCATTTTATAACAAAAGGTGCCCTGGTCAGTGCGAAATGTTGTCTTATCTTCATCGCCCGCTGCAATGCGGATCTGGTGATAGCCTTTGTAGGCGTCCAATAAACACTTGAATTTGAATGGTGCCACAGCATCAACCTTGAGATCGATTTCTGGTAGCGGATAACAATCCTTAGGATATGCTTTATTTAGATATTAAAATCAATACACATCCGCCACGCCCCGTTGCTTTTGGGAACGATAACTGGGTTGGCAACCCAAGTTTGATAACGGATTGGACGAATGATCCCAACTTGTAAGAGGTCCTGGACTTGTTCATTCATTACCTTTGTTTGTTCTGGACCCATCTTACGTTGTTTCTGAACAATCAGTGTAAATAACGGGTTTACCCTTAATTTGTGTCCCGTAATACTCCGCGGGACACCAGTCATGTCCGCGGGCTACCATGCGAACACATCAACATTCTTTGATAATAACTGCTTTAAGAAAGTCCGTACTATCTCGGAGATAGCAGGTCCAATTGTTACAGTTTGATCAGGAAAATTTTTGTTCAAGGCCCACTTTTCTGGTTCAGTTCTCAAAGTTTGTTTGGGATCTTGCTGGGTTTTGAGCTCTCGGTTACAAAGCAATGTCGATTGACATGAATTATTGCTATACCAGTGCAAGTCGGAACTCCTACTGCACCATGTGATGTGGACGGATGGGCGTTGAAGTCACAAATTGTTTCTCGTCCGAGAATAATGTCATTCTTCGATGTTGCTGGCAAAACCAGAAATTCGACTTCCTCGGTTCTCGAATGAATTCCGTCGCTCAAGGTAACTGGGAATGAAATTACTCCTCGCGGATGCATTATTTCCCCTCCAAACCCGGATACTGGAGCATGAATGGGTTTCAATTTTTCTTTGGCTTCTTCGTCAAGCTGTTCAAAGCATTGTTCATACATGATATTCGACGTACTGCCGGTGTCGAAGAAGACGTAATGAGAACGATAATGCCTGAAGAGGGCGGTGATGATCAGGGGATTCTTGTTGTTCGGGACCCCTTTAACTCGAGGGAAGATCACTGGCTCATTCTTCCACTCTTCATCATCAGATTCTTTCTCTTATTCCCTGCTTTGAACACGCCTTGTATCATATGAACGTTCAAATCTTTAATTTGCTTTTTACTTGGACCTTGGTTGTCCCGAATGGGAGCTTTACCATTATCGGGTTTCCCATTTTTCACTAAATGCTTAAGTTTTCCAGACTTCACAGCTGCCTCAATTTCACTTTTTAATGTTCTACACTCATTCGTATTATGACCAATGTCATCATGATACGAACAATGTTTCTTGGCATTTAAGAATGACCTTCTTGTCAGTGACTTTGGCTTTCTGAAATTTATATTTTCTGTAGTAAGGATTTCAGCGGGAGTCTTTGAAAGGGGAGTCCAATTGTTGGGACCTCGGTTTGAGGGTCCTGCCTTGTTCTTGTTTCCTATGAGGGATCTTGCATCAAATGGTTTTGACACGTCCACGCTTGGCTGAAGTCTCGAACAGATAGGGCCTTTCGCCTGTCTATTAGGTCTTAGAGTTTGAAATTCGACTTTAAATTTTTGCTTCGGGTTACCATTTCTCAATGTTTTCTCAGTGTTAGCATACACCTTTGCTGCGATCATAAGATCATCCCACTCTTTTGGCATTCCATCTCTGCTAGTAAGTGTGCGGACTAAGTCGTCACATTTGACGTTCTTGCGGAAGGCACCAAGAAGCATACCTTTGCTTATCCCACCGATTTTCAGACTTTCATCGTTGAATCTGGTGATAAAATCTTCTATGGATTCGTTATCTCGGCGGACAACATCCAAAATTTCTGACTGGTCTCGTGTATGTTTCTTCTGCTGGCTGAACTGTTGAGAAAACTTTTTTACAAGGTCATCCCAGCTAGAAATTTGACCATCAGGTAATTTTTCAAACCATTCCCTCGCTGCCCCCGTCAGTGTCAATGCAAACATATGACACCAATAGGGGAGCGTTCAGCCACTGACCCCACCTACTACCACGAAATTCTGGAGATGATCGCTTGGATCAGTCATACCATTGTACTTACCCACTGATTTAGGTATTTTAGCATTAACAGGGAAGGGTGTTGTAGCAATACTTGCTATGAATTTTGACTTTTCGGCAAAGGCTGCCGGACGATATGGTTTGGTGAAGTCCCGTTCAGCGTTACTGTGGTATTCAGTGTGGCAGACTATGTCCTGCGGACGACTACTTCATGCCTGTGAACTCATCCTACTATCACCGGTATACATACTGTATTCTCCCGGTTGGTAAGTTGAGTCGTAACTATTAAATTATTCCAAGTAAGATGGCATCCACATATTTATGCGAGAACGAAGACGTAACCTCGGTAATTCGCCAAACTCTGGTTCCGTCGATTGGCTATAACGGAGCTGGCTTCCTCTTACTGTTGGTGGAGGAGAAGGAGATCTCCTGGGAGGTTCCTCATAATTCAAAGTGCAGGCATGAAATCGTTCATCACGTTTTCTGCGCTCATATTCAGCCACCAAACTTTGTTGTTGCACATGAAGCCACTCCTCGGGAGTTAGCTTTTCTCTTGATTTGGAATTACGTTGATGAGATCTCGCCATGTCAGAGTTGTCTGAATCATTTTCCAGATCAAATTCTGACTGGTTTATGCGAGTCTCATCCGTAATCCGTTTGAGATTACCCAAATATAAACCTTCCGGTGCTGAGCCACGTCCCCCGTCTGTGGGAGTGGGACCGGTTGGTGTAACATTTTCTAGGGTAAAACCCCCAGGTGTTACATTGGTGATTCGTGACCCCGGAGTTGTGACACGTTCAAGAGTACGGCCACCTGGAGTCGTAATACGTGCAAAAACACTAAGACCCGGAGGTGCTTCCGTGTTAGTCACACGCGAATCAGGTGCAGGGGTTCCCGTCTTCAAGAGGTTTACTCATATCGAACGAACCAAAAAACCAACGAAAACAATTGTTGTTCTAACACAAAACACGGATGATGCCAATGAAGAAACACATATCCGATCCCCGGGTATGGGTCCTGGATCTAGTGAGTCCACAAGGTAGGATACGATAATTACAACCAAGATATGAGTACAACCTCCCAAAGTCCAGTGACCGGAACCTGCAAAACAGACACCGTGAGTCTCGTTACAGGAAGGACAAGAGGGGGGTCTTCCTGTAACCACCATCTGGCGTGAGAATCAGTAACGTTCGTAATGTAGAAAGTACTGAAGTATCGAGACTAAGTGTAGTCAGAATATAGGTGAGTGAATGAATACCTCATACCGTTTGACAAGGTATTTATAGCCGAAGGATGATGGAAGATGATTGGGGCAGCTGCCCTCTTCTAGAAGATCTTTGATAACCGCCTGGACACGTGTCCTCTTGTGATAGGTTGGGCTATACGTCTCATGTGCATGAGTATAACAACCTGGACACGTGTCACCAACTGATCGCACCCTGGCCATGTGCACGGTTATAACAACCAGGCCAGGTGTCCTCTGTTCATTGGTTAGTATGTCACGTATTCCCAAAGTAAGAATCGTGAACCTTCTTCTAGAGAGTACTTGATTGGTGACAGCTGTCCCGCTGGCATTGTCTTCCGGTTGTTTAGGCGGACGGGTGTCATATCCTGCGGATGACTTTTGAGGATGCCCAGATGCTTCCGTGCGTGTTATGAGGACGTTCTTCCTCTATCGTGATATGCGGGTGATCCGTATGTCCCGCGGGTGGCTTATAAGAGCATTCTCTGTGACCCGCGGGTGGTACTTAAAGGTATTTGGGTATTTTTGGTACCCTACCTCTATAGATTCAAAAGAAACAAAAGAAATGTAAAGTTGTACAACAACTTAGTCTTCGAACCTACCTGAGAGTGAATTGAATTATTAATTGTGCCATAAAGGATCTTATCCGTTTCTTTTAGTCTTGTTAATTCTTTTTGCGACATAATTTAAACATGAGATGAAAGCAAAGTTATCATCACTTCATTTGTTGCATATATTTTTTTTAATGTTAAAATATCAAAACCAAGAAAGATTATTATATGAACGTGTTGTGATATAAATTCGGCATGAGATGAGTTAAGTTATGATAAAAATGTATACGACCATGATGAGCCATAATTGTAAGATTATATTGAATAATAATATCCGAAGAAAAAAGTAGTTTTCACTTTGCGTTTAAGTGATTGTGGAAATATTTAATGGTCGGATGCTTTTACTTTTACCTTACCCATTATAAGCTTTAATCTAATGTTCGGGTATCTTTACATTTTATAATATAAATACAAATGAATTTGATAATGTGTCTCTTGTGTCATAAAGAATTTGCTTCCCGAAACTTTTGAAGACTTAATCCTTTTAATATTGATTTCAATGTTTGTTACTTTTATTATTTATTGTAATTAGCGTAGTGAAGAATGGTACTAGTGTGCAGTTTCAAAGTCCTCCATGAACACAACCAATATAATCATTCATTCTATAATAACTGAGAAAATAATATTAAAACAACTTATTAATAATTATTTTTTTATATTTATAATTTAACAATTATGTCTATAACAACAACACTTCATTGGGATAACACATGAACCTTCTCTATATCCAAACTTGTTAAAACAAGAACCTTCACATTTATCTCGTGAACACGGAATCATAAACGCATCGCTCTTACAATCACCTTGTGTCACAACAGATCCGTTACTTGCGTATATAGGATATACACCCATTAAATTTGAGTTGGACATCCCAAAATCGTGCTTGGAGGAAGATAACTTTTTAAAGCATAATGAAAGCTTTTATTATCATTAATGTTTCTTATATATTAAATATATATTTTATTTAATGTTAAATGGATTCCTTGAGTTTAATAAATTGAGTGATGATAACTTTTGTTGTTTAATTTATATCGTATGAAACATAACGTGTTTATTTTTATAGATAAAAAATTTATTATACCATGACTAAGCTTATTTCAAACGCATATTTCATTTTAGGGATAATTCTTAAAATGATCCAAGAGAGAAAAAAAAATCATAAATGAGTCCAACTTCTCAAACTAACCCATTAAATATGTACTAAGGAGACGTTTTGGTAAAATAAACGACGGGATTTTAAAACCAATCAAAAGGTGACATGTGTACAGGATTTGACACACCAGACGGGATTTTTAAAAATCTCGTCTGTTCCAACCATATTTTTTAGTTATATCACTTTTTAAAAAACAGTCTATCTAGACGGTTTTTTTATGTTTGTTGTCTAGTCCGTTCAAATTATTATTAATCCTAACTTCTTCTTCATCTTCATCTTCTCCGGCACCCTCAACCTCATCACCGTCTGACACCACCTCACCGCCACCCGCTGCCGCCGCATCACCACCGCCAACCACCAATTCCCCACCGCATCGTAATTCAGGTCTACGATGATATACATTGTATTCATGCATCAATGTATCTTTGTACACATAAAGATATCTTTTATATGATATCTTTGTACCTTTTAGATGGCTTACTCAAACTCTCGTCTGATGGTCTTTCTCAAACATGTCACCCTAAAAACAAACACTTATCACCTTCATCCCCATTCTCTAATTTCTAAACACTTAAACGTAAACACACTTAAGTTTAGAATACTTATGGTTTTATTTCCCATACTTGAAAGTTGAGACTTGCATCGATTTCTTAAAAGTCAACTGAGGTGACTTATATTTCCTATTATCTGTGTATACATATTATATTGAAGAAAAGTAAGAAGATAGCTAATTAGCTAGTGTTAGACTGCTAGGTAATGAGAAACCACACAGTTATCTATTTTTCATATTGCAGTCGGGAATTGGTGGTTTGCGGTGGTGATGCGGCGGCAGCGGGTGGCGGTGAGGTGGTGTCGGACGGCGGTGAGGTTGAGGGTGTCGGAGAAGATGAAGATGAAGAAGAGAAGATGAAGAAAAAGTTAGGATTAATAATAATTTGAACGGACTAGACAACAAAAATAGAAAAACATTCTGGATAGACTGTTTTTTAAAAAGTGATTTGACTAAAAAAATATGGTCGGAACAGACGAGATTTTTAAAAATCCTTTCTGGTGTGTCAGATCCTTTACACATGTCACCTTTTGATTGATTTTAAAATCGCGTCGTTTATTTTACTAAAGCGTCTCCTCAGTACATATTTGATGGGTTAGTTTGAAAACTTGGACCCATTTAAAATTTTTTTTCTCTCTCTTGTTTTGGATCATTTTGAGAATTATCCCTTTATTTTATGATCTTTTTGTGATATGTTTTAATTATCACTCATAGCCAAATTTAATAGTACTATATTTGCTTTTATTCTGAGTTAATTCATGATTAATGTTTTACCATATTTTTATAGTATGACTTAAATGCAATTATATCAAAAGGATGTGCAAGGCCTTCTTCTCCTATTTATATGAGTATACTATGTTCAATGACATATTATATAACTCAAACGCATCACACCATAATATAAAACTCAAACGTCAATAATGGCTAAGGCATTGGTTATCTTCACAATTTTCGTGTTCCTCGTGACCCTTGGTAATTTATAATTTCTTTGTGTATGTTCTAAAAGTTTTTGTATACAAATTTAAAATTTTTGTAACATAAAAACCCCATTATAATTTGTATATATAGTTCCATTGTGTATAATTTAAAAGCTTTTATACACCAATTTACAAGTTACGGAACATATATCCATTCGAATCATCATTGGATGTTCATGGAAATGTTTTATTTTCCTATTTAATTAGTCCAGTAACTCTAGCTTTATGGAAATATGCTACTTGAGCCGGGTCTTAAAAACTTGAATCGAGTCAAGATTTAACAGCGAAACTAACTAATTATGAAGCATTGGTTTCCTCGATTTCTTCAAGTCTAACGAAGCAATTGTTGCGTTTGACAACTCTTACTTCTGGATATGATCTTAATACTGAAACCTGAAATTTTTCTTTCATTAAATGATTACTTGTTCGTAATAGTAGTTGTGCATGATGCTTGCTAGTCGTAACGCTTTTAGAAGTACAAATTACTTGACCTAGTAATGCATTGTCAACCTAAACGACAAAGGTGTGGACTCGTGCAGTGGTATGTAATGAACTAGTTTTAAACTGAACTCACGAAGAATTCATTACTTTATATCCCCACTTTTTATTCATATAAATTTAAGAGTTTGCAAGAACTTTAATATTCAAAAGTTTGCATGTATAAAACAAAAAAGATAAATTAGAAACTAACGGTGAATCTGATGATTATAGGAATCAATACATGTACAAATCAACTCTTACTATCATTATATATAATTAAATAATCAATTACATACATGTTTTAGTCTTTTGTTTTCTTGTATTTTCAATGTCTAACGACGTTATTCTCATCCCATGAGACTTTAAGGGTTTATTGTTACTTTGATTATTATAACGCTTTTTATTTTATGATCTTTTTGTGATATGATTGAATTGTGTACTTCATGTTGTATTAACCTCCCCAGCATCTTTTAATTATCACTCATAGCCAAATTTAATATTAATATATTTGCTTTTATTCTGAGTTAATTCATGATTAATGTTTTACCATATTTTTATTGTATGCCTTAAATGCAATTATATCAAAAGGCTGTGCAAGGCTTTCTTCTCCTATTTATGTAAGTATACTATGTTCAATGACATACTATATAACTCAAACGCATCACAACATAATATAAAACTCAAACGTCAACAATGGCTAAGGCATTGGTTATCTTCACAATTTTTGTGTTCCTCGTGATATGATTAATGTGTTCATTAAAAGCTTTTAATGTGCTTTAAAAATTTATCTTCCTCCAAGCACGATTTTGGGATGTCCAACTCAAATTATCAAATTAAATGTGTGTATGTTCTATATACGCAGGTAACGGATCTGTTGTGACACAAGGTGATTGTAAGAGCGATGCGTTTATGGTTCCGTGTTCACGAGATAAATGTGAAGATTTTTGTTTTAACAAGTTTGGATATAGAGAAGGTTCATGTGCTATCCCATTTATATGTCGTTGTTATAGACATAATTGTTAAATTATAAATATATAAAAATAATTATTAATAAGTTGTTTTAACATTATTTTCTCAGTTGTTATTATAGAATGAATGATTATATGGTTGTGTAATATCAAAACCAAGAAAGATTATTATATGAATGTGTTGTGATATAACTTCAACATGAGATGAGTTAAGCTATGATAAAAATGTATACGACCATGATGAACCATTATTGTAAGGTTATATTGAATAATAATATCCGAAGAAAAAACTAGTTTCCACATCGTGTTTAAGTGATTGTTGAAATATTTAATGGTCGAATGCTTTTACTTTTACCTTACCTATTATAAGCTTTAATATAATGTTTGGGTATCTTTACATTTTATAATATAAATTACAAATGAATTTGATAATGTGTATCTTGTGTCATAAGAATTTGCTTCCCGAAACTTTTGAAGACTTAATCCTTTTAATATTGATTACAATGTTTGTTACTTTTATTATTTTACACATCAACGATTGTAATTAGTGTAGTGAAGAATGGTACTAGTGTGCAGTTTCAAAATCATCCATGGACACAACCATATAATCATTCATTCTATAATAACAGCTGAGAAAATAATGTTAAAACAACTTATTAATAATTGTTTTTATATATTTGTAATTTAACAATTATGTCTATAACAACGACACGTCATTGGGATAACACATGAACCTTCTCTATATCCAAACTTGTTAAAACAAAAACTTTCACATTTATGTCGTGGATACAGAACCATAAACGCATCGCTGCTCACTAAGAATGGGCCACCATCCTCCGAGAAAGACACATACATGGTATATTACCCATGATTTAATAAGTTTAACGTAAGGTAGTGAGTGTAAGAGATAGACAGACGTATTTAACCTAACTTCATATACTGTTGTAAGTAAACTAGTTTGGTGCACTCATTATAAAGATATACCCCAAAGCTTACGTCACTGTTTCAAACAACCATAAGGGCGCCTTCCTACATGATCCCTGCTTTTTAAGACGCGTCAGTTGTAAATAACACAAGTTAAATATTTTCAGTTGTTATAAAAAGCTATATCGGGAGTTTCATATTATATTAAGAAATTGTACGTTGAGAATTGCAAGAACCATATAATACACTTGTACCTTTTGCTTTAATTGCTATATAGAAAGCGATTACATAATCTACAAAACCCAATGCACAACATAAAAAAAGAAAGTCCATACGCATACTCCACACATGTAGACTTGTGTAATCCGTAGAGGGTGTGATTCATATTTATCACCCCTGAATATTTGTTCATTGTGTTATATTTGGGTAAAACATTTCCTATATTTGTTGGAAACTGAAAAACCAATACAATATCATGGTTACTCATGGGTAAATTTTCATGTATAATATGTAAGCGACCGATAAGCCATCCCGTTTTCTGATTATTTGTATTTTGGGTGAATAAAATATGCAAACTACGACTAAGAGTGTAAATGAATCGAGACTAACTCCAGCCTTTTAGATATTTATTCTTATAACTGTTTATACATATATTTATTATTTATATTTATACTATTTTATATATAACATGACATAATATTTAGTTATTTTATCATATTTATATAAATAATTATTATGATGTATATACACATATAGCATATTAAACAAAAATTATAAATTATATGTTCATTATTTACCGACGAGCCTATTTGAGCTTGATAAATAAAACTTAAGCCCATGTTTATTTATTATATGAGCTAAATTTTAAGCTTGAGCTTGTTTAGCTCGATCTAATTTGAGCTTTGAACAAGCCATTCTCAAGCAACATGCCTCTCTAGAAAAAAATTGGTACTTGGTAGCATATACTTAAAACATTTATCAACATCTTTACTTAGAAGTTGATTGTTCGTGTTCGTTCATTCAAGAGATGAACTTATTTGTGAGCAGTGTCAATGGTTCGGTCTGGCTAATTTTAAAATTTACATGTAAATTAATCGTATATGCCCGTATATATTTTTGTTTTGAAGTTAATAACTTTGCTTGAATATGTATGATAAAGATTAGATAATCATTAAAAAAACCTTTAATGAACATAAACGGACGTAAACGAATCCCTAGTCGCATAACTACAGGTGCACAAAAAACCCGTACCTGGAACCGGACCCGAAAAAAATATCCGGAACCGGGTTTTTTTTATACCCGGGTATTCAATACCCGAAACCGGAACCGACCCTACCCGTAGGGTATGGATAGGGTATGCCTTTTGAGCTCAATACCCGTACCCGGAACCGTACCCGATTTATACCCTTAAATACCCGGAACCGGTCATACCCTATACCCATACCCGGTTATACCTGATACCAATTTTCTAGTACCCGAAATAATACATGAGTTTTTATATTATATTTTTATGTTTACTTCACAATTTTTATGTTTAAGTTTTTTTAAAATGCATATTATAAAATAAATAATTTGTACTTAAGTGGATTTATGGTTTTTGTAATATAGTTTAATTATTTTTATAAATTACAAAGCAAATTTAAACTTCAAACTATTTAAAATGAATAAAAAAATTACAAATTCAAAATCGGGTATTAATACCTGGTCGTACCCAAACACATACCCAGTTTCAATACCCGAACCCGATCATATCCTACCCGGGTGCATAGGGTTGAGTTTTTCTCCCCAATACCCTACCCGATTTCTCTCTACCCGATTTTCCAATACCCAATAATACCCGAAACAGGTACATACCCTAACCCGGGTATTAAAAAAAAACCCGATTTGTGCACCTCTACGCATAACTGCTGCCACTTGAGAAACAAATAATTAGTTTCAATAAACAAAGCCACATCGGACCAAAATGAGAAGAACTGAAACAGCTAAAAGAAGAGGTAAAAGCTACAAGTCGATACAACAGCACTAAACAACAAAAGTGTTACAAAAACACGTGAAGCAATGCAGCAACTACTCATAGCTTAGTCTCGAAAAAGTAAGTTGTCGAGACGGCTAACCCATCCACATCATACGTGCGAACCAGTCTCTGCCTTTTTGTAGGTGAGTCAACCCAACAAAACTCCAAATGGAAAGACTTGGTTTCAGCCACATGCTTTCCCACATCGCACGGGCAGCCCATGTACATACCCCCGGGCAGTAACGTTGTCTGGTAACCACCGTCAAATGTGACCAGGTTATCAGATATGGTCCCAGTCCAACGCACATTTGATGTTGCGTTTTTTCCCTTGTATGTTGAAGTTTGATCCTGTTTGCATAGCAAATATAAATTTAGTGATCTAAATGATTCATTTGCGTGTATACGGGTTGAAATCACCCGATCTAGTTATATATTATTAGTTATTATAAAATGGCTATTGCAAGGTCAAACCTGGATTAGTTGACCGGTTTCATCAAAATTAAGTGATGTCACCGTCTCAGCTTCAGATTATGTTGCACCATAAACACCGCTACGTTTTGTTACCGAGTGTCCTTTCCACGTACCAAGATGTGAAGTGATTCGGCTTGCATTTTCCTAAAAAGAATAAAAATTAATAATAGTGATATATACATACATATTTATATAATATACAGAGGGTGAGAGAACCAATCAGTACAGAAGCAACTTTTTGTACAAAATTGTGAGAACCGTATAATACACTTATACACAGTGGTTGTTAGATATAACAAAAGTTAGAAAGAGCGTGGGTAGGTGGTTACATAACTGCCTTAAATATCATAGTTAAATATATACAATAGTATTGCGCGGTTCTCGCAGTTCTTTATTTAAAGAACAAACGATCAAACACACATAATTAAACAAACGAAGTTTTCTTGTTCGTGTTCATTCATTAAGTAAATGAACATGATCATGCTCGTTTATGTCCTTCGTTAATTCAAACAAATGGTTCACGAACGTAAACGAACACAAATGAACATAAACGAACAAACATATCTGAACACACATGATTAGCGAACACCAAATAAAATTAAGCGTGAGCATCAATCTATTGTGCCTAAAAGATTAATATAACTAGACTAAAGTGTAACGATATGGCGATATATTAACTTCATAAGACAAAAATAAATTGCAATGAACCTAAAAGATATTAATAACATATGAACAACGAATGAACTAAAACAAACATAAAGATTTTAAAAACACGTGTTCACATTTGTTTGTTTAACTAAATGAACAACTATAGATACACTACATGACACTTCATAAATATAAAGCTGAAAACTTACCTTAGATTCATCAAGAAATGGAGCTGTAACAATTCCAACGCCTTTTTCTTCGAGAAAAACAATAAGCATTTCAAGGAAACCTTTTGGATCCATTATATGAAATGCTCTTGCTCTCAAATCTTTCTCTAGTGAATAAAGACAACACTCACACACAATCGAAGGCAATTTGGAAGGAAGCTTTAGGTTTCTGCATATACAAAAATATGACAGACATACACTTAGTGCATTACCTAATAATAACATTGAACGCACCCAAGATGATTACAATACTCACTTTGGTGATTCTTCGCCAATGTCATCTTCACCCAACACTCCTTCCCTTAATACTTTTTCCAGCATGCCAGCTGTCTGATACCTCAATGCAAACGCTTTTTCTTGCGGAAAGAATCCAATCTGTACACTAATTACAGTGGATATTTAGCAAGATAAGATATAAAAAGTGTGCACCATTTATCAGTGTTGTAAAAATCATTCCTAGGCGCCGATTAATCGGATATTGGAGGCTAGCCAATGCGATTAAAGCAAATCGGATCATATAATAGCTGTTCGGTCAAAGTCAGTAAAAGCCGGACCTAATTGGTCCAAATTGCCCTAAATCGCCAAAATTATTCCGAGGCAGCCCAATAGTTTTTAGTGAAATCCGCTCAAAATTGGTTCAAATTGGTCATATTTGGTCAAAATCTTTAAAGTACTTGAAAAAGTATACTTATTTTGAAAATTTAAATATAAAATTTTGTATGTATGTATATATATATATATATATAACTTTAAAAAATTACATATAAAACTCCAATCCAATTAATCGGTTAATCCCTAACCCACCGCCTGACCAATGCCTAGCGAGTTCTACAACACCACTAATTATAAGCATGTAACATGTCACACAAAAGCTCACCTGCTGATACTTATCCGCAGTAAACATGTTCGTTTCTTTAATCTTATACTCCGCCCACTCGTTTTCATCATCAGCTCCCGAAGCCGAATAACTCGAGGAACATTGCTTAATGTACAACCTAAATTCTACACCAAATGTGTAAAACAATTCAATTCCAAATTCACACACACATACTTACGCAACTTTCATTAATCAAATCAATTAACCAAACAATTAAATCTTACGTCTGAATCAAACTAATCAAGTCATTTTCACCGTAAGATCCAGCCGATAACCTGGTGTCCACCTTATGAACCAACTTCCCCTTAGGATCAAATTGCTGGACCAAACATTAATTAATAACGCATATTTTAGAAACCCAGAACAGTATATATGTGAATTAAGTTACCCACGTGAAAAGAACCGGTCCAGTTTCCTAAATTGAGCCTGATGAATCGCTTAAGGGCGTCAACGGTCATGGACTCATCGGTTGTGTCTTGTGTGTTATTATTATATGAAGTGGGTGATGATGAAGATGAGGTTGGGTTAGCGTGTAATGGGGTTTTGAGATATGTGGATTGTCGAGAGTATGGTTTAGGGTTTATGAAGATTGAATTAGGGGAATTAGTGTTGATGGTGAACGAGCCAATTGGACTGAAAGCTGCCATTGGTGTGGTGGCTGTATGTTAGTTTGATCAGTGTGGGTTTGAAGGTACAAGGATTTTCATACAAACGAACGAACTACAAGTGAAAAAATTCAAAAAATTAAGATTTATTTGTAAAATATAAAATTTACTAGGATTATAAAATACAACAGTGTGATCAAAATTAAGTTTATCATATACTCGTAATATTTTCTCTCTACTAACTACTAAGTTTCTCATATAATAGTTTATTAAAATTAAGTTTATCGCATAATATTCTCTTTCTACTAAGTTTCTCTTTCATGTACTCACAACCACACATAATAACAATCACTCAAAATCATAACATATAATTTACAAACTTACACATATTTATAGGGAGCGTGCTGAGAATGCTCTTACCCCCTCTCACGCATAGATAAGCAAATGAACGGTCACAAACGGCCGCGTTGTTTGTTTCACCTTAACCCAACAAATGATTGAACACAAACAAGTAGGTGAACAAGATTTATTTATACATCCTCTTTAGGGAAATAAACGTGTATAAGCGAACGGTTCATAAATGTAAGGAGACATATTTGAGCGTAGGTGAACGAACATAAATGGATATAGTGAACCGAATAACAATTAAAAGTGTATGATAACATAAATTTGTTGGGTTTGTAAATTTAATAAAATTGGACTAAATTGTAATGTGTATAAGAAGTTTAAGTGAGTATATGAACGAATGTAAACGGATAAGCTTAAACAAACTTAAAGTGATGAACATTAATGAACTTGAGTGAATGAATATTAACGAATATAAATGAATAACCAGGACGTGAGTATAAATGAATAAACGAGATGATCATGTCCATTTGTTTTACTAAATAAACAAAAGTTTTTGTTCATATTCAATTGCTTATTAACTAAATGAACATATACGAATTCCATACCGAGCAATTTACCGGACACTTGATTCGTATATAGCCCTATACGAGTTTACTGATGAATTAGATCCTTAAAAGTTAAAAATGTGTGAAATTGTTTGTTTCTAAAAGCTAGAATGATATCACTTAAACCATCCATAATTTCAAACACCAAAACACCTGCGAAAATATCATATCAACAGTAACATTTGATTACAATTATCTTCAAAACTTCCCCAAAACGCCCAAAACATCACCTCGGGACGTTTTGTCTTGCAAAAACTCTCTTAATGTTTTATATGTAACGCTGGATGAAGAAATGATAAACCCAAAAAGAAAAACCAACCAATAAAAATGGGAGGTGGTGGCGTTTCGACTTTCAATGTTTTCCACTACAAATGGTATAAAAGCCGTCATTTTCTCTCTAGTGCTATATCATCCCACAAACACACTCCAATTTTCACGTTATCAGTTTATCACCATCTATATGTATTTTTCATCATTAAAACATTTTAAAAGTCTAAAAAAATACATATAAATACAATTCAAATATTTAGTAGTTATATATTTTGGAATTTAATTGTAAAACACTCAAAACAAAAAATTCTTTAATGCATAAACATCCACTTACACCGTATGCCCCCACATCACATCCATTTTCTATCATCCTATGTTTGATATCTTAGACAAATTTAATGGTGGAAAACATAAACAGATTCTTGAATGCTTAACTAATGACCAATGTGTCATCTTTAACCATCCGTTTGACAGGGTTGGAGACGGTCTATACGCTTAGTAGTATTATTTTTCTCTTCTAACCTAATTCAGTGTGTTAAACTTAGTAATCACATCGTATATGCAACTTTGAGCGTCGACCTTCTTAGAATAGAAGCTGAGGTCCAGTGAATCCTTAGATTTCAGCATCCCACATAACAATCCAACTACCGTCAATGAAGAAACACTAAATGACCCCGGCAGATTAAGGATAATCTTAGGGTTAAGTAGATGTTTCCCACGAGGGTTAGGTCCGGCAAAGATGGTTATTCTTCTCGACCTGCAAAACAGACACCGTGAGCTCGTCACTGAGAAGGGGGGGTTCCTCCTTGTGACCACCCTCCGGCGTGAGAATCAGACTAGATTGCTCTGAATATAAGTGTATATTGAGAGAAATAGCTAGAGAGAAGATAAGATATCAGATGATAATACCGTTCCAAGGTGTTGGAGTATTTATAGCCGAATGTAGGTTTCCAAGCAGGTACGGCCAGCTGTATATAATATTCCTTTTCCACCAACTACGGGCTATGTTCGTGCCACGATGGGAGTTGGTGGGTAGGCAGCGGCTGATAGTGACATTTTGTACTGGAGCGTGCTCCTCCTGGTACTATTGTCAGTGAGCTATCACCCTATGATTGGTTCATGGGTCGCTTTTGTCAGATCTTGTCTATTTGTCCATACCTTGGTAGGTATAGTACAAAAGATCTTATAGAAGCGTACGGACTGGCTCTTTTGGGAGGGAATATTCCCGCCCTGCTCATTCCTTCTTCAGGTGACATTACTGAAGTATAAGAGTCAGTGCCTTATGCGTGTAGCCTTACTGTTAGTGCGGGTAGCCTTCCTTCTTGGCTTGTATCTGCAGCTGCGGGGACAGGCAGGGTACTTTACCAAGGGAGGCTTTCATGCGGGAACAGCTGGCTTACTGCGTGTAAGGTCTTCATCTCTCTGAGCATGGTGGGTCCTGCGGATCCAGTTGGTCTTTGCGCAGACGTCCCTCTTCAAGGTGAGTCTTGCGGGTCCAACATGGCTTTGCTGGGACCTACCTCTTCAAGTCCCCCCAGTCTATTGTTCTTCTCATGAATTGTTAATAAGTGAGGGGAACTTTTGGACTTTAAGCAAGGGGTTTTGAAAAGGGTTTTTCGTTTTTTAAGGTTTTCCGTGGGGATTCTTCCCGCAGTTTTCCTAATGTCACTTGCAGAAATTCCCGACTTTTCTGCTTGATCTTTGGGCATGATTCGGGTAGGTGTGTAACCTCCTCGCAAGTCGGGAGCGTTGAGTTTCACTTGTGTAGATTCTCCACTGGGTATTGGTAGTTTTAGACATAGTGATCAGTTATGTTAAACAACCAATTCCACCTTGAAGCTTCAAACAATCTAGTTCTCAACGTTCCCGCCATGCGGGGGTGTTATTTCCCTTTCCGCAAGCATGACCCATAAGATCCATCTTGGGTTCAATTCCCTGCAAGTGCTAAGTATGTGAAGGGTTTCGCCTTGACACTGTACCCGCACTTGTCTTATGGTTTCTTGTTTTCCAAGGTATCTTCTTGGTTTCAATTCCCTGCAAATGCTAAGTATGTGAAGGGTTTCGCCTTGACACTGTACCCGCACTTGTCTTATGGTTTCTTGTTTTCCAAGGTAAGAGGGTATATTCCCTCTTATTTTTGAATCTTTTTGAATCTTTTTGGAATTCAGAGAGTTGGTGAAAGGATAAGGACAGTCCAAACGGTTGAAGGGACGTTGGCGTCTACTGACGGTTTCAGGACGTGCAGGAAGTTATGACGAAGTGACAGCATGTGGTCAATCAGGACGCTTTTTCAGGCGCGTGGGCGCGAGTTTCATGTCACGCGCCATTCCGACACCTGTTGCCAACTTGCTTTATCCACACGTGTCGCCGTTTCATTGCACATGCGCTTTCTCTCTCCTCCGCATTAAATTCATCGCATTCATTGCGATGAGTATATAAGGGGGTAAAGGGTGCATCTCATCCCATACCTTCACTTCACTCTTCTTTTCCTTTTAAGCGATTTCCGGCGAATACTCATCTTTCCCGGCGAGCATTCTCCTGAAACCACTTTCTTTTAACATTTAAAAAATGTCTTCTTCTACTCATGATCCTGAGGTTAACATCGAGGAGTCTGACGTTTACCTCGAGAACCCGACGTCTACGTCCAATAAGAACGATAAGAGTACTGCTGGCGAGTGCCAGTGTACTCTTTCTGTCGATGTATACCATTACATCGTCAAGAAGTTCATGCTGGAGCCGTACAAGCCAGAATTTCCGGAGCCCCACCAGACGGTGTACGATGCCCCAAAGGGTAAGATAGGGGTTTACGCCTCGTTCTTCATATATGGGAATCTAAGATTCCCATTAACGAAGTTCGTATACCGTGTTTTGGAGAAACACGGTGTGCATTTGACGGAGGTGCACCCAATGGAGATTGCTAAAGTTCGCCATTTCGAATGGGTGTGCCGTATTTTGGGCATCGAGCCCCGCGTCGACCGTCTGATGACCTTCTACACCTGGAGGTGCATCCAGGGTTGGTATACCCTTGTTACTCGGATCAAGGGGTTGAAGATCTGTGCTACCGAGCGTAGTCTTCGTTCTTGGAAGCGGGAGTTTTTCTTCATCTCCGCTCGCGTCGTCCCCATCGCGATGACGTTCAAGAATGGGCGGGCGCTCCCCAACCTTCACGCCTCCAATTACCAGGAGACGGAATGGTTCGCCAAGATCTCCCAGATCCAGACTCCGGTCTATCGCTTCGCGGAGTCTGGGATGGTGCTGCTCAGGATGAGCCGCGTGTGGAAGGATGCTGGGTCTGGGACGCCGCAAATACCCATCATCCTTGAATACAGTTTGAACTATTTCCCTTACGGTATGCTCTGTCTTTTGTGTTGGTTTAGGGTTTTTCTTCTAACATTATCTTTTTTATTTCAGAGGCGAACGACTTACAGTCGCTCTTGCATCCGCGGGAGACTGGTTGTCCCGCACGGTTGGGTACTCGTGATCTCGATGAGAACGAGTTGCCCATTCTGGAGCAAACGGCGGATAGATTCGTAGAGGTCTACCCGCCGGGCCACGAAATTTTGAGTGCCACTCGGCCAGGTAAGGAGTTTTTTAATCATCGTCCTCTTCATGCTCAAACTTCTACTGGAGTTCCTCTGATTTTTTCATCTTCTGATGAGGGATCCGCAGATGGGCATTTCTTTGTGAGGAAGAAGAAGGCTGCTGGCGTGAAGGGCAAGGCGAAGGTTACTTCCGTCGTCGACCTGGGAAATCAGTCTGATTCCGAGACTGAAAGTGAGGAGGCAGCAGGAAACCTTGGTGGTGGCGAGACCATTGTCTCGGAGGTTGAGACGGCTGTCACCTCCGAGCAACCAAGCGTTGCGACGGTGACTGGCGTGAAGAGGCCAGTTCCATCGGGTTCGTCTCCGCCTGTCAGGTCTTTCAAGATTAAGAAAACCCGTAAGTATATTTTTTGTGTACCTTTTCCGCATTTCTTTCCGCCATTGTTTTTAATATTTTGTTCTTTATGTAGGAGTGGACGTATCCGCCTTCCAGAGCAGTGCGGGAGGAAGCAGTTCAGGACCCACGACGATAGGTTTGGTCAACCTATCCGAGGCGATGACCCAGGCGGCTGCGCCTGTTTCCGGTGCTGGTTCAGTTGCTCATACTGTTGAAGCAACTGTTCCAGTTATGACGTCATCTCCGCCGGCCGTCAGTGCCATCTTTACCACATCCTTCACTGGGCCGGCGGTGACTTTTTCTGCGAGCTCCTCCGCAGCGGCGACCAAGGTTATGAGTTCATCTCAAATGAGTTCATCTCCGATGGTCTCTACCACAGTGGCTTCTACCGTGCCCCCTCCAGTGTCAGCGAATGCCTCGTCCTTGGCCGGTTCTTCAGGTATGTTTGGGGTTGGGACCTCTAGACTTACCTCTGTTGATGAGGGGGTCCAATCTTTGCTTCCTTCCCATCTCCTTGACCTCTTGGATGGATATCCCTTAGGTTCGGGTGATGGGTTTGGCGGCTACCGGCCTGTTATCGACCCTACAGGAGCGTGGGGTTACTTTGGCCTATTATTCGTTCTTATCATTTTTTTCCTAACTGTTTTTTGTTTTTGCAGTTTCGGATTCCAATGAGGTGTATGCTCCACGGTGGAATATCCGCCGGGGAACGACCCTCCGGACGGCTGCGGACTGCGTTGACTGGGCGCGCCATGCCGCCCCAAGCGGTGCGTTGGGGGAGGAAATGGCTAGCTACCAGGAGGGCAGGTTGTCCAACGAGCTTCGAATCCTTCTCGCTAGGATGCAGCCGCGTGTCGAGTTACTTTGTCGTGAAAACGACAAGTTAAAGACTGCACGTAGCCTAGAAGTGGCTCAGGTGCGATCACTGCGGGAGGAGAATAAGAAGCTTGCTGCCACCGCTGCGGAGAAGGAGAAGGCCTTCAAGGACCTTGAGGTCGAGATCCAGGCCAGGCATGGGGCCCGTTCCAAGGCTACCCAAGCTGTTAACGAACAGCTTAGGTTGGCCAAGGAAACTGCGCGTAATGCGACCGAAAGGGCCACCAAAGCTGAAGCCGTTGCTGAGCCTCTGCGCGCTGAGAACGAAGAGCTTAAAGCCAAACTAGAGAAGCTTCAGCAAGCTCATGATGCTTTTGCTTTATAAGATGCCAAGAAGCTACAAGAGCTCTTGGATCAGAAGGGTATGCTTGATCGCACTGAGCGCAAGCTTAAGGGCGTTGAAGAGGCTGCTGCCAAGGATGTGTTGCTTGCCAACCTCAACAAGAATGAAGCCGAACGCGCCCGCGATCAAGCTCAAGCTACCCTTCAAGAAGCCCTGACCAATAAGGGATGGCTTCTACGAGAAGCATTGCCGCAGGTACGCATAGTTCCATAATTTCTTTGCTTTACGCTTCTTTATACTTAGAAAAGTTTATATATATATATATATATATATATATATATATATATATATATATATATATATATATATATATATATATATATATATATTTGTAGGTTGTGCATCGGATTTTCGCGAACACATCTTATGACGATGCCATGAGTGCAGCCCTCAACGCTTCTCATGAGGATGGGGAGAAAGCTGGTTTCCTGCTTGGTCTAGGATTTGCAGAGAAGGGCATCCCGCCTTCCAACTTTCCTTTACACGATGTTGACACTGAAGCTGCCTACGACCAAGCTGTGAACCAGTATGCTGCCTTCTCGCATCCGGTTGTGGAAAAGGTGAATGAAATTGCTGCTGCTGATGACGGGCTAGCTGTTCTCAAAGCTTTCCTTGAACCACCGCAGCCAACAGATGGTGCGGGTTCAAGTGGGTTTGGAGGGAGTGGTCCCGAAGCTTGAACCTTGAGATCCCTTCCAACCGTTAGGGTAGATTTGTATTTTTGTAGGCGGGTAAATACCTAGCCATTTTGTAATGTTTGAACAGCTTTTATCTTGAATATAAATGTTTGTGCGGGTAGGACCGTCACTTTCACTTAATGGCTTGCTTTATAAACGTTATATGATTTGCTCATGCATATTTTAGTTTAACTTAGCAATTGCCTTGCCTTATAAACATTATATGATTTGCTCATACATATTTTAGTTTAACTTAGCAATTTTCTAAGTGTTTTGAATAAGTTAACCTTTCGACGCGTGATTGATAATAGGTTAATGTTCAGTTTCCTCTATCATGATTGTGTGGATAGGACCGTCACTTTCACTTAGTAGGATGACCAAACTTCACCTATATCTGACCTGCGTGAAGGTTTTTCTCATCTTTTCCTTAGAACTTTTTATCGTTTTTGTGTTTTTGCGGGTTTTGCCGCTTTCCACACGCAACGACTTCCTCACTTATTTATGCGGTGAATATCGGCATATCAGTGTGGTCAGATCATAAGTATAAAGGTAAGGCTATCAACATCAATGTGATAAGGAGAATCATTTCCATTAGAAGTGGCTCTAGGCCTTTTCTTTACAAGTTTGGAATTGATCTACATGTAGCATCTGCGTAATTGAGCTCCATTCCATGTTCTTGGGATGGGGATGTCATCGAGCCTTTCGAGCCGGTATGCGCCATTTCTCAGAAATTAATGTATGGCCCTTACCAAACCGGGGCCAGCTTTCCTGTGCGTTCCTGGTTCGGAATCTCGTTGTTACGCAGTATGTAGTCTCCGACATTGGAGTTGCAGAGTTTCACCCGCGTGCTGTAGCTGTTTCCTCAACTGGGGTTCTACACGCGTTAGCCTGCTCAGCACCCATTACGCCACGAGGTGTGTGAGTTTCCCATGTCTGACGAATGTTTCGATGACATTTTTCAAGGATATGCATTCCTCCGTGGTGTGTCCTTTTGTCCCGTGGAAGTCACAGGATTTGCTCTGATCAGCGTTTTGACGCTGTCGGATTATTGGAGCCTTTGGCCATGGGAGCCTCTCGGTGGCAATATTTCGGTGACGCTTTTGGTGAGTGGCGTCCATCTGGGATTCTGGTTCGACGACTGCATGTTGTCCCTTCCGCCTAAGAGAGAGCGAGAGTCGGATGAGGTGTCAAAGTTTACCCTTGACTGCCAAATACCAAGCTTCCTCTTTTTGTTTTGTCGGGCGGTATGGACGTTATTTTCTCTTGTCCTCTGGGTGTAGAGATTTGTGCTCTGGGGAAGATCTTTACCCAGTTGCTTCTTCGTTTCGGCAAAGCGTTTAGCTGCTGTCATGATGGCATCCCACATGGATGGCATGCCGTCTTTACCTATCAAGGTGCGGATGAGCTCTGGGTACTCAGCGCCCTGGATGAAAGCGGCGTGAACAAGATCTTCGCTGATATTGCCCAGACTTAACTTCTTTGAGTTGAAGCGAGTGATGAAGTCTAGCAAAGATTCGTCTTCTTCCTGGATGCAGTTGAGGATCGTCCATTGCTCTTCAGTATATTTTCTTTGTTGACTGAAGTGCTGGCTGAATTTGTGCTGGAAGTCTGCCTAATCATAGATGTGGTGGACCGGTAGACGATCAAACCACGCTCTGGCTGCCCCGAAGAGCGTCATCTGGAACATGTAACACCATGTGGGTTCCGTCCAATTACTGACGGTTGCCCCCGCTATAAATCTGTTCAAGTGATCGTCCGGGTCAGATACGCCATCATAAGTGCCTATGTTGGACATCTGTTTGGCACTCTTTGGGGCGATTGCTTCCGCAATGTCCCTTGCAAATTTGGACGTTCCCGCATTCGCAGCTGTTGGTCTGAAAGTTTTGGAGAAGTCACGTGGGTTTCCCCCTGTGTTCTTTGGTTTGAACGTTTCTTCGAGATTTCTTCTCGAGTGGAAATCTGTTTCTTTACGCTTCCCTTTCGCCTTATGACGAGGCTTCGCGTCACTATCAGATTCTTCCCAATCTTCATCCACATATTCGCAATCGTTGCTCATGTTGAGCTGTTGTCGAGTGCTTCCGAATTTGTCATTGGCCTGCTGGAGTGAACGTAAACGTTCGTCCAACTCAGCTTGGAATTCTTTCTGACGTGCTTCCGCCCAAGCTTTAACTTGTTCAAGTGTTTGTTGGGGAAGTCTCGTCTGTTGCTTCTCCACCTGGGTATCAATGAATCCCAGGGGAGGATTGTTTACTGCACTTGCCCCGGCTTGTGTAACCGGGGTAGTGTTCGTAAAAATCGTGTATTCACCGGTGTTCCCCCCAGTAGCTGGGGTTGTGGTTACCGGAGTTTCTTGGTCACTCGGTGGCCTTGGCATCGGAGTAACCTTAACCATCTTTCCAGAAGTTTGAAAAAACTGAGAAAAAGAATTAGTTCTAGCTTAATGCACGGATGGCGCCAATGAAGAAGCACTAAATGACCCCGGCAGATTATGGATAATCTGGGGGTTAAGTAGATGTTTCCCACGAGGGTTAGGTCCAGCAAAGATGGTTATTCTTCTCGACCTGCAAAACAGACACCGTGAGCTCGTCACTGAGAAGGGGGGGTTCCTCCTTGTGACCACCCTCCGGCGTGAGAATCAGACTAGATTGCACTGAATATAAGTGTATATTGAGAGAAATAGCTAGAGAGAAGATAAGATATCAGATGATAATACCGTTCCAAGGTGTTGGAGTATTTATAGCCGAATGTAGGTTTCCAAGCAGGTACGGCCAGCTGTATATAATATTCCTTTTCCACCAACTACGGGCTATGTTCGTGCCACGATGGGAGTTGGTGGGTAGGCAGCAGCTGATAGTGACATTTTGTACTGGAGCGTGCTCCTCCTGGTACTATTGTCAGTGAGCTGTCACCCTGTGATTGGTTCATGGGTCGCTTTTGTCAGATCTTGTCTATTTGTCCATACCTTGGTAGGTATAGTACAAAAGATCTTATAGAAGCGTACGGACTGGCTCTTTTGGCGGGAATATTCCCGCCCTGCTCATTCCTTCTTCAGGTGACATTACTGAAGTATAAGAGTCAGTGCCTTATGCGTGTAGCCTTACTGTTAGTGCGGGTAGCCTTCCTTCTTGGCTTGTATCTGCAGCTGCGGGGACAGGCAGGGTACTTTACCAAGGGAGGCTTTCATGCGGGAACAGCTGGCTTACTGCGTGTAAGGTCTTCATCTCTCTGAGCATGGTGGGTCCTGCGGATCCAGTTGGTCTTTGCGCAGACGTCCCTCTTCAAGGTGAGTCTTGCGGGTCCAACATGGCTTTGCTGGGACCTACCTCTTCAGTCAAGATCATCAAAGTTGTTCTCATATTAGTATATTACCATATTAGGATCACGGTCTTTGTCACATTATTTTTATACTTGCAATTTCAGTTTCATATGAGATTCTGAGTGAAATTCGTGGGAAATTATTTTGAGTGTCACAATTACTTTCGGTTTTCTTTATTTGATTTAGGAGTGTGTTCTCCAATATCGGACCATTCTTGTTTGTTCGTACTTATGCAATAATGCAAACAAACTATATGTATGCTATTTACTCCAGCTATGTGTTGATCAATTTCTCATGGTGATAATGGCAAACATGAATAATATGATAAACTTATAATTATATGTGTACCTGTTATAGCATGGAGAGTACTAACCGCATCGGAGAAGGATGTAGATGACATAGTTGTCAAGTTGATCGAGTTCCCCTTTAGGATGTATAGTTAAGGATGGTGTTAGGGTTCTTGAGAGGAACCCGGTTTAGGAGAAAGGAGGCACACAAATTGTTATGTGTGTGTAATTAGGTTATGATGTTAATATTTATCTCTCTATATATACACCCAAGGGGAAACCCTTTATTAGTTAATTATAGGTAATATAACCCATCAACAATTACCAAACTAATATATAATAAGGTATAGTTAGTATTTTGATCTATTACAATATAAATGATTATAATGGCCTTATATAAATCTATATATATAATTATATATTTACTCATACATTCTCCCACTTGGCCGAGTAATCATTTATTATGAGTATTATATAAGCCTGATCAGGAGTTAACACTCATTTTAGCTTTAAACTTAATCTGGAGCAGAGAAATACAGTCATTGAATTGAACATCAGCTCAAGACCCCCATTAATCATACTGCAGTCCTTATTTAAAACCTAAGTAGTTATGATCAAAATTTTCAAGTAAGCCCTTCAAACGTTTGATTTGTATAATAATTTGTCTAGATGTCATTATGCATACAGAACATATTAAGAGACATACAAAATCAAAACTGATGAGGAAATTTAATATTTAATCATTCATACTACAATATGCAGTTGTACGCGGTCATTAATAAACCCCTCATGATTATAAGCGCTTTCATAATACTTATGGGTAATAGACCTTTAGTTATAGGATCCTTAAACATATCATGAATGTATTTGATATGAAAATTTAGATTCCTCAATTCGTTCATAAACGAATAATTAATTTCATATCAAAATTTAATGCAGCACCTCTCAAACTGTTACTGTTTGAGAAAACATGGTAGCTGACTTATCACAATTAGTCTTCAATATATAATTTATTGGAGTTTAATATAACTTATGAGTCCACTAATAAATATTCAACAACATTTATTGACAACAACGTTGTAATTAATCAACATATTATGTCGTTATGAATTAGGTTGTTGTTATCAGTTCATTATGACTCATCCATGAGATAGATTTATCTACTGACATAATAAATATATCCCGAAAATTACATTTTCTTATCACTGAATATGACAAAGTTTAGAGTAATCTACCGGTTTGAATTCTCACTTCTTCTTTTAAATTATAGTCTTTTGTTTCTTTTAAAGATATTTTAATACTCTTTTAGATGTTTCACATTAATCTAGACATAATTAGTGTGTTGCAATTTTGAGTAATATCTAAACGAGTGTAGACTTGAATCTATATAAGGTTTCTACTTAATGAAGCATAAGGTAATAATCTCAATGATCCTATTATCCTCTAAATAGAGCAATATTGTTTGTTACATGTGTAAGTACCCATTTAGGATATAACTTATAGAACAAAACTAACGTCCATTTGGGTCTATCTCAGAATATTATGATATCTATTATGTAAGGGATATCTCTGAGATCTATCACATCGAAGTATGTACGAACAATGCTTTGACTATGTAACATATACTTGTCAGAATAATGTTATCTATATAAGGACAAGTTTGTTTTTAGTTGTTCCCACTCATCTTGAGGTAAGTACATTAATCCACTAGGTTTTTGATGAAAATAATTGCATAAAGATTTCATCAAATTTTGATTTTACATTAACTCATATATGGATTTTATTGACTTATAGACTAAATGCTCTTTAACCTTCAGTTTATAACTTTTAGGTTGTCTTATGAACATATAAATATGTAAGTCGATTGTTAGGGAAAGTTGTTTTAATGTTCATCTAATGTAGCTCTTAACTATTATAAGCTACTAGAACAATAATGATACTTAAAGAAATATTTTGTGATATAGGTAAGAAGATTTTTTGATAATTGATTTCTCCTTGAATGTAACCTTTAACAATCAATCATGCTTCTTTGTGTCTTAACGTTTGTGTTAGAATTTAATTTAGTTATGAATACCATTCGGTGTTTCAGAAAAATTCTCAAACGTTATTCTGACTTTTGAAGTGTAGTTTAATTTGCTAATAATAGCTTATTCCATTCAGAAGATTGATTGATGCTAATGATTTAATTAGAAGGAGTATGATTATTAGACTTTCCAACATCCATTTCAACTTTAGTTAGGGAGCTTACATAATCATCAAAGTTAGTAGGTTTTAAAACCTAGATGACCTCCTGAGTTGATTATTGGGTTTATTTGAAGTTTCAGTTTTATGAATTAGCTCTTAGTTAGGTTGCTATCATTTTCAGGATTCTAAGTGTGTAAGAGTGGATACAATATGGTGTACAAGATGTGTAATTGGAGTTAAATTTGGAGTAAGATTTAATGACTCTTTTCCCCTGCCTCTTGTACTTTTACCAAGTCATTATAAGGATTTTACTGTTCCCACTGACCTTAGAAACCTTTAAGAAATTAGCATGCTTAGGGTCAATATTTATAGACCAATAGATTCTAACAGAGAAACAAGTTAATAATATAAGTTGTTGGAGTTTCTCTTGTTGAGGATTAGTTTAGTAAGAAATCCGAATTTACCCACTTTAAGCAACAATGAACTTTTGTAAAAGATTGTAATTCTAAAGAGATAAGTTTTGTTAGAATAGTGTTGTGATGGAGTAGTGTCTTGTACAAGAGGTGTAATTGAGATAATATAAAGTTTTCACTCCCCCACCTCTTGTAAATCTGCTAAGTTATGATTGAGACACTTAAGGCTCCCACTGATCTTTAATATCTCTACAAAAAATACAAGAGAAGTTTCAATGAGGTACGTGACGTGGGAATCTGTTATATATATGTTAGACTTGATTTGATTTCATTAACGTCCAGATGTCATAGTAAACTTAGGGACATATTTAGAAGAAATCGTATTAAGTATAGAAGAATGGATCTCTTTAAGACCGTGGATCATAGACGACAGATTGGATACAAGTAAATAGCCTTTTAAATGATGAAAAAATTATGTCTGAATATTCCATTTGAATAAGTTCCACGAATGTAAGTGAAATATAACTTCTGGTAGACCCATACTTATTTCTTAAGCCAAATAATGTTTAGGGCATCTAACACGTGATTTAAATCACTAAGAATGAGATTATGAAAAATCACCCTCGTCAACAATGTCATGATTTCTCATGAAATTTGGTTTTAATGGATGAATTTTATAGGTCTCATTTTGTCACACCCCGAAAATCTTAACTTAACACAGCGGAAGTCTTAACTTAAGTTGTTCGGGTTATGACAGATGCCGATAGCCAACAATAATAGACAATTAATAATAAAAGCATCATCTTTTATTATAAGAAAATATTTTACAAAATCAGAGTTTATTACACGTGCTAATGCACGGTTTACAACACTTCACTTTTGTTCAAACATCCCACGCTCTCGTTTCCATGCCACCTCGAAATCTTCACTTTCCTGCAAAGCATATTTAAATAATATTTGGGTCAACACGAATGTTGGTGAGTTATTCCCGAGAAAAAAAAAATTATTGTATAAATATAGACAATTCATATATAAGCAACACATGAATACAATAGTGTACGTCCATTATACTCCCAACAATACCGATCTTTACACGGTACAACACAATAACGAAACCCGCAATTTTACCCTTAAGCACAAAAGGCGTTAGTTGTAAACTAGCTAAGAATACAACGCGTGTATGACTACCAATTTGATAACTCGAAATGTACCATACTCGAAATATTCCCACTTTTAACCCAACGTGAATGGAAATGGGGGGCGTCACCCCGATAGATCTACCAACATTTCTGTGCCCTCAATTCGGTTAACGGTTATTTAACCAAATTGATTCATCCCACAATAACGACAATTTGTAAAGTATAATGCGCTTTCAAAACATATATATAAATACGAATATAGATATACAATATGCTTTTCGGAGGAAGAACTCACCTTTGATTTCGGTGTTCGAATAAACGCTCGTTCCTATATTAGTACACGTTCGTTAATTTTAAATTCGGGTTTGACTAAAATATATATATTCTTATTCTAAAAATCCACACAAGCACACAACATATAAAGTTTACTACTTATAATTTTATAAATACATACTTAAAAATATAAACAAGTAATAATCAACTAATAATTGTTTTATTTAATAATTTAATTTAATTATTAAAATTTATAAAAATTATTACCTTTAGTTGCTGGAGTGTTTTGGAAAAATTCAAGTTATTATTTTATTTAAAATTTTGACTCTATTATAATCGGTTTTGTCGGTTTTGCCGGTTTCGTTAGTTTTGAGCTTAAAAACGAACCGGTTGTTATTTTATGAAACTTTTAGTTTTAAATTATCTAAAACACTTTTTATATAGTTTTTAGTCAAGTTTTATTGGTTTTTCAATAAAAATGTTTTGGTTTTTATTTTGTTGCCAATTTCTTAAAAATGCCAATTTTTAACGTTTTCGTGTCGGTTTTCGCGACACGAACCGTGTTGGTTTAAGTTTTGCTATTCTTGACTTTTCTTATACTTTAACTTATGTTAAATATAAGAATATTATGACTTTAGGAGCTGTTTTAATTCAGTTCCAAAAACTCATGTCGGTTCACCTTAAAAGTCGAACTTTCCGACCGTTAAAGTCACCGACAAGCTATTTAAGTCACAATGTCAAAACCCAACCATTTGGTACAGCAAATGTACATATAATAACAAATAATATATCATCATATACATGTTTGATCATCTAGCACCAAGTATGCACACAAAACAAATTTCTAATTACACATACTCAAACCTTAAGTTTTCAACTATACAATAAACATGTCATTTCTATAATCTCTACAAGGTGTTTGTGTACCAAAATTTCCAGATCTTAATAACCCATATTAACATCTTATTTCATCCCATTATTATCCTTTAACAAACACATTCTTGATTTCTTTAACAACAAGGTTTCTATTACTAGTAAGTAGCAATTTTTAACAACCCTATTATTATACCAACAATCTTTACAATGGAGTTTACTAAAGTAATCCTAACCACAAGTCTTTAATCATCCACACAAGATTATGTTCATTTACTAAATCATTTTGCAAAACATCTTGTATAATTTACAAAGTTTCTTTTATTAGTAAATTTAACACAAACTCTTGTTTATCTAAGTTATTATGTTACATGCATCCTAGTACTTCTAGTAGATTTTATTCTTCTACATATGTCTCATTCAATCACTTAGTTAGTCACTTTCAATCCATAAAAATCAATACAAGACAAGTATGAACTTTTATGATCAAGAATCAATTTTTTTTTTGTATTACTTGCATGTGTAAGTAAACTTTTTAGAAAAGTCAAATAAACAAATCTCTACACTTTTTGTCAACTCTTCATCCAAGATCTTATTCACCTTTTCAAAACCATTATTACTATTACTTACAACTTTTTCAAATACTTTTTAATAAATCAAGTATGTGGGTTTTCAAAATTTATCATTTATTTTTAACCATTTTAACATTTAATCAAGTTAACAATCTCAATCCAACACCCAAACTAAAACCCACGAATTTAATGGGTGTTTTTACCCATAATCCATCTTTAATCTTTGGCCATTTACATGTTTACTTCCATTATTAAACAATACTTAAACCCATTTGTTAAACAAACTCAAGTAATCAATATGGACAATCAATACAAGCTAATATGCATCCAATATAAGTCCTATAATCAACAAAAATCCATCTTATACATTCACATGCAAACTCACGGGTCACACACATGCATGCATACATCCATATTATACTTGCATGCACACTATCAAGCATACTAAAATCAAGCTTTAAACATCAAATAACAACTAATATACACAAATCTTGAAGTGGGTTACCTTGGATTTCGGATTGGTGTCTAAGGAAGATGATAATATGAACTTGTTTTAGCTATAACCCTTTCCTTTGGTTTCCTACTCCTTATTATTTGCCGAAACTTCCATCAAAAATTCTTAACTTAATAATGTGTGTGGTATTATTTTTGAATTAATGGAATGATGAAGTGGTGTGTGAGTATACGTATATATGGAGAGAGATAGAAGGTATAGACTCTTGAGTTGGAACCTAGGGTGATGTGTTGGGTAAACCATAACACTCCAAGTAACCTTCTAATCATTACATACATATATTATATTAATTTAATATTACAAGTGGGTGGTTTTGGGGAATTTTGGCGGCCGAGAGAGTGGTAAGGGAGTGGGAAAGTGGGTTTTAAATAATAACATGTGGTATTATCTAGGTGTTAAGGTTTAACGTATCTCGTAATTTATCTAGCCAAACGACATCCGTTTCTAATAATTTTTATCAGACTTTGAGCGAAATTAGATTACAGTCAATGTCTGCCTAAAATCATAATTTTCTGAGAAACTTGATGTCGGGTCCTTACGGTGTCCTCTACTGGCTTTCGGTTACTTATTTTCAAATTATCGCGATTCGAACCTTCTAAAATTAAGTTTATACACTATCTCTAATATTCTAATATAAAATTAAATTTTTCGAGGTCATCTTGACATGTTTATGAATTTATCCGTTTTGAGATATTACCCGGTGTCAATCTGTACCGTGTCAGCTACACGACAAAATTTAACTTTTTTTTTTCGGGTTTCTATATTTAAAACTCAACTAAAATCAAAGACTTTAGGTAAAAATATTATTCTTATATATTTACCTTACTAATTAATACGCGATTATAGTTAAGATAATTACCAGATTAGTCTAATTTTTGGCGGTTGTCACACATTTGTCTTTTTTTAAATTTTTATTTGCATGATAACAAAAGTTGTGAAAGTATATAATATCATCTAGTTCTATTTTATAAATGTTTCAATCTAGATATTGATAACAAATAATATGAGAGTTTAAGGTAAGAGTGACTTTATGTTGGCTATGGAAACCTCATAACTGTTATATTGTAGCTTAAGTATGATACTAAATTCTTATTAATCTCTAGAATATTTAAGGTATCATAAACGTAATTAGAAGACAGTTTATCATGGTTCTAATAACCTTAACATTTAAATTTTGTCACCGACACTCATGTTAGTTATTTGTTGATATCAATAAAGAAACTCATAGAACTAGACTCAACCTATCACGTGTTAATTGGAATATTAGGATTGGCAGACTTAAATATCATTAATATACGACTACTGTTTTAGCCAGATGTTCTTTTGGATTATGGATAGTCTTGTTGCTTATGCCTAATCTGATGACATATTTTTGCAATGAGACTTATCCTTAGAGAACTTAGAGCTGGAAGTAATACTTGTATTTTGTCTATGAACCTTAGAATTATCCTCTTTTAGGTTTTAGTGGTAGTGAGTTGAATAACATCTTATTTCTAGTACTAGACATTTATTTTCGTGTACATATGTTGCTGATCAACACACTCATTTTCCTTTGGTACTTCTGAGTGTTATAGTTGATTCGTAATGCACCAAATTGTACTATTGAAAATTTTAGTATGTAATGTACTATAAAATTGTACTTATTTTCATGTGCGAACCCTTAATTTTATGGGTCATGGAATTGTACATTATGATGTATTCAGGAATACCATTTAACCTTATAGTTAGCATTTAGAAGGAATGCATGCATCTTATGAGTTATTTTGATTAGTCTTAGGAAAAACTAAATCAAGAATAACTGATAACATTTATATAAATAAGTTCTTGATTATCATTATCATAAGAGACATTATGATTGACTCATCCCATTTGTTATGCTCTAGTTTTCAATATAATGATCGTTATTAGAAAGAGCAGTAGGATAGTCATATCATGTCTTAATGGATAATTAAAACTGAGAAGAGCTAAATATTATTGAAACTCTTTGTGATGTAAAACTTATATTATGCTTTAATATTAGAGTGGATGATTTGAATGAGATAGTTATTTATAGAAGAAAATTATAGTGAGTAATGTCATGAAATATTAAAATAATACAGTTTAATATTTATGATCATTAGATTAATAAAGGATCATTAATGTGAGGATAATTATGTTTTATTGAAGATGTAATATGCCTATTATTAACATTAAACTAATAGACTATAATTTAAAGTTCTACTTAAACAAAAAATAAATTACCTTTGGGCAGAATTAAAATTTATTTAAGTATGTGTGCAAAACAATTGTATCACATCACCTTTGGGCAGAAGTGAGACAACTATTTTAATTATGTACGGGCTAGTTTTGCTAGATAAAAATTTAACACATCACCGTTGGGCAGAAGTGAGACATTGGTATCATCTTAGGCAAAAACTAACAAAAGCTTTAGTTAGACTTGAATGATATGGTAGATGTAACACATCACCTTTGGGCAGAAGTGATACATCAAAATTCACTCAAGTTAAGCTTTTTATGTTTTGTAAAAGGTTTTTAAGTTATAAATATTTACAAAACATTTAATAGTTAATAATAACCTGTTTAGATTAGAAAAATTTTGGTTTTCGATTTTGTAATGAGTTCTCGATTCTAGTAATGAGTTATCGGTCAAATTATAAGTTCTCGGTTTTTAATGGGATCTCGGTTTTAATGAGATTTCGGTTTTGATGAAATCTCAGTTTGATCGAGATTTCGGTAAGTATTAAAATTGTTGGTGCATGTTTTGTGACCGTCGCTATGCAATTCTGCTCAGCCGAAACGAAGTACGAAGTTTGAACAACTTCGCCATAGGCGAAGTTATTGCAACTTCGCCATAGGCGAAGTTGTAACAACTTCTGCCATAGGCGAAGTTAGAGCAACTTCGCCATAGGCGAAGTTGTAACACTTCGCCTACTGGCCCAAGCCCATGCCCGCGAAGTTGGTGTCTTTATATATACGTATGTTTGTTTAGGTTTGGGATATCTAGAAAATAAGTGTGTTTAGTGAGCAGTTTATTTGTCTAGAGAGAAACCGAGAGTGAGAGTCGTGTGGGACGGCCCGAGGTAGAGCTCACCTCGGGTCGGCCGTCATTTGTTTTCATGTTTGGTATGTAAGTGTTTCGGTTTTTATATAAAAGATCTGCAGATGTGTTTATCCCATTCGTGTGTTTGTTCGTGTGTTTTTGTATGTGTAACTGTGTTCTTCGTCTTCTACACCATTAAACGAGTCTAGGAGGATTCCGCACTCCTAGACCTCGTGCGGATCTCGTATCGATCGGCGACGCCCCGGGGGGACCTACAAGTGGTATCAGAGCCATAGGCTCTTATGCTATGGTTCGAGATCTGTGTTTTGGTGTTTCTGGCACGTTTCTGATGCGTTTCTGGCCGATCAGCGCCGCAGGCGAAGTTATGGGGATCAGGCGAAGTTGTCGCTTAAATTTTAGGGTTTAGGCGAAGATATAAGGTTAAGCGAAGTTATTCACAACTTCGCCTACCTCACAAGTTCGCTTATCTCAGGCGAAGTTATCTGTCAGGCGATGTTATGGACAGGCGAAGTTAAGGAGGGGCGAAGTTGACTTTAGGCGAAGTTAACGAGAGAAAAAAAAAGAAAAAAAAAGGAGTGTTTTGGAGTTTTCGTCTGTATGGCCAGGTGTACACGATTATTGTGAGACAGGAGATGTTGTTCCGTCAACGAGTGAAACTTGTTATCTCTTGGTCTTACGTGTGAACAAATACGTGTCAACTCTGGATATGGAGTTGAGGTTGTGAATGGGATATTGATTGAAACTGAATATTGACACATATTTGGGTATTTGTGGGCGATGAAATAGTTGTTGTTCGAGGTTGACCAACTGAAGAAAGTCAAATTGAACTGAAGGTTTTCGTCATTACTGGATTGCGGTCAGAGCATATTATTTATGTTATTTTCAAGGCGTTCGAGAATTGGATCCTGAAACGTGATGCTTATTATTAAAGTGAAAATTCTGGAACAAGTTGGATTTAATCGGGAATTAAAGTGTTTATGTTCTTGATCGTTATCCCTGGTGATTGAAGATGCTTCGGATTAATTAATGGTCATGTGTGTTAGATTCTGTCAAGGTTTTGTGATGAAATTGATCACTTGATGTTGAGTAGTTGAAGATTAAACCTTATCGTATGCCGACGTGTTGGTGAAGTTGTGGAGGGAGCCCAACTTCACATGTTGGTGAAGTCAGAAGGACTCACGTGATTGGTTGAGATGATCAATTAGGCACGGGGATGCATGCATTTCAAAGACCTCAATCTATATAGTCGGAGAAGCTTACACTGAAGGGGAGATCTGATATGGAAGACGCTGGGTGATTGGTAGATTTGTGAAGCTACAAGACAGTTTCAGACACGGCTGGTTGAAGAGCAAACAGAAGATCATCAGTTAAGAGGGAGTCTGTTGGTGCATGTTTTGTAACAGATGATCTTTTGTGTTTGTTAGAATTGAGAGCAACGGTCAAAGGGGAGTCTGTTGGTGCATGTTTTGTGACCGTCGCTATGCAATTCTGTTCAGCTGAAATGAAGTACGAAGTTTGAACAACTTCGCCATAGGCGAAGTTATTGCAACTTCGCCATAGGCGAAGTTGTAACAACTTCTGCCATAGACGAAGTTAGAGCAACTTCGCCATAGGCGAAGTTGTATCAACTTCGCCTACTGGCCCAAGCCCATGCCCGCGAAGTTGGTGTCTTTATATATACGTATGTTTGTTTAGGTTTGGGATATCTAGAAAATAAGTGTGTTTAGTGAGCAGTTTATTTGCCTAGAGAGAAACCGAGAGTGAGAGTCGTGTGGGACGGCCCGAGGTAGAGCTCACCTCGGGTCGGCCGTCATTTGTTTTCATGTTTGGTATGTAAGTGTTTCGGTTTTTATATAAAAGATCTGCAGATGTGTTTATCCCCTTCGTGTGTTTGTTCGTGTGTTTATGTATGTGTAACTGTGTTCTTCGTCTTCTACACCATTAAACGAGTCTAGGAGGATTCCGCACTCCTAGACCTCGTGCGGATCTCGTATCGATCGGCGACGCCCCGGGGGGACCTACAAAAATCCAAAAATTATTTAAGGTAATAATATTTTGGTTCAAATTGTTAGAGATTAATGTTATCTCCAAGATTTGTTTAATTTTGAAATTTATATTTTTAATAATTATTCAGATTTCAAAAAAAATTTGGAGATGTGTTTTTCAATTATTTTAGGAAAAACACAATCATAATCTAAATTTTACCCAAAATATGTATTATTTTCAAAAAAACCCATGATGAACACGAAGAACATCACCGAAAACCATAAAATTTTAACTGGTTTTTAATGTGAAATCGGGTTCTCAAAGTTTTAAACAATTTATTTATAAACCGATTTCAATGAGTACAAGCATAAAACAAAATTCAAAATTAGGTTTTATCAAGACTTTAGATTCAAGTTTTGCTGGTGCATCTAACTGCGGTTGTTAATATATATCTAAATCTTACATATAGTTTTCATTTTGCTTAACAATATCACCAAATACGTTTTTATTAAAACATTACTTTCTCGTATATAACTTATAATTCATTCAATCACATGACAGATCAATCATATGGCAAATTCATATAAGTTTTAAAATTTAACCATGAAGTTCTCTTCCTTTTTTTCGTTTCTCTTTTTTTTTTTCTCTTTTGGATGAAGTGTGGCATACACTTGGTTAAAGCATTAATGCTTATGTCAGTGACATGTGAAGAAAAGGTAAAAAGGAAAATCAAATTTCTTTTTCGTAATCACGTTTTAAATTTAATCTTACTACTCCTTTTGAAATTAGATAATACTTACCCAACAAAATATTTATTACTTGTTTTCCCAACAGCTAATATTTTATTTTTAAATCAATCTAACCAAGTTATCGCAGGTTTTTTACTCTCGACTTTTAAAGAAAGAAATACCTAATATGTTTGGTATATCATGTGCCGTAATGTATAATGTGCAAACCAAAAATATAAATTACGTGCATACGTTACGTGTAGTTAATATGGCTATTATATAACAAAACAAGAATAACATATCGCACTAATAAAATGTAGATCGAGGTGTTGATCCAACAAGATTTATTTTATTTTAACAGCGAAACCTTTTTTATTTAAAAAAAAGAAAAACTTTTCCAAATATTCATATATTAAACATGTTTATTCAAATAGTAATAGTAGATAACAGTAAGTCAGTAACACATATTATCAGGATAATAAGATTTTAAACTATGCTTTTCAAATAAAAACAAGATAATTAAGCATGCTATCCATACAGAATTGAAAATAAATGCCAATCGGTTAAGCTTCAGAAATTTAAAATTTTCTTAATCCAATTTGAAGGGGTATGCACCCGCCTTAACATCGAGCAGGGCGGGTCAACCCACAAGATATAGACAAGAGGCTTGAAATCAGGATGTCATGAAGACACAAAGCTAAAACCTATGCGCAAGCGCATGAAACATCTGCGCGTGGCGCATATCACATACGCGCAAGCGCATGAAACATCTGTGAGAATAAAGAGAAGACCTTGCGCATCCCCGGGATAGGCGCATAAAGGCCGCGCGTAAGCGACACACAACAAATGAGACAATAGTCTAATCCAAATCAGGATAAGGACAACCATGATTGTACTCATCAGGCAACCTTCCAGAAGGTATCTTTTAAGGAATAAAGAATGTGCTGATGTTGACAGCTGCCAATGAAGGGTGGACAATTCAGCAAAGCCCATGTGCCACCACGTGATGGCACATGGGTCAGGTGAAATACCTTGGTCAGAGAATAATCAATAAAAAAACACCAGGTGTCCTAAGTACACGTGGCGCGAAGCAATAGGAGGAGGCCAAAAAGGCCCTAATTGGGTCTGAGCCAAATCAATGGAAACCCTAATACTATAAATACCACACCACTTCCACAGTTGGAGGCAAGCAGGAAAATATACTCTAAGTCCTTTACTCATTTTCACATCCTGATTATCTTCTCCTACAATACCTGATTCTCACACCGGAGGGTTACCCCAAAGAGGACCCCTCTGTCCCTTTCTGAGGGGTAAGCTCACTGTGCTGTTCGTTTTGTAGGTGGAAGAACTCGTATCTCGGAAAACCATTGGTGATATAGCACACTCGTACCCGAGGAACGTTGATCGTATACAAGTAAGTCGATACACGCTTCTTCATTGGCGCCATCACCTGTTACAACGGCAACAAAACTACTATTTCATCAATTTTCTCTTCACCATGGTTTCCGGTGTTCGAAACAATGATCAAGTTCTGGAGGATAATGAGCTTGAGGATGTTAATGAGGGACATCAGGTTCTGAGGGCGCCGCGTGACACTGCGCGCACCACCAGTAACCATCCCTTCAACACAACACCTCATAGTCAAACTGAAACTCCCCCAGACGATCTCACGTTCCAAAATCTGACTGGTGCAAAACAAAAAGGACCAATGGGCCCGGAAGTTGAAACCAATGACCCTAAAGAATGGCTCATAAACGAACAACGGCGTTTAATGGACAAATACAATGAGTTGGTAAAACACAAAAAGTTAGCCGATTTAACACAAAGGCTCGCATTTGATAAACAAACCATTCAGGGAACAACAAAAAAGACGCGCGCGCTGGAAGACGGTCATTCTGTTCACACCGAACAAGCTGATATTAGTGATGAGGAAGAGGTGCACAGCATGAAGAAGACGCGAGATACTCATGCAGGAGGTTCACAGCTTCGCGCACACATGCACATAGCACCTGGTGCCAAAGCTGATATGGATTTATACACACCATACAACCCACAAGCGAAAGAGCAAGTGGACGTAACCACACCATATAGGCCAGCCATCTTGGTAAAACATTCAAAGTTCGCTGAGCGCATTGCGAAGGCTCCCATTCAACACAAAACCAAGATGCCAAGTGGTTTAGGCAAGTGCGATGGTACAACAGATCCAGATGATTTCTTACAATGTTTTTATAACACTGGAAACTTAGAAAGCTGGACGATGCCAACATGGTGTCACATGTTTGCTCGCTGCCTCACGGGCGCAGCGCGTGTCTGGTTCGAAAGCTTGCCGACAAGACAAATCGATGGGTTCGAAGAGCTATTGGAAAAGTTCCAGGCTCACTTTGTACAGCAGCGCAGACACACGGGCGACCCCGATGACATCATGCACTGCGTACGCAGGAATGATGAAACCGTTGAAGACTACATAACTCGTTTCAATCAGGAATCTCTTGCAATTGGAGGCATCACTGAACAACTCTTGCGCGTGGCCTTTATACAAGGTGCGCGCAGTGATCAACTCCGCAGAGCTCTCGTGAGCAGAGAAGGCATGCTAACCACTTGGGCTAAGCTTATGGAAGCATCGCGAGTCTTCGCGCGAAATGAAAAACAAATTGCCCAAGACAGAGCAAGAGATAAAGGGCATCAAACAGAAGCACCACGCAACAATGAAAAGAGGCGCAAACAAAACTCCGTATGGTCCAGGTTGCAACAAACCAATTATTCTCCTACAGAAAAGCAAGCGCAACAAAGTTCACCCCAACCCCAAAAAGACATTCTTAATCGCGGAGAAGGTGACAAGAAGGAAGGCGGCAGAGAGCCTAACAGACCTCTACCAAGAATATGGACTCCCATCACCAAAACGCCTTCGCAAGTGTTAAGCACAGAGAATGTCCAGTTTAAAAACCCCAGGCCATTACTCCATAAGGGACCATCGAACAGTGGCAAATATTGTGAGTTTCACAAATCCACAGGGCACAACACTGATGCATGCCATCATTTGAAGGATGCGATCGAAAAAGATGTGAAATCAGGCAAGTTGGCTCACCAGGTAAAAAATCCAAGACCAGAGAACGAACAACCAGACGGAGCCTTAGCCAGTAAAAAATTCAAAAGAATCTGTGTAGCTGAAGGAAGAAGGCAAGGGCAAAGATAGAGGAAGAGAAGCGCGCAAATCCAAGGGGATTGGCGCGAGCAACAAGTAATTTTTCCAAGAATCAGAGGAGGCCCGTCTATCAGCAGCCCTCTAGTCATCACTGCACACATCGCTCATTATGAGGTGTCAAGAGTCCTGGTGGACACCGGTAGTGAGTCAGACATCATGTATGAGCAATGTTTCAGGAAGTTGGATCCAGCAGACCAAGCAAGGCTTGAAGTTGTGAGTGCACCAATCTCGGGTGTCTCAAACGAAATTATTCACCCCCTAGGTCAGATACAATTCGAACTAACTATGGGGGATGAGAAGCACAAGCGAGCTGAAATTGTCAACTTCCTGGTCTTGCCCACCACTTCATGCCATAGTATGATCTTGGGCAGAGGAACGATTGCCCAGTTCAACGCCATACCGTCACCAGCGCATGGCGCGTTGGGGTTCCCAACACCAACAGGAGTAACATTTGTGTACCGAGATCACTTATGCGCAGTAATAAGTATACCTCGAGAGGGGAGAATGAAGCTTCCAGTGGCAAACAACGCGCCAGAGGAATGGATTCTCAACCCAAAATTCCCAGAACAAACAATCACAATCGGAGCTACGATATCAGATGACACAAGAGTGAGAATGAAAAGATTGCTCACAACATATATGTCAGTCTTCGCATGGCAACATTCTGATATGACTGGGGTTCCGCGAGACCTGGCGCAGCACTCTCTCAACACATTCAAGTCCGTGGAGCCAATTGCTCAAAAGAAAAGAGTCATGGGAGACGAGAAGACAAAGGCCATGAATAAGCAAGTAGAAGATCTACTGCGCGCGAATATCATTCGCCCAATACGATATCAAACATGGGTAGCCAATCCTGTGATGGTAAAGAAGAGCAATGGGTCATGGAGAATATGCATTGATTTCAAGGACCTCAACAAGGCGTGTCCAAAAGATTGTTACCCCCTCCCAAACATTGACATGAAGGTGGACTCTGTGGTGCCATTTAAGCTCAAATGTTTCCTGGATGCCTATAAGGGCTATCACCAAATTCAAATGGCACCACAGGATGAAGACAAGACTGCTTTCAGAACTGACAAGGGTGTTTTCTGTTACACAAAAATGCCCTTTGGTTTGAAGAATGCAGGAGCCACTTACCAAAGACTCATGGATGCAATTTTCAACGAGCAGATTGGAAAAAACTTAGAAGTCTACGTGGATGATTTGGTGATTAAAAGCAGGGAGGAAAAACAAATGCTCAAAGACATCGAAGAAACCCTTCGGCGCCTAAAGGAAGTAAACATGAAGCTCAACCCGAGCAAATGCACATTCGGTGTTGAAGTAGGGAAATTTCTCGGTGTAATGGTCACCAAGGATGGTTTCAAGGTGAACCCAGAGAAGGTGGAGGCTATCCTCGGCATGCCCTCACCATCCACCATGAAGGAAGTTCAAAAGTTGAATGGTAGATTGGTATCAATTAACAGGTTCCTAGCAAACCATGCAAGCAAATCTACCTCATTCATTAACACACTGAGAAATTGCTTAAAGAAAAGCCAATTCAAGTGGACGCCTGAGGCCGAGCAAGCTTTCAGTGAGATAAAAGAATGTCTGATAAATCACCCTGCGCTCACAGCTCCACTACCTGGTGAAACTTTAACGTTGTACCTGTCAGCTGGAGAGCGCGCCATTGGTGCAGTATTATTGGTGGATCGCAAGGGAATCCAAACACCAATTTATTATGTAAGTCGGGTGCTGACAGATCCTGAGACGCGCTACACCATCATAGAAAAGTTAGTTTTATCACTAACGCATGCGTCGCGCAAGCTTCACAGATATTTCAATGGTCATCCTATTGAAGTCCTGACCGATTACAACATCCAGCAAGTCTTGCGACGTCCCGCGCTCTCAGGAAGGCTGACAAAATGGGCGCTGGAATTAGGGGAGCACACGATCACCTATAAGCCTCGTCCAGCAATCAAGGGACAAGTCTTAGCTGATTTCATCGCAGAAATCCCTGAAGGAAAAGTCGAAGAGGCTCAGCGCGAAGTAGACCCTCCGCAATCCATTAATGAAGAAAACGTTTGGAGATTATTCACTGATGGAGCTTCAAACAACTAAGGGTCCGGCGCAGGCCTCAAATTGGTGGATCCAGAAAATCATGAGTATACTTACGCAATCAGGTTGGATTTCAAGAGCACCAACAATGAAGCTGAGTACGAAGCCCTGCTGGCTGGTTTGCGCATCGCAACCAAGTTCGGAGCTAAAAAGCTAGAGGCTCATGTAGATTCATACCTGGTAGCAGCACAAGTCAATGGCCTTTATGATGCCAAGGAGAACACCATGCCTCTGTATCTAGAGCAGGCAAAAAAACTCACCGAACAATTTGACTTTTTCAGAATCATACACATTCCGCGCAGTGAAATTAAGTCTGCCGACGCGCTAAGCAAGATGGCATCAACCAGCTTCGACCATTTTGGCAAAGATGTCAGGGTGGAAGTAATGAGCAACCTGTCAGTGGGAGCAAAGTCTGTTCTTGTAATTCATACAACACCTTCATCATGGAAAACTCCAATAATGGAATTCTTGAAGGAGGGAAAGGTACCAGACGATCGCGCACAGGCGAGGAAGATAAGACACAAGTCGCAGAACTACGAAGTGCTCGATGGTACGTTATATCGACGCTCTTTTCTTGGACCACTCATGAAATGCCTAGACGCTGAGGAAGCAAGCTATGTGATCAGAGAGATACACGAAGGAATCTGTGGAATACATGCTGGCCCGCGCATGGTGGTCGCCAAGGCAATGAACGCAGGTTACTATTGGCCAGGCATGTACTTGGATGCGTTAAAAGAGATCCAAAAATGCAAAGCGTGTCAGAGCTATGCGCCAAATACCATGCGGCCAAAGAACAACTTGATTCCGGTAACCTCTGCATGACCTTCCACAAGTGGGCAATCGATATTGTGGGTCCCTTACCACAAGCGCCAGGGCGAGTAAAGTTTTTGGTAGTGGCAGTAGACTATTTCACAAAATGGGTTGAAGCCAAGCCACTGGCAAAAATTACAGCCGAGGCAATGAAGCAATTTATTTGGAGCCACATCTTATGCCGTTTTGGCCTGCCCATGGAAATCGTGAGCGACAATGGCAAACAATTCACTGACAGGAAGATATCCAGTTGGTTCAAGGAATTGCACATCAATCAGGTCTTCACCTCAGTATACCACCCTCAAGGGAATGGTCAAGTGGAACGCGCGAACCAAAGCTTGCTGAATGGGCTGAAGAAAAGGTTGGAGGGAGAGTCCCATGCATGGGTTGAGGAGTTACCTAATGTCCTGTGGGCACACAGGACATTAAGCAAAACCAGCAATGGCGAGTCCCCGTTCAGCCTAACCTATGGAACGGAGGCTATGATTCCAGCAGAGATTGGATGCCCATCCTATAGAGTGCTCATGATGAGTAAGACGGATAACGAGCAAGAAAGGAGGTTGGATCTCAATTTGCTTGAGGGACGCAGAGAGGCGGCTATCATCAGTGAAGCCAAATACAAGAAAAAGCTAGAAAAATACTACAATCAGCGCGTGAAAGAATGCCACTTCAAGAAGAATGATTTTGTCCTTCGGAACAATGAAGCTAGTCGCGCAATACCCCCGGGAAAGATGTCTCCCAACTGGGAGGGACCTTATCAAGTCTCGGAAGAATTGGGAAAAGGCGCATACGCTTTAAAAGATTTAAATGGAAAGAAGATCCCGCGCACATGGAACGCAGCACAACTTAGAAAATGTTTCATGTAAAAGTTGTCAAGTTTGTAATCAAGGCTTTTTAAGCCATTATGAATAATGATGCACTCTATATGCGTTCTATTACCTTTTGCATACATGTTTCACACTTCCTTTTATTAATTTTGAGCAATATGACAACATTGTATTGACATCAAACTAAAAATAAAACGAAGTAAAACATACATGCGCGAGCTTCAAGCTCAGACGCGTTAACGAGTTTTAACTCTAAAACGTCAGGGAGTTAGCCCAATAATATGAGCCTTAGCTCAAATTACTCTTAGCATCCATCCTACGTATTCCGCAGCTGGACCATAAAAATACCTAAGCACAACTAAGGCAAAGCACATGCCAAAGCATAGTTGTTAAGGTCTCAGGTCGGGGCCGCGCATGGGATTATAATGGATATAAGCAGAATAACACATACTGACACGTAAAGGCTAAAAAACTCATTCATAATTCCCTATAATAAATGCACGATAACGTCGCGCAAAAGAGGAATAATGAAATGCCAAGGCACGTGTCAGCATATTCAGAATATCGCAAAAAAAAAACTTGAAATATGACAACTGTTAAGGATTAAGTAAAAAATAATTTCCTTACAACCTTGTTCAAGTTTCAATGTGTAAGCATACCTTATATTCAACAAGCACACACATGCAATATAAAGAGATGAATTGGGAATGCGCAAGATGCGAATAAGGGAAAAACAAAATTTCATTCCGAAACATAGAAGTTTACAAATTTACAAATGATGAGGTAAAAACTACAAACACAAAAAAAAACAAGAAGGGCTTTTCAAGTCTCTATGTTAATATCAGCCTCTTCATCTTCTTCATCATTATTTCCTCCCTCAGCATCTGGCGCAGCCTGCTCCTCGTCATCTCCAAACTTACCATAATCAAGCTGTTCGTCTTGAATATAGTCGTCTTCTGTCATGATAGCGTCAGGAGTAGGTCCTTTGGCCACGCCAGAGCCGCTGGCAGAGGTAGCGTTGCCCGCGCCATCATCATTGCCACCAATCCCTTCACATTCATCAAGTAATTTCTTTAAAGCGCCAAGATCGAGCTGGTCAGCAAGCGCGGCTATCTGCAAGTCACAAGGAACAGTATAAGTACAGAAGATTATGAAAATAAGCCAAGTAAACTCATTAAGGTGAAAATACCTGCTCAAGGATGGGAATTGGAGTATTCAAGTACTTCTCCCCCACCTCAGCCATGTCAGCGCAGACAGCGTCGAGCTGATAAGGGTAGTCGGATGGATTCTTCTTTAGCATGCCATATTCATAATTATCCTTAAACCCCTCAGCCCGACCCACCAAGCGCAACGCCGCATTACAGTCCATCACAAGGGTCTGGAACTCGTCTGAATATTTCATGGCATAAGCGCAACGAGTCACACCCTATGAAATCAGTCAATGACGATCCTGCGCAAGAGAAGAGACAGACGTCTTAAAAGCAGGAATCTGAGAGTTTAACAACTCAATAGTTTCTTTGGCTTGCTTCAGCTCTTCCTTTTCGGACGCCGCCGCCGCCAAGGCCTCTTTCTTCTCTGCTTGCGCAGCAACAAGCTCTTCTTTCAGGCGCGCAACCTCACTTTCCAGCAAAGATTTCTCAGTATTAACCTGCGCAATAGTTCGGTCACGCGCCTCCACTGCCAACTCCAGGTCACGCGCTTGACGCGCGTGCTTTGCCGCATCTGCCTCTGCCACTTGCAGTTTCTCACGCGCAGCTTGCAGCTCAAGCCCGCGCTTCAAGCGCGTGACCTGGAGTTGGCAGTGGAGGCGCGTGACCTAGCCGGACAGGAGAGACGCTCTTTAAAGTGAATAGAAGCAATTTCTTTTATAAGCTTGAAAATAGGCGCTGTAAATCAATTCAAATAGATAGGGGAGTTCCGAACCAGCAGCAAGCCCTTTCCCTTTCTAATGTCCTAGGCGAAGGCAGTGCAGGTGAAAGCCCAATAGATGCGCTTCACAAAAGCAGCGTTGGAACTAGCCCGGTTCTCGCTAAGTTCTGCTTGGAGTTTCTCAGCCTTCTCTCGGGCATCAGAAAGATTCCAAGCAGAAATCTTAGCCTCTTGCTTGGCCTCAACAAGGGCATCACGTACCTTTATATAATCATTGCGAAGCTCTTGGGAGGCAGCAAAAAACGCAGACCCAGCAAAAAGGTGGTCATTAAGCAAATCCACGTGAGCGCGGTCCTCTTGAAACCTCCTTTCAGCTGGAGGAACAGAGTGAGCCCAAAAGTCTTCACATACGCCCAAGGATTGGAATGAGCTCTCTTCAGTGATACTCCAGCTCGGGCGGTATATGTGATCTGCTCCCTACAAGCACAAAGCATCGCAAAAAAACGTTTTAGTTATCTAAACACTAATTTGGAAGTCTGCGCAGCGGAGAAAAATAAAGTTATACCTGAGGAGAACTGGCAGAAAGGTTAGCGCCAGCTGATGAGCTCCTGCCTGCCCCATGAGAAGAAGGCTGCGCCACGAAATCGCGTGGCGCTGTAGGGCTTACGCGGCCACCATCAGAATTTTCAAAATCAACCTCCTCATCATCCTCTATAACAGGTCTCTTCTCCTGCGACTTGGAAGAATCAAAAATAGTCTCACGAGGAGGGCTGCGCGCAGGAGGAGGTGAGGGAGGTCTTGACGCTGTTAGAGTAGCGCGAATATAGTCTCCTGCTCCTTAGTGATCCCAATAAGGGGAGATTCAGTACTTGTTGGAGCAGGAGCAGAACTAACGGCGCCAGCGCTAGCAGTGCCACCAGCAGCTTGTGTGTCAGCTATAATTCCTATGAAAAAACCAACAAGGAGAAATGATTCATAACTTGAACTAAAGGAAAATATCAGACAATCAAAGCGCAATAAATACCTTGGCGCACCGCAGTCCGCGAATTAAGCATCGCCATGAAGTCCATTTTCCCCCTTTTTGAGGGCAAAACAGAGGACTTTAAAACAACCTTCGGCATAGCCTTGGCACCTTGCTGCGCCTGAGGTTGAGCCATCAACGTTGCCGGCTCTACAAACATTTGAGTGAACAAAGCTTCATTAATAACTCTATCGGAATCACGCTCATAAAACAACAAAATATAAACAAAGTATACCTGTTGGAGAAGACGAAACAACAGGCGCAGCACCGCTTCCCTTGTCCGCCGCGCGCAGAGATGAGGTGGCAGCACCATACCTCGTGTGGACTGGAGGACTGCTCACACCTTGAGGCAAAGAAGACGAGGAAAACTTGGAAGTAAAACCCTTGGTTTTCTCAAGTCCCTTCACTTGAGTAGGAGGAAGATTCTGGGCAACAGAGGCATCATCTTTTTTCTGTTTTTTACTGGCCCCTGCGCCAGTCTTGCCTTTAGCCTTACGCTTGAGTTTTTGCGCTTCAGCTTCTGCCTCCTCCCCTTCCTCTTCCACAGGCTCCAACTCATAATTAGCGAGCGCATCTACAATACGCGCAACAGAAATGTTAAAACCAAATTTGGTATTCTAAGAGCCTAAACACAAATACAAGGGCTTACCAGGCGCTGTCAAAGCAAAACTCTAAGTCGACAGGGATGAACATATCATCGAAGCGATCAGGGAAAGCAACTTCCCCAGCGGTCAGGGCGGCAGAGCCACCTTCTGTATGCTCGTCATAGGCGGCGTGGATGTATTCCTTGCTTTCTACATAAAACAAGACAAGCGATATCAACAAAACGAATTATACTCGCGCAAAATTAATGCAATGAACAAACAACCCATCTAAGCCATCAACATGGATGACAGGCTCGGTCTCGCTGTCAGTCCACCTCTTGCTCATACCAACCCCCACCAACGCTTCCTCGCAAATATTCTTGGCGGGGGATGGTTCAGCAGTTAATTTTTTAACCCATGTGCCCGTTAGGTTCTTAAGGACATTGTCATCCGCGGGCGCAGAAGTGATCGCGCGCACAGTCATGTGGATTGGAATAACACCAGCTTTGACGTAGAAAAACTTCTCAGTCCAGTCATGAAGGCTCTTAAAAGTAACATTAGAGCATTTAACCTTCTGACTGCGCGGAGTAAACGAAAACCAAGAATCTTGAACCTTTGGTTTATAGAAATATTGAAAGCGGCGAGGAGTAGGCTCTTCGCGCTGAGCTTTGCACATAAACTCAAAATGAGTCATGCGCACCAACCCAAAAGGGTGAACTTGGGATATGTGAATCCCATAAAATTGAAGGAGCGCACCTATAAACCTTGTCATCGGAAGACGAAGGTTACAGTGAGTAAGAAAATGAGTATATAGAGAGATATAGCCGGCAGGAGGATCCGCAGCCGTCTGCCCGGCTGCCGGGAGCAGACAACCATACTCAGGGAGAAAACCCTGAGAAGCAATGAGACTATCAAGCTCAGGCTGTTTCAACTTGCAGGGGATCTCGTCCCATCTTTTCGCCGTTTTATTCTTTCCCCCCTCCTCCGACGAAGCCTCGGCAACCCGAGTACCCTTGCCGGTTTTCTTCAAAGTAGATATAACCACTGATTTTACACGGCCTTTACTAGGGGAAATTGTGGTGTCTGGGTTATCAGACATACAATTGCGAATCGAACAATATGGTTACTTTAAGCACGGAATTCAGGGACGAAGACGAAAGCTCTTAATTGGATGTAAATGATAAGCAAAAGCTCTGAAAATGACAGTGGAGATGAAGAAAAAACCGTTCAAAAGGTTTGGTTTTATAGGCCCAAGGGAGAGAAAGAGAAACAAGTAATAATCAGATCTACGCTCACGCGCCCCCACTCGCAGGCGTAGGCCAACATAAGCGCGACACGTGTTCCTGACACTGCATGAGGAGACGTGAAAGGCCACTGTAGCACCTCGAGCACACGAAAGGTCTGACACATGACGTCTCTATTTCTGATGCATGTCAACACCAACCAACCACGTGCATTGACGATTCGTTTTAACCAAAGGGATGGAATTTCGCGCAACGCGCATACAAGAAAAGAAAAGGAAAAAACAAGCCCTATTGAAAAAGCAAACTATTAAGTCTAATATCCATCTTACCTCGCTCGCGCGAGACAAGACACACATTAGACTGGGGGGGCTTGAAGGGGTATGCACCCGCCTTAACATCGAGCAGGGCGGGTCAACCCACAAGATATAGACAAGAGGCTTGAAATCAGGATGTCATGAAGACACAAAGCCAAAACCTATGCGCAAGCGCATGAAACATCTGCGCGTGGCGCATATCATATACGCGCAAGCGCATGAAACATCTGTGAGAATAAAGAGAAGACCTTGCGCATCCCCGGGATAAGCGCATAAAGGCCGCGCGTAAGCGACACACAACAAATGAGACAATAGTCTAATCCAAATCAGGATAATGACAACCATGATTGTACTCATCAGGCAACCTTCCAGAAGGTATCTTTTAAGGAATAAAGAATGTGCTGATGTTGACAGCTGCCAATGAAGGGTGGACAACTCAGCAAAGCCCATGTGCCACCTGTTGGTGCATGTTTTGTAACAGATGATCTTTTGTGTTTGTTAGAATTGAGAGCAACGGTCAAAGGGGAGTCTGTTGGTGCATTTTGTGACCGTCGCTATGCAATTCTGATCAGCGGAAATGAAGTACGAAGTTAGAACAACTTTGTGACATCTGCCCCGATCCGACCCGACCCAGGTACCCGTTTCTCTTACCCGATCTCTTTCTTTTATGATTTAATATTTATTTATACTTATACTTTATTTTTAATAATAATAATATATTTTCCTTCCCGCCTCTTTCTCTCTCTTTCTTTCCGCCGTCCCGTCCCTCTTCCTTCTCTCTTTCCGCCTTCTTTTCCCTCTTGTCGCCGTCCCGCCCTTACGCCTTGTTTCCCTCTTTTTCTTCTAACTCTTTGCTTGTCCTTTGTTCCTTCCCGCCTAAGGTTGTCTGCGCAGCTCCACGCGCCAGACCCCTTAAAAGGAATCCTGCGTGAAGACCACCTGTTACAGCGTTACGCGAGACGAACTCTTCTCGCAGCGCGCTAAGAATTGTAATTCTTCTCGCAGCGCGCTAAGAACGGTAGTTCTTCCCGCGACGCGCTAAGGATTTGTAGTTCTTCTCGCAGCGCGCTAAGAATCGTAGTTCATCCCTCGACGCGCGAAGAATTATAGTTCTTCCCGCGGCGCGCTAGGAATTTTAGTTCCTCCCGCGGCGCGCTAAGAAATGTGATTCTTCCCGCGGCGCGCTTAGAAATGTAGTTCTTTCCGCGACGAGTTAAGGTTGGTTCTGTCTGCCTTCGCGCTCACGCTCTCTTGACCTTCTGTGTCTGCCTTCGCGCTCGAGCCTTCTCGCGCTAAACCCTTTGAGTCTTCTTCTGTTTAATCTAGCCGTTTGCTTTTGTGTTGTCTTATCTTTTGTGCTGTTGACCTAATCTGCTTTATGTCTGAAAAGCCACTTTTGGCGCAGCATGCGCACCAACCCCATTGGTTGGCAGAAAAAGTGACTGACATTATCTTTGGAGATCTGCTTTTTCCATGCTTTGACCAGTACCTTTATCTGATCCGCCCATGCCTTTTTACTGTTCCCTGTCAGCCTTTTTCTCTTTTTCCCTGCTGCCATATCTTTTGATATCTTTTGCTTTTGGAATCTTTTGCTTTTTGAGATCTTTTCCCCTTTTTTCTAGGGATTGTGTTCCCTAGGGTTTCCCTATAAATAATAATGTTATTTTCCTAACACATCACACACAAACACTTAATTTAACTTCCTCCTTGCTCTCTCTGCCGTCTTCCTCTCTGCCTCCGTCTTCCTCCCTGTTCTGCCCTGCTTTTCCGGTAATATATTATATATAATAATTTACTTATTAATTATGCTAACTTATAATCAAGACTTAAAACAAATCATTAAAACAATAATCTTGTTTATAGGTTAACTTGTGCATGTTTAAAGTTGGTTCTTGCTTTATCTTACACCGCATCGTTTATCATGTGAGTAATCTCGTACCTAATCCCTTTTTATTTTTAATGTTTTGGGATGTTCATGTGTTCGTACAAACTTAGAGTCTTAAACTTGTTTATGAACTTTAGTCGCGCAGTATCCCATGTGTTGAGGACGTTTACTTGGCTGTTATTTGTATGTGTGTATCATTAACCGCTTTGTTCGGCCTATTCCGCAGTTTTCATGGATCCATTAGATGAACACGGGAGACCTATCGTTTACGGTTTTCTTTGTTTACACTTGCACAGATGTTTTCTCGTTTTTGTGCTCAATTGGGAGCACGGATTGAACTATGAACTATGAGCTATGATCTATTTAGGCTTGATCACAATCTGATTGCACCCTTGTTAAACACCAGACATACACGTGTTGCGCGCAGAATTATTGTTATCTATGTATTGTATTAAACTTGATTTCTCACCAACACGCAAGTGTTTGACGTTTATTTTAACACATGTTCAGGTTTGCAGTAGCTGTTTTGGAGCTTGTGGACACGTAGGAAGTTTTCTTTATTTTGGGCCTAGATTAAAATGTATCAAGACAAGTTTTTGCTGTTCGAATATTATGATTTATAATATAATGATTTATGATGATTTATGTTATCTTGTTTACTTTGCGCGTGCGCGAATGAATGTATTTATTAAATATTGACACCCAATAGTGTCACGAGTAATGAAACAATATGTGGCGCCCCGATGTATAATCCGCCTTTGGTCGGGGTGTTACAGATTGGTATCAGAGCTCGTTGACTTTAGGATAGGTGGTTAGACGTAACGGCCTAGAATACCTAAGAGTCCCTTCTCGCGCATGAGAGAAATCTCATGTTTGCACGCTTATTGTTAATTACTCGTTATTTATGAATATGCTCGCGCTTGCGCAGTATATGATTTTATTGATTTTACTTACATACTCGTTTGTTGGATTTGAAAATCCGAAAAGTCATGGTGATACATGAATAGTTGATTTTCAATTTCCATTTACGATTATGTTCTGAGGTTGGAGACTTGAAAAGTCATGGTGATACATGAATTGTCAACCTCCAATACTCATTTTCTTGTATGTTTTATATTGAAGATTGAAAAGTCATGGTGATACATGAATCGTCAATCTCCAATACTCGTTTGCTCGTATATTTTAAATTGGGAATTCGGAAGGTCATGGTGATACATGAATTGTCGATTCCTGATTCGAATTTGTTGCCTTTATTAAGTCTGCATTTAGGGTCATTTATTTTACTTTAACTTTTGACAGTAACTGACTCCGTAAATCCAAGCTTTTTTTTGAGGCTATACTTTGCGCTAAAACCAAGATATTAACTAAAATTAAAACTTTTATAGAATGCCTCCGCTATCAGCTCGCCATCTCAAGAAGAAAGAAGCCGCGCGCAGACGTTCGCAGCAACGTTCCCAGGAAATGGCCGCCGCAATAGCCCAAGCTTTGAGCCAAAACAATACCAACACCTCTGGTTACAACATTAAGTCCTTTAACGCGGGTAACCCTCCAAAGTTCACAGGTCTTGAAGGAGCCACCGTGATGCTCCATTGGCTTGAGAAAATAGAAAACACTTTCCTCCACACCCAATGCCCCTCGGACAGACGAACCCTGTATGCTTCCAGTGTCCTGGAATATAGAGCGCTTACATGGTGGAATGGAGTAGCTAATGCGCGTGGCGCAGAAGCTGCTTCCAGCATGACATGGGAGAAATTCAAAGAAATTCTGACGCGAGAATTCTGCCCTCCCAACGAAGTTAAGCGCCTGGAGGAGGAATTCTGGAACTTGAAGCAATACAGGGGTGAAGCGCGCGAGTACGCGACGCGCTTCCATGAACTAAGTCTGCTTGTCCCTCACCTTGTTACCCCTTCCCGCCGAGCCATAGAGAAATTCCTTGGGGGTCTCCCCATGGAAATTCAAGATTCTGTATGGGCCAGAAACCCAGTTACCCTCTCTGACGCCATCGAGTTGGCCGCTGTGCTCAGCGACAACCATGTCAGAGCAGGAACCCTGTTCCTGCGGGGAACAGAAAAGACCAAACTCACCAAGACTGTTCCTGAACCAACAGAAACCAAACCAGAACCCTCAAACCGTAACAACCTCAAGCGCAGGCGCAAAGCCTATGCGCTTACCAACCCGCCCATTGTCCAGCAACCCATCTACCAACCTACAGTTTACACGCCTAACCCACTGTCAGCCTACCCAACACCTCCTGTAGTCCATAACTATGCCTTAACCAACCCCGCACTCCCTGCCCCGCCACTTAAGAAACCTTACACAGGAAATCAACCCTTTTGCCCAACCTGTAGACTTCACCACCCAACCCAAACCCCGTGTCGACAATGTAACCGATGTGGCCGTGTTGGTCACTCTGCCGAATACTGTAGAGTCCCTCTCGCCAACACAATTGCGCCAACACCACCAGTCTACCCGCAGAACCCACAACCAACCTACCAAAACCCACGACCCAGGTCGTGCTATAACTGCGGTGATCCCAGTCATTTCCGGAACGCGTGCCCCAGACTACAAGTTCAGATTACGCATGCGAATCCGGTGAACCAGATTTCGAACCAAGTGGCACGCGGACGAGCTTTTAACATAACCGCGCACCAAGCGCAAGCGAATAATGACGTAGTTAATGGTACATTTTTACTTAACGGATTTTATGCTTCTGTACTTTTTGATACTGGCGCCGATCGAAGTTTTATCTCTCGCGCCTTAGAGCAGAAGCTTGCGCGACCGCGCGATGACTTAAAGGAAGATTTTTCAGTTGAATTGGCTAATGGTGAAACTATTTTAATAAACTCTGTGATTAAAGATTGCACGCTTAACCTTAACGAAACCGATTTTCTGATCGACCTCATCCCCATGCCCCTTGGAAGCTTTGATGTTATCATTGGTATGGACTGGCTTACGCATAATCGCGCCGAAGTTATTTGCGCCAAGAAGATGATTCGCATACCTCGAGAAAATGGTGATCTTCATATCTACGGCGAGAAACCCTCCCGCGGTCTTAAACTTATGTCTTGCGCCGAAGCCCAAAGACTCATGCGGAAGAAGCGTATTGCATTTCTAGCCCATGTGGTTAAACCTGCTGAAGAAAAGAAGCTTCGCGATATCCCTGTTGTGCGCGATTTTCCTGAAGTTTTTCCTGATGATCTTCCTGGTATCCCTCCCGCTCGTGAAGTCGAGTTCCGTATTGATCTTGTCCCTGGTGCTTCCCCCGTAGCTAAATCTCCTTACCGTCTTGCGCCCGCTGAGATGCAAGAATTGGCAAGCCAACTTCAAGAGTTGACTGCTAAAGGATTCATTCGCCCTAGCTCTTCGCCCTGGGGTGCTCCGGTGTTGTTCGTTAAAAAGAAAGATGGATCGTTTCGCATGTGTATAGATTACCGCGAGTTGAACAAACTCACCATTAAAAACCGGTATCCCTTACCGCGTATTGACGACCTCTTTGATCAACTCCAAGGTGCCTCTTGTTTTTCCAAGATTGATCTCCGCTCTGGCTATCACCAGTTGCGCATCCGCGATGAAGATGTTCCGAAGACTGCTTTTCGAACTCGTTATGGCCACTTTGAATTCTTGGTCATGTCCTTCGGTTTAACCAACGCACCCGCCGTTTTCATGGATCTAATGAATCGGGTGTGTAGGCCTTTCTTGGATAAATTCGTGATTGTGTTTATCGATGATGTTCTGGTGTATTCTAAGACCAAGGCCGAGCATGAGCAACATCTTCGGTTGGTGTTGCAGAAGCTTAGAGCTGAGCAACTCTTTGCTAAGCTCTCCAAGTGTGAATTTTGGTCTGATGAAGTACAGTTTCTTGGCCATGTTGTGAACAAGATGGGTATTCATGTCGACCCATCCAAGATTGAAGCAATCAAGAACTGGATTACGCCATCTTCTCCTACCGAAATCCGTTCCTTTCTGGGCTTAGCTGGTTATTACCGGCGCTTCATTTCGAACTTCTCGAAGATCGCTTTGCCTTTAACAGCTCTAACGCACAAAGGTAAACCGTATATTTGGGGCTCGAAGCAAGAAGAAGCCTTTCTGACGCTCAAGCGTTTGTTGTGTGAAGCTCCTGTCCTTGCGCTACCTGAGGGTAATGATGATTTTGTCGTGTACTGCGATGCCTCCAACCAAGGTCTCGGTTGTGTTCTTATGCAACGAGGCAAGGTTATCGCTTACGCATCAAGGCAACTTAAGGTTCACGAAAAGAATTATACAACTCACGACCTCGAACTAGGTGCAGTTTTTTTTGCCTTGAAGATCTGGAGACACTACCTTTATGGTACTAAGTGTATCCTCTACACTGACCATAAAAGCCTTCAGCATATCTTTGATCAAAAGGAACTCAACATGAGGCAACACCGATGGAACGAACTCATCAGCGATTACGATTGTGAGATCCGGTATCATCCTGGTAAGGCTAATGTGGTAGCCGATGCGCTCAGCCGAAAACCCTGCCAGCTTAACTGTATCTTGCCGCGCACCCAGCTTCACTTCGCGCCGATTCAAAGCAACCTTGAATCGCGTATTCCTGACGCGCAGCGCGCATCCATCAGTAATGGTAACCTTCGCGCCGAGTTAGCGTGTGGCGCGGAAGCACACTTTGTCCCTAATCTGAGTGGAATTCTCTGCTATCTTAATCGCATCTGGATTCCCTATGATGAGAATCTTCGCGTTGATATCCTGAGTGAAGCACACAAATCTCGTTATTCCGTTCATCCTGGCGCTGATAAGATGTACAAGGATTTGCGCATTACTTATTGGTGGCCCGGTATGAAGAAGGATATTGCTGTGTTCGTAGCTAAATGCCTGACTTGTTCTAAGGTAAAAGCTGAACACCAACGCCCATCTGGTTTGCTCGAACAACCAGAAATTCCTACGTGGAAATGGGAAAGTATAGCAATGGACTTTATTACCAAGTTACCTTTGACAGCAAGCAAACATGATAGCATTTGGGTAATAGTGGATCGTTTGACCAAGTCTGCTCACTTTCTGCCCATTCGTGAAAACTACCGTGTTGAGCAACTCGCGCAGCTTTATGTCAAGGAAATTGTCTGCCGCCATGGTACTCCTTTGAGCATCATATCCGATCGCGATGGCCGTTTTATATCTCGCTTTTGGAAATCTCTCCAATCTGCGCTAGGAACTCGCTTGGACATGAGTACGGCATATCATCCTCAGACTGACGGTCAGTCTGAGCGAACTATTCAAACTCTTGAGGATATGCTCCGATCTTGTGTTCTTGATTTTGGAGGTAATTGGGATTCGCACCTGCCTTTGATCGAGTTCTCTTATAATAACAGCTATCATTCCAGTATCGGTATGGCCCCATTTGAAGCACTTTACGGTCGTAAGTGCCGCTCCCCGATTTGTTGGAGCGAAGTGGGAGAAGCTCAAATCACAGGACCCGAACTTGTTCAAGAGACAACCGATAAAATCGCCAAGATCCGTGATCATCTGCTGACTGCCAGAAGCCGACAGAAGAGTTACGCAGATCGTAGGCGGAAGCCTCTCGAATTTCAAGTTGGTGATCTTGTCCTCCTCAAAGTGTCGCCCTGGAAGGGTGTTGTCCGCTTTGGGAAGAAAGGTAAGCTTGCTCCTCGTTATGTTGGTCCATTCAAGATTCTCGCGCGTGTAGGAAAAGTTGCCTACAGACTTGACCTGCCGCCCGCGCTCAGTAATGTGCATCCAACGTTCCATGTATCCAATCTCAAGAAGTGTTTAGCTGACGAGAACCTTCACGTTCCACTTGATGAAGTTCAAGTTGATGAATCTATGCATTTCGTTGAGAAGCCTGTTGAGATTATGGATCGCGAGGTTAAGCAAACCAAGCGCAGTCGTATCCCTATCGTGAAAGTTCGCTGGGAGTCCAAGCGCGGAGCCGAGTTTACATGGGAAAGGGAAGATCAAATGAAGATCAAGTACCCGCACCTGTTCTCTGCGCAACCTACTTCGAGATAAATTTCGGGACGAAATTTCTTAAAGTAGGGGAGACTGTGACATCTGCCCCGATCCGACCCGACCCAGGTACCCGTTTCTCTGACCCGATCTCTTTCTTTTATGATTTAATATTTATTTATACTTATACTTTATTTTTAATAATAATAATATATTTTCCTTCCCGCCTCTTTCTCTCTCTTTCTTTCCGCCGTCCCGTCCCTCTTCCTTCTCTCTTTCCGCCTTCTTTTCCCTCTTGTCGCCGTCCCGCCCGTACGCCTTGTTTCCCTCTTTTTCTTCTAACTCTTTGCTTGTCCTTTGTTCCTTCCCGCCTAAGGTTGTCTGCGCAGCTCCACGCGCCAGACCCCTTACAAGGAATCCTGCGTGAAGACCACCTGTTACAGCGTTACGCGAGACGAACTCTTCTCGCAGCGCGCTAAGAATTGTAATTCTTCTCGCAGCGCGCTAAGAACGGTAGTTCTTCCCGCGACGCGCTAAGGATTTGTAGTTCTTCTCGCAGCGCACTAAGAATCGTAGTTCATCCCTCGACGCGAGAAGAATTATAGTTCTTCCCGCGGCGCGCTAGGAATTTTAGTTCCTCCCGCGGCGCGCTAAGAAATGTGATTCTTCCCGCGGCGCGCTTAGAAATGTAGTTCTTTCCGCGACGAGTTAAGGTTGGTTCTGTCTGCCTTCGCGCTCGCGCTCTCTTGATCTTCTGTGTCTGCCTTCGCGCTCGAGCCTTCTCGCGCTAAACCCTTTGAGTCTTCTTCTGTTTAATCTAGCCGTTTGCTTTTGTGTTGTCTTATCTTTTGTGCTGTTGACCTAATCTGCTTTATGTCTGAAAAGCCACTTTTGGCGCAGCATGCGCACCAACCCCATTGGTTGGCAGAAAAAGTGACTGACATTATCTTTGGAGATCTGCTTTTTCCATGCTTTGACCAGTACCTTTATCTGATCCGCCCATGCCTTTTTACTGTTCCCTGTCAGCCTTTTTCTCTTTTTCCCTGCTGCCATATCTTTTGATATCTTTTGCTTTTGGAATCTTTTGCTTTTTGAGATCTTTTCCCCTTTTTCTAGGGATTGTGTTCCCTAGGGTTTCCCTATAAATAATAATGTTATTTTCCTAACACATCACACACAAACACTTAATTTAACTTCCTCCTTGCTCTCTCTGCCGTCTTCCTCTCTGCCTCCGTCTTCCTCCCTGTTCTGCCCTGCTTTTCCGGTATTATATTATATATAATAATTTACTTATTAATTATGCTAACTTATAATCAAGACTTAAAACAAATCATTAAAACAATAATCTTGTTTATAGGTTAACTTGTGCTTGTTTAAAGTTGGTTCTTGCTTTATCTTACACCGCATCGTTTATCATGTGAGTAATCTCGTACCTAATCCCTTTTTATTTTTAATGTTTTGGGATGTTCATGTGTTCGTACAAACTTAGAGTCTTAAACTTGTTTATGAACTTTAGTCGCGCAGTATTCCATGTGTTGAGGACGTTTACTTGGCTGTTGTAACACCCCGACCAAAGGCGGATTATACATCGGGGCGCCACATATTGTTTCATTACTCGTGACACTATTTGGGTGTCAATATTTAATAAATACGTTCATTCGCGCACGCGCAAGGTAAACACAGATAACATAAATCAACATAAATCAATATATCATAAGGCAAAATATTCGAACAACAATAACTTGTTTTGATACATTTTAATCTAGGTCCAAAATAAAGAAAACTTCCTACGTGTCCACAAGCTCCAAAACAGCTACTGCAAACCTGAACATGTGTTAAAATAAACGTCAAACACTTGCGTGTTGGTGAGAAATCAAGTTTAATAGTTATTACATAGATAACAATAAATCTGCGCGCAACATGTGTATGTCTGGTTTTCAACAAGGGTGTAATCTGATCGGGACCAACTCTAAGATTCATAGACTGCCAGTGCTCACAATTGAGCTCACAAACAAGACAAACTGTGCATGTGCAAACAAAAGAGAAAATCATAAACGATAGTTCTCCCGTGTTCATCTAATGGTACCATGAGAACTGCGGAATAGACCGACAAGACGGTTAATGATCCACACATACAAATAAACAGCCAAGTCTACGTCCTCAACACATGGGATACTGCGCGACTAAAGTTCATAAACAGTTTAAGACTCTAAGTTTGTATGAACACATGAACATCCCAAAACATTAAAAATAAAAGGGATTAGGTACGAGATTACTCACTTGATAAACGATGCGGTGTAAGATAAAGCAAGAACCAACTTTAAACAAGCACAAGTTAACCTATAAATAAGATTATTGTTTTAATGATTTGTTTTAAGTCTCGATTACAAGTTAGCATAATTACTAAGTAAATTATTATATATAATATATATTACCGGAAAAGCAGGACAGAACAGGGAGGAAGACGGAGGCAGAGAGGGAGGCGGCAGAGAGAGCAAGGAGGACAGGAGAGATTAAGTGTTTTGTGTGTGTAGTGTTATGAAAATATTATTATTATTTATAGAGAAACCCTAGGGAACACAATCCCTAGAAAAGGGGAAAAAGATCTCAAAAAGCAAAAGATTCCAAAAGCAAAAGATATCAAAAGATATGGCAGCTGCAGGAAACAAGGAAAAGCTGACAGGGAACAGTAAACAGGCATGGGCGGGTCAGATAAAGGTACTGGTCAAGCATGGCAAAAGCAGATCTCACAAGATTATGTCAGTCACTTTTTCTGCCAACCAATGGGGTTGGTGCGCATGCTGCGCCAAAAGTGGCTTTTTAGACATAAAGCAGATTAGGTCAACAGCACAAAAGATAAGACAACACAAAAGCAAACGGCTAGATTAAACAGAAGAAAAGACTCAAGACATAGCGCGAGAAGGCTGGAGCGCGAAGGCAGACACAGAAGGTCAAGAGAGCGCGAGCGCGAAGGCAGACAGAACCAACCTTAACACGTCGCGGAAAGAACAATATTTCTAAGCGCGCCGCGGGAAGAATCACATTTCTTAGTGCGCCGCGGGAGGAACTAAAATTCCTAGCGCGCCGCGGGAAGAACTATAATTCTTCGCGCGTCGAGGGATGAACTACTATTCTTAGCGCGCTGCGAGAAGAACTACAAATCCTTAGCGCGTCGCGGGAAGAACTACCATTCTTAGCGCGCTGCGAGAAGAATTACAATTCTTAGCGCGCTGCGAGAAGAGTTCGTCTCGCGTATCGCTGTAACAGGTGGTCTTCACGCAGGCTTCCTTGTAAGGGGTCTGGCACGTGGAGCTGCGCAGACAACCTTAGGCGGGAAGGAACAAAGGACAAGCAAAGAGTTAGAAGAAAAAGAGGGAAACAAGGCGTAAGGGCGGGACGGCGACAAGAGGGAAAAGAAGGCGGAAAGAGAGAAGGAAGAGGGACGGGACGGCGGAAAGAAAGAGAGAGAAAGAGGCGGGAAGGAAAATATATTATTATTATTAAAAATAAAGTATAAGTATAAATAAATATTAAATCATAAAAGAAAGAGATCGGGTCAGAGAAACGGGTACCTGGGTCGGGTCGGATCAGGGCAGATGTTACAGTCTCCCCTACTTTAAGAAATTTCGTCCCGAAATTTATCTCGAAGTAGGTTGCGCAGAGAACAGGTGCGGGTACTTGATCTTCATCTGATCTTCCCTTTCCCATGTAAACTCGGCTCCGCGCTTGGACTCCCAGCGAACTTTCACGATGGGGATACGACTGCGCTTGGTTTGCTTTACCTCGCGATCCATAATCTCAACAGGCTTCTCAACGAAATGCATAGATTCATCAACTTGAACTTCATCAAGTGGAATGTGAAGGTTCTCGTCAGCTAAACACTTCTTGAGATTGGATACATGGAACGTTGGATGCACATTACTGAGCGCGGGCGGCAGGTCTAGTCTGTAGGCAACTTTTCCCACACGCGCGAGAATCTTAAATGGTCCAACATATCGAGGAGCAAGCTTACCTTTCTTCCCAAAGCGGACAACACCCTTCCAGGGCGACACTTTGAGGAGAACAAGATCACCAACTTGAAATTCGAGAGGCTTTCGCCTGCGATCTGCGTAACTCTTCTGTCGGCTTCTGGCAGTCAGCAGATGATCACGGATCTTGGCGATTTTATCGGTTGTCTCTTGAACAAGTTCGGGTCCTGTGATTTGAGCTTCTCCCACTTCGCTCCAACAAATCGGGGAGCGGCACTTACGACCGTAAAGTGCTTCAAATGGGGCCATACCGATACTGGAATGATAGCTGTTATTATAAGAGAACTCAATCAAAGGCAGGTGTGAATCCCAATTACCTCCAAAATCAAGAACACAAGATCGGAGCATATCCTCAAGAGTTTGAATAGTTCGCTCAGACTGTCCATCAGTCTGAGGATGATATGCAGTACTCATGTCCAAGCGAGTTCCTAACGCAGATTGGAGAGATTTCCAAAAGCGAGATATAAAACGGCCATCGCGATCGGATATGATGCTCAAAGGAGTACCATGGCGGCAGACAATTTCCTTGACATAAAGCTGCGCGAGATGCTCAACACGGTAGTTTTCACGAATGGGCAGAAAGTGAGCAGACTTAGTCAAACGATCCACTATTACCCAAATGCTATCATGTTTGCTTGCTGTCAAAGGTAACTTGGTAATAAAGTCCATCGCTATACCTTCCCATTTCCACGTAGGAATTTCTGGTTGTTCGAGCAAACCAGATGGGCGTTGGTGTTCAGCTTTTACTTTAGAACAAGTCAGGCATCTAGCTACGAACACAGCAATATCCTTCTTCATACCGGGCCACCAATAAGTTATGCGCAAATCCTTGTACATCTTATCAGCGCCGGGATGAATAGAATACCGAGATTTGTGCGCTTCACTCAGGATATCAGCGCGAAGACTCTCATCAAAGGGAATCCAGATGCGATTGAGATAGCAGAGAATTCCACTCAGATTAGGCACAAAATGTGCTTCCGCGCCACACGCTAACTCGGCGCGAAGGTTACCATTACTGATGGATGCGCGCTGCGCGTCACGAATACGCGATTCAAGGTTGCTTTGAATCGGCGCGAAGTGAAGCTGGGTGCGCGGCAAGATACAGTTAAGCTGGCAGGGTTTTCGGCTGAGCGCATCGGCTACCACATTAGCCTTACCAGCATGATACCGGATCTCACAATCGTAATCGCTGATGAGTTCGTTCCATCGGCGTTGCCTCATGTTAAGTTCCTTCTGATCAAAGATATACTGAAGGCTTTTATGGTCAGTGTAGAGGATACACTTAGTACCATAAAGGTAGTGTCTCCAGATTTTCAAGGCAAAAACAACTGCACCAAGTTCGAGATCGTGAGTCGTATAATTCTTTTCGTGAACCTTAAGTTGCCTTGATGCGTAAGCGATAACCTTGCCTCGTTGCATAAGAACACAACCGAGACCTTGGTTGGATGCATCGCAATACACGACAAAATCTTCATTACCCTCAGGTAGCGCAAGAACAGGAGCTTCACACAACAAACGCTTGAGCGTTAGAAAGGCTTCTTCTTGCTTCGAGCCCCAAATATACGGTTTACCTTTGTGCGTTAGAGCTGTTAAAGGCAAAGCGATCTTCGAGAAGTTCGAAATGAAGCGCCGGTAATAACCAGCTAAGCCCAAAAAGGAACGGATCTCGGTAGGAGAGGATGGCGTAATCCAGTTCTTGATTGCTTCAATTTTGGATGGGTCGACATGAATACCCATCTTGTTTACAACATGGCCAAGAAACTGTACTTCATCAGACCAGAATTCACACTTGGAAAGCTTAGCATAGAGTTGCTCAGCTCTAAGCTTCTGCAACACCAACCGAAGATGTTGCTCATGCTCGGCCTTGGTCTTAGAATACACCAGAACATCATCGATAAACACAATCACGAATTTATCCAAGAAAGGCCTACACACCCGATTCATTAGATCCATGAAAACGGCGGGTGCGTTGGTTAGATCGAAGGACATGACCAAGAATTCAAAATGGCCATAACGAGTTCGAAAAGCAGTCTTCGGAACATCTTCATCGCGGATGCGCAACTAGTGATAGCCAGAGCGGAGATCGATCTTCGAGAAACAAGAGGCACCTTGGAGTTGATCGAAGAGGTCGTCAATACGCGGTAAGGGATACCGGTTTTTAATGGTGAGTTTGTTCAACTCGCGGTAATCTATACACATGCGAAACGATCCATCTTTCTTTTTAACGAACAACACCGGAGCACCCCAGGGCGAAGAGCTAGGGCGAATGAATCCTTTAGCAGTCAACTCTTGAAGTTGGCTTGCCAATTCTTGCATCTCAGTGGGTGCAAGACGATAAGGAGATTTGGCTACGGGGGAAGCACCAGGGACAAGATCAATACGGAACTCGACTTCACGAGCGGGAGGGATACCAGGAAGATCATCAGGAAAAACTTCAGGGAAATCACGCACAACAGGGACATCGCGAAGCTTTAACTTTTCTTCAGCAGGTTTAACCACATGGGCTAGAAATGCAATACACTTCTTCCGCATGAGTCTTTGGGCTTCGGCGCAAGACATAAGCTTAAGACCGCGGGAGGGTTTCTCGCCGTAGATATGAAGATCACCATTTTCTCGAGGTATGCGAATCATCTTCTTGGCGCAAATAACTTCGGCGCGATTATGCGAAAGCCAGTCCATACCAATGATAACATCAAAACTTCCAAGAGGCATGGGGATGAGGTCGATCAGAAAATCGTTTTCGTTAAGGTTAAGCGTGCAATCTTTAATCACAGAGTTAATTAAAACAGTTTCGCCGTTAGCCAATTCAACTGAAAAATTCTCTTTTAAGTCATCGCGCGGTCGCGCAAGCTTCTGCTCGAAGGCGCGAGAGATAAAACTTCGATCGGCGCCAGTATCAAAAAGTACAGAAGCATAAAATCCGTTAAGCAAAAATGTACCATTAACTACGTCATTATTCGCTTGCGCTTGGTGCGCGGTTATGTTAAAAGCTCGTCCGTGTGCCACTTGGTTCGAAATCTGGTTCACCGGATTCGCTTGTGTGATTTGCACTTGTAGTCTCGGGCACGCGTTCCGGAAATGACTGGGATCACCGCAGTTATAGCACGACCTGGGTCGTGGGTTTTGGTAGGTTGGTTGTGGGTTCTGCGGGTAGACTGGTGGTGTTGGCGCAATTGGATTGGCGGGAAGAACTCTACAGTTTTCTGCAAGGTGACCAGCGCGGCCACATCGGTTACAAAGTCGACATGGGACTTGAGGTGGGTGGTGGAGTCTACAGGTTGGGCAAAAGGGGTGGTTTCCTGTGTAAGGTTTCTTAGTTGGCGGGGCAGGGAGTGCTGGATTGGTTAAGGCATAGTTGTGGACTACAGGAGGTGTTGGGTAGGCTGTCAGTGGGGTAGGCGTGTAAACTGGAGGTTGGTAGATGGGTTGCTGGACAATGGGCGGGTTGGTAAGCGCATAGGCCTTGCGCCTGCGCTTGAGGTTGTTACGGTTTGAGGGTTCAGGTTTGGTTTCTGTTGGTTCAGGGGCAGTCTTGGTGAGTTTGGTCTTTTCTGTTCCCCGCAGGAACAGGGTTCCTGCTCTGACATGGTTGTCGCTGAGCACAGCGGCCAACTCGATGGCGTCAGAGAGGGTTACTGGGTTTCTGGCCCATACAGAATCTTGAATTTCCATGGGGAGACCCCCAAGGAATTTCTCTATGGCTCGGCGGGAAGGGGTAACAAGGTGAGGGACAAGCAGGCTTAGTTCATGGAAGCGCGTCGCGTACTCGCGCGCTTCACCGCTGTATTGCTTCAAGTTCCAAAATTCTTCCTCCAGGCGCTTAACTTCGTTGGGAGGGCAGAATTCTCGCGTCAGAATTTCCTTGAATTCCTCCCAGAGCATGCTAGAAGCAGTTTCTGCGCCACGCGCATGAGCTACTCCATTCCACCATGTAAGCGCTCTAGATTCCAGGACACTGGAAGCATATAGGGTTCGTCTGTCTGAGGGGCATTGGGTGTGGAGGAAAGTGTTTTCTATTTTCTCAAGCCACTGGAGCATCACGGTGGCTCCTTCAAGACCTGTGAACTTTGGAGGGTTACCCGCGTTAAAGAACTTAATGTTGTAACCAGAGGTGTTGGTATTGTTTTGGCTCAAAGCTTGGGCTATTGCGGCGGCCATTTCCTGGGAACGTTGCTGCGAACGTCTGCGCGCGGCTTCTTTCTTCTTGAGATGGCGACGAGATAGCGGAGGCATTCTATAAAAATTTTAATTTTAGTTAATATCTTGGTTTTAGCGCAAAGTATAACTTCGAAAAGCTTGGTTTCACGGAGTCAGTTACTGTCAAAAGTTAAAATAAAATAAATGATCCTAAATGCAGACTTAATAAAAGTAACAAATTCGAATCAAGAATCGACAATTCATGTATCACCATGACTTTCCGAATTCCCAATTTAAAATATACGAGCAAACGAGTATTGGAGATTGACGATTCATGTATCACCATGACTTTTCAATCCTCAATATAAAATATACAAGAAAATGAGTATTGGAGGTTGACAATTCATGTATCACCATGACTTTTCAAGTCTCCAACCTCAGAACATAATCGTAAATGGAAGTTGGAAATCAACTATTCATGTATCACCATGACTTTTCGGATTTTCAAATCCAACAAACGAATATGTAAGTAAAATCAATAAAAATCGAAATTTAACAAAAATCGAAATATCGCGAAATAAAACATAAAATCATATACTGCGCAAGCGCGAGCATATTCATAAATAACGAGTAATTAACAATAAGCGCGCAAACATGAGATTTCTCTCATGCGCGAGAAGGGACTCTTAGGTATTCTAGGCCGTTACATCTAACCACCTATCCTAAAGTCAACGAGCTCTGATACCAATCTGTAACACCCCGACCAAAGGCGGATTATACATCGGGGCGCCACATATTGTTTCATTACTCGTGACACTATTTGGGTGTCAATATTTAATAAATACGTTCATTCGCGCACGCGCAAGGTAAACACAGATAACATAAATCAACATAAATCAATATATCATAAGGCAAAATATTCGAACAACAATAACTTGTTTTGATACATTTTAATCTAGGTCCAAAATAAAGAAAACTTCCTACGTGTCCACAAGCTCCAAAACAGCTACTGCAAACCTGAACATGTGTTAAAATAAACGTCAAACACTTGCGTGTTGGTGAGAAATCAAGTTTAATAGTTATTACATAGATAACAATAAATCTGCGCGCAACATGTGTATGTCTAGTTTTCAACAAGGGTGTAATCTGATCGGGACCAACTCTAAGATTCATAGACTGCCAGTGCTCACAATTGAGCTCACAAACAAGACAAACTGTGCATGTGCAAACAAAAGAGAAAATCATAAACGATAGTTCTCCCGTGTTCATCTAATGGTACCATGAGAACTGCGGAATAGACCGACAAGACGGTTAATGATCCACACATACAAATAAACAGCCAAGTCTACGTCCTCAACACATGGGATACTGCGCGACTAAAGTTCATAAACAGTTTAAGACTCTAAGTTTGTATGAACACATGAACATCCCAAAACATTAAAAATAAAAGGGATTAGGTACGAGATTACTCACTTGATAAACGATGCGGTGTAAGATAAAGCAAGAACCAACTTTAAACAAGCACAAGTTAACCTATAAATAAGATTATTGTTTTAATGATTTGTTTTAAGTCTCGATTACAAGTTAGCATAATTACTAAGTAAATTATTATATATAATATATATTACCGGAAAAGCAGGACAGAACAGGGAGGAAGACGGAGGCAGAGAGGGAGGCGGCAGAGAGAGCAAGGAGGACAGGAGAGATTAAGTGTTTTGTGTGTGTAGTGTTATGAAAATATTATTATTATTTATAGAGAAACCCTAGGGAACACAATCCCTAGAAAAGGGGAAAAAGATCTCAAAAAGCAAAAGATTCCAAAAGCAAAAGATATCAAAAGATATGGCAGCTGCAGGAAACAAGGAAAAGCTGACAGGGAACAGTAAACAGGCATGGGCGGGTCAGATAAAGGTACTGGTCAAGCATGGCAAAAGCAGATCTCACAAGATTATGTCAGTCACTTTTTCTGCCAACCAATGGGGTTGGTGCGCATGCTGCGCCAAAAGTGGCTTTTTAGACATAAAGCAGATTAGGTCAACAGCACAAAAGATAAGACAACACAAAAGCAAACGGCTAGATTAAACAGAAGAAAAGACTCAAGACATAGCGCGAGAAGGCTGGAGCGCGAAGGCAGACACAGAAGGTCAAGAGAGCGCGAGCGCGAAGGCAGACAGAACCAACCTTAACACGTCGCGGAAAGAACAATATTTCTAAGCGCGCCGCGGGAAGAATCACATTTCTTAGTGCGCCGCGGGAGGAACTAAAATTCCTAGCGCGCCGCGGGAAGAACTATAATTCTTCGCGCGTCGAGGGATGAACTACTATTCTTAGCGCGCTGCGAGAAGAACTACAAATCCTTAGCGCGTCGCGGGAAGAACTACCGTTCTTAGCGCGCTGCGAGAAGAATTACAATTCTTAGCGCGCTGCGAGAAGAGTTCGTCTCGCGTATCGCTGTAACAGGTGGTCTTCACGCAGGCTTCCTTGTAAGGGGTCTGGCACGTGGAGCTGCGCAGACAACCTTAGGCGGGAAGGAACAAAGGACAAGCAAAGAGTTAGAAGAAAAAGAGGGAAACAAGGCGTAAGGGCGGGACGGCGACAAGAGGGAAAAGAAGGCGGAAAGAGAGAAGGAAGAGGGACGGGACGGCGGAAAGAAAGAGAGAGAAAGAGGCGGGAAGGAAAATATATTATTATTATTAAAAATAAAGTATAAGTATAAATAAATATTAAATCATAAAAGAAAGAGATCGGGTCAGAGAAACGGGTACCTGGGTCGGGTCGGATCAGGGCAGATGTTACAGCTGTTATTTGTATGTGTGTATCATTAACCGCTTTGTTCGGCCTATTCCGCAGTTTTCATGGATCCATTAGATGAACACGGGAGACCTATCGTTTACGGTTTTCTTTGTTTACACTTGCACAGATGTTTTCTCGTTTTTGTGCTCAATTGGGAGCATGGATTGAACTATGAACTATGAGCTATGATCTATTTAGGCTTGATCACAATCTGATTGCACCCTTGTTAAACACCAGACATACACGTGTTGCGCGCAGAATTATTGTTATCTATGTATTGTATTAAACTTGATTTCTCACCAACACGCAAGTGTTTGACGTTTATTTTAACACATGTTCAGGTTTGCAGTAGCTGCTTTGGAGCTTGTGGACACGTAGGAAGTTTTCTTTATTTTGGGCCTAGATTAAAATGTATCAAGACAAGTTTTTGCTGTTCGAATATTATGATTTATAATATAATGATTTATGATGATTTATGTTATCTTGTTTACTTTGCGCGTGCGCGAATGAATGTATTTATTAAATATTGACACCCAATAGTGTCACGAGTAATGAAACAATATGTGGCGCCCCGATGTATAATCCGCCTTTGGTCGGGGTGTTACAAACTTCACCATAGGCGAAGTTATAACAACTTCGCCATAGGCGAAGTTGTAACAACTTCTGCCATAGGCGAAGTTAGAACAACTTCGCCTTAGGCGAAGTTATAACAACTTCGCCTGCTGGCCCAAGCCCAAGCCTGCGAAGTTGTTTTGTCTATATATATGTGTGTCTTGTTTAGGTTTGAGTATCCAGAAAATTAGAGTATTGTGTGTTCAGTTCAAGTAGCTAGAGAGAAACAGAGAGGCAGAGTCGTGTGGGACGGCCCGAGGTAGAGCTCACCTCGGGTCGGCCGTGTCTTTGTTTTCGTGTTTGGTATGTAACGAGTTATGATTATTATATAAAAGATCTGCAGATTCGTTTATCCAGTTCTTGTGTTTGTTCGTGTGTTTGTATGTGTGTAATCGTGTTCTTCGTCTTCTACACCACCTAGACCTCGTGCGGATCTCGTATCGATCAGCGACGCCCCGCGGGAACCTGCAAGTGGTATCAAAGCCTTAGGCTCTTATGCTATGGTTCGAGATCTGCGTTTTGGTGTTTCTGGCACGTTTCTGATGCGTTTTTGGCCGAACAGCCGCTGCAGGCGAAGTTATGGGGTTCAGGCGAAGTTGTCGCTTAAATTTTAGGGTTTAGGCAAAGTTATGGACAGGCGAAGTTATGGACATGCGAAGTTAAGGAGGGGCAAAGTTGACTTTTAGGCGAAGTTAAAAAAAAAAAACTTAAAAAAAAAAATGTTTGGAGTTTTCGTCTGTATGGCCAGGTGTACACGATTATTGTGAGACCGAAGACGTTGTTCCGTCAACGAGTGAAACTTGTTATCTCTTGGTCTTACGTGTGAACAAATACGTGTCAACTCTGGATATGGAGTTGAGGTTGTGAATGGGATATTGATTGAAACTGGATATTGACACATATTTGGGTGTTTGTGGGCAATGAAATAGTTGTTGTTCGAGGTTGACCAACTGAAGAAAGTCAAATTGAACTGAAGGTTTTTGTCATTACTGGATTGCGGTCAGAGCATATTATTTATGTTATTTTCAAGGCGTTCGAGAATTGGATCCTGAACGATGCTTATTTATTAATGTGAAAATTCTGGAACAAGTTGGATTTAATCGGGAATTAAAGTGTTTATGTTCTTGATCGTTATCCCTGGTGATTGAAGATGCTTCGGATTAATTAATGGTCATGTGTGTTAGATTCTGTCAATGTGGTTTTGTGATGAAATTGATCACTTAATGTTGAGTAGTTGAAGATTAAACCTTATCGTATGCCGACGTGTTGGTGAAGTTGTGGAGGGAGCCCAACTTCACGTGTTGGTGAAGTTAGAAGAACTTCACGTGTTGGTGAAGTCAGAAGGACTCACATGATTGGTTGAGATGATCAATTAGGCACGGGGATGCATGCATTTCAAAGACCTCAATTTATATAGTCGGAGAAGCTTACACTGAAGGGGAGATCTGATATGGAAGACGCTGGGTGATTGGTAGATTTGTGAAGCTACAAGACAGTTTCAGACACGGCTGATTGAAGAGCAAACAGAAGATCATCAGTTAAGAAGGAGTCTGTTGGTGCATGTTTTGTAACAGATGATCTTTTGTGTTTGTTAGAATTGAGAGCAACGGTCAAAGGGGAGTCTGTTGGTGCATTTTGTGACCGTCGCTATGCAATTCTGATCAGCGGAAACGAAGTACGAAGTTAGAACAACTTCACCATAGGCGAAGTTATAACAACTTCGCCTACTGGCCCAAGCCCAAGCCTGCGAAGTTGTTTTGTCTATATATATGTGTGTCTTGTTTAGGTTTGAGTATCCAGAAAATTAGAGTATTGTGTGTTCAGTTCAAGTAGCTAGAGAGAAACAGAGAGGCAGAGTCGTGTGGGACGGCCCGAGGTAGAGCTCACTTCGGGTCGGCCGTGTCTTTGTTTTCGTGTTTGGTATGTAACGAGTTATGATTATTATATAAAAGATCTGCAGATTCGTTTATCCCGTTCTTGTGTTTGTTCGTGTGTTTGTATGTGTGTAATTGTGTTCTTCGTCTTCTACACCATTAAACGAGTCTAGGAGGATTCCGCACTCCTAGACCTCGTGCGGATCTCGTATCGATCAGCGACGCCCCGCGGGAACCTACACCACCACATGATGGCACATGGGTCAGGTGAAATACCTTGGTCAGAGAATAATCAATAAAAAAGCACCAGGTGTCCTAAGTACACGTGGCGCGAAGCAATAGGAGGAGGCCAAAAAGGCCCTAATTGGGTCTGAGCCAAATCATTGGAAACCCTAATACTATAAATACCACACCACCTCCACAGTTGGAGGCAAGCAGGAAAATATACTCTAAGTCCTTTACTCATTTTCACATCCTGATTATCTTCTCCTACAATACCTGATTCTCACACCGGAGGGTTACCCCAAAGAGGACCCCTCTGTCCCTTTCTGAGGGGTAAGCTCACTGTGCTGTTCGTTTTGTAGGTGGAAGAACTCGTATCTCGGAAAATCATTGGTGATATAGCACACTCGTACCCGAGGAACGTTGATAGTATACAAGTAAGTCGATACACGCTTCTTCACAATTCATACTATAATCAATTTCCAGATTAATGTTGTAACTAATCATAATCAACCCACTTTAATTCCTCACCAATTTAACGGAAAATAGCCCATACTGTGACGACCATCAATAACATGATCAGCTGATTGATTCCAGTTACCGCATAACCACCACTTGTCATCGCCGGAAACGGTTGAGGAGCCGGAACTAATTCAACCACATTCACAGCCACTTTCATTCCGTTATAACAGTAACCACCACTTGCAAGGAAATAATATGGCTTAGGTTGAGTAAGCTCAAACACATCACGTCCAGCGCCTCGTGTGATGTTGAAGATGAATCCTTGATCAGTACAGTTTCCGTAACTCGTTTCGTTCACCTCCAACACATTGAACATATGCTTGTCGTACACGAAATCTGCATAAAATCAGAAACGCAAAGTAAATGTACAAATAAATTAGAAATCTAAATTATAACTAAACCGAAAAACGCTACTTGATCGATGATTGCTTAAATGTGATTGCGGATCTGACTAAGTAACTTGTTTTGTTTTTTAATAAAAGTTGTTCATCTCATTTAAATACACTTATATAACACAAATTTATTTAATTGTGATTTGGTAGTTTATATCACACAACGGAAAACACGCACGCAAATATATGATGAGAGCGAGTATAAATAGCCGCGAAACGATTACGGCAGAGGTTAGCAGGGGCAATTTCGGAAATATAAAATATATCTGTGTAATTATGGGCCAGGGGCACAAGTCAGCGAATAACGGAATAACAGATTTTACCCACATGCCGTTTGGTGCCACCATTTTTGTGTGAGGTCTTGACGACCGTACACTTTATTTTTATGTGACCACCATTTTTTTAAAGTATATATACGAGGATACAACTATACGAATTATTCAAATTATAAAAGTATTAATGTGGGTTGAATTATAACTTGGAGATTAGTTTTTTTATGAATGATAAGAAATAATTTTGTCCATTCATTTTATACTTGAATGGTCGAGACTAGATTAGAAATAAAATCAGGTGTAAAACAATGGTAAGGGCATAATAGATATAACACATTTGTTGACTTTCTCTCTTCAAATGCAAGCCGCACGTCAAATTCCCTCATTATTTTAAAACATTAATAACTTTTTTATACGACATTTTTTAAAAAACAATTTCACCTTAATAGCGAGTGTTTTGTTATCTTTTATATGAGTACCATATTGCTATATAAAATAAAAAAAATCGTGTGTTTTTTACAAATTGTGTTTTACAAAAATTGTGTTTTATAAAATTGTGTTATACAACTGTATTTTATTTTTTCATAGTGTTTTTTGCATTGTGTTATTTAATTGTGTTTTTGTCATTGTATTTTTATTCTCATAGTGTTTTTTCCATTGTGTTTTTTTCGTTTTGTTTTTTCATAGTGTTTTCCATTGTGTTTTATTTTCCGGCGAAATTTCCAAAGACTTTTCCGGCAAGGTGGTGGCGGTGGGTGGAGGTGGGCGGTGGTGGTTGTAGAAGATGAGTGAAAATTTATGTGGGTTTTTAAGATTAATTAAGTATGTTTTTGAAATTAAATTATGTGGGTTTCAATATTAAGGTAGTTGACTAAAATATCCTTCTTTATAGCCTTTTTGGAAAAATCAAACTTCTTATTTGAACCTTTCTCGTATTAATGTTTATATATTGCATTACTCTAGAACTTTAACAGTAAGGATTGGCGGGGTCTATTACCCGGAACACTTACACACAACAATCCAAAATGAGAGCTAGGGGCGTGTACCCAACCAAGTTCCCATACCCGTGTGTCTTCTTGTGTTGTTCGTCCTTATTTCTCTCTGAGTTCCACAATCCCAAAAGCTTGCATGTTGACTCTACTCGAGAAACCAGGGTTAGTGGGTGCTTGTAAGCTGGCATTGGTGTTGTGTAAAGTTACCCGCCCAAACCATGACGCTGAAGTAAAATAAAATCACAAATTAAATTCCATTCTTATTAATTTTTCTTGTATAACTTATAAATAAAGTTATTTTAAATTCAATTAATAAGGTGTTCGAATGGTGAATAAACGATATTAGCATTGGATTCAAAATGATTTCTATAGAATTCACTCGACTAGGAATTTAATCATCAAAATTTCTTTCACTCCGTAAAGAAATTTAACTAAAAATACTAGGAATTCATAATCCTTCGCTCTGGCACCGTTGTGACCACAACGTCCCAAATTTGGGTAAAATATATTTGTTTGGGAATATTTAAAGTCTATTCATTGTGTTGAAATTTGGACCAAAATGTCATAAACATCACGTATTTGAAGCTGAAAATGTAATTATAAGTTTTGCAATCAAAGTCTAATTAGATGTACTAGGAGTACCATTTGTGTATATCCTAAAATTAGAAATAAACATGAAATATCAAATTGGAAGCAACGTATCTTTGGAGTTTGGAGGGGATCCCAAAAGCAAAACGTGTTTGTGTCGAAGAAGAAGAAGAAGAAGAAGAAGAAGAAGAAGAAGAAGAAGAAGAAGAAGAAGAAGAAGAAGAAGAAGAAGAAGAAGAAGAAGAAGAAGAAGATCTTCATCAATGGAGTGATGGACTAGGTTCCAAATCAGTTTGAATACTACCCGTTTCAAAGAGATAACATAATTAAAACCTCCTTGGTATATTCCTAAGGCCATGGGATATAAATTAACACTCTTTAATTATATGTAGGCACCATATCACCTACTTTACCTCATTTCACTCCAACTCTACCTAAAAATTAACACGGTTAGTCAAATGGATGAACATGGCATTCAACTTAATCTCGACTCGTGTCGTTAACATTTTACATTCATAAAACTCGATTTTCAGTTATATTCATCTACCCAACACAATCACACCCATAAATCACTTTAGAAGTTTTTGGTCAAACTATGACAAAGAAGCACAAACATATTCAAAACCAAATGAAAACGCTAGCTCCCTAGTTAACAATCTCACTTGCTATTTGTCACCAAACAGGGAGTAGCATGCCCCATATGGCGGCAATAGTGACGACAACAGGGATCACGAGCTGGCTTCCGAGCACAGGGAACCTTGTAGTTGAAGAGTGACTCCTTGAAGGGACGGCTCGTGGTGGTTGTGGTAAAGGAGTGAGATGTAGCGTTGGCGATGGTAAAGGAGCATGATTTACAGGCGGTGGTGAAGAAGCAAGATTTACCGGCAACGGTGAAGGAGATAGATTTACGAGTGGGAGTGGTGGTGGTGGTAAAGGAGTGAGATGTACTTTGAATTTCATGCCACCATTGCAAGACCCTTTGCTACTAATGAAGTAGCGGTGGGTAACATTGAGTCGCACTAAATCTCTTCCGTATCCTGCTGTGTAATTGTGAACCGGATGATCCGCATTGCATGTTTCAAAGTTGGTCTTGTTCACTTCAATTACAGCGTCTTGGTTTCTGTCATACACGAAAACTGCATGGAGAAAATTTTCGATCAATTACATGTATAGTTCATATAACATGCTCTCTATTTTCTGTTGCGTCTCAAATGGCCGTCTGGATTCCAAATAGAGGTCGGACAACCGTTTTGACAAAAAGAAAAGAAAAATTAAACCAATACTTTTCTGACTAAACATCTTTTCTGACCAATAATTTTTAAACCAATACTTTTACATGTTTGACTTTCTTGGTCAAATCAGTTATGGACGTCTATTTGATAGTGTGCAATCAAATGGGTGTAGGTCTAGCATGGCATGACCATGTTGTAATCCAAGAAGCAAAATAGTAGATCTTTGAGAGATGATACTTACATAGCCAGTCTCCGAGGATGAATGTTTGGTTTTCAACACAAAGAGTGTAGTTGACGTCGGAACTCCATCCCAGTACATTTCCTCCCACGATGAACCGCTTGGCGGAGACTTCCGGTAACATCATTATTAATGTGGTGCAGAATGCCAAAGCCACCGCAGTACTGCTGCCGTTGCTCCGCCCCATTGGAGTGTGAAATTAATCGGCTAGCAAATATCCAGCAATGCTATGATCGGCTTCATTTTAATATAACAGGAAAGTCAACGCATGGGTGGCCTTGGCTGCCGTTGATTTTCGTTTTTAAGTTGTAATTTTTTTTACTATTTGTTTAAACATTGACCGACTACTTCATATAATTCTTTAGTCTCACGTTCACGCATTTCTCTTGTTCTGCATGAAGACCACCATTGTCAAATACAACATTCTCTTTCATTTGTTTGTGAAAGATCAATCATGCATGTATGTATATCAACATACTTATATGTTTAGAACGTTGTGAGAAATATTAATTTGTTCATTAATTCTATAATTCTGATTCACAATTTTACATATTTGATTATGTTGATAAAGTTGGTTGAATACTAAAATGTCTATGCTGTTTCGAAATGAAGTGTGAATTTCGTACATGATACAAGAGTAGGACATGTGCCTAACATAAAATTTAGAAATTGACAAGCTTATCATAGTTGACAAACAATTTAGAAAAGGAATATTTGTTTTAAATAATCCAAATATGTCATATTGACAAATAACAAGCCTAACTTCAAACTTGGTTAGTGGCGGTCCCAACTAAAGGGGTATAAGTTGTTTTAAATAGACCACAACTAACGGAGGTTAACTCGTTAGTGATTTGCTGACATGGCATGCCCGGTGTAAAAAACATATATGTGGCATGATTACGTGGCAGGTAGCCTAAAATAAGTTTTCCAATGAATCAGTCTTCTTCTTCTTCGATTATAACCCTAGAAGCACCTTCAATTTTATTTCAAAAATTCGACCTTATTGACTACAATTTGCGTTTAAGATATTCGGGCTATTGATAAGGAAGAAAAAACGAGTTGAATGACATTATTAAAGTGGAATCGTATTCGATATGTGACTTGCGTTCACCATAATATAGAATCAGCGACGGCGATGGCTTCTATTTATCAAGGGGAACCGATTTAGAGTGAGAGCAGGGTATGGATTCTTCTAAAATTAGGGTTCCAATTTACATGTTGGATTATGTATACTTGTAACTTCATATCTATACTTGATTTGTTTTAATTGTCTAATTGAGGGCTTTTGGTTGTTGATGACAGCGGTTTTAATTACTGAAGTTGATGGCGGAAGTGTTATGTGGTGGTGGTGGTTATGTGATGGTGGGTTATGGCTGGAGACAGCATGTAGTGGTAGGAGATGGTTGTAGTAGTGGATGATGTTAGAAGGATAAATGGAGGGTGCTTCTAGGGTTATAATTGGAGACGAAGACTGATTCATTTGAAAACTTATTTTAGGTTACCTGCCACGTAATCATGTGAGGCATATAATTTTTGACACCTATTTTTTGAACCTAGGCGTGCAACGTCAGCAAGTCACTGACGGAGTTATCCTTTGTAAGTCACGGTCCGTTTAAAAGTAATACCTATTTAGTCGGGACCGTCATAAGCCAAGTTTGAAGTTATGACTGTTATTTGCCGATAGAGTATAGTTGAGATTATTTAAAACTAATATTCCTTTAGAAATACGCGCAAAGAAAAAAATCCCTAACCAACATAGGCATAACTAATAAAACGTTGACATAGAATTTCCTTGGGCGTCGCATGAGTATGCACGAAATATCAAGCAATACCAGCTCGAAAAAAGATCATATTAAGACACGTGTCATAGCTAGTCTACAACGGGCTACAAAAGTGTCTCGCTTTGCCTGCCAAAGCTCCAGTGGTGCCTCATCTTTGGCACTTAGGTAATATTGGTAGGGATGGCATATCGTGTATTACACGATAAGACACGAACACGAAACATGTACACTATGGATGAGCAAATTTGGTCCAGATACTGATTTGGTACAGTCGGTACGGAATCGGTACCAAAGTTTTGAGTTTCAGTATCGGTACCAGTATTTCCTGAATTTTACCCTAAATACCGGTACCAAGAATTTGCGATTTTCGGGATTGGGATTTTCGGTACCGATGCAATACCAATCTCATCCCTAATATAAACGACACGAAAACTGATCATGTAACTGTATCTAAAATCCGAACACGAACCTTTTAATACCAGGTACACACGATAAGATACAAACCTGGTGGAGAATCGAAAAAGGGTTCGGCTGTTTGGTGGCGGGCGGCGCCGCTGCAAATGCGAAGAGGTCGAACTTCCGGAGAATCGGAGATGTGGAGAGGTAGACCGGAGGATCGAAGGGCTGCTTGATGTTGGATTGGAATTATGTGCGTCGTGTTCAATGGTTTGGTATAAAAATTTAGGGTTTAACTATTTAGGGTATATAACATATTATATTATTATATACTAGTTTGAGGCCCGTGTACTACACGAGTAATTCTTGAAAATACAATATTTAATAAATAATCAGTATACAATAAACAATAAATCTGTTAAACACTATTAATACAGTCGTTGTACAATAGTCTTTAAAACAATTTTAAAGTAAAAGATAATTATAAACATCAAATGTTTGAAAAAAATATGACGTAGGGGGATCAAACCTCACTATCATCACCAATTTATATGGAAGATATGAGGGATGACCCTGGTTTGCCAGGGTTCGAGTCCTGATCACACACGGTTTTACCGGCCTCTCGCCGTCGTGCCGTTTGGCGGGCGTCGAGGTCAAGTCCTGGGAATCCCTCAATAGGTGGACCGCTAGGGGCTTCGTCCGTCCGGACTCGTGGCCGGCTCGGGCTACCTTTAGCCAATGGGGGCCATGTACGGAGTACCCGGCGTTACTTAGTTGGTCGTTCCAAAAAAAAGTAAATATTAAATTAACAAAATTTGAAGCATAAATTTAAAGAATGGTAACTATTATAATTTTTTTAAAAATGGTGAGGTTTAATGTAGGAATGACAAACGACAAAACTTGTAGCCTTTCATTAGAGTGTATAGATTTTTATTTATAAAAAAATCTAATCATATACTAACTGGTACTTAACATATAACGGCTATTTAACCTGATTAGACATGAAAATTAACAGGTTGATTTGTGTCTACTTGTTTAGTACACGAAACCAATTAAGGCCATACTTGATACCTGTTAAAGTCGTGTAGGTTTGTGTCATGTATTTGTATTTCGTGTCTAAATTGTCAGTCCTAGATATGGGTGAGCTACATGACCTTTTTATGTTTTTTTTTTGGGATAGGAGGAGCTTTGCAATAATAGTAACTAGTGGCGGATCTAGAAATCTTTATTATGGGGGCATAAAATGGATTGAGTAAAAAAATCGGTTGGACCAAAGAAACTAGGGCCGGTCAACAATTTTGAAGGCCTGGGTACGAAATGAACCCTCGAGACACGGGTGAGAGTAAGCTGTTTTTTCATACTATTTAAAAATTAAAATGCATATTATATTATATACATATAATAAATATATAATTAAGTTGTATTTTATTAAAAATTATACCATAAATCATATAAAATAAGTTATTAAGTACTATCAAACAGAATGTTAAATAAACTTTAAATAAAAAAACTATTAAATATTTAAAACTTTAAATCAAATAGCTTAAAATACTCAAATGTAGAAACGATTCAAAAGAAAAGAAAATGCTAAAAAGTACAAAACAAGTTAACTGGCAAACAAATGTACTAAAATAAATTTATTTATTTATAAAATTTTCTTCATTTGACTTTAAAAAAAAAAGAAAAGATAAACAAATGTACTAAAAATAATTAAAATAATAAACAATTCTAACGACACATAGATCAAATAAAGGACCCTATGGCCTATATCATCACTTACCGTCCCCACTCCCTACACATTGTTCAATATAACGCATCACCCATTTATCATCGCCGGCGACCGGAAAATAATACAAGCCAACAGTTTTTAAACTCATTCTCTCTTCACTTTTAGTATTCATCCCTACCGTAACTGGTGGACGGTGGGCACTGACTGATGGTTGACTTACATATGCTAACACGTATCCGTAAAATCGACACTCCGGTGGCATGTTACGGTGGGCACTGGCTCACCGTCCCTAAGCTCTAAATCCGCCCCTGATAACCCTAAGGTGGTGTCTTACCTTCAGCATTTAGGCAATATTGGTGACTTACACTGCTTCTTATGTTTTTTGGGAAAGAAAAACTTTGCAATTATTGTATGACTGATGTGGTGTCTCACCTTCGAGCTTAATTAGACACCAATGTAGCCCAGTCGCGAACATGTTCGAAAGTGATTTCGTCAACTCAGTGTTGCTTGAAGTTCCTTGTAGACTCATTTGGTGTCTAGTGGTAAAACATACAGGATTGTGTGTTAGTATTTCATCGACTATGCCTATTTTAGTTAGGAACTATTCACTTGCTTATTTTGATAAATTGTTGGCGAAAGATACATATTTTGATTATTTTACCTAAAATTTCTGGCTTTCAGTTTAGCTTAAATGTGCTAAAATACTGAACTCACAATCAAGTTTAGCTAAATGGTTAGGATTAGGTTAGTTTGAGGTTGACTCATTTTATTTTTAAGGGCAATTGTATATTTTTCCTTCCCTAACTTTTTAAATATATATTTCAATTGCATATTTTCCCTCCTTAATTGTATAAGGAGAGAACTCATGTTTTGGTTCACATGGTTTGTTGTTGTAACTATTTTGGTCCAATCAATAAACCTTTAACAATTTGCATCATTAAAGTTTCATATTGTAACAATTCCAGTCCAATTGATTAACAAAGTTAAAGTTCCCCGTTAAAACTTAAAACCACCATGTGAGGGAGTATTTTCGTCCAATCATAATTTCTTTAAATTCCTTATGCATTAACTCATTGCACATGGTCTAAGTTGACTTATGATTGGGGTGGGGGGGGGGGGGGTAATTGCCAAGTATATCATGCTTAGACGACTGGCAATGATTAATGCCCCATAAGAGTTATTTTCCGCCACGTCATCATTATTTATTTAAGCAAAAATATATGTAATGGCTATTGTTCTTAATATGCCTTCATTCATTACTTTTCAAGCTACATTGGGATTTATAAAAATTCCCATATAATGCCCCATGAGAATAGTGTAGAGGCTTTATTTTCCCCTATAACACCCATATAATGCCATATTGTCCACACATTCCAACGCCTGTCATGATTTGGTTCGCAATAAGGAACAACCAAAGTAACATTGTTATGCAAAATTTGTTTTTAATATGTAATTGATTACTTTTTTCAACAACGTTTTTCCGAATCTACATGCGACGAGATTTCACCATCCCCAGTTATTTAACACTTCGTGCCTGACTTGAAAACCCCGTAAACAAAAACCCCCCAACAACCGGAAAAACCCCGATGCAAGCGCTGACCAGCAGGGCTTGAACTTGGGGCTTCTCCTAAGTGAAACAAGGCTACCTCCAAATCAAGATGCTGTTTAGTTGATTAAAAATAAAAGCGAATAAAGTATATGTAATGTAACACCAAATTTCGATGTTGACTTATTTAGGCATGACAAAACTTGCACACTCGTTTTTTTCCTTTTGAATTATTCAATTAAGGATTTAGCATTCAATCAAATTACTTTAATCTGAAAGTAATGACTAGTGAGTACACAATTCAAAAGGCTTATCTAGAGAATTAAAATATACAAAACCTTCATAACTAAATGAGGTGTAGAGAGTTCTAAGTAAATTAAGTCTTTGGAAAATCAACATCATATGGTCCACATGAGATACATAAGGGCTGTCAAATCTCAAATACCGTTAACATTTTTAGATGCATCAATCATCATTGTGAACAAAAGAAAAATCCACAATTATTTTGATTTGGTAAGAACAATTCTGATGACTGGTCTCTTAAAAAGTTACATTCTTACTGGCCTTTTACAATGACATGATTGATGTCTATTGGCTATTGCCTTTTCAACATCACCATGTTGGCTCGGGTTTACTATTATAACTTTTTTTATTATTCTATTTTCCCGATTTTGAACAAAAATCATTAAATAAGTACCAAATGGTAGAAAACAGAAGACTTGATTGTGTATTGTATGAAAAAAAAAATTAGCATGTCAATGAAAGTTCTACATAGATACTACCTATTCTTACTGATCAATAGAGCCAATCCACATAAATAAGCAATGCCAGTGAAAGTAAAGGTTAAAATTGTATCAACCAAATAGATATTTAGGGGATGCTTGAGATTGCTTATTTAGGCTCCTTAATAAGTTAATAAGATGTTTAGTAAGTTACGGTATTTTGAGTAATAAGTCAATCAGTCAGCACATTATAACTTATTAAAAAAACGTTTTACGATAAATAAGGAATCCCAAACACCCACTTCTGATTCTGATTCTAATTGATCCAAACACTCCTAATCCCAACCAGGGTCAAACTTCTAGGAGATGATGACAAAGCCATATGTGCAAAGAGAAAAAATGATAGCGGAATCCGCCAGTCACGCAATGGAATGGAATAAATTAATAATCCATAAATAATAACAATCAATGTGCAATTACATGCGTCTATCCAACTCAATCACACCCATTACTCAATTTTCTCTTTTTTTTTTGGTCAAACTATAATGAACAGCCAACAAACAACTGAAAAAAAATATCAAAAAAGAAACCAATAATGTGTACGCAGTAGAATCTATCATATCACCAAATTGAATTCTGCATCAGACACGGACAAGTAACGAGTCCCATATGGCGGCAATCGTGACGACAGCTGGGACCACCAGCTGGCTTCTGAGAACAACAGTGAGACTTGAGGAGTCACTCTTTGCAGGTGCGGCTCGTGGAGGCGGTGGTAGAGGAGCGAGGTGCACGTGCAGCTTCATGCCACCGTAGCATGACCCTTTGCTACTAATGAAGTAGCGGTCGTGGGTCACATTGAGTTCCACTACATCTCTTCCGGCTCCTGTTGTGTAATTGTGAACCGGATGCTCAGCGTTGCACGTTTCATAGTTGGTCTTGTTCACTTCAATCACATCGTTTTGGTTTCTGTCGTACACGAAAACTGCAGAACAAAAATTAACAGTAATAACTAAGATCCAAAATATATCTAATGTCACAACTCACAGGTAATACAACGCAAAATATTCACAAGTATTGGTACTAATATGCATATTAAATTTGACATATATAACATTTTATTATGTAATCCAATTCTCAGATCAACTTCTTGCAATCTAAAATCATATCTACACGTTCATTGCACATTAAGAGTGTGTGCAACAACCAAATCGTTAACAGAGCCGAGCCAAAAACCGACAAAACCGGACCAAAATTAACCGAATATACCGAAAATCAGTTACCTGTTATTTTTTTATACAACCATTTCACGTATTTCTAAGTAAAAATTTTAGCTCAAATTCGATTTTGTTTATTAACCGAACTGAAAACCGAATAAACTAAACCAATTAACCGAAAACTGATTGATTAATTTGGTTGCAGCTAATTACCGAACCGAACCATGCACATCTCTATTAGCAGACTCAATTAACAATTAACAGATATAACTATTAGAAATTGCAAAACCTAGGCAATATATAATGAAACAATATATCAACAACATCAGGGTAGAAAGAAAGATCTAGTGCAATTAGGTTCAAAATGACAGATCTACGTGTACAAATACAGTAATTAATTAAAATAAAACAGTAGATCTGAGAGAGAGAAATAAATACTTACAGAGCCAGTCACCGAAGTTGAAGGTTTGGTTGCCAGCCCACAGAGTGTAGTTAACGTTGGTAGTCCAGCCCATGCTTCCGCCGACGATTAATCGTCTGGCGGAGACTTCCGGCAACATGATGACTAATGTAGCCAAGAACGCGATAGCCACCGCCGTGGTAGTGCTCCGTCCCATTGGAAATTAATTTCGAGGTTTTTCTAGAAATGTCGGGTGATGTAAATGTAATGTAATGCTGTCTTCGGGGCTTGGTTTTATAACACGAAAAGGAGCGTCACACGATAATAGTAATAATAATATTAAGTAATATAATAATTTTAATGCATTAGTCGGTACGCGTTTTTATTTTGTTATGTTTTTATATCGATTTCCTTCATGTCACTATCTATTTAAATCGACTTCTATCGTGTCCCTACAAATATGTGTTTGTTATTCACGGTTTTTTTTGGACATGTTACTTGTATCCTTTAAATATTGTAAACCCTAACCACTAATATGATATTTATTTGTCTTGATGGTAAGCTTTTATATGGTTTAAAGTCTTGTAGATGTACGCGGAACCTACGACAAGGACATAGAACCGTAGAACAACTCCCAACAAATACATAATATGAAGGATAGTCGTTAGCGAGAGAGATATAAAAAATAGCGGCTAATTCTACAGCCAATCATAATGCAAGAACCTTCTTGGGGAACACGTGGTACAGAAGGGATAGCAAGCGGACGATGAGCATATCAGGAGAAGCCAACGTTGTACCTTCAGGAGACAACCATTTTACCTGCCAACTGTCACAACCAATCAGAGACCAGAAACGCGCTTGCACATAAAAAGTAGAAGGTTTGGTTTATGGTGACAGTCTGGCCAAATCTTCTTTACCTCTTCGGTTATAAATATGATGCAAAACCAGCGGTAAGATCATCAAATTCCATCTACTCATACATTTAACATACAATATTGATTCTCATGTTGGAAGGTGGCTACGAGAAGAACCCCTTCATTCTCCTTCTCGTAACGAACTCACGGTGTTCTATTTTGCAGGATCAGTTGGTTTTATCCTTGAACTACCTGACTACAGATCCACACCTGGATAGAATACTAACTTGATCACTCCAAGTTTATTTAGTGTTTCTTCAATTCTGAAAGATACATCAATATAATAAAGGTGGTTAATACGAGTATAATAAGAGTCTCTCTCTTACAGCTAGGGTTGTAAGTGAATCGGACGTCCGACAGACGTCCGGTTGTCAGTTCGACAAGAAGTTCGTTTGTGTTTGTCCTTTTAATAAATGAACCAGACATAGAAAAAAAAATTAGTTCGGTAAGCCTAATGGGCGAACACGGACAAAGATGAATATGTTGTTTTAATTTTAGCATTTTAGTTTTTAATTATTATTTTTTTGTTATTGTGTTTTTTTTACTCGAAACCCGATTAACCCAACCCGAAAAAACCCGAACCCGAAAACCCGTGAGAGATTTGAGTTGGGTTTTGTGTCAATATTTAAAACTTTAAAATCCAAAGAACCCGAAAACGAACCCGAAGAACACCCCTAATCATAAAGCACAAATGTGAATCAACATACGTTCAATAAATAAAATTATAGTTTCTTAAGGAGTTAAGGTATCGAGATCTTGAGAACCATGCTTTCAGATGCTAACCTGTCAAAAATAAGATGACCTGACACTCTAGCAGTATGAACCGACTCCTGTAGTCTAGATTATATGAAGAACTGACACATTTTTATTAAATAAAAATATAAAACTAATAAGATTTTAACATCAAAATTACGCTCTTAAGAACTATTCTTTCAAGATACAATCAGTTATAATAGGATGACATGAAAATTTGAACCAACTTCTATGGTCAATATCAAGATCTAGCGTCTTACACAATATCATATGCACCCATGGGTATTTTACTTTGGAAATGTGTATGTCGCATTGGCGTTGCTCATATTTCAAAGTGCACACGTCCCCATAAGGAAACCTTAACGAAAACCTCCAGGCTCCAGGGATTACATAAAAGATTGACACGGTTTAAGATCTGAAAAATGGACACTGTTTAAAAATTACATGATATGAGTATATGACAAAAGGTACTGATCTGGCGTTTGAGGTGGCTTCAAAGCTGGCATAGCTGCATATTTTAAGAAATTAATCAAAGAATAGGTTTAACAGATTATTATAAAACCCTATAATTGTTTCAGTCTTGTACATAAGTGATAAAATGATTTGCCACATCATTACAATAATAATATTAATACAAATTGTTACTACAACTTTGTGCCATTACATTTGTTTATCATAACAGATTCTTTATTTTCTTCATGGTCTATTTTCAGAAAGAATTCATGTTTTCACCTAAGTGAAATTCAGTAATATTGAGATGAAAACACAGATTCACACTCAGTTCATAAAACACATTACATTTTACATGAAAATGAATTCAATCAAGTCTTCTCAGCAAGTACTCAACCTGCACTTCTTTTGTCAATGGCATAATCCACTCCCCATATATATCAGCAACCAAACTTGGTATTATTTTATCAATCGGCTCGGTAGCATCTTCACCAGACCCCACTGTCACTACTTGCCCGAAAGTCTTGGTTTTTGCTTCCACTCTCTTCTTTACCGTCTCTTCCACGGCCGGGTAGGTCAACAGGCTCATCAGCTTTTCCCTATCCTGCATGTAAAATGACCATTATACCCTTCATAATACCTGACGGGGTTTTCATTATTTTATATAAAACACGCATAGAAACTCTTACATTTGCTTTGATGGCAGCTTCATAATCAGCTGGTGAAGCCCGGAATTTGGATTCGGCTACAAATTTACCATAGTGAATTCTTCTAGACAGGGCCTGCAAATAGCATAAAGTGATAAAGTGAAGTTCCATTTTATAAACATGAAAGACTATTCTTACAAGATTGGTGCATTATTATAGATGTGTACCTGCAAGCATGTGTAGTCACACGTCGCGGCTAATCCACAATTACCATCATTTCCTTCCTTGACTAGCCGAGGGAGAAGATCTTTAAAGTATATATCCCATATCTTGCGATTAATATTAACATCACGAGCACAAGGATGCAACACCTATATGCATAAAATCAAAGAAACTGGCTTGAGTTGTAAACTAATATAATTATATAAATAAACCAACTGTGTAACCATCATTACTTGTGGGTACTGTAAATGTGGCAATACAGGATCGGATATTTCATTTGGGAAAAACAGATGCTCGTCGGGGCTCTTGTATCTTCCAACCTGTTTAACAAAACAAGTTTTATGTTTGTGCTGATAACAACATTTTTTTATAGTAACAACTATCAAATTATGGTGTAAAATATAAAGTACCTGAGCATGGATCTTTTCGGTTTCTTTGATCATGAATTCGACTAAAGAACCCTTGAAGCCATCTATGAAGGAAGCATTGGGGTCATATGTGTCACTGTTGTAACAATATTGAGCTCTTTCCAAAAGGCTAAAAATAATGGTATCTTCTTGTTTAATTAGAGAGCTTCTTATAGCATCAAGAGTATAGATCTCATTCTCGGCCACCTTGTTATCGGTTGTTGATCAACAAAGACCAATCTAATTAGTGTGCCTAAAATAGGCTAACCAGTGTTCTAGCTAGAGAAGGCAATCATGACCCATTATTCAAACAATTGGCGAATTTTGGTAAAACTAAATTGCATATGGGTTCATTTGGATCACCTTAAATTAGTCAACGGGTGACTATCATAAAACTTCTTTAACTTGAAAAAGAGGTCAAAATGGGTTAGCACCACCCACGAACATTGTTTGTCTTTGCCAACTTGTCGCTGTCACCGCCATTGACATTGAGGCTCCACCGCCGCCTTCGATACCGGCATTTTGCTTAAAACCCGTTTTGACTCCAACCAAATTGATAACCTTTTTAAAACGACTCATTTTAACCAAGTCCATTGTGGCCAGACTTGTTTTGACCCCAACCAAATTGATACTTTTCAAAACGGCCTAGATTGACCCGAATTCATTTTGCTTAGAACCCAAACCAGCACGACATGCGGACTTTGCTAGGTCTAGCATATTCACATACCATATTTGAACAAACTTTACAGAAAAACATTGAAGAACAAAATCAATCTCGCATGTTTGACTTTTTAATGTCAAGTGAGTTTGTTGAATTAAAGGATTATTCTGTATGTCAAATTGGCAGTTTTGAATCCCCAAAATCAAATGAAAGGATGACATGTGGCATACTTAGATCATAATACTATCAACAGTTGATGAATCATACACATGACATGATGAATCATGCATTGAAATAAAAAAAAAAAAAAGAAAAATGAGAGAAAAGGTACCCAAATGAAGTGTGAGTGTTGGTTAACCCTAAATTGGGTGTTTCCAACTTCCAGTTCTTCCACATTTGATGCGATTAATTAATTAGTAGTCTACAAGAAATATTTTCATAGGAGCCACGAATCAATATTGGATGAGTGACATATCTAAATCCCTATAAATTAATGATTAATTCTCTTATTTACATAAGTTTGATGCTTTTCCTCATTTAATAGACATGTTTTTTTCTTCTTGTTTACAACTTCATGACATAACTTTAGACTTTAACTAGAAATAGATTTATATTTCTACCATTGTAAAGGGCTTCGGTTATCTGCACATCCTTTTTGACTTATCCACACACCTTTGGAATCCATATGATCGTATGGCTCTTATACGATCGTATAAGACTGCAGCTTTTGTCAGTTTCTCGCAACCTTTGTCTGTTGTTCAGGAAAATTCCATACGATAGTATGGACACTATACGATCGTATAACTTGTTTTTTTTTAATTAACAATCTACAACTTTCGTATGAACTTTGGGTTTGTAAGTTTTTTAAATGACCAACAACTATACGATCTTTTTTTAGGACGTGTGAGTTTTGAGAAAGGGTATAGCTTTGTAGATGCATGAGTTAACTACCCGTTTATTAATTGGAACTTTGGGTATAACTTTTTTAAGAAATTATAACTTTAGAAGGCTTAAACTTTTATAATATACAACTAGTTGCTTGTCCTGTTTTATAATGTGAAGTCATCCTCCTTCTCATGGGATATAAAGGCTAACGCTATCGTAAGCGTCTTTCCAGTTGAGGTTACACCAACAATTTGTACAAGCAGCAACTTGTATACATTTGTATTGTATGTGGTGTCTATGATCAACAAGTGTGGAAATGCACGATATATCATATACGACGTAGGGTGAATGAAGAATAAATCCTCCAGAGCATTAGTGGTTGGATTTGTGCGATCGTGGTGTATAAATTTTTTCCTGATCAACTGATTGAAAAGAACGTTCATTGGGCTTTCTCCTCCGCGCTCCTTCCCACGCAGCTTCTTCCTTTCATTGTACACGGTTCTTAGTGACGATGAATTTTTATTGTCCTTCGCCTTTAAATTACTAAGAGTGTCACGTGGTGTCGATCTATTTTGATACATATCTACCACCACAACCTTTTCATCATGGGTAAATCTCATTGCATATGGATGGCCCTCCATGTGTGCAGCAAGTTCATGGTTGTGTGCATCACATGACACAACTAATGGCCAACGATTATAATTTTTGAGATACTTGCCTATTAATTGAAAACGACAACCGGTTTTATTCGTACCAGTACGTCGAGTTTTTGCAGTGCACTTGTACTCCCCACCATGATCACACCTTAAGTATATTTTGACCACCTCGCCAGCAACATTACTCTTTGATCGTTCTGTGACTATGCGACACCATTCTCACGACTAGTAGTTTGCGCCCATGTCTTCAATTCATCGATGGACCCAAAAAACTGAAACAAAATAAACATTTAGTGATGATCGTGCTTAAATAATACAAACATAATTTTGAAAAAATAGACCTGATCAGTTGTAAACACTGATATGTTGTTATAAAATTCGCTATCGTTATCATCATCTCCAGAAATCGACATCACTCACGTTGGTTTGGTAGTGAATGAATGAGAAAGAAACAAGTCTACTTCGTGTTTATATATTAAAACCGGTAGAATATTATATCACGTCCGGAATATTGTGTCGTATCAAATTATAAACTGAATATTATATCACGTCGGAATATTGTATCGTGTCGTTGCGTAAAACGAGGGTAGGTACGTACGGGATATTATATCTTATTTAATGTAGTATTCATGTCCATGTGTCATCACGTTTTGTTTTTAGCATATACGGCTAACTCAATTAAATTTAGTTTTTTGTTTTTTGTTCTCATACGATCGTATGGGAGTCATACTATCTAGTCAAACTCCGTACACTAAGCGCTATTCCATACGATCGTATAACTCCTATACGATTGTATATAGGGCGTGTGAGCTTTTAGCAAGGGTGTATGGATATCGTGTATGTTCTTTTAGATGATACCTTAACGTCTAGTCATGTTTATAAAGGGGCATTAGTTAGTTGTGTATGCTCTTTTCGATGATTCCTTAACTCCTTAACAGAGCATTTGGGGCAACTAAAACGGCCCACTACACATGATCTTAATGATGCTTCAATGAAAACGCATTGATTCGACATGGATGCTTGTAAGTTGCATGGAAAAAGATCTTTTAAACATGACTAGAACTCAACACGAAACTACTACTCACTGGTGGCAACTTGAATATTGAAGTTTGGTAGCAACTTTGTTATAACAACTTAGTTAAAGCGATAGCAACTTTGTTTGTTGGTAGCAAATGAGATACTTTATTATTATTATTATTATTATTATTATTATTATTATTTTTTTTTTTTTTTTTTTTTTTTTTTTTTTTTTTTTAGGGGGGGGTGTCCCCCGGTCACAGCTGTTTTTTTTTTGCTTCGTATGGTAAATTGTCACGATTTCGTTCGAAGTTTTTATAGGTATAGAGTCTAGTCACCCCTATGACTTAGCCTAAGCTTCCTCACTGATCACTAGGATTTTAAAAATTCGGTAGCAACAAGGTTGCAATCGAGTTCCCGATATCGATGTATCGGTAGTGATCACAACCTAGGATGAGCTCGGGACGATACAGGTACTAATCCTGAAATTTCGAAATATTTGGTACCGGTACCGAACCACCGGTACTAATCCTGAAATTTCGAAATATTTGGTACCGGTACCGAAATGTTCGGTTCGGTACCGGTATTTCGTGCAAAATTCGAAAAATACAGGTACCGTACCAATACTGAAAATTAAAAACTTGGTACCAATTGGTTAACGACGGTACCAAATTGGTATCCCTAGTTGCACCTCAATTGCCAGACAGTTCGTGAAGCGTTACGACATTTCACTTTAACCGTTGTAATGGTCCGACCCCTTTATAAAAAGATTATTTGGTCTAGTTTTATAATCGAATTCATAGTTCAAATTCTCAGGAAATATATTATATATGGCGTTTTTTTTTAATTAAAAAAAAAAGAAAACTTTTTGTCTTATATCTTATTATCGATAAACACTGAATACTTTAATTTAAAAGGGGCCCAATTACAGATTCAAAAGGTTATCATGAAATACGAAATTCAAAACCTGTAAAATAGCAGTGTTTTTCATGAAGTAATGATAGGGTTGTACTATGGGACCAGAGAGACACTGCAGGGTGTGTTGCTAGGATGGTGATGAGGAATGTGTTTGGTGTGGGTGAGTTTAGATTCTTTGATGGGTTTTGTGGCTGGGTTCTATCCTAAATGTTGTTGGGCTTATGGGTCAAAGATAGTTTGCTAATTTATGGCCCAATACAACTCTTCAATTGTCTAAATTGTGTGAAATCACTTGATGTATAATTGTGGTCCATATTTGATAATGAAGTTGTTTGGTAGCATTATTAATGATACATTGAATTTTAAGCTTTTGAATTGACACTATAACTGTAAGTTGTAGCTTATCTATTTAGAATGAAAAACTTTAAAAAAAGGAAAGAAAAAATTATTGTAATAAGTTATATCATTATTCAAGGGATATGGCTAAACATGCTCATCTTTTTTACTTGTCGTATCCTTACACTCTACAAGATAAAATCAAAACTTATCATATTCCACCCAAGATTTTTTTAACGGGTTTCTTTTTTAGAACAAATGTTTTTTTTTTTTTTTAAAAAAAAAAACACTCTATTTAAAAATTAAAAATGTTTTTTTAACTAAATAAAAACGTCTTTTTTACTTATAAAAAAACTTAAAAAATGCTTTCCCTGATAAACCTAATAATCATTTTAATGAAATTTCTTTAGCTATACTCATGAATTTGGAGTATCACTTGACCGATGACGACGATGATATTCATGCAAAAATCAATGGTCAAACTAAAGGGTAAACGCATGTCTTCATCCGATTATGATGCAAGCAAGTTAAGGCTCGCTGAAGACCCAACCTAGACGACCCAGGTGAAGAAGACGATGATCGAGGGTTTTGATAAATTATATAGTATTGTGGTTTTAATTTTATTTCTTGATTTAAGTTTTAGCTATTCGATTTTTTTTAATCTAATGCAAATATTTTATATTTATTATACTTTTGTTTAATTAATTAGTTAAATTATTTCTAAAATAAAAAAACATATTTTTTAAATAATTAATTAATTAATCGTGATATGAAAATAATAAGGTTGCATGTCGGAAGAATGAGCTGTTGCGTTATAGATAGTCTTACAATTGTAACTAAACTCAAACTTCAAACTGACCACGCTTTTATCTTTTAAGCTATTTTAAATTTTAAAAACTGAATTATACCATAATTGCACTCAAACTTTAAGTTACTTTTACTTAAATTATGAGATCTATAAAATTTCAAATATAACGTTTCAACATGCTTATTTTTATAACTTTTATTTATATTTTTCTGCATGATAATAAGAAAAAATCGAAAACGTGTCAACATACATTTGGGCATGCTACGACTTGATGTTACACGATTACGATGAATTAGTTAATATTAAGTACAATGATACATTTGGGCATGCTATTCCATTGTGTAAACTATATTTACTTAATACTAGGGATTAGCAAATTCGGTATTTGTATCGATTAGTATCGGTACCAAAGTTTTGAGTTTCGTTATCGACACCGGTATTTCCCGGAATTTTACCTTCAATATTGTTACCATAACCGAAATTTTTGGTTCGGTAACGGTATTAAAGGTAAAATTTCTGAACATACCGGTACAGATACTGAAACTCAAAACTTTGATATCGATACCCATCGATACAAATATCGAAGTTGCTAATCCATAATATTAAGTAAATATAGTATGCACTATGGATTATGGAATAGACACTTCCTAGTTCACTTGGAGACACACGTTCGACTCCAAGTTTCCCATTCCAATCGTTTTATGTTTATTTTTGTCCTTTTCCATTTTTTTCTTTAATTTATCTTTCACATTTTCTCTATTTATTTATTTACTTTTTTATAGATATTTTGGTTTTAAGTCAACGCATCTCTACGGAAAATATATATTTGCGTCCTTGTTTTTATCGATACTCGAGTCGTTCGCATTTCATTTAATTTATTTTTTTTGTAGGCATGGATCATCTTCGTGAGTTACTTGCATAGTTGTTTTACTTCAACCTTTTATACATGCTTGAGTAATGTAAATCTGTCATATTATAAAATATATTAACTTAAAGTTTTGAAATTCGTGCAACAATATTTACATAATACAACTTTCATTTACACAATGCGTAGTCATAATTTTTCACAATTAGGCATTGTGTGTCATGTGGGGTCTAGTCAGAGTTATAATTTTTTATAAAAAAAAATAATGTAGTCATAACTTTCCATCCATGAGCATTATGTGTCACATGGCGCCCAGTCACTTTTACACCGTTGGAGAGGGTTGAAAATATATTTTTTAATTTTCGAGCCACCTCATGTTATACACAAAACGCTGGCTAAAAACCCCAAAACGCCGCGGGGGGGGGGGGTGTGCCCTTGGTGTTATACTCCACAACGCACTCTAAACGTGCCGATTACGGTTGGTGTTAGTTACATAAATAGTTTCACACAACTTTCATTTACATAAACAGGTAACCACACACACACATTTACATATGGTACTGAACAACTTTCATTAGTTTTACAAAGAATCCCGAAAAATTTTAATATATTAACCATCAAGTTCCACTAATTACGTAATTAACCACACAACTTTTTAATATGATAACCCTAAAGTTCTATTAAGTTACACAAACAAGCTCTACAACTTTTTAATATTTCGTTAGCTGATATCCGCATCCCTGATGCAATGCCTAGTTTGAGAAAATTATTGTTTTCGTCAATGTGGTTTCAGGGCGGATGACCAATGAGTCCCTGAAAAAAATCGAACTGGTTGAGTCTTGTGGTTTCAAAAATGAACCATTTGAGTCCCTTTTGTTACTTAACTATGTTAGCTCTCTCTCTCACACACACACAAACATATATATATATATATATATATATATATATATATATATATATATCCTCTATATAATAAAAGATTATTTGACTTTAGAGGACTGTAGGTTTGACTAGTAGTTTTCTCAATATATTAGGGTTGTCCAAATACCATGTGGCTCGGTTGTAAACGGTCGAGCCCGAGCTAGCCCTCACTCTCTGAGCTCGTGAGCCGACTTGATTTATTATATGTGTGTGTCTATGTTTGTGAATTTTTAGTAGGCTTACAGGATGATATTATGTGTGCACAATAATATGTGTTTATTTTAATTAGTTAAAACTAATATCTTCATTGTATCAATACATTTTACAATTATAATGATTATATACGAAAAATTGAAAATTGGGCATGAAAATAATAAAGCTGATTTTGTGTACCCCATGTTTAGATAACTGTAAAGTGCTAACAAATAAACTTGTATAATTTGTTCTCCTTTAATCTTTATTTTACACACGCGCCATAAAGATTTAAGGCTAGGGCTCACTAAAATTAAGGGGATTTTTTAAGTCTTTATGTGAATTTGTTATTGATGATATATTAATCATAAATGCCACCAATCTTATCAACATTGCATATTTCATTTCTAGACCTATGAACAGTTCTTTAAATAATGTGGCTGCCCTATTTGTGCAGAAGAGGAACGTCTCATCAATGAATGTTCAACATAACTAAGTGCAAAAACGAATCAGGTAAGTTCGTCTCACCAATGACTAATGCATTGCTACTGAATCACTTGCCCAAAGGTATGCAATATCTTTCTATTAATAAAAAGCTTTATGTTGAGAAATTTGCAGATAGTCGAGGTTGTATGTTGCATGCTCACTCATCCCCAAAAAGAATTATATATTCACTTCAGTCATTAAAAAAGGTAATTGTTTTTTTCACATGACTCATAACTAGGGGTGTTCACGGTTCGGTTTGAAACCATGAAACCGACCAAACTGGTCATCGGTTTGGCTTCACTGTCGGTTATTGTTTGTATATTTTGGTTGGTCAGTTTCAAAAATTTCAAACCGTAGCAAACGGTTTGGTTTACGGTTTATACCAAAAAACGGTCATATAAAACCGGACCGGACCGGACCGTTTGATAAATAAATATATATGTATTTATATATTTTATTTTTAGATGTTTTATAGTAGGTACAAATTATGTTCTTCTTTGCATTTGGGTTTAATTGAAATGAAATAGATGAATTGTCAACTGTGCTAAGGATCTAACACCACCGGGTTCATTTATGTTAAAATGGACTAACAACCTAATCTCTTTCACTCGTGACCTATTGACCCATCACTTTATATTTACATAGTGTTTGTTTACTATTTAACATCTAAATACTTGCATAATTATCTTCAGCCTTGAGCTGATTGACCTGTTTGACTTAGAATAAGATTAATGTTTATCATTCACAATTCTTTCATTACTGAAATTAGAACAATATTGTCATGTATAAATCTATAAGCACCGCAAATTTATAGTAACACTTTAACAACCCAAACTCAAATCGTGAAACCAAACTGAAACCAAACCGTTGGCAACGGTTCGGTTTTTTTAATTTTCAACAGTTCGGTTTTGGTTTTCGATTTCAGATACCGTTACTAACGGTTTGGCTCACGGTTTGAGCTAAAAATCGTTCAAACCGGACCGTGAACACCCCTACTCATAACAATATGTTGTCTAGATGTGCATTGATAGTGGTCTCAAGTGATCAAAACAAGTGAAATTTGTGGAAACTATTTTCTATTTCAACTTGGTAATAACAACTAATTGCGATGGAGGTTGAATATTGGGTTGACGGAAAATCAAGAACGAGAACTACAAAAGGAAGTGAAAGGCACATTGTTTCCGTACTTTCATCTTTTAATGTATTGTAGAGCCATAACATTTGGTTCATTGAGAAATTTGTTTTATTTTATATCTTTGTTTGACTATTCTATGCATTCTTTTAATATAGTTATTGTTAGGATATGTAGGTACATCATAGATTATAATTAATAATAAGTTATTTTTTTTTTATAAACCCGTGTGTCACACGGGTATATAGACTAGTATATATATATATACACACACATTGTCACACTAAGTCCTTGAACTTTCATAATTGATCACCTTGAGTCTCTTTCTCATTTTAACAAAAATAAATGAACTAGACTAATTTTTTTAACAAAAATAAACAAACCTAACCATCTTTTCAACAAAAAAATAACGAACCGAACTACTTCTTAACAAAAATAAACGGACCAAACTATTTTTTGTTCAAACTAAACGAGCCGAATCACTTTTTTTAACAAGTAGTTCATTTCATTTAATAAAAATAAATGACCCGAACTTGTTTTTTTAACAAAAATAAATGAATTAAACTACCTTACTAACAAAAATAAATGAACCGAACTTATTTTTTTAACAAAAATAAACAAACCAAACTTGTCTTTTAACAAAAATAAACGGATTGAATTATTTTTTTCACAAAACTAAACGAACCGAGCCACTTTTTTTAAAAAGCCATTTAGTTCATTTCGTTTAACAAAAATAAATGAATCCACCTACATTTTAACAAAACAAAAAAAATGAATTAAACTTATTTTTTAATAAAAATAAACAAATCGAACAACTTTTTTTTTATCAAAAATAAACTAACCGAACTACTTTTTTGACAAAAATATAGTTGTAGCTTGTGCTAAGGCGAAGTTTGATTCGATTACTTATTCTAGAAGTAGTTATGCTTGTTTTGTTTAGTAAAAAAAATAGTTCGTTTATTTTTGTTAAAAAGGTAGTTTGGTGGTTTATTTTTTTTAAAGTAGTCATGTTAGTTTATTTTTGTTAAAAAAACTTAGTTTAGTTCATTTATTTTTGTTAAAAAAAGTTCGGTTATTTTATTTTTGATAAAAAATAGTTAGGCTCATTTTTTTGGTTGATTATGGTTTTGTTGGTTGAGTATGGATTGATTGATTATCTTTTTATGGTTAATTATGTAATTTGGAGGTAAATTTTACAGAGGAACTAAAACTGAGCAATCACTTAACCACAAGAACTTATACGGATCATAAAAAAAGGGAAACTAGTAATTCCACCATTTTAGTTAATGATAGGGGCTCGGATAGTTCATTTTTGAAATCACAAGGACTCAACCAGTTCAGTTTTCTTTCTTGAGGACTTATTGTGCATATGCCCTGAAACTAAAGGGACACAAACAATAATTTTCTCCCATAGTTTAAAGCAACTAGTTTATTTGATTTTTCAACGTCTTTATTTATTCTAAATTAATTCATATTCCCAAAACTCTAGAAAAAATTTTTTAGAAAAAAAGAAATGATTAAATTGGTAATGACACTAAAAAAAACATAATAGTAAAAGATTAGAAGGAATCTAAATGTGATGAATGATAGATACATAAATATGTAGGGATCCCCATCTTTCTCTTTTCACATGTATTTATTTATTATTTCCAAACCCAAAATCAATTTCCAAAATTCTTTTTATCTTTGTAGATTATATAAAATATATTTCCGAAATGCCAAATGTGAAAATGAAGGAATCACAACAAATATATGTGCAATTAAATATCAAACAACAGAAGACGACAGACAGATCCTTCACTTGACAAGCTTCATTTTTATTTGTAGAGAGAGAGAGAGAGAAACTGAAACTATAATATAATATAATATAAAGAAACAGATCTCCTTTTCTCCTAGTACCTCCTCTTGATCAGAAAAAGTGATTTGATTCTTTTCGATTTTCCTCTTTCTTCCTTTTTTTAACCTTTTCCTAATTCATTACAGTAATTGATTTCACGAAACCCATGAGAGAGCTTTGATTATTATTATTATGTTGTTGCGTCTATTCCTTCGGAATCCAGTTCGTTGAGGTCAAGATTTATACGCTTTCACGGAAGGTATCAAGTCCATTATTATTGTTAATATTAAATTGTTTAGTTTTTGTTGTAATAATGATTGAATTTGAATTGGGTTTTCGATTTCTTCAATGTTTGGTGTAACGGATAATATATTTAATTGTTTTAGTTTATATATGTGTATATGTGTTAAACTTTAACATAAGTGTGTCTATGTGGATCAGTCCAAAGACTCATTCACTTTGCTGTTATATCTCATCTTTTCATTGTGAGTTGACTCTTGTTGACTTATTTCTCCAAAATTTACATATATGTTAATGAATAATATTACAAGATTTGAATCATCATACATAGCCTCTTTTGTTTATAAATGAATCATTTTTTTCACTTTCATTGCATATTTGTGTTCATATAATGATCTATATAATCATATTTGGGACAAAACTCTTTTAAAAGTTTAGTTTTTTGTGGTATGAATGTGTTTGTTTCTTGATATGGTTGCAGAAATGGGAGCCAAAGTCCAATCGAAAACGTATTTTCCCGGCTCTATGACCGATCTAAACAACGGTTTTCACAATCTATGTCATGATGACAAAACTCACAAGATCCCCACCAATGGGACCACCCAACATTATGACTATATTCTAACAACACAAGCCATGGACGGATACAACGGTTATGCCAAAGAGCAAATTAGGCAAACTATTGTAAAGCATGAATCGATCTTCAAGCATCAGGTCGGTATCGGTTTTCTTTTAGCATTTTATTTAATATTGTTATCTGAGTTTGTGATGTTTTTTTAATATACTTATGGTGTTTCCTTTTAATCCAGCTACAAGAGCTTCATCGGTTGTATAAAAAACAGAAAGATTTGATGATTCCTGTGTCAACCGAATCATTAAATTTGGGTCATTTTCTAAATCATGCACCATCTAATTTTCCTCAAATGAACCCGAGTTTTGGTCGAGCATCTACTTCGAGAACCGACAATATGTTTTCATTAATGGATTCTATTAAGGGGAAAGGTACATTACATGAATACAACCCTCTCATTTCAAAATGTCGCTTTTTTGAAAAAAGAGTAATTGACCCGGACACGTCCGCTGACGTGGACGCGAGTAACAAAGGGAAAGTTTTTAACTTGGCTGACTTGAATGAACTGGTTCAAGTGGAGGAACGGGAAACGGCTTTTTCAGCATTTTTTAGTAACAAAATCAAAAGTGATGAATTATCTGCAAAAAGAGCGTTATTTGGTATTGAAGTCGGTGAAAAAAACCACACACCGTCTTTTGCTTTACCATGGAGAAACACAAACACTACTTCTCATCATAGTATTTGGCTTAACTCATTCGGGTCAACAAGTCAAACCCCTGGGCTCTTTGATGGCAATTCAAGATTGAATTTGACTCCAAAGTCAACCAGTCAAAACACATTTATTGACTTAGAAAAACACAGGTTTCTCGACATGTGGAAAAACCATGAAACCCCTGAACAGAAACTACCGTCTTGGCTTACATCAAAACCTTTGCAGACAGAACAGGTCAAAACAAAAGTCCATCATATTAACTTGGACGCGTTACAGAATCACTCTCACCAGTTTTTCAAGAAAACTGAAAATGCAGATACTAACGATAATGACACTCGGAGCATTACAAAGATCCTTGGCGTCCCGATTATTGACAAAAAAGTTGAAAACCATTGTGAAGAATCAAAGGATATTAAGCATAATATTGATTTGAACTTATCACTTAATGAAGAAGACAGTTCCCCAACAGCACCGTCTTTCCCTGAGTCGATTGTCAAGATTGCTACAATGGAGATAGACTTAGAAGCTCCAGCAGTTCTTGAACCCGACCCGGATGATGGATCCACAGATAATAATATTAATAATGGTACTCATATGGAGCTTGTTAAAGGAGCAGCCGAGGCGATTGTATCCATTTCACTCTCGCAGCCGCCATCCACAGACACTTTGCTTTGGTTTGCTGAGGTTGTTATTACATCTAACGAGGTTAAGGAAAGCAAAGATTCTGTTCCGGAAGGCATGGATTACTTTGAGTACATGACGTTGAAGCTTGAAGATACCAAATACTATAATTATGTTCCAATAATTGTGGAGGAACAGAAAGAAGACGAAAATGGCCCGTTATCAAAACGAACAGCAAGAAAGGCACAAGGAAGACGTGGAAGGCAAAGGAAAGATTTTCAAAAAGATATCCTGCCGAGTATGGTTTCGTTATCGAGGCGGGAAGTGACCGAAGATCTTCAAGTATTTGAAGAGGCGCTTTCAGCTACTGGTGTTTGTTGGCAGTCTACTTGTGGTAAAAGGAAAGCTGCTGCTAGAAATGGTAAAGTCAGGCGGCGGTTGGTGGCTGAATCCTCGTGCAGCCGGTCTCCGCCAGCGGCATGTGGAGGTGGCAGTGGCGAGGAGAGGGTTATGTCGTTGGAGAAAAGTCTTGAAGGGTGGGGGAGGAGGACGCGTAGGCTACCGAGGCAAAGATGTCAGAATGGTGGTAATCATAATCAGTCTGTTGCTTTGAAATGCTGAGTAGGGATGTTTTCATGGTGTGGTGTTGTAGTCATTGTTGTGCATAATTAAATAGACCTTTTATATAATGTCTCAACCGCAACTTATGAAACTTGTCACAAACAAAGTAAACATAATCAGAATGGTAGTGGTAGTGATAGTTATGAAGCTTCTTGCATTATGATGTGTTAAAAGAGTATATTATTGTAATAGAATGGTGTTTGGTAGATAGAGGTTGTAAAAAGTAAAAACTACCATACATGTGAAGGACGGGTTTGGGTCAAAACCGAGAATCGTCAAGCATCGGTTAAGATGGTTGAATGGAACTTTCTAATATGATCTAGACCACATGAAAAGAGTAAGATGATTTTGAGTCAACTCTGCATGTCCTGTGTGGATTGACCTATTTAATCCGTTAATAATCTTGTGGTGATCGGGTTTTATGAAAATAAAATAGGATGACTCATCAACCCATTCAAAAGCAGAATAAAAAAAATTAACTAGTCAACGTATCTTGTTTGTAACTTTATTACAACTCATTTATAAGACGGTAACATTTTATGACTAGTTTAACTTGTTAACAACTAGATAACAATCATTTACAGCCCATCAAATTAATGTATGGTTCACCACTTTTAAGTTTTTAACACCTATCAACACAAGACTGGGTTCACAACACTATTATAAGTTACTTGTATAATTAATTAGTGTAGCTTTTATTTAAGACAGAATTACAAATTTTGTCCTTTAAAATAAGACGAATTACGGTTCGTGTCCTTTTCTAAGTTTCATTGCAGGCGGTGTACTTTAAACTTTTTTTTCCTACAAGTTTTGTCCTTTACGCTAACTGGGTTAGAAAAAGTCAGTTAAGTATGACATGTGCCAGACATGTGATGGGCATAATTGTAATTTTAACAGGGGAATGTATTATATATATTTTCTTTTCTTTCTCTCTTCTTTCTCTCTAAGCCACCACCATCACCATAAATTCCGGCCACCACCGCTACTCTCACCGATTCCGGCAACCTCGTCCTCCGAAACGACACCGTTTCAATCTGGACTACCTTCGATAACCCCACCGATACTATACTCCCCCGGTCAAACACGAAGTCTTCTCTCATCACAATATTCGCCTCCTCCTTGAAACCCTAGTCGTAAAATTTCTTCAATTCAGAGGCGATTATTATTAAATAAACAGCAGGTTTGATAGCTTATTGCGACTACCATCATTATTATTTATTAGTGTTGTGTTTTCCTCTCGTAATTATATTATGCTTGTTTATCCATCATATTATCATCAACCTCTTCGGATGATTCGGCCGGATGATTTTGGATTATCATGTTAGGGTTAGGGTTTAGATTTTGGATTATATCGACGGAGTCGATGGAAGTTTTTGTTGATTGTTGGATAGGGTTAGGGTTTGGGTCGGGGTTGGAGTTATCAGTGGATCATATTATTATACGCCGGCTTTCAACAGATTCGGTGAAACTTTGTGTTGACTGTTGGATAAGGTTAGGGTTCGGGTGAGGGTTGGGGATATCACTCGATAGTACTTTCAACAAATTCGGTGGAAGTTTGTGATAAAACGCTGGATTTGATCGGTCTTCTGGAACGATTGGATTATGCGATTGTAGTTTTGTAACCTGATGATCAGCAGCTGATTTATGGAAGATTCATTGAATCATTTGTTGAATAAGGTGAACTAATGAATAGTGTCTGTCTTATTTAGAATGGCATCGGTGTCGTTTCGGAGGACGAGGTTGCCGGAATCGGTGAGAGTAGCGGTGGTGGCCGGAATTTATGGTGATGGTGGTGGCTTAGAGAGAAAGAAGAGAGAAAGAAAAGAAAATATATATAATACATTCCCCTGTTAAAATTACAATTATGCCCATCACATGTCTGGCACATGTCATACTTAACTGACTTTTTCTAACCCAGTTAGCGTAAAGGACAAAACTTGTAGGAAAAAAAAGTTTAAAGTACACCGCCTGCAAGGAAACTTAGAAAAGGACACGAACCGTAATTCGTCTTATTTTAAAGGACAAAATTTGTAATTCTGTCTTTATTTAAAGGTTTAAACTTATATAGACATGTTTAATACAGAAATAAACTGCATAAAGAGTTATGCATATAAGAAAACTTCTTTTCTAGAGAGGTGAATTTTAAAATCTAGAAATATGTTTATAAAATTGATAAAGAATATTAAAAATCTGACAAGACAATTAGACAAACAATGGTGGTTTAAAGTATTTAAATGTGTTTATATATTGATAAATAAAAATAATAGAATCATGTTTATTTAATGATAACAAAATATTAAAATGTAACAATCTATTGGTGGCAAAAAGGTCCTACCGGGAGTCAAACCCAGGTCGCTGGATTCAAAGTCCAGAGTGCTAACCACTACACCATAGAACCTGTTATTGCTATAAAATATTTAAAAGAATTAATAAATGATAAATCCTAACAGACATTATAGGAACTCTAGTGTGTTGACACATTAAGGATTCAACTTGATTTCTTATTTTTAGTTGAATTGACTGGTTATGTATTTTAAGCTCATTCTGTATTTTGTATACCTGAAGTATCTTATATAAATTGTTATATTTTAATATAAAAAAGTCAAAAGGTATATACACACTATTATGAACTAGACTTGATTTAGAGCCCGTGTAACACACGGGATAATCTAAATAATTAAGTTACAAATAAAGCAATACATAATACATATAGAAAAATGTATAACATCTATGCTTGTATCATTATATATAAATTGATTTTATTTATATCAGAAAATGATTTTTTCCAAATAAAATTAACTTAATAAAAAAATATATGCACGTGCAAAAACATACACAAGAATACTTCGTCTATTGAAAATTTATTCTCGGTATCATGTATGTATAATTGAAAGAAATTTGGTTATGAACAAATTTCGGAGAATACTTCTCTTATTATAATAGTTTTGAGTTACACCATGAAAAACATTTTGATAAGTTTTAGAGACTTCTCGACTTTGCCAACTGACAAAAAAATAACATGTTAATATGTTCAATTTTGTGAATGTTTTGCTTCATTTGAGCATAATTTTGCACGACATGCTTCACATATAACATTCTAATCACTATTTAAGAAAAAGTCAATGCTGACACAAATGTTTCTAATTTGATAAAAGTTAGAAGTAATGATAGGTAAGGAGGTGGCATGTCAGAAGTGGTTGTCATTTATAAATTTAGGTGCTGTTTGTTTTTCCTCAAAAGCACTTCTCCACCTCTTCTGTCTGCACTGAGAAGAGGGCGCGCAGACGTTGGGCTCTGCAGTGTGTTTGTTTTTCCGAAGACGTTTCATTAAAAAACGTCTGCGCGCCCTCTTCTCCCAGAAGTGTTGGTATTGTTACTTCTCACCTCTTCTAACCAATTTCTTTCCATCTTTCTTATTCCATCAGACACTCCCAAACCCTAATCCCCTCATCCTCTCCACTGCCACCCAACTCACCCACCATCAACCTGTCGCTCCACTGCCGCCCAACTCTCCCACCGCTGCAACCCCATCTCTCCACTGCTCCAGCGCCGCCGCCCCACCGCCGCAACCTGCCGCTGCCGCTCTACTGCTCCAGTGCCGCCCCACCGCTGCAACCCCGCCGTCCTCTATTCCCACATATCAGGTTTAATTTCATACATTTTGTTACTATTGATGTTTGGTGTGTAGGTTCTGTTATTATTGAGTTTGGTGATTTTAGGGTTTATTGAACCAGATTATGCTATCTCGTAGTGGTTAATACATGTTTTGATTGATTTTGGTGATTGTTAGGGCTTATTGAACCAGAGTGTGTGTTTGTTTGTCTCGTGGTAATGAATACGTGTTTTGATTGTTATTTTTATGCTATAAACATTTTCATGATTTTACTTGATAATTGTTGCTATGTTAGGCGTTAGTTTGTGGAAAAGATAATTGCTTTGAAGTTACTTGAACTGTGAATGCTAGCTAATATATCAAACATTAACTTGTTATATGTCTTATGAGATTAGATTAGATTAGATTTAGAATAGTTTTGGTAGTCTGCAGTTATTAAAAAACAAACAGTCTTCTTGTTGCAGACTGCAGAGTTTTGGTCCACCTCTTATGCTATAGATGTTGGCAGATGTGGTTTCGCAGTCTTCTGACATTTTACCTCTGAAAAACAAACAACACCTTATATGACATTGTACAAAAAAAAAAAACAATAGATAAATGGATTTATTTTTAAAAAATGGATAGCTTTTAAGCATATACTTATAATTTAATGATTAAAAAAATTACTTTGTAAACTGAAAGCATATTAGTGTTTTTTTATTTACAATCTTCAACAATATACATAGTATAATATGTTAATGATAACATTTAAAATTATATTATTTTCAATATTTAATAAACATGGGTGTTGTAGATTTTTGAATTTCACCAATTATGTTGTGAAATATATTATAATAATATACATTAATATAATGTGTAGATATTTATTTGTATAAAAGTGTAGATATAATATAATTAAAAAATGAATAATTTATTTAAAAACAATATAAATGGAGTGTAAAAGAAAAGTGAATAATTACTGATTTATACCATATATTAGTTTTGGAGGGAAAAAAATTGTAAGGATTAACCACAAACTGACACGTGTCACATTTATTTTACTTTATTAGAATATGTAGATTTGTTTAATAGCTAACTTGCATACGATAGGCATAGCCAAGAAATCTATTTTTTTTTCAATTTGCAAATATTATCTATTATTAACTCAGGGCCGTCTTTGAGGCATGGCAGGGTAGTCGACGGCCACATGCCCGACACCCCGCTAGGCCCGAAATTTTTTTTTTCCAAAAAAGATTACATGTATTTTAATAAAAAACGTGTGTATAATCAATGTTTCAACACAATTACATAACTACTAGCTTGGTCTAATGGTAAAGGGGTATGACATCTAACCAAAAGGTTGTGGGTTCTAGTCTTATTTAAATCATAATCAAATAAGCTCATTTATAATTAAATTGTATAAACCCAACAAAATGTTTCTTTTACTTAAGGCCCAAAAAAAAGTTCGCCTTTAACCCAAAATATTTTTCGTCTTTTCGGAGCCGGCCCTGTATTAACCACTAATAAATAATCAAAACAAAATTAAGCAGTTATAAAAAAATATATTACTACTTGGTATAAAAGAATATCATTTGTATAATTGGATACAACTAACATTTTATAATGGATTAAAATTAAGTATTTATAATTTATAGCGGTAGTCCGTGGCAAGTGGGAACCATCAAATGAGCATACTAATCAGGTGATCATTGACAAGATCCACCAAAGGGTTAAGGGTATGTGGCAAATGACATGACGGTATTATAAAGTGTTATGATGAATTTCTTCATGAGGTAGAAGGGACTATTATTTAAGATGATTAAAGGGTGTGTTAACATTTAAAAAAAAAGATTAAATTCATCTATAGTATATTTATATATTATATAGCAGAAGCATATTAGCAGCCAATAAAAGTATTAATCCTTCTATTTTAAATATATTATTTGTGTGTATTAGAAATGTATTCAAAGTAGCATAGAAAAGACAACATTGTGAGCATATTTAAAAACCTAAATCACATCTAATTAGTCAGGTTTTGGGGTTTTGGGTTTCATTAATTTAACTCATTTGATGAATACACGTGTCTATTACGTTCGATAAGTATGCCATGTTCAGGTTTTGCCAAAACTTATTCTTAAACCCGTCGAAAATAAAAATACATATTAAATCAAATAATTTATAAGTTTAACTTGTCAGCTCGTTTATGACCCGTTTGACATGTTTGCAACTTTATTACATGTTTATGACACATCAATTTATCTACGACTTGTTTAACTTGTCTGTTACTTTGTTACAACCCGCCTATAAAAAACAACTCATCTATGACATTTTTAAACTTATTTATAATTCATTAATAATCCGGCAATCGTGTGTTCTGATTACATGATTTAAGTTCTATATTATTTAGGTTTAAGTTGATGTTTTTGACATGAGTATTAACTTAGAACTTCCAATATCACGTGGCTTTCATGAACCGAATCTTAAATTCTCAGTTGAGAGTTTTGTAGGCCCACGTGACACTTGGTGGGTTTCCATCCATCAACTGAACCTGTCTGTCATTTTCTTTTTTGTTTGTTGAAAGTGACTTCAAACAAAATCCAATAATAGAGTATTATTAATAGCTTCGAAATAAAAAAATGCAGTTATGTACTAAAATATTCATTATGTAAGTAATGGTAATTGGTTAATTACATCTTCATGTATTTGGTTTCAGTTTTGAAAATTGTTACGAACCTCGTTCATTAATTAAATGGTCTAAAAAAAAGATAGAAACCAGAATAGAAATCAGATTTTTAGGAGAGACTTTGATTTATCAAATCATAATATTTTCATTCATACCCTAATAGAAATAGGTTGTGGCCATTATATAGCCATACAATTAGTAAATTCTTTACACTACCCACTAACTAAACAAATAACCAACCATTAATCTAATCAAAAGAAAATGCATTGAACCAAAACTACTAGAAACCCATGTTGTGTTCATGTGCATGGACGTGGCACACATCAGAAATCAATTTGATTTGTGAACACTTTTATTTACTAACAAAAGTTCAAAAGCTTGTTAAATACATGCCATATTAAAACCCAATTTTGTCCCTTTCACGTCGTAAGGGGTGAGGTGTTTAGTGTTCTCCTTGCTAGGCGCTAGCACTGCAAGTCCGCCACCTTCTCAGTTGTTGCCATCATTCTCGACTCTTTTTAAGGACTAGATTACTTGAAGATTAATTTTCTTATTTGTATATGTAACGTAAGTGGTATGATTTTTATCGGGCCATATATGAGATTAAATTAACTAAGTACATGTCTACTTGACACTTGACAGTTGGCATGATTGGAGTTGTTTATTTCAATAGTTGAAATTGAACACTAGTCTTAATTGTTAAAGAGAATGAGGGCGTAGTTGAAACTAATATTTTCATCTTTCATTTAGTTTTTTCGTTTCTTAAATTAAAAACAGGGTATTAATTGTGAAGTTGGCTTCCTCTCACAATGATTTCTTGAAGCGTATGGTACAAGCTTTTACAACATGTTTACATGGCTAGAACCTTCTTCACCTTTCCATCTCTCTCCAACGTCATCCACATGATAATTTCAGTGAGAAAGAACAGCGACGAAGGATAACTTATGAAGGATCATAAACTACTTTACAATATTTATGTAGTTACTTGGCAATGGGAATCTAATTGGCTGGAACGGCTTAGGCTAGCAGTGAGGTTGTTTGCCAACTATGCTTATCGACCTGAACATATTTGCAATTGGGTAGATATGGTGCAGCAGCCTTGCTTAAGGGAGTTATTGTATAAAAAAATACTCACAAATAGCTACCTATCTTATCTATGTTATCAGTAACCGTCCTTTGTGGAGAGTGTAGTGTCCTTTGTTCGGTTATAGATGATTGATACACCCGGTTAAACTTGACGTATGCGTTCTTAACAATACATGCTCTCGCTGCAACGCGCGATGGGCACAATTGTAGTTGTATTAATTTCAAAAGGTTTAACTCTAACCTAGGTTTCCTTGACTGAATGATGGCCACCTTCTCTAACCTAGGTTTCCATTACTTTCTCTAACCTAGGAAACCTAGGAAACAAAATCGTAATTTGAGAAAGTATTGACATGAGTTGTTACCATGACTGAACAACGAAGGATAACCTAGGATAACCTATCCGTATGGCTATTTTTTTAACAAACATAAAGTAGTTTTGAAATTTGAATATATTCAGGGTAGGTTGAATCTAAAGTTCATTTTAAAATAAATATTCAAGATGATATACCTAATTAGAACATATTATTATTAGTAGTACTATAGATAAATGATATAATACAATAATTCTTAACGTACCTTAAAGTACAAAAATATATATTCACGAAATTGAATCATGAAATCACATCACAAGATCTTGAAATCATCAATACACACCCAATCATCGAGTCACCGAAAAAAACATATTTGAATCGTTAATCGGTCGATTTTTTACTTTTCTTCACGAAACCCGTTTTGAGCGTATTACGGATTCTTGAGCATTTTTTGTTATTTTGGCTTTTGAGCGTTTCTGTTTTTTGTCCTTGAGTGTTTTGTGTTTGTCTTTGAGCGTTTTGTTTTTGCCTTAAGCCTAATTCATATACATTTTTGTACGTTAAAGATTATCGTATTATTGTACGATAACCTAACTCTAATACTATATATTCAAAGGTCATCTTAATATTGATTTGTGTCATGATTATATCTGGTTATATGACTTTATCTGTTTTGAATATAAAAGATTAATAATTAAAAAAAAAACAAAAGAAAAGAAAAGGCAATATTGCTTTCTTTATAATATGGTTTAAATCTGTGAGAAGTCAGCGACGGGCTTGTAGATATTATGTTGACAAATAAATGAATAATTTCAACGTCTCTGTAGTGGAATGATTTTCTAAGTACAGAAACATGTTCATTTAATGATAACAAAGTTAAAAAAAAAACAGATGTGTAAACTAAAAATGGTAGCGACAAAAAAGGTCCTACCGGGAGTCGAACCCAGGTCGCTGGATTCAAAGTCCAGAGTGCTAACCACTACACCATAGAACCTGTATTGTTTGACTTTTCTATAAGTAAATTAATAACCGTTATTAACATAGAGAACTTTTATTTATATTCCTAGCTTGCATATATACGAGAAAATACAATTATGAGTTATGACATACCTAACATTTTGTTAAGAATTCAAGTTGACTCGGTTAATTCACTAAGGTTCTTATATGATATAAACACCGTCGGTTGTCGGAAAATAAAAAAGGAACCGCCGGTATTCTTCATGGATATTTTGGGAATAAAGGAAGACCGTGGACAAATCCTTGAGTTGGGAGAGGAGAATAGACAAAATGAGGATTTTCCCTTTAAAAAAAGGTAAACATTAACTAACTAAATCATCTGAACTAGTTAAGTTAGTTTATAGACTATTATTTGTGTTTTCGAATGCCTAAGGATGTAACCACACGCTATCATGGATTCTCGAATGAGAAGACAAATCCATGTATGTTAACAAATGTATTAATTTATAGTTTTGTTATACGTTACGTCATTAAACTTAGCAATCTTTTTTACACATGTAACAAGGGTGGAAATTTCTAGGTCCAGGCGTCCAACTATTGCTTTAAACTGAATCATAAATGCACATTTCGGTCATTAGAAATCATAATCAATTGGTGCACAATCGGTGATTCGTTTTTTGTTTGACTGAACTAGTTTTATAAAGAATTTAAAGTTGTGGCCATTTATAGCCTATTAAGCTCAGGAAGCAATGATAAGGCAACACATGTATGCATTGGCGCCCATAGATTTCATACACGACATATTTGAGTCTATTTACGTTCACAAATTTCTGGCAAGCATACAAGTAAATTCAAAGTTTTGAGTAACCATAAAAGTGTTTGGGAGGTTTTCAAATAGGACAAATGACATATAAACGATGAACTGTGAGGTATGTTATGAGCATCAGAGCATGTGAACGTGTATATGTGTAATAGTGTGATTAAAGTTACGAATGATCACATGCGGTTGTATGATTTATAATGGTCTTTTGAAAGTATGTAATAAGGATTTTGAAACGAGTTAAAAGTGTTCCATCAGGATGGTGAATGGAAATATGGTTTATGTGTGTGGTCTTTTAGTTGTTGGGATTGCTTGATACCAAGACAAACGTTACAAGTGGAAAGAATAAAGTAATAAACCATCTGTTTCATGGTCAAAGGCCACCGGTTGACGAGATGTGAGATTGTGACGTACAACGTTGTCCTTAACAATCCATTGGTTTACATGAAAGATCGATGGCAGTGTTCATATGTTGGTTTAACCTTGAAACGTGTCATGGGGTAACGAATGTGACACTCATTTATTAATAAGAATGCTTTTTGAAAGGGATATTGAATTTTAATAATCCGAATTTTTGGCATATTGGCCAAAAATATCTTTTTTTGATTCAAAATAATAAAAAAAAGATATCTAAAAATTGTTCTCTATATATTAGTTATTTAAACCCTACATAATGATGTATAGGATCAGGATCATGAGAGAACCTTTTTGAAATTGAGAACTATGAGAACCATTTTGAACCACAAAAAACCCAAAAATAAAAAAAATCATAAAATAAAATAAAACACAAAAATCATAAAAGTAAAAAAACCAAAATTCTTATTTTATCATCCTGATTTCATAAAAAAAACCCGGTTTAGTTAAATTATATACACATATGTATAATATATATTATACACATATATGTACATTTACATGTTTTTTTGTACACATGTGTATAATTTAAGATAAATGATGCTGTACATATGTGTATATTACGTAACTAAAGATTAAATAAAATTATACATATGTGTATAATACAACGTTTTTTTTTTGTTTTTTTTTCTATTTTTTTTGTTTTTTAATGAAACCGAAATGAAATATAAGAATTTTGGTTTTTTTACTTTTTTATAATTTTTATTATTTTTTGTTTTATGATTTTTTTAAAATATTTTTTTAAAGGTGTTTTTAGTGGTCCAAAATGGTTCTCAAAGTTCTCAATTTGCAAAGAGTTCTCTTAGGATCCTTACCCATGATATATAATATAAGATTGAATTATTTAACAATTCATTAAATATATTTGCCCTATGGACGAATATGCAAGCATACGTTTCATGCTTGTTTGAGTAATAGCAATGAGATTCACTTCTTTCTCTCATTCAAAAACGTGCATGAGACTTTCATCTCACACGACTCCTCAAAGGTCACAAATAAATCTAAGGACCCGTCCATTATTCTTTATTTGGTAACCTTTAGTTTGATCAGAGAAACCACAGAAAATGAATATGCTAATGGATATCTTTAGATCATGAATATTTATTTTTTACCTGTTGATTCAAATGATGGGTTCGTTGGATAAGGTTTGCTACTCGGATTTTTGGTTGAAAAAGTGGATAACCTAGAAATAGATATCAATCCCAACTTAAAAACTTTCCTAGGTTAATCCCAACTTTCACCCTATTGGCATTCATCGGGCCTTTACCTAACGGATTCTAACTCAGTTAGTTTTAGGGCAAAAAATGTCATTTCTCCAAGTTTGCAGGACAAATGAAAAAAGTAATTAAACTTCAAAACCAACGCCATCTCCACCGCCACCATCGTCCCACCACCGCTGCCACCGCCACCGCCATCGTCCCGCTACCGTCGCCGCCTATGCCGCAGCAACCACTACCGCCATCGTCCCGCCACCACCAGGAAGATTATAGGTTTATGAAGGGAGAGTTTGAAAATTTATATTATTATTAATTAATATATAGTGGTGGTGGGCGACGGTGGCAGTGATGGTGGTGGATGTACAATGGCGACGGAGGCAACGTTGGCGATAGTGGCGGTTGGTTTTGAGTTTAAATAAGTTTTTATATGTTTCCGAAACTTAGAGAAATGACATTTTTTGCCATAAAAATAACTGGGTTAGTCTCTGTTAAACAAAGACTTGCTAAAGGCTAAAAGGGTAAAAGCTATGATTAAGCTAGAGCATTTCTTTGATTGGGATTAATATCGCCCGTTAGGTAAAGGCTCGATGAAGGATAATATGGGGGAAGTTGAACCATAAAATTGTCTTTTCAAATTACGTAATAACGATTCTTGTGAATGTTTAAAAGTCAATTGTGAATATCTATAAACGTATTATGATACTATAGGGCCATATTTGAATAGTGAGTAATATTTGAAATACTGTTTTGCAATTTATCATCATCATCATCTTTCTTCCGACCACCGATTGGTAACCGACCCAGTCTCCGGCGACATGGGCGCCTGTAAAGTCCTCCTGTGCCGGTACTCTCGGTGTTTTCTGGAGTTGACTACAACACGCAGCAGCATTCACACCTGTACTCCTCCTACTCACCTTCTCTCTCGCACTCCAGGTAAATATGCCTAATTCATCTCCATTATATCAATCCTTCTACATATATAATCATTTCATTTATATAATTATTATTATTCTATTTGTGTCCGTCCGTACACATGTAAACATTTCAATTCAAATCCCTAGGGTTTAAGCTTCAATCCTACCGTCACTCTCACTCCTCAAGATCATTCAGCTCCGTTCAACATGCCGTTGCCGTCAACGACAGTTGTGTATATCCCGAAGAAGACGAAATTAAACAACCTAAACCTACTGTTGGAGATTTGATTTGGAGAAACTCAAACGACGACGTTTCAAGTTTCATGAAGATGGAGCGGACGACCGAGCCTCAATCCAACACTTCGGTTTCCGTATCTCGATAAGTTTAAAACTGGAGACACGTTTTTGAGTAGCCAAGAGGTGTTGGACGCAGTCGAGCCTTCGTTGATGGACCTTCGGAAGGAGAGGTTTAGGAATGTTGTGAATAACCGGACCTACAATGTGTGTTTGGTGGTGGGATGTTTGTCGGATGCTGGGAATGTTTCGGCTGTCTTTCGTTCGGCGGATGCGTTGGGGTTTCAGTCGGTTCATGTGATTTCGCTAGACTGCAGCAAAAGGTGTTAACCTGATCTGAGGTGACTTTAACTTTTGATTTTGTGCATATTGATTGGATTCATCATATACCATGAATCGGTTGTTGTGAATTACGAATGTTGATTGTGTAATTTGTGTTGATCAGTTTGATGAACGAAGTGTTAATCGCTTGATTTGAATATTTAGGTATAGAGAGCATCGTCATGTTAGTATGGGAGCGGAGAAGTGGCTGGACATTGAGCTTTGGGATAACACTGAAAAGTGCTTTGAAGTTTTGAAGTCACGTGGTTATCGCATTGCTACACTTTTGAAGTCATGTCGGGATGGAGACGGTACATATTATTTATATGAAACACTTTTGCAGACTTTTAGTGTTGAATTATGGTGAATATATGTGTGACCTATCGACAATGTTCAGGTTTCTGTTTATGATATGGATTGGTCGTGTCCCACTGCTATAGTCGTTGGAAATGAGGGCAGGTAAACAATTGATGTGTTTGTTAAAGATTATTATTAGATATGTTGAGCATTACTGTAATGATTGTTATCACAGGGGGATTAGTGAAGAAGCTTTGAAATTGTCAGATATGCATTGTAGTATTCCAATGAAAGGAATGGTGGACTCGTTCAACGTCTGTTGCTTCTGGGATCCTCATGCACCATGCGGTCTGCGATAGAACTAGAAGGCTGGTAAGAATCTTGAGAAGTTTAAACTTGATTTAGCACATTGATATCTTGATTGTTACATGTTACATATTCTGGTGGTTTTGATGATTTATTATATATGAAGGGTGGTCATGGTGATCTAACTTCAGAAGAAAAGCAAATATTACTTGCTGAGTTTTCTCTACGACATAGCAGGAGTTCAATCAGCATTGCTCATGAGTATGCCAAGCGAAAGGTCACAGCTTTACCCAAGCTTTAAGAATATCATTTGGATAATTGTCAAACTGTACGCTATTTTTGAGCTTCTTGTTGAATTTTGTAGCTTGAAATTGTGATCGAATGTACCTTTTTGTGACCCAGTATATATCAAAGAAAACACATTATTTATTCCCTTTAAGACCAAACTTAGTCATAACTTCTGTAACATAAATTAAACGTTTTACAACTCGATTAGACTAATAAATACAAAACGGGTATACAAATGTTTTACGACTTGATTATACTATTAAATATAATAAAGAGATAAAATTCAAAAAAATGCTATCTCATCAATGAGGGGCATCGTACCATCTGGTGTTTGAATCAAAGATTTAGAGCTGCTTTGCATACTCATATCTTCATCACATTGCTTTCTTTCTTGTGACTTCACAAATTATTCGATTTTGTGCTTAAGTTCCGTCAGCATATTGGGTGTAAGATGTGATCGATTGAAAGGATCCGTCTGCAATTTAATAAAAACATTACAAAAACAACATTAGAAATTGTAACAATTAATGAGATAATGTTCTGTATAAACAAGCATAAAGATAAATGTTACTGCATCGCTGAGAAGATGCCTCTGAATCACTGCTGATTCTTGAAGACGGTAAGATGACTGGATCTTTCATCAGTGTGTAGTGCAGTTTCAACATTTACAACACCCATAAGACGATCTTGAATTATAAAACTTGTTATACATCAAACATTGTAATTACAAAATCAAATTACCTGGATTGGATCAAGGAATTCATCTGGAATGTCTCCAAGAATAGCTTCAGCGTCCATGGCTTCGAATGCTGCAGCCTTAGCCTTTTTACCAAGATCATCAAAAGCTTGTATCAGTCTTGGATCCTCATCGATTCTTCTAAGAACATTTGCAGCTTCCGTGAATAACTGCACGCCATCCATAATTATTGCATATGAAGCAGCTTCCGTAAGGACCGTAACGAACCTAGCAAATAACGAAACTATTTTTTATGTTTACTTTTGGTACGATAACGAACCTAATCGTTACCAACCGAATGTGTGTCGACTCACCGTTGCAACGCCCGTGTTTGTTTTGTTTTTTGTTTTAAATATGTCAATTTTTCGTAATTATTTTTTGGGTTTAGTTCCAGTGTCGTGGCGAACCTATAGATACTGACCGAATTTTTGTCACAACGCGTGTAATTTGCCAACCGAATAAACGACGTTTTACTTATATTATTTTTCGTATCATAAGCTATACGTTTACTAATTTATTTTTCGATCAGATACCGACCACATATGTTCCGCTTTGATCATAAGTTGTACGTGTGCTAACAATTTTTTGGGCGTTTTCGATTTAGTGTAGGTGTCGTGACGAACTTAACCGATATCGATCGAATTTGCGTCAAGCTGCCGCCGCAACGCGACGAGTTTCAAACCTAGTTAATATGAAATACCAAATCATAGATTATGTTTTTCATCTATATAATTATTATTTTCTCTTTAGAACGCTAACTCACACACTCATTAATTATCAAGATATTCGAACCCTCAGCACTTGAAAGGAACACTAGTATGTGTACACATTGATATCACCATGTTAGAAGCTCTTTTATTTATATAATTACTTCAGTTTTTTCTTAAGCGAAATATTTTCTTTTGATACCTTTTTATGTAATTTTTAAAATTTATGTTTTATGTATTTCATTCATAACTTTAATGTTTATGATTGCTTTTGTGTATTCTAATTCTCTGACCAATTGACAATATTTCACCAAGTACGGTATTTGACCACTGTTATTACACATTGTCTAGTTCTAAACAATCTGAAGAGGTAGGTTCCCGCAAAGCCCAGTTGAACCCACAACTCACCTTGAAGAGGTACGTCTACGCAAAGATCAACTGGATCCGCAGAACCCACCATGCTCAGAGAGATGAAGACCTTACACGCAGTAAACCAGCTGTTCCCGCAGGAAAGCCTCCCTTGGTACAGTACCCTTCCTGTCCCCGCAGCTGTGGGTACAAGCCAAGAAGGAAGGCTACCCGCACTAACAGCAAGGCTACACGCATAAGGCACTAACTCTTATACTCCAGTAATGTCACCTGAAGAAGGAATGAGCAGGGCGGGAATATTCCCGCCCAAAAGAGCCAGTCCGTACGCTTCTAGAAGATCTTTTGTACTATACCTACCAAGGTATGGACAAATAGACAAGATCTGACAAAAGCAACCCATGAACCAATCACAGGGTGACAGCTCACTGACAATAGTACGAGGAGGAGCACGCTCCAGTACAAAATGTCACTATCAGCCGCTGCCTACCCACCAACTCCCATCGTGGCACGAACGTAGCCCATAGTTGATGGAAAAGGAATATTATATACTGCTGTCCGTACCTGCTTGGAAACCTACCTTCGGCTATAAATACTCCAACACCCTGGAACGGTATCATCATCTTCTCTCTAGCTATTTCTCTCTATATACACTTATATTTAGAGCAACATAGTCTGATTCTCACGCCGGAGGGTGGTCACAAGGAGGAACCCCCCCTTCTCAGTGACGAGCTTACGGTGTCTGTTTTGCAGGCTGAGAAGAATAGCCATCTTTGCTGGACCTAACCCTCATGGGAAACATCTACTTAACCCTAAGATTATCCTTAATCTGTCGGGGTCACTTAGTGTTTCTTCATTGGCGCCATCCGTGCATTAAGCTAGAACTCTTCTTTTTCTCAGTTTTTTCAAACTTCTGGAAAGATGGTTAAGGTTACTCCGATGCCAAAGCCACCGGGTAACCAAGAAACTCCGGTAACCACAACCCCAGCTACTGGGGGGAACACCGGTGAATACACGATTGTTACGAACACTACCCCGGTTACCCAAGCCGGGGCAAGTGAAGTAAACAATCCTCTCTTGGGATTCATTGATACCCAGTTGGGGAAACAACAGACGAGACTTCCCCGACAAACACCAGAACAAGTTAAAGCTTGGGCGGAAGCACGTCAGAAAGAATTCCAAGCCGAATTGGACGAACGTTTACGTTCATTCCAACAGACCAATGACAAATTCGGAAGCACTCGACAACAGCTCAACATGAGCAATGATTGCGAGTATGTGGATGATGATGATTGGGAAGAGTCTGACAGTGACGCAAACCCACGTCATAAGGCGAAAGGGAAGCGTAAAGAAGCAGACTTCCACTCAAGAAGAAATTTCGAAGAAACTTTCAAACCAAAGAACACGGGGGGAAACCCACGTGACTTCTCCAAAACTTTCAGCCCAACTGTTGTGAATGCGGGAACGTCCAAATTTGCAAGGGACATTGCGGAAGCAATCGCTCCAAAGAGTGCCAAACAGATGTCCAACATAGGCACTTACGATGGCATATCTGACCCGGACGATCACATGAACAGATTTATAGCGAGGGCAACCGTCAGTAATTGGACGGAACCCACATGGTGTTACATGTTCCAAATGACGCTCGTCGGGGCAGCCAGAGCGTGGTTTGATCGTCTACCGGTCCACCACATCTACGATTGGGCAGACTTCCAGCACAAATTCAGCCAGCACTTCAGTCAACAAAGAAAATATACTGAAGAGCAATGGACGATCCTCAACTGCATCCGAGAAGAAGACGAATCTTTGCTAGACTTCATCACTCGCTTCAACTCTAAGAAGCTAAGTCTGGGCACTATTAGCGAAGATTTGTTCGCGCCGCTTTCATCCAGGGCGCTGAGTACCCAGAGCTCATCCGCACGTTGACAGGTAAAGACGGCATGCCACTCACGTGGGATGCCATCATGACGGCAGCTAAACGTTTTGCCGAAACGGAGAAGCAACTGGGTAGAAATCTTCCCCAGAGCACAAACCTCTACACTCAGAGAACAAGAGAAAATAACGTCCGTACCGCCCGACAAAACAAAAAGAGGAAGCTTGGTATTTGGCAGTCAATGGTAAACTTTGACACCTCATCCAGCTCTCGCCCTCTCTTAGGCGGAAGGGACAACAGGCAGTCGTCGAACCGGAATCCCAGATGGACGCCACTCACCAAAAGCGTCACCGAGATATTTGCCACCGAGAGGCTCCCATGGCCAAAGGCTCCAATAATCCGACAGCGTCAAAACGCTGATCAGAGCAAATCCTGTGACTTCCACGGGACAAAAGGCCATACCACGGAGGAATGCACATCCTTGAAGGATGTCGTCGAAACATTCGTCAAAGATGGGAAACTCACACACCTCGTGGCGTCAATCAGGAACGGAGGGAGGAAAGACAATCGGTACAAGGGCAATGGACGGAAGCCCGTCGACATCAGCATTCACATGGTTCACGGCAACGTCAGAGAAAGAAAACGACGAACAACAGAGCCAAGTGCGTGGAAGGAAGCAGAAGTGCGCTTCCCGCGTGTGCCAGGGGGGCCCAACAAAGAAGGCCCCATAGTCATCAAAAGCCAGCTGGGGCACTACATCACCTCCCGCACCCTTGCTGATAATGGCGCTTCATCAACGGTCATGTATAGGCAGTTCTTTGACAAGCTAGACGACGAAGACAAAGAACGCCTAGAAACAGTTTACGCCTCGATGGATGGGTTCGACGGCAGCACAAACACCCCCTTGGGAATCCTATCTTTCCCCGTCACTCTCACGGACGGGAAGTACTCCCGCACAGAAGACGTGGACTTCGTTGTAATGAGGAAGCCACACCACACATACGACATTCTCTTCGGGAGAGATGGGATGGAAAGATTTAATGCCGTGGTGTCTTCGGTCCATGGTATGATGGGATGGCCAACAGCTGAGGGCGTCGCTATGATCACGGGCATTCCCCAGGTATGCATCGCATCTGTCTCATCTAAACCCAAACCAAAAATGGCTAAACCAACCACCTCTGAGCCAGAAGAATGGGCCTTCAATGACAAATACCCTGACCAGGCCGTTACCATTGGCCCAACGATCAGTAATCCCACACGCACCTTACTCAAACGCTTGTTGCAAAAAAATGCCGACATCTTCGCGTGGACACCAGCTGACATGACTGGTGTACCTCGAAGTAAGGCTGAGCATAAGCTCAAGTGTGACCCGGCGTTTGCGCTAGTCATACAAAAGCGTCGCGTAATGGGTACTGAGCAGGCTAACGCGTGTAGAACCCAAGTCAAGGAACTCCTTGACGCATGCATCGTACGCGTTAGTAAATATCAAACATGGGTTGCAAATCCCGTCATGGTACCAAAATCCAACAAACAATGGCGCATGTGCATAGATTTTAAAGGCCTAAACAAAGCATGCCCCAAGGATTGTTACCCGTTACCCTAAATTGACCTTAAGGTAGATTTATTAGCACCGTTTCGCCTTAAATGCTTCCTTGATGCGTATAAAGGGTACCATCAAATCCACATGGCTGTTGACGATCAGGATAAAACCGCATTTCGGACGCCCGATGGCACATTTTGTTACCAAATGATGCCATTCGGACTAAAGAATGCCGGATCAACATACCAACGCCTGATGGAAAAAGAGTTTCATGCCCAAATCGGGAGGAACTTGGAAGTTTACATGGATGACTTGGTCATCAAAAGCCTCGAGCCAGAGGCGATGTTGAAAGACATCGAAGAAACTTTCAACACGCTCAGAAAGATAAACATGAAGCTCAACCCGAGCAAGTGTTCCTTTGGGATGGAAGATGGGAAGTTCTTAGGTGTCATCGTCACCAAAGATGGCTTCAGAGCGAACCCTGAAAAGGTTGAAGCCATTATGAAAATGGAATCACCTACTACCATCAAACTGGCTCAGATACTGAATGGACGACTAGTCGCACTTAACCGCTTTTTGGCAAACCATGCGGATAGGTCGTACCCATTCGTGTCAACATTGAGAAATTGTTTGAAGAAAACGCACTTCCGCTGGACACCAGAAGCGGAAGCAGCCTTTCAAGAGATTCGGTCACGCTTGATCGAACTCCCAACACTCACAGCACCAGAAGTGGGGGAGGAATTAATTCTCTACCTCTCCACCACAGACAGAGCAACAGGGGCAGTCTTACTAGTAGAACGAAAGGGCATCCATATGCCCATCTACTATGTAAGCCACGTCTTAACAGACGTGGAAACCCGGTACTCCACCCTGGAAAAATTAGTCTTAGCGCTTGTACAGGCTTCACGCAGGCTAAGACGATATTTCCAAGGCCACCCAATCACCATTCTCACCAACTTCAAACTTGCAAACGTTCTAGGTAAACCCGAGTTGTCAGGGCGCCTAGCCAAATGGGCAATTGAGTTGGGAGAATACGCGATAAAGTACAAGCCAAGACCAGCCATAAAAGGCCAGGTCTTGGCCGACTTTATTGCAGAAGTCCCCGCTTCGCGGGAAAAAGAGTGCCAGGAAGAGGCTCAACCCTCTCCAGCACAAGACATTAACGATGTCTGGCGACTCTATACTGATGGAGCAGCCAACAACGATGGTTCAGGCGCAGGGTTGAAACTAACTAACCCAGCAGGCCAAGAATACACTTACGCTATTCGGCTGGATTTCCCAAGTACGAATAACGAAGCGGAGTATGAAACATTCTTGGCCGGATTAAGAATTGCGCGTAAGATAGGGGTGAAAAACTTGGAAGCCCACGTGGATTCCATGCTAGTAGCCAACCAGATAAACGGGACGTACACGGCCGTGAACGACACAATGGCCCTGTACCTCGCACAAGCAAAAACCCTTATGCGCGATTTCAACGATTGCAAAGTTGTGCACATCAAGCGAAGCGAAAACAAATCTGCGGATGCGCTAAGCAAGCTTGCATCGTTAGCCTTCACCCACTTGGGAAAGGACATCCGCGTTGAACTTCTTGGAGCACCATCAGTCCTGCACAAGGAAATTTGTGTCATCCAAACCGGCATGGAAACATGGATGACACCAATCATAAATTACCTTGCGACGGGTGTACCACCAGAGTCAAAGACACAGGCAAGAAAGATACGCTGTAAATTACTGAACTATCAACTTGTTGATGACATACTTTACAGGCGTAATTTTCTTGGCCCACTCCTCAGATGCGTTGACGACCAAGATGCCGACTACCTCCTAAGGGAAGTACACGAAGGCATCTGTGGAGTCCACGCAGGTCCACGCGCAGTTGTAGCTAAGCTAAACAACGCGGGATACTTTTGGCCGGGGATGCACACGGATGCGCTGGCCTACATCAGAAAATGTAGGTCCTGCCAGCTCTACGCACCCAACACGCATCGCCCGAAGAACGAAATCATTCCAGTCACTTCTTCATGGCCATTCCAGAAGTGGGCCATCGATGTTACAGGCCCATTTCCCACAGCAGCAGGGAACGTTCAGTTCCTAGTGGTAGCCATCGATTACTTCACCAAGTGGATAGAAGCAAAACCCCTAGCCCAAACAACCGCAAAACATATAAAAAAATTTATTTGGGAATTTATTATTTGTCGTTTTGGACTTCCACAGAATTTGGTGAGCGATAACGGCACCAATTTTGCTGACCAGAAGCTACAAAAGTGGCTGAAAGAGCTTCAAATCACCCACACCTTTACCTCAGTGGCACACCCGCAGGGTAATGGTGAGGTGGAAAGAGCAAACAAGAGCATCGTCGACGGCATAAAGAAAAGACTCTTGGAGCATAGATCCGGCTGGGTGGACGAAGTTCCACATGTCTTTTGGACAAATAGAACGCTGAAAAAAGCAAGCACGGGCGAAACCCCATTCAGCCTCACCTATGGAACTGAAGCCATGGTTCCAATCGAGATTGGTCTACCCTCACCAAGAGTCATAACTCAACCAGAAGACAATGATGCGGAAAGACGGTTAGACCTTATGCTGACCGAAGAGCGCAGAGACTTAGCCGCAGCGCGTGAAGAGAACTACAAGCGGAAAATGAAAAAGTACTACAACACGCGGGTGAAACTCTGCAACTTCAATGTTGGAGACTACATACTGCGTAACAACGAGGCTTCGAACCAGGAGCGCCCAGGAAAGCTGGCCCCGGTCTGGGAAGGGCCATACATTATTAAAGAAGTTCTGGGAAAGGGCGCATACCGGCTCGAAAGGCTCGATGGCACCCCCATCCCAAGAACATGGAATGGAGCTCAATTACGCAGATGCTACATGTAGATCAATTCCAAACTTGTAACGAACAGGCCTAGAGCCACTTCTAATGGAAATGATTCTCCTTATCACATTGATGCTGATAGCCTTACCTTTATACTTATGATCTGACCACACTGATATGCCGGTATTCACCGCATAAATAAGTGAGGGAGGAAGTAAGTCGTTGCGTGTGGAAAGCGGCACAACCCGCATAAACACAAATATACAGTAAAAATTTCTAAGGAAAAGATGAGGAAAACCTTCACGCAGATCAGACATAGATGAAGTTTGGTCATCCTACTAAGTGAAAGTGACGGTCCTACCCGCACAATCATGATAGAGGAAACAGAACATTAACCTATTATCTGACACGTGTCGAAAGGTTAACTTATTCAAGACACTTAGAAAATTGCTAAGTTAAATAAAAATATGCATGAGCAAATCATATAATGTTTATAAGGCAAGGCATTAACAAAACATTTATATTCACGATAAAAGCTGTTCAAACATTACAAAATGGCTAGGTATCTACCCGCCTACAAAAAGTACAAATCTATCCTAACGGCTGGGAGGAATCTCAAGATTCAGGCTTCGGGACCACTCCCTCCAAACCCACTTGAACCCGCACCATCAGTTGGCTGCGGCTGTTCAAGGAAAGCTTTGAGAACAGCTAGCCCGTCATCATCAGCAGCAACTTCATTCACCTTTTCCACGACCGATGAGAGAAAGCAGCATACTGGTTCACAGCTTGGTCATAGGCAGCCTCAGTATCAACATCGTGTAGAGGAAATCTGGAAGGCGAGATGCATTTCTCTGCAAATCCTAGGCCAAGTAAGAAACCAGTTTTCTCTCCATCCTCATGAGAAGCGTTGAGGGCTGTGCTCATGGCATCATCATAGGATGTGTTCGCAAAAATCCGATGCACAACCTAAAAAAAAAAAAAAAAAAAATTCTAAGTATAAAAAGCAAAAAGAGCAAAAAGCAAAGAATAATGGAGCTATGCGTACATGCGGCAACGCTTCTCGTAGAAGCCAATCCTTATTGGACAAAGCCTTTTGAAGGGTAGCTTGAGCTTGATCGCGTGCGCGTTCGGCCTCATTCTTATTTAAGTTGGCAAGCGACACTTCCTTGGCAGCAGCCTCCTCAACGCCTTTAAGCTTGCGCTCAGTGCGATCAAGCACACCACTCTGATCCAAGAGCTCCTGTAGCTTCTTGGCGTCCTCCAAAGCCAAAGCCTCATGAGCCTGCTGAAGCTTCTCCAGTTTAGCTTTCAGTTCTTCATTTTCAGCGCGTAGAGGCTCAGCAACAGCTTCAGCTTTTGTGGCCCTTTCAGTCGCATTACGCGCAGTTTCCTTAGCCAACCTAAGCTGTTCATTAACAACTTGGGAAGCATTGGAACGGGCCTCATGCCTAGCTTGCATTTCGGCCTCAAGGTCCTTGAAGGCCTTTTCTCTCTCAGTGACGGCGGCGGCAAGCTACGCGCAGTCCTTAACTACGCGCAGTCCATGACGGCGGCGGCAAGCTACGTGCCTCCCCCAATGCACTACTTGGAGCGGCATGGCGCATCCAATCGACGCAGTCTGCAGCCGTCCTGAGAGTTGTTCCTCGGCGGATATTCCACCTTGGAGCATAAACCTCATTGGAATCCGAAACTGCGAAAACAGAATACAGTTAGGAAAAAATGACAAGGATGGATAACAGGCCAAAGTAACCCCACGCACCTGTAGGGTCGATAACAGGCCGATAGCCGCTAAACCCATCACCCGAACCTAAAGGATATCCATCCAAGAGGTCAAGGAGATGGGAAGGAGGCAAAGATCGGACCCCCTCATCAACAGAAGTAAGTCTAGAGGTCCCAACTCTAAACATACCTGAAGAACCGGCCAAGGACGAAGTAGTTGTTGACGCCGACTGTGACACCGTAGAAGCCACAGAGGTAGAGACCATCGGAGATGAACTCATTTGAGATGAACTCATGACCGTTGCAGTCGCTGCAGATGAGCTCATCGCAGATGAGCTCATGGAGAAAGTCACCGCCGGTCCGGTGAATGACGTGGTAAAAATGGCACTGACGGCTGGCGAAGAAGTTGAACTACTCAACGCAGCAACGAAAGTAGACGGCATCGTCGGCACAGCAGCCATGACAGACGACGTCATCACCGGAACAGTTGCTTCAACAGTAGAAGCAACAGAAACAGGCGCAGCCGCCTGGGTCATCGCCTCGGATAGGTTGACCAAACCTATCGTCGTGGGTCCTGAACCAACTCCTCCCGCACCACTCGCAAAAACAGATAAGTCTACTTCTGCATAAAAGAAAAACCTTAAGATATCAAAAACAAAGGCGGAAGGAGATGCGGAAAAGGTACACAAAAAGTACACTTACTGGTTTTCTTGATCTTGAAATCTCTGATAGGCGGAGAGGGACCCGATGAAACTGGCCTCTTCACGCCAGTTACCTTCGCAACACTTGGCGGCTCGGAAGTGACAGCCGTTGTCTCAACCTCTGATACAATGGTCTCGTCACCACCACCAAGGTTTCTCGCCGCCTCCTCACTCTCAGTCTCGGAATCAGACTGATCCCCCAAGTCAACGAAGGGAGCAACCTTCGTTTTGCCCTTCACGCTAGCCGCCTTCTTTTTCCTTACAATAAAAGGCCCATCTGCGGATCCCTAATCAGAGGATGACAAGATCAGAGGAATTCCAGCAGAAGTTTGAGCATGAAGAGGACGAGGATTAAAGAACTCATTACCTGGCCGAGTGGCGCTTAAAATCTCATGGCCTGACGGGTATACCTCTACGAACCTATCCGCAGTTTTCTCCAAAACGGGCAACTCGTTCTCATCGAGATCACGAGTACCCAACCGCGCTGGACCACCAGTCTCCCGCGGGTGCAAAAGCGACTGTAAGTCGTTCCCTTCTGAAATAAAAAGGATAACAATGTTAGAAGGACAACCCTAAACCAATACAAAAGACGGGGCATACCATAAGGAATATAGTTCAAACCGTATTTAAGAACGATGGGTATTTGCGGCGTCCCAGACCCGGCGTCCTTCCATAGGCGACTCATCCCAAGCATAACCATCCCAGATTCCGCGAAGCGATAAACAGGAGTCTGAATCTGGGAAATCTTGGTGAACCACTCCGTCTCCTGGTAATTGGAAGCCGGAAGATTAGGAAGTGCCCTCCCATTCTTGAACGACATCACGATGGGAACGACACGAGCGGAAAGGTAGATAAACTCATGTTTCCAAGAGCGAAGACTACGCTCAGTAGTACAGATCTTCAAACCCTTGATCCGAGTGACAAGGGTATACCAACCCTGGACGCACCTCCAGGTATAGAAGGTCATCAGGCGGTCGACTCAAGGCTCGATATCCAAAATACGGCACACCCATTCGAAATGGCGAACTTTAGCAATTGCCATTGGGTGCACCTCTATCAAATGAACACCGTGTTTCTCCAAAACACGGTATACGAACTTCGTTAATGGGAATCTTAGATTCCCATATATGAAGAACGAAGCGTAAACCCCTATCTTGCCCTTAGGGGCGTCGTATACCGTCTGGTTGGCCTCCGGAAACTCCGGCTCATAGGGCTCCAACATGAATTTCTTGACGATGTAATGGTATACATCGACAAAAAGAGTACACTGACACTCGCCAGCAGTACTCTTATCGTCCTTATCGGACGTTGACGTCGGGTTCTCAGGGAAAACGTCGGACTCTTCGACGTTAACCTCTGGGTCATGAGAAGAAGACATTTTTTAAATGTTAAGGATGAAAGAAAGCGGTTTCAGGAGAATGCTCGCCGGAAAAGATGAGAATTCGCCGGAAATCGCTTAAAAGAAAAAGAAGAGTGAAGTTAAGGTAATGGACGAAATACACCCTCTCCACCTTATATACTCATTGCAATGAATGCGATGAATTTAATGCGGATGAGAGAGAGCGTAGGAGCAATGACACGGCGACACGTGGATAAAGCAAGCTGGCAACAGATGTCAAAAGGGAGCGTGCCATAAAACTCGCGCCCACGCGCCTGAAAAAGCGTTCAGATTGACCGCATGCTGTCACATCGTCACAACTTCCTGAACATCCTGAAACCGTCAGAAGACGCCAACGTCCTCTCAGCCGTTTGGACTGTCCTTATCCTTTCACCAACCCTCCGAATTTTAAAAAGATTCAAAAATAAGAGGGAATATACCCCCTTACCTTGGAAAGCAAGAAACCATAAGACAAGTGCGGGTACAGTGTCAAGGCGAAACCCTTCACATACTTAGCACTTGCAGGGAATTGAAGCCAAGAAGATCGATCCTATGGGCCATACTTGCGGAAAGAGAAATAACACCCCCGCATGGCTGGAACGTTGAGAACTAGATTGTTTGAAGCTTCAAGGTGGAATTGGTTGTTTAACATAACTGATCACTATGTCTAAAACTACCAAAACCTCGTGGAGAATCTACACAAGTGAAACTCAACGCTCCCGACTTGCGAAGAGGTTACACACCTACCCGCATCATACCCAAAGATCAGGCAGAAAAGTCGGGAATTTTCTGCAAGTGACATTAGGAAAACTACGGGAAGAATCCCCACGGAGAACCTTAAAAAACGAAAACCCCTTTTAAAAGCCCCTTGCTTAAAGTCCAAAAGTTCCCCTCACTTATTAACAATTCATGAGAAGAACAATGGACTGGGGGGACTTGAAGAGGTAGGTTCCCGCAAAGCCCAGTTGGACCCACAACTCACCTTGAAGAGGTACGTCTACGCAAAGACCAACTGGATCCGCAGAACCCACCATGCTCAGAGAGATGAAGACCTTACACGCAGTAAGCCAGCTGTTCCCGCAGGAAAGCCTCCCTTGGTACAGTACCCTGCCTGTCCCCGAAGCTGTGGGTACAAGCCAAGAAGGAAGGCTACCCGCACTAACAGTAAGGCTACACGCATAAGGCACTAACTCTTATACTTCAGTAATGTCACCTGAAGAAGGAATGAGCAGGGCGGGAATATTCCCGCCCAAAAGAGCCAGTCCGTACGCTTCTAGAAGATCTTTTGTACTATACCTACCAAGGTATGGACAAATAGACAAGATCTGACAAAAGCAACCCATGAACCAATCACAGGGTGACAGCTCACTGACAATAGTACGAGGAGGAGCACGCTCCAGTACAAAATGTCACTATCAGCCGCTGCCTACCCACCAACTCCCATCGTGGCACGAATGTAGCCCATAGTTGGTGGAAAAGGAATATTATATACAGCTGGCCGTACCTGCTTGGAAACCTACCTTCGGCTATAAATACTCCAACACCCTGGAACGGTATCATCATCTTCTCTCTAGCTATTTCTCTCTATATACACTTATATTTAGAGCAACCTAGTCTGATTCTCACGCCGGAGGGCGGTCACAAGGAGGAACCCCTCCTTCTCAGTGACGAGCTTACGGTGTCTGTTTTGCAGGTTGAGAAGAATAGCCATTTTTGCTGGACCTAACCCTCGTGGGAAACATCTACTTAACCCCAAGGTTATCATTAATCTGTCGGGGTCACTTAGTGTTTCTTCACAATCTCTTACCATATGGCTTGTAGTTTTTCGAAAGTTTGAATCATTTTCCTTAACGGGCATGTGGTTTTTTGCTAGTTTGATTCCTTTTCCTTAACATGCATAATGCATGTGTTTTTGCATGTTTGGTTCGTGTTCCTTAACAGTCATCTAGATTTTACAGGGCCAGGGATCGTTTGCTTGGCTTGATTATCAATATCTCAAGTCAGCCTTGACATGATAGACAAATCAACCCTAAACAATGTGTTTATTAATCGGTTAGACATGACTCCCCAAATCCCAACTATTTTAATGTTAATCTTAAACAATGACTAACAAATTTTTATGCAAGCATTCTCATCTCTAGCACATGAAAAAGATCTTCAAAAGATGTCGAAAGATTCAAGTCAAAACCAATGCATCTGTTTTACTGCAACCACCCCAAAGACATATAACTGCCATTACACATTGAGCTTGCATTTGCTTCCAATCAACCTTTTATACCATTACTAATATAACTAACAAATCATCTTTTTCATTTGTATCCATCTACAACCAATACAATAGTTCAAGAGAGAGTATCACGTTTAATAAGAATATGTAACAATCTTGGACTAAAAAAAAGTTGAAAACACAGCCCGTTTGAACATATGCCCATCTTACAGTCGTTGCAAAACCAGTAGTCCACACTCAACTACCTGTTCAAGAAACATCAACCACAATAACATAATCAGCTTTGAATATTTGGCAAAAACTGATTCTTATTATCTGACAATCGAGAGTCAAAATGATTATAATTGATATAAAATGTGTAGCTAATTAGTAAAAAGTTTACCTGAATGAACTGTTAGTATATCAAATCAATCAAATTCCGACGGCTCTTCTGAATCAGACAAGGGCAAAAGCGTACAAACACCAAGAACGTGTCCATTAAGGCACACATAATATTCAATACAATCTTCATATGCACCCAATCGACAGCTGGCACTTTGTGGGATCATCTTAGCCTGCAGCATACTCCACAACTTCCCTTTGCAATAAGGGCAAAACTCTGTAGGGTGAAATTTAGCACCCCTTCTTATAAGCATCTTACGCACCTTCGATGTGGCAAATGACTTAAATACCCCTCTAAAAAAACCCACATCACCGTCTTCTCCTTGGTCTAAATGCTCACACGGGTCAGATACATACAAAACATCAGACCGACAGTTTGGTAACAGAAAGCTTTTCCCAGAAGTTCTAGAAAACCGAGTCCTGTAAGCAAAGTGACCAGGAATGTAAATCTTGTTAAACAGACCGTCTTTTTTGCAGCCCGAACAGTATATAAGAAGCTTCCCGAGTGCACTCCAATTTCCATCAACACTGTGGCTACCACTTGATTGAAGATCTTGCATCATTTTGGGGGCCCGTGTTCTACAAAACTCCTTCCAGAGAACTCGCTTCACAATATCATCAAACCATTTGCAGACACAGGAAAGTGCAGCAATTATTTTGGGATTCCAGTTTAAGTGTTGAAGAAGTAGAAAGATTACATCTTCACTTAAATGCCCTTTTGTGCACATACAGCTTGCAGAGTGTATGCATCGGTAGTGTTTGGTTATAATCATTGTCTGCACATGGTGAATAGTTGAGATACCATAAAACAATTAGATAATATAAACATATAACCTACCAGCAGAGTAAACAATATTCATCTATTGGTTTACAACAATAGATGAAACATATCCACATATATTTACACTCAAGTCACAAACATAATGCAATAATACAACAAATATTCAACAATGTTTGGTTCTGTATCGGTTAATTTAAAGCTCTGTTATAGACAGTTGCAGCATTAATTTAAATTTGAAACACATAATTATACAAGGTTCGGTTCAGTTTCAGTTAAAGTAGACAAACGAAGACACATTAACCATAACTGAATTGTCGTTTAACCATAGCCAAGCAATTTTGTCGGTTATGGTTGTTTGTTTATCATATCTTAATCATTCAAAATAAAAGTCGGCATAGAACAAATTCACATATATTTACATTCAAGTCACAAGCATAATGCAATAATTCAACAAACAGAACCATACTTCATAACGCAATAAAACAACAAACAGAATCATAATTCATGACATGATAGTCAACAATGTTCAGTTCAGTTCGGCCTCAGTTACTTTAAAGCTCAGTCATATACAGTTGCAGAATAAATTTAAATTTAAGAAAACACAAACATACAAGATTCGGTTCAGTTTCGATTAAAGTTGATTAATGAAATCACATTAACCATATTCACTTAACCATAACCGTTCAGTATTGTCAGCCATGATTAATTTCAGTTAAATTTTCTCGGTTGACGGTTCGGTTACAAATAAATGATCTATAATCTAAATATAAATAAACATGAAATTACGAAGAAACAGTACAATATCGAAGTTAAATACTTGCCATGCTCCTCACCTCAGCTCATATGAAGAAGAAACCCTAGCAAATCAAACCACCTGCAGAACAAATCAACAAAATTAGGGTTTTGGTAACACATTTCAAAAGTGATACTAACTTACTTACAAATAAACAATATCTCTTTTAACTAACGTAAAAACCTGCAAGTATCGAATCGTTAATTGAAAATCGAAACAAATTGTTACCTTATTATTAATATTATTGTTAGGGTTTGGTTGGAGTGAAGAATGGGGAAGTCGCAATGCAATTTGCGAATGAATACAAAAAAAATAATCGTATTATTAAAGGAAAGGTACTGATAGAGTGACATGCCGGTTATTTTGATGCGATCGGTGATATAGGGCTAGAGAGTACGTGGACGGTTGTGATTGAGTTGTCGGAATGTGTGGAAACACGCCAAGTCAGCTGGTAAGAGTTGATATCTGGAATGCGATTGGCAGTCAACAATTGGTTTCATCGTTGGTTGTTTTTGAATTTTTCGTTTTCTTTTTTTTTTTTTTGCTTTTATAAACTTTGATTTTCTCATGTTAGTGTGGAAATACAAGTACAGGTATCTTGATGAATTTAGATTGTCAAGTTGTAAAATTTACAAAATGCACTAAAGCAACGTTGACGAGTAATAATCAATTTGTAAACATTCAAGTTATTAGTAGTTAATCAAAGTTGGTTGTGACTCAATGGTAGAGCACTCACTTTACAAGTGAGAGGTAGAGGGATCAAACCTCACTACCACCAACTTATATGGGAGATATGAGGGATGACCCTGGCTTGCCAGGGTTCGAGTCCTGATCTCACCCGGTTTTACCGGCTCATCGCTGTCGTGCCGTTTAGCATGCGTGGGGGTCGGGTTTTATCCGGTGAATCCCTCAACAGGTGGACCGCTAGGGGCTCCGTCCGTCCGGACTATTGGCCGGCTCGGGCTACCTTTAGCCAATGGGGGCCGCGTACGGGATACCCGACATTACTTAGTTGGTCGTTCAAAAAAAAGTAGTTAATCATGTTTTTAAATACACACGTGTCTTAATTTTCTATACAAGTGATTTTCCTATAATTTGTCTTAATCCGTTAACATCTACAAAGACAATGCTATCAAAATGTCACGTATCGTATTTTGAAGCCCCTTGGTCGCAACTCGCAAGGAGACAGACTTTTCGCCTCACTTATGATTAGGGTCATTTGTTCAGTCTTGTCATACACTTATCAAGGAAACGGTCATAGTTCCCCACCAGTGATGCTCGTGTGTTCAAGCATATTGGAGCACGTACACTTTACAAATTGTTGAGGCTTTTCTCAGTGAGAACCAAGGCTAGCAGTAAACCCAAAAATTCAAAAACAAAGTCAAATAATTACAATCGTTAAACATTTGATACATCATAAAAGACCCTCAATGGTGATGGGGCACAATGAAATAAAAATCCTTGGATATTCGTGGCTTGAGTCACCCATATCTTTGCCTATTGGATTGTGTGTATTCTTAAGTTATGGAGACATAAGCTAATAAGAAAGGTTTCATTCTAGGGTGAACGACTCTTTAGCGAACAATGGGCCTGGCAATCAGCTTTTAGAAAAGTTGTAGGTGAAGAACTAAAGGTGGACTCTATGACGCCATATTACAATTATGTGGGTTTTATATTACTATAGTACTGAATTTTATACTGAGACAAGGATGTAAATATTGGATAACCGAAAAGAATAATTTTATTATAATAAGATAATAGTAATAAAGTATAATACGAAAATGAAAACGAGGCGAAGAAGATAACTTACAAAGAAAGTTGATAAAGTTGCTTGAATAAGATGACAAAAATAATGCATGATAATCAAGTTGCATAATACATGTCACTATGAGTTTTGTTAATATACTTTTACTTGTTTTGGCTAACTAAAATGACATGTTTCTTATGTTCCTGTATATGACTTTACGTGATTCAGTGATATAAAATGAATAATATTGATTGCTCTTTAACTTCAAAGTTATGCTTGCAAACTCCAAAGATTTGAGTATGGGGTGTTGAAAATTTTAGGACATCATAATAGAATAAAATTTGGTTAAAGTTTGTTAATGTTGGTGATACTAATTACTTTCCTAATCTCTTTAATTTTCCTTGCCTCCAAAACCTGATATGATTTAACCTTTTACCATTCTAAAACTTTTTAATTATTTATATACAGTATATATTATGTATATTTCTTTATCAGTTTTCTTTTGCAATCATTTAGATATCTATGTTAGTTCAATCTTATCACTTACAAAGTAAAAACAAAAAATGGTTACCAAAATTCTAGTGGACAGTCATGTATAATTGTAGAACAAGATGAGTTCATTGTCTCAACTTCTGGTAGAAGACGAGTCTTTACTCTTTACACTATTTTTTTTTTCTTTTTTAAAATTGAAAATTAAACTTTGTTTGTAGGCCGTGAAATAAATTGGGGCGCAGCCCACATTAAAGTCTTAAATAATAATAATAATAATTAAATAAAAAGGAAAAAGTAGAGGCTTTTTACTCAATCAGCTTTCATTTGAACATTATTGTTCAAACATCCGACAAGTTCTATTGCTGGTAATTGTGGAAAGTTGCCTTATCACTTTGACTTTTGACTTTACAAAAAAGCCACCATCATCAAACTTGTCTAGTTCTACCTTCCAGGTTTCCACAATGAATTGCTAACCTAACAAAACAAGTTTGGACAAACCACATATATTCTACAACAAAGGCCTACTACGGCGATAGATGCCTACCTACACATGATTTAACCACAACACGATTTAAGCCTTATAGAACATCTACCAAATTTGACCCAAATCTGTTTTGACACGTTACCGATTCTATGTTTCTAACCTGCCCGATTTACCAGGCTTACCAATAACCCATCCTCAGCATTGATTTCATTTGATCATGACAAAATTTAGTAAAAAAGAACACATAAAAAACCACATTAACATGTGTTTGATTTGATCATAACATTGTCACTTCATTTATTCATGCATAAGTTCAACCAAACGTAAAAAAGCATCCACTTAGCTCAGTTAAAACCAACACAAACAAGTCCTCGAACCATCCTATTTTCTTTCTTCTTATTTTTTATGTAAAACTCACACCACTATCATCAGGCTCTTAATCTAAAACTCTTTAACAGAACCTGAATTCTTGTGAAAGTCTTTTCAATTTGCATCAACCGGACAAAGGTTTACCATCTTGTAGCGAGATCACAGTTTCAAAAGCACCAACCAATGCCTTTACTTTACTCTTCCTGCTCTCAACAAGCTTACTTGCGGTTTCTTCTATCACATTATTCAACAAACCTTGTGCATCTTTCTTTTCTTGCTCAATTTGATGCTTCAAAACAACACTTTCAGGCCCATTCTTGGATTCATTTGCTTCTTCAACGTATTTCTTTTCAAAACTTCTTCTTGACGCACGCTGCTTATCTTCATTACCTTCCATTACTTTCCCTTTTGAGAATTTGAGCTGCCTAGGAATATCAATCTCAGACTGAACATCTAAAGTTTTGTTTTTATAAGTTTTTCTTGAAATATTTTGACCGGTTTCGTTACCATCAATAACCCTTCTTCTGAACTTGAGCCTTCTAGGAGTGTTATTCTCCGACTGAAGATCAAGAATCTTCCCTCTCCTAAACCTTAACTTTACGCCTTGTTCGTTTTTATCATCAGAAATTACCATTTTGCCCTTTCTTGGGATCTGCTGATTCCCGACTGAAGCCTTCATTTCACTAACATTAGCGGTTTCAGACCCGTCTTCTGAAACTTCGGCTTCTTCATCATCAGTGTAATCAGACTCGTTTTCTAGAACCTCGTCATCATAAAAGGACTCAGAGCTTTCAGACACTGGAGGCGCGATTAAAGCTTCTTCTTCTAAAACTTCTTTGTCTGAACAAGATTTTGAGCTTTCAGCAACTGCTAAATCTTCTAGAACTTCTTTATCTGAAAAAAGTTCAGAACTTTCATGAACCGGATGGATGATTGGCAACTCATCGGCAACATTTTTGTCCGAGGAAGAATCAGAACTATTGCAAACCGGAGTGTTAACCAATTTCGTTGACAATTGCATAAAGTCAAACTCCATGGTCTCAGGTTTGACCTCTTCTTCTACAACATTTTTGTCTGAAAAAGAATCAGAACTATTGCAAACCGGAGGGTTGATCAATCCCGTTGACGATTGCGTAAAGTCAAACTCCATGGTCTCAGGTTTAACCTCTTTTTCTACAACATTCTTGTCAGCAATTGTTTCTTTAGGCTTGGTTTTTTGCATCCTGTTTTGAATCTTTTGATCCTTCAAAGGTGTGACCTTTTTAACAACACGAGGTTTTTCCGCCTTCAAACTTGCAGCTCTATTTAAAGAAGCTTTAGTGGACTGTGATCCATTTGGTGTAACCTTCGCAACAACCTTCTTAATGGTCCCAGTGTTAATGGTCTTGACAGTTTTAATGTCTTTCTTCTTAATCTCACCAACCGTTTTAACCTCATTCTTCGTTGTTTTCCCGTTTGTTGATGATAAACTCGGTTTATTAACTTGCGGTTTCTTTGATGACGATATAAACAAAACATCCTTTTTGGATACCTTAACGGGTTCAACACGTGCTTGGATTTCAATTTTTGTAGAAGGTTTCTTTTTCTCTAGTGGAACTACAGTTTTCGGAACAACTTTATCTTTCTCAACAGTTGTGGTTGTTTTAAACTTTATAGGGATTGTTGACTTTGAGTGTTCATGTTTGTTACCAAATTTACAGAAATCATGACACGAACCAGTTGAAGCTCTGAGATAATTAGGAACGGTATTACCTTCTTCCCGGGAACTCTTTTGAGAAGTCGTTATACCGATGGAGTGGCGCCTGGTTTTTCTGCCAGCGAGATTTGGACCGCCACCGGAAGTAATGGATATGGATTTCTTTCTATGGATTCCGGTTTCCGGGATTTTCTCGAGTAGGGGATTCATTAAAACTTAAGTTATGATTGCAGAAATTGATGACCTGGAAATGAGTGATGATGATGTTATATGATTATAATGATTATTACTAAATAACAGAAATCAAAGTTGGATCAGAATTCATAAACAAAACAAAAGAAATAATAATAATAATAATAATAATGATTCCTACCACCCACATATGAATGAACTTCAAATTATAACTATAATAAAAACTCATATGAATCGACGAACAATTGAACAAACACTTACAATAATACCTAATAATATTTGAATGTAATGATCGGTGGATTGAAAGGAAGTGATTCGATTACTAACACAAGAAACCCTATACAATATTATTATGATTATGATGATAAAGCGATTGATTAAAAAGGAATGAAACTGCATTTCATTTGATTTAATCCCTAAACTCAAGATAATAAAAAGAATAATAATAACAATACCTAAAAAGGATGAAACTGAAGAATTTGGTAAATGTTTTGATGGAATTAGGTTAAGAGCATCATAATAATAAATGGCATTAAATTGAGGGGAATTTGATGGTAGAAGCAACGTATGGAATTAAAAGAAAGAAAGAGTGGGTTTGTGTTTGTTTGTTGATAAAACAAAGAGAAGAGAAGAGAAGAGAAGAGAAGAGAAGAGAGATGAGGTGGCGGGGAAAGGAAGGAATGAATGAATCAAATGTATGTATGTATGTATGTATGTGCATACGAAACGTGGGTGGGTCTCATTTATCACTTCTCGTTATCAAAATCTCGGGTTTATAACTCAACTTATCGGGTCACTCTCATCCACCCATTTTCTCTCAATACAAAGTATATTGTAATCTCGATTGTTTTAAAGGGATACAAGTAATTAATATCATATTTTCTTGCTAACATGACACATGAGTTTTCTTAAACACATAAAAACTAAAATGACTTAGAATCAAAACTTGTTGTGGTCACCCTAAGGACCATTGTACCTCCAGGGTGTCCTCCTCCTCCGTGCCCTTCCCCGGCCGTCCATGCCTCTCCTCATTCTGTCAATCTACATCGATCAACCTCACTTAATTACCCTTCGAAATACAGAACAAAAAAAGAAGCAGCCTTGAAATAAAAGTGTGAAATATGACTTGCATTGGGGAGGGGTGTTGCCATGTAGGTCAGGTGGCCAATGATGAAAATGGTGGTGGTAGAGGGGAAAATAGTCAACTTTTTAAGTGTTAGGGTTAATTTACAAACTAACTAAAGGATAGATGGAAAAAACAATTGTGGTTTCTTTCTTTTAAGAAAATTTAGGCTAAAGTTCAAAATTATTATAAATGGGACAAAGTTTAAAATTGTGTGTATTATAATGACATTGAAATGGGCAACGAACATAACTAGTATACTACAATATAGAATATGTATAAAAATAAAGTGTTATGGGACTAGATGTTATCACAACAATGAAGTTGCAATATGCTCGAGGGTTCATGGTGATCACTATTGAACATTTTACCTTCAGATAGTCAATCTGTATACTTTAACCTAAGCACCTCAACTTTCGAGTTACCTTAGCATGGTATCATTGCTCATAGATGAGAGTATGAGACTTGGTGCATGCATAGTTTCCTTTTAAACTTCGAATGTCTAGCTCTTTAAAAAAAGTATTATCTTAATATGTTAATTGGTAATATCTATAAACTCTTGTAACTTGTAAGTGGTCGGCTGATGCGTTCAAACTTCTAGTCAACATGCAAATTTGTTGGTGGATACATTTCTTAGCAAAACAAAGTACTTCAGCTGTTAGACTTGGATCCTAGAAAACATATAGTTGTTGGTTTTTTTTATAAAGACTTAGAAGACTTGTGTTGAACACAAATCCTAAGCCACCATCTCATGCTTATTATTTCCTTTTCTTTCAGTTGTAACCAGCATCACAATTATTTCTTCTCCATATTGTAGTTTACTACTAATTATTTTTAATATTAATTTTTCGGATGGTTTCCTACAAATTTTTATATAAAACACTCACATACGTAAGCATCAAATTATTAACAACCCAATCTACATGTTGAGATGGATCATGGAATTAATTTCTATGCCTATATGATATCCAAGACAACAAATAATATACAAATTTTGTAAATAAAAGCAATTATATACACTTTTGTTATCTAGTCTCTTGAGGAAATAAGTGATGACAATGATAAAATAGTCGGATTGGATTGTGAGAGGAAGTGATAATGTGGTCGCCCAAAAGATAAAATAGTCGAATGATTGTTTGAAGAGATAGATAAGATAATGAATATTTTGCACCTCCCGTTCATAAATAATCAATATCAATATTTTCAATATCTAGACAAAAGAACACGTGTCAACCTAGGTAAATAATTAATTAATTTTGACGATAACATAGCAAAATATCGTGAGAAATTGAAAGTCGGTTGTTGTAGCAAACTCCTTTCTTGTTTCCCTTGGGAAGTATGTGGATTCCACAACCGACCATTCATAAAATAATTCTTTTATTCTATTTTTTACACTTTCTTATATAAAATCCCTCAATAGATTTGATCGAATATATACAACTCTATATGCAAATTACAAAAATAGTCACTAGGGCTTGAAATATAAACTTCACACATTCTTGGATGCTTATTCTAGAGGCTATCAAATATCAATGGTGTTGTGTTAACGGGTTAACAAGTTAAACTATGTATATACAAGTCATGTACAAATGAATTTCGGCCTCTAGTTTGTAACATAGGTAACTTCTTTTTATGATTCTGGTAAGCATATCTAACCAGATGAAACTTTTGTTCAGAGTAAGCTTCAAATATACGAAATAATCAGAGTTGGTTTATCGGGCCACAACTCGAGAACGTGATTAGAATTTCTTTTCTCGTGTATAGCCAAAACCAAATTCATTTCAATATAGATATAAGGCCTAGCGGAAGGGTAAAAAATAACATTACTTTTACATGGTTTAAGAAATAAAAGTAATGTTAAGCATTTGTACATAATCCAAGGACGATTTTCATAATCTACCAGATAACTAATTTATGAACAAATATATTTTATAAAGAAATACGTGAAATTTGGATCTTGGGCCGTTATGCCCCACCTCGGTTGTAGTTTTCTTCAACAACTATTTTTTTATATTTTGGTGCCTAGGAAGTAACACATTCAAGGAATCAAGGTAACAATATTTTAATGGAAGTTTATCAATACATATAATACATAAAAAGTCAGAACAAGTTAAAAAACAAGAAAATGACAATACTAAATGCTAATTCGGAATCTCTGAAATCACCGTTATCACCTCGCCATCGTTCTCGTTGTCATTCATCTATGTATATATATCAACACTTTAATGTTCTAAATAATCCAAATGGTTATCTCGTGAAATAAGTGGTTATCTCGAATTGTGAAAAACCAGATAATCACTTCATAAGTAAGATTAACCACTTATTTCACGAAATAACTATATGGATTAAAATATAAAGGGTGTGAACAAGTAAATTATGAATTTACCTTAGAATATCCATCTTCTAAAAAATCTTGGTTTTCCACATATAAAATTTTCAAGACCTTATTGGTACTGTAGTTAGTATTGTTTCTTGCGTTCTCATTTTTTTACAAATTAGTATTATTTTTACGTTCTCATGTTAAGATTAAAATGCACATAAACATTCCTCACTTTAAATAATCACCTTTTATTACCAAAGAACCTTATATTTGTGTATTTCTTTTTCAACTCAGTGGGTGTTTGGGATTGTTTATTTTTTTTGCCTTTTGCTTTTTGGAGAGGCAAAATGTCCAAAATGCCCCTCCAAAAGCACCAATTATGCTCCTCAAAAAGCACCAAATTGGTGCTTTTGGAGGGGCATTTTGGACATTTTGCCTCTCCAAAAAGCAAAAAGCAAAAAAAAAAATAAGCAACCCCAAACATGCCAATATTAGGAGTATAACGAGTATTTTGTCATTGACATGATATATAATGTAAAATAAATTAATAAAAGAAACATGTGTAATATATGAAGGATGAAAATTAAGGGGCTTGTAGGAATTTAATGTTAAGTCGATGAATTTCTTTAAGTTATGATTACCTATTTTTTCAAATTACAAAGGCCGGACATCTGGGATCACCATTCTGCCCAAAGAATAAATGTGATGACCCGTCCCAACAACCTACGGAGAAAGCACACGACTGGGCAAACTCTCTGGTTCAATCCGGAACATAATGCTCCAGGCGAGACTCGAACCGACAACCTCCGATAAGAAAAGTCATGCTATACAAAGAAGTTCCATTATATTTTTTCTTATAAATAATTAACTAAATGCCTACACTAGATCAATTATGAAAATCTAAAACTTAAAACATCATTTATAGGTTAGCTTTTAACCCAACCAATCCGAAAACTTAAGTACGAGCATACATCGTCATTAGCATCAACTTTAAACATTTGTAACACACACACAGAAACACAGAAGTCATCTGAAGTATTTTTCAATTAATATCACAAAATTTGACAAAAAAATATGTTAAACTTTTAGCGGGTGAATCGAGAACACGAACACAAGATTTGATCAACACACGATCGACTCTTTTATTAAGAAAACGACTAATGAGAAAAACTTAATAATTGTGATACAATGTATGGCTTATATAGAGCCCATACATGACTAATCCTATACTAACTCAAATACACAATTTGAATCTAAAACAAATAGGATTAAATAAAATAAGACTAGGTTATCCTATAATAATAAACTAATTATTATATTAATTACTCTCCAAGATTTTAGGAGCCTTCAATATGGTTTGGTGTTGAACACGTTTAACACTCCCTCTCAACACCAAACTTCTTCTAATCGTGACACACGCGAAGCACTTCGACTCGAAACAACCTGCGACTCAACTCAACAGGTCACGTCTTCCGGCTTCGACTCAAGTGTTGAATTCCAACACTCCCTCTAGGTTCATACTTGGTAATTCCAAGGTCTTTTATGGTCCCGCAACACGTGTATCTCTTTAGACTTGATTTCTAGTCTCGCCACACGCCTTCACATGAAGTTGCGTCTTGGTTCGTTACTTCTTAATCTACACAAGATCTAGGACATATTCAACTCACCTCCAAACGGCCTTATCACATGCCTTGATCATCTTCGGTGGTCTCCTACGAACCCACTGTTCGTACAAACCGAAACCATCGAGCCCGCTGTCTTCTATTTTGACAGTCCCAAAACCATAACCATGTGACCAATTTTGCCACCGGTTCTAGCTCCGTAACTCATCCCTCGCTGTTGTTAAAAACATGAACCGTTTCTGCCACGCACGTTACAATTTGGTCTCGAAACCGGACCTCGAACATCTGATGTTGTTGTCTCGTTCAGACAGCCTGGAAACGCTACCACTCGGACTGTTGGGTCATCGATTCATCCCACTAAACTACACCGACACATAGAGATTTTAACATCCCGACACACGGTGATGACACATCAACGCGACTGGACACACGAAGTTTCAACCATCCCGACACACGGTGACGGCACTTCATCACTGAAACCTTCAACTCGATGAACACCTAAATAAAGTTGACACACAACCCTATTACACTCCGTTATACTGGCGTACCGAACCACCTTGTAATTCCCTCATCCCCAGTGGCCAGCCGCTACAAACCGCCGGTTGCCAAGAACTGATCTTGGTAAAATTCTTGCGCATGTTTGCTAAACTAATTAGCGACACTTTCTATTAAAACTAGAGACGTTTGATCGGATTCTTACTATGGATCAATTAAAACCAAACAAGAACAGTATGTTTGCTCAACCAAGCGGTTCTTTTCCGGTTATTAATTCGACTCACGAATACTTCTATCGGAAACTTACGGTGATCGGAACCTGGACACACCTTTGTTCGATAAAAAACTTACCATGATGGGTTCCGTTCCAAAAAAAATCAAACGTTGATTACCTTTGTCGTATAAACAGGAAGTAAAAGAATGGGTTGGACTCAATTTATTTGAACACTCCATATTACGGCTTGTTAACCCATGGCCAACCTCTTCACAATCAAGATTTACCACCATCATATTTCTTCTCTAACAGCCACGAACATATCGTCACCCTGTCGTCCCAAACGGTACTCCCGCACAACAACGATTGACCCGAAACACCTCACCGTCTTCGTCTATTGTTGTTGTTAGTCTCGCGGTTTCGAGTCGCGATATAAGCCAATTTTTCACGCGTGCCCTCCACCGACGGACACACTCGCCGGTGGAGGCTGCCCCGATCTTCAAAACGCTTCCCGATACGAGCCCTAGGCTCTGATACCACTTGTTAAACTTTTGGCAGGTGAATCAAAAACGCGAACACAAAATTTGATCAACACACTATCGACTCTTTTATTAAGAAAACGACTAACGAGAAAAACTTAATAATTGTGATACAATGTATGGCTTATATAGAGCCCATACATGACTAATCCTATACTAACTCAAATACACAATTTGAATCTAAAACAAATAGGATTAAATAAAATAAGACTAAGTTATCCTATAATAATAAACTAATTTTTATATTAATTACTCTCCAAGATTTTAGGAGCCTTCAATATGGTTTTGGTGTTGAACACGTTTAACAAAATATGCAAAACATATACTGACTTGATGCCAGAATCCTCAAACCCAAAGCAATATGCAAAATTTAATGTATGATTTTACATGTCATTATAACAACATTGCTCTGGAATTGAAAATTGCAGCTTTCATGAAACCCAAAACAATGACTTATGTAATAACTAATAAATATATTTCTTCTCACCAATTTCGTCTTTTAATCTCTATGAACCTCAATGTGTAGTATATCATCTTCAGCATTCTTTAATCTGCTACAAAGATCAGTAAAATTGTAAACTTTACCACATACTACAATACAAATGAATATTCTTGCCAATTATCATTGTTTTGGTATAAAAAGTTAAAAACCGACCTGCAAACAATGCGCTTGGACTTGATTCTCACAATATAACACACACGCATTTCTGCTGCTTCGCGTCACTTTTCACTTTCATTTCTGTTAAATGATAATAATACAAAAAAATCTTAAGAATGCTCCTTTAAGACATTTAACAAATAATCAGAAAATGTAAAAGATTTTAATAATTTTAAAGATGACGCTAACCTTTTTCTTGAGGCGGTTGACTAACAACAACATGCATGGTTGTAACACCACCAGGGACATCACACAAAGGATTCCTGCATTCTCCTACCGTTTTGCTGTTCTCTAATATTTTCCCGCTGCTAATTAATTTTATGTCTTTTACTGTTTTTGGAGCATTATTCTTCTCTGCAAAATCATTAAAAAGCATGATACTTTCATTAAGTCAATAACCACAAATTGATAACCAAGACAAAATTCAAGAAAACGGTTTTTGTTTATAGAAAAGGTTATATTTTCAAACGATGCAACATTGGCTTATAAGTTATATGAATTATTGTTGTACTAACCTTTGGGCCATTGAGAAAGAATACTTTCTTTCAATGATGCAACACTTGCACTCACCGGGAAGCTTTTAGGACCGATATCCGATCCATCAAGTAAACGAAACTTAATCTCCAACGAATCTTGCACACCAGACATATTCCAATATCAATAGATTATATCTTTTCAGTGTCTAAACACCCAAAATCTTCAATCCAATAGCTAAACAATCTTTAACAATTCCAATTAAATAACATAGAAGCTACAAAAACAAGATCTTGAGCTTGACATAAGACCTTCAATTTAAACCCTGAAAAGTTCCAAACTTTAATATCAGAAAACATTAATGTGTGTTTAGAAACTGCATAATCAATCAAAAGTCAACCACCAACCAAATAATATATCATCTACTCAAACCTTTATAAAAAATCAAGAATCAGTAAATTACCCTAATCAAAGAATAATAAAAATTATAAATTTATGATATGGGTATTTCATAAAATGAAAGAATTACTCTAATCTTTAACTGAATCAATCAAATTAATCATCCAAAACAGTCAACGCCCACTGCTAGACCAATAAATCAAGAAAACAAATTCCCACAAATTTATAATATGGGTAGTGTAATCCTTAAGTGGATCTTCAAAATTGATGAAGAACCACAAAATAATAATGATGAATCATATGCACATATGCTGAAAGAAAAGAAATAGATGGTGGCTTACCTGGATCAAGAAAGATTTTGATCCAAACCCAAGTGATGAATCTGGTGAAGAACAAGAACAGAGATTATTATTTATTTATGAATGAATTTGATTGAATATAAAAGTTACAAATGGAGAAAACAAGAGGAAGAAAGGAAATTGAAAAGGAAAAGTGGAAGGTTTGTATAAATAAATACTATTGAAAAAAGAATAGAATTAAATGTTAAGATGTGATATAAAAATGAGGACTAGAAATAAGGAAATGTGTTGTCAAATATGGCCACTACTTCCTTTGAATACTCTTCTTATCTACCGAATTCTATGGGCCAAGTTGACATCTTTTGTTCTTCAAAAATGGCTTTTTTTTCTAATTTATTTTTGGACTTTTGGGAAGCAGTCATCAAAGTAATATGTGACTGGTAAGCTTACCCGAAACAAGACGACACTTGTCCTTTTGTCTATCTATAGACATTTAGAAACCAAACTCATATGATGCCCGCTATTAAGCCATAATTATGTAATCATATTTAACACATAACGAGTCACTTTGTCACTATAAATATGAACTAAAAAGAAGTTTTTGTCCCGGCCAGTGTAACACAAGTCGACTTGGCAACCTCTTGGTGATTAAGCATAATATTAAACTATTCTCGAACCCATATTTATGATCAAACCCGGAACGAAAAGGTGATGAACAAGAATTATTGATCTAACAATCAATCGACACTTTTATTGAACATGAAAACCGCAAGCAAATACCAACGACCCAAACATGCCTATTTATAACCTAATCAAAGCTAAGCATGCTACTATGCTAGGACTTAAATAACTTAACTTGCAAAAAAAGAAAAATAAACCTACTAGACGACTAACATTTAAATTAATCAAAACCTTAGAAGATAATTCGAACACTTAATTAAAAACTAAACTTAATTAGTCTTGCATCTTTATCTCTCCAACTTTCTTTTAAACTTGTTTTAGGATTGACTTATAATATAGAAACCCCAAGATGCCCAACAATCTCCCAAAATAAAGACAACATAAAGGATAAACAAGAACAACATACAAAACTGAAGTGAAGCAAACAATATTCCCACCAAAAATTGTAAAACATATTAGTAGTTAAGAAAACTGGCAAACATAACTTGAAATATAGTTAACAGATCCTCCAAAATGCCTTAAAACACATAGATTATACATGGGTTTAGAAGATTCAAGTTTCGGTAAATACCTCCTCTGTTAATTCAGTTTAAAATTTTACAAATCATAAATGCTCCAAATCTAGTTATAAAGAAGCTATACAGTACAATGAAGTACGAAACTGAGTTGAAAACATAAGTAGACATATCTTATAGATCTCGAAGAATGAATTTTTACGTATACCTCGTCGATAATGAACCAAAATTGAACAAATTTAGGCTATATCGATGAAAAACCGAAAACTGAAGTTAAAGTGTGAGCGAAAGGATTTTAAAAAATTTTGGATCATTTCCTGATTTGTGCGTGTCATAACTTGAGCAAGGGCCAAGCTAATCTTCTCTATATCGATCCAATTTTATCGGATGTCCCCAAAGGGACAGTAAAGTTCACCAGTCTCCACTATTTCAAGCAGGTATAGTTTCATCTCTGAGTCGATGTGGGATGTACGTTGTCAAATTGCGCTTACTTGCTTAGCTGAATTTTATGTTTTTGAACTCATTCATACTTTATATAGTTATATAATCTGTACAATAATAAAATGTAGTTGGGTGGGTATATTCATGTAAACTGATACAGTTTAATTTGTATTTGTTTATTTCCAGTCTTCAAGATTTTCACTTTTCGTTCCGCTCCAATGTCCGATGAACCCCACAAACACGGAAGACCCGCTAAATAGTGATGTTCGATAATGCATGTAATCCAAAGGTTTGGTACGTTTCATTTTCCTTGGAACTATAGCAAAAGTAAACCACTAAATGACAATAGTTGTCATTTACAGCTGAGAACCTGTTTGGTTTCTCAAAACTAAAACTAACGTAAATGTCAACCTATATTATTAACAGAAACTGCTCAAAGAAACATTGCAGAACATTAAGCATTTGACCATTTCATCAATGTGTTCTAGTGGTTTGAAAAACAGTACAAGAACAATGATTTGAAAACAGTCATTTGTTTAAAGCTTTAAAAAATAATCAAAAAGATGGTTGTCCGATTGGAACTTTCCAGGAGGTTATGCGATCCTGATGGAGCTCCGACCTGTTATCCCTCCCACTGTCACAAGCGAGGAGTTTTCGATGCTCTGTGAAACCAGCCTTTAGCGGTGCCCCCTACTCTAGGAACCACGTGACCCAAGCCTTCGCTCGAGCCACATGACCCAACTTGCAACTTGGAATGGGCAAGCCAGCTAACGCACCAACAAGACCAACCAACCTGAGACTGTTCATCATCCAACCATCTTTAATACCCTCACTTGAGTTACAGGCAAGCGCTACCAAGCCCGGTGATTGTACTTCGGAAAGCGTGTCTTATAAATTGACCATGCATTGTGCAAATTGTTTCTACAAGCAATTTATAACAAAAATTTGCACTTGTATTTTTTCTGATACCAAGGCTCTAATACATTTATAAATTGCTTAACAAACATTCATGAAGATGCCTCATACTAACGGTATGAGATGACTTGTAATTATGCCAAGGCATGGCCTTTGGCTTGCCCATGGGCGCCTTGGCATGCCTTTGGTGGAAATGAGATGCCTAAACTTATTCTTTGCACGAGATACATGTTTGTTAAGCCGTGGCATTTATGTCGAACATTCTGGTATCAGAACTCTTTATAAATTTAAGAGGTTGTATATGAGATACCAGAATGAGATTCTGGTATCAGAGCCTCGTGCTCGTTTTTTAAAAAAGTGGGATTAGTAACCAAAAAATTAGATGAGTTTTAACATAAATCATAAAGAAACTGATTGTGAAACATCAAACAATCAAGAAATAACCGAAGTAATAAGCTTTAGAGAAAATGAAAACGGTTTTACTTCAGATTATATGATTAATTTTAATCAACTAGAAAAAATTAACAAGCTTAAATTCAAGCTTGACACAAAAACGCTTTTTAATCAACCTAATCACTTTAAGAGTTTAGTCTCAAGAGCTTTCTCTGAAAAAAATAAGATTTTCTACTGCTTCAATACTGAAGAACTTTCAGTAGATATAAAAGATACTTCCGGAGAAGTATATCTACCTCTTCTAACTAAAGGAGAAACAACAAAAAGACTTTTGACTATGAAACCTGAGTTAAGAAGAACCATGAACATGGTGTATATAGGAGCTGTAAAAATTCTTCTAAAAGCACAATTTAGAGATGGAATTAATTTTTCTATAAAAATGGCTCTAGTTGACAATAGAATTGTTAACAGACAAGATGCTCTTTTAGGAGCAGTACAAAGAAATTTAGCATATGGAAAATTTATGTTTACCATATATCCTAAATTTGCCTTACATCGAGATTCAAAAGATTTCGATAAAACATTAAGTTTCATACATCAGTGTGAAAGAACCGACCTTATGGAACCGGGGTAATAAAGTATTTACGATTAATTATTTAATTTCGTATGCTTTAACAAATAGTACTCATTCAATTGAGTATAAAGAGAAAGAGAGTATAACCATCGAAGATATATTCTCAGAAATTGGAACTGTCGAAGGAAGTAAATTTTTTGAACCTTCACAGTTACAAGAAGATTGGGCAATTAATATTGCTCGTAATAAACAACCTCTAGTGTCCCGACCTAAACACAGTTTTACTGGAAACCCTTTAAGAATAGGAGAATCCAGTAAATTACTGAATCACAATTAATAAGATCTATGTCTGAAAAGGTTGACAGATATGGTGAAATTCTTAAGGAAATAGCTGGGAAATGACATCGTCATAGCCAATCCTTAAAAATTTAGAGTTTCTAAATGAAGAAATCATCTCAGAAGAAGCTTCAATACATATTCTTCTTATAAGAATAGAGCAAGTTAGAGTAGATATTATGACAAGTCATAAAACAAAAACTCTAAAAATAAAAGCTTTGAAAGAAGAAATTTTGGCTATTAAAAAAAATATTAATAATCTCAAGGCTAGAAAAGCAATAATTTCTATAGCATGATTGTAATAAAGATCAAAGAATCGATTAGAGAATTAATAAAAAAGGTAGAAGAATTAACTACCAACGAAGGTCTAGAAGCCATAGCGGCAAAAATTATCAAAGATGTCTAGGACAAAATTGATAAAATTAAAGAAGAAACGCCAAAACCCGAAAAACATACAGAAAATACTTCTGAAGAGAAAAAGAGATTTCAAAAATACTCTTTTCCCAATTTTAATGTTGGAAACCCTTCATTAGGAAGTTCTAAAAGTCCAAATGTGTTGGAGTGGCCTTTCGGATCTACCTCAAAAGACTAATAAAAGTCAGATGAGAAATCCTAATCAAAAGATAAATCCGGAAATTAGAATGAATTATTCTAATCTTCAAAATATCTTTTCAAAAATAAATGAGCTTCAAGATAACTTAAGCATCCATCCATGTGATAGGCTTAAAAAACTAGATCTTATGATGCAACAAAAACGAAATTTCGAAAAAGAAATACAAGATCTTCAAAATAATAAAGCTATTTTGTCTTGTAAATAAATGAGTTATGTCACACAAAGATAAGAACAAATTTTTGACGAACAGCTGGAAAATTATTCAGACGAATAAATACAAGAACTCGTTCAACTCATGACCTTAAGCGATCAAGAGTGCGAAAAGAAATTTTCTGAAAATAAAAAATTAAAAGAAAAATATTTTCCAGAAAACAAAGAAAAAATCTTTGCTATAAAAGAACCCGAAACTGAAGAAGAAAATTCTTCGGAAGAGGACGTTCCAAAATATAGGATGAATCAATCCAGCGCTGCTAGTAGTAGTAACCGCAAGCCATCCTACAGGAAAGAGAACACAAAATATGAATTCTCTATGCCCTATCATAAAGGGATACCTAATTCCGATAAAAATAATGGTAGTTCAACTGAAATTGGCACCATAAAAATTGGTTGTATTTTTGATTTTTATCAAAGAAAAGAAACAATCGACAAACGGAATACTGAAATTAGTCTGATTATCCAGTCTAATCTAGAAGAATTTTCCAATGCCAAGGCCTTATTGTTACTAATAGAACATAAGTCCGCAGGAATAGTCCAAGATTTTATTAAAGGAACAACTTGGAATGAAGATTTACATGGGGATGATCTCTTTGATCAAATTATCAATGCCATGTATATGATGTTCTTAGGTCTTGATTTTCTTACAAATAAAGATCACGAGAACCAAAAATTTCTTGAAAAAGGCAAGACAAATATTAACCCAATCACAACTTTGTGATATATGTCTTTTAGATGACTTTACTTGTCTTTTTGAACAAAACTTGTATAAGCTAAGCACAGGTGACTATCATTCTTGGATAGAAGTTTACCTAATGAAAATTCCTATTGTTGGCGAAAAAGCTAAAGAACGATGGAATAAAGAAAAGAACGACTTAACAAAACATTCGCTAGGTTTTGCTACAAAAATTGTTAAAGAAGAAATTGCTGTTTACTGCGATTTTTCCAATAAGCAAAAACATTTAAAAAGATTTAACAAAAATTGTTGTCATAAAATTACTGATACACCTCAATTATCTTTTGGGTGTGATTAGGATAAAAACAAATATTTCAAAAAGAAATATAAAAGAAAATACAAAACTAAAAGAAGGTTTTGGAAACCCAAGAAAAGAAAATTCATCCCTGGAAAATACTTTTCAAAAGAAAAACCTAAGGTTTGTCCCAAAGGAAAAAAGAAATGTCATTGCTGGATCTGCGCGGAAGAAGGGCATTATGCCAACGAATGTCCTAATAGACAAAAGTTTCCGGAAAACGTAAAATTCATTTCTGAAGCAGAAATTGAAGGTTATTATCCTTCCGAAAATATTTTTGATGACTATATGCAGGTATATTCATTTGAAATAACATATGATTCATCTTCAGACAGTAGCAACAGCTCAAACATTTAAGAGATGAATAAAAATAAAACTTTTAATAGGGGGAAGAAGACAAAATCCCAGAAAATAAAAATTTTAAAACAAAATTTTTGGGAGGTTTTCTAGATATTCTCTCGACATTGAGCATCTCGAGGGAACCAAGATCGTGCTGGCTGACTGCCTGACACGAGACTTTCAATTAACGTGAAAACTTTTCACACCTTTTTTCACCTATTTAAGGAGCTAAAAACCCCTCAAATTGGTATAAACAATTCTTTTCCATAAAAAGAAAAATCTCATGGAAGAACTCAAGGCATTACGCCTCAAAGAAAAAATTCTTCTTATAGAATTAAAGTCTATTTAAGAAAAAATAGCACTCTATGACAAAAGTCTAGAAACAACTACTAATTCAGAGCAGGAATCCGAAAGGAGACAATCTGAATCTATTCCCTTTCAAACGGCAAAGGGTAAAGAAAAAACAAGTCCGTTTACTCCGGTTGCTTTGGAAAAAAGCAAAAGAAAAGTTAATGAAGAACTAAGATCTTCATCTAGTCCAGAAGCAAACGGCTCTGGTAAAGACAAATCAAATCCGTTGATGGCTGACAGTTTGCCAAAAACTGAAGAGGTCTCACAAAGACCAAGTTACTCTCAAATTACCCAAAGACCAGAAAATCCCAAAACAAGGTTTTATGTCATTTTTTACGGTGAGCATAGGGGGATATACGAAGATTAGTCAACAGTCAAAAGTTACGTAGATGGAAGCAGCCATCCATTCAAAAAATTTGGGACGTTAGCACAAGCCCAACAAGAAGCCACCCGCTATTCAGCAAATTTTGAAAAAAGGGAAATACCTTTGAAGGTAACAATTTTTCCTGAACCTTTAAAACTAGGAAAACAAGAAAGAACCGTTGAGTTCAGAAAAGCTTCACCATTTCTCTCAAAAACAAAATTTTCTGAGAAAAAAGAAGAAGAATCCTCAGAGATTGTGTCTCTTGATGAATTTAGATCATTATGGTCTAAAGCGCGGTCCTTAAGTCAATATGACTTTGAAACCGAGCACATTTACACAGAAGATAAAGCTACTAAAAGTTTAATTGTCTTTTGTCCAGGCGCAAGCCCAGAACTTATCTCCTCAGCATTCTCTGCTGGGTTAAGTAAATATATTTACCCTTCCTATAATTTACAAGAAATTAATTTACTGACCGAAGGAATGAAGAAAGCTATCAAAAACTTTCGAGAAAAGATTGCAGCAGCAAAAAATGCTAACATCTTCATCAAGTGTACCTCTACACTCCCAGATTGGCATCAAGGAAAGACTTTCCAAAGTTACCATCATCTGGAAATAGGTCTTGCTAAAACAAGAAACGTAAATCCATCCAAAGTCATGGAAGAAAAATATGAAGATCCGAGCAATTGGGTTGAAATAAGGGTCAAGAGTTTTCTAAAAATACTTGAAAACTTGCAAAAAATAAAAGCTGGAAGCCTTAATAAAGTAAACTATTACAGTCACCACTGTGTAATTACCAGCTTTCGTAGTCTTCCACTACCAAAGCACGAGAAAGAAGCTTTAGAAAAGATGGAGCAAAGAATTATCTTTTGTAGGTTCCCAGCCGGATCTACACGGAATATCTCATTCTACGTAGGTGCGGAATCCCTACGTAAGACGATACGAGCGTAGAAGACGATACACGTTAACACAATCAAACACACGTTACAATAAACAAAGACACGTTGTATTGCAACTGGAAACACGTGATTCACTGATCACCGATTACACAAACTCTGAGCAACTCATAAACTGATTCTTCTAATTCAGCCGTAACCTAGCCGTATATAACAGACGACAACTTCGCCTAACATGTTTAGGCGAAGTTGTCACTAACTTCGCTTGTTCCACAAGTTCGCCTATATAAGCGAACTTGTGAGCTAACTTCGCTTAATACAAAATACAAATCCAACTAACTCGATTACAGACACTAGACATTGAACTACTGACATCATGTACCAACAGACTCCCCCTTGGCAGTAGCTTCATATCTCTATCTTCAAACACGTGTCTTGTAATCCCAAAAATCTTGTATCTTTCATCTTCAAGCATGAACGCCTTCTCGTACACAAACCGAAACAACTCTTTGATACTTCTTTGCTTCTTCTTTCCAAGCAGGAATATAAAATATCTTTTTCTCGTTCAGCACCTGCAGATCAGCTTGAGACAGATTCACTAGATGCATAGGATCATAAACTCTCATCAGCTCTTGTTCATCTTCATCCTCCATTACTGCTTCAGCTGTTTCACAATCCACATACCACCACTTCAGATCTTTGAGCACATCCTTGGGCATTTGTTTCATCGACACTTCTTTTAAACACCGGATCGGCTTATACTTCATGATCATCCAAGGCTTGCCATCTGCTCTCATTCCTCTGTCTTTGTCTTCAACAAGCTTTCCTTTCTGTGGTTTCAACAGCTCGAACTTTTTCTCCTTTATGCTTTCCTTCCAGACTATCTTCCCAATGACCCTAGCCATGTTATCATCACTCCTGTTTATCAACCCCAACCTGGCTAAGTCCTTCACTTCACACTCAGGCAACGTATTCAACGATCTCAACAGCCTCTTGAAATACTGAACCCCATCATACCTTTTAATCACAAAAAACCTCAACTGCTCATCATATAACCAGCATATAATCCCCTTTTTCGATCCAGCATAACCCCTGATGTTGTAACTTTTCTTGAACATAGTAGGGACCGCCGGTTTCTTAGTCTTTACGAACCACTGAGCGTAGCCTTCTTTCCATCTTGGCTGCTCCTACCATTCCGTCTCATCGCTTCCCATATCTTGACCCATATCTGCCTTATCAACTTCCGGAATCTCGTGCTCAACGTTCTCCTCCACAATCTCTCCTTCTTCAATCTCACTATCAATGACAATCTCAGCCCCTATCTTCTCTATCTCCTCCATCGGTAACACATCCTCATCACCTATAACATCATCTAACACCTCCTCAGCATCCACAACCACCACATCATCACCCCCTGAACCGCCAGCTGCACTCGTTGACTCCCCCTGAGATGTGGAAGTCCCAAGAGCTTGTTCAGTTCTTGCCAACTCTCCACCTGCACCTTTCGATGCATTGGGATCATCGTCTTGATCATTACGCTTCTTCGTCCTCAGCTCATCACCCTTACAGCCCGTCTCCCCATGAGATGCCAAGAACTGTTTCAAGGCATCAATTATTTTACCATGCTCGATCAGGAGGGACGACTGAATCTGATTCTCCGCAACGAGGCGCTGAATAGCATGAGTCTGGATAAGATTTACCCTTGATTGTTCTGCCACGACCCTTTCTAGCGCTGCTATTCTTTCCGAATCGGATAAGGTTGCATCGAAATCAAACCTCATATATGATATGTTTTGAGCGTAGGGAGGAGGGATTCCCAATGTAACCGGCACCTCAGAAACAGGTGGAAACGTAACCGCAGGTGGTATCGTAACCGACAACCCTGCAGTAGCAACAACTTTCGACTCAACAAACCTTGCTACGACCTCCGTTGGAGTAAGAGTTGGAGGTGGCAGGGACACAATCTCCGGAGCCGAGAGCTGGAATGTAGTGGGTGGGATGCCGAAGGAAGATGAGGTAGTCACCACGGGAACATCCGTGGCGATTGGCCCTGTAACTTGCAATGGTGTAGGGACTATAGTCATACCAGACAGTGCGGGTGGAGTGAAACGAACCACCCTTGAGCTCTCACCAGCTCCCGAACCTGCACCTGCCCGTTCCCTTCTCGATCTATGGACCAACTGATGTAAGTCTTCCTCAAAATCCGACTCACTGTCATCATTGTCTCTCTTCCTCTTCCCATGAATCCTTTCTTGTGTAACCAAAATCCGTCTAGCTTCAGCCACATCATCATCTGAAGAATCAGAATCAGCCTCAGTCGTAGCTGCCCTAGCAACATCCACACTAGTAACCCGGGCTACCGAGACCTGTACCTCTTCCTCAGGGTCAACACGATCCATATCAAAAAATCCTTGACCGCCAAACGCAGCTTCAAGGTCTACATTTTCCTCCGGTGCCACAACAGGAGCAGCAGGTAAAGCTTGTTGTACCTCAGGTGGTGGTTGAGGTGCTTCAGCCTGTTGTGGTGCCGGATCCCGAAACTCGTCCCCACGAGCTGGAACATACTCTGGGTTGATCAAGTACCCAAATAATGGAGTATGTCGAGGACAGAGCTCAGGCTTGCTTCTTGCACTTGATGATCTACACTGAGCGAAGATCCTCTTGCTTACACTCTCCACATATCTAATCGGGCGGCGCTGAGGTAACATGGGAGCAACATGATTCAAGATCATTTGAAGGAATCTTGGATACATCAGAAATCTCTCACGCGCCACCGCTCTTCTTTGACGGTCTATCTCGTAGAATACCATCTGACTAAAGCTATAACGCTTATTGTAAGTCAGTGCAGTCATCGCCGAGTGCATGGTCACACCCATTCCATCCGTACCAGCCTTTCTCCCTGACATACACACGATCATCACGTGCATAAGAAATCGCCATTGGTCTAACAAGAATCCCTTTCGTCTTTGAGTATCTCCCAATGGACCAGAATATCCCATCCTCAGAAAAGCACCATCTCTGAATGGAGCCACGAAGTTTGTAGGATCGTCTCTCGTTTCATCCCCAAACTGTAAAGCCACCCTGATCTGTTCAGACGAGAACTGTACTATCTGATTGTTAACCGTTGCACGCATAACCGGGGGCTCGACTCGACAGTCATATTCCACTGTCTGCCAGAAATCTTCTATGTTTGGTAATGAGATAAGCAGTGTTGTAGTAATAGCGTGGAAGATACGCGAGCGGAGTAGAAATGTGATGATCTCGCGGAAATCATCAACACCGCTCGCATCCGGGTCCAATGTGATGTACATGTTATGCCCCGGGAAAAACTGTCGATGGTTATCTCCTCCTTCGTCACCACCTGCACCACCTGCTCCAGCTACAGCTGCCATTTCTGCAACAAAAACAGACTAAGTTAGAGAATCGTCGAGGCAAATCACAAGTTCGCCTGTTACCATGAGCGAAGTTATGATTTATTCTGTATAGGCGAAGTTAGAGGTGGGGCGAAGTTGGGAACAACTTCGCCTCAACTTGAACTTCGCCTGATCAATGTTAAGTAAAAAGGGCCAGGCGAAGTTAATGATAACTTCGCCTAACCACAACTTCACCTCATGTACTGTTACATAATTAATTATCAGGCGAAGTTAACCCTCAGGCGAAGTTAAGGATAACTTCGCCTAAACTGTAAGTTCGCCTGAATATGAATCGGCAACAATTTAGTTGTTCAAACGAATTGATTTGGTCAATTTGGAGATTGCGGACTGTTAAACACATGTTTTTATGGAGATCTAGACGATCAATATGATTACGACCACGTGAAAATAAGTTTGAAAATCGGGTGTTGGATGTTTGAAAGAACGAGGTCACTAAACGGGTCGAAACGACCTTTGATTAACGCCAATGACATAGATTAAAAGATGCAACAACCCTACACACCTTTAACACGGAATGAACTCGAGAAAAAATAACATAGATTGATCGAGATATAACTTCGCTTAGGGTTACTGGGAATAAGTTCGCCGGATTTTGAAAAACAATACTGAGCATTTGACCAAAAACTTCTTTATATAGGGTCAAGGTTATACAGGCGAAGTTATGGATAACTTCGCATATTAAAATTTACAAAACAAACCCCTATAATTTGAACAATTTGCAATTAAGTTTTAAAACATCCTTTAAAGAGTTAAATGATACGATCAAGACCAAGTAACCAGGTATAAAATCATACAACTACATAAGTAGGATAAAACTTAGAAATAAGGTACACGGGATCAAATTTCAGTCTCGACAGGGACTACCACGTTTTAGAAAAGATCCGAACAGGAATCATACTAATTACGTGACTGTCACATAGATCCATGTTCAGTTGTATTATGACATAAAGAGACAGGTTGTAAGCAGGTAAATAACTTAAAATGGTTTTCATCGCTTCTGTGAAACGAGTTAGGTTCAATTAAGCTCAAAATTTAAATGGGCAACACATCAGAGATTGTGATGTCTCCTATCTATTCTCAAAGCGTATTTGGCTTTCCCCAAATCACCCCGAGTTGACCTCGACCCGTAGTGTCTGATTAAATAGTAAGTACTCTTCGATCTTTAGACTCTTCTTCCCGTTCTCTTTCTTGCATCTTGATTGAGAAGTATTAACATTATAAGCTCTAGAATGTCTCAGTTTTTTGTTTTTTTTAATAACAAGATTTACACAGTTTCAGAGACGTAAACAACTGCAAGTCCCGAATCTGGATCACTGCAGTTTCTTGACACGCTATTTTCACGGGAATCAGAACACTCACGGGCTCGTGTATGACTGGGTAATCGCTTTTCTGCCTATCATTCGGAAAGATATATATGGAGACATGCACAACTCTTAAGGAGTTTCCACGTAAAATCGAGGAGATTTAGTTTGTATCACTTCTACTTTTACGCACCATAAAAAGCTACCATGACATACAATGACTGTTCTAAAGCCTTTTAGGGCTAATAACTTCACTAATTAAGCACACAGAATCAGTTTGTCTATCACTTTCCAAGGTTGGATCAATTTTCTTTTAAACATAGTAAAGAAACTTCTTACGAAGTAGTAGACTTGAAAAATAATTTCATCTCTCTAAAAAAAATTTAACTTCTATCGCCCCGATCAATTCGAAGTCTTTAGGTAAACGGCTATCCTGAAGATCCAATGGATCAGCTGGACCGACCACATACGAGTATGTGTCCTTCTAACTAAGTATGAACGACTAATTTTCAGCGAAAGAATAAAAACACATCATAAACCGCCTCGGTCACTTTCAGTCATCTGGTTAATGGCTATCCTCATACTCTACAGGTAGAAATGAGGACCAAACATATCCGAAGATATGTCCTTCAAACTGAAGCAACCGACATAATTCTAAGCGCTAGTGACGTTTTTTTTTTTACAAATACTCAAAAACGAAAAACACGGTTACTCGGGTTTGATCATTCCATTTAGCTCAACAAGGTTTTGAAAACGAGTTTTGTCAAACGCTTTAGTAAACAAATCAGCGAAATTATCTAACGAATCAACCTTTTCGAGCACAATCAATTTCTTCTCAGCACAATCCCGTATAAAATGATGACGGATGTCAATGTGTTTAGTTTTGCTATGCTTTACGGGATTGTTAGTTACTGAGATAGCAGCAGTGTTATCTATGCAAATAGGAGTATGATTGAAATTCAGACCATAATCGCGCAATTGCTGTTGTATCCAAAGAACCTGGGAGCAGCAGTTCGATGCTGCCATGTATTCTGCTTCACAGGTAGAAATGGCGACTGAGGTCTGCTTCTTGCACTGCCATGACACTAATCTGCCTCCAAGAAACTGACATCCACCTGTTGTTGACTTCCGATTCTGATTGCATCCTCCATAATCAGAATCTGTGTAGGCGACTAACTCCAAGTCTCCTCCTTTCGTGTACCACAACCCTAGCTTAGGCTTGCCTTTGAGATATCGCAATATCCTCTTCACACCCTTCATTTGAGATTCCTTTGGGTTTGCCTGAAAGCGAGCACAAAGACAAACTGCAAACATAATATCAGGTCTAGATGCAGTTAAGTACATTAAAGAACCCATGATTGCCCGATATTGGGTGGGGTCCATGTCTGTATCACTGTCTGAATCAGCACCCAGTTTATGGTTGACGCAAACTGGAGTATCAAATGGTGTGCTGTCCTCCATCTTGAAGCATTTGAGAACGTCTTGGACATATTTAGTCTGATGAATGAACATCCCATCTTTCTTCTGATCAACCTGCAGTCCTAAAAAGAAAGTTAGTTCACCCATAGCACTCATTTCAAACCTCTTTTTCATGACGGCTTCAAATTCCTGACACATGGCGACTTTTGATGCAACAAAGATGATGTCGTCCACGTAGACTTGAACCAGAAGAAAGTCTCTTCCATTTATCTTAACGAACAGTGTGCTATCGATCTTTCCCCTTTCAAATTCATTCTCAAGCAAGTAATCGGATAGAGTTGAGTACCAGGAACGAGGGGCCTGATGTAGCCCATATAGCGCTTTACTTAGCTTGTACACGTGATCAGGAAAGTCTGGGTCAGGAAAACCCGGAGGTTGCTCAACGTACACAACCTCATCGACTTTACCGTTAAGAAACGCACTTTTCACGTCTAACTGGAACACCTTCATCTCCTTGTGTGCCGCAAATGCCAAAAACAGTCGAATCGCTTCCAATCTCGCCACAGGAGCAAACACTTCATTGTAGTCGATCCCCTCTTGCTGATTAAAACCTTTTACAACCAGCCTCGCCTTGTTCCTGATAATTATCCCTTTTTCATCTCTCTTGCATTTGAAAACCCATTTTGTGCCAATTGCATGCACATTTTTCGGTTTTGCAACCAAATTCCAAACCTCCATCTTCTTGAACTGGGCTAACTCTTCTTGCATGGCTTCAACCCACGAGCTGTCCTTGAGAGCCATTTGATAGTTCTTTGGTTCAATCTGGCTTATGAAGCAGGTGTACAAGCATTCGTTAATGATGCATGTATCTTTAATGCTTGTGTAAACACAAGTGTGCTCATTCAAGCTTCGTCTTGTTTGTACACCGTCGGACAGATCACCTATCACGTTCTCCAAAGGGTGATTTTTGTCAACACTCGTAGTTGGAACCGAACTGACTTTCAGATTGTCTTCCAGGTTCGAAGATAGCTCATCAATGGGTGATTGTTGTTGAGAGTGAAACGGATTGAAGAATTCCTCTTCTGTAGAGGCAGCAGGGGTATCGACAGCATTTGACGAGGAAGGTTGACATTCATCGTACTGCGGTCGTTGCACAAGAGTTTCTTCCTCATCATAAAGCATCTTCGTAGCTATTCTCTCATCAACTTCTGCACAATCCAGGTAAGGCAAATTAAAAGATTTAAAAAGCCTATCATAGTCGAAAGCCCCAGCGGGTCCCGTGCTTGGTATTGGTGATTTGTAACTTGTGATATCAGTGTTACACATCACCTCAACCTTGCTGGTCGATAGATTAAAGACTCGTCTGTTGGGAGTCCCAACAACATATCCGACTAGAATACCTTCGTCGGCTATTTCACCAAATTTTGAGTTCGTCTTTAATATCGAACACGGGGACCCGAATGGTTCGAGACCACTCAAGTTAGGCTTTCTCCCATGCATAAGTTCATAACATGTTTTATTCAATCTTTTAACAGTTAAAACTCTATTAAGGATATAACAGGCTGTTGCAACAGCTTCAGCCCAGAACACCACAGGAAGTTTAGAATCAGCCAGCATGGTTCTGGCTCCTTCAATTAGCGTTCTGTTCTTCCTCTCAGCCACCCCATTTTGTTGCGGAGTATACGGAGCGCTGTACTGGTGGTCTATCCCTTTCTGTAAGCAGAATATCTCCATCTGATAGTTTTTGAACTCTGTCCCATTGTCAGTCCTGATGTATTTAACCTTCTTCCCCATAATATTCTCAACCTTGGTAATCAAATTTATTACCAACTGCACCGTTTCATCCTTTGTCTTCAGGAAATATACCCAAGAATATCGAGAGAAATCATCAGTTATCACCAAGCAGTATGATGTTCCACCTAGGCTTTTTACATTCACGGGACCGAAGAGATCCATGTGAAGTAGGTCTAGGGTACTGACTATTGAATTAACCTTCTTGGTGTGATGAGATTTCTTGTGTTGCTTTCCCTTTTTGCACGATAAGCATTGGTCTTCAAAGTTGAAATTTTTCAAGGGAACACCCAGCACCAGCCCATTCTTGACAATGTAGTTCATTTTCCGAAGATGAATATGCCCCATTCTTCGATGCCATAACTCGGACTCCGATTCAGTTGCTTTTGACAGAAGACACGATTCTTCCGTTGCCATCTCAGTCGACCTCATGTCCATAATATATGTATTCTTTTCCCTTGGAGCCTTCATTACTATCCATTCCTCTGGTATCTTAAAACCAGGATACAGTACGATCGCTTCATCTTTGGTAAAGTGCACAGTGTACTCTTTGTCACAGATCTGAGATACACTCAGCAGATTATGCTTCAGTTCTTCAACGAAATTCACCTTCTCTAACTTCATTTTGCCATTAGTCACTGTCCCAATTCCAGTAATCCTTCCACCACTCTCTCCAGCAAAACTAACTCTTCCTCCCTGAACAGGTTTCCACTCGTGTAGCAAATTCTTGTTACCCGTCATGTGCCGGGAACAGTCGCTATCCACAACCCATAGATTGTTTGCAGCCCTGTTCAACTGTTCCTGCACGATCAAAGCAAAGGATTAAAATTTGGGGACCCAAGACCTATTGGTCTTGGGTCGATTAAATCTGTTAAAATGCATCCTGTACTTTGGCTGTCCAAAGTTAGTATTAGACTGATTTCTGTAAGTCCCAAAAGGATACCTTCTAGTAGATTGACAATGAGGCCATCCAAACCTTCGTGAGTTAAATGAATTATTACTAATGGTTTGGTTGTTAACTGGGAAAAACTGAGGTCGACTTCTTTGAAAACCTGGATTAGTCCAACATCTGAACTTTGATGAGTTTTCATTTTTACCATTATAGAAATTACTGTTAGTTCTATTCTCAGTTTTCGAAGGCCTCATACCTCTGAATCTCAGCTTCAGAGGGCAATCAACAATCAGGTGTCCTATTTGATTGCATCTGAAACAACTCCTGTGTTCAACTTTCGTCTCACTAGTTGTTTTAGATGATGAGGCTGCATTACTGCCTGTTTGTCTAACATATGGTGGGACATACGGGTTTAGTGGAGAATTCTTTTCAGTTGGTTTATGTTCCTCTCCACGTTTTAGTAACACTTCCTCTTCTTCTGTCTCACTAGACTCGGATGTCTTGTCCGAATTTGATGAGACAGAACTAGGAACAGAAATCTTAACATTCGAAACAGTCTTACTCGTTTCGCCTTTACTAACTTCTGGATCTTTAATCGTAACCTTAACAGGAACTGTCTGACCAATTTCAACATCAACAGATTTCTGATTACTAGGATCAAAAGTATAGTTATGATTATAAGGTGGTGGAACTTCATTATATCCAATTCCTCCCCTTTTAACTGGGGAACGTTGATCACTTACGAGGTGATCAAGTATTGCGGAGGAATTTCTAAATTGCTCAAGCTTTCTGTTTAGTTCCACCATTTTCACCTGGTGATCAGCTATCTGTTTATCCCTTTCAGCAATTAGTTTGGTTTTCTCTTCTAACACTTCATAGCTAAGATCAATTACTTGTATTTTTTCAGCTAGACTTGCTTTAAGACTTCTGATATCTTTCTCACTAGCTTTTATTTTTACCTTGTAACTGTTTTCTCTAGTTTTAGTGTAATAATGATCTTCTTTTAATGTTCTGAATTGAGCATCCAAACTAACAAACTGATCAGTTATTGTTTTCAACTGTTCAGACAGATTTTCACATTTCGTACAAGGGAGTTTAGGACTTACCTCAGAAAGCTGATCGTTCACTTCTGCCATGTAGGCTTGATTTTCTTTTGTCTTTCTGGGTTTTTCTTAAGTTTCGATGTTAACCAAGTTGGCCTGTTCGAACACTTCCTCAACTTGTAGATTCCAGTTGTATTCCCCGTTCTGTCTGGATATCATCTCCCTATTCTCACTACCACCACCACTCTGTTGTGTAGACCTGTTTTGACTGCGTTCTACTCTGTCATTTGTGCATTCTTTAGCAAAGTGGCCATTCTGTTGACAGTTATAACACCGAACCTTTGACTTGTCAAAACCTGGTCTTTCACCAACGAATTTTCTACCAGTTTTCTTCATAAACCTTTTAACTCTTCTTACAATCATTGCCATCTGCCACTGCAGATCCATCTCCTCCAGATCATCAGCATCGATCTGATCATAGTCTTCGTCTAAAGTTGCAGGATCAACGATTTTACCTTTAATGTAATTTTCGTAAGAAGCAATGAAAGATGCATAGAGAGCAAACTGCTGTTCAGCAGATTTAACACTCATGGGCATCTGAGAGTAGTTGATGTTCGGAACACTTGAAGAAAAACTACCCTTTGTTGTTTGAGGTTTAGAAGAATTTGTTCCACCAGCTACGAAACACACATCACCGTCCATGTTGAGAGAAACATGACCATCATGAGTTGAGTTAGAGCTCGAGTCTCCCTTTGAGTAGTAAGCAGATGATTCTGACTTCGAACTTGAACTTGAATTAACTTTCGCACCATACATTCCCGGATCCTGAACCTGATCAGTTGGTGTCTCTTTTCGAACCATGTTAAGTTCAAAAGTTCGTAGTTTGTTGACTGCTGTTTCCAAGTCATAGTCGGCAAACTCTTTATCTTCTCTCATCAAGACAGTGTACATCTCCCATTTCGGTGGGAGAGCATCAAGAAGTTTTTCTACAATCTCCTCTTCTTTGTAAGCAATGGAATAATTGCTGAGTTCGGTCATCAGGTGATAATATCTCGTGATGATATCATCAAGTGATTCATTCTTCAAATACTTGAACACCGAGAATTGGGTTTTGAGTAGTTTAATCTTGGATGCACGTATCCCCACATTACCTTCAAATCGGTTTTCAAGTGCTTCCCATAACTCTCTAGCGGTTTTATACTTCCTGAAGGTGTGAAGAATCTCTTGTGGAAGAGCCATTGTTATCGCAGCATGAGCTTTGCTTTCAGCCTCATACATCTTCTTTTCTTCCTCTTCCATCTTGTTGTATTTCTTAATTTGTTCACGACCCTCATACAAAGCAGTTGATGGAATGTATCCATCTTGAATGCACACCCACACTTAGCATCTTGATATTTAACATACTGCTCAAACCGATCTTTCCACGCCACGAAATCGGTACCCTTAAGCATTTTCGGTGCCATAGTAGCTGAACCCGCTTCCACCTCCATTTTTACCAGTTCCGTAATATTTATGGAAGTCATCTTTCACGAAACGAAAATACAAAGAAACCCGAAAAATAAAAATTTTATTCTGAACAGTACTGTAGGCGAAGTTAAAGTTAACTTCGCTTAAGTCTTATCTTCGCTTGATTTCTCAACTTCGCCTGATTAAGTTAAGCGAACTTGTGAGGTAGGCGAAGTTGTGGATAACTTCGCTTGAGATAAGCGAAGTTGTGGATAACTTCGCTTAACCTTATATCTTCGCCTAAACCCTACAAATAGTAGCGGCAACTTCGCCTGATGAACACGATGATTTTGCAGGTTTGATTTTGACATTTTGCGAGGTATGCGAAGGTGTAATGGGTTGTTTATGATGGTGGGAGGTGAGTAGGACACAAAAATTCGGTAAACTCGTCCCGCGAATAGTCGAACGGAACGATTTCTACACCCGCGTGATAATCCCGAACCACACAATCACGAGCAAAAGCTCTGATACCAATTGTAGGTTCCCAGCCGGATCTACACAGAATATCTCGTTCTACGTAGGTGTGGAATCCCTACGTAAGACGATACGAGCGTAGAAGACGATACACGTTAACACAATCAAACACACGTTACAATAAACAAAGACACGTTGTATTGCAACTGGAAACACGTGATTCACTGATCACCGATTACACAAACTCTGAACAACTCATAAACTGATTCCTCTAATTCAGCCGTAACCTAGCCGTATATAACAGACGACAACTTCGCCTAACATGTTTAGGCGAAGTTGTCACTAACTTCGCTTGTTCCACAAGTTCGCCTATATAAGCGAACTTGTGAGCTAACTTCGCTTAATATAAAATACAAATCCAACTAACTCGATTACAGACACTAGACACTGAACTACTGACATCATGTACCAACATCTTTAATAAAGTATAAGCAGGGCCTGTCACAAAAGAAAGACTATGTCAGGAGCTTCAGCGCACTTATGAAAATCATAATGGCGAATACTGTCCAGACAGTACAAAAGAAGATAGTAGCTCTCAACTTTACAACTATTACTCGGATGAAGACACCAGGGAACTGGACCCAACACATGGGTATGTCGATTAAAAACGTCATGCATGATGAATTAAGAAGGGCATTTTTGTCCATTGTATAAATCTTCTCCTCCTATATAAAGGAGAACGATTCTTTAGTTTAGGCATCTCATTTGGTATCTCATTCTTAGTCGCACTCTTACCTATCTTTCTTTTCTCTACTTGTAATCATGTGTAATAATGAGTAATCTCCTTGCTAAAGGAGAGTATTATGTATGTACTAAGAAGTTCTTCCCTCGGGAAGAACAGTTGTAAAATAAATATATCAGTTCTTATTATCCATCAAGTTTATCTTTAAGAATTTTGCAAAACCTAGAGCCCTGGAGCCATAAGAGTACCTGTAACATCCTAAATATTCTAATAATAAATAAAGAAAGTTTCTTTAAATTGTCGTGCGTTTAATAATATTAACTAACGTCTAATATGGAAAAGATCATGGACTTGGATTTAATTAAGATGGGTTAATAATAATGGGCCTTAAGTCCATGGGCCTTGGGGAATATAAATATCCTCCTAAACCACCATAAAACCCTAAACCTCATTTCATTCCATCTTAGTCTCTACGCACTCCAAACACACACACCATACGCGGCCGAGCGAGAGAGAGGTGAAATCCGAGCAAGAAAGAAATGGGAAGTCTAGAAGTGGTTCAAGAAACGTCTTCAAAGTTCGATCAGATCAAAGCAAGAATGAAAGCCGCTCAAGACAGACAAAAGTCTTATGCAGATAATCGGCGATGACCAATTGAGTTTAACGTTGGCGACAATGTGATGCTTAAGGTCTCGCCTTGGAAAGGAATTATCCGTTTTAGAAGGAGGGGGAAATTGAGTCCGAGGTACGTTGGACCGTTTAAAATTTTAGATCGTGTGGAGGAAGTAGCTTATAAGCTGGATTTACCCGATGAGTTAGAAGGAATTCATTCAACCTTCCATGTTTCTCATCTGAGGAAGTGTCAAGCTGATGACACGTCCCACGTGCCATTGATGGACATTGAGGTTGATGAACAATTGAACTACATCGAGCAACCGATAGAGATCGTTGATCGCAAGGAGAAGTAACTTCGTCACAAGGTTATACCTTTGGTAAAAGTGATATGGAAACATCGCAAAGGATCGGATGCTACTTGGGAAGCTGAGGACGAGATGCGCAAGTTCTACCGTAGTTTGTTTAAGTAATAGTTAGGTTTCGGGGACGAAACCTCTTTAAGATGGGAAAACTTGTAACATCCTAAATATCCTAATAATAAATAAAGAAAGTTGCTTTAAATTGTCGTGCGTTTAATAATATTAACTAATGTCTAATATGGAAAAGATCATGGACTTGGATTTAATTAAGATGGGTTAATGATAATGGGCCTTAGGTACATGGGCCTTGGGGAATATAAATATCCTCCTAAACCACCATAAAACCCTAAACCTCATTTCATTCCATCTTAATCTCTACACACTCCAAACACACACACCATACGCGGCCGAGCGAGAGAGAGGTGAAATCCGAGCAAGAAAACGTGGTTCAAGATTTATACAAGATCCAAAGTTCATAAGCTAGCTAACCGAGACCAAAACGAAAACATAAAGGTATGATTTCGATCTTAAAGTTCATGTTTTAATAGACGGTTAGCCATGAAACTTGAAACTATAATAGATCGGGTCTAAACGAAACGTAAAGTAACGAACTTGATGCTAGGACGAATCCAATGAACCCATAAACATATACGGTTCGTATAGGATAAACCGTAAATCTTGTATTAAGCGTTTTTGAACTTAAAGGTCCAAACTTTACATGTTTTCGGGTCAAACCTTATCCAAAAACGACCATAGGAATGATCGCGGGTTAGTCAAATACCATACCCATGGATTTCTCGGTAAAACGATGATGATTTTGGGGATTTAAGATGAACAGCGGCGGCTGGCGACAACTTCGCCTACAAGCGAACTTCGCCTGCAAGCAAGTTAGAACAAATTTTTGACGAACAGCTAGAAAATTATTCAGCCGAACAAATACAAGAACTTGTTAAAAAAAAAAATTTTTCTAAAAAATAAAAAATTAAACGAAAAATATTTTCTAGAAAACAAAGAAAAAATCTTTGCTATAAAAGAACCCGAAACTGAAGAAGAAGTTCCAAAATATAGGATGAATCAATCCACCGCTGCTAGTAGTAGTAACCGCAAGCCATCCTACAAGAAAGAGAACACAAAATATGAATTCTCTATGCCCTATCATAAAGGGATACCTAATTCCGTTAAAAATAATTGTAGTTCAACTGAAATTGGCACCATAAAAATTGATTGTATTTTTGATTTTAATCAAAGAAAAGAAACAATCGACAAAAGGAATACTGAAATTAGTCTGATTATCCAGTCTAATCCAGAAGGATTTTCCAATGCCAAGGCCTTATTGTTACTAATAGAACATAAGTCCGCGGGAATAGTCCAAGATTTTATTAAAGGAACAACTTGGAATGAAGATTTACATGGGGATGATCTCTTTGATCAAATTATCAATGCCATGTATATGATGCTCTTAGGTCTTGATTTTCTTACAAATAAAGATCATGAGACCCAAAAATTTCTTGAAAAGGCAAGACAAATATTAACCCAATCACAACTTTGTGATATATGTCTTTTAAATGACTTTACATGTCTTTTTGAACAAAACTTATATAAGCTAAGCACAGGTGATATCATTCTTGGATAGAAGTTTACCTAATGAAAGATCCTATTGTTGGCGAAAAAGCTAAAGAACGATGGAATAAAAAAAAGAACGACTTAACAAAGCACTCGATAGGTTTTGCTACAAGAATTGTTAAAGAAGAAATTGCTGTTTACTGCAATTTTCCAACAAGCAAAAACAGTTAAAAAGATTTAACAAAAATTGTTGTCATAAAATTACTGATACACCTCAATTATCTTTTGGGTGTAATGAGGATAAAAACAAATATTTCAGAAAGAAATATAAAAGAAAATACAAAACAAAAAGAAGGTTTTGGAAACCCAAGAAAAGAAAATTCATCCCTAAATGTTAGGACCGATCGGGAGACGGTTTCCCAACGATTCTCGGGGGCAACGTGTTAGAGTGCGGAATCCTACTAACACGGCGACTCGGTGGTAATCAACGACACAAACGGTAGCAATTCCTAGGATGATATGACGACCAGGTGCGGAGGAAAGGACCGAAGGGGTTGACGGGCAGAGAGGATTTCCGGGGAACAGGTCGGCTGTGTATGTGTGTTATGTGTGCTCTTTTCTGAAAATCCCTAAGTAACGTTTATATATCGAAGACTCATTCGATCGGATGAGTCTCTCATTCGATCGAGTGAAGCTTTGTTCGATCGAATGAGCCTGGTTCGATCGAATCAACCTTTTGTTCGATCGAACCAGTTTTCGTTTGACATTTACAATACGTTAACTAGGTTTCACTATCTTTAGTCTCACGCCGACCTACCCTGATAGAACTGGGGACATATATATGACATTTCATGTCCTAACAAACTCCCCCTTGGAGCCAGTTCTATTTATGTTTTAACCAATCGAGATTTCTTGCTCGACTGCAACTCCCCCTTGGAGTTATCTCTCCCTCTCTGTTCTCAAAGCTAGTGGTGCCCTCATTGCATCCACCAAACTCCTGTCTTCATGGAGTTATCTCACGATCCAATGGTGCAGTCCGTCAGACTTACCATAGGTTCCACATATCATGAGATGCTGTCAAATGGAATATAAGATTAACATTTAAGCACAGTTGTAGTAGATTATCAAACATGAAAGTAAAGCATAATCTAGCACAATATTCCAAAGTATATTAAAATCACTCCAAAAACAATTACAACCAGAAGATAAAACTTTGAATTACAAAGAAACCAAATAAACAAAACATATAACAATTAATCACTGGTTCCCTGTGTATATTTCTTCTGTTGTTCCTTCCAGTTAGATCCTGCATGTATGTCATAGGCAAAACAGATCCTAATGACATTTCTGTACTTTAGCGCTTGCTCCATGTCATCGGGGGCATAAAGAATTTCTGTCTTGTATAGAGTAAAAACATCCTCCCTTGACAAGTTGGTGAGCCACATAGGATCAAAAATGCGGATTGTGCTCCAATTACCATTGTCGTTGAGCACTATAACTGCTTCATGTAGTCTTCCGTCGTAGTACCAATGCCTGAACGATTTGTAGAAGTCCTGCTTCATCTTTCGTAGCGGAATCTTCTTCATTGTAAGTGGTGGCATGTACTTCAAAATGACTTTCGGCCTGTTGGTGATCGGATCGATCTCCTTTTTACTTGTATAACGCTTTGGCCTTTGCGGTGTAATCAATCTCCATTTTGAGTTGTATTCCTTTCGTAATACACTCTGATAGTACGATGCGAATGGAGATGAGCTTGCGTATAGCATGTCCAGGTAATTAAGACGATTAAGATCGTAAGTTGGAAGAGTCTTCAAGTCTGTGATTCGTTGATAGTACTCAACCCCCTTTTCCCTTTTGACAGCTACGCAGTTCAGGTCTTTCAGACACGCCCAAGCTAGGATTTCTCCAGAGGTTCTCCGACCCTTAGTATCATATGACTTTGTGTGAGGAATGGTCGGTTTCGCTTGGCGTTTAGACCTGATCTTTTCAAGAATAGCATTGAACGCTTTCTTGCATTCTTCTGTTTTGTCTTTAAATTCGGCTTGATCGGCTTCAGACGGCTGTTTCATAGCATTTGACCTTTCGTCAGCCTTCTTCTGCACTTCCTCCTCGTTTACGTTTTGAAAGAAGCTTGATGAGTTGGGAATATCGTCAGTTTGCGACGTGTAGTACTCAGGATATTCTTCCCTTGTCAAGTCTTCTATTTCGACATCTTCGAAGTGAGGAGGATCGACTTGTGTCGGATCAGCGGCCGTCGGTGATGGTGAGTCGGTTGAAGCCGCTGCAGCAGATGTGGATTCTGTTGAAGGCAAGGCCAGAACTTTGCCTGTTTCTTCGTTTGAAAACTCGAACATTTGCTCTAGCTCTTCTTCCGTGAAGTTGTGCGAAATCTCACCTTCTTCCAAGTCTCCACTTGAGAAGATTTGCTGTTCATCTGGGTTGTCCAAGAGATACGTGAAAAACTCCGCTGCTGTTTTTGACTGCAGCGGTTGGACATTTGATGTATCAGCATCACCTGCTTGATTAATAATCACAACACAGTAAAAAAAATTTTTTTTTTTTGTTTTTTTTTTTTTTAAAAAAAAAACATATGTAATATCATAAACGTTAAGTACAAAACAATTACATATGACAATGGAATATAAATAAGGATTACAAGATTTAAACATTAAAATCCTCACTACATTCACTCAAAAATCACTCAGTTACCTTCACCTTCATCATCATCTGAGTTCAGCTCGTCGGTGTCCACATCAACATTAGCTGGACCTTCCAGACGAAGAACGTCTCCTTTAAGCTCAGTCACCTTAGCTTCAAGGTTTCTGTTTGACTCCACAAGGCTTTTATTGGACTCTACCAGGCTTTGATTTGACTCTTTGAGCTCTGTGATAGCAGATCCCTGTTCAGCAACAGTAGCAGTGAGCTGAGTGTTCTCAATCTTCAACCTGTCGTTGTCAGCTTGAAGTTGAGCCATTTGTTCATCTCTGATTCTGTTATGCTCTTCCTGCTGTGTCCTGAACATGAACATCTGCATCATCGCCTTGTGCAGGTCGGCAATTTCAGAAGCGACCTTGGGAGGGAGGGAGATCTCCTGTTGAGGTTGAGGAGGAGGTGGCGGTGCGGACTGAGGTGTTGGAGGAGGAGCTTGTTGTGCTGGAGGAGCAGTAGAAGAGGTCCCAACTGATGGTAACATTGCGGGACGAGGTTGGCTGGTAAATAAATTCCTGTACTTTCGAGTAACCTTCCTCTTTTGTCTCTTCGCCGGCCTTTCTTCACCTGTCGGTTGATCAGCAGGCTGCTCCTCAAACACTACTTCTTCACCGGTTTCCAAATCTTCAACATTTAAGTAGGTATCAGCTTCCTTCTCTGCATCAGTCCTGGTGTCCTCAGGGACTACTTCGTCTTCAGTGTCTGATTCATCACTGGTTTTCTGATACGGAAGGTCCTCGACATCTGAGTCACTTGAGGTGTTCCTCCACTTCCTCTTTGGTGGAGCCTGATAAAAAGGATTCGCCACATGCCCAAAACAACGTTTGTGTGGGGGCCTTGTTGGACGATCCTTGTATGACTTGAGACGGTTCAAAGTCTCATTCTTCATGTGGTCTAGCTTTACCACATCTCCGTCATTCTCTTTCAACAGCCCCGGTGCCTGGTCATCAACTATCATCTGCACAAACCTCGGGTACCGTAGAAACTTCTCACCCGCCCCTTGTTTTATGGTGAGGTTTTCCACCATGTGACTGAATGTCATTTGAGAGAAATTGAAGGGGCAGTTCATCACGAGTGCTGCCACGGTGAATTGCATGCTCTCCCTTATCTTATCAAAACTTGTACGTTGAGGACCCAGACAGTGCATCACCACGTGCGCCAGATATTTGAATTCTGGGCACAAATTTGCTTTGAGAAGCAGACCGGCATTGAGATCGCCGTCATACTTCATGCGTGCGAAACATCCTCTCGTTGCTGCAGGATGTAATGTGGTCGGGTCAGAGTCTGTATCTGCAAACCCGCAGACATCTCTAAGAATCTGGGCAGAAACAACAATTTGATGCCCTCGGACTGTGGAGCGTATCACCGACGGCTCGACGGACTTGTCGTGCGTGGCGTTTCTCCAAAACTCCTGTTGAACCGACATTATCGGCTCAACGATCCTTGAGATAGGAATGAAGATCCTTGACCTCTTTAAAAACTTAATCATCTGCGCAAAGTCCTTGCCGTGACTTGATTTTTCATCTAAAAATGCCACAATGTTGTGTTTGATCGACGTTTTGTACGGAGCAATAACCTGTGCAGCTTCAGCCATTGAATCTGTATACATAGACATGTTAAAACAGACAGATATCTAAAAGACTGAATTTGTTAAAAAAAAAAAAAAATTTTTTTTTTTTTTTTTTTTTTTTTTTTTTTTTTTTTTTTTTTTTTTTTTTTTTTTTTTATTTTTTTTTTTTTTTTTTTTTTTTTTTAAACTTCTGGACTGGTTCGATCGAATTATAAAGGATTCGATCGAATGAACTAATCATCCGATCGAGTGAGACATATATTCGATCGATTTAGACTGGTTCGATCGAATGGACTCATTCGATTCCTTCAACCAGAAACCAGATTTCAACGAGACCCGAATCGGTTTTTCGACCGATTAACCACAATCAACATGTGCGAAACATTGAAAGATGTTGTTTACATGTTTTCCAATGACCCTCATGACCCGAAAACTCAAAAAAAACTCAGTTTTATTGTCGGGACCGTTTCCGACACCAAAAACGGCCCGAAAACCTATCGAAACGCGGACGAAAATCAATAAAACTTACATTTTTGAAATCTACGCGAAAAAGTGAATAAACTGGTCGGATCAAAAAGAGGTTTTAGCACGATCGATTTTGAGAGGGAAATTTCAAATTCTTTTCGGATGAAAATGTCCGATCGAATGACTTCTGCTATTTATACAGATTTTTGACTCATCCGATCGAATAAACTTGTTCGCTTGACTCATCCGATCGAATGAGACACACTATTCGATCGGATGGATTTCTTCCCTCAAACTGATTTTTCACAATAACTTATCCGATCGATTTGGCACATTCGATTGACTGACTCGATCGAATGGCTACATGTTCGATCGAATGAGGAAAAGTTTTAGAAAAATTTGACTTTTAAACTTCTTATTCCCCGTCATCGATCACGGTGCTTTTGAACCTGCAAGAAAACTTAAACTTTTGACATTTGGTTAGTTAGCATAGAAATTTTCCGATTTTGTGAGCTCAGTTCCTGTAGAACATAAAGATCATAAAACGTTAGTAAACACACAGAAAATATCAGGTCCAACCAACTTCGGTTTTATTGCAACTTCTTCCTTCTCTCATTACACACTTGGTTGCGCAGATAAACGTTTAGCAACCTGCATGAGTTTTTCTTTCATTCCTACACACTGAATAAACATTTAGTAGGAACAGACAGGAATCAGACTACCTGTCACAATGATTTCTCATCGACTTTCAAACATTAAGAATAAAATAAAATAACCAAAAATAAAATCTTAATTATTTATTTACAGGGAGGGACAGGGATCAGACTACCTGTCACAATGATTTCTCATCGACTTTCAAAGCAGAATAAAATTAAAGAAAAATTAATTCAAATTAAAAATGTTTTTGAATTTTTTTTCTTGTTTCTTTTTATAATATTCAGACTGAAATAAACATCTGTACAAAAATTTAAAACACATTATTTTTGGTTGAGAAGGATCTATAATAAGAAATCATACAGACGTATATGACTATCTACTGAGACTTTTTGAGATTTTTTTTTTTTTTTTTTTTTTTTTTAATATACGAAGTTGAACAAGACATAATGAATATTCTTTTTGTGAGAAAGATCCGAACAGGAATCATACTAATTAAGTGACTGTCACATAGATCCGTGTTGAGCTGTATTATGACATAAAGAAACAGGTTATGAGCATGAAAATAACTTAAAATGGTTTTCATCGTTTCTGTGATACGAGTTAGGTTCAATTATGTCTCAAAATTTAAGTGAATAACAACTCAGAGATTATGATGCCTCCTATCTATTCTCAAAGCGTATTTGGCTTTCCCCAAGTCACCCCGAATTGACTTTGACCCATAGTGTCTGATTAAGGTTGTAAGTGTCTTCATCTGCTTCCCGTTTTCTTTCTTACTCCATAATTGAGAAGTCTTGACATTATTAACTCTAGAATGTTTCAATAACTCATAAAGAATCATTTTTTTTTTTTTTTTTTTTTTTTTTTTTTTTTTTTTTTTTTTTTTTTTTTTTTTTTTGAATGTTACATAGACTTCAGAGTAGTAAAACAATTGCAAGTCCCGAATCTGGATCACTGCAGTTTCTTCATGCACTATCTTTACGGGAATCAGAACACTTATGGGCTCGTGTATGACTGGGTAATCGCTTTTCTGCCTATCATTCGGAAAGATATATATGAAGACAAACAAAACTCTTAAGGAGTTTCCACGTAAAATCGAGTAGATTTAGTTTGTATCACATCTACTTTTACGCACCATAAAAAGCTACCATGACACACAATGACTGTTCTAAAGCCTTTTAAGCCTAATAACTTCACTAGTTAAGCACACAGAATCAGTATATCTATCATTTTCCAAGGTTGGATCAATTTCTCATTTTCTGAATATAAATGAATGTCTTTAAAAAAACGTTTAAATTATTTCGCCCCGATCAAGTCAAAGTCTTCAGGTAAACGGCTATCCTGAAGATCCAATGGATCAACTGGACCGACCACATACGAGTATGTGTCCTTCTAACTAAGTATAACCGACTATTTTTCAGCGAAAGAATAAAAACCATCAAAACCCGCCCCGATCACTTTCAGTCATCTGGTTAATGGCTATCCTCATAATCTACTAGTAGAAATAAGGACCAAAACACATCCGAAAATGTGTCCATCAAACTGAGGTAACCGACATAATTTTAAGCGATAGTGATGTATAAAAATTTAATATAAGAAAAATGAAAATAAGCTGTACAGAAATAGCAAATCTTTTTGATGTCTCAGTATGATAGCGTCTGTGTACTATCACCTTTCTTGTAACAAGATCAACTTCTCAAAATTTTGAAAGTTTTTTTTTTTTTGTTTTTGGGTTTTTGTATTTTATATTGTTTTTGGTTTTTCTTGAACCTTTTCTCCCCCTAGAATTTATAAAAAACAAAATCTTTTTGGACTTTTTCAAATTTTTAAGAAAAGAAAAAATGAAAACAATTTAAATGATATCTTCAGGAACATCATCTGATATACGTTTAACGCCGTTGATCTCTAGTAAATATAAAAACCGTGGTTTATCAAATGCTTTAGTGAAGAGATCAGCGCGTTGTTCCTGAGTGGGGATTTTTATCACATCGATTAACTTCTTTTCGTAGCAATCACGAAGGAAGTGATATCGAATTTCGATGTGCTTCGTTTTGCTAAAATGAACCGGATTTTTGGTAATTGATATTGCAGCAGAATTATCAATATATATGGGAGTAGTAGAGCATTCAATACCGTAGTCACGCATTTGTTGCTGAATCCAAATAACTTGAGAACAGCAACTGGCAGCCGCAATATATTCCGCCTCAGCTGTTGAAGTGGAGACTGACGTCTGCTTTTTGCATTGCCACGTTACTAAACGACTTCCAAAGAACTGACATCCTGCTGTTGTTGATTTGTAATCGAGTTTACAACCACCATAGTCCGAATCACTATACGCATGTAGATCAAAGTTATCATCATAAGGATACCAAAGACCCCAATCTGGAGTACCCTTCAGATAACGCAAAATTCTTTTGACTGCAATCAGATGGGAGACCTTCGGCTTTGACTGATAACGTGCACAGAGACACGTAGCAAACATTATGTCTGGCCGAGAAGCAGTCAGGTACATTAGAGATCCGATGATCCCTCTATAGTGAGTTGGATTGATCAATTCACCCTTCTCGTCAGGATTAATCCCGTGATTAACCTCTAAAGGAGTTCCCTGTGAAGAAGAACTCAACATCTCAAACCGTTTCAAGATGTCATTGACGTATTTTGTCTGGTGAATGAAGATACCGGAATCTTTTTGATCAACTTGAAGTCCTAAGAAGAACTTCATCTCACCCATGGAGCTCATTTCAAATTTTTCTTTCATCACTTGTTCGAACTCCTTACAAAGTGTTTTATTCGTGGACCCGAAGATGATGTCGTCCACGTACACTTGTACCATAATTAGATCTCCTTCTTTTTCTTTTGTGAATAGCGTGCAGTCAATGGTTCCCCTTCTAAACCCGTTGTTCAGAAGGTGTTTGGATAGTTCTTTATACCAAGCTCTCGGGGCTTGGTGAAGACCGTACAAAGCCTTGTTGAGCAGATAGGCTTTGTCCTTGTGATATGGGTCTTCAAAACCTGGAGGTTGTGCCACATATACGGTCTCTTCGATGTGACCGTACAAAAAGGCACTCTTGACGTCCATCTGATATACTTTGAATTTCTTGAAAGATGCATACGCCAAGAACATCCGGATTGCCTCCAAACGAGCAACCGGAGCATATACCTCATTGTAGTCTAGGCCTTCGATTTGCCTAAACCCTTGGACCACCAGGCGGGCTTTGTTGCGAACAATCACTCCACAATCATCACGTTTACATTTTAGTACCCACTTAGTGCCAATTTTCTTCTGACCTTTGGGGAGATCCACCAGCTTCCACACACCAAGTCTTTTAAACTGCAATAATTCCTCTTGCATGGCTGTGACCCAGTTGGGATCTTTCAGCGCATCGGTGGTGCTGTGTGGTTCTTCTTGTGCTAAGAAGCATTCATGGGCATTAAGAGCAACTAATCCTGACTCCATCATTTCTGTGTAGAGACCAAAATTCAGCTGTCGACGAGTTTTGACACCCTGTTGAATGTCCCCTATAATGTTGTCTTGTGGATGATCACGTTCAGTCCTAACAACCGGATTGTCAGGAACGACAACATTTTGTTCCAAGTTAGTTAAGTTCGGCTCAGGAACTGGAGCGGTTTGTTCCATGTTGTTTGTGTTCAGCTCAGGAACTGGAGCGAATTGTGGTGCTGCCTCTGAAGTAGACGTTAGAGGCGGATCTGTGATAGACACATCTTGATTTGACGAGGACGGTTGTGAAATAACATGTGTCGGTGCCGGTCGTACAGAGTCTGTTGGTGTTTCATCTTCAGATTCGGAATCAGATGACTCAAGAACTTGTTCTGTTGACTCTGTGGAAGAAGACGTTGACGGACCAGGATGAGATGAGCGTTGCTGTGATTCATCAGGAGGTGCATTTTGCGCCTCATACATCATTTGAATAGCAACATCATTCAGATTGAATGACTTGACCCATTTGTCAAAGTCAAACAACCAGTCTTCACCTGTCCCTTTGGCTGGTTCTGTGTAGCGTTGAACATCAACGTGGTACCATTCTTCAACCAATTTTGTTGATCGGTTGTAGACCCTTTTGAGAGGAACGCTATAACCCAGAAAGTAACCCTTAATAATCTTCTCCTCGAACTTGTTATCAACTTGCCTTTTGAGTAACGTGCAGAGAGCCCCAAATGGTTCCAGGTGCTCTAAGTTAGGCCTTCGACGTTGAAGAAGCTCGAAACTAGTCTTGCCGTGGCGCTTGACAATGCCAACCCGATTCAGTGTGAAACAGGCGTTGGCAATTGCCTCATTCCAAAACGTGACTGGCAACACTGAGTCAGCTAACATGGTTCTTGCTGTCTCGATTAACGTACGGTTTTTCCTTTCAGCAACCCCGTTCATTTGTGGAACATACGGAGCACTGAATTCTTGAACGATGCCTTTTTCTTTGCAGTAAGTATCAACGTTTGCGTTCTTAAACTCTGTACCGTTATCTGACCGAATTCTTCGAACCTTCAGCTTGTATTGCGACTCAAGAGTCGTGACTAGCAGACTAATACACCCAAAAGTTTCAGACTTCGCTTTTAGGAAAAACACCCATGAGAATCTTGAATATTCATCAGTGACCACTAGACAGTATGAGTGCCCAGCAATACTTTTGACGCTGATTGGGCCAAAAAGATCCATATGTAGAAGTTCCAACGGCATATCAATGGAGTGGAAACTCTTAGACTTGTGGGACCTTTTTCGTTGTTTTCCGGCTTTACACTGAACGCATGAATCAGGGAGATGAAAACTTCTTAGATTGACTCCCTCAACCATTCTATTGTGCACCAGCTTGTTCATGTTCCTGACGTTTATGTGTCCCATCCGTTTATGCCAAATGACAGTATCACGTTCGGATGCCTTGGACACAAAACATGTTGCAGTTGGAGATGATGACCCTGCCTTAGCCATATCCAGAATGTAGAGATCACTCTGGCGTGCGGCTGACATTAGAACTTTGTCTTCAGGAAAGTTGACGTCCTTAGACAAGATGTGGCAGTCTCGTTCATCAAACATTACTTTGAAACCTTTGTCGCAGATTTGACTTATGGACAACAGGTTGTTCTCCAACTCTTTGATGAAATTAACTTTCTCAAACGAAACTCGCCCATTAGACACAATTCCTTGGGCCGTGATAAAACCTCCTTGATTTCCTGCAAAGGAAACTGCACCTCCTTTTATTTGTCTGACATTTGAAAGAAGATTCATGTTTCCAGTCATGTGCCTGGAAGCTCCTGAGTCTATGATCCACATGTTGAATCTTGGATCATATCGAGCAACCTGCACACAAAGACAAAAGGTTTAAATATCATTGGAAACCCAAGCCCTTAAGGTCTTGGGTTTTCCATCTTCATCACGAATGAACAATTCAATCCATTTACCCTCATTAACACTGTTTTCAGATTTGACGTTGTTATCAACAGTGTTAGTTTTCTTTGGTTTCCAAAAGTCAGTCTTCTTCTCAACATGTTTGAGATAGCTGGTTGAAGACTGGGTTTCACTTGTCGAAGTGGAAACCTTTGAAACTGATGGGTTTGAGAATTGGTGTGGTGAGGTTGGCTGAGGTTTCCGAGAAGAAACCGACCTCGGTGTGTGAAACCGTTCTTGACCTTGAATGTCAATGGTCGGTCTCCTCCTAGGAGGTGACTTGACATACCTCGGATCCGGAGTCGATATGTACTGCTTAGGATCCGTGTACTTATAGCAAAATCTTGCTATATGCCCTACCTCTCCACACGAAAAACAGTAGTTTCTCCCCCTTTGACTTGGTGGAGAGAAATAACTCTGGTTTTGTCTGTTATCATAGTACCCCCCTGGATTTGACATTTTGGGGTGGAGTTTGTCTAGGAGGGTGTTTTGGGAAATTATGTTTTTCATTAACGTTACCCTCCTTTACAAACTGGGTACTATGTTCCACATAGACTTTCTCAGATTTAGGAATAAACTTTTTCTTCTGAGAACTTCTTGTTGTTGTTGCCTTTGACTTAGATGGTGGTGGGCCCGATTTAGTTGTAGAACCTAAGTCTGTGGCATCAACATTTTGTTTGGACTCAGGAGCCGGGTCAATGACTTCTTTACCCTTAGACTTAGAAATTTGGTTTGTGTCCTCGGGTATATAATCATTTGATTCATCATCCGGCACAGCTCCTGGTGTGCTTGCAAATTGATTCAGGATCGGGGGTGGGACATTGTTGTATCCCACTCCTTTTTCCTTTTTGCCTCGGAACTCGGGAATAATGTGTTCTAATAAATAAGATGAATTTGAATAACTTTTTAATTTGAAATTTAATGATTCAAAATCAGCTTTCAAGTTTTCCAATTCTTTTTTCAAAACATTATTCTTATTTATGTGAAAATTGATAGAATCTTGTTGATTAAGAACACATATTTCAAGTTCCTTGTTCTGACGCTTAAGGCCATCAATCTTTTCTTTAAAAGCAGACTCTTTCTGCTTCCAAGCCTTATTCTGTGCAAGCGCGTCAGTCAGTTCCATTAAAGATCTTGAGGCTGCTTGTTTGTAAGCCTCGAGATCTTCAATTCTCTCTTTTAGAGATTGAATTTCTTGTTCATACAACTCACATTTTAAACATTTAACATTTACAGATTTAGGAGTTGAAGGGTTAGAACTTACCTTGGCATTACTTGAAGTGTCTGCCATGAACGCGGAGCATAGTTTCCCCGCTCTACCCCAAAAACGATGGAGAAGTTACTTTAATTTCTGCTTCTTTGACTTCTTCATCTTTAGCAGTCTCCTTGTGAATTGTTGAACTTTGAGATGTTTGAGGAGTGTTTGACTCGTTCTCATGATCCTCTTTCATCTCCGTAACTACCACTTCAGCCTCTGCATCTACTACTTGAACTTCAGTAGCTGGTTCCTCGACTATATATGCTTCGTTTTTCGAGGAAACCACAGACCCAGAATCTGAGTCTCCATCTAGATCAGCCATATTTATGTTGAAGTTCCAAGTTTCACCCTCATCTCCTTGAACTGCAAGAGCAGTTTCATTGTTGATGTTGTTTGTTGCTGTTGGGTTTTGAGGGACCTGTTGTCTCTCAAGATTGACATTTGCAGCAGCAGCCGTAGGAGTGGATGTTGAAGAAGTGGTTCGGAAAGGGTATTGATGACCTTCCCGTCTGGGCTTCGAACACTCCTTGGCGAAGTGACCAAGTTCACCACAGTTGTAACATTTGACTTTGTTTTTGTCAAAGCCGAACTTGGATTTGTTGTTGATAGTGAGGGCCTGACCGGTTTTCTTTGTCCATTTCTTGGCCCTTCGGAACGCACTGCCAAGTGCCCACATAATATCTATGCGTTCCATGTCGTCTTCATCCAATTGTTCGTAGTCATCGCTGTCCAGATGACTATTTCCCAACTTTCCAGCTACCATCAAACTGTATGACTCTATAATCGTACCCAGAGTTGCCATGTGTTCTTTGGCAACCTCAACAGTTACAGCTCCCAAGCCCTCTGTATTTAACGTTGCTTTTTCCATGGGCTTGGTTCCGGAGTTTGTACTTGCATTACCGGGAGTTGACGGTGGTGGAACAGACGATCTTGTTTCAGTCCCCTTTGAATTCGACACTGAGGAGACGAAAGCAGTCTTGATCGGTGCATGATCATTTACATCTGACAACGGAGATTTTGACATGTATAACGATTTGTCAGGTGTTGATCTTGGCTTTCTTGAGGAGGCTCTCAGTTCAGCATCCTCTTGTCTGATCTCTTTAATGAAATCAGAGAGAAGAAGTGTTTCGAGTTGGTGACTTCTTCTCATCACCGTTAGAAAGGTGCTCCAACTGGGTGGGAGACCTTGTGCCAGACATCTCACTTTCTCAGTGCCAGTAGTTCTAACGTTGTAGGCCTTGAGCTCAGACATGAGATGATAAAATCTCGACAGCAGTGACTCGATATCTTCTCCTGATTCCGGACCAAACAAATCGAATTCACGCTTTAGTTCCCTAGCGTGAATATCTCTCAGTGAATCCGACCCTTCACATCTTTCAACCAAGGCGTTCCATAGTGTTGACGCTGTAGTGAATTGGTTGAACTGGTGAAACAAATCGCTGGAAAGGGCTTGTGATAATAGTGAGAAAGCCTTCTTTTCAGCTTCAAATGCTGTCTTCTGTTCATCAGACAGCCTGAAATAGCTTAAAGCTTCACCATCGTCGTTGGTTGGATGAACCCAAGCTGTTTGAACAGCTTCCCATAATCCAGGATTCACACCGGTTATGTGAATCTGAAATCTAGTCTTCCAAGTGTTGAACTCGTTTAACGCCATTAGCTTAGGAGGCTTGTTATAGCTTCCCGATTCCGAGTCACTTTCGAGGATTGACTGGATCCTCTTGGTTGAGCTTGTACTTGAAGACATGTTTGCTTAACACCGAGAAGACTGAAAAACACTTAAAATTTGCTAAGTGTTGAAAAAACAGTCTGCTGATCGAATGTGTTGTATTCGATCGGATGAGTGGTCTATTCGATCGGGTGTGAGCTGACTCGATCGAATGTCTGTTTGGGTTAAGGTTCTGGTGTTATGAGGCTGATTCGATCGAATGGGAACTTTTTCGATCGAATAGGGTGTTAGGTTCGGTCGGATAAGTATCTGGTTCGAACGAAACGGGTTGTGTATCTTGTTCGATCGATTGGGAACTAGTTCGATCGAATGGGGTCTTGGTTCGGTTCTGATGGTGACTTAGTCGATCGGATGGGTTATGACAATCGAATTTGACACTGATCGAATGGGTTGATCAAATGGGTGACTAAGTCGATCGGTTGGGTACTGGTTCGATCGAATGATTGGGACTTATTCGATCGAACGAAGGGAGCGTATGTTGAGGCGGGAAAAGCTGGTTCGGTCAACGTTTAAACTTGTTCGATCGAATAGGAGGGCTATTCGATCGAATGGGTTCCAAAAATAGACTGATTCGATCGAGAAATCTGGATTTTCCAAAATTAGAAGATTTTGACGAAAATTCGGATTTTGAAACAAAAACAAGAAATCTTGACGATCGAGGACCACTTTATGACTATTTTTAAACTTATAACATAAACACAACTTAATTCCAACCCAAAAACGGATCAAAACAACCAAAAACTCGAAGAACACGAAGAACGCGAAGAACGTTCTTGACGAAAACCCGAATTTTAACACGAAATCCTTTGATCAAAAACCAAAATATGACAATATTAACTGTTTTTGACACAAAACCGATGAACACAAGACCAAAAACCAAGATTTTACCGGAAATTTTACGTAAAAATAACGAATTTGACTCTAAAAACGCAATTTTTACCACGAATCTACCGAGAATCAAGAACCAAAGGCTCTGATGCCACTTTGTTAGGACCGATCGGGAGACGGTTTCCCAACGATTCTCGGGGGCAACGTGTTAGAGTGCGGAATCCTACTAACACGGCGACTCGGTGGTAATCAACGACACAAACGGTAGCAATTCCTAGGATGATATGACGACCAGGTGCGGAGGAAAGGACCGAAGGGGTTGACGGGCAGAGAGGATTTCCGGGGAACAGGTCGGCTGTGTATGTGTGTTATGTGTGCTCTTTTCTGAAAATCCCTAAGTAACGTTTATATATCGAAGACTCATTCGATCGGATGAGTCTCTCATTCGATCGAGTGAAGCTTTGTTCGATCGAATGAGCCTGGTTCGATCGAATCAACCTTTTGTTCGATCGAACCAGTTTTCGTTTGACATTTACAATACGTTAACTAGGTTTCACTATCTTTAGTCTCACGCCGACCTACCCTGATAGAACTGGGGACATATATATGACATTTCATGTCCTAACACTAAAAAATACTTTTCAAAAGAAAAACCTAAGGTTTGTCACCAAGGAAAAAAGAAATGTCGTTACTGGATCTGCGTGGAAGAAGGGCTTTACGCCAACGAATGTCCTAATAGACAAAAGTTTCCGGAAAAGGTAAAACTCATTTCTGAAGCAGAAATTGAAGGTTATTATCCTTCCGAAAATATTTTTGATGACTATATGCAGGTATATTCATTTGAAATAACGAATGATTCGTCTTCAGACAGTAGCAACAGCTCAAACATTTAAAAGATGAATAAAAATAAAACTTTTAAAAGGGGGGTAGAAGACAAAAATCCCAGAAAATAAAAATTTTATAACAAAATTTTTGGGAGGTTTTCTAGATATTCTTTCTACATTGAGCATCTCGAGGGAACTAAGAACTTGCTGGCTGACTGCCTGACACGAGACTTTCAATAAACGTGAAAACTATTCACACCTTTTTTCACCTATTTAAGGAGCTAAAAACCCCTCAAATTGGTATAAACAATTCTTTTCCATAAAAAGAAAAATCTCATGGAAGAACTTAAGGCATTACGCCTCAAAGAAAAAATTCTTCTTATAGAATTAAAGTCTATTCAAGAAAAAATAGCACTCTATGACGAAAGTCTAGTAACAACTGCTATTTCAGAGCAGGAATCCGAAAGGAGACAATCTGAATCTATTCTCTTTCAAACGGCAAAGGGTAAAGAAAAAACAAGTCCGTTTACTCCTGTTGCTTTGGAAAAAAGCAAAAGAAAAGTTAATGAAAAACTAAGATCTTCATCTAGTCCAGAAGCAAACGGCTCTGGTAAAGACAAATCAAATCCGTTGATGGCTGACAGTTTGCCAAATACTGAAGAGGTCTCACTAAGACCAAGTTACTCTCAAATTACCCAGAGACCAGAAAATCCCAAAACAAGGTTTTATGTCATTTTTGACGGTGAGCATAGAGGGATATACAAAGACTGGTCAGCAGCCATCCATTCAAAAATTTGGGACGTTAGCACAAGCCCAACAAGAAGTCACCCGCTATTCAGCAAATTTTGGAAAGAGGGAAATACCTTTGAAGGTAACAATTTTTCCTGAACCTTTAAAACCAGGAAAAAAAGAAAGAACCGTTGAGTTCAGAAAAGCTTCACCATTTCTCTCAAAAACAAAATTTTCTGAGAAAAAAGAAGAGGAAGAATCCTCGGAGATTGTATCTCTTGATGAATTTAGATTATTATGGTCTAAAGCGCGGTCCTTAAGTCAAGATGACTTTGAAACCAAGCACATTTACACAGAAGATAAAGCTACTAAAAGTTTAATTGTCTTTTGTCCAGGCGCAAGCCCATAACTTATCTCCTCAGCATTCTCTGCTGGGTTAGCTAAGTATATTTACCCTTCCTGTAATTTACAAGAAATTAATTTAATGGCCGAAGGAATGAAGAAAGCTATCAAAAACTTTCGAAAAAAGATTGCAGCAGCAAAAGATGCTAACATCTTCATCAAGTGTACCTCTACACTCCCAGATTGGCATCAAGGAAAGACTTTCCAAAGTTACCATCATCTGGAAATCGGTCTTGCTAAAACTAGAACCGTAAATCCTTCCAAAGTCATGGAAGAAAAATATGAAGATCCAAGCTATTGGGTTGAAATAAGGGTCAAGAGTTTTCTAAAAATACTTGAAAATTGCAAAAAATAAAAGCTGGAAGCTTTAATAAAGTAAACTATTATAGTCACCACTGTGTAATTACCCGCTTTAGTAGTCTTCCACTACGAAAGCACGAGAAAGAAGATTTAGAAAAGATGGAGCAAAGAATCATCTTTAATAAAGTAGAAGCAGGGCCAGTCACAAAAGAAAGACTATGTCAAGAGCTTCAGCGCACTTATGAAAATCATAATTGCGAATACTGTCCAGACAGTACAAAAGAAGATAATATCTCTCAACTTTACAGCTATTACTCGGATGAAGACACCAGGGAACTGGACCCAACACATGGAAATGTCGATTAAAAACGTCATGCATGACGAATTAAGAAGGGCATTTTTGTCCATTGTATAAATCTTCTCCTCCTATATAAAGGAGAACGATTCTTTAGTTTAGGCATCTAATTATGTATCTCATTCTTAGTCGCACTCTTACCTATCTTTCTTTTCTCTACTTGTAATCATGTGTAATAGTGAGTAATCTCCTTGCTAAAGGAGAGTATTATGTAAGTACTAAGAAGTTCTCCCTCGGGAAGAACAGTTGTGAAATAAATATATCAGTTCTTATTATCCATCAAGTTTATCTTTAAGAATTTTGCAAAACCTGGAGCCCTGGCGCCATAAGAGTACCGTTGAAGCAGGAGGCCTTAGGGAACAAATTGGTTGGGTTGGTCACTTGAAAAATTTAAAAGATTCTCTTTGGTGGATAAGAAGAAGAGTTATGATTTATTTTATGACTGTTAATTTACTTCAAAAGTATTTATTATAATCTCCCCTTAAGCATTTTTACAAAAATTTGATTTCTCAAATCAAATCTCGATTAATCTTTATCGAAACTAAATGATTTCTCATTGGGAACCTAATAAACCTAAGAAAATAAATAAAGACTTCATGTCTTTCATGAATCTAAAGACATATACACATGTCTTACAAAAATTAATAAACAAAGAATTGTTAAGAGTTGTTGAACAACTTTTCAATTAAAAAATTAGGTCATGTCTCTTACAAAGACAATATCAATAAACGAGTTGTCAGATAACTTTCATGCATTTGAAGACTTTTTGTTGGTGCATGTTTTGTAACAGATGATCTTTTGTGTTTGTTAGAATTGAGAGCAACGGTCAAAGGGGAGACTGTTGGTGCATTTTGTGACCGTCGCTATGCAATTCAGACCAGCGGAACGCCACAGGCGAAGTTAGCACAACTTCGCCTTAGGCGAAGTTAGAACAACTTCGCCTACTGGCCCAAGCCCAAGCCCAAGCCCAAGCCCGAGAAGATGTTTTGTGTATATATATGTGTGTCTTGTTTAGGTTTTGAATCCAAAAATTAGAGTATTGTGTGTTACAGTTTATTTGTCTAAAGAGAGACCGAGAGTGAGAGTCGTGTGGGACGACCCGAGGTAGAGCTCACCTCGGGTCGGCCGTCATTTGTTTACGAGTTTGGTATGTAATTCGTTTTGATTATTATATAAGAATCTGCAGATTTGTTTATCCCGTTCTTGTATTTGTTCGTGTACGTGTTTGTGTTCTTTATCTTTACACCAATAAACGAGTCTAGGAGGATTCCGCACTCCTAGACCTCGTGCGGATCTCGTATCGATCGGCGACGTCCCCGGGGGGACCTACAAGTGGTATCAGAGCCTTAGGCTCTTATGCTATGGTTCGAGATCTGCGTTTTGGTGTTTCTGGCACGTTTCTGTGCGTTTTTGGCCGAACAGCGCCGTAGGCGAAGTTATTGTTCATCAGGCGAAGTTTCCGTCACTGTTCGTAGGGTTTCAGCGAAGATATAAGGTCTGGCGAAGTTATGAACAGGCGAAGTTGACTTTAGGCGAAGTTGACTTTAGGCGAAGTTGACTTCTCGGCGAAGTTATAGCCAGGCGAAGTTATGGACAGACGAAGTTAACTTTAGGCGAAATTAACGAGAAAAAAAAAGTATTTTGGTGTTTTCGTCTGTATGGCCAGGTGTACACGATTATTGTGAGACCGGAGATGTTGTTCCGTCAACGAGTGAAACTTGTTATCTCTGGGTCTTACGTGTGAACAAATACGTGTCAACTCTGGATATGAAGTTGAGTTTGTGAATGGGATATTGATTGAAACTGGATATTGACACATATTTGGGTGTTTGTGGGCAATGAAATTGTTGTTGTTCGAGGTGACCAAATGAAGAAAGTCAAATTGAACTGAAGGTTTTTGTCATTACTGGATTGCGGTCAGAGCATATTATTTATGTTACTTTCAAAGCGTTCGAGAATTGGATCCTGAAACGTGATGCTTATTTATTAGAGTGAAAATTCTGGAACAAGTTGGATTTAATCGGGAACTAAAGTGTTTATGTTCTTGATCGTTATCCCTGGTGATTGAAGATGCTTCGGATTAATTAATGGTCATGTGTTAGATTCTGTCAAGGTGGTTTTGTGATGAAATTGATCACTTGATGTTGAGTAGTTGAAGATTAAACCTTATCGTATGCCGACGAGTTGGTGAAGTTGTGGAGGAAGCCCAACTTCACGTGTTGGTGAAGTCAGATGGACTCACGTGATTGGTTGAGATGATCTATTGGCACGAGGATTCATGCATTTCAAAGACCTCAATCGTTATAGTCGGAGAAGCTTACACTGAAGGGGAGATCTGATATGGAAGACGCTGGGTGACTGGTAGATTTGTGAAGCTATAGGACAGTTTCAGACACGGCTGGTTGATGAGCAAACAGAAGATCATCAGTTAAGAGGGAGTCTGTTGGTGCATGTTTTGTAACAGATGATCTTTTGTGTTTGTTAGAATTCAGAGCAACGGTCAAAGGGGAGACTGTTGGTGCATTTTGTGACCGTCGCTATGCAATTCAGACCAGCGGAACGCCACAGGCGAAGTTAGCACAACTTCGCCTTAGGGGAAGTTAGAACAACTTCGCCAACGGCGAACTGGCCCAAGCCCAAGCCCGAGAAGATGTTTTGTCTATATATGTGTGTCTTGTTTAGGTTTTGAATCCAAAAATTAGAGTATTGTGTGTTACAGTTTATTTGTCTAAAGAGAGACCGAGAGTGAGAGTCGTGTGGGACGACCCGAGGTAGAGCTCACCTCGGGTCGGCCGTCATTTGTTTACGAGTTTGGTATGTAATTCGTTTTGATTATTATATAAGAATCTGCAGATTTGTTTATCCCGTTCTTGTATTTGTTCGTGTATTTGTTCGTGTACGTGTTTGTGTTCTTTATCTTTACACCAATAAACGAGTCTAGGAGGATTACGCACTCCTAGACCTCGTGCGGATCTCGTATCGATCGGCGACGTCCCCGGGGGGACCTACACTTTTTATGTCTTTCATAGATAAAGAATTCCATAAACAAAACATGTTGAATATAAAACCAATTTTCAAAAAATGGTTTACAAACATTTATAAATTGCTGTAAAGCCCCGTTACCGGTAGCCCTACTTTAGCGTCGGATTTACTCATAAACATAGTTCTTACAAATCAGAGTTAATTAAAACTTTTCGCGGAATATAAAACATCAACCATTCGTTACAAAACATTAAATCTTTTCTTTGATACCATAACACAAAACATTATATTTAAAACATCTTTACTTCTATCTTCAGATGCCAGCCGTTCAATCCATGCCATGTGCCGTCCTCATGCTAACTCTATAATCAGCTCACCTGCGTGCATACTAAAAGTCAGCTACGCTGAGTGAGTTCTAGTTAATCAAGCAACTTATCATACAACCACTACATATATCATATATGTATCCGAAGACACTTAGCCCACTATCTGACCTGCTCACCTTACCACTTAACCTCTTATTTACCCCTACCACTTAGCCACTTAATAACGAATGACGTTATGCCACTTTGCCACTTTAATAACGTATAACGTTATGCCACTTTGCCACTTTGATAACGTATAGCGTTATGCCATTTCGCCACTTTGCCACTGTAATAACGAAGTCACGTATAGGCTTACCCTACCACGTGCTATCGTCATGCCATTAACACTCTTACTAGACTCTTGCCACTTCTAACACACTCTACCTCTACTTGTCTACATCACACTTCATATCAATATATTATTTACATAATAAGCAAGTCACATCATAACATTCATACACACTAACAACCACTTAGCAATCACTATTCTTGGCGATACGTGCAATATCCGAAGATCGTTCATGTACCGACAAGCATTATATAATAGCTACCTCGTATAACATCTATAGCATACACTTACCACTTAAGGTAAGTGTATTCACACTTCACATCGAGTATGCACACAGCCCCGAAAACATAACAAGTTAAATGGGGCTAGAAACTCACCTGAACTCTGCTTCTTTCTCCGATAGTTGTTAATCCCTTCTTTAACTGAGCTCGGCTGACTGTAAAAGTTACACGTATCAATACTCGTCTGATCTAATCTAGTGGCCTAGCAATAGCTTACATTTACTTATCATTTTTATGGTTTCCCCTTTATTTTAACTTTATTGTATTTTATCTCTTTAGTCCTTACAATGCATACCATCATGCGTGTACACATATATGTCTACATATACCAGTCGCCATGTATCCAAGTCTTGATATAAGCGAACTTAGGCATAAGCGAACTTAGACATAAGCAAACTTATATATTAACCGAACTTATACATGAGCGAACTTATATATTAAGCTAACTTATTGATAAGAGAACTTAGATATAAGCGAACTTATTGATAAGCAAACTTAGATGTAAACGAACTTATTGATAAGCGAACTTAGATATATAAGCGAACTTAGATATATAAGCGAACTTACATATCAGGCGAACTTAACAACCCGCTAACTTAAATTAAGGCGAAGTTACAGCAGCAGCTACGGGTTTCTCAACCCCCATAATCATCTTCGTTTTAACTTGTAACCCCTTGATATGATATTAACCAAACCCGTGAACATCCCCATGATCAATTTCGGGTAAAACTCGGCCCGGAAAAATATAAAGTTTGGACCTTTTAGCTAAAAACGTTCAATACTAAATCTATGGTTTATTTAAACGAGCCATACATAGCCATGAGTTCGTTAAGTCCATTTTAATCTTCAAGTTTGCAACTTTACGATTTGTATAGACCCGATCTATCATCCTACCAATTTTCATGTAAATCCGTTCATGAAAAGTAAACCTTTTTAACAAAAACGTACCTTTGAGATTTTGTTTGAAATCACTCGGGATGCTCAAAACCATATCAAACGAACTCCGATTTGAGTGATTCAAGCGGCCACGGAACCGTCTCGTCCCGATTTACAAACCCATCAGCTCACCTTCTCCGAAAACCTCCTCTACAGTCGCCGGAATAGTGAAACAGTGGCCGTAAATCCTCATTTTGAGCTGCTACGGTTTTGCTGATAAAAACCGTACTTCCCGACCTCTGATCAAAGATCTAATCAGTGGAAATCTTCATTTATATACCATGAATACTCAGTTAAAATTTGGGACCGATCCGACGGCTAGATCTCCGGGAATCTTTGTGTCATTGCGGGTGGTTTTCTCAAAAACAGGAATTGAGTTAAGTGTGTGTTTTGATGGTGGAGGCTATGGTGTAGAGATGTATGATAATGGAAAGGATTAGGGTTTAAGGGGTATTTATACTCCCTTAAGCCCATGGACCTAAGGCCCATCTTTCCTTTTTGGTCCATAATTAACTCCATCTAATTAACAAGCTTAAATTCAAGCTTGACACAAAAACGATTTTCAATCAACCTAATCACTTACAGAATTTAGTCTCAAGGGCTTTCTCTAGAAAAAATAAGATTTTCTACTGCTTCAATACTAAAGAACTTTCAGTATATGTAAAAGATACTTCCGGAGAAGTATATCTACCTCTTCTAACTAAAGGAGAAATAGCAAAAAGACTTTTGACTATGAAACCTGAGTTAAGAAGAACCATGAACATGGTGCATATAGGAGCTGTAAAAATATTTCTAAAAACACAATTTAGAGATAGAATTAATTTTTCTATAAAAATGGCTCTAGTTGACAATAGAATTGTTAACAGACAATATGCTCTTTTAGGAGCAGTAAAAGGAAATTTAGCATATGGAAAATTTATGTTTACTATATATCCTAAATTTGCCTTGCATCGAGATTCAAAAGATTTTGATAAAACATTAAATTTCATACATCAGTGTGAAAGAACCGACGTTATGGAACCGGGTAATAAAGTATTTACGATTAATTATTTAATTCCGTATGCCTTAACAAATAGTACTCATTCTATTGAGTATAAAGAGAAAGAGAGTATAACCATCGAAGATATATTCTCAGAAATTGGAACTATCGAAGGAAGTAAATTTTCTGAACCTTCACAATTACAAGAAGATTGGGCAATTAATTTTGCTCGTAATAAACAACCTCTAGTGTCCCGATCTAGACACAGTTTTACTGGAAACCCTTTGAGAATAGGAGAATCCGGTTTTACTGAATCACAATTAATAAGATCTATGTCTGAAAAGGTTGACAGATATGGTGAAATTCTTAAGGAAATAGCTGTGAAATGAAATCATCGCAGCCAATCCTTAAAAATTTAGAGCTTCTAAATAAAGAAGTAGGTACCATAAAAATTGATTGTATCTTTGACTTTAATCAAAGAAAAGAAACAATCGAAAAATGGAATACTGAAATTAGTCTGATTATCCAGTCTAATCCAGAAGAATTTTCCAATACCAAGGCCTTATTGTTACTAAGAGAACATAAGTCCGCAGGAATAGTCCAAGATTTTATTAAAGGAACAACTTGGAATGAAGATTTACACGGGGATGATCTCTTTGATCAAATTATCAATGCCATATATATATGATGTTCTTAGGTCTTGATTTTCTTACAAATAAAGATCATGAGAACCAAAAATTGCTTGAAAAGGCAAGACAAACATTAACCCGATCACAACTTTGTGATATATGTATTTTAGATGATTTTACTTATCTTTTTTAACAAAACTTATATAAGCTAAGCATAGGTGAATATCATTCTTGGATAGAAGATTACCTAATGAAAATTCCTATTGTTGGCGAGAAAGCCAAAGAACGATGGAATAAATAAAAGAACGACTTAACAAAGCAGTCTCTTGGTTTTGCTACAAGAATTGTTAAAGAAGAAATTGCTATTTATTACAAGCAAAAACAGTTACAAAAATTTAACAAAAGTTGTTGCAATAAAATTATTGAACACCTCAATTATCTTTTGATAAGGAGAAAAACAAAAAATATTTCAAAAAGAAATATAAAGTATGATTCATTTTCAGAGAATAGTCCGAGATGAATAAAATAAAAACTTTTAAATGGGGGGATGAAGATGAAGACCCAAACTATATACCTTTTTGCAAAAATCTTCAAAAGTAAAATGAATTAGTTTATTCAAATGTAACTAATCCAAATTCCATTTATATCAAAGGAAAAATTTTCCTAAAAGGATATAAAATAATAACTCTACACTGTTATGTAGATACAGGGGCAAGTCTTTGTATAGCAAGCAAACATGTTATACCTGAAGAGCTATGGGAAAATACTCCCAAAGACATCAGCGTAACAATTGCAAATCAAGATACAATTAAAATAAATAAGGTTTGTAGAAACCTCATAGTGTATTTCTCAGGAGAACCATTCCCCATTCCTACAATTTATCAACAGGAAACAGGAATAGATTTACTCCTTGGAAATAATTTCTGTCAACTATATGGGCCTTTCACCCAATGGTTAGATGGAATATCTTTTCACCTTAATCAGAAAATGATTTTGATAAAAAAGATAACAAAAGCTTTTCAAGTTGGAAAACCAGGATTTCTAGAATCAATGAAAAATGATTCAAAAACAAAACAAATCCCAGGTTCTAATATAAGTAAAGAAGTTATAAAACCAGAGGAGACATATTTCCTCGAAAGATATTTTCTTGAAATACAGAAATACCAAAAAATAGAAGAATTACTTGAAAAAGTATGCTCAGAAAATCCTATTGATCCGGAAAAATCCAAGAAATGGATGAAAGCATCAATAGAACTTATTGATCCTAAGACTGTAATCAGAGTAAAACCTATGAAGTACAACCCACAGGACAGAAAAGAATTTAGCAGACAGATAAAAGAGTTACTCGACTTAAACTTATTGTCCCAAGTAAATCACCTCACATGTCTCCAGCATTTTTAGTGGAAAATGAGGCTGAAAGAAGAAGAGGAAAAAAGAGAATGGTAGTTAACTATAAAGCAATTAATGCAGCTACCAAAGGCGATAGCCATAATCTGCCTTGCATGCAGGAATTAATAACACTCTTAAGGGGAAAAAATTATTTTTCTACTTTCGATTGTAAAAGCGGTTTCTGGCAGGTACTGTTAGATGAAGAGTCTCAGTTGTTGACAACATTTACATGTCCTGATGGTCATTACCAATGGAAGGTAGTTCCTTTTGGACTAAAAAAAGCACCAAGCATATTTCAAAGACATATGCAAAATGCTTTAAGAGGTTTAGAAAATTATTGTACCGTCTACGTCGACGATATCATAGTTTTCTCTAACTCAGAAGATAAGCACTATTTTCATGTTTTATCAGTCTTAAAGACTATAGAAAAATATGGAATTATCTTATCAAAAAAGAAAGCTAATATTTTCAAAACAAAAGTAAATTTTTTAGGTCTTGAAATAGACCAAGGGACTCATTGTCCGCAAAAACATATCTTAGAAAATTTACACAAGTTTCCAGATGTTTTAGAAGAAAAAAAACATCTTCAACGATTTTTGGGAATTTTAACTTATGCTGAAAGTTATATTCCTAAACTTGCAGAGCTTAGAAAACCACTGCAGGTAAAATTAAAAAAAGATTATGTATGGGAATGGAAACAATCCGATACAGGTTATATTAAAAAGATAAAGAAAAACTTAATCAGTTTTCCAAAAATTTATCTACAAAAAGAAAATGATTTTTTAATCATAAAAACAGATGCTTCTCAAGATTATTGGGGAGGTGTGTTGAAGGCTAAAACTGTCGAAAGAGAAGAAATATGTAAATACACTTTGGGAAGCTTTAAACAAGCGGAACAAAATTACCATAGTAATGAAAAAGAATTACTAGCAGTAAAAAACACTATTTCAAAATTTTCTATCTATCTAACCCCAGTAATATTCCTGGTAAGGACAGATAATAAAAACTTCACTTATTTCCTTAAAACAAAAATTTCTGGAGATAATAAGCAAGGCCGTCTAGTCAGATGGCAAATGTAGTTTTCTAGATATTCTTTCGACATTGAGCATCTCGAGGAAACCAAGAACGTGATGGCTGACTGCCTGACATGAGACTTTCAATAAACGTGAAAACTATTCACACCTTTTTTCACCTATTTAAGGAGCTAAAAACCCCTCAAATTGGTATAAACAATTCTTTTCCATAAAAAGAAAAATCTCATGGAAGAACTCAAGGCATTACGCCTCAAAGAAAAAATTCTTCTTATAGAATTAAAGTCTATTCAAGAAAAAATAGCACTCTATGACGAAAGTCTATAAACAACTGCTAATTCAGAGCAGGAATCCGAAAGGAGACAATCTGAATCTATTCCCTTACAAACGGCAAATGGTAAAGAAAAGACAAGTCTGTTTACTCCTGTTGCTTTGGAAAAAAGCAAAAGAAAAGTTAATGAAGAACTAAGATCTTCATCTAGTCCAGAAGCAAACGGCTCTGGTTAAGACAAATCAAATCCGTTGATGGCTGACAGTTTGCCAAAAACTGAAGAGGTCTCACTAAGACCAAGTTACTCTCAAATTACCCAGAGACCAGAAAATCCCAATTGTACTATATATCTCACTAAGACCAAGTTACTCTCAAATTACCCATAACTTCTTTTATGGGAACAAGTTGGTTGGGTTCTTCCCTAATTTAACAAGCAAGAAAGTGCTATTTAAAAAAATGAGAGTATACAAAAATTTAGGATATGTAGTACATTTAAGAGATGAAATAAAATAAAACTTTTAATAGATCTAATTACTTTAGAGCCAATCCTTCAAACATTGGAGCTGTTGCTACTGTCTGAAGATGAATCATACGTTATTTCAAATGAATATACCTGCATATAGTCATCAAAAATATTTTCGGAAGGATAATAACCTTCAATTTCTGATTCAGAAATGAGTTTTACCTTTTCCGGAAACTTTTGTCTATTAGGACATTCGTTGGAATAATGCCCTTCTTCCGCGCAGATCCAGCAACGACATTTCTTTTTTCCTTGGAGACAAACCTTAGGTTTTTCTTTTGAAAAGTATTTTCCAGGGATGAATTTTCTTTTCTTGGGTATCCAAAACCTTCTTTTAGTTTTGTATTTTCTTTTATATTCCTTTTTGAAATATTTGTTTTTATCCTCATCACACCCAACGACATTATTAGGGACCAGACCCTAATAATATCTGTGATGTTAGGGACCAGAACCTAATAATATCTGTGATGTTAGGGACCAGGCCCTTATAATATCTGTGATGTTAGGGACCAGACCCTTATAATATCTGTGAGGTTATAGGGCGAAAGGCTCTTTAAAACGTATGATTATGTATGTAAAGAAAGAATGAAGGTAAGAATGAAAGTATATGCACTTATGGTTGTATGAAAGAAATTTAAGAGGTTAAGTATGAAATGTAAGAAGGTATTGTATGATTATGTGATTAACTAGAACTCACTCAGCGTAGCTGACTTTTAGTATGCACGCAGGTGAGTAGAATGAGGCAGGTAGCTTGAGGAGGACACATGACAGAGTTGGACGAAGCTGGCATCTGAAGATTTTGCTATGATGTTTTATTTTAAAAGACTATGTTTTGTTTTTAAATGACTATGAATGCTCGATAAGACAAGAATTATGGTTATGGAATTTAATGGTTTGAATGTTTTTAATGTTCCGCGAATGTTTTAATTAACTATGATATTTAGAACTGCGTTTATGAGTAAATCCAACACGAAAGTAGGGCTACCGGTAACGGGGCCTTACAAGTTGGTATCAGAGCAAAGTTCGAGAGATTTAAGCATCCTATATGCTTAGACTCGAACAGAGAATGGGATTAAAGTAAGAAAGAAAGAAGATGCCAGTTCAAGAATGCCATGTGTCACTCAAGCAAACACAGTAACGGTAAAGTGTATGGATAAATATGTATGTTAATGTTAGCTTGATTGCTAAAGAAAGGATATGTGAATGTTAGGGATAGGATTATTTGATTGATTAACTGTTTAGAATAGAACCAGCACAAATAGACTCATAAGGGGAAGTGTATAGGACATGGAAAGTAACGTGATCAGCTAATCACAATTGGCCACTGTTATTACCTGTTAGCCTTACTATCCTTGTACTAAATAGTTCCTTGAGTGATGATGTTTGTGTTTTCCCTTTTAGAATACGATGGCTGGAACAGGAGGAAATGTGGAAGCGGGAGGTCGAAGACGCGGCAGGCCTCGTCGTGCCCAACGACCTTCGGTAGAAACAGCTTCCGACACCGAAGCTGAAGGAAGCGCAGTTGGAAGAAACCCGGAGAACAACGAAGGAGTCCAACTGGATCCCGTGATTCAAGCAGCTATTGTTCAAGCCGTAGCTACTGCTGTGAAGAATATAACTCCTGGAGGGTCTGCTGGAAGCCGTGAAAGAACTACCGAAGGGGCAGGTGGTGATGGTAGGAAAGATGATGAGAGGGAAAAGGGTGATTCAAGTGAGGTAAGGTATGTGAAAGTTGATGATAGGAAGAGGGGCCGAGGCGGTTGCAACTGTAAGTCCTTCAAAGGTTGTGACCCGCCTAAGCTGACTGGTTTAGGAGACGCAATCGCTACTCTTAAATGGATAACCGCCATGGATAAAATTATCCGCATTAGCGAGTGCCGTCCCGACCAAGCGATAGGTTATGCTACTCAATCATTCGAGGATGAGGCTATGTATTGGTGGGAGAGTGTGGAGCAGAGGAAGACCCGTGAAGAGATCAAAGCGATGAAGTGGGAGGATCTGAATGAGTTAGTGATGAAGAAGTTCTGTGCTGACGCCGAGGTTGAGAGGGCGGAGATGAAGTTCCTGAACTTGAAAGTTGGGACAATGACACATCGTGAGTACACCACCGAGTTCAATCGAATGTCTAGGTTGGTACCCGATATGGTTAACACTGAGGCCAAGAGAATCAAGTGTTATGTGAGGGGATTGCCACAAAAAGTCCGCATGCTAGTCAGGACGAGTAAACCTGCTATTTTCGACTCTGCTGTCGAACTAGCAGAGATGGTTTATGCAGACCTGGCTGCGGATGATATTGTAGTAGAAGGAGAAGAGAAGAAAGATAAGAAGTGGGTTGCTCCTGTTAAGCGACCCGGTACTCAGTTATGGAACTCCAAAGATAAGAAGCAGAAAGTGTGGGAGAAGAGATTGTGTAAGACCTGCGGAAAGATGCATGGTGGTGAGTGTAAGTGGAGTAGGAGTTCTGAGGTTTGTAGCAAATGTGGAAAGACTCGCGGTGGAGAATGCCGGATGTGTGTTATAAGTGTGGGAAGGTAGGGCATTATGCCAATGAGTGCAGTGCGAAGCCAGCATGTTACAAATGTGGCAAGACAGGCCACATGGCGAGAGAGTGCACCGATGGTGAGGCTGGAGGTAGTGGGAAGAAAGATGCTGACCAAGCAAGGCCGAGGACTAGGGCCTACATGTTGACCCAAGAGCAAGCCAAGCAGATTCCCGATGTCGTCACAGGTACGTTTCTAGTAAACGGTATTTCCGCTTCAGTATTGTTTGATTCGAGTGCGAACAAAAGTTTCGTAGCCACGCCGTTTAGTAAATTAGCTAAAATGAAATGTTGTCGAGTGTTCGAAACCTTTATAGTAGAAACCTCTAGTGACACTTCGATTAAAATAATGAAAGTGGTTAAAAATTGTAAGATAGAATTAGAGGGACATGAGTTCCCTGCTACCTTGTTTGTAATGACCTTATGATGGTTCGATGCGGTTTTGGGAATGGATTGGTTGTCTGAGTATGAAGCTCAGATAGTGTGTAAGAGTAGGATAATAAGGTTAAAGTCCTTGGATGGTAGTGCGGTGACGGTTTATGGTGATAAGGAAAGTTATGGGCTTAATGTCATTTCGATGATAAAAGCCGAATGATTGTTAAGGCGAGGGTGTGGTGCCTACCTGGCGTATGTCGTAAACGCTACGGCCGAGTCGAAAGAAATGAAAGATGTTCCTATTGTGTGCGACTACCCAGAAGTATTCCCTGAGGATCTTCCGGGGTTGCCACCGGAGCGAGAGATAGAATTCCAAATAGATTTAGTACCAGGAGCCCAGCCTGTCGCGAAAGCGCCTTACCGTCTAGCGCCATCCGAGATGAAAGAATTAATGTCCCAACTGTAAGAACTCCTCGATAAGGGTTTTATTAGACCAAGTGTTTCCCCGTGGGGCGCACCAGTGTTATTCGTGAAGAAGAAGGACGAAAGCATGAGAATGTGCATAGATTATCGCGAGCTGAACAAGCTTACGGTAAAGAATAGATATCCTTTGCCAAGGATTGACGATCTGTTTGACCAACTGCAAGGTACAAGTTGGTTCTCACGGATAGATCTCAGATCCGGTTACCATCAGCTAAAAGTGAAAGAGGCAGACATCCCTAAAACATCGTTTCGAACGTGGTATGGACACTACGAGTTCCTCGTAATATCATTCGGTCTAACAAATGCTCCCGCAGCATTTATGGACATGATGAATAGGGTGTGTCGGCCCATGTTGGATAAGTCAGTTATTGTTTTCATCGACGATATACTGATTTATTCAAAGAGCGAGTCTGACCATGCCGAGCATCTAAGAGAAGTATTGGAAACTCTGAAGAAAGAGAAGTTGTATGCTAAGTTTATGAAATGCGCGTTCTGGTTGCGAGAAGTGCAATTTCTTGGTCACGTGATAAATTCTGAAGGGATTACCGTGGACCCAGCTAAGATTGAGGCAATAACGAATTGGAAGACTCCACAGAATCCGACTGATATACGAAGCTTCTTAGGGTTAGCTGGCAACTATAGAAGATTCATCGAGGGTTTCTCCAAGAAAGCCGCACCGTTGACCGGTATGACCCGAAAGTCGGTAGTATTCAGTTGGGGAAAGTTTCAAGAAGAAGCCTTTGAGGAATTAAAGAAGAGACTCACGCAAGCTCCAATCCTTGCTCTACCCGATGGTGACGAGGAATTAGTTGTTTGTGCTGATGCCCCGCATCAAGGGCTAGGTTGCGTGTTGATGCAACGAGGGAAGGTGATAGCTTACGCGTCTAGACAGTTGAAAGTCCATGAGAGTACTTATCCGATGCATGATTTAGAGTTAGCAGCTGTAGTGCATGCTCTTAAGATATGGAGGCATTATCTGTACGGTACTAAGTGTACTATCTATACAGATCATAAGAGTTTAAAGTACTTCTTCGAGCAGAAAGAATTGAACATGAGGCAGAGAAGATGGTTGGAGTTGATTAAGGATTATGACTGCGACATTAAGTACTACCCCGGTAAAGCTAACGTGGTCGCTGATGCGCTAAGTCGTAAGAATGAGGAAGTCCTTGCAACAGTAAAGTCATACCAGTTGATCATGAACTCAAGTCTTTTTTGAAGAAATCATCAAGGTGCAGTCAGAGGTGTTAGTAGATGAAGGGTTAGTAAAGAAAGAAAGGATTTATGGCCAGCAAGATGAGTTGATGGAAAACACTCATGGAGTTAAGACTAGGTTTGACCGTGTGTGGATCCCACGCCATGGTGATCTTAGAAGTCGAATCTTAAATGAAGCTTATAAGTCAAGGTACTCAATCCATCCAGGAGCTACTAAGATGTATCAAGATTTAAAAAGAGACTATTGGTGGTCGGGAATGAAGAATGAGGTAGTAGATTATGTCAGTAAGTGCTTAACTTGCTTACAAGTCAAAGCCGAACATCAGAAGCCTTATGGAAAAATGCAGCCTCTAGAGATACCAGAGTGTAAATGGGAACACATCACTATGGATTTCATAACTAAGCTACCTCGTACAACTAAGCATCATGATACCATCTGGGTGATAGTGGACCGTTTGACCAAAAGTGCTCACTTTCTGCCCATACGAGAGGTCATCTCGTCAGAAACGTTAGCAAATTTGTTCATAAAAGAGGTTGTAGCCAAGCATGGAGTGCCATTATCAATCGTGTCTGATAGAGATACTCGATTCACTTCGAGGTTCTGGAAGAAGTTCCATGAAGCTATGAGAACGAGATTGAACATCAGTACGGTGTATCATCCTCAAACAGATGGACAGTCTGAAAGGACGATCCAAACCCTTGAGGATATGCTACGTGCTTGTGTTTTAGACTTTGGAGGAGGTTAGGATGATCATCTGCATCTAGCAGAGTTTTCCTATAACAACAGCTACCATTCAAGTATTGGTGCGCCACCGTTTGAGATGCTTTACGATAGACGATATAGGAACCCGGTGTGTTGGGGAGAGATTGGCCAGAAAGAGATGGGAAGCCTAGAAGTTGTGCAAGAAACCTCTTCGAAGTTCGATCAGATCAAGGCAAGAATGAAAGCTGCTCAAGACAGGCAGAAGTCGTATGCTGATAAACGGCGACGACCGATTGAGTTTAATGTTGGTGACAATGTGATGCTCAAGGTCTCTCCTTGGAAAGGAATTATCCGTTTTAGGAAGAGGGGGAAGTTGAGTCCGAGGTACATTGGACCGTTTAAAATTATAGATCGTGTAGGCGAAGTGGCTTATAAACTAGACTTGCCAGAAGAGTTAGAAGGAATTCATTCAACCTTCCATGTTTCTCATCTGAGAAAATGTCTAGCTGATGACACGTCCCACGTGCCATTAATGGACATTGAGGTTGATGAACAGTTGAACTACATTGAGCAACCGATCGAGATAATTGACCGCAAGGAGAAGCAGCTTTGTCACAAGGTTATACCTTTAGTGAAGGTGATATGGAAGCATCGCAAAGGTCCAGATGCTACTTGGGAAGCGGAGGATGAGATGCGCAAGTTTTACCCAAATTTGTTTATGTAATAGTTAGGTTTCGGGGATGAAACCTTTTTAAGGAGGGAAGACTTGTAACATCCTACTTTCGGTTATTATAATAAAAATAAATTTCGTTATTTCATAGTGGGTCGTTATCGGTTTAGATAAATAGAATACGAGTTGGGCTAGTGTTGGGTAAATGAATATAGGTTATGGACTTGGGTTAGGAAAGAAAGAAGGAAAGACCATGGGCTTAAGCCCATGATCCATAAATATATAAACCCTTAATATCCATTTAATCCTCATTCACACATATTCCATACACCACCCAAAACACACACTTAAGATTTCTCTCTAGTTCTTCCTTATCTCTAGCAGAAATCAAGAAGGAAACCGAGCACCGACCCGAGGTAATGATAGTTTAATATTGTACGAGCCTAAAACGTTAGTTATAGTCGCGTAACGATGAGCCGACACCGTTAAACCGTTTAAATCACAAGATCCAGGTGGAATCGGGTATAAACCGGACCTAAGATGAGTTTAGGGATCACCCTAGCTCAAATCTGGATCAAACGGGACGAAAAACGATGAAAATGGTGGAAGAACGAGTGAGATCTCGTTTTTCCGGCGAAAACGCGGTTTTCCGGCGATGACGGCGCCGGAAAGGCGGCGCCGGAAAAGATAAAGGTGTCTGGGAATGTTCCCTGACCTAACCCTAGTTCGCTAAGGAAACTTAGAGAACTAGAGGGTGATTCTTTAGCTAGTTCGCTAAGGAAACTTAGAGAACTAGAGGGTGATTCTTTAGCTAGTTCGCTAAGGAAACTTAGAGAACTAGAGGGTGATTCTTTAGCTAGTTCGCTAAGGAAACTTAGAGAATCAGAGGGTGATTCTTTAGCGAGTTCGCTAAGGAAACTTAGAGAATTAGAGGGTGATTCTTTAGCTGATTCGCTAAGGGAACTTAGAGAACCAGAGGGTGATTCTTTAGCTGATTCGCATAAGGAAGCCTAACGAACTAGGCTTGATTCTTTATCCGATTCGTTAAGGAAAAGGGAAACGAATTACCCTTGATTCTTTAAGACCATTCGTTAACAAAGATAACGAATTAGAAGGTCTAATTCGCTAAGACCAAAGTAACGAACTGAAGTTTAACAGAAGGACAGAATGGTCCCTGAACTTAGAATGGAATGAATTAATTACAAATAAGCTAGTGATATGGCTAGTAATAGATAATTAATACGAGTAATTGTTATACAGTTAGCCGCGCCCAACTGAAGAAAGGAAAAACAATTAACGGTGAACGTAACCGACTACAGGTGAGTTTCTAGCCCCACTTCTGTGTTATGTTTTCGGGGTTGTGTGAATACTCGATATGTTTGTTAATACACTTATCCTAAGTGATAAGTGTATGCCTTATATGAATGATGTGAAATGTATGAATGATTGCTTGTTAGTACGTAAACGATCTTCGGATATTGCACGTACTGTCAATTTGTAGTGTTACGTATAAGGTAAGTATAATGTATTTGCTTATATGTATGAATGCGATAAAGTTAACAAACGAAGGAAAGGCATGGTTGTATGGTAACGAAGAGGGACCAGACCCTAATAATATCTGTGATGTTAGGGACCAGACCCTAATAATATCTGTGATGTTAGAGACCAGACCCTAATAATATATGTGATGTTAGGGACCATACCCTAATAATATCTGTGATGTTAGGGACCAGACCCTAATAATATCTGTGATGTTAGGGACCAGACCCTTATAATATCTGTGATGTTAGGGACAAGACCCTTATAATATCTGTGAGGTTATAGGGCGAAAGGCTCTTTAAAACGTATGATTATGTATGTAAAGAAAGTATGAAGGTAAGAATGAAAGTATATGCACTTATGTGTGTATGAAAGAAAGTTAAGAGGTTAAGTATGAAATGTAAGAAGGTATTGTATGATTATGTGATTAACTAGAACTCACTCAGCGTAGCTGACTTTTAGTATGCACGCAGGTGAGTAGAATGAGGCAGGTAGCTTGAGGAGGACACATGACATAGTTGGACGAAGCTGGCATCTGAAGATTTTGCTATGATGTTTTATTTTAAAAGACTATGTTTTGTTTTTAAATGACTATGAATGCTCGATAAGACAAGAATTATGGTTATGGAATGTAATGGTTTGAATGTTTTTAATGTTCCGCGAATGTTTTAATTAACTATGATATTTAGAACTGCGTTTATGAGTAAATCCAACACGAAAGTAGGGCTACCGGTAACGGGGCCTTACAAATAGGAATTTTCATTAGGTAAAATTCTATCCAAGAATGATATTCACTTGTTCTTAGCTTATATAAGTTTTGTTCAAAAAGACAAGTAAAGTCATCTAAAAGACATATATCACAAAGTTGTGATTGGGTTAATATTTGTCTTGCCTTTTCAAGCAATTTTTGGTTCTCATGATCTTTATTTGTAAGAAAATCAAGACCTAAGAACATCATATACATGGCATTGATAATTTGATCAAAGAGATCATCCCCATGTAAATCTTCATTCCAAGTTGTTCCTTTAATAAAATCTTGGTCTATTCCTGGGGACTTATGTTCTATTAGTAACAATAAGGCCTTGGCATTGGAAAATTCTTCTGGATTAGACTGGATAATCAGACTAATTTCAGTATTCCATTTGTTGATTGTTTCTTTTCTTTGATTAAAATAAAAAATACAATCAATTTTTATGGTGCCAATTTCAGTTGAACTACCATTATTTTTAACGGAATTAGGTATCCCTTTATGATAGTGTTGGTGCATGATGTCAGTAGTTCAGTATCTTGTCAGACATAGATCTTATTAATTGTGATTCAGTAAAACTGGATTCTCCTATTCTTAAAGGGTTTCCAGTAAAACTGTGTCTAGGTCGGGACACTAGAGGTTGTTTATTACGAGCAATATTAACTGCCCAATCTTCTTGTAACTGTGAAGGTTCAAAAAATTTACTTCCTTCGACAGTTCCAATTTCTGAGAATATATCTTCGATGGTTATACTCTCTTTCTCTTTATACTCAATTGAATGAGTACTATTTGTTAAAGCATACGAAATTAAATAATTAATCGTAAATACTTTATTACCCGGTTCCATAAGGTCGGTTCTTTCACACTGATGTATGAAACTTAATGTTTTATTGAAATCTTTTGAATCTCGATGTAAGGCAAATTTAGGATATATGGTAAACATAAATTTCCATATGCTAAATTTCCTTGTACTGCTCCTAAAAGAGCATCTTGTCTGTTAACAATTCTATTGTCGACTAGAGCCATTTTTATAGGAAAATTAATTCCATCTCTAAATAGTGCTTTTAGAAGAATTTTTACAGCTCCTATATGCACCATGTTCATGGTTCTTCTTAACTCAGGTTTCATAGTCAAAAGTCTTTTTGCTATTTCTCCTTTAGTTAGAAGAGGTAGATATACTTCTCCGGAAGTATCTTTTACATCTACTGAAAGTTCTTCAGTATTGAAGCAGTAGAAAATCTTATTTTTTCTAGAGAAAGCTCTTGAGACTAAACTCTGTAGGTGATTAGGTTGATTAAAAACCGTTTTTGTGTCAAGCTTGAATTTAATCTTGTTAATTTTTTCTTGTTGATTAAAATTAATCATATAATCTGAAGTAAAACCGTTTCATTTTCTCTAAAGTTTATTACTTCGGTTATTTCTTGATTGTTTGATGTTTCACAATCAGTTTCTTTATGATTTATGTTAAAATTCATCTAATTTTTGGATAGAAATCCCATTTTTTTTAAAAACGAGCACGAGGCTCTGATACCAGAATGCGGAAAGTCTGTTATGCCGTTAAGCAATTTATAAAATCGGAAAGTCTGTTATGCCGTTAAGCAATTTATAAATGTCTATTATGCCGTTAAGCAATTTATGAATGTTTGTTAAGCCGTTAAGCAATTTATAAATGTTTGTAAACCATTTTTTGAAAATGGGTTTTATATTCAACATGTTTTGTTTATAGAATTCTTTATCTATGAAAGACATAAAAAAGTCTTCAAATGCATGAAAGTTATCTGACAACTCGTTTATTGATATTGTCTTTGTAAGAGACATGACTAAATTTTTTAATTGAAAAGTTGTTTAACAACTCTTAACAATTCTTTGTTTATTAATTTTTGTAAGACATGTGTATATGTCTTTAGATTCATGAAAGACGTGAAGTCTTTATTTATTTTCTTAGGTTTATTAGGTTCCCAGTGAGAAATCATTTAGTTTCGATAAAGATTAATCGAGTTTTGTTTTGAGAAATCATTTTTTTGTAAAAATGCTTAAGGAGAGATTATAATAATTACTTTTGAAGTAAATTAACAATCATAAAATAAATCATACCTCTTCTTCTTATCCAGCTAAGAGAATCTTTTAAATTTTTCAAGTGACCAAAAATTTGATTTCTCAAAACAAAACTCGATTAATCTTTATCGAAACTAAATGATTTCTCATTGGGAACCTAATAAACCTAAGAAAATAAATAAAGACTTCACGTCTTTCATGAATCTAAAGACATATACACATGTCTTACAAAAATTAATAAAAAAAGAATTGTTAAGAGTTGTTAAACAACTTTTCAATTAAAAAATTTAGCCATGTCTCTTACAAAGACAATATCAATAAACGAGTTGTCAGATAACTTTCATGCATTTGAAGACTTTTTTATGTCTTTCATAGATAAAGAATTCTATAAACAAAACATGTTGAATATAAAACCCATTTTCAAAAAATGGTTTACAAACATTTATAAATTGCTTAACGGCTTAACAAACATTCATAAATTGCTTAACGGCATAATAGACATTTATAAATTGCTTAACGGCATAACAGACTTTCCGATTTTATAAATTGCTTAACGGCATAACAGACTTTCCGCATTTATAAATTGCTTAACGGCATAATAGACTTTCCGCATTCTGGTATCAGAGCCTCGTGCTCGTTTTTTAAAAAAGTGGGAATAGTAACCAAAAAATTAGATCAGTTTTAACATAAATCATAAAGAATCTGATTGTGAAACATCAAACAATCAAGAAATAACCAAAGTAATAAACTTTAGAGAAAATGAAAACGGTTTTACTTCAGATTATATGATTAATTTTAATCAACTAGGAAAAATAACAAGCTTAAATTCAAACTTGACACAAAAACGGTTTTTAATCAACCTAATCACTTACAAAGTTTAGTCTTAATAACTTTCTCTAAAAAAAATAAGATTTTCTACTGCTTCAATACTGAAGAACTTTCAGTAGATATAAAAGATACTTCCGGAGAAGTATATCTACCTCTTCTAACTAAAGGAGAAATAGCAAAAAGACTTTTGACTATGAAACCTGAGTTAAGAAGAACCATGAACATGGTGCATATAGGAGCAGTAAAAATTCTTCTAAAAACACAATTTAGAGATGGAATTAATTTTCTTATAAAAATGGCTATAGTTGACAATAGAATTTTTAACAGACAAGATGCTCTTTTAGGAGCAGTACAAGGAACTTTAGCATATGGAAAATTTATGTTTACCATATATCCTAAATTTTCCTTGCATCGAGATTCAAAAGATTTCGATAAAACATTAAGTTTCATACATCAATGTGAAAGAACCGACCTTATGGAACCGGGTAATAAAGTATTTACGATTAATTATTTAATTTCGTATGCTCTAACAAATAGTACTCATTCAATTGAGTATAAAGAGAAAGAGAGTATAACCATCGAAGATATATTCTCAGAAATTGGAACTGTCGAAGGAAGTAAATTTTCTGAACCTTCACAGTTACAAGAAGATTGGGCAATTAATATTGCTCGTAATAAACAACCTCTAGTGTCCCGACCTAGACACAGTTTTACTGGAAACCCTTTAAGAATAGGAGAATCCAGTTTTACAGAATCACAATTAATAAGATCTATGTCTGAAAAAGTTGACAGATATGGTGAAATTCTTAAGGAAATATGTTGGTGCATTTTGTGACCGTCGCTATGCAATTCTGATCAGCGGCAACGATGTACGAAGTTAGGACAACTTCGCCATAGGCGAAGTTAGAACAACTTCGCCATAGGCAAAGTTGTAACAACTTCTGCCATAGGCGAAGTTAGAACAACTTCGCCTTAGGCGAAGTTGTAACAACTTTGCCTTAGGCGAAGTTGTGACAACTTCGCCTACAGGCCCAAGCCCGTGAAGTTGTTTATATATATATATATATGTGTCTTGGTTAGGTTTGTGAATCCGAAAAGTTAGAGAGTTTTGTGTTACAGTTCATTTGTCTAGAGAGAAACCGAGAGGGAGAGTCGTGTGGGACGGCCCGAGGTAGAGCTTACCTCTTGTCGGCCGTGTTTCTGTTTATGTTCGGTACGTAACGTGTTTGGTTATTATATAAAAGATCTGCAGATGTGTTTATCCCTTCGTGTGTTTGTTCGTGTGTTTGTATGTGTGTAATCGTGTTCTTCGTCTTCTACACCAATAAACGAGTCTAGGAGGATTCCGCACTCCTAGACCTCGTGCGGATCTAGTATCGATCGGCGAAGCCCCCCGGGGGGACTTAAAAGTGGTATCAGAGCCTTAGGCTCTTATGCTATGGTTGGAGATCTGCGTTTTGGTGTTTCTGGCACGTTTCTGATGCGTTTCTGGCCAAATAGCCGCCGCAGGCGAAGTTATGGGGTTCAGGCGAAGTTGTCGCTTAAATTTTAGGGTTTAGGCGAAGATATAAGGTTAAGCGAAGTTATTCACAACTTCGCCTACCTCACAAGTTCGCTTATCTCAGGCGAAGTTATGGACAGGCGAAGTTAAGGAGGGGCGAAGTTGACCTTTAGGCGAAGTTGACTTTCGGCGAAGCCAAAAAAAAAAAAAAGAGTTTTCGTCTGTTTGGCCAGGTGTACACGATTATTGTGAGACCGAAGACGTTGTTTCGTCAACGAGTGAAACTTGTTATCTCTTGGTCTTACGTGTGAACAAATACGTGTCAACTCTGGATATGGAGTTGAGGTTGTGAATGGGATATTGATGGAAACTGGATATTGACACATAGTTGGGTGTTTATGGGAAATGAAATTGTTGTTGTTCGAGGTTGACCAACTGAAGAAAGTCAAATTGAACTGAAGGTTTTCGTCATTACTGGATTGCGGTCAGAGCATATTATTTATGTTATTTTCAAGGCGTTCGAGAATTGGATCCTGAAACGTGATGCTTATTTATTAAAGTGAAAATTCTGGAACAAGTTGGATTTAATCGGGAATTAAAGTGTTTATGTTCTTGATCGTTATCCCTGGTGATTGAAGATGCTTCGGATTAATTAATGGTCATGTGTGTTAGATTCTGTCAAGGTGGTTTTGTGATGAAATTGATCACTTGATGTTGAGTAGTTGAAGATTAAACCTTATCGTATGCCGACGTGTTGGTGAAGTTGTGGAGGGAGCCCAACTTCACGTGTTGGTGAAGTTAGAAGAACTTCACGTGTTGTGAAGTCAGAAGGACTCACGTGATTGGTTGAGATGATCAATTAGGCACGGGGATGCATGCATTTCAAAGACCTCAATCTATATAGTCGGAGAAGCTTACACTGAAGGGGAGATCGGATATGGAAAACGCTGGGTGATTGGTAGATTTGTGAAGCTACAAGACAGTTTCAGACACGGCTGGTTGAAGAGCAAACAGAAGATCATCAGTTAAGAGGGAGTCTGTTGGTGCATGTTTTGTTACAGATGATCTTTTGTGTTTGTTAGAATTGAGAGCAACGGTCAAAGGGGAGTCTGTTGGTGCATTTTGTGACCGTCGCTATGCAATTCTTATCAGCGGAAACGATGTACGAAGTTAGGACAACTTCGCCATAGGCGAAGTTAGAACAAACTTCGCCTTAGGCGAAGTTGTAACAACTTCGCCTACAAGCCCAAGCCCGTGAAGTTGTTTATATATATGTGTGTGTCTGGGTTAGGTTTGTGAATCCAGAAAAGTTAGAGTTTTGAGTGTTAAATTCAATTGTCTAGAGAGAAACCGAGAGGGAGAGTCGTGTGGGACGACCCGAGGTAGAGCTCACCTCGGGTCGGCCGTGTTTCTGTTTACGTTCGGTATGTAACATGGTTTTGATTATTATAAGAGATCTGCAGATGTGTTTATCCCGTTCGTGTGTTTGTTCGTGTCTGTGTTGGTGTGTAATCGTGTTCTTCGTCTTCTACATCATTAAACGAGTCTAGAAGGATTCCGCACTCCTAGACCTCGTGCGGATCTCGTATCGATCAGCGACGCCCCCGAGGCGGGGAACCCACAAAATAGCTGGGAAATGACATCGTCACAGCCAATCCTTAAAAATTTAGAGCTTCTAAATGAAGAAATCATCTCAGAAGAAGCTTCAATACATATTCTTCTTATAAGAATAGAGCAAGTTAGAGTAGATATTATGACAATTCATAAAACAAAAACTCTAAAAATAAAAGCTTTGAAAGAAGAATTTTTGATATTAAAAAGAATATTAATAATCTCAAGGCTAGAAAAGCAATAATTTCTATAGCATGAGTCTAATAAAGATCGAAGAATCGATTAGAGAATTAATCAAAAAGGTAGAAGAATTAACTACCAACGAAGGTCTAGAAGCCATAGCGGCAAAAATTATCAAAGATGTCTCGGACAAAATTGATAAAATTAAAGACGAAACGCCAAAACCCGAAAAACATACAGAAAATACTTCTGAAGAGAAAAAGAGATTTCAAAAATACCCTTTTCCCAATTTTAATGTTGGAAACCCTTCATTAGGAAGTTCTAAAAGTTCAAATGCGTTGGAGTGGCCTTTCGGATCTACCTCAAAAGACTAATAAAAGTCAGATGAGAAATCCTAATCAAAAGATAAATCCAGAAATTTGAATGAATTATTCTAATCTTCAAAATATCTTTTAAAAAATAAACGAGCTATAAAATGACTTAAGCATCCATCATGGGGTAGGCTTAAAAAACGAGATCTTTTGATGCAACAAAAACGAAATTCCGAAAGAGAAATACAAGATCTTCAAAATAATAAAGCTATTTTGTCTTGTAAATAATTGAGTTCTATCACACAAAGATTAGAACAAATTTTTGACGAACAGGTGGAAAATTATTCAGCCGAACAAATACAAGAACTCGTTCAAATGACCTTAAGCGATCAAGAGTGCGAAAAGAAATTTTCTGAAAATAAAAAATTAAAAGAAAAATATTTTCTAGAAAACAAAGAAAACATCTTTGCTATAAAAGAACCAGAAACTGAAGAAGAAAATTCTTCGGAAGAAGAAGTTCCAAAATATAGGATGAATCAATCCAGTGCTGCTTGTAGTAGTAACCGCAAGCCATCCTACAGGAAAGAGAACACAAAATATGAATTCTCTGTGCCCTATCATAAAGGGATACCTAATTCCGATAAAAATAATGGTAGTTCAACTGAAATTGGCACCATAAAAATTGATTGTATTTTTGATTTTAATCAAAGAAAAGAAACAATCGACAAATGGAATACTGAAATTAGTCTAATTATCCAGCCTAATCCAGAAGAATTTTCCAATGCCAAGGCCTTATTGTTACTAATAGAACATAAGTCCGCAGGAATAGTCCAAGATTTTATTAAAGGAACAACTTGGAATGAAGATTTACATGGGGATGATCTCTTTGATCAAATTATCAATGCCATGTATATGATGTTCTTAGGTCTTGATTTTCTTACAAATAAAGATCATGAGAACCAAAAATTGCTTGAAAAGGCAAGACAAATATTAACCCAATCACAACTTTGTGATATATGTCTTTTAGATGACTTTACTTGTCTTTTTGAACAAAACTTATATAAGCTAAGCACAGGTGAATACCATTCTTGGATAGAAGTTTACCTAATGAAAATTCCTATTGTTGGCGAAAATGCTAAAGAACGATGGAATAAAGAAAAGAACGACTTAACAAAGCACTCGCTAGGTTTTGCTACAAGAATTGTTAAAGAAGAAATTGTTGTTTACTGCGATTTTTCCACCAAGCAAAAACAGTTAAAAAGATTTAACAAAAATTGTTGTCATAAAATTACTGATACACCTCAATTATCTTTTGGGTGTAATGAGGATAAAAATAGATATTTCAAAAAGAAATATAAAAGAAAATACAAAACTAAAAGAAGGTTTTGGAAACCAAAGAAAAGAAAATTCATCCCTGGAAAATACTTTTCAAAATAAAAACCTAAGGTTTGTCCCCAAGGAAAAAAGAAAATGTCGTTGCTGGATCTGCGCGGAAGAAGGGCATTATGCCAACGAATGTCCTAATAGACAAAAGTTTCCGGAAAAGGTAAAACTCATTTCTGAAGCAGAAACTGAAGGTTATTATCCTTCCGAAAATATTTTTGATGACTATATGCAGGTATATTCATTTGAAATAACGAATGATTCATCTTCAGACAGTAGCAACAGCTCAAACATTTAGAGATGAATAAATTGCTTATAAATGCGGAAAGTCTCCTTTCGGATTCCTGCTTTGAATTAGCAGTTGTTTCTAGACTTTCGTCATAGAGTGCTATTTTTTCTTGAATAGACTTTAATTCTATAAGAAGAATTTTTTCTTTGAGGCGTAATGCCTTGAGTTCTTCCATGAGATTTTTCTTTTTGTGGAAAAGAATTGTTTATACCAATTTGAGGGGTTTTTAGCTCCTTAAATAGGTGAAAGAAGGTGTGAATAGTTTTCACGTTTATTGAAAGTCTCGTGTCAGGCAGTCAGCCAGCACGTTCTTGGTTTCCTTGAGATGCTCAATGTCGAAAGAATATCTAGAAAACCACATTTGCCATCTGACTAAACGGCCTTGCTTATTATTTCCAGAAATTTTTGTATTAAGGAAATAAGTGAAGTTTTTATTATCTGTCCTTACCAGGAATTTTACCGGATAGACCTTCGTTGGTAGTTAATTCTTCTACCTTTTTGATTAATTCTCTAATCGATTCTTCGATCTTTATTAGACTCATGCTATAGAAATTATTGCTTTTCTAGCCTTGAGATTATTAATATTCTTTTTAATAGCCAAAATTTCTTCTTTCAAAGCTTTTATTTTTAGAGTTTTTGTTTTATGACTTGTCATAATATCTACTCTAACTTGCTCTATTCTTATAAGAAGAATATATATTGAAGCTTCTTCTGAGATGATTCCTTCATTTAGAAGCTCTAAATTTTTAAGGATTGGCTGTGACGATGTCATTTCCCAGCTATTTCCTTAAGAATTTCACCATATCTGTCAACCTTTTCAGACATAGATCTTATTAATTGTGATTCAGTAAAACTGGATTCTCCTATTCTTAAAGGGTTTCCAGTAAAACTGTGTCTAGGTCGGGACACTAGAGGTTGTTTATTACGAGCAATATTAACTGCCCAATCTTCTTGTAACTGTGAAGGTTCAGAAAATTTACTTCCTTCGACAGTTCCAATTTCTGAGAATATATCTTCGATGGTTATACTCTCTTTCTCTTTATACTCAATTGAATGAGTACTATTTGTTAAAGCATACGAAATTAAATAATTAATCGTAAATACTTTATTACCCGGTTCCATAAGGTCGGTTCTTTCACACTGATGTATGAAACTTAATGTTTTATTGAAATCTTTTGAATCTCGATGTAAGGCAAATTTAGGATATATGGTAAACATAAATTTCCATATGCTAAATTTCCTTGTACTGCTCCTAAAAGAGCATCTTGTCTGTTAACAATTCTATTGTCAACTAGAGCCATTTTTATAAGAAAATTAATTCCATCTCTAAATAGTGCTTTTAGAAGAATTTTTACAGCTCCTACATGCACCTCATGGTTCTTCTTAACTCAGGTTTCATAGTCAAAAGTCTTTTTGCTATTTCTCCTTTAGTTAGAAGATGTAGATATACTTCTCCTGAGGTATCTTTTATATCTACTGAAAGTTCTTCAGTATTGAAGCAGTAGAAAATCTTATTTTTTCTAGAGAAAGCCCTTGAGACTAAACTCTATAAGTGACTAGGTTGATTAAAAACCGTTTTAGTGTCAAGCTTGAATTTAAGCTTGTTAATTTTTTCTAGTTGATTAAAATTAATCATATAATTTGAAGTAAAACCGTTTACATTTTCTCAAAATTTTATTACTTCGGTTATTTCTTGATTGTTTGATGTTTCACAATCAATTTCTTTATGATTTATGTTAAAATTCATCTAATTTTTGGATACTAATCCCACTTTTTTTAAAAACGAGCACGAGGCTCTGATACCCAAAAGATAGTTGAGGTGTATCAGTAATTTTATGACAACAATTTTTGTTAAATCTTTTTAACTGTTTTTGCTTGTTGGAAAAATCGCAGTAAACAGCAATTTCTTCTTAAACAATTCTTGTAGCAAAACTTAGCGAGTGCTTTGTTAAGTCGTTCTTTTATTTATTCCATCGTTCTTTAGCTTTTTCGCCAACAATAGGAATTTTCATTAGGTAAACTTCTATCCAAGAATGATATTCACCTGTGCTTAGCTTATATAAGTTTTGTTCAAAAAGACAAGTAAAGTCATCTAAAAGACATATATCACAAAGTTGTGATTGGGTTAATATTTGTCTTGCCTTTTCAAGCAATTTTTGGTTCTCATGATCTGTATTTGTAAGAAAATCAAGACCTAAGAACATCAAATACATGGCATTGATAATTTGATCAAAGAGATCATCCCCATGTAAATCTTCATTCCAAGTTGTTCCTTTAATAAAATCTTGGACTATTCTTGCGGACTTATGTTCTATTAGTAACAATAAGGCCTTGGCATTGGAAAATTCTTATGGATTAGACTGGATAATCAGACTAATTTCAGTATTCCATTTGTCGATTGTTTCTTTTCTTTGATTAAAATCAAAAATACAATCAATTTTTATGGTGCTAATTTCAGTTGAACTACCATTATTTTTATCGGAATTAGGTATCCCTTTATGATAGGTCATAGAGAATTCATATTTTGTGTTCTCTTTCTTGTAGGATGGCTTGCGGTTTATACAATGGACAAAAATGCCCTTCTTAATTCGTCATGCATGACGTTTTTAATCGACATACCCATGTGTTGGGTCCAGTTCCCTGGTGTCTTCATCCGAGTAATAGCTGTAAAGTTGAGAGCTATTATCTTCTTTTGTACTGTCTGGACAGTATTCGCAATTATGATTTTCATAAGTGCGCTGAAGCTCCTGACATAGTATTTCTTTTGTGACTGGCCCTACTTCTACTTTATTAAAGATGATTCTTTGCTCCATCTTTTCTAAAGCTTCTTTCTCGTGCTTTGGTAGTGGAAGACTACTAAAGCTGGTAATTACACAGTGGTGACTGTAATAGTTTACTTTATTAAAGCTTCCAGCTTTTATTTTTTGCAAGTTTTCAAGTATTTTTAGAAAACTCTTGACCCTTATTTCAACCCAGTTGCTCGGATCTTCATATTTTTCTTCCATGACTTTGGATGGATTTACGGTTCTTGTTTTAGCAAGACCGATTTCCAGATGATGGTAACTTTGGAAAGTCTTTCCTTGATGCCAATATGGGAGTGTAGAGGTACACTTGATGAAGATGTTAGCATCTTTTGCTGCTGCAATCTTTTTTCGAAAGTTTTTGATAGTGTTAGTGCACGGTTTTGCGTCTTGAGTCTTTGTAATTATCGTTAATGTTTTGTTTATTATTTAATGTAATAATTAGTTAAATTATTATCTAGTTCGTTAGGTTTAAAGTCTAGTTTGCTAGGGGATGTTAGCGAACTAAGACATTAAGTGTATTCCCTCCTGATTCATTAGGGGATGTTAACGAATCAGGGGGTGTTTCGTCTAAATTAATGTATGTAACGAAGCAGTGTCTGGTTCGCTAGGGATGTTAGCGAACTAGACCTCCTTCTATATATAGTGAACACTGTTCACTGTTCACTGTTAATTAAAAGTTTTGAGATTTTAATTATCGAATCCCAGTCCAATCGCTCTCTCGATCTTCAACCTAACATTATACAAACTACTGATAATATATAAACACATACAACACTTAATCTAAGGTAATTATGAGCTAGATCTATATAAACGTATTAATCGATTATCCACAGATCTGAGATCTGTTCTTGTTATAGTTATTAGATTGATACGAATTGGTACGAATTGTTCTACAAGTCAATTCTCATCTCAAACTAATGTAAACATAAAGGAAGCTGAACAAAACTTTGCATTTTTGTCTGCCTTTATGTCTTCTTACGAGAATTTGGTAGTAGCAAGATTGCAACAAGTGATTTAACCGATGAAGACTATGATCAAATTGATCCCGATGATCTTAAACTCATGGATTTAAAATGGAACATGGCAATGATTGTTCGTAAGGTAAAAGATTTATTCAAAGGACCGGAAAAGATCTTCCTGCTCTGAATAAGAAGTTGGGTTTTGACAAGTTGAAGGTAAAGTGTTATAATTGTCAATAATTCGGACACTTTGCGAACAAAGAAGGAGTATACTGGTCCTCGTGGTCAAAATCAAAACTCTTCTACACCACGGGTCAATGATACTGAAAAGAAACCGTCTACTTCTGGGTCACATGCAGTGTTAGCTGATGGAGGTGATTGGTCATAACGACTATTGTGCAATGATAATCAAGCTAATCTAGCTATGTTTGGGTTTCCTGAATACACACAAGATATAAGTGGAAGTGAAGTTTCTTCTGACGCTAAAACTGAGTCTGAATCTGATAATCAAAGTGAAAATCTCCCAACTAGCTTTGCTTGTATGGCTAAGATCAGTGATTCTGCTACATCTGCTTGCATGGCCAAACAAAGCGAGGTTAGTAATTCAAATTCTAAATTATCATGTGTTGATTGTGAGTATAATAAGTCAAAGATAGACTCATTAAAACTTCAAAATGATAATCTGTTAAAAGAGATTGTGTCTTTAAAAGATACTTATAGGCAATCCTTGACCTCTCAAATCAACTCGAGAGAGAAAATTGAGGCATTGACTATAAGCAATCATGATCTTAAAGCAGAGTTATCTGTGAAAATGACAATCAATGACCAAAAGTTTCAAGAAATCTTGAAACATCGTTCAAAAATAACCGAACTTGAAAATGAGGTTCTTGAGTTGAAGAACAAATTGGGTAAATTTCGAAACTCCTCGTTTTTGTTGAATGAAATTATTGAAGTTTCCGGAAAACAAAAGGATTCAAAGAAAGGTATAGGTTTTGTTGAAATTCCACCACCATTTCACAATGATTATAAAATTAATCCTTTCGCTCCAACTGAAGAAGATGTTATTCTTAAAAAGCCTGTGATTTCAGAAAATTCTAAATAAAGTAAACCTCATGTTAATTCTGAAACTGTTAAAGCCCAGTTTGTTTCTCAGAAACCTCATGTTCAAAGCAACAAAGTTTTTGTTGAAAATGTTGACAAAGTTATCATCGAGGATGTGTTTGAACCTGAGATTATACACAAGAACAAGAACATTCCAAGTTCTAATAACATACTGTGTGAACCTCATGAATTTGAGGAGGCAGTGTATGGTTCGCACACAACTAAGATGAAGCAAGATGTGTTTGTCAAACCAGTGAAGGCTAAGAAACCAGAAAAACCCAAAATTTCTGATGAGGATTTGTTGCGTTTTATAAATCCTAATGCAATTAAGCCGTCATCTGCTCGTGTTTTTAAGTTAAAGGGGATGGATACTATGTTCACTGAAAAAGACATTCCTCTTAGTATCATTAAACCTGAACTGACTGAGAGTGTGTTTTACAATAAAACTTCCAAAGTTCGTGAACTTGAACGTCAATATGCTCAAGTGAAAACATCAGTTTCATCAGATCCAATGACAAGAGCAAAGCAAGTTTTAAAACAAGCTAAGCAAGTTAAATTTGTAAAGTCAACCGGAACTGACAGTTTGAAAAGTTTTTCAAATTGTTCTAACTTAGATTTTTATTTGAAAAAGAAATCTGAGTTATCTGATGATTTTGCTAAAAGCATGACTAAAAATGTGAGTCATCAATCATTCTCTGTGTCACATGCTCAAACAAATTCTCATCATCATCATGTTGATATGCGAAGTTGTTTTCTTTGCGGTCAACAAGGTCATGTAGTGAGAAATTGTAATCAACAGAACAAACAGAATCTTCATCCTTTTATCAAGGATCACTCGAAACCGATTCCGTTGGTAAAGGAGATTCTGAAACGACCTGTGTCGTATGCTGACGATACTCATATTATGTTTTCGAATATACATCCTCGAAAAGTTGTTCATATGAATGAAACTCATGGTTCCGTTAAACCTAAGTTTATTCCTACTGAACCACAATGCAAAAATGTTAATTCAAATGTGGTTCAAGCTGCGTATCTAAGACGAAAGTCTAAGAAACCTGTAACTTATTCTCAAGTTGCTGAACAACAATTCAATGCAACTAGGGTTAACTTTTCTCAAGAAAACCAAAAGGTGCCCAAGACTGAGGCCTGGGCTACCTTTTTGAACTAATCATTTTCTTTTTTGTGTAGGGTACATCCAAGACCATTTCTGGTGAAAACTGGATTATGGACAGTGGATGTTCTCGTCATATTACAGGAAATCTCAATCTCTTATCAAATTGAGAAATATTCAAGGAGGTTATGTGGCTTTTGCTGGGAATTCTGGGGGTATGATTACACAGGAAGGTGATGTTTCGAATGGGAAGATTACATTTGAGAAAGTTAACTATTGTGATAAAGTGGACCATAATTTATTTAGTGTGTCGCAAATCTGTGATAAGCAATACACTACAGTATTTACAGATAAAGAGTGTCTTATTTTGAAACCGGGTTACGTGATTCCCGAGGACATGGTTGGCATGCGATCACCATGATCAAATGATATTTATGTCTTGAATATGAATTCTAAAGTATCTACATCAATCGAAACGTGTTTTGTCTCGAAAGCAACCGAGAAAGACTCCGTACTTTGGCATCGAAGAATGGGTCACATACATGTTCGAAAGATGAATTATTTAATGGCAAACGATTTGGTAGAGGGGGTGTCGTTGAAAAATTTTAAGTTATCAGATCACTGTGTTGCTTGTAAAAAGGGCAAACAGAAGAAGAAATCGCACCCATCTAAGATATTGAATTCCATTGATACTCCGCTTGAACGACTTCATATGGATTTATTCGGTCCAGTGAATCGTGCGAGTATTTCTGGAGACTGGTATTGTCTAGTTGTGACTGATGATTATTCGAGATACTCATGGGTCTTGTTTATGAGTTCAAAAGATCAAACGCCTGTTTTGGTACAAAATCTTATCACTAAAATCGAATCACTTTACAAACAAAAGGTGAGGAGAATTCGAAGTGATAATGGAACTGAATTCAAAAACACTATATTGGATTTCTTTTGTGTTCAAAAGGGAATTCACCGTGAATATAGTGCACCTTATGTACCTCAACAAAATGGTGTTGCAGAACGAAAGAATAGAACCTTGATTGAAGCTGCAAGAACTATGCTCGCTGATTCTAAGCTTCCTGTCCAATTCTGTAATGAGGCAGTGAACACAGCTTGTTATACGCTTAAACGGGTTTTGACTGTTAAACGACTCAAGAAGACAAGTTATGAGCTCTTGAACAATCAAAAGCCTAACTTAAAGTACCTGGAACCCTTTGGGTGTCCTTGTGCAATTTTGAAGAAGGATGCGGGTAAATTTGAGGAAAAAGCGATCGAAGGTTATTTCTTGGGGTATGCATCTCCAAAGAAAAGGGTATATAATTTTACATCTGGTTGTGTTGAGGAATGGTTCCATGTGGACTGTCAACGGTCTACTACTCCTCCTCAAGGGAAAGGTCCCGATTGGATGTTTGACTACGATAGCTTATTTAATACATTTACTCCATCAATCGATCATCCAGATGAAGATTTAGTCCGTGCTTATTTTGAAGAACATTTGGAAATTCCAAGATTTGCAAGTTCCAATGATGTTGAAGCTCCATTTGTTGCTCCAACTGAAGAACCTGATCATGATTCTCTTGTTCATTATGATACTGCTTCGTCTTCATCTGATGATAATGCAATTGTGAATGAGGATTATGTTTCATCTCCTGAATTGGATGAACATTATACTAACTTATTTGAAAACGTTGTTGTTTCTGAAAATCCTACTCTCAGAATTCATGATTATCATCCACAAGAAAACATTATTGATCTTGATGTAGGGGTTCAGACACGACATCAAATTGCCTCTTCAATTGACAATAATGCTCTATATGCTCATGCTGACTTACACGAATCTGAAATTGCAACTGTTGCTAAATTTACTTGTTTTCTATCTCAAGGTGAGCCTACAACTCCTCGTGTGGCTCTGCAAGATCCTTCTTGGGTAGAAGCTATGCAAGAAGAATTACAACAATTTGCACGTTTAGGTGTTTGGGATCTTATTGACAAACTTGCTAGAGTCAAGAAGGCAATTCCGACTAAGTGGGTATATAAGTGTAAGAAAGATGATCGTGGAGTAATTGTGAGAAACAAAGCACGTTTGGTGGTGCAAGGCTTTCATCAGCAAGAGGGTATTAATTACACTGAGGTTTATGCTCCAGTTGCAAGATTAGAGTCGATTCGAATCTTCCTGGCATATGCTGCTTACAAGAATATCAAAGTGTATCAAATGGATGTTAAGAGTGCTTTTTTGAATGGTGAACTTCACGAGGAAGTGTTTGTTTTACAGCCTCCAGGCTTTGAAGATCCTGATTATCCTGACCGTGTTTACCGATTGAACAAGGCATTATATGGTCTACATCAAGCCCCGAGAGCTTGGTATGGCACGCTCGCCGACAATCTGACGGATAACGGCTTCAGACGTGGAACTGTTGACTGCACTTTATTTTATAAAAATATTGGTGATGATCTTCTACTTGTTCAGATCTATGTTGATGACATAATCTTGTTTAAATTAGGATAATTATCTTTATTTTCAGTTTTTATTCTTGTTTAAATTCCATTCTGTTTTTAGGTTTTAGGGGGTGAATTCTAGAAAATACAAAAATATTGTGTTTTGAGTTTGTATAGATAAAACCCAAAAACATTAGAAAACTTTAAAAAAGATCAAAAATATTTGTTATTTCTTGTTTTATTTTAAAAAAAAATCTGAAAAACCAAAAACATTTTAAAATTAGAAAATTTCAAAAAGATTGTGATTTCTGTTTGTACAGAAAAATTTCTGAAAAAGTCAAAAAGAATGTGAATTTTGTTTTTGTTAAGAAAATTCCGAAAAGACAAAAAGATTGTGTTTTTTTTTAGTTTGTAAAGAGAAAAACCAAAAAGATTTTTGCTTATGATCGCTGAAAATTATGTCATTTGCTTCTATTTTGAAGGACATATACTTGTATATGTTTAGTCCTGATTATTTCTTGTAAATCTTCGGGTTAGTCATTTACCTGACGAATGGATAGTACTTGGGGCGTTCTTTAAGCATTCTACTTTACTTTTAGCTGAGAATTTAGTCAGTTATTTAAGTTTGTGAAGCGTGCTTGCATGTTTGGTCCCGTTCTCTACTTGTAGATGAATAGGATAGCCATTAATTTATGAACTTAACTTAACTGGGGCAATTTAAATCATTTTATTTCATACTCCTCAAAATTTTGAGTTTTTGAAGCAAAAAGAGAAAATGATAGTACATTGATTATTTGACCCCAAATCCAGAAAGAAATAAGCTTAAAAGACTGTGTGTTTAATCATTGGTGCATTGATAGGTCTTAAACAAGCTGCTAGAGTAAAGTAAGTGATATAAACTGAAAGAAAAGCCAAATTGAAAGAGGTGTTAGTCTCTAGCAAAAGTATCGGTAAAGATGGCAGAAATGTAATAACCAGTCATACTCAAGCCTTATAATTGTTGATCACCCAAAAATATAATAATGTAAATAACAAGCGTTAGGATTCTGGACACTGTGAGTCTTTATGCGGCTTAATAATCTGGGTATTCATAAGCATGAATATTTCACTCGCTTTCTAGAGCAAACCCAAAGTCATTAAACTTGATCACTGCTGTACTTTGTACAATCTAAATTACTGACTTGATCAAAATCTGTTGTTAGTCATACAATTGTTCCTCCCTTGCGTGTGTCTCAATACCAATAAGAAACGGACCCCAGGGGATACAATGTATGTAAGCCGACAGATGGACTCGTGCATATTCACTCACAGTAAAGGAAACTTGATGCATTGCTCAAATATTCAAAAATTTCAAATTTTGATCAACGTTATAATGATTTAAGTCAAGTTGGGGTGATTTGGCAAAAATCAAATTAAGCTTGAACCGAGATAAGGGGCTGATAGTTTCTGATATTCTGTGCGCTAATTGAACCATAAATCATATCACAAAAATGCTCGAAGGTTTGTTATAAGATTTAAGTGGACAACAATATCAATGACCGACTTAATGCCAGTCATAATATCGCTAAAATATAAAACTGTGATGGAAGGGCATTTTGGTCAATATGATTCTCTGCTCAAACTCATCAAAATTACAAAAATATGTTTTGTTTTTGATAAATCATTGAAAAAACACAAAAAGATTGTCTATTTTTAATGTTCGGATATTCTTTTGTAAATACATTCTTTAATTTTTTACAAAATACCAAAAATATTTTATTTTTCATACTTTACATATTATTTAATGCTTTTAAGTTATGTTTCGTAAAAATGAAACGGTTTTTAAGGTACTTAGTTATCGGGATAAAACGGTTCTCGGTAATTCTTTTAAGTTAAAATTTTATTTATTTAATTGTAAGGCCCCGTTACCAGTAGCCCTACTTTAACGTTGGATTTACTCATAAACGCAGTTCTAAATATCAGAGTTAACAAAAAATTTCGCGGAATAATAAAACTTCAACCATAACATTTTACATAACCATCAAATCATGTCTTATAAAACATTCGTAGTCAATTAAAACACAACATAGTCTTTAAAACATCACAACATTTCTTCGAGATGTCAGTATCTTTGATTTCCATGCCATGTGTCTTCAGTCACGCGAGCTGCCTCAACCTATTTGCATGTGTGCATACTAAAAGTCAGCTATGCTGAGTGAGTTCTAGTTAATCACATAACTTACTTTTCATACACATATACGTGCCCGAAGGTACGCATTACAACATATCAAGATCAGCATTCGTCCATACACATTCATATCTAACCATACTTTATAAAGGGCGTTTCACCCTACATACCTCGGATATTTTTAGGGTCCGGTACCCTCCATCCTCGGATATTATTAGGGTCCGGTCACCCTTCATCCTCGGATATTATTAGGGTCCGGTCACCCTTCATCCTTGGATATTATTAGGGTCCGGTTCCCTTCATCCTCGGATATTATTAGGGTCCGGTACCCTTTCTTCCATAGCTTCACACTATACCTGTCCTTAAATATTTTTCCTAACAATACGTGCAATCTCCAAAGAGCGTTCACGTACCATAAACTTATCATACGTACATTATTGTAAGGCCCCGAACCCGGTGACCCTACTTTAGCGTCGGATTTACTCATAAACACAGTTCTTCAAATCAGAGTTTATTAAAACTTTTCGCGGAATATAAAACATCAATCATTTGTTACCAAACATTAAATCTTTTCTTTGATACCATAACACAAAACTTTATATTTAAAACATCTTTACTTCTTTCTTCAGATGCCAGCCGTTCAATCCATGCCGTGTGTCATCCTCATGCTAACTCTATAATCAGCTCACCTGCGTGCATACTAAAAGTCAGCTACGCTGAGTGAGTTCTAGTTAATCATACAATATCATGCAATACCTTCTTACATACATACGTACTTAACCTCATAACTTTCTTTCATACACACATAAGTACTCATACCATCATTCTTACTTACATACTTTCTTTCTTACTTACATACTTTCTTTCTTACTTACATACTTTCTTTACATTCATAATCATACGTTTTAAAGAGCCTTTCGCCCTATAACCTCACAGATATTATAAGGGTCTGGTCCCTAGTTTTCGAATATTAGAAGGGTTCGATTCCCTAACATCACAGATATTATAAGGGTCTGGTCCCTATCATCACAGATATTATAAGGGTCTGGTCCCTAACATCACAGATATTATAAGGGTCTGGTCCCTATCATCACAGATATTATAAGGGTCTGGTCCCTAACATCACAGATATTATAAGGGTCTGGTCCCTAACATCACAGATATTATAAGGGTCTGGTCCCTAACATCACAGATATTATAAGGGTCTGGTCCCTAACATCACAGATATTATAAGGGTCTGGTCCCTTGGTTTTCGAATATTAGTAGGGTTCGATTCCCTCTTCATTACCATACAACCATACATCCTACCTCGAGTATTATTAGGGCTCGGTACCCTTTTCGTGACTATACAACCATACAACCGTCATTTCCTTCTTTTATTAACTTTATTACGTTCATATACATAAACATACATATCATACTTACCATATTTATAACGTTACAACCTGACAGTACGTACAATATCCGAAGATCGTTCACGTACCATCAAGCAATCATTCATACATATCACACATATCACATACCATTCGTGTACCTATACACACATACTTACATTATAACATAAGAACACTCTAGGCATTCTTTACCTCATTCATTAACAACCATACCCCTTGTCGTTACGTGCAATATCCGAAGATCGTTCACGCCCCGACAAGTATTCATTTGAACATTCATACATCTACGATATATAATATTCGTACCTTTATTTTTAACCTGACAGTACGCGCAATATCCGAAGATCGTTCGCGTACCGACAAACAATCATTCATATCTATCACACATTTCACATATGACATACACTTATCACTTAGGATAAATGTATTAACAACACATCGAGTATGCACACAGCCCCGAAAACATAACAAGGAATGGGGCTAGAAACTCACCTGAATACTGCTTCTTTTTCTGAGAGCTGTAAATCCCTTCTTTAACTGAGCTCGGCTAACTGTACAAGTTACACGTATCAATACTCGCCTGACCTAATCTGGTGGCCTAGTATTAGCTTACTTTAACTTATCGCTTTATAATTTATTTTCTAATCAAACTTGGCTTTAGGCGAAGTTAACCCTTCGGGCGAACTTAGCTTCAGGCGAAGTTAAACCTTAGGCGAACTTGGCTTCAGGCGAAGTTAAACCTCAGGCGAACTTGGCTTCAGGCGAAGTTAAACCTCAGGCGAACTTGGCTTCAGGCGAAGTTAAACCTCAGGCGAACTTGGCTTTTAGGCGAAGTTAAACCTCAGGCGAACTTGGCTTCAGGCGAAGTTAAACCTTTGGCGAACTTGGCTTCAGGCGAAGTTAAACCTTAGGCGAACTTGGCTTTTAGGCGAAGTTACCATTTAGGCGAAGTTGCCATCAGGCGAACTTGGCTTCAGGCGAACTTATCAGGCGAACTTGGCTTGCAGGCGAAGTTCATCAGGCGAACTTAGCTTGCAGGCGAAGTTCATCGCTTGAAGGCGAAGTTGCCCAGATGAAGGCGAAGTTGTCGCGCTGCAGATCTGTTTGCCCATAACTCCTTCGTTTCTTAGCCAAATAACTCGATTTTGGTACCCACGGAATCGTATGATCGGCGCCTACAAACCCTAACCATCAAATCGGCCTAAAATCGACGTTTTAGAGGTCCGATTTGGGCAGTTTGGGTTCGGGTCCGGTTTAACCCATCCAATCCTAACCATTTTCAGTAATATTAGCTTTGTTGGATATGTTCTTACCTTACCAACGCAGATCTATCAACAAAACCTCGGGTCTCGGCTCCGAATCTTGATCGGTTAGAATGTGTGTGTTTTGAGGGTGTAAGGAGTGTGTGTTAGGGAGTTTGGTGAGAAAATGAGATATTTTGGGATTTTGGGGGTATTTATATCCCTGAAATCCCATTCTCATTTAACCTATCTCAATTAACCCAAGTCCATAACCCACTTCCATTACCCGACATTAGCCCGACCCATACCAACTCCTATTCTTTTATTTATTCCCTGATAACCCGAGTAAACTTCCCATCTATTAATAAGTAATGTAATTAATATTACCTTTGAAATTTCGGGATGTTACAATTATGCATACATCATAAATATTCATACATGCATCTTATCTTACATCATACATAGCAATCACGTCTTTAGCTACCACCTGACGGTACATGCAATATCCGAAGATCGTTCACGTACCGTCAAGCAATCATCATACATACATCATACAAGGCATACACTTACCACTTAAGGTAAGTGTATTAACTATCACATCGAGTATGCACACAGCCCCGAAACATAACAAGGAAGTGGGGCTAGAAACTCACCTCAATGCGGTTGCGTTCACCGTTTACGGTTATTCCCTTCTTGAGCTGTGCACGACTAACTGTATAATAATTATACGTTTCAGTAAACTATCACTACACATATCGCCTTTCTCGTTTAATTATTACCCTCAACGAACAGGGGTCCGGGGGCAGCGCCCCTGGCAGCGGGGTCCAAGGGGCAGAGCCCCTGGATGGGGTTAAGCATTTTGATTAACTGTCTTAACACATTTTCCATTAGCATTTTGAATCATTGGATAATATGCTACTTAAAAGTTCAAGGGCTTATTTGTAATTAAATCATTCTTTTCTAAGTCCAGGGACCATTCTGTCATTCTGTTAAACTTCTAATTCGTTACTTATCCTTAACGAACTGACTTGCCATGACGAACTAGTTCTTGTAACGAATTGGAACCTTTAACGACCTGGTTACTTACACGAATTGGACTTTTAACGAACTGGACTTTTAACGAATCAGTCCATGTAGCGAATTGGACCTTCTAATTAGTTACCTCCTTTAACGAACTGGTCATAACGAATCAAGGGTAATTCGTTACCCTTTTCCCTTAACAAATTGGATACGAACTACAGCTAGTTCGTTAATCTTTCCTTAGCGAATCAGCTAGCGAATTACCTATAATTCGCTAGTTATTTCTTAGCGAACTAGGGTTAAGTCAGATTTGTCAGAACATTCCCTGACAACCTCGTACACGTTTTTCCGGCGCCGCCGTTGCCGAAAAACTCACCGGAAAAACGTATCTTCACCGTTTTTCATCGTTGTTCGTCCCGTTCGATCCAGATCTGAGCTAGGGTGACTCCTAATCTCATATTAGGTTTGGTTTATACCCGATTGCACCCGGATCTCATGACTTAAACGGTTTAACGGTGTCGGCTCGTCGTTTCATGCTTATATCTAACGGATTTAAGCTTAAACAATAAAATACTATCATTACCTCGGGTCGGTTCTCGGTTTCCTTCTTGATATCGGTTTAGAGAGAGAGAGAATTAGAGAGAGAATCTTGAGTGTGTGTTTTGGATGGTGTAAGGGATATGTGTAAATGAATTAAATGGAGGATTAAGGGTATATATATTTTTGATCATGGGCTTAAGCCCATGGTCTTTTCTTCATTCCTCCATAACCCAAGTCCATAACCCATATCCGTTTACCCAACACAAGTCCATCTCGTATTCTATTCAACTAAACCGATAACGACCCGCTATAAAATAAACGAACTTTATTTTATTAATATAACCGAAAGTAGGATGTTACATTAATTCATTTAATTTAATTTAAAATTAAATAAAGATTTTAATTCGTTAAAAGCTACTTCGTTATTTATGGATAACGAATTAGGTGATTCTTTAGCGAACCGGTTTCTAGTTCGCTCACCTAATTCGCTTCTGCACTCTGTAACGAATCATCCTTTCTTTGTTATGCATATTTAACGAATCACAGACACGAATTATGTCTCATTCGCTACAATAAAGGTAACGAACTGGAATAGCGAATTAGCTAATTCGTTATTTAAAATTCAAACGAATTGCGTAATTCATACACTGTGTACCTCGGGTAGCGTGTTAAGTTATATAGGACAAGAAACACGAACAGTCCTTCACTGTTCGTCTTCTTCCTTCACACTAAAGTCACCCTATTCAAATTTTTCCTGAAATTTCGACTTTCACTTTTCGACATTTCAAGGATATCTCTGTGTGTCTAAGGTATAGATGCTCATGGCGATATGATTTTCGTCAAAAATGACTGAGCTTTGATAGTCTAATTATGGATTTTTGTGGTCTAAGAGTTTTCCGAGTTTATAAACCCATTTTATTTATGATTTGTGTTGATGAACTTGATTATTTATGTTTCAATGAAATCGGAATGCATTTCCGATACCCTTGGTGGACTTTAATCGACGTTTGATTATAGTTTGCCGGGTTGATTATGTTTACATAGTTTCTGTGTTTCTGTTTGCTTCGGTTAACCTCAGTATCTCTGGGTTTTGAGTCTCAATCTCATCACCATGAGCTTCATTGTGTGTTTCCGAGTTCAACACGTTCATTGTCTTGATGATTCAACGATAGTTATGGACTAATTGCTTCTGGGTTCATATTGTTGACTATTTGTGTTCATCGCAATTTTGACTTTGACTTTGAAGGTCAAAGATTAAGTCTAATTAATGGACCATTCGTTCTCCTTAGCGAATTGAAACTGTTTCGTGTCCAATTTGTTAAGGACATATACGAACTAGCTTAGCGAAGAATGGAGTTCACGAATCAGATGTGGATTCATTAAAAGTATAACGAACTAGATCCTTAGTTCGTCATTTTGAATAGTAATTCCCTAAGACTACTTCGTTAGCTTATTTACCTGATAGCGAATCGCACGATTCGTTACTGAATAGTAACGAATCAGTGAGATATTTAACGAATGACATTCAATCTTAGTTAAATAATTATAAGTATTTAAATCGTCTAAACGCATAAATAAATTAAATACACCTATCTTTTGACACTGAATATACACCATTTATAAATAACTAGACATATATTGATGTTTAATACATATTACGTCTTCACATTTCTCATATATGTTTATATTTATACAGTAAACATGGCTGATCAAGTAAATCAAGATCCACCAATTGCCGATCAAGGGCAACAAGTTCAACCACCACAACAAGAGCAACAAGACGATGTTATTTTACTACCATTTGACAAGAAACGTAATATCTGTGCTTACGTGAATCAAGATGTGGTAAATGTGGATTTGTTAGCCTTCTTACGACGCTCAGTGATACACTATGCTATAACTGCTAGACCTAAAGTGTATCTGAGTATTATCAGACAATTTTGGAACACAGCTGATGTAAGGCCCCGTTACCGGTAGCCCTACAATTGGTGTTGGATTTACTCATAAACGCAGTTCTAAATATCATAGTTAATTAAAACTTTACGCAGAATATAACTTCAACCATAACATATTACAAAACTGTCAAATCTTGTCTTAACAACATTCAAATTTATTTAAACATAAAACATTGTCTTTGAAAACATCATAACATTTTCTTCGGGATGCCAGTATCTTCGATTCCATGCCATGTGTCTTCAATCATGCTAGCTGCCTCAACCTATTTGCCTGCGTGCATACTAAAAGTAAGCTACGCTGAGTGAGTTCTAGTTAATCACATAACTTACTTTACATACACATACACGTGCCCGTAGGTACGCAATACATACTTAACCTGTTCATCAATCTTTCATACACATACATATCTAACCTTACGTTATAAAAGCATTCGCCCTACATACCTCGGATATTATTAGGGTCTGGTACCCTCCATTCTCGGATATTATTAGGGTCTGGTGCCCTCCATCCTCGGATATTATTAGGGTCCGGTACCCTCCATCCTCGGATATTATTAGGGTCTGGTACCCTTCATCCTCGGATATTATCAGGGTCCGGTACCCTTCATCCTCGGATATTATCAGGGTCCAGTACCCTTTCTTCCATACCTTTTTAACATACTTTTCCATATACATAATCGTAAGTTTCATACATACATCATTCAATCTTCATCTCATAACATACGTATAACATCAACCATTTCTTGGAAATACATGCTATTCCGAAGATCGTTCATGTATCGACAAGAAACCATTCATACATTTCACATAATACATATATGGCATACACTTATCACTTAGGATAAGTGTATTAACTAATCACATCGAGTATGCACACAGCCCCAAAAACATAACAAGGAATGGGGCTAGAAACTCACCTGAAGTCGGTTAGTTCACCGTTAATAGTTATTCCCTTCTTTAGCTATGGGCGACAAACTGTATAACAATTACTCGTATCAATTATCTATCACTAGCCATATCACGTTTCTATTCTAATTATAACCCTCAACGAACGGGGGTCCGGGGGCAGCGCCCCTGGCAGCGGGGTCTAGGGGCGGCAGCCCCTAGCAGGGTCCAAGGGGCAGAGCCCCTGACAGAACTGTCTTAACACATTTTCCATTAGAATTTTGAATCATTATTAATTTACTAACTTAAAAGGTTCAAGGGCTCAATTGTAATTAATTCATTCTTTTATAAGCCCAAGGACTGTTCTGTCATTCTTTCAAAGTTCTAATTCGTTAAGATGCTCTTAGCGAATTGGGGTTCATTCGTTACTTCTTTCCTCCATAACGAACTGGCTAATTCGTCACTTCATAATGAATTGGCCTTTTTAGCGAATTGGTCCATATTCGGTTGGTCTGCTTAACGAATTAGTCTTCTTGGCGAATTGAACCCTTATAGCGAACCAATCCTCATAACGAATTAGACTTAACGAACTGAAGCTAGTTCGTCAGTCTTTCCCTAACGAATTAGTACACGAATCAAAGCTAGTTCGTTATATTCCCTTAGACAAATCAGCTAGCGAATTGCTTCTAATTCGTCAATTACTCCCTAGCGAACTAGGGCTAGGTCAGGGAATGTAAGAACATTCCCTGACACCCCTATCCTCGTATTAACTTTTCCAGCGCCGCCATTGCCGGAAAGCCGCCGGAAAACCGCGAACACGTCGGAAAAACGGGTTTTAACTCGTTTTTCCTGTTTTTCGTCCCGTTCGATCCAGATCTGAGCTAGGGTGACCCCTAAGCTCATCATAGGTTCGGTTTATACCCGATTCCACCCGGATCTCGTGACTTAAACGGTTTAACGGTGTCGGCTCGTCATTTCTGTTGGTGCATAATGTCAGTAGTTCAGTATCTCGTGTTTTGTATATGTCTGTAATCGTGTTAGATTGTTTGTTTTGGTATTGAATATTGTTTTACACAAGTTCGCCTGGGATGTAGGCGAACTTGGAGATAAGCGAAGTTATGACAACTTCGCCTAGCATGTTAGGCGAAGTTGTCGAGGTTTATTTAAACCTCACTTCGGTTTATTTTGAAACAAGTTTTTTTCCGAACGTGTATTGGTGATTATTGATATCACGTGTTGAAGTGTTGCAATACAATCGTGTTTATTAGTATTGTGACGTGTGTTTGTTTATCGGTTCAACGTATTATCTATCTTACACTCGTATCGTATTACGTGGGGATTCCGCACCCTCGTGTTACGAGATACTCCTGTGTAGATTCGGCTGGGAACCTACAATTGGTATCAGAGCATTTGCTCGTGATTGTGTGGTTCGGGATTATCACACGGGTGTAAAGATCGTTCCGTTTGACTATTCGCGGAACGAGTTTACGTTGAAATACCTAGTTTTTTTGTCTTGCCCATCTCCCACCATCAAATATAACCCAATACACCTTCGCATACCTCGCAATACATCCAATTAAAACCTGCAAAAACTCGTGTTCATCAGGCGAAGTTGCCATCATCTTTCGTAGGGTTTAAGCGAAGTTATAGTGAAGGCGAAGTTAAGAACAAGCGAAGATAAGCACAAGCGAAGTTAAGTAAGTGAAGTTAAGTAAGCGAAGTTAAGTCCAAGCAAAGATAAGCACAAGCGAAGTTAAGCACAAGCGAAGTTCTGATAACTTCGCTATCTGAACACTGTTTAAAAAAATTAAATAAAAAAAATAAAATACTTTCTTTGTATTTCGAGTCGTGTTTCTTTCAACTATGACTTCAATAAACATTACAGAACTGGTAAAAATGGAGGTTGAAGCCGGTTCAGCAACTAAAGCTCCAAAAAGGCTTAAGGGTACCGATTTCGTTGCATGGAAAGATCGGTTTGAACAGTATGTGAAGTATCAACATGCTAAGATGTGGGTTTGCATTCAAGACGGATACATTCCACCAACATCCTTGTTTGAAAGTCGTGAACAAATTAAGAAGTACAGTAAGATGGAAGAGGAGGAAAAGAAAATGTATGAGGCAGAGAGTAAAGCTCATGCAGCAATAACAATGGCTCTTCCACAAGAGATTCTTCATACCTTCAAGAAGTACAAAACTGCTAGAGAGCTATGGGAAGCACTAGAAAATAGATACGAAGGTAATGTGGGGATACGTGCTTCCAAGACAAAGCTGCTAAAAACCAATTCTCTGTATTCAAGTATTTGAAAAATGAATCACTTGACGATATCATCACAAGATATTATCACTTGATGACCGAACTTAGTAATTACTCCATTGAATACAAGGAAGAAGAGATAGTAGAGAAACTTCTTGATGCTCTTCCACCGAAATGGGAAATGTACACGGTTCTGATGAGAGAGGATAAAGACTTTGCCAAGATTGATTTGGAAACAGCAGTCAATAAGTTACGAAATTTTGAACTTAACATGGTTCGGAAGGAGACACCAACTGATCAGGTTCAGGATCCGGGAATGTATGGTGCGAAAGTCACTCCAAGCTCAAGTTCAAAATCAGAATCCTCTGCCTACTACTCAAAGAGAGAATCAAACTCAAACTCAACTAGAGATGGTCATGTGATTCTCAATATGGATGGCGACGTATGTTTCGTAGCTGGAGGTAGTAATCCTTCAAAACCTCAATCCACAACTGGAAATTTCTCATCAAATGTTCCAAACTACAACTACTCACAGATGCCCATGAGTGTTAAATCAGCTGAACAGCAGTTTGCTCTATACGCATTCTTCATTGCATCTTATGAGAACTACATCAAAGGTAAAATAGTTGACCCTGCAACTTTGGATGACGACTATGATCAGATTGATGCTGATGATTTGGAAGAGATGGACCTGCAGTGGCAGATGGCTATGATAGTAATAAGGGTAAAGAGATTCATGAAGAAAACGGGTAGAAATTTCGTTGGAGAAAGACCAGGGTTTGATAAATCAAAGGTTCGATGTTACAACTGTCAACAAAATGGTCACTTTGCTAAGGAATGTACAAATGAGAGAGTCTAACGAAGTCAGAACAGGCCTGCACAACAGAATGGGGGAGGTAGTGAGAATAGAGCTATAGTATCTAGGCAGAATGGTGGATACAACTGGAATATACAAGTTGAGGAAGTGTTCGAACAGGCTAATTTGGTAAACATCGAAACTGGAGAAAGTGAGAGGGAGACGGGAGAAAATCAAGCATATATGGCAGAAGTGAACGATCAGCTCTCTGAGGTAAGTTCTGAACTTCATTGTATACAATGTGAAAATATGTCTGAACAATTGAAAACAATAACTGATCAGTTTGTTAGTTTGGACACACAATTTAAAACGTTAAAAGAAGATCATCACTATACTAAAACTAGAGAAAACAGTTACTCAGTAAAAATAAAAGCTAGTGAAAAGGATATCAGAAGTCTTAAAGCCAGTCTAGCTGAAAAAATACAAGTAATTGATCTTAGTTATGAAGTGTTAGAAGAAAAAACCAAACTAATTGCTGAAAAAGATAAACAGATAGCTGATTACCAAGTAAAAGTGGTGAAACTAAACAGAAAAATTGAACAATTTAGAAATTCTTCAGCAATGCTAGATCACATCATAAGTGTTCAATGTTCCCTAGTTAACAAAGGGGGAATTGTATTTTCTGAAGTTCCACCACCGTATAACAATAACTATACTTATAATCCTAGTAATCAGCAATCTGCGAATGTTGAGATTAGTCAGATAGTTCCAATCAAAAGTTCTACAAAAGAAACTGAAGTTAATAAGAGCGAGATGAGTAAGTCAAGTTCTAACGTTGCGATCTCTGTCCCTAGCTCTGTCTCATCAAATTCGGACAAGTCATCCGAATTGGGTGAGATAAAAGAAGAGGTAGTGTTACTAAAACGTGGGGAGGAATAAAAGCCCGATTAAAAAAAGTCTTCCCTAAATCCGTTTATCCCACCATATGTTAGACAAACGGGTAGTAATGCAACCTCGACATCGGCAACAACTGTTGAGACGAAAGTTCAAAACATAAGTTGTTTTAGATGCAATCAAGTAGGACACCTTATTGCTGATTGTCCTCTAAAACAGAGAAAATTTAGAGGTATGAGGCCTCCGAAAACTGAGAATAAAACGAATATTAATTATGATACTAGTAAGAATGCGAACACACCAAATTTCAGACATTGGACTAATCCAAGATTTCAAAGAAATCGGTCTCATTTTTTCCCAGTTAACTATCAAACCAACAATTATAATTCAGTTAATTCACTAAGGTTTGAATGGCCTCATAGCCAGTCCTCTAGAAGGTTTCCTTTCAGAACTTACAGAAACCATCCTCAAACTGACTTTGGGCAACCAAAGTACTGGATGCCGGTCAACAGATTTAATCGACCCAAGACCAGTAGGTCTTGGGCCCCCAGATTTTAATCTATTTCTTTAATTGTGCAGGAACAGTCAAACAGGGCTGTCAACAATCTGTGGGTTGTTGACAGTGGTTGTTCCCGACACATGACTGGTAACAAGAATTTGTTACGTGACTGGAAATCTGTTCAAGGAGGAAGGGTTAGTTTCGCTGGAGAGAGTGGAGGTAGAATCAGTGGTATAGGAACGGTGACAAATGGAAGAATGAAGTTAGAGAAGGTGAATTTTGTGGAAGAGTTGAAGCATAACTTGTTGAGTGTGTCTCAGATTTGTGACAAAGAATACACGGTGCATTTTACTAAAAACGAGGCAATCGTTCTTTATCCTGGTTTCAAGATACTAGAGGCCTGGGTGGTGATGAAAGCTCCAAGAGAAAAGAACACGTATGTGATGGATATGAGGTCAACTGAGATGACAATAGAAGAGTCATGTCTTCTGTCAAAGGCAACTGAGTCGGAGTCAGAGTTATGGCATCGAAGAATGGGACATATACATCTTCTCAAAATGAATTACATTGTCAAGAATGGGCTGGTGCTTGGAGTTCCCTTGAAGAATTTTAACTTTGAAGATCAATGCTTGTCGTGCAAGAAAGGAAAGCAACACAAAAAACCTCATCACTCGAAGAAGGTTAACTCAATTGTCTACTAGACCTACTTCACATGGATCTCTTTGGTCTCGTGAATGTAAAGAGTCTAGGTGGAACGTCATACCGCTTGGTTGTAACCGATGATTACTCTCGATACTCTTGGGTATACTTTCTGAAGGCGAAAAATGAGACAGTTCAGTTGGTAATTAACTTGATTACCAAGGTTGAAAATATTGTTGGGAGAAAGGTTAAATATATCAGGAGTGATAATGGTACAGAGTTCAAGAACTATCAGATGGAAATGTTCTGCTTACAAAAAGGGATAGAACATCAGTACAGCGCCCCGTATACTCCGCAACAAAATGGGGTAGCTGAGAGGAAGAATAGAACGCTAATCGAAGGAGCCAGAACCATGCTGGCAGATGCTAAACTTCTCGTGGTGTTCTGGGCTGACGCTGTTGCCACAGCCTGTTATATCCTTAATCGTGTTTTAACTTTTAAAAGATTAAATAAAACTTGTTATGAACTCATGCGTGGTAGAAAGCCAAACTTGAATGGTCTCGAACCTTTCGGGTCCCCATGTTCGATATTAAAGACAAACTCAAAATTTGGTGAGAAAGCCGACGAAGGTATTTTAGTCGGATATGTTGTTGGGACTCCCAACAGAAGAGTCTATAATTTATCGAACAGCAAGGTTGAGGTGATATGTAACACTGACATTACGAGTTACAAATCACCAAGGCCTAGCATGGGACCCGCTGAAGCTTTCGACTATGATAAACTATTCAAATCTTTTAATATGCCTTACTTGGATTTTGCAGAAGTTGATGAGAAAATTGCTTCACAGATTCTGTATGATGAGGAGGAGAATATTGTGCAACGTCCGCGATACGACGAAAATCAACCTTCCTCGTCAAGTGCCGTTGATACTCCTGCTGCCTCTACTGAAGAAGAATTCTACAATCCATTTCACTCTCAACATCAATCACACACTGATGAACTCTCTTCGAATTTAGAAAACAATCTGGAAGTCGGTCCGGTTCAGACTACTGGAATTCACAAAAATCACCCTTTGGAGAACGTGATAGGTAATCTGTCTGACGGTGTTCAAACAAGAAGAAGTTTGGATGAACACACATGTGTTTACGCAAGCATTAAAGACAAGGGTATCATAAATGAATGCTTGTACACCTGCTTCATCAGCCAGATTGAACCGAAGAATTATCAAATGGCTCTAAAGGATAGCTCGTGGGTCGAAGCCATGCAAGAAGAATTAGCACAGTTTGAGAAGATGGAAGAATGGAAATTAGTTGAAAAACCAAAGAATGTAATTGCTATTGGTACAAAGTGGGTGTTTAAATGTAAGAGAGATGAGAAAGGGATAATCATACGGAACAAGGCAAGGCTGGTAGTAAAAGGGTTTAATCAGCAAGAAGGAATCGACTACAACAAAGTGTTTGCTCCTGTGGCAAGATTGGAGGCAATTCGACTATTTTTGGCATTTGCTGCACACAAAGAGATGAAAGTGTTCCAGTTAGATGTGAAAAGTGCCTTTCTTAATGGTAAATTCGATGAGGTGGTGTATGTTGAACAACCTCCGGGATTCGCTGACCCAGATTTTCCTGATCATGTGTACAAACTGAGTAAAGCTTTATATGGGCTACATCAGGCACCTCGTGCCTGGTACGCAACCTTGTCCGATTACTTGCTTGAGAATGGGTTCGAAAGAGGAAAGATCGATAGCACGCTGTTTGTCAAGAGAAAAGGGGGAGATTTTCTACTAGTTCAAGTTTATGTGGACGACATCATTTTTGCTGCATCAAAAGTCGCCATGTGTCAGGAATTTGAAGCAGTCATGAAAAAGAAATTTGAAATGAGCGCCATGGGCGAATTAACTTTCTTTTTGGGATTGCAGGTAGATCAGAAGAAAGATGGGATGTTTATTCATCAAACAAAATATGTTCATGATGTGCTCAAACGCTTCAAGATGGACAATAGCACCCCATTTAATACTCCAGTTTGCGTCAATCACAAACTGGGTGCTGATTCTGACAGTGATGAAGACGTTGATCCCACCCAATATCGAGCAATCATAGGTTCTTTAATGTATCTAACTGCATCTAGACCTGATATTATGTTTGCAGTTTGTCTTTGTGCTCGTTTTCAGGCAAGCCCGAAGGAATCTCACATGAAGGGAGTGAAAAGAATATTGCGGTATCTCAAAGGCAAGCCTAAGTTGGGATTGTGGTACACAAAAGGGGGAGAACTGGATTTGGTAGCTTACACAGATTCTGACTATGGAGGTTGCAATCAGAACAGGAAGTCAACAACCGGTGGATGTCAGTTTCTGGGAGGAAGATTGGTGTCGTGGCAGTGCAAAAAGCAGACCTCAGTAACCATTTCCACCTGCGAAGCAGAGTACATGGCAGCATCAAACTGCTGCTCCCAGGTTCTATGGATACAACAGCAATTGCGCGATTACGGTCTGAATTTCACTCAAACTCTTATTTGCATTGATAACACTGCTGTAATCTCAGTAACTAACAATCCCGTCAAACACAACAAAACTAAACATATTGACATTCGTCATCATTTTATACGGGATTGTGCTGAGAAGAAATTAATTGTGCTTGAAAAGGTTGATTCTTTGGATAATTTCGCCGATATTTTTACTAAAGCGTTTGATCGATCCCGTTTTCAAAATCTTGTTGAGCTTAATGGGATGATCAATCCCGAGTAACCTTGTTTTCCGTTTTTATTTAAAAAAAATCACTATCGCTTAAAATTATGTCGGTTGCTTAAGTTTGAAGGACACATCTTCGGATATGTTTGGTCCTTACTTCTACTAGTAGATTATGAGGATAGCCATTAACCAGATGACTGAAAGTGACCGGGGCGGTTTATGATGGGTTTTTATTCTTTCGCTGAAAAATAGTCGTTCATACTTAGTTAGAAGGACACATACTCGTATGTGGTCGGTCCAGCTGATCCATTGGATCTTCAGGATAGCCGTTTACCTGAAGACTTTGACTTGATCGGGGCGATAGAATTTAAAATTTTTTTGTGGGAGATGATATAATTTTTCAAGTCTATAACTTCGTAAGAAGTTTCAATACAATGTTTAAAAGAAAATTGATCCAACCATGGAAAGTGATAGAAACGCTAATTCTGTGTGCTTAACTGGTGAAGTTATTAGGCCTAAAAGACTCTAGAACAGCCATTGTATGTTAGGGTAGCTTTCTATGGTGCGTAAAAGTAGAAGTGATACAAACTAAATCTCCTTGATTTAATGTGGAGAATCATTCTGAGTTGTGCATGTCTCCATATACATCTTTCCGAATGATAGGCAGAAAAGTGATTACCCAGTCATACACGAGCCTGTGAGTGTTCTGATTCCCGAGAAGATAGTGTCGAGTACCTGCAGTGATCTAGATTCGGGACTTGCAGTTGTCTATAATTTGAAGCTGTATTAATGTCTTTATTAAAAAAAACAAAAAAAAAACATGTTGTTAAGCCTTCTGAAGCTTATGTTGTTTCAAATATCAATAAAGAGGCAAGAAAGAGAACGGGAAGAAGACTCTAAAGATCGATGTGTGCTTACTGTTTAATCAGAGACTACGGGTCGAAGTCAACTCGGGGTGACTTGAGGAAAGCCAAATACGCTTTGAGAATAGATAGGAGGCATCACAATCTTTCAGGTGATGTCCATCTAAAGTTTGAGCTTAATTGAACCTAATCCGTATCACAGAAGCGATGAAAACCATACTAAGTTTTATACCTGCTTACAACTTGTTTCTTTATGTCATAATATCGCTGAACATGGATCTATGTGACAACCACTTAATTAGTATGATTCCTGTTTGGATCTTTTCTAAAACATGCAGGTCCTCGTCAAGACTGAAATTTGATCCCGTTTAATTAATTATCTTTACTTTATTTTACGTTTTACACCTTTGTACGTTTTAATAAACACTTGGTTACTAGTCTTGATTCCTTTCTCTTTAATCTATTTTAAGGCGATTTTGTTTATTAAGAAGTTGGATCAAGCGAAGTTATTATCACAGCGAAGTTGACCAGCGAAGTTGTTACAGGAGCGAAGTTAACCTTAACTTCGCCCATGTATTTTCAAACCTATATAAGGGGTCAACTTGGTCAAACTCTTTCCAAACTTTCAAACTCTCAGCGAACTTATAACTGCACTTCTTCCCTCGGCGAACTTAATCCTTGAATCGAACCTCATTATTATCTGTTTCTTGTCCGTGATCAAGGTGTGTAGGATCGGTTTAACCGGTAATTCACGTTAATGGTGTTAATCAGAAACCTTTGTGGTCTGATTTGTGACATAGTTTATGCAACCCTTTAAACACCCCATAAACTATCTGTTTCTACTGTGTTTGTAACCCATTTAGTCTTCTAGATCTCAATAGAACAATCCTTTCATGTTTTGATTCTAAAAACTTCAGACAACACCTTGATCGGATCATAATAATACGTCGTTTCACATTTAGGCGAAGTTAGGGTTAGGCGAAGTTATACTCAACTTCGCCTTAGGTTTAACTTCGCCTGCTCAAGCTTATTTTATTTAAAAGTTCTGGTTTGTTCTCAGGCGAAGTTAGGGTTTTAGGCGAAGTTGTATTCAGCTTCGCCATATGGCTAACTTCGCCTGCACATTAGAAGTTATCATAACTTCGCTCATGGTAACAGGCGAAGTTATGATCTGCTATGTCTATGTTCTAACTTAGACCGTTTGTTGTGTAGATATGGTTGCTGTGGCAGGAGCTGGTGGTGCTGGTGGTGACGAAGGTGGTGACAACAACCGACAGTTCTTTCCGGGTCACAACAAGTATATTACTTTGGATCCGGATGCTAGTGGTATCGAAGACTATCGCGAGATCATCTCCTTCCTCGTTCGCTCACGTATTTTTCATGCCATCACTACTACTCTTCCTATTTCTCTACCAAATATTGAAGACTTTTGGCGAACGGTAGAATATGACTGTAGAGTTGATCCTCCGGTTATGCGCGCTACAGTGAACAATCAGGTGGTACAGTTCTCGGCAGATCAAATCAGAGTCGCTTTGCAGTTCGGGGTTGAAACTACAAATGATCCAACAGATTTTCCTGCTCCATTCAGAGATGGTGCGTTTCTACGGATGGGTTATTAGGGTCCGTTGGGTGACACTCAAAGGAGAAAGGGATTTTTATTAGATCAGTTGCGTTTTCTGATGCACGTGATGATAGTGTGCATGTCTGGTCGTAAAGCTGGTACTGACGGTATGGGGGCGACGATGCAATCTGCAATGACAGCACTGACTTACAACAAGCCCTACAGCTTTAGTCAGATGGTGTTTTATGAAATTGATTGTCAGAGACGCGCGGTTGCCAGGGAAAGATTTTTAATGTACCCGAGATTTTTACAGATGATTTTGAATCAAGTAGCCCCTACGCTGCCTCAACGACGTCTTATCCGTTATGTTGAGAGTGTAAGTAAGAGAATCTTTGCGCAATGCAGGTCGTCAAGTGCTCGTAGCAAACCAGAGCTTCGTCCGCGACACACTGAACCATTTGGTTATCTGGTAAATCCGGCATATATTGCTCCTCTAGGAGATGAATTTCGTGACCCGGCACCGCAACAGGCTGATGTTCCTCAACCACCTAAACAGCAAGCACTGCCTGCTGATCCTGTTGCAACTCCAGAAGAACAGGTCGATCTTGAAGCAGCCTTTGGTGGCCAAGGTTTCTTCGACATGGAACAAATTGATCCAGCTGCTGAAGTTCAAGCTCCAGTAGTTGAGGCATCTGGTGTGAATGTTTCTATGGTCGCTACGTCTGTGGCGGATTCTGAGAGAACCGACTCTGACTCCTCCACTGACGATATTACTGAAGCACAACAGATTCTGGTCAGACAAGAAAGAATACATGGCAAGAGAAAGAAAGACTCAGATGACAGTGAATCTGACTATGAGGAGGAGTTAGACAAGTTGGTACGACAATCAAAGAAGGTCAGAACTGGTGAGGGTTCCGGAGTTGGTGAAAGCTCAAGGATGGTTCGTTTCTCTCCACCCTCGTTATCTGGTATGACTATGGTTCATGCTTCTATGCCTGTGACAGTGCCGATGACCTCAAGTGTTCCCGTGGTGACAACATCATCATCATTTGGTATTCCTCCAACCACATTTCAGTTTACTGCTCCGGAGATAGTCTGCTTGCCACCTCCTACTGTCACTCCATCGGAGGTTGTTGCAAGATTTGTTGAGTCAACGTTGGTTGCTACTGTGGGGTTGCCGGTTTTAATACCACCCGCAGTTACTTTTCAGACTACTTCTGATATTCCAGCTAGTTTGGGAATACCTCCACCTTATGCTCAAGACGTTTCTCACATGCGTTTTGATTTTGATGCTACCTTGTCTGATACTAAAAGGATAGCTGCTCTTGAACGGGTTGTTGCTGAACAGTCAAGAATCAATCTAATTCAGACTCAAGCTATCTAGCGACTTGTAGCAGAAAATCAGATCCAATCATCCCTCCTTGTTGAACATGGTAAACTATTTGATGCTCTAAAACAGTTCTTAGCATCTCAGGGGGAGACGAGCTGCAAGGGCGACGAGTTGAGAACCAAGAAGAGACAGGGTAGAGACGATGATCCCAATGCATAGGAAGGTGCAGGTGGTGAGTTTCCAAGAACTGAACAAATTCTTGGGACTTCCACATCTCAGGGGGAGTCAACTGGAACGGCAGGTGGTGAAAATGTCGTGGTTGTTGATGATGAGGACATGTTGGGTGATGATGATGATTTAACCGATGATGTGTTAACTATTGAGGAGATTGAAAAGATAGGTGAACAGATTGTGATTGATAGTGAGATAGAAGAAGGTGAGATTGTGGATGAGAGTGTAGAACATGATATTCCAGATGTTAACAAGGTGAATGTGAGTCAAGATATGGATGTGTCTGATGAGTCTGAGTGGGAAGAACAGCCGAGATGGAAAGAAGGCTACGCTCAGTGGTTTGTTAAGACAAAGAAGCCAGCGGTCCCAACGATGTTCAAAAAGAGTTACAATATCAAGGGGTATGCTGAGTCAAAGAAAGGTATTATTTGTTGGCTGTATGATGAGCAGTTAAAGTTATTTGTGATTAAACGCTTTGATGGGATTCAGTATTTTAAGAGGACGTTGAGATCGCTCAATACCTTGCCTGAGTGTGAGGTGAGGGATTTGGCTAGATTGAGATTGATTAATAGGAGTGATGACAATATGGCTAGAATAATTGGGAAGATTATGTGGAAGAAAGTGTGAAAGAGAAGAAGTTTGAGTTGTCAAAGCCTCAGAAAGGGAAGCTAGTTGAAGATAAGGAAAGAGGAATACGAGCTGATGGCAAACCTTGGATGGTGATGAAATATAAGCCGATTCGGTGTTTGAAAGCCGATGAAGATAATGCCCAAGGATGTTTTAAAGAGTCTCAAGTGGTGGTACGTTGATAATCAAACAGCTGAAGCTGTTATGGAAGATGAAGACGAACAGGAGATTCTGAGAGTGTATGATCCCATGCAATTGGTAAATTTGTCTCAAGCTGATTTGCAGGTACTAAACGATAAGAAGATATTCTACATTCCTGCGTTGAAAGATGAAGCCAAGAAGTACCAGAGGGTGGTCTCTGTCTGTGTAAGACAGGGCGTTCATGCTTGAAGACGGGTGGCACGAGATTTTTGGGATTACTAGACACGAGAATGAAGATAGAGATATGAAGCTACTGCCAAGGGGGAGTCTGTTAGTGCATAATGTCAGTAGTTCAGTATCTCGTGTTTTGTATGTGTCTGTAATCGTGTTAGATTGTTTGTTTTGGTATTGAATATTGTTTTACACAAGTTCGCCTGGGATGTAGGCGAACTTGGAGACAACTTCGCCTAGTATGTTACGCGAAGTTGTCGAGGTTTATTTAAACCTCACTTCGGCTTATTTTGAAACAAGTTTTTTCCGAACGTGTATTGGTGATTATTGATATCACGTGTTGAAGTGTTGCAATACAATCGTGTTTATTAGTATTGTGACGTGTGTTTGTTTATCGGTTCAACGTATTATCTATCTTACGCTCGTATCGTATTACGTGGGGATTCCGCACCCTCGTGTTACGAGATACTCCTGTGTAGATCCGGCTGGGAACCTACAGTTTCGTGACTATATCTAATGGGTTTAGCTCATACAATATTAAACTATCATCACCTCGGGTCGGTGCTCGGTTTCCTTCTTGGTTTCGGCTAGAGATAAAAGAGAGAACTAGAGAGAAGCTTAAGTGTGTGTTTTGGGTGGTGTAAGGAATATGTGTGAAATGAAATTAAATGGTGATTAAGGGTTTATATATTTATGGATCATGGGCTTAAGCCCATGGTCCTTCCTTCTTTCTTTCCTAACCCAAGTCCATAACCCATATTCATTTACCCAATACTAGCCCAACTCGTATTCTATTTATCTAAACCGATAACGACCCACTATAAAATAATGAAATTTATTTTATTATAATAACCAAAAGTAGGATGTTACAGCTGAATATGTTGAGGACGATAAATACATTCGAGCTACAATCAATCAAACCCCTATTATGATTGATGTTGAGGTTATTCGCCGCGTACTGCAATTTGGTGATAATGATAACAACCCAAGTGAATTCGACAGGCCGTTGGTTAAAGGTTTATTCACACGCTTGCGTTATGGTGGTGACATTCATAAATCGATGTTGAACAAGAACGGGTTATGTCCACCATACAAGTATCTTCTACATGTTCTACTTCATTGTATGAGTGGGCGTCGTGGTGGGTTTGACGAGTGTAGAGTTAGTTTGCAGTCAGCATTTGTTGCTTTGATTCTGAACAAGCCGTTTAATTACTCAGAGTTAGTCTTCGACCATTTGAAGGAACAGGTTCAGCAAACACTTCAGTCAAAGAAGTTCTTGATGTGTCCTCGCTTTCTTCAGCTGATTATTCAAGATTTAATTCCGAATTTGGCTATTGATCAGACGTTGGTGAACGATGTACTTCATATGGAACACATGACAGCAGAAACTGTGCATCGAATGTTAACTTATAGAAAGGAGAAGCCACAAGATAAACGGATGATTGGACATATAATCAATCCGAACTATGTATGTCCTCCTAATGAGCGCTGGATCCATGATGATTCGGATTCCGAGCGTGAAGGGGGAGAAGGTGGGAACGATGATGGTGGAGATGATGGTGGAAATGATGATGGTAATGATGATGATGGTGGAGCTGGTAATGCTGCGTTTCAAGAGCAACAAGAGGCAGTCAATGCTGCTTTAGCTGCCACCATTGCAGCACAACAAGAAAGGAAACGGAAAGGGAAAGCGGTGGCAACTGGTGAGCCATCGAAGAAGAGACTTGTTTCAGAGGGGGCTGGGGTAGTTATTGGGGTTCCATCACCACGTCAATCAATGCCTCAACGCTCGGCAGTGCCGCCTACTACTAGCACTCCGATGCTTACATTGACGACGACGTTAGTGTCCCATGAACGGCTTGGTTTAATCCCTCAAATGGAGCTATCTGAGATACCAAGGCCTCCTGCTACATTATCTATTGTCCCTTCAACACCCTCGATGAGGCCTCCTCCTCCTCGTCCTCCTACTCCACCACCTCCAAGTGACGTTTCGTTTATAAGAATCACTCGACCTCAAGGTCCAATCCAACCAGTTCATCCATCTCTGTATAACATGCCATCAAACCGTCAGACTGAGATGCTGATGAATCTTCTACATCTTTATGAAAACCAAATGGCAGCTGATCATCAGAACCAAGACAGACTTATGGAGAATCAACGACGGTTGATGAGTTATATCTCATTTTGTCAGAAAGAGACTAAGTCGTTGCGTACGATTGTTGAGTCTCAGGGGGTGAAGTTAAAGGAACAAGAGGAGTTAATCCTTCAACTGACATGCAAAGAAGATGCCCTGAAGAAAATCAAAGATAATGATAAAGACCCTGATGAGTCTGGTGCAGGAGGTGAGCCTAAACAATCGCATGGTTCATCTTCTGGTGCTGGTACTAGTGGTGGTGAAGACTCGGATAAACAGATTATCATATATCAAGATCCAACTGCTGCTAAGCCAATTGAGATGATTGCGGCTAATACTGTGATATTTGTGGATGGATCGGGGTAGTTAAAAGTGTGGTGAACAGGGATGAGATAGAGGTTGGGGAGTTTGTGGAGAGGTCTCTGACACGGGAGCAGATTTCCATACTGCTTGGGCTGAATGACGAACAATTAACCGTGTTAGAAACTGAACCTGATATTGAAGTGGTGAATGAGGAAGGTTTAAAAGATGATCCGTCAATTCAGATGAATACGGACTTTATTAATGAAGACGAGGATATTGAGATGGAAGACGTCACTGCTGAGGAGTACCCTGACTTGTTTCAACACACTAATGTTGATCAAGGTGCTCCAGTATTCGATGAGCAGACGTTTAAAGAAACTGAGGATGAGTTGGAAAAGATCTTGAAGTGTAAGCGGACAGTTCACTCACTTGAAGTTATAACGGATGATGATATTTCACGATGGTTTAAACATCAAAAAGTGGGTAAAATTATTAGTGTGTATCGATATGTTGACGAGAACGGAAAGACACTGCTGCTGCATGGGTCAAAGCAAATCAAGTGACCTCCTTCAAGACTGTTTCCAAGGTACATGGTGACATTGTCTCCTGGTTGTATGATTCTGAGCTTAAAGTATGTATAATAAAATGGGAGAAGGGGATTCAGTATTACGAGACGATAATGGATGTTCTTACTTTGCCGCGGTGGGATGTTCGTACCCTCGCGAGACGTCCATTTATCAATCGTGGGGGTTACCGAACAGCTGAGTGGTTTCACCAACACTTACTGTTCGAGGTCAATCACGGCTTCAAGTTCTTCAAGCCCCAAGTCCTAAGGCGTAATCGTATTGACGAGATTGATCCGAGGACTGGCTGGAGGAAACTTGTCCTGAAGCTAAATCCGCCAAAGACGATAAAACAGGTTCCTGTGAAGACGATGCCCCAACAGTTGCATCTCTCATTCAACCGATGGTACTATGACAATCGTACTGGCGAGCCGTCATTGTTCTTGGCAGAGGACTGAAGACTGAGCTCATCAAGATAATCGACCCGATGTGGTTGGTTAATTTATCAGAGACAGACAATGACGTGCTCCACAGAAAGCAGATTTTGTTCGAGCGCCAAGAAGACTATGACCTGGCTATGCAGTTCCAACGAGTTGTTCGTGTGTGCCATGAGCATGGAATTCATAGTTGTAGAGACTGGCAGTCCAAGCGCTTCAAATAATTTAAAGACAAAGAGCTCAAGACGAGGGGGTGTCTGTTAGTGCACGGTGTTGCGTCTTAAGTCTTTGTAATTATCGTTAACGTTTTGATTATTATTTAATGTAATAATTAGTTAAATTATTATCTAGTTCGTTAGGTTTAAAGTCTAGTTCACTAGGGGATGTTAGCGAACTAAGACATTAAGTGTATTCCCTCCTGATTCGTTAGGGGATGTTAACGAATCAGGGGGTGTTTCGTCTAAATTAATGTATGTAACGAAGCAGTGTCTGGTTCGCTAAGGATGTTAGCGAACCAGACCTCCTTCTATATATAGTGAACACTGTTCACTGTTAATTAAAATTTTTGAGAGTTTAATTATCGAATCCCAGTCCAATCGCTCTCTCGATCTTCAAACTAACATTATACAAACTACTGATAATATATAAACACATACAACACTTAATCTAAGGTAATTATGAGCTAGATCTATATAAACGTATTAATCGATTATCCACAGATCTGATATCTATTTTGTTATAGTTATTAGATTGATACGAATTGGTACAGGTTCCAACAGATAGCTTTCTTCATTCCTTCGGCCATTAAATTAATTTCTTGTAAATTACAGGAAGGGTAAATATACTTAGCTAACCCAGCAAAGAATGCTGAGGAGATAAGTTCTGGGCTTGCGCCTGGACAAAAGACAATTAAACTTTTAGTAGCTTTATCTTCTATGTAAATGTGCTCGGTTTCAAAGTCATCTTGACTTAAGGACCGCGCTTTAGACCATAATGATCTAAATTCATCAAGAGATACAATCTCTGAGGATTCTTCTTCTTTTTTCTCAGAAAATTTTGTTTTTGAGAGAAATGGTGAACCTTTTCTGAACTCAACGGTTCTTTCTTGTTTTCCTAGTTTTAAAGGTTCAGGAAAAATTGTTACCTTCAAAGGTATTTCCCTCTTTTCAAAATTTGCTGAATAGCGGGTGGCTTCTTGTTGGGCTTGTGCTAACGTCCCAAATTTTTTGAATGGATGGCTGCTTCCATCTACGTAACTTTTGACTGTTGACTAATCTTCGTATATCCCCCTATGCTCACCGTCAAAAATGACATAAAACCTTGTTTTGGGATTTTCTGGTCTTTGGGTAATTTGAGAGTAACTTGGTCTTTGTGAGACCTCTTCAGTTTTTGGCAAACTGTCAGCCATCAACGGATTTGATTTGTCTTTACCAGAGCCGTTTGCTTCTGGACTAGATGAAGATCTTAGTTCTTCATTAACTTTTCTTTTGCTTTTTTCCAAAGCAACCGGAGTAAACGGACTTTTGTTTTCTTTACCCTTTGCCGTTTGAAAGGGAATAGATTCAGATTGTCTCCTTTCGGATTCCTGCTCTGAATTAGCAGTTGTTTCTAGACTTTCGTCATAGAGTGCTATTTTTTCTTGAATAGACTTTAATTCTATAAGAAGAATTTTTTCTTTGAGGCGTAATGCCTTGAGTTCTTCCATGAGATTTTTCTTTTTATGGAAAAGAATTGTTTATACCAATTTAAGGGGTTTTTAGCTCCTTAAATAGGTGAAAAAAGGTGTGAATAGTTTTCACGTTTATTGAAAGTCTCGTGTCAGGCAGTCAGCCAGCACGTTCTTGGTTCCCTCGAGATGCTCAATGTCGAAAGAATATCTAGAAAACCTCCCAAAATTTTGTTATAAAATTTTTATTTTATGGGATTTATGTCTTCTTCCCCCCTTTTAAAAGTTTTATTTTTATTCATCTCTTAAATGTTTGAGCTGTTGCTACTGTCTGAAGATGAATCATTCGTTATTTCAAATGAATAAACCTGCATATAGTCATCAAAAATATTTTCGGAAGGATAATAACCTTCAATTTCTGCTTCAGAAAAGAGTTTTACCTTTTCCGGAAACTTTTGTCTATTACGACATTCGTTGGCATAATGCCCTTCTTCTGCGCAGATCCAGCAACGACATTTGTTTTTCCTTGGGGACAAACCTTAGGTTTTCTTTTGAAAAATATTTTTCAGGGATGAATTTTCTTTTCTTGGGTTTCCAAAACCTTCTTTTAGTTTTGTATTTTCTTTTATATTTCTTTTTGAAATATTTGTTTTTATCCTCATCACACCCAAAAGATAATTGAGGTGTATCAGTAATTTTATGACAACAATTTTTGTTAAATCTTTTTAACTGTTTTTGCTTGTTGGAAAAATCGCAGTAAACAGCAATTTCTTCTTTAACAATTCTTGTAGCAAAACCTAGCGAGTGCTTTGTTAAGTCGTTCTTTTCTTTATTCCATCGTTCTTTAGCTTTTTGGCCAACAATAGGAATTTTCATTAGGTAAACTTCTATCCAAGAATGATATTCACATGTGCTTAGCTTATATAAGTTTTGTTCAAAAAGACAAGTAAAGTCATCTAAAAGACATATATCACAAAGTTGTGATTGGGTTAATATTTGTCTTGCCTTTTCAAGCAATTTTTGGTTCTCATGATCTTTATTTGTAAGAAAATCAAGACCTAAGAACATCATATACATGGCATTGATAATTTGATCAAAGAGATCATCCCCATGTAAATCTTCATTCCAAGTTGTTCCTTTAATAAAATCTTGGACTATTCTTGCGGACTTATGTTCTATTAGTAACAATAAGGCCTTGGCATTGGAAAATTCTTCTGGATTAGACTGGATAATCAGACTAATTTCAGTATTCCATTTGTCTATTGTTTCTTTTCTTTGATTAAAATCAAAAATACAATCAATTTTTATGGTGCCAATTTCAGTTGACCTACCATTATTTTTATCGGAATTAGGTATCCCTTTATGATAGGGCATAGAGAATTCATATTTTGTGTTCTCTTTCCTGTAGGATGGCTTGCGGTTACTACTACTAGCAGCGCAGGATTGATTCATCCTATATTTTGGAACTTCTTCTTCCGAAGAATTTTCTTCTTCAGTTTGGGGTTCTTTTATAGCAAAGATTTTTTCTTTATTTTCTGGAAAATATTTTTCAATTAATTTTTTATTTTCAGAAAAAAAAAAATTCGCACTCTTGATCGCTTAAGATCATGAGTTGAACAAGTTCTTGTATTTGTTCGGCTGAATAATTTTCCAGCTGTTCGTCAAAGATTTGTTCTAATCTTTGTGTGATAGAACTCATTTATTTACAAGACAAAATAACTTTATTATTTTGAAGATCTTGTATTTCTCTTTCGAAATTTCGTTTTTGTTGCATCAAAAGATCTAGTTTTTTAATCCTATCACATGGATGGATGCTTAAGTCATTTTGAAGCTCATTTATTTTTTGAAAGATATTTTGAAGATTAGAATAATTCGTTCTAATTTATGGATTTATCTTTTGATTAGGATTTCTCATCTGACTTTTATTAGTCTTTTGAGGTAGATCCAAAAGGCCACTCCAACGCATTTGGACTTTTAGAACTTCCTAATGAAGGGTTTTCAACATTAAAATTGGGAAAAGAGTATTTTTGAAATCTCTTTTTCTCTTCAGAAGTATTTTCTGTATGTTTTTCGGGTTTTGGCGTTTCTTCTTTAATTTTATCAATTTTGTCTGAGACATCTTTGATAATTTTTGCCCTATGGCTTCTAGACCTTCGTTGGTAGTTAATTCTTCTACCTTTTTGATTAATTCTCTAATAGATTCTTCGATCTTTATTAGACTCATGCTATAGAAATTATTGCTTTTCTAGCCTTGAGATTATTAATATTCTTTTTAATAGCCAAAATTTCTTCTTTCAAAGATTTTATTTTTAGAGTTTTTGTTTTATGACTTGTCATAATACCTGCTCTAATTTGCACTATTCTTATAAGAAGAATATGTATTGAAGCTTCTTCTGAGATGATTTCTTCATTTAGAAACTCTAAATTTTTAAGGATTGGTTGTGACGATATCATTTCCCAGTTATTTCCTTAAGAATTTCACCATATCTGTCAACCTTTTCAGACATAGATCTTATTAATTGTGATTCAGTAAAACTGGATTCTCCTATTCTTAAAGGGTTTCCAGTAAAACTGTGTCTAGGTCGGGACACTAGAGGTTGTTTATTACGAACAATATTAATTGCCCAATCTTCTTGTAACTGTGAAGGTTCAGAAAATTTACTTCCTTCGACAGTTCCAATTTCTGAGAATATATCTTCGATGGTTATACACTCTTTCTCTTTATACTCAATTGAATGAGTACTATTTGTTAAAGCATACGAAATTAAATAATTAATCGTAAATACTTTATTACCCGGTTCCATAAGGTCGGTTCTTTCACACTGATGTATGAAACTTAATGTTTTATCGAAATCTTTTGAATCTCGATGCAAGGCAAATTCAGGATATATAGTAAACATAAATTTTCCATATGCTAAATTTCCTTGTACTGCTCCTAAAAGAGCATCTTGTCTGTTAACAATTCTATTGTCAACTAGAGCCATTTTTATAGGAAAAATAATTCCATCTCTAAATTGTTCTTTTTTGTTTACAGCTCCTATATTCACCATGTTCATGGTTCTTCTTAACTCATGTTTCATAGTCAAAAGTCTTTTTGCTATTTCTCCTTTAGTTAGAAGCGGTAGATATACTTCTCCGGAAGTATATTTTACATCTACTGAAAGTTCTTCAGTATTGAAGCAGTAGAAAATCTTATTTTTTCTAGAGAAAGCTCTTGAGACTAAACTCTGTAGGTAATCTAGGTTGATTAAAAACCGTTTTTGTGTCAAGCTTGAATTTAAGCTTGTTAACTTTTTCTAGTTGATTAAAATTAATCATATAATCTGAAGTAAAACCGTTTTCATTTTCTCTAAAGTTTATTACTTCGGTTATTTCTTATTTGTTTGATGTTTCACAATCAGTTTCTTTATGATTTATGTTAAAATTCATCTAATTTTTAGATACTAATCCCACTTTTTTAAAAAACGAGCTCGAGGCTCTGATACCAGAATGCGGAAAGTCTGTTATGCCGTTAAGCAATTTATAAATGCGGAAAGTCTGTTATGCCGTCAAGCAATTTATAAATGTCTATTATGTCGTTAAGCAATTTATGAATGTTTGTTAAGCCGTTAAGCAATTTATAAATGTTTGTAAACCATTTTTGGAAAATGGGTTTTATATTCAACATGTTTTGTTTATTGAATTCTTTATCTATGAAAGACATAAAAAAGTCTTCAAATGCATGAAAGTTATCTGACAACTCGTTTATTGATATTGTCTTTGTAAGAGACATGGCTAAATTTTTTAATTGAAAAGTTGTTTAACAATTCTTAACAATTCTTTGTTTATTAATTTTTGTAAGACATGTGTATATGTCTTTAGATTCATGAAAGACGTGAAGTCTTTATTTATTTTCTTAGGTTTATTAGGTTTCCAATGAGAAATCATTTAGTTTCGATAAAGATTAATCGAGTTTTGTTTTGAGAAATCAATTTTTTGTAAAAATGCTTAAGGAGAGATTATAATAAATGCTTTTGAAGTAAATTAACAATCATAAAATAAATCATACCTCTTCTTCTTATCCAGCTAAGAGAATCTTTTAAATTTTTCAAGTGACCAACCCAACAAATTTGTTCCCTACGGCCTCCTGCCTCTTCTTCTTATCCAGCTAAGAGAAACTTTTAAATTTTTCAAGTGACCAACCCAACCAATTTGTTCCCTACGGCCTCCTGCCTCAAAGGTTCGTGCTTTATGTTATAAACGGGTCAAGATTGGACCGCAAATGGTCAAGGGAACGTTTAGGACTAAGGCCAAATCATAAAATGAGTATCGAAGTTGTGAAATGTGCGAAGAAGCGAACCAGTGAGCAGCAGACCACGAACTTCGCTTACTGTATAACTTCGCTGCATAAGTTCGCTGTAGCTAAACTTCGCTTACAAACCAACTTCGCCAAGTTAAGTTCGCTTGAAGATAAGTTCGTCTAAAGGTCAAGTTCGCCGATAGTCAAGTTCGCCAGATACTAAGTTCGCCAAGATGTGAACTTCGCTAGTTATAAGTTCGCCAAGCTGTGAACTTCGCCTAATACAAGTTCGCTAATGTTAAATTCGCCTAATATTAAGTTCGCTAAAAGTTAAGTTCGCTGAGAAATGAATTAAAATCCTAATGAAAAATGTGTTAAGGCAATTAATGAAAACAAAATTTTTCCAAGCTGACATGGCAGCTCGACCCCAGCCAGGGGCTCTGCCCCTTGGACCCTTCTAGAGGCTGCCGCCCCTAGAACCCCGCTGCCAGGGGCGCTGCCCCCGAACCCCGTTCGTTGTGGGTAATAACTAAGACTAGAAAGAGGATATGAGTAGTGATAGTTAATTGATACGTGTAATTATTATACAGTTAGTCGTGCACAACTGAAGAAAGGGATTACCATTAACGGTGAACGTAACCGTATACAGGTGAGTTTCTAGCCCCATTTCCTTGTTATGTTTTCGGGGCTGTTTGCATACTCGATGTGAATGTTAATACACTTACCTTAAATGGTAAGTGTATGTCTTATTGACAATTGTGATAGTTAAGTATGTATGCTTGACCGTACGTGAACGACCTTCGGGTATTGCACGTATTGTTAAGGTAAGTATAGTATATTATGTATGAAATGTGTATGTGAATAAGGGAGTATGTACGATTATGTTGTGTATGGTATTAATTGCACGGATATGGTAATGAAAGGTAAGATAGGGTAAGGTTAAAGGGTTGCATACCCTAATAATATATGCGAAGGATAAAGGGTTGCATACCCTAATAATATATGCGAAGGTTAAAGGGTTGCAGACTCTTTCAAATTCTGCGAAGGTTAAAGGGTTGGATACCCTAATAATATATGCGAAGGTTATAGGGCGTAATGCTCTCTAAAACGTAAGGTAAGTATATGAAAGAAAGAAAGTGCGAAGGTAAGTAAGTATGTTATAAACGAAAGTATGAAAGTACGTAGTTATGGATATATTGAGTGTTATGTGATTAACTAGAACTCACTCAGCGTAGCTGACATTTAGTATGCGCGCAGGTGAGTAGAATGAGGCAGCTCGCTTGAGGGGACATGTGGCATTGAATAAGAGGCTGGCATCGGAAGACTCAAGACGTGTTATGTTTTAATTACCTAATTTTTGAAAGACAAGTTGTTTGTTTAAGACAAGTTTTGGATTGTTATGAAATGTTTATGAATGTTTTATTTTCCGCGCAAGGTTTTTAATTAACTCTGATATTAAGAACTGTGTTTATGAGTAAATCCAACACCAAAGTAGGGCTACCGGTAACGGGGCCTTACATTTTGAATCTCGATGCAAGGAAAATTTAGGATATATAGTAAACATAAATTTTCCATATGCTAAATTTCCTTGTACTGCTCCTAAAAGAGCATCTTGTCTGTTAACAATTTTATTGTCAACTAGAGCCATTTTTATAGGAAAATTAATTTCATCTCTAAATTGTGTTTTTAGAAGAATTTTTACAGCTCCTATATGCACCATGTTCATGGTTCTTCTTAACTCAGGTTTCATAGTCAAAAGTCTTTTTGCTATTTCTCCTTTAGTTAGAAGAGGTAAATATACTTCTCCTGAGGCATCTTTTATATCTACTGAAAGTTCTTTAGTATTGAAGCAGTAGAAAATCTTATTTTTTCTAAAGAAAGCCCTTGAGACTAAACTCTGTAAGTGATTAGGTTGATTAAAAACCGTTTTTGTGTCAAGCTTGAATTTAAGCTTGTTAATTTTTTCTAGTTGATTAAAATTAATCATATAATCTGAAGTAAAACCGTTTTCATTTTCTCTAAAGTTTATTACTTCGGTTATTTCTTGATTGTTTGATGTTTCACAATCAAATTCTTTATGATTTATGTTAAAATTCATCTAATTTTTGGATACTAATCCCACTTTTTAAAAAAACGAGCACGAGGCTCTAAAATTCCTAGTCATAAACTATGAACTTAGGCAGACACATAGATTCCACATAATTAATGCATTGTACATGATTAGTCAATCAGAAAACTAAATATTATACAAATTAGTCTAAAGATCAAAACTATAGCATGATATCATTTATGCTACTAATTTCTTGGTAACAAAAAGATCAATATTTGAGATTACTGTGGCTAGTAAACATATAAGATCCCTCATGATTGCCTCAAAAACTCTATAACAGGTTAAAGTTTACTTGATAAAAACATATCAATATATCAATTTAGGTTAAAACTCTAGTTCAAGCACAACCAAATATCATCAATTTTAAAGAGAGTCTGAGCATGAAATCATGCACGGGCACGAAAGCATCATGATTCTAAAACAGCTTAAAAGCTCACAAATTTCATTTGATTATAAATGCCACAAACTGAAGTAAAAAATAAAGATTGAAAATATGCGAAAGGATTTTAAAAAAATATGGACCATTTCTCAATTTGTGCGTGTCATCCTTGCACATGGGCCATGCTAATCTTCTCTATATCATACCAATTTTTTCAGACATCCCGAAAGGGACAATAAACCTCACCAGTCTCCACTATTTCAAGTAGCTCTAGTTTCATCTCTGAGTCGATGTGGGACGAACCCAACCAACAAGAATTTGATTCACTCTTTTAATCAAAGAACCAGATTTCCAAGTGATCAACATGTACGGATGATTATGCAATCAAATGAAATGATGCCAGCTTCTTCTAACCGCCGGAAAAAAAAGGAGAATAGAAGGATACACTGAAGCTGTAAGAATATTTTTTTGAGTATGTTATTTTATCACAACAATAAATTTATAACTCTGACTTCATAGTTTATCTTCCAGCAGGTTAGTAGGATATTGTTTCTCAACAAAATTGATTGATTATACCATAAAGTCACGAATTCATTTTAGGTACATGGCAGAGCAGTAAGCATTTGACTATTTCATCAATGTGTTTTAGTGGTCTGGAAAACAGCTTGCAGACAGACAGTCAAATGTTAGTTTAATCAAGATCTATATAAAAAAATTAGATCAAAAAGATGGTTGTCCGTTTGGAACACTCCAGGCGGTTATGCGATCCCGATGGAGCCCTGACTTGTTATCCTCCCACTGTCATGAGCGAGGAGTTTTTGATGCTCTGTGAGACCAGCCTTTCACGGTGCCCCCTACTATAGGAACCACATGACCCAAGCTTTCGCTCAAGCCACATGACCCAACTCACAACTTGGAACGGGCAAGCCAGCTAACGCACCAACAGAACCAACCAACCCGAGACTGTTCATCATCCAACCATCTTTAATACCCTCACTTGAGTTACAGGCAAGCGCTACCAAGCCCGGTGATTATACCTCGAAAAGCGTGTATTATAAATTGACTAGGATTTCATTAATCTTCCGATGTGGGATATTAATGAAAGAAACATTTATCACTCTGTGTTAGATGTGTGCTGTCATATATATATATATATATTGATACTATAGTTATTTACCTCTTCATACTGGCACTAGTCTACTAATAATGTTTGTTAGTACTGTTTGTATAGTTGTTACTTTGATTTCCCGTAGCCATATTTTATGTTATCTGAATAACTATAATGTACCCGTTAAAAGAAGTTTTTTATTTTAGTCGCAGTGCTAAGTAAAAACATCTCTATCTCATAGAATAGAGAAATTGTTTACCTTCATCCCACTTTCTCTAGAGTAATATGTTTGTTTGATTCGTTTAATTTTTTGGATAAATATCAGCAAACCACTAATCTTTATTTACCTTGTACTTGACCAACAAACACTTTTTAAAATCTTAAGGTTTTTACGCGTAACTAAAGCATTATATATGGTTAAAAAACTAAATTATTAACATAATAGTCTAATGATCAAAATCATAGTGAAGAGATGACCCTTAACTTGAGCCTAGACCAGCTAAGAATCAACCCACGAGAAATCGACCACGAATAATTAGCCCCTTTAAGGTAAAGCCGAAGTGTCCTAATGGCTCATGAAAAGGAAACCTAAATTCTTTTAGAGGAAGGGTGTTTCTGCATATTCATCCCTACTCTCTAGTATACACATAAATCATGTTTATAATATACTCATTACATATACAATGTTTAGATCCATGAACAGTGCGTTGACTTGAGCATACAAGGGTGATATCTGAGGCATTGGTCTCAGACCAATTCTAACAAGTTATTTTAATGTTAAGAAAGCCAATTCGGGTTAGGGGACACGGAAAGCTGATACATACGGTCATAACTATGTGATCATAGTTAACACATAATTTTTCAGTTAATTTTTCAATCAGCACGCCTGAAGCGTTTTAACTTGGAGATCCGTAATCCAACCCATCATTTATCCACCATAAAATGAACTAACTAAAAGTTTCCAGCACAACTGCAAGTCGACTTGGCAGCCTCTCGCTAAGCATAATAATAAAGTATTCTGTAATCCGTATTTACGATTAAATTTTCAGCAAATGAATTATGACTACGAACCCTTACAATCTCCCAAAACAAAGAGCTTATAAAGCATGAAGAACACACGAAACTGAACTAAAGCAAAATATATTCCCACCAAACATTATACAACATAGTAGTAAACAAAACTGGCAATCATAGCTTACAACATAGCTAACAGAACCTTCCAAAATTTCTAGTCATAAACTATGAACTGAGTCTGAGACACATAGATTCTACATAATTAATGCATTGTATATGACTAGAAAACTAATTTTTAAACATATTAGTCTTAAGGATCAAAACAATAGCATGATATCATTTATGCTACTAATTTCTTGGTCACAAAAACATCAATATTTGAGTCACTGTGGCTAATAAACTTACAGGAAACCCTCATGATAGCTTCAAAAGCTCTTAACTAGTTAAAGTTTACTTGATAAAAACATTTCAATTATAACATTTTAGGTTAACACTGTAGCACACAACCAAATATCATCAATTTTAAGGAGAGTCTGAGCATAAAATCATGAGATTTGCTACTTTTATGGTACGAAAGCATCATGATCCTAAACTAATGCAGCTAATAACTGACCAAATTCATAAGGATAACCTCACAAATTCTAAAACAGCTTAAAAGCTCACAAGTTTCATTTGATGATTATAAATGCCACAAATTGAAGTAAAAAAGAAGATTGAAACTATGCGAAAGGATTAAAAAAATATTGGACCATTTCAGATGTCCCCGAAGGGACAGTAATCATCACCGGTCTCTGCTATTTCAATTAACACTTGTTTCATCTCTGAGTCGATGTGGGACAAACCCAATCGACAAGAACGTGAATACGTGATTCTCTCCTTTAATCAAAGAACCAGATTTCCAAGTGATCAGCATGTAGGTATTGTTTTGCAATCAAATGAAAAGATGTCAGCTTCTTCTAACCGCCAAAAAAGAACAGAGGGATACGCTGAAGCTAGGAAAATTGTTTGATTATGTTCTTTTATCACAGCAATAAGGATATTGTTCCTCAAGAAAACTGATATATGATACCATTTGGCTTTTTGCATATACATATTTAATGTGAAAACTTCATTTCAAATAATCCTACATACCTCAGTTGCACATTATTAATCAGTTCAGACAGCCTAATATCAAACATTTAAGTAATTAATCAAGCATTGTGAATTTTTGACTCTTTAACCAAAACACATTGATTTCTGGAAAACAGCGCAGGAACAAGTATATGTTGGTTTAAGATCTGTATAAAAAAAAGATGGTTGTCCGATTGGAACATTCCAGGCGGTTATGCGATCCTGATGGAGCTCCGACATGTTATCCTCCCACTGTCATTAGCGAGGAATTTTCCTCCTCTAGGAACCATGTGACCCAAGCCTTGTGAATTTAAGTAATTAATCAAGCATTGTGAATTTTTGACTCTTTAACCAAAACACATTGATTTCTGGAAAACAGCGCAGGAACAAGTATATGTTGGTTTAAGATCTGTATAAAAAAAAGATGGTTGTCCGATTGGAACATTCCAGGCGGTTATGCAATCCTGATGGAGCTCCGACATGTTATCCTCCCACTGTCATTAGCGAGGAATTTTCCTCCTCTAGGAACCATGTTACCGACAGTGAGGAATTTTCCTCCTCTAGGAACCATGTTACCCAAGCCTTCGCTTAAGCCAGCTAACGCACCGACTGGACCAACCAACCTAAGATGTTGCATCCAACCATCTTTAATACCCTCACTCGAGTTACAGGCAAGCGCTACCAAGCATGGCGTTTGTACATCGAAAAGCGTGTCTTATAAATTGACTATGATTTCATTAAGCCTCCGATGTGGGACAAATTAGTGCAAGAAACAATGATCACTCTCTGTGGCAACCGAGTTGTGCTTTGTTTTTTTATTTTTTTTTCATTTAATTCGGTTAGTAATAAATCAATCACAAAAAACTTTCCAAAGAATGATTCAAAACAGAAAGTATACAGAATTGTAGTTGTGGAAGTTTAACAAACTTCAGCAACCGTCACCAAATATACTTGTTTGAGATGGTATGATCATTTGGTCACTAAACCTTTTTGTTGTACATGGAACAAAGTAAAAGCACTTGAAGTTGTTAGTGTAATAAATTGATGAATTTTGCTTTGTATTAGTTTGTTGCTACAAAGATTCAAGATGCGAACCCAGGTTCATTCCAGGAAGGAACCCATAAGAGAAAGCCACTTGACCACCAACCAGAGGCTCGATAGCAAATGTTAATACCTTTGAACACTTCTTAATTTTGATACACCGTCTTTTTGCATTTTTTACTCTAATTAAACCAAAAAAAAAAAGTAAAATTTTGGACGATACTCACCATTTTATAACTAAATCACACTAAATGATTTACAACTAAAGTAAAAAAAAAAGTAATAGAAACTATTATTCTCAACATATTTGATTATTTGGATTTAATGATAATCAAGTTAGACTATTTTACTATTGACATTTCATATATTAAAAAAAAAACTAATTATGGTTTCATAAGTTCTTGATTCCAATCCAACCAATTCATTCCCTGTCTGGTTTGTTTATGAGAACATTGTTCATAACTAAATTATTTATTTTAGTAAAATCTAACGTATTATAATAGTTTATACATTGAATAACTTTGTGAACTATGATGGGGGGCTTAGCATTCACACTTATTTTCTACCATATATCTATATATATCATATAATTACATTAAAAATCATTGTATTTTCTCTATTATGTTTAATTAAATAATATTTTTTTATATTTTTGTCATTATATTTTTAGAGAACCAATTGAGAACGCTCTAAACTGCATAAATAAATATCAGTAAATTGGTTTAAGATCTTTCATTTAAATCAACATAGTATACTATCACATCAAATTTCATATTGTCCTAACCCAAAGATAAATGGCCATAAACAAAGGTATGCAATGAAGGATTTTGCCATGCCAATACTCGTGTCACACAACGCTCATTGTAGATGCTCTTACACGAAGGTGACATGTATACAAATCAAGATTCTCATCATAAATGCAAGAAACAGTACCATAAAAACTCAGATCAAAAAAGAATTTACTGCACAATTTATATGTTTCTCATGAATCATATTCATACATGACCAGTAAGTACCCACTTATAACCAATAAATAATGTTCTCTGTGACATACAAATTTCAACCATCTGTGGTTCTACAAATTGACATGATTATAAAGAAAACTTATATGAAAAACAAATAATCATATCCTTTTCTGATGCTAATTGGGCCGGGCCTAAATTCGAGAATACTCGTCTTCTTCATCTTAAATACTTTCTGGCAGGCCCAAACTTAAAATTCCTATTATTTCATCATCCTATCAATTACAGTATACCCTCCTGATATGAAGGGCTAAATATTGTCTGAAAAAACAAAGGATTGTGTTACAAACCGAAAGAATGTGGGACCCATGGCGGGTCCATCTTTCTCAAGAGTTGCACCGCCACTCTGTCAAATATATGTATGCAAAATTCTTTGTATACCAATCACTGTTATTCCGATATGTGGCAGTTCTTCACAAATTCATTTGAGTAGTTGACGTATTTTGACCAAAACGGACGCAGATGCTCGAACCCGATCTCTAGCCATGGTTTTGACTGACCGTTATAGTGAATTACTGCAGCCTTTTTTACACTCTCGATGCTGGTGTTGTTCTGGTAGCCCAGGCCCAACATGTGCCATGACGTGTCGATTGGATGAACATAACCTCTAAATGCAATTAGAGCTGGTGGTAATGTTCCAAGCTTCCATAACGTTAAATTTGACTTTAGATTCTGCAAACAACAAAGTTGAAAATCTTTATTATAATTGTAACTGTATATATCTTTTTTGTCATTATTAGTCAAATAAAGATATTGGTGTAAAAGTAATGGATTACATTTTAACTGAATCTTGTTATTAGTTATTTCAACTAGGCCTGTAAGCAAACTGAAGGCTTAGTGAAAAGCCCGTGAACCATTCGGCTGTAAATTCGTTTAATGTACATTTACTTGATAAACGAACAAACAAGAACAAAAAAAATGTTCATTTAGTTAAACGAACGAACATGAACACATATCTTATCTTGTTTGTTCATTTATATCCGTGAACGTTCGTTCATTTAAATTCGTTTATGTTCTTTCATTTATGGTTGTTAGGCTACTTTTTTAAAGCTCATTCGTTAATAAATTTGTTTTAAAATTTTCTGGCCCATTACACCTTAGTGTAGTTTAGTAACCTTTCAAGCCCAACACATTGCTCTTCACATTACTGTTAATTGGCTTTAGTTCAGTTATGTTGGTTTATCTATATTCAGTTACATGCTTCGTTTATGTTTGCGAACCGTTCGTTTATATTCTTGACGAACACGAACAAGAACACCCCGTTCGTTTAGTTGTTCGTGTTCGATCGTTTGTTTGGCAGCTTCGGCTGAAGTTAATCGAATGAACACGAACATGCTCCGTTCGCATTTGTTCAATTTGTTTACAAGCCTAAATACAAATGAAACCAGAAATAAAACCTAGAGAAACTTAATACGAGCCTAAATACACATATAAACCCTAACTATGAATTACTAGAAATCTAATATCTATATTTAGCATCCGCTTACCTCTTTCAACCACGAATGATACGTGTCTCTAATATTAGTTTTTCTCCATGCGCGCAAGTCAAAGATATTCATACCAAAAGCCCAAGCACATTCTTCAGGGTCCAAACTTTTTGCTACAAGCGGGTGAGAAAAATTAAAGTAGATTTTGAACCGTTTACCCATTACCCACGAGTCTTCACCTTTGCAGGTTTCAACTGCCCCGTTGACTTTACCACCGAGGTCAATATCCCAAAGTGGCGACAAATCACGTTGTATTACAATATCATCATCTAAGAAAACCACCTTATCAAGGTTTGGAAAGAGCTGCAAAAAAATTAAAAATAACTAATGTATTAAACATAATCTGCATTTATGCATGAATCTAACATATATGCATATTACGTAATAAGTTGTATTATTACCTCTGGCAAATATATGCGAAGATGATTTAGCAATGATATGTATTTGGGACTTCGAGCCTGCAATTTGGAGGCAAATAATCTCGGTGATATAACATTAATATTGGCACCCGCAACATGATTCCCATGGTAGTAATTTCTAACTCCATCATAATTTTCCACAGCTTCAAGAACAGGAACATTATCTCGGGTCAACCAGTCAAACTGATGAACACCTTTGACTTCCACAATGCTCGGTGACATGGAATTCAATGCAAACCATGAGTGCATGCCTGCATACGTTTTCTTGTCGGTTATCACATGAAACACAATCTTTTCAGGCCGGAGAGATGACTGGACAGCCGACGAGACCACCACTGAAGCTGCCAGAATGTTGTCGGTGAACAGAATAAAGTGGTGGTAGGAGTTATCGGAAAGAAGCGGGAGTAATTCTGGTGGAGGTAATTGTTTTCTTGCGTGAGCGTTTGAAGAATATTCATCGATTAAACGCAATGAAAGACAATGAATGCCTTTTGGAATTGAAGTTGCTGCAAAGTGTTTGTTCATAAGTTCTTGAAATTTAGATTCTCTGATCTCTCTTTCAGATCTTTCCATCTGTCAAGGTAGCCCAAAATTAGATATTTTACGAAGTAAATCTGTTAAAAAAAAGTCAGAAAACACATACCATTCCTTTTAAAATAAGAGCAAATGTTTTGGTGTTGTATTTGTTGTTTTTCATTTCTGAAACGAGTTGTTGAAAGTTATCAGGAAGCTTTAGATCATCTGGGACTTCTTCAGAATGAACTTGATTAAGGACCGTGTAGAAATCTGTAAGATACCTCTGTTGCCACCAAAAATGAAAATGTTTCAAGTTCTAGAGATATAGTAGCATTTGACATAATTAAGCATGAAACAGCAATTTGGAATGAAAAACGAAGTCTTTACGGATAACAACTTGTGATCTTACCTCTGAATCATCACCTCTCCCAAGAAGTTTTGGTCCCAAACGCCTGCCTAAACAATCTGAAACATTGAAGAATTAGTTAATGACTGTATGCCACGTGCAACGTTAGAAGTATTATCAGTAAAAAGATATGGCATTTGTAAATAGATTAATGCCAAAAGCCTGCTAAACAAGAGATGGCATTCCATATTCTATCAATAGAAGAGTTGCATAAAGATAGATATATCACTGTCATAATAAGAGATACAGATCGACATGTGCTTTACTAAACAAGAAAGGTTTAAGCAGCAACACAAAAGAAACTTAATAAAAACCAAAGAAGTTCTTATTAATATGTGAAAGTGAAAACATGGCATTGTGTCTGTCACCTACAATGGTAGAATATAAACATACAGGCTGGCTTAAACTGAATTTGACATGGTTGTAAACACTAGAAAAGTTTGTAAACAACGGGAATTTTGGAGCATCATCCACCATGTTTTTTGACAAATTTCTCACCATATATTTAAAATCAAATCATCAGAAATATAAAAACAAACAGAGAATATATCAGCTGCGTAAACTTGAAGATGTAAAAGGGTGCTGTATACAAACACCACCCACAAAAATGTACTGACACATCATTTGGGCAATACGACAGGGCGAAAAAGGTCAGGCAAACCATATGACTTTGTCACTGGTCAGATCAAACATTTCTTTGTCAAGTCGAAAATATCATACGGGCCATACGATTTACCCCTCATATGACCCATGCGGCCATTTTCTCCCTCTCATACTACCCATAAGACTATTTTCTCTTGCCAAGTAAAAAAGTAAAACGACAGTTAGGCCTGTAAAGGAACTGAAGATTCAGCGAACTGTTCGTGAACCGTCAAACGGGAAGTTCGTTTACATTCGTTCATTTAATAAACGAACGAACGAACACAAACAACAAGTCTGTGTTCGTTTAACTAAAAGAACAAACACGAACACAGATATTTCTCTAATTAAGTGTTCATGTTCATTTAAACTCAAACAAACGAACACAAACATGCCCTTGTTCGTGTCCGTTCGGTTCGTTCACAGTCATTAATTTGCTTAGATGGATCTAAACCCGTCTGCACATTCCAAAAACATTAATAAAAAAACAACAAGAACCCTAATTCAGATTGGCAAACAAAGATCTATAAAGATCTAAATCCTAATAAGTTATTAATATTAGTAGCATACGAATAGATGAGCAGTTGTTGACACCTTCGAAAGTAACAAGGGCAGTAAGAATAAAGACAAAGGGTAACAAGAAAGCCAGAATGAGAATGGTGTGGAATATAGTACGGTAGGAGATATGACGAGCTGCGATTTTGATCTTCATTAAGTCCTCAGAAGTAAAGCTGCCTCCATTGTTATTATTAATATTATTATTGTTGGTGGATATGGTTATACTTGTTGTCATACTATGTGAGGAGATATGAAGCAGCTGCATAATGACCCCTTAATAATAACACCACCACCGACAATCAACAGCAATCTCATCCTTTCTATTTCTATTTCTGTTATTATTAATCGAAGAATTTGTTGTCAAACACCAATGCATTGGATTGGATTGGATTGAATTGATTTATGAATAAATGGTGCAGGATATTAGAATTAGGGGTTTATATAAATCTAGGAATCTTCGAAATTGCATAGAATGGAATTATAGATTTATTTCTTCGTTCATGATTGACTTTTTGGATCGGAGAAAGAAAAACAAGAGAGAGAGATGATTATTATTATTATTATTATTATTATTATTATTATTATTATTTTTCGTAGGTTTTTTTCTAAACGGGTTGGCATTCGTCATTTACTCGGATCATACCGTTATTTTCCCAATTCCTTTTATAGACGGGCCCTGTCATTTAATTTTACAAATTAAGAGGTAAGTGTATCTTAATATGGTGAATTCGATCAATAGCTTGTATGGAGGATTCATTGGTCGTTGGAAAAAGTAGAACGAAAGTTATTATGTTTGTATCGATAATAATTTTATTTATGGTTGTGAATATCGTCAAGCTTGGTATGTAAAGAAAGAACTCGGTTTTGGTTATTATTTGTGTTTGATTTAGGTTTAATGTCGCGGAGCTATCCTCCCAAACTCCGTGTGGCGCCCAAAGGTCAGCCAATAGGTCCGCTCATGATTAGGGTATGCTGGTTTCGTCGTGCCTTGGATTCATAAGGCGAGCGGCAACAGCTCGCAACCAGCGATGCGTTCGTCGTGCACGCACAACTAGGCATGTACGCCTTCTTTCCCGTTGAGGTCATGCCCGATGAAGTCCGGGACGAGCCAACAAATCCAAGCGTTTCAACACAAATCAAGCATCTCGATCATCAGATATTTGGTCTGTGACATTAAGCTCACTTAATTTCGACTCTATTCGAGCTTTTAGTTAGATGTTCTTGGTTAGTTTTTATTTCATGAAATTGACATATAACTAGAGTAGAACTGTAGAGTGATAATAGTTACTTAAGATATTTGTATGCTTAGTAAGTAAATTTCATTTTTACCAAATCATACCCATGTATATATACATTATTTGATATCATCATATAAGTTGTGTTTGGATTGTTAGCTATGGGTGACGTCACGTTAGTCACTTCTATGTCAGTTTAACCATAAATAATGTTTATACGAGTCGAACAAGGTTGTTTCCCCTCAAATCATATGACATGTATGATCATTTTTCGTCTATCATACGACTTGTATGATACACTATCACGTTAGAGTATATGTCAGTGGTTTCTTCGACTTTGCCTTCTTTTTCTTCCTCTTACATATAGATCACAAAAGAGTGATGGTTTTTTTTAACGACTAATTTTTTTCACTCTATAGAGTTTTAAATCCATGACCTTCTATTCCACACCCTAACAATCCTATCACCTCACTAAAATGATAATGACACAAAAGAGTGATGTTAATGGTTGCTTGAAAACTGTTTCAAGGTCACATTAGTGGGCAATTAACATTAATGATCGCTTTATGACTACTTGACTAGACTCACATCAAGGTCACATTAAAGACTAGATGAAAGGTGAAGAGGGTTTTGGCAACTTTAATTTCTTTTATATTAAGCAAGGAGGTAAAATACTTAAAAGATATATAACAAAAAACAAATAATGTCCATTGCGATGACCAAATGTGTAAACTTGAGTGAATACTGATGCATAATTTTTCCAAAAAAAAAAAAAAAGAAGAACCAAAAGTGAAATATAATTTTTACTTACTATATTTTTCAATTCAATGCAACAGAGCCTTGTTTTTCTTTTAAATTCTTAGTTTGAGTTATGATTCATGATTACAAAATTGTTATTTAAGGGATCAGAGAAACCATATACTAGTATTTGTTATCAAAACTGTTATCTATTCCATGAGTTCCATAAAAGTAATGAACATATTTACTTTGACCCCCATTCGCTCTATTGGCAGTGGCACCATGATTGGTAGACTAGCCTATACATGCATCATCCATGTAATTATGGTGACTTTAAATTTTGTCTCTTGCACCGACACATTTATAGATACGTTGCCTAAAAGTACAACTATAAATGGGCATTGTACTTAGTTATATAAATAAATAAAATGCCAGACTCAAGCCTAAAATTCCCCGTAAGTTATTTAAAATAATTACATCAACGAATTCATTCAAGGGGTATTGAAAGGAATTAAATATATATATATTATTAATTTAATTAGAGTTAATTAGGCAGTAACGTTATATGGTGTCGATTTTGATTTCAACTTTTTATAGATTACTTCTACATTTTTTAATGTTTTCTCATGAGTAACACATTCGATTATTCATTTTATTTAAAGTTACAAATCAATTAAGTTGTAACGAAAATACTATTGTATCCTTATACCTAAAAACGAAAGAAAATAACAAAAGGTAAAAAGAGAACCTTTTTTCGTCCTCCTCAAGAGCGTTTCAATGAGCGTTGACATTAATGACCGAACACAATGGGTTTTAGATATTGGAGAGATGCAAAGGTAAGCTTTTGAGATGGCATATACGTTTTTTTCCGATTGAGATATGATGTGTGACATTAACAATTTGATTAGATACACACCATCAATTGTAAAATAAACCATAACTTAGGCAACTTCAACCCAATACAACCAAGGGCTTCGAGGACAAACCCCCACCCCCACCCATCAAGCAACCATTGTCTGATGTTGAGCCCCAAACATCAGATCATTTCTTGAGAGCTACTGGTAAATGGTTAGACTTGACACTGTCGGGTTCAAAATTGCGTGAATGAAATTTGCTTGTGGATCGACTCATTAAAGTCGAGGTAACAAATGCTTGGTCGAAGCTATTGTCATGACAACTTGGTGGGTGTTGTGGCGATTCAAAAATAATATCGTCTTTCATGACAACAAGATTACAAAGAAAACTATCTTTGACATTGTTATTTTCTGTAATAGAAACCATAATTCAAAGATCAGTTGGTGGAGTAATTTTATAACCTCTGATGCACTTGTAATTCTTTCCGGCTAGCTTCTTACGAAGTCATCATTTTTTTTATATCAGACATTTAAAAAAAAGAATCCACCCAAGTCGACGACTTATGATTGCATTTAGGGGTACCGGAGAAAAGTAACAAGAGTAGAAACGATCGAGGTTGTGTATCAAACCATCCTTAGTTGGCTGGTTTGTGTGGCGTCTTCAGCCTAAAACGTCGGGCCCCGACGTTTTGGGTGCAATGTTATGTAGGAAACACTAGTTTGTGAGAGAAAATGGATTAAGTGGTAATGATTGCATGAAAGTTATAAGTTTTTCTTTATCAGTACATCACTTTTTACAAAACTCATTAATACTGACTGGATCGTTACGTGTCATAAAACAGCTAAGTGTGAAAAGTTACGACTATGCATGTTCTTACGGTTGCGTAAATGACAGTGACCATGTTCTTAATTTCTTATACATTTAGAATTCGAGGTTTTACTATAATATAATATCATTCGTATAATTAGGCTTTTAATCGTTAAAGTAACTATATAACAGAAAAAAATATATCACCCGACGTAGCCGACACAAGTTGATGATTACTGATTGATGAATGCAAGCATATATATCATAGGCGTAGTAATGGTGGGGGCGACACTCTTTGACATATTTTTCTCTCTAGTGTTATTTTTCCAACTCCTTTTATTTACTACTAAAAATTTTTCTAATTTTTATTATATGTTACATTTCAGGTATACTAAAAATACAATTAAATGAGTTTAAACAAGCCAAGTTCAAGCTCTTTAAACTCTTAGGCTATGTTTAGTGAGCGATAATTTTGGGGCGACAACCCCCCCCCCCCCCCCCCGGCGATAAAATGGGCGACAAGGGAGAGGGTGACAAGAATTTGTCGTATATGTTTGTTTTGATTTAATATTATTATATTAAGGGTACACCACCACCACACCCTTAAACCAGAAATCCTTTATTTGCTGGTTGGGCGTCACATAACACAAATCGTACCATTTTGTAGCCCCTTCACTACACATAGCCTAAGGAGATCGAAGTGGGTGGAAGATGCCATCTTTAAGATGTAATTTAATCTCGGTATTGCGGGGAGGGATATGGTATTCCTGCCGCTTTTTTTCATTTTCTTTGCATTTTTTCATTCCGGTCGTGTTAGCTATGCTAACCATCCCAGAACATCAGTCTTCCGGTTTGTCTCTTCCGGTTTGTCTATGTGGCACATTATCCCGAGCCTCCATCTTTCTTTCACTCTCATCATTCTATACTTTTCGAAAATACAGATCCGATCGGGAGTTATGTAATTACTGTTAAGTAAATGGCGGTGACCATAATTTCTGAAAAGTTTACCATACCACAATCGTCTAATTTACTCTCTAAATTAATATTGTACAAATAGCAGAAAACATTCTATCACCCAAGCCGACACAATTTGATGATTTATGATTGATGGTGGGGACGGCATTCTTAGGCATATTTTTATTCCTAGTGATATTTTTCCAACTTCTTTTATTTATTAATACTAATAAGTTATTTTTTCTATACAATCATTAAATATTTTGCATTTTTATGAAAAATACAATGGAGAATGGTTTAAACAAGCCAAGTCTGACCTCTTCAAAGTGAAGCTCAACTCATCTTTAAATACTATTAAATCAATACAATGTGGACACATGGCCTTCTTCTAGGCTGTTCACATGTGTAATCCAGTCAGCATGTTTCCATTCTCATTTGTTCTAATATTCTGCCATGTGTCATCTCACACACTATTTAAACTTATAATTTTCCACCATAATCATTTTAATCTCTCTCTCTCTCTCTCTCGCTCTCTCTCGGCTTATTAACTCCACCATCCACCATCTTCTATATTCCGGTGATGTAGATCGAGATTAATCGTTTTCCGGTAAGGTTATATATTATACTTTAATGACCAACAATGTTATATGATATTCCGGCAAGGTAATATCTTTTTCCGGCAACATCATATTTTCTTCCAGTTATTGTAGATCTAACATTTTTATATTTATTTTCATTGTTAACTGATTTTTTTAAAATCATTTTAGGTTCTAAATCAAAAACGGCGATGAAGCTAATATTTCTACGTATTTACGTTATTCCGGTAAGTTTTCCGTTTATGTGTTATACTTATAACAATGGGTGTTTTATTTATTTAAAGTTTAATATTTTTCCTGTTTTTTTTTTTGTTATACATGTTTTTCTTCTAGGTTCTAAATATAAATCAGCTTCATCCATATTCAGTATCATTATTTCGTTTTTCCGGTAAGATACATTTAAATTATTCGGTTATAAATTATAATTCTAATATTCCATAATATCCATGTTATAACAAAACTTTATTATTTCAGGTAATTTACCCGATTGATTTACAGAAAAATTGATTTTTGTTTCTTAATAAAAAACGAAAATACCATGGTTATTATCATTATTTGTTATTTTCCGGTAAGACATTTAAATTTTTCGGTTATAAATTAAATATCAAATGTTCCATAACATAAACATTAATATTTTCGGTTATAATATCAAATCATTTAAGTACTTTTTTGTTTTTGTTTGCAAAATTAAGTCAGTCAATAGATTAAACATTAATTTATAATTAATGATCAATAATAATAATGATTTGAAATTTGATTACAATTTAAGTTAAAGTTGAAATTTGTAAATGGTAGGTCAATATTCCATAACGTCTGAACTTACCATCATTAACATTTATTATTTTCTAAAACGATTTGATTTAAAAAGTTTAAATTTCCAAATTTAAATTAAAGTTGATTTTTTTATTTAATTACTGGTCAAACATTTAAGTTGATCAAACATTTTTAAATTGCATGGTCAAACATTAAAGTTGAATTTAAGTTTAGGTTGAACTTTTTAAATGACTGATTAAACAAACATTCATAATGTCTATAATTACCATCACTAAAATTTATTATTCTAAAATGACGTAATTTAAAATTTATAAATTTCCAAATTTAAATTAAAGTTGAATTTTATATTTTATTTCATAACATGTAACATTACCACGGTTAAAATTTATTATTTGCAAAACGAATATTAATATTTAATTTTCTCATTTCAGGTTATGTTCTTAACTTGATATAACTAATTTCATGAGTTGAAGATTTGTTGATAAGATATCTTATTTTTTGGTTTAATATTGATGTATATTTTTGTTATTATTCATGTATTTATGTATTTTTCACAATTCATGTAAATTATTTGATTTTTATATAATCAATCATACATAGTTGTTGGTTTGTCCATTTATTATATTTTAATCAAAACTGATGTGTTAAAAAAAATTGTTTGCATCTTATATTTATCTATATATTAATGATAATCTTTATAATTTATAATAATTATTATAAGTTTAGTAATTTTGTTATTATTAATTTATTTCCTTTTCTAATTAGTTGTAACATTTTATTTTGACAGAAATAATAACATTTACAACTTATCATTTTTATATTTTAATATCTTTAACTTAAAACATTATTCCGTTATTATATTGTATGATACATTATATTTTCTAACACTTACACATTTTCATCTTTTTTGTTTGATCAATGTTTAATGAGGCATAAATGTCAGAATTAATGCTAATGGGTGTCATCATTTAGTTATGGAAACTGTAACAATTAATGCACTATAATAATACGAAATATTATTTGAATTTTAATTCTAAAAATAGATATATTACAGTTGTTTATGGAAAATTTTTGTTTCCATTGTTAATATTACTATGTTTATTAGTTTCCAATCTCCACAATCTTCGTATCTTATATGTTTGATCAATTTATAATTAGACATAAATGTCACAATTAATGATAATGGGTTTGTAACAAAATTGAATGCATATTTCATTGACTTGTAATAGAATAATATTAATTATGGATTGACTAAAAAAATAATAATTTCAAGATTACATTATGCCATGATTTTTGTAATCTTTTTTGTATTTAGGATCTTTGACTATAACAAATTTCGTTTAACAATTTTGGTAATAGATAAAATAACTTAAATAACAATTTATTATATTCTAATTTAATAATATAATATTAACAATTCTAGTTTAACAATAAAGTTGAAAGTCATTATTTATAATTATTATTTTTTACGTGTATTTAAATTAATAATTAGAATTTCAAATAAATAAGTTGAGTATAATTTATTTATTTATTTATTTATTTTTGGAATTGACTATAATGTGGGTCGGCGTTTTCTAAAATTTTTAAATTTAATAACTTTCTTTAATGTTGTTGACCGACTATTAGATTTGATAGTTCCAGAAATTTTGGTAAACAGATTTATAACTTAAATAACCATTTAATATATTCTAATTTAATTCATTTTCCTAATATATAAACAACATAAAATGTCAATATCTTAAATACGTGTTTATTACATTTTCTGTTTGTACGATATATAATATATGTTCGTTAGTAATGTCTTTAATAATATTCTCATTTAAATATAACAATTAATTTCCACGTTTTTAATATATTTTTTATTAAAATATATGTATACATGGTATATATATTTTTGTATCATATTTTTTCACCTTTAAATATTTTCAAAGTCAACATAAATTTTTTTAATCTTTCTAAAGTTATTTGAAAATTCATTTATTGTAAAACGTTTTTATGTTTTGCAAGTTTAACAAAATATTAATGTCATTGATTTAAAAGTTTGTTGCAAGATTGGTCAAAAATAAAAAAAAATCATAATTTTTTGAAGTTGACTAATTCCAATTTTTTTATATTTTGTAACTATTTTGAAAATATTTTAAAAACAGGCTATTTTAAAAGAGTATCAAATTTGTTATGTATAGAATTACGACCAAAAAATGTTTTTATTGATATATCTTTTTGGTTTAATGGTTTAAGTTAGAAAGATGTTTTATGTTGTCATTTTACTTTGTTTGTTGTTGTATGTTATTTTGTTTTAATAAAAACAACTTTATTAATGTTCAAATGTTACTCATTATTAAATATATTTAATTTGGATGCTAATGTTTTATTATATTTTCAGGTGGTGAATCAAAATGAGTTTCTTTTGGTAGAATGTTTGAAGTTGATGGTGGTTTAATATGAAAGAACATGTTTATGTCTTTTGTTGATATTTTTGGTTGTTCGATGTACATTAACTTATTGTAACTCTTAACTTTTAATATCCAGAACATGTAAATGGTTAACGTTTTGGTCCGAAAGTTTGAAGAAGTTTTGTGTTGCTTGAATTTGTTGTTTAAATTTATTATGTTTGTTGACATGTTTTTCCACCCGTGTGTAACACGGGCTATACCCTAGTTCAGTATAAAAAAGAAAAAGATTGTGTATAAAACTTGAGATCGGGTCCTTAATAATTTTTTCACGTGGTGCTCAGCTCATATGACTCATTTATTATTTTTTATTATATAAAGTATAGTTTTATATAGTTATTATATAAAATATAAAAAAAGTATATAATTATAAATAACAGATTCATTTAAATTCGTGAATCTAGTAAAACTCGCTATTAAAAGCTTAGCTCGAGCATGCTTGATACAATTCAAGCATGGGCTCGTTTAAAGTCAGCTCGACTCGAGCACTTAACGAGTTGGACTTAAATAACTCACGAACAACTCAATTCATATGCATTAAATTATTCTATTTCATACAATCTCAATTTCTCATAAAATGAAATGTAGAACCCTATTATAAAGTAGGTTTTGTCAATTTCTTATATGTTTGATAAAGCTATTGTTATCCATGTTTACCTTGTTGTCCTTAACCATGCCAACTATTGGTAGTGGGACCCTGACTGATAGACTAGTCTAGCCAAGGGGTTTGTTAAAACCTATACGTGTTCTGCTTACGGTGGGCCGGTAGCATGACTTCAAACTCCTTTGTGTCTTGCACCGACACATTTACATATGTGTTGCCCACTTGCCTGCGTACATTGGGGCTACCGACTAGGGATGAGTGATTTATGTACGATACCGGTCTCGATACTAAGTTTTGAGTTTTTGGTATCGGTAGGGTACCGGTATTTCCTGAATTTTGTATGAAATATCGATACTGAACCGAACATTTTGTTACCGTACCGGTACCAAAAGTGTGCGATTTTCGATACCGATCTCATCCCTACTACCGAACCATTATGTTTGTGTGTAATACCATTATGTTTGTGTGTAATGTAGAATGTATAACACGAGAACATTTTTTGGGATTGACCCGGTGGTTTACGAAAAGTGTTTTGACTAAATATAACCTTTATAATTGCTTTATAATTGTTGGAATTTTTAATGAAAAAATAGGTTTTCAATAACTTTGGACAAGGATAATTGTATTCATACATTGTCATGTAATTAATTATTTATGGGTTTGTGTCCTCCTATAGTCTATGTGAGGGTTTTGCAATGAACTAGCCCGTGTTTAAACCGGAGCTAAAATGAACATGATATCGATCTTTGAAGTTGAGTGGTTTGAATTAGTAACGGGGAACTTGAGTTATTCTAGTAGAAATTTGTTACATATGTAATATGCTAACAAAATATTTTGTCATAAATAATATAGAGGTTGTATTTTGGCATAGTCATTTCATATCAATATTAAGAGTTTTGTTTTAACTCATAAAATGACATTAAACATGTCATGAATAAAATGACGATTTTATTGTGTATAATAAAACCATGTCATTAGTCAAATGAGAGTTTGTCTTTTGGTATGAGCACTTTAAATAACCTTTTGGTTCATTTTCTATATATGAAAAAGAAATGTAAGAAATAAAACGGGAGATCAAGTTCCATATAATTTAGTTGAAATGAGTACCCTCTTAATCATCATCTTCATTTTTTCACTTAAACTCAAGAACACCATTTTATCTGGTGAAAGCTCGGGTGCGAGAGCCTTCTCTGAAAGTACACAAAGTGTTTCAGTTGTTTTACCCTGTAAGACAGGCGGACTCTTTAATAGATACCCGAAATCTATTTTAAGGGAAGCGGTTAAATATGTGCATCAACAAACGCTCAATGTGTACTGTTTTGTTCATCTTTTGTTGTAGTAAATGGAATTGGGCCAAGAACAAGAATCTATAGCCACACCAAGAAAAACTAAGACGAATGTGAAGATATTCAACAAGTGGACGACTCGAGTCAAGAAGTTTCTGTAGAAGTTTTCACCAAAGACATCGACTTGAATCTTTATATTAATAAACATTGTACTTTATATTTATTTCATTTTCAGCTTTGTATACGATACTGGACTACGGTATTTCTATAGTATAAGGGAATATCGCTATACTTATTTTATTTTATTATTTTTAAATAATACTGTGACTCATGTCCTACAATAATAAATCTTAACTAGATATGTCATATCCCATTTTCACCGCTAGTTCTTGCGTGACCATTTGATACTAAAGAAACAAGTACAGTACGTTGCATATATTTGTCACAAGCACATGATCTAATCCCAAATCTATCAAGAACGCAAACATTTTACTCACGAATCAACACAAGAACAATGAAATACAAAAGTTCCAATATGATGAACCTCCAAATCAAAAGATAACGAAGAAGAGATTGTGATGAATACACAAAAGTTTCAGGAATGATTTTGAGAAATTTTCAAATTTGATTATCTACCAAGAGCATACATCTGCCTTTTTTTTATAATACACCAAATGCCCGCAAGTTGTTCAAAGAGTCAACAAGTCAACTATGTAGAAACATATGAAACCAGTAAACAAGCTGATCAATTAACCAAATATGCACATTTGGAATTGATAAAGACAAAGACATGTTTATATTCAGCAATATTAAACTTTCATACGCAAACAACGGCGATTTTTTTCTTGATTTAGGTGGCTTAGAGAAAAAAAAGTGTTTTTAGGTATTGAATTTGAATTTAATTGCTTTTAGGTAATCCTCCATCTGAGATGGCGGATTACAGGTACACGTAAGCAAGTTTTCCACCTGTGTATCCAGGTCGGATGCCATGTCAAGGGTAACACACATGGAATCCTCTATCTGAGATAGAGGATTACGTACACTCATTTTAGAGAGGATTGTCACACAAAGTGCTTGTTACGCTCGTGAATGATTGTATTCATCATTTGAAATCCTCTATCTGAGATAGAGGATTGTCACACAAAGAATATATGCTTGCTACGCTCGTGAATGATTGAATTCATCATTTGAAATCCTCTATCTCAAATAGAGGATTGTCACACAAAGAATATATGCTTGTTACGCTCGTGAATGATTTTTCTTTTATTGGTCTTTTATTCCAATGGCAAATGGTAAAGCACCTAAAAGAAGTCAATAAATGGTGATATACATATGAAGTCTTATATTTTTAAAATAATATTAAAAACAAAGGTGGGAGGATGGGTTAATAGACTCATAAGGTTTCGATGGAAAGAAGTCAATAAATGTAGACAACCAAAACAATTGTTTTCGTGGGCAATTCTTCCGCCGCAGTTCCTCGACCTTTTATCAAAAACACTAAATTATGGTGCTTTATAATTTGCCATCGGAATAAAAGAACAATCATTCACGAGCGTAACAAGCATATATTATTTGTGTGACAATCCTTTTTTTGAGATAGAGGATTTCAAATGATGAATACAATCATTCACGAGCGTAACAAGCATATATCCTTTGTGTGACAATCCTCTATCTCAGATAGAGGATTTCAAATGATGAATACAATCATTCACGAGCGTAACAAGCACTTTGTGTGACAATCCTCTCTAAAATGAGTGTACGTAATCCTCTATCTCAGATAGAGGATTCCACGTGTGTTACCCTTGACATGGCATCCGACCTGAATACACAGGTGGAAAACTTGCTTACGTGTACCTGTAATCCGCAATGGAGGATTACCTAAAAGCAATTAAATTCAAATTCAATACCTAAAAGCATTTTTTTTTCTCTAAGCCACCTAAATCAAGAAAAAAATTAAACAACGGCCTTACAAGCGAAAAGATGTCATCTTCTGCCGTACCAGCTTTGCCGACCACCAGGAGTACGAAGGACCACAAGAGCCATCACACGACTTTCCCAAATCGACAGCTAAATGGAGAAAACAAACGAAGGCAAAAGCGATTGGGAGCATTGTCTGATACTGCATATTATATTAATTAAAATTTAATATATTATTTAAGTTGATCTATTATTTAGTTTTCTTATTATACACTAATTGTGTTTCCTTATTTTTTTATCTTTTATTTTATATGTTTTCTTTTCCTACAAATTGCAATCGTTTCAAAAGAAAAATAATCAAAAAAAATTGTCCCAAATCGGTTTTTTCTTCTTCTTCTCTTATTGTTCTTGAAGCCTCACACTATACGTGTTTATTGGGAGTTTGACCATCTCAAATCAGTCACTACCACTGTCTTAAGTGAATGGTGATGACCATGTCGTTAATTGATGAAACATTAGGACTAAAACTTTTAACACAAGACTATTCGTGCAATTAACTCTTTAAAATAATACCAAACAACATAACAGAAAAAACCTTCCATCACGGCATCACCCCACGTAACCACACATGTTGATGGTTGGTGCAACAGTATTAGACATACTATTACATGCTTCTACTATGCTTTAATAATTAAGTATTATATAAACGGAAATTGACATTAATCAGACAATAGTATAAGCTGTTACACAATGTAAACATAAACCTTCTTAAACAGATATCACAGCACTCATCTTCAACTACCAAACAAACAAAATCCCCATTAAACAAAATTAGTAACTAGTAAAAAATCCAACTCTCTTTAAGCAATAGCAGGCATATCCTTGAGCCAAGCATCCAACGGCTTACCAATCGAGTAAACAATAAACCCGATCTCCCTCAACTTCTCAGTATCCACAACGTTTCTCCCATCAAAAACAAAAGCCGGCTTCTGCATGTTATCATATATCCTTTTGTAGTCTAGACTTTTAAACTCATCCCACTCGGTCAAAATGCAAACAGCATGAGCATTCTTAGTAGCCTCATACGCGTCCCAAACAACCGCCACTTGTTTGACTGTGCTCGGGCTCATGGGCTGCAAATGAAGCGGGTGGTCCCAGTCAAACTTGTTCAAAGTCAAGTCTCTTTGGATCTGATCTTCGGTTACTTGCGGGTCATAGATGCTCACACAAGCCTTGTCACCCAGCAACCCTTTGCACACATCAATAGCTGGTGTTTCACGCGTGTCACCCGTGTCTTTCTTAAACGCAAACCCAAGAATCGCGATCTTCTTATTGGAAACCGTGTTAAACATAGAAGCCACAACACGGTTAACAAAACGGGATTTTTGGTAGTCGTTGATCTTAATCACTTGTTTCCAGTATTCCGCCACTTCGGGTAGACCGTTGCATTCACAGATGTAAACCAAATTCAAGATGTCTTTTTGGAAACAAGAACCACCGAACCCGACACTCGCGTTCAAGAACTTTGGGCCGATTCGCGTGTCTTTTCCGACCGCATACGCCACCTGGCTAACGTTAGCACCGGTGGCTTCACAGAGTGCTGACATTGCGTTAACAGAAGATATTCTTTGTGCCAAGAAGGCATTTGCAGCAAGCTTTGACAGCTCAGCAGACCATAAATTGGTTGTGATAATGTTTTCTTCCGGGACCCAATGGGCATAAACGCTTTTTAACGCCTGAATTGCCTTTTGACCTCCTTCGGTTTCCCGACCACCAATAAGAACCCGGTCTGGCTTAAACAAATCTTCAATAGCGGTTCCTTCAGCAAGGAACTCCGGGTTTGAAAGAATCTGGAAGTTGATACCTTTACTGTTATGAGTCAGAATCTTTTCAATTGCTTCAGCTGTTTTCACAGGAACAGTTGACTTCTCAACTACAATTTTGTCTGACTTCGACACATCAGCGATCATACGTGCAGCACTTTCCCAGTATGTCAGATCTGCAGCTTTGCCAGCACCGAGACCTCGGGTCTTGGTCGGGGTGTTGACTGACACAAACACAATGTCGGCTTCACAAACGTGTTTCTCCACGTCAGTGCTAAAAAAGAGGTTCTTGCCCCTGCATTGCTTCACAACATCATCAAGGCCCGGTTCATAGATTGGGAGCTGATCACTGTTCCAGGCGTTGATACGAGGCACGGAAATGTCAACCACCGCCACTTCAATGTCGGGGCATTTGAGTGCTATGACCGCCATGGTGGGCCCACCGACATATCCGGCTCCAATGCAGCAGATCTTCACCATTTCTGCAGGTTCCAATAGATGTGTAAATCTTATGTTTATTTTGCGGTTAACCATTAGACAAGATCAAAGTCAAAATTATAGAAATAATGTTGACTTAATTTGTGCATAATCAATATTAGATCAGATCTGAATTCATAAATATCTAATTACAGATAAACACTAGTTACACGAGTTCGAAAGCTCGAACCGAGTCACCGACAGAGAAATTGTTATAATTATCAAAAACCATTGCATGCATTAAGAGAATACACTCAGATCTGAGCAGCTAGAAAATCACAACATGCAGTAGAGATCATAAAATAAACAAATCTATCAACAATTCAATCTAATTTAACCTAAAAGTGACAGATCTAACTCAAACACTTCCGATTCACAACAATTCACAACAGATTCGCAGCAGATGACCTAAATTGAGCATATTAAGATGATAAACAGCACTAAAATGATAAGATCTTAAATTAACATAAAATAAACTGGATCTATTCGAGAAAAAGTAAAATTAACAACACACCTAACACCAATTTCGATGAATCAATGACCTAGATCACCAATAATAACATGAATAATATATAAGCGTAGAAAATGAAATTGAATTAAGTATGTTCATGATGATGAAGTGATAATAATAATAATATTACCTGTTAGGTTGATCGTGGATTGAAAGAGTGTTTACTTGGTTTTGTAATATGAATGAATAATGAATGGAATGGAAGAAAGCGGGTAGTTGTTTATATAGTTGTCGAAATGCTGCTGCTGGATCTACCTTTAAGATATTAAAAGTGGACGCTAATATTCAATTATTATTTTAAAGTATTGAGTATTTTATACGCTGAGATCTTCTTTTTTACTAGAGTAAACACTTTTATTGTTATAGTTATAAGGCTGATTTTTAAATACGTAGATTATTTTATGTGTCAAATGATAATAAATCATTGTAGCGTATACACAAAGAGAAAGTCATGTTGTTGTCACCTATGATACCATAAAATAATAATACTTTAATAGTCTACATCTTTGCTTGACTCAACCATGAAAGTCATTATATCCCTCAACTCCTCAAGGTGCCCTTAACAGATTTTCGCTACGTCAATATCATTCCATATGTATTGTAACATTTGATACTATATATGTTTTATAAGAATGAATTTTCATTTTCATGTGTAAAGACTAAAGACACATTAAAGCAATAGATGTTTCGGAAGGAATGCAGGGCATAATAATGTGCATTCACAAAAGTATGAATGAGGTATCAAAGGCTACAAATAAATAAAAGTAAAGAGTACTAAAGTTGATAATCTAAATTGGCTCACAAACCTATCTTTAAAATGACATATTTATTTTATATAATACATTTTAAACTTAAAAGTCGGATATCTAAACATCTTTGGTTAAACTTTGAAAAAATAGCCACTTTCCCAACTATTAATAATGCTTTAAAAAACAAAAACCATGAATTAAAGTTAATATTGATCTATTAAACTCTCTACATTCACAAACAATTGGTTTTTCGCTTAAAGTCACACAAGGTATCAATTCGATCCATATTGGCCAGGTTATGTAATAGCCCCTAAATTTATCTTTGATGTAAAAATTAATTATATATCATTTGATGTAATATTTAGCATATAGTTAAGTTTTTTTTCCCCTAATAATATTTGTTTATGTGTCACAATATTACAATCTTTAACAATTGGTTAGGATACAAAACACGCACATGGAACAAACATGTAATATTTTTTATGGGTTTGAATTTTGATGATATGACACACTTAGATGATGATGTGATAACTTATATGGTTGCTACATGAGAAAAAAATGTGATTAATTACATGCTAATTTTATTAATAACTTCTGCATTAAGTTATAACATAGCATATATAAATTTGGTTTACATCAAAATTTAAAATAATAGTTCATTAGATAAAATAAAAGTTGGTATAAACCAATATTGTTATATGTAAAAGGAGTAGGGGCAAAAATGTAAAGTAGAAGAAAGTTTGGCTAGTAAGTTAGGCAGATAGTTTATATTTATAGTTGAGTGCAAATTGCGATTTGACCAAACTGACCACGAGCGGTTGGTGGGCGGTGGCATAGCATTTTGACAACCATTGACGCGGAGAGCTTAACGCGTCAACCAGACACATTTGGCGGAAAAACACGTCAGGGGTAATATCGTAACATCACTTTCTGCTTCTGTGGTAGGAAATAGAATATTGTTATTTTTATTTTTGGAAAATTATCAAAACGATCATTTTGAGAGACCCAAATTATCTTTGTCAAACTGTTGGATCTGGCATGTTTTGAACAAATCCGTCGACGCTGGCAAGTTTTGAACCAAATCCGTTAGCCAATAAAAACAAGCCATGTGCTAACAAATCTGTCGACATTGTCAAATTTTATACCAAATACGTTTCACATCGACATTTTTTGTCCTACCAAATCCATCGACACCAACATGTTTTAAACCAAATCTCGTTGTCGTCCGTACCACATTCTCCTCGAGAATTGGAGCTAAAATATGTTTTGAGTTTTATTTTAGTATCATAATAAGATAGTTGTTCACTTATATTTACACTTTTATAACTTTTAAAATATAAACTTTTACGAAATGTCAAATATAACTTTGAGACGTGCTTATTTTATCTATGCGTTGACATAAATTATATTCAAAACCGATTCGGGTCAAAATTTTATTGAATGTTTGATAAAACTTTAACCGGGCTTGGTTTTGAACAAAGTTTATGTCGGCATGTAGATAAAAATAAGGACGTCTCAACAACATATTTGATATTTTATACAACTTTATACATTAAAAGTTATTAAAGAGAAATAAATTATGAGTAAAGTTAATAAAATTATATTATATTAAAAAATTAGAATTTAGGGATCTAATGAAGTGCAGACGGAATTAAGTTGAAATTGGTCAGAACGGATTGAGTTCAAAATTGGTCGAAGTCGACACGTGTCGTCTAAGCGTTGGATACACAAACTTGCGGCGTCGACGGATTTGGTTCAAATTTTACCGGAGCCGACGAGTTTTGAAAAGAGTGTTTCGGAATCTTCAAAAACTGAAGGACATTTTGGTTTCTTTTCCCTAAAACTGGCCATTTTAGGAATTTCCCTTTTATTTAACATTTGGAAGTTTTGAAATTATCTTTGGTGGTCATACGGAAGTAGCTTTTATAACCTCACACGTTATGACAAGACTGTTAAGCCAGACGGGAAATGCTGACCCACGCATAAGCATTTCAGTGTGTTAACTCATCAAATTCAGACCATAACGTAAGCGTAAATAATAATAATAATAATAATAATAATAATAATAATAATAATAATAATAATAATATAATTTTTATGACCTCCGCATTGCAACGGGTTTATTAAACCCAAAAAAATATACGTAAAACCTTGAATCATGTAGGCGTGTTGCGGCATGTTAACTCGTCAAATTTAAATTTGTAAATAACTCTAATAATAGTTAAATAATTTTATAAAATATAAGGTTTATTAAAATTTAAAGTAAAGCATTAAGGTTATATTATATTTTACATGTAGTACAACTGTAGCATCAGTTTTAAATTTTATTGGTCCAAATCATTTTTTATGGACATTTGGTCAATTTTAAGAGGTCCTGATGATATATTTCAATGCGTGCGAGTACAATGAAGTAAAGTTGAGTTTGTCCGCATCTTGTCTAGGCATTCGGGATATAACATGATTTCTGATTAACTTTATGCGTTCACATAACAACCGGTAAGTATGCAACTATGGCAATTCTGTCCTCTTTGTTTGATTGTTTACAAATCTGAGCCTCAACTTTGTTTTATCCCACTTCAGATTATATAGTGATTAGTGATGATATAAAGGGTTATAAAAGAGTATCTAATACATGGGTCATTAGGGTTCAAGTTACATTAGGGGTAAAACACATACGGGTAAAAACGTAAAATTTGGTAAGCCTTTTGTTTTAACCATCAACATCTAGATATAATTTGGCTTTGAGTTTTCATATAAGCTGGAATATAATTTCATATAGTACTATCTATTGAGATTCTTCATTGCAATCATTTTGCAGATATTGGACTCGCAGATACAGATATCTGCCATGACATTCGTTTTAAGAAACTTGCCATAATTTATGCAACTGGAGGTCTGTCAAAACCAAAAAATTATTTCTTTTTTACATTTAAATATTAGTTTACTAGTTTGAGGCCCGTGTATTACACGAGTAATTGTTGAAAATTTTAAACTTTGACCATTAAGTGAAATACATTCAACAAATTGTTCATTTAATACAATTACAATTAAAATTATAGAAATTACATAACTAAGATTACACAAATATGTTACAAATAGGTAAAATTTTCCTTTTACTACACTACATTTGTGATTGTATTAGCAAGTATACATTGTTTATCAAAAATCAAAATTTTTAGTCCATGTTTGTTTGTAACTTTTAATAAAGTAACATATAAGCCTACTTATAACTCTTGATATAACAATATATAGTTGTCTGTGTGACAAAAAAAATGTTCTCCAAGTACATACCAACTCTTGATAAATGATAATATATATCCATGATACTATAAAAAAATATTCATACATATAAAATATCATAGCTTTTAATCAATTATGATGTCATTTGAGAACATCTCCTCATGTTTATCCAAAAAAACATGATTATCCCAAAAAACATATACCTGAACTTTGATGATATAATTATTCTTAGAATCTTTACAATTTGAAATTGATTTATCATGATAAATTTGTTGTCATTAATATTCCGTGTATGACAAATTTTTCATTGACTTTATATTTTACAATTAAAAGTTGTATAATCAAGCAACATAAAAACCGAAAATTTAAATATAACGAATGATTTGTTTATTTCATATTAATGTAATTGCCAGAAAAATTAAAAATACATACTAACATTAAAACCATGTTCAAATAATAGTGATTATTCTGAGTTAAAAGAATATTAGAATATTTAAAGTTGCATAAAATGAATGTAGTGATTCTTATTTATAATCGTTGAAAGTAGGGCTGCCACTTTTACTCGTAACATGAAACCCAACTCAAGAAAACCCGTACCTGAACCCAAACTAACCTAACCCAAGAAACTTGAACCCAAAAAAATACTAACCCGAACCTGAACCGAAGTAATTCGAGTTGGTTCTTGGGTCCGTATTCTAGGTTTTCAACCCGAAAACTTTTAGTTTTATATCATTTATATTTTTAGGTATTAAAGGCTAAGCATTAGCCACTGACGTTATCAGAATTTAGTCCAAGTCGATTGTTCTCATTCCACATATTATGAATCGAATGTTTATTGTTTATTATTTTGAATATAAACCATAATAAACACTTTAATTAACACATCAAAATCCACTAATCGTCTCTTGTAAATCCATATGGAGAATACTTGTTATATGTAGTAATGGATTTAGTTGGAATAAACTTATAATTTTAATGTCATAAATTAAAATGACTTAAAAGATAAAGACTATATATGAGAATTGGTTGAAAAAAAATGTGAGGAAGGCTATGGTATTGACAAGTGGTAAAAATGGTAAGCTTTTATTAGAATAGATAGATATATAGATATTGGGTTTATCATACAATTACTTTTACATAACTTAGTATATACATGTCAATTTAAACTTCCTAATCAACTGGTAGAGATAATACCAAGTTAAGCAAACTTGTTGTTGGGATTAGTGAAGTCCTTGGGCTCGGTTCTATTGAACTTGACTATTTTGAATGTTTAGAAGGCCCTGTTGGTTTTCTTGTTTACCATGCCTAAAACACTATATTAGTCTTTTATATATATCATGTATATGTAATTGTAAATCGTGCACTGAAATAATATAAGATCATTAGTTGCAGAGGCTGGACATGTGTCTCATTAACCGAACCACCATAAATTTCCGTGTTCGTGTTTCTTTATTTTTCTCGTTTATTATTGCATGTTTGTTGTAAATCGGTTATTCAACTGCGCAACTTTGGTTCCTAACTTCATTTCCGAATTAAATCTCTTTATTTTTTGGTGGATTGTCATCAAATTCTTGGATATAAAGATCGTGCTAACGTTGATATTGTAAGCAGTTGATAACTTGATATTGCAAGCGGTGGAGTAAGAGTATTATTTATGAATCTTCATCACCATGGTATGATCTTTTATCTTTCATCATAATTATTCATAGGTTTATTGGATTTTAATAATCCCAAATGAATGATATTGTCCGATAATAATCCTTATTTATTTTATCGTCACTTGCGGTCTCAAATCTAAAAGAGTTGGACCCCAATGGTCTCTAATTAAAATAGACTTAGTGGCGTATAACTTTTTCTGAATTTCAAACTAATGTATTAGGACTTTTGATAAGAATGAGGATACGAGTAAGTTATAAAACCTAGTTCGAAACGGTGCTTCAACATACATAGATATATTTACACTGCTTACAAACAACCTCATACTTATGAATGACCTCAAACATACTTGATTATGGAAAAATAGTTACAACAAGCAATGGAGATAATTTGATATTCAGATTAGCTATGATGATCGATAATGTTAAAAAAAATAGATGAATGTTGTTTGTTGATGAAGAACCTTGATGACGATAATGATGAATTGTGATGGCTACTGAAGAAACACTAAGTGACCCCGGGCAGATTACGGATAATCTGGAGGTTAAGTAGATGTTTCCCACGAGGGTTAGGTCCGGCAAAGATGGTTGTTCTTCTGATGACTTGCAAAACAGACACCGTGAGCTCGTCACTGAGAAGGGGGGGTACCTCCTTGTGACCACCCTCCGGCGTGAGAATCAGACTAGATTGCTCTTGAATATAAGTGTATATTAAGAGAAATAGCTAGAGAGAAGATAATGATACCGTTCCAAGGTGTTGGAGTATTTATAGCCGAAGGTAGGTGTCCAAGAAGGTACAGCCGGCTGTATTATATTCCATTTCTACCAACTGTGGGCTACGCACGTGCCGTGCTGGTGGTTGGTGGGTAGGCAGCGGCTGATAGTGACATGGCCGGCTGTGTACTATTCCTTTTCCACAAACTGCAGGCTATGCACGTGTCACGACAAGGGTTGGTGAGTAGGCAGCGGCTGATAGTGACATTAAGTACTAGAGCGTGCTGCTCGTCGTACTGTTGTTAGTGAGCTGTCGCAGCTTTGGTCAGATATTTTGTCCATACCTTGGCAGGTATAGTACAAAAGGTCCTCCAGTAGCGTACGGACTGGCTCATTTGGGCGGGAGAATTCCCGGCTTTGGGCGGGAGTATTCCCGGCTTTGTGCGGGAGTATTCCCGGCTTGCTCATTCCTTCTTCAGGTGACTACTGAATTATTTGAGAGTTAGTGCCTTGTGCGTGTAGCCTTGCTGTGCGGGTAGCCTTCCCTGATGGCTAGTATCCGTAGCTGTGGGAACAGGCGGAGTACGTCACCATTGGGAGGCTTTTCCTGCGGGAACAGCTTGCGTACTGCGCGTAAGGACGTCGCGTCTCTGAGCATGGTTGGTCATGCGGATCCAGTTGGTCTTTGCGCAGACGTCCCTCAGGAGTCTTGCGAGTTCAACTGCGCAGACGTCTCTGTTTAAGGTGAGTCTTGCGGGTCCAACCGCGCAGACGTCCCTGTTCAAGGTGAGTCTTGCGGGTCCAACTGGGCTCTGCTAGGACTTACCTCTTCAAGTCCCCCAGTCCAATGTTCTTCTCATTAATTGTTAATAAGTGAGGTGAACTTTTGGACTTAAGCAAGGGGTTTTGAAAAGGGTTTAGTTTTAAGGTTTTCCATGGGGATTCTTCCCGCGGAAGTCCTAATATCACGTGCAGAATTTCCCACTGTTCTGCTTGATCTTTGGGTATGATGCGGGTATGTGTGTAACCTCCTCGCAAGTCGGGAGCGTTGAGTTTCATTTGTGTAGATTCTCCACGGGGTTTTGGTAGTTTTAAACATAGTGATCAATTATGTTAAACAACCAATTCCATCTTGGAGCTTCCAACAATCTAGTTCTCAACGTTCCCGCTATGCGGGGATGTTATATCCCTTTCCGTAAGCATGGCCCAGAAGATCCTTCTTGGTTTCAATTCCCTGCGGAGTGCTAAGTATGTGAAGGGTTTCGCCTTAACACTGTACCCGCACTCGTCTTATAGTTACTTTACTTCCAAGGTATTCCTGGCTTCAATTCCCTGCGGGTGCTAAGTATGTGAAGGGTTTTGCCTTGACACTGTACCCGCACCCGTCTTATAGTTACTTGGTTGCCGAGGTATTCTTGGCTTCAATTCCCTGCAGGTGCTAAGTATGTGAAGGGTTTTGCCTTGACACTATACCCGCACCTGTCTTATAGTTACTTGGTTGCCAAGGTAAGGGGTATGGTCCCGCTTACTTTTGAATCTTTTTGATTTGCGTTATAAACGTTATATGACTTGCTCGTGCATATTTTTGTTTAACTTAGCAATTTTCTAAGTGTTTTTGAATAAGTTAACCTGTCGACGCGCGGTTGTCAATAGGTTAATAGTTTCCTCTATCATGATTGTGCGGGTAGGACCGTCACTTTCAGTTAGTGGGATGTCCAACCTTTACCTATAACTGACCTGCGTGAAGGTTTTCCTCATCTTTTCCTTAGAAATTTTTGCCGTTTTTTGTGTTTATGCGGGTTTTGCCGCCGTCTACACGCAACGACTTCTTTCCATATTTATGCGGTGAATACCGGCATATCCGTCCAGAAAGTTCATAAGTGTAAATGTAAGACTATCAACACAATGTGATAAAGGAGAATCATTTCCATTAGAAGTGGCTCTAGGCCGTTTCTTTATAAGTTTGGAATTGATCTACATGCAACCTGTGTAATTGAACTCCCATGTTCTTGGGATGGGAGTGTCATTGAGCCTTTCGAGCCGATATTCACCTGGTTCGGAATCTCGTTGTTTACGCAGTATGTAGTCTCCAACATTGAAGCTGCAGTTTCATTAGTGTTTTCCCCAACTGGGGTTCTACACGCATTAGCCTGCTCAGCGTTCATTACGCCACGAGGTGCATGAGTTTCCCATCTCTGACAAATGCTTCGACGATGTCCTTCAAGTCTAAGCATTCCTCGGTGGTGTGGCCTCTTGTCCTGTGGAAGTCACAGAATTTGCTTTGATCAGCGTTTGGACGCTGTCGGATAATTGGAGCCTCTGGCCATGGGAGCCTCTCGGTGGCGAATATCTCGGTGACGCTTTTGATGAGTGGCGTCCATCTGAAGTTCCGGTTCGACGACTGCATGTTATCCTTTCCGCCTAACCGAGGGCGAGAGCTGGATGAGGTGTCAAAGTTTACCCTTGACTGCCAAATGCCTAGCTTCCTCTTTTTGTGTAGTCGGGCGGTGAAGACGTTGTTTTCTCTTGTTTTCTGGGTGTAGAGGTTTGTGCTCTGGGGAAGATCTCTACCCAGTTGCTTTTCCGTTTCCGCGAAGCGTTTAGCTGCTGTCATGATGGCATCCCACGTGGATGGCATGCCGTCTTTACCCGTTAAGGTGCGGATGAGCTCTGGGTCCTTCGCGCCCTGGATGAAAGCAGCGCGAACAAGATCTTCGCTAATAGTGCCCAGACTTAGCTTCTTTGAATTGAAGCGCGTGATGAAGTCTAGTAAAGACTCATCTTCCTCTCGGATGCAGTTGAGGATCGTCCATTGCTCTTAGGTATACTTTCTTTGTTGACTGAAGTGTTGACTGAACTTTTGCTGGAAGTCCGCCCAATCGTAGATGTGGTGGACCGGTAGACGGTCAAACCACGCTCTGGCTGCTCCAACCAGCGTCATCTGGAACATATAACGCCACGTGGGTTCCGTCCAGTTGCTGACGGTTGCCCCTGCTATGAATCTGTTCAAGTGATCGTCTGGGTCGGATATACCATCATAAGTGCCGATGTTGGACATCTGTTTGGCACTTCTCGGGGCGATTGCTTCCGCAATGTCACTTGCAAACTTGGACGTTCCCGCATTTGCAGCAGTTGGTCTAAAGGTTTTGGAGAAGTCACGTGGGTTTCCCCCCGCGTTCCTTGGTTTGAAGGTTTCTCCGAAATTCCTTCTCGGTTGGAAGTCCGTTTCCTTACGCTTCCCTTTCGCCCTATGGCGAGGGTTTGCGTCGGTGTCGGATTCCTCCCGATCATCGTCCGAGTACTCGCACTCACTGCTTATGTTGAGCTGTTGAGTGCTTCCGAATTCGTCAGCCTGTTGGAGTGAACGCAAGCGTTCATCCAACTCAGCTTGGAATTCCTTCTGACATGCTTCGACCCACGCTTTAACTTGATTGAGTGTTTGGCGGGGGAGCCTCGTCTGTTGTCTCTCCAACTGGGCATCGGTGAATCCCAGTGAAAGATTGTTTACTGCACTTGCCCCGGCTTGGGTAACCGGGGTAGTGTTCGTAAAATTTGTGTAACCGGCTTGTCCCGGATTGTTTACTGCACTTGCCCCAGCTTGGGTAACCGGGGTAGTGTTTGTAAAAATTGTATACTCGCCGGTGTTCCCCCCAGTAGCTGGGGTTGTGGTTACCGGGGTTTCTTGGTCACTCACTGGCCTTGGGACCGGAGTAACTTTAACCATCTTTCCAGAAGTTTTGAAAAAACTGAAAGAAAAGTTCTAGCTTTTATGCACGGATGGCGCCAATGAAGAAACACTAAGTGACCCCGGACAGATTACGGATAATCTGGAGGTTAAGTAGATGTTTCCCACGAGGGTTAGGTCCGGCAAAGATGGTTGTTCTTCTGATGACCTGCAAAACAGACACCGTGAGCTCGTCACTGAGAAGGGGGGGGGGTACCTCCTTGTGACCACCCTCCGGCGTGAGAATCAGACTAGATTGCTCTTGAATATAAGTGTATATTAAGAGAAATAGCTAGAGAGAAGATAATGATACCGTTCCAAGGTGTTGGAGTATTTATAGCCGAAGGTAGGTGTCCAAGAAGGTACAGCCGGCTGTATTATATTCCTTTTCTACCAACTGTGGGCTACGCACGTGCCGTGCTGGTGGTTGGTGGGTAGGCAGCGGCTGATAGTGACATGGCCGGCTGTGTACTATTCCTTTTCCACCAACTGCAGGCTATGCACGTGCCACGACAAGGGTTGGTAAGTAGGCAGCGGCTGATAGTGACATTAAGTACTAGAGCGTGCTGCTCGTCATACTGTTGTCAGTGAGCTGTCGCAGCTTTAGTCAGATCTTTTGTCCATACCTTGGCAGGTATAGTACAAAAGGTCCTCCAGTAGCGTACGGACTGGCTCATTTGGGCGGGAGAATTCCCGGCTTTGGGCGGGAGTATTCCCGGCTTTGTGCGAGAGTATTCCCGGCTTGCTCATTCCTTCTTCAGGTGACTACTGAATTATTTGAGAGTTAGTGCCTTGTGCGTGTAGCCTTGCTGTGCGGGTAGCCTTCCCTGATGGCTAGTATCCGTAGCTGCGGGAACAGGCGGAGTACGTCACCATTGGGAGGCTTTTCCTGCGGGAACAGCTTGCGTACTGCGCGTAAGGACGTCGCGTCTCTGAGTATGGTTGGTCCTGCGGATCCAGTTGGTCTTTGCGCAGACGTCCCTCAGGAGTCTTGCGAGTTCAACTGCACAGACGTCTCTGTTTAAGGTGAGTCTTGCGGGTCCAACCGCGCAGACGTCCCTGTTCAAGGTGAGTCTTGCGGGTCCAATTGGGCTCTGCTAGGACTTACCTCTTCAGCTACTGTTTAGTGATGATGATCCTCAAAGATGCTGATGAACCAATGATATGATGATGTTGCAGAATTTTGCCGAACGATGGTGTTGATAAACTCTTGGTCACGCCATTTTTTAAGGACAGTATCACTTTAATTCTAATGCATTAATCCACATGACGTGTTTTGACTGGGTTAAACTTTAGTCGCGGGTTGTAAACAAACATGAATAATCCATTAAACTTTTGCGTAGAGTCGTGTTTGTGTAAAAACGAATAGATTTTCTTTTTCGTTTTCACTCATAAGTGGTTTGAATCAAATACAAATGAAATTAACGTGCTAATTGTAAGAAACAAATAGAATAATTATATATACAAGTAGAGTAATTATGTAATTACGTCATAGAGTATGTAATGTTAACTTCCCCCATTCATAACAACAAAAATGATTTTTTGACCAATTGGTGTCTAGCTGGGTTGGATAAGGCTTGGGCTTTCCTATGGGAGGTCTAAAGTTCGAATCCCACTCTGGGTGGCCTTGAGGTACCCGTCATCAATGAAGTTCTACTAAGACAGGGAAGCCGTAGTGGCGCGGGTTCGATCCTGAGGGTCGGCCCGGATCTGTCGAGGACTGAATGGAGGCGTTTTACCGGCGTCATACCTCTTGCGGGGTGGGATGATGGGTATCCAAATGGGTACCGGGGTAAAGGTTCCCTCCTCCAACCCTAAAAATGCTTTTGGAGCTTTAGATTGAATATTGACATTTTCTAAAAATCAACGTCAATGAGCTAGTGGTATAGTAGTACCTGCTAAGAGAGAGACTTGGTGTTTCATTTGACCCGTGTTCAATTTCTGTCCACATCATATAGTTTTGATGGCATCAAATGATGGCGGAAGATTAAGCGAGTATGTGACGTTCAGCCGTTCACTAGTTTGATAATTGAACTGAATGAGTTTTATCTCACCACACTGTCGTGCTTTCGGACGAGTGTTTTTAACCTTTATTATCCCGATATGATGAGTTTAGACAATAGTTCATTTAGAGTATTTAGTGACCAGTGTTTTTTTTTCTTACTAAAAGTCAACAAAATGACAAGTAATTATTACTTTTACCGTTAGGTAGAAAGTATAAATTATAATCAAAACCACCAGCCCGGCTCGTTAACTTTTAAACGGATGATCCCCATTGACCAACGACCCGGCTCGTCAACTTTTTAACGGAATCAGATTAGTAGATCCAAATCCACCCATAAAAAATATATATTAATTTGAAAACAATCAATCATCAATACGACACCGTTTCAATCACCGAAAGGAGCCAATAACTAGCCGTTACAGACAGCGTCCATATATCACTAACGTTCGCCAGTTAACTCCACTCAGCCGCCACGTCGATGTTCATCCATTTCCGTTAAATCACAAAAACCCCAATTTTCTCTCTCTACCTACTTTTCCGATGGAATCCAACGTTGCCGTAACACCCTCGAAGTCAAAGTCAAAGTCAAAACTACCGGAGAATGTAAACCCTAACGTTACAAGCCCTAATTTGAAGCCTTCAAAATCAAATTCACCGGCACTCAAATCGCCAATCAGAAACAAGATCTATTCACCTCCTCCGAAGAACAAGATTCGCGAGAGGAAGTTTGTCGTGGCGAAGAAGAAGAATTCGAATAGGGATAAGAACAAAGCCCTCGTTTCGGTTAATTGTAAGTGTAAGGCGGGTGCCGATTCGACCCGGTGTGTGTGTGTGGCTTATGAGACACTTAGGGCTTCACAGGAGGGGTTTTTTAAGAGTCAGAAGATTGAAGGTAGTGTGCAGGAAGAGGAAGTGATTGGAAATCCTAGTTCGCCGATTGAGGTTATTGCGACCGAGACCGAGACGTCGGGTGAGAAGAGAAAGAAGATTCCGGAACCGGGATCGGGTAGAGTGATGCATTTGGTGAAGGCGTTTGAGAATATTCTTACGTTACCGAAGACGGATGATGAGGAGGATGAGAAAGAGAAGGAGGAGGAAGTTGGAGATGGGGAGAATAGAGAATCGAAATGGGAGTTTTCGTCTGATTCGTTACGGGCGAATGAGCTTTTACTTACTGCGGAGAATTTGGGGTTGTGTTCGCGTGTTTCGTCGTCTTTGGATAGTAATCGTGGGAGGTTTGTTGTTCCTGGTTAATTGAAATGAACATGTATAAGTTTCTGTTAAATTTGGTTGATTTTTGATTCTGAATTGTTTGTTGATCTGTTTTGTTATAGCTTTGGGAAAAGGACAACAAACGGTGGGAGGCAAAGCAGACGCAATGTGAGTCGTTATTTATTAATTTTTTTTATAGAATTGTGATTGTTTCTTTTGGTGTGTGTTGATTTGGTAACCGGGCTTTTGTTATGCAGAGCTCTGAGTCGGCTTCAACTTTTGGTGGAGGCAGATGGAGAAGGAGGATAAATAGGGCTACTTCCCAGCAACCGTTCAAGCTCAGAACAGAGGTTAGCATTTGCATTTGCCTATGACTGTTTCTTTGAATCATTAAGATCTCTAGAGTTGTTAAGAAAAGCCAAGTATATGGTGTTCTTTAGTTAGGATTATTGAATATACACAGTACACTCAATTTATGTTCAATTGCTCTTTATGACATATATTTCTTATTGAAAATCATTTACATACTATATCCTTTGGCATCTTCACAAGAACAATATTTTGTTAGTATCAGAAAGCCAAATCTGATGGTTACAAGAAACCAATTTTGTGATTAGGAAATAGTGATCTCTAGTTTGGAGGATTGAATATTTTCTGTATAATGCTCTTTATGACATACAGTTCCATAGTATTTGAAAATGATTTATTATTGCTTATTTGCATATTATCCTTCGGCATTTTGACATGAACAAGTGAACAACCCAAAAAAAATCCATAGAAATTTCCGGTTTTTGACTTCAGATGCTGAAGCAGATAGCAATAACATTGCTGTTTAAATCATTTCTTAAACGTCTTCCTTCATTCCTCCCTCTTGCAGACATTTCTACTTCTGGTTGTTTGTCCATCATCATCCTTATTAAGATATACAAGAACCATTAGTTTTGCCTCCATTAAGTGAGCATTTTAATTGTATTTTAAAAGTCAAAACTCTAATATTATAGAACTAGAGTCGAGTGGTCATAGACACAGGTAACAGCCAGTTCAAATAATGCAATACATTCACTATCAAAGTTTCATAGATGTATTCAAAGAGTTCTTACTGCTGTCATTAATTAACAACAATATGTATTACTTATCTGCAGCAAAGGGGAAGGTCGAAACAAGAAGAATTTATGAAAAAGGTTCAGGAGATGATGATCGAGGAAGAAAAGCAAAGGATCCCCATTGCCCAAGGCCTGCCATTCACCACGGATAAACCAGAGGTTAGGAACTCTTCAACAACCATTGAAATCATCATAGGATTTTCTTATATCCCACTACTTTGTATTAATGTTTACATCCTTTTGATCAATTATCAGTGCCTGGTGAAACCACCCGTTAAGGAGATTACAAGACCAATTGATTTGGTGTTGCATAGTGATGTGAGGGCTGTTGAACGAGCCGAGTTTGACCATCAGGTAAAATAACACTAAAACAGTAGGTCTCACTCGATTAAGTTCAATATAATATTACTTTTGGATAACTTACTGTTCATCTAACATCAGGTGCAAGAAAAACTATCTTATATTGAACAATACAGATTGGAAAGAGAAAGATTGCAGAAGGTAAGCTGTCATAGTTCTATGTTTATATCATTTTATGTTATTCGTGCTTGAAACCGAGCCCGTTAATGATGCGTCTTTGTCTTTGTTGTAGTTGGAAGAAGAGGAAGAATTAAGGAGGCTAAGAAAGGAGCTTGTACCAAAGGCTCAACCTATGCCTTACTTTGATCCCTTCATCCCAAGAAGGTAAGAAAAACATATTGATTATTGTCACTAAATAAACACATAAATGGCTGTGCAACAGTAAACTTACAGTTGATTTGTTTATGTTAGGTCAGAAAAGCAACCCACAATACCAAAAGAACCAAAGTTTCACAACCACCCTCAGCATAAGAAGATCAAGTGCTGCAGCAGCATGTCGTCTTGGAGTGACATGTGTGCTCAAGCCCAGTGACATGGACGGGCTCTTGTTGGGAACTGCTGCTGGTGAACAAGCTTCTTTTTTACTGAAAGAATATTCTTTTCTATTCAATTTGTGTAAATGATGCATAACTAAAACTGGTTGCAGTTTTGGGTGAACGAACAATGTTGGATTTATTACACAGGTAATTCGCCTGTGTCATTTTCTTAATGAATCTGGGTTCCAGCTTTCTTAATGTTTTTTCTTTGTTTTTTTTGCTTGCCTTTAAATGGTATATGTGGCGGGAAACTCAGACCCTGTGGACTAATCGGTTAAAGATCACACTACAATTTGCCAAACTAAAAATACCACAAGTTTCATTTCAGTAAATAGGTCTTTCGACTTGTAACAGTGGTTTGATCGGGATCATACTTGTAAAAATGAATTTCTAAACTGATTGAAGCAAAGTTCACCATGTGAGTTTTGAATCTTGACATGATATGGCCAGAAATTAGTACAAAAGGTCTTTTGACTTGCATGGAAAAATGAAACGCTATGCTGATTTAAGCAAAAGTGACTGAGTCCTGCGTTTTGAATCTTATACCTGATATGACCATAAATTAGTAAGATCAGGTCAATGAGCACAAAAAGGTTCTATGTTTGGCTTTCTAGGTGAAAATGTATGACGAGGCCTTTATTTTTTTATGTTGCAATGGTTACATGAATGCTTAACATCCTTTATATTTTCTAGCTATTGATCTCATTATTACCATGTTTTAATGAATTTGACGCTTAATACAATTTTTTTAATACCAGATAGAATATCGAAAATTTCTAAACTCTTTAGAATGATCAATTTTATTTTGCGATAAAAACTCGCATGATCTATATAAATAAAGTAATCCTCTTTAAAATAGTCTATTAGAAATTTTATAATTTATGTAACATTTGTCATTTTTCAGTTTAACTTGCATTTGTATTTGTATCAAAAACCCGACCTGTTTTGATCTTTCGGATTCGTCGTTATTAATAAAATGTTGGATTTTATATTCGTTTATGTTTCACAAATGCCGGGTCAAGAAAACATAATTTTTCGGTATGTTAAAACACCTCTTTATGATGAAAAATGACTTAAAACAAACTTTAGGAACTATTATTATCAACTATCATAAGCTTGTTTGACCATTTTAACCAATCATATGCTATTTCCCAATATGAATGAACCATACTCTTACCATTATAAAAGCAATGTTCCATACACCACTTTAGTTGTTCATCTTCTCCACACTCTCTCTCAAATCCAAGTATTCTTTCAAGGTTCTTAATAATCAAACAACCATTCTTTAATTTTGTTTTGTTACTTAGTAATTGAAGCTTGTGGTACAACATATATATATGTAATATGCACCCCTTGTTTCCTTCGGCTTTCACCTTCTCCGGCCATGGTCGGTTGAGGTGATATGCTACAAGGCAAGGCTACATGGAGAACTCATTATAGTCCTTGATTATACTATACTAGTCTATATGCCCGTGTGACACATGGGCCGAAAAATTATTTGTGAAACATCTTAATTAATATGATGTATGAAAACATGACTGAATGAAATAGTTACAATGCATACAAGTGCATAAATTCTATTCACTACACAGTTTCAATATATAAGTGAATGAACATTGTTTGAAAATCCTAAAGCCCATACATCTCAAATTCAGAACATTTGGGAATCCAATAATCAAAGTGATTCTCTACAATGTAGTTGTCCATATATACAACTTCAAACGTGAAAACTAATAATATAAAATAACAATTAAAATTAAAAAATAGAAAAACAACTGTAAAACATAATTGAACAGTCACATAAAAATTTTAAAACCAAACAGCGGAGGACACAGAATATTGGGAAACATTTTTTTGTTTTTTATTTTACCAACAAAGACGAATAATCATTAACGCAAACCAAAACAGTAAAATAGTTTCAAATCAGCACAAACTGTACATTAAATTTATCCAAACAACACCACCCACTAAGGCTTGGTGTTGTGGTTACCGCCTGGGAGCGGTATTGCATCCACCTCACCTCCATTTTGGGCAACACCCTTGCCGCCCCTACCTTCCAAGCATTCCACCGATAGCCATGCTTATCACCCCTGTGCAGGAAAGAGCCCATCAAATATGATGGTTAAGACTTTTGAATAGATTTTTTGATATCTGAATTTTATAAACTTATTTTTCAAAAATACATTAAACAAAAACATTTGAATTCTATATTTTGTTATCTGAAGAAACACTAAGTGACCCCGGGCAGATTACGGATAATCTGGGGGTTAAATAGATGTTTCCCACGAGGGTTAGTTCCGGCAAAGATGGTTGTTCTTCTGATGACCTGCAAAACAGACACCGTGAGCTCGTCACTGAGAAGGGGGGGGTACCTCCTTGTGACCACCCTCCGGCGTGAGAATCAGACTAGATTGCTCTGAATATAAGTGTATATATTGAGAGATTGCTAGAGAAGATAAGATGTGATAAGATAAGATAATGTGTCCACACCATTCCAAGGTGTTGGAGTATTTATAGCCGAAGGTAGGTTTCCAAGAAGGTACAACCGGCTGAATAGTATTCCTGTTCTGCCAACTGTGGGCTACGCACATGCCATGCTGGTGGTTGGTGGATAGGCGGCGGCTGATAGTGACCAGGCCGGCTGAGTACTATTCCTTTTCCACCAACTGCAGGCTATGCACGTGCTACGACAGGTTGGTGAGTAGGCAGCGGCTGATAGTGACATTAAGTAATAGAGCATGCTGCTCGTTGTACTGTTGTCAGTGAGCTGTCGCAGCTTTGGTCAGATCTTTTGTCCATACCTCGTCAGGTACAGTACAAAAGATCCTCCAGTAGCGTACGGACTGGCTCATTTGGGCAGGAGTTTTCCCGGCTTTGTGCGGGAATGTTCCCGGCTTGCTCACTCCTTCTTCAGGTGACATTACTGAATTATTTAAGAGTTAAGTGCCTTGTGCGTGTAGCCTTGCTGCGCGGGTAGCCTTCCCTGATGGCTAGTATCCGTTGCTGCGGGAACAGGCGGAGTACGTCGACCATTGGGAGGCTTTTCCTGCGGGAACAGCTTGCGTACTGCGCGTAAGGACGTCACGTCTCTGAGCATGGTGGGTCCTGCGGATCCAGTTGGTTTCTGCGCAGACGTCTCTCTTCAAGGTGAGTCTTGCGAGTTTAGCCTTTGCGCAGACGTCCCTGTTGAAGGTGAGTCTTGCAGGTTCAACTGCGCAGACATCCCTCTTTGAGGTGAGTCTTGCGGGTCCAACTGGGCTCTGCTGGGACCTACCTCTTCAAGTCCCCCCAGTCCAATGTTATTCTCATGAATTGTTAATAAGTGAGGTGAACTTTTGGACTTAAGCAAAGGGTTTTGAAAGGGTTTAGTTTTAAGGTTTTCCATGGGGATTCTTCCCGCGGAAGTCCTAATGTCACGTGCAGAAATTCCCGACTTTTCTGCTTGATCTTTGGGTATGATGCGGGTAGGTCTGTAACCTCCTCGCAAGTCAGGAGCGTTGAGTTCCACTTGTGTAGATTCTCCATGAGGTTTTGGTAGTTTTGAACATAGTGATCAATTATGTTAAACAACCAATTCCATCTTGGAGCTTCAAACAATCTAGTTCTCGACGTTCCCGCTATGCGGGGATGTTATTCCCGTTTCCGCAAGCATGGCCCAGAAGATCCTTCTTGGTTTCAATTCCCTGCAGAGTGCTAAGTATGTGAAGGGTTTTGCCTTGACACTGTACCCGCACTCGTCTTATAGTTACTTTACTTCCAAGGTATTCCTGGCTTCAATTCCCTGCGGGTGCTGAGTATGTGAAGGGTTTTGCCTTGACACTGTACCCGCACTCGTCTTATAGTTATTTGGTTGCCGAGGTATTCTTGGCTTCAATTCCCTGCAGGTGCTAAGTATGTGAAGGGTTTTGCCTTAACACTGTACTCGCACCTGTCTTATAGTTACTTGGTTGCCAAGGTAAGGGGTATAGTCCCGCTTACTTTTTAATCTTTTTGAATCTTTTTGAAATTCGAAGAGTTGGTGAAAGGATAAGAACAGTCCAAACTGTTGAAACGTCGTCCGACGGTTTCTTCTGACAGTGTCATGACGTGCAGGAAGTTATGGCGACGTGACAGTATATGGTCATTCCAGACTCTTTTTCAGGCGCGTGGGCGCGAGTTTTCGGGCGCGTGGCCGCGAAGTTTACGGTACGCGTCCTGTCAACAGTTGTTGCCAGCTTGCATATTCCACGTGTCATAGTTTCATTGCACCTGCGCTTTCCTCTCTCTTCCGCATTAAATTCATCGCATTCATTGCGATGAGTATATAAAGGGAGGAGAGGTTGCATCTCAACTCACAGTTTCACCTCTCTTCTTCTTCTAAACGATTTCCGGCGAATACTCTAACTTTTCTGTCGAGCATTCTCCTGAAATCGTTCTTTACATTCAAAACATGTCTTCCGTTCATGATCTTGAGGCTACCGCCGAGGAGTCTGACGTGTATGCCGAGAATCCGTCGTCTACTTCTGATAAGGACGATAAGAGTACTGCTGGTGAGTGCCAATGTGCTCTTACCGTCGACCTGTACCAGTACATTGTTAGGAAGTTCATGCTCGAGCCTTTCGAGCCTGAGTTTCCTAAGCCTCATCAGACGGTGTACGATGCCCCCAAGGGCAAGATAGGGGTGTATGCCGCATTCTTCGTTTATGGGAATCTCAGGTTCCCATTGACGAAGTTTGTGTACCGTGTTTTGGAGAGACACGGTGTACATCTGACGGAGGTACACCCAATGGCGATCGCCAAGATTCGCCATTTTGAATGGGTGTGCCTCATTTTGGGCTTGGAGCCCCATGTCGACCGCCTGATAACCTTCTATTCCTGGAGGTGCATCCAGGGGTGGTATACCTTGGTTACCCGGATCAAGGGTTTGAAGATTTGTGCTACCGAGCACAATCTTCGGTCTTGGAAGCGGGAGTTCTTTTACATCCCTGCCCGTGTCGTCCCTATTGCGATGACATTCAAGAACGGGAGAGCACTCCCCAGCCTTCACGCCTCCAACTACCAGGAGGCGGAATGGTTTGCCAAGATTTCCCGGATCCAATCTCCGGTTTACCGCTTTGCGGAGTCCGGGATGGTGATGCTCGGGATGAGCCGGGTGTGGAAAGATGCTGGGGCGGAGGCGCCACAGATCCCCATCGTCCTCGAATACGGTTTGAACTCTATCCCTTACGGTATGCTTCATCTTCTTTGCTGATTTAAAGTTTTCTTCTAACTGTTTTTCTTTTGTTTTCAGAGGGAAACGACCTACAATCGCTCCTGCATCCGCGGGAAGCTGGTGGTCCCGCTCGGATGGGTACTCGTGCTCTTGATGAGAACGAGTTGCCCATCTTGGAGCAAACGGCGGATCGGTTTGTGGAGGTCTACCCGCCGGGCCACCCGATTCTGAGCGCCACGCAGCCAGGTAAGGAGTTATTTAACCCTCGCCCTGTCAATGCTCAAACCTCTGCTGGAATTCCTCTAATTTTGTCTTCTGATGAGGAATCCGCAGATGGTCCTTTCTTCACACGGAAGAAGAAGGCTGCTGGCGGGAAGGGTAAGGCGAAGGTTGCCTTTACTGCCGATCAGGGGAATCGGTCAGAGTCGGAGACCGAGAGTGAAGAGGTGGCGGGGAACCCTGGTGGTGATGAGACCACTGTTCCGGAGGTTGAGACAGCTGTCACCTCTGGGCAGTCTAGTGCAACGATGGTGACCGGCGTGAAGAGGCCGGCTCCATCGGGTTCGTCCCCGCCTATTCGCACCTTCAAGCTCAAGAGGACTCGTAAGTGTAAACTTTAACTTTAACTTCATATCTTTCCGCCATTATATTTAAATATGTTTTCATGAAGGCGTGGATGCAATCGCATTCCAGGGTGGAGCGGGGAGGAGCACCTCTAGACCCATGACGGTAGTTTGGTCAACCTACCCGAGGCGATGACCCAGGCGGCTGCGCCTGTTTCAAGTGTTGGTTCAGTTGCTCATCCCGTTGAGGCAACTGTTCCAACTGTAACATCATCCCCGCCGGCTGTCAGTGCGATCTTCACGGAATCCTTCACTGAGCCGGCGGTGATATTTTCTGCGGGTTCTTCCGCAGCGGCGGCCACGGTTGTGAGTTCACCTCCAGTGAGTTCACCTCCGATGGTCCCTACCGCAGCGGCTTCGACCGTGCCTCCGGCGCCGGCGACTACGTCGTCCCCTGCCGGTTCAGCAGGTATGTTCGGGGCTTCTAGCCAATCTCTGCCTCCTTCCCATCTGCCTGACCTCTTGGATGGATATCCGTTAGGTTCGGGTGATGGGTTTGGCGGCTACCGGCCTACTGTCGACCCTACAGGTGCGTAGGGTTATTTTGGCCTTTTTATATATATTTTTGTTTTTTATCATATTTTCCACGTTGGAACATTCGCCGAGGAACAACCCTTCGGACGGCTGTGGACTGCGTCGAGTGGGCGCGCCACGCCGCTCCAAGTGGGGCGCTGGGGGAAGCTATGTCGAGCTACCAGGAGGGTATGCTGACTAACGAGCTTCGAATTCTCCTTGCCCGGATGCAGCCGCGCGTCGAGCTGCTTTGTCGTGAAAATGACAAGTTAAAGGCGGCTCGTATTCAAGAAGTAGCTCAGGCGCGGGCTATCCGGGAGGAGAATAGGAGACTCTCCGCTGTTGCTGCGGAGAAGGAGAAGGCCTTCAAGGCCCTCGAGGTTGAAGTTCAGGCCCGTTTCGTGGCCCGTTCCAAGGCTGCCCAAGCTGTTAATGAACAGCTTCGGTTGGCCAAGGAAACTGCACGGAACGCAACTGAGAGGGCCACCAAGGCTGAAGCTGTTGCTGAGCCTCTACGCACTGAGAATGAGGAGCTCAAAGCCAAATTAGAGAGGCTTCAGTAGGCTCATGATGCTTTGGCTATGGAAGACGCCAAGAAGCTTCAAGAGATCTTGGACCAGAGGGGTATGCTTGACCATACTGAGCGTAAGCTAAAGGGCGTTGAAGAGGCTGCTGCTAAGGAAGTGTTGCTTGCCAACCTTAACAAAAGTGAAGCCGAACGCGCCTGTAACCAAGCTCAAGCTGCCCTCAAGGAGGCTCTGGTTACCAAGGAATGGCTTCTACGAGAAGCGTTGTCGCAGGTAAGCTTAGCTTCATAACGTCTTTACGCTTTCCTTTGTACTTAGAAAAGGTTTTGATACTTGGTATTTTTTCTTGTTGTAGGTTGTGCATCGAGTCTTCACGGACACATCATATGACGATGCCATGAGCGCAGCCCTCAACGCTTCTCATGAGGATGGGGAAAAGGCTGGCTTCCTGCTTGGTCTAGGGTTCGTTGAGAAGGGCATCCCGCCTTCCAACTTCCCTTTATATGATGTGGATACTGAAGCTGTATATGACCAAGCAGTGAACCAGTATGCCGCCTTCCCGCACCCGGTGGTGGAGAAGGTGAACGAAGTTGCTGCTGCTGATGATGGGCTAACCATTCTCAAGACCTTCCTTGAACCGCCACAGCCAACTGATGGTGCGGGTACAAGTGGGTTTGGAGGGAGTGGTCCTGAAGCTTGAACCTTTAGATCCCTTCCCACTGTTAGGATATGTTTGATTTTGTATAGATTTACACTCTTGTAGGCGGGTAGATACCCGGCCATTCTTGTAATACTTGAATTTTTATGGAATGTATTAATCTTTGTGCGGGTAGGACCGCCACTTTCACTGGATGAATTGCTTTATAGATATTATATGACTTGCTCATGCATATTATTGCTTAATTTGGCACTTGTTTTGCCGCATAAACAATATATGATTCGCTCGTGCATACTTTAGTTGAACTTAGCAATTTTCCAAGTGTTTTGAATAAGTTAACCGTTCGACGCGCGGTAGTCGATAGGTTAGTGTTCAGTTTCCTCTATTATGATTGTGCGGGTAGGACCGTCACTTTCATCTAGTGGGATGACGAATCTTCACCTATGACTGACCTGCGTGAAGGTTTGCCGTTTTTTGTGTTTATGCGAGTTTTGCCGCCGTCCACACGCAACGACTTTTCACATTTATGCGATGAATACTGGCATCAATGTGTTGAATAAGTTAACCGTTCGACGCGCGGTTGTCAATAGGTTAGTTCGGTTTCCTCTATCATGATTTGTGCGGTTAGGACCGGCACTTTCATTTAGTGGGATGACCCAACTTTACCTATAACTGACCTACGTGAAGGTTGTCCTCATCTGTTTTTTGTGCTTACGCGGGTTTTGCCGCCGTCCACACGCAACAATTTCTTCACACTTATTTATGCGTTGAAAACCGGCATCAGTGTTTTGATTAAATTAACCGTTCGACGTGCGGTTGTCAATAGGTTAGTTCGGTTTCCTCTTATCATGATTTGTGCGGGTAGGACCGGCACTTTCATTTAGTGGGATGACCTAACTTTACCTATAACTGACCTGCGTGAAGGTTGGCCGTTTTTTGTGTTTATGCGGGTTTTGCCGCCTTCCACAGGCAACGACTTACTTCCCCACTTATGTATGCGGTGAAGACCGGCATATCAGTGTGGAAAGGTCATAAGTATAAATGTAAGATTATCAGCGTCAATGTGATAAGGAGAATCATTTCCATTAGAAGTGGCTGTGGGCCTTTTCTTTTACAAGTTTGGAATTGATCTACATGCAGACTGTGTAATTGAGCTTCCTTCCATGTTGTTTGGATGGGAGTGCCATCGAGCCGATATGCACTTGGTTCGGAATCTCGTTGTTTACGCAGTATGTAGTCTCCAACATTGTAGCTGCAGTTTCGTGTTTTTCCCAACTGGGGTTCTACACGCGTTGGCCTGCTCAGCATCCTTTACGCCACGAGGTGTGCGAGTTCTCCATCTCTGACGAATGTCTCGATGATGTCTTTCAAGTCTATGCATTCGTCGGTGGTGTGGCCTTTTGTCCTGTGGAAGTCACAGAATTTGCTCTGATCAGCGTTGTGACGCTCTCGGATTATTGGAGCCTTTGGCCATGGGAGCCTCTCGTTGTCGAAAATCTCGGTGACGCTTTTGGTGAGCGGCGTCCACCGGGGGTTCCGGTTCGACGACTGCCTGTTGTCCTTTCCGCCTAACCGAGGGTGCGAACCGGATGAGGTGTCGAAGTTTACCCTTGACTGCCAAATACCTAGCTTCCTCTTTTTGTTTAGTCGGGCGGTAAGGACGTTATTTTCTCTTGTTTTCTGGGTGTAGAGGTTTGTGCTTTGGGGAAGATCTCTACCCAGTTGCTTTTCCGTTTCCGCGAAGCGTTTAGTTGCTGTCATGATGGCATCCCATGTGGATGGCATGCCATCTTTACCCGTTAAGGTGCGGATGAGCTCTAGGTCTTTCGCGCCCTGGATGAAATCAGCGCGAACAAGATCTTCGCTAATACTGCCCAGACTTAGCTTCTTTGAATTGAAGCGCGTGATGAAGTCTAGTAAAGACTCATCTTCTTCTCGGATGTCGTTGAGGATTGTCCATTGCTCTTCAGTGTACTTTCTTTGTTGAATGAAGTGTTGGCTGAACTTCTGTTGGAAGTCTGCCCAATCGTAGATGTGGTGGACCGGTAGACGGTCGAACCACGCTCTGGCTGCTCCAACCAGCGTCATCTGGAACATATAACACCACGTGGGTTCCGTCCAGTTGCTGACGGTTGCCCCCGCTATGAATCTGTTCAAATGATCGTCTGGGTCGGATATACCATCATAAGTGCCGATGTTGGACATCTGTTTGGCACTTCTTGGGGCGATTGCTTCCGCAATGTCCCTTGCAAACTTGGAGGTTCCCGCATTTGCAGCAGTTGGTCTGAAGGTTTTAGAGAAGTCACGTGAATTTAAACCCGCGTTTTTTGGTTTGAAGGTTTCTCCAAAATTCCTTCTCGGTTGGAAGTCCGTTTCCTTACGCTTCCCTTTCGCCCTGTGGCGAGGGTTTGCGTCGGTGTCGGATTCCTCCGAGTACTCGCACTCACTACTCGTGAGCTGTTGTGTGCTTCCAAATTCGTCAGCCTGTTGGATGGAACGTAAGCGTTCGTCCAACTCAGCTTGGAATTCCTTCTGACGTGCTTCCGCCCACGCTTTAACATTCGAAACTTAACCAACCGGAGTCGGTGAAGTAACAAATAAAGGAAACAAGGGGTGTGTATTATATATATGTTGTACCACCATATTCAAGTGTTAGTAATATTAGATGAACATGTTAAAATGAAAGAATATAGTTAGTTGACCTTAAGAAATCAAAATAACAAAATGTTGAAGATGAATACTTGGATTTGAGAGAGATTTTGGAGAAGATGAACAACCAAAATGGTGTATGGAGCCTTGCTTTTATAATGGTAAGAGTATGGTTCATACAAATAGAGTAAAGATGCATGTGATGGTTGAAATGGTCAAACAAGTTTTTGGTAAATGGCAATAATAGTCCCCAAAGTTTGGTTTAAGTCATTTTTAAAGAGTTTTAAGGACCAAAAAGAATGTTTTCAAGACCCAACAAGTGTAAAACAATATTGTAACATAAAATTCATCATTTTTATTATATCATAAGCTTTGGTTTACAAAATGGGTCGGTTTACATGATAAACGAATACAAAAATGAATACAAACGAGACCTGAAATTAACGAATGTACAGCTTTATCCGTCCAAGCTCTTCTCCTTGAGGCGCTCTCGTCCTCTTCGTGAAAAAGAAAGATGGCTCGTTTTGCATGTGTATCGATTACCGTGAACTCAACAAACTCACCATTAAAAATCGTTACCCTTTGCCTCGAATCGACGACCTCTTTGATCAACTTCAAGGCGCAACTTGCTTTTCCAAAATTGATCTCCGATCGGGTTATCATCAATTGCGTGTTCATGAAGACGACATTCCTAAAACTTTTTTTCGTACTCGGTATGGACGTTACAAGTTCTTGGTTATGCCTTTAGGATTGACCAATGCACCCGCTATAACTAGTCTTGTTTCCTGAAAGCATGTGAAAAAACTTTCATGATATCTTCATACCACTGTGAAAAACCTTATCTTCTACTTTTCTTTTGTATGCATTTAATTTTGGATTTTTCTTTTGAAGCAAACTCTCTTTGGATAATATTATGTAAGTTGATTTGAAAGCACATGCTACAAAGATTCTTGAGTGAAAGTAACTGATTTATTTTTATTCTTTTTGAATTTGTTTCTAACTTTCACGTGAACCTGTTGCTAAATATGTAAACATTGTAACATAGTGTGGAGGTAATAAAATATATATTTACATATGTTTAAATTTTTGTAGGTATGTGCACATTCAAACTATTACAATAAACATAATAGAATTGTTTTAGTTTATGGTTATCCATTATCACTTTCAAATGACATTTTTTCCCACGCTCGACTCTCTTAAACACCATTTTTTTTTCAAAACCACTATAGAATAGTAAAACAAGTTTTAAGTTTGTTTCAATTAAATCACTCATATTTTGTTTTGTCTCAATCATGTAACTCAACTTTTAGTTTGTCTCAATTAGGTCACTTAAATTTCAGTTTATGTTCTAAAACAAGATGGACAACTATATTATCGTAAGTGATATATTTATTGGTAAAAAAATATAAAAATGTTGGTTTTAATGTAGTTTTAGTTATTTATTAACATATAATATGAAAGTAAAAAAGATATTATTAAAACATTTATTGAAAGTTGAGTGAACAAATTGAACTAAATTTGAAAGATGAGTAACCTAATTGAGAAATATTGAAAGTTGAGTGATTAAATTGAGACAAAATTAAAAGTTAAGTGGCCTAATTGAGACAAAATAAAATATAAGTAACTTAATTACAAGAAACTTGTAACTCAGTTACTATTTTACAAAGTTGTCCCCTCTTTTTTTTTTCAATAGTTATTTTTTGTTATTTTCTTTCTAACTTCTTTTCAATATATATATATATATATATAATAAAAAGGAAAGTGATAAAAGAAAGAAGAAAGTGATCAAGGCTCGACGGCTGAGGATCACTTGCATGAGAAAACCAAGAAATTAAAAATACATGAGGGTTGTGATTTTAAAGTATTCAAGGTTTATAATCCCAAAGAGTTCCATGGAGATAAGGGAGAGATAGTTACCCTCTGTTGGTTGGAGGAAATGGAATCGATTGTATTGATTAGCAAATGTACGGAAAGGGAGAAAGTTCAATATACCTCTCAAATGTTTAAAGGGGAGGCACTCGAATGGTGTAATACCCTGATTGGAATCAAGGGTAGAGAGAACCTGTATAATTTGGATTGGACAACATTTAAAGCCATGATATTAAAGAAGTTTTTCCCGATTCACGAAATGGATCAAATACAAACTAAGTTATGGAACCATAAGGTTGTGGGAACAAACCTAAAGGAATATAACACCATGTTTCTTGAGTACTGAAGAATTGTACCTCACATGGTCACTCCCGAAATCAACAAAGTGACACGATACATTTACGGGTTACCAATCAAAATCCGTGACTTAGTTTGTTCACATATGCCGTCTACGACGGAATCTACTATGGAATTGACAGGATACTTGATGGATAGGATGATTAGGAACCGGGATGAGAAGAAAAGAGATTATGGCAAGACGCCAGTTGGAGGAAAAGTTAGGAAAGTGAAGAAGAAGAAGGAAGGGGCGTTCACCCTGTTTGTAAGACTTGTGGTAGAAGACATTTTGGAAGATGTTAACGACCCCTAAATACTATCGTATGTAAATTCTGTAAGAGGCTGGGTCATGTTGAAGCTGACTGCAAGAAAAAAGCAGTGGTGTGTTTCGATTGCGGTGAAAAGGGGAACTTCACTACAGAGTGTCCGAAAAAGCAACCGACAGTGGCGGTTGGTGCAAGTGGAAGCGGTGCCAATACCGATGCCAAGAAAGGAAACACTCGTGTCTTTATGCTAGACACCCAGAAGGCAGCTGATATACCGGTGCTCACCGGTACGTTTCCTATTAATAATGTTTATGCTAGGGTTTTATTTGACTCTGGTGCGAACCAAAGTTTTATAGATTATAAAATTTGTAGTATATTGAATGAACCCTTAGTTAAACTAGATAAACATTATGAAGTCGAAACAGCTGATGTGAGTAGAATAACTGAAGCTTTAAATAATGCAAAAATTTCGTTAGCCGATCACATCATACATATACGACTGTTACCTATGACATTATCATGTTCTGATGTAGTGTTAGGTTTGGAATGGTTATCGTCTAATCAAGCCTGTATCTTATGTAATGATAAAGCCATTGACATTCGAACGTCTAACAATAAAACCATTCGTATCCCCGGAGACAAAGAAGCAGGAAAAGTAGGAATCATTTCTAAGATAAAATCAAGTAGTTGCTTAGGTAAGGGATGCCTTGCATTCATGGCCTATGTAACTAAAGAACCTGGACCCAAGAAGATAGAAGAGTTGCCAATCGTGTCCGAATTCCAAGATGTATTTCCTGATGAGTTACCAGGAGCCCTGCCAGATAGAGAAGTAGAGTTTAGGATCGACCTCATGCCAGGAACTTCACCGATAACTCAATATCCTTATCGTCTAGCACCTACGGAGATGAAGGAATTAAAGAAACAGTTGGATGAGTTATTAAAAAAAGGATTCATACGACCGAGTTCGTCACCATGGGGAGCTCCAATTTTGTTCGTAAAGAAGAAGGACGGATCGATGAGAATGTGTATAGATTATAGAGAACTTAATAAGGTTACGATCAAGAACAAGTATCCACTTCCAAGAATTTACGATTTGTTTGATAAACTCCTAGGAGCAACTTGCTTTTCAAAGATTGATCTTAGATCGGGTTACCATCAATTGAAAGTGCAAGAGGAAGATACACCTAAAACGACATTTAGAACCCAATACGGACATTATGAGTTCACCATTATGACTTTTGGACTTACTAATGCTCCGAAAGCTTTCATGGACATGATGAATCGAATTTGCAAGCCACATCTCAACAAGTTTGTTATCGTCTTCATTGATGACATTCTTGTTTTCTCAAGATCCAAAGACGATCATCAACTTCGTCTCAAGATCATACTTGAAACCCTAAGGAACGAGAAATTGTACGCCAAATTCTTCAAATGTGAATTTTGGTTATCCGAAGTTCAATTTCATGGTCATGTTATAAACGAAAAGGGTATTCAAGTAGACCCTGCAAAGATTGAAGCTATAGCCAAATGGGAGAAACCGAAAATACCGACTCAAGTCCGAAGTTTTCTAGGCTTAGCTGGATATTATCGAAGATTTATTCAAGACTTCTCCCGAATAGCCGTTCCATTAACTTCACTCACAAGAAATACAATTAAGTTTGAATGGGGGCCGAAGCAAGAAGAAGCATTCGAAACACTCAAACAAAAGTTAACCAATGCACCTATCCTTGCTTTACCAGAAGGATTAGAAAACTTTACCATTTACTGTGATGCTTCGCACACGGGAATGAGATGTGTTTTGATGCAAGAAAAGAAAGTAATTGCTTATGCGTCGAGACAATTAAAGGTTCATGAAAAGAATTACACTACACACGACCTTGAATTAGGCACTATAATTTTCGTGTTGAAGTTATGGCGACATTACTTGTATGATGTTAAGTTCATCGTATACGCTGATCATAAAAGTTTAAAGCATATATTGATCAAAAGGAATTGAATATGAGACAAAGGCGTTGGATGGAAACACTTAATGATTATGACTGTGAGATCATATACCATGAAGGAAAGGCAAACGTTGTGGCTGACGCCTTAAGTAGGAAGGAACATGAGAAACCAAAGAGAGTCCGAGCTCTTAGATTGGAACTTAAAGTAGATTTAGCTAGTCAAATCAAAGAAGCTCAGAAGTTAGCACTGGAAGAAGGAAACATTAAAGCCGAGAAAGAAAACGGTACAATCGATCAACTAGTCAAAGGAAGTGACGAAATATTAGACTTGGTACAAGGATTTGGGTACCACCAATGGTAGGAAATTTAAGAGAAAAGATTCTTGAAGAAGCTCATAAGTCGAAGTACATGATGCATCCGGGAAGTGACAAGATGTATCACAATCTAAAAGATTATTACTGGTGGATCGGTATGAAGAAAGATATTGCTCTGTATGTTGCTAAGTGCTTGACGTGCTCTAAAGTAAAAGTTGAACATCAAAAGTCGTTAGGATTATTATAACAACCAGAAATCCCAATATGGAAATGGGATATGATAACCATGGATTTCATCATGAAGTTACCCAAAACTTCTCGCCAGAATGATGCAATCAGGGTTATTGTAGATAGACTTACCAAGTCTGCTCATTTCATTCCAATTCAAGAAACATTTAGCATGGATGAGTTAGCACATCTATATGTCAAAAACATAGTATTTTTGCATGGTGTGCCACTATCCATCATTTCCGACAGAGATAGCCGTTTCACTTCAAATTTTTGGTCAAGTTTTCAAACAGCCATAGGGACACGACTCAACCTAAGTACTGCATACCATCCCCAAACTGATGGCCAAAGTGAACATACAATTCAAACCTTAGAGGATATGCTTCGTGCCTGTGTCATCGACTTAGGTGGATGTTGGGACACTCATCTTGCTCTAATGGAATTCTCGTACAACAATAGTTATCATACGAGTATCCAAATGGCACCATTTGAAGCTTTGTATGGGAGAAAGTGTAGGACACCTGTATTTTGGTCTGAAACAGGTGATCAGTTGTCAGGACCCGAAATTGTCCAGAGAGCTACTGATCAAGTTACACAAATCCGTGAACGATTAAAGGCAGCTAGAGATAGACAAAAGAGCTATGCGGACGTTCGTCGCAAGCCATTGGAGTTTAAAGAAGGTGATAGAGTATTATTGAAAGTATCACCTTGGAAATGTGTAGTCAGATTCGGGAAGAAAGGAAAATTGAGTCCACGATTTGTTGGACCATTCAAGATACTTGATAGAATCGGACCAGTTGCTTATCTTCTAGAGCTACCCGATGAAATGAAAGGCATTCACGACATGTTTCACGTATCCAATCTACGCAAATGTTTAACCGACGAAACTCTCGCCATGCCATTGAAAGATGTTAAAGTCAATGAGAAGCTTAAGTTTGTAGAGCAACCGATTCGAATAGAAGATAGCATGATCAAGTTTCTCAAGCATAAGCGGCTCAAGCTCGTAAAAGTCAAATGGGATTCAAGACGAGGACCCGAGTATACGTGGGAGCTCGAGTCAGAAATGAATAAGAAGTATCCATATCTATTCCAATAAATCTCGAGGACGAGATCATTCAAAAGGTGGGGAAGATGTAACACTGCGTCTTTAACCCTATAAGAATTTACCAAAAATAACTAACTTATAAAATATAGGGATCAAAATGTAAAAATCTGAAACCTTCATCGATCGCGATACGCTATGGGGCAGGCATGAAGCCCATCGTGTAGCGCGATGTCCTTGCACACAAACCCAATTTTGGGCGGCGTAGAGATACACGATGGCACACCCTATAGGACAATCGCGTAGCGCGATGACTAGTTTAAGTAACCGTGGACACGTGTCCAACCACGTGTAAACAAGTGGCACGATATGACAGGTCACGTGTCACGACCAGATAAGGCGACGTCAAAATGCGGCGTCGCGATATGCGACGGGTGTGAGAAAACCCATCGCGTATCGCGATGGGTCCCAGAATCGCCTATAAAAGGGGGGTGATGGGTTTAGAGCTATTCTCATCCCAAAACACCTCCACATTCACACACTTAACCTAAAAAGGCGTGCCCTATTGCCGTGTCAAGCCGACATGCCATTTTCTCGAAGTTGTGCAAGTAACGAAGTCATAATCAAGTAGCAATCACATAAGCGAGTAGATCAAGATCCTGCCTTTTTCTTAATATGATTCTAAGTATCCAATCTAAGGTAGGAGTTATTTTTAAGTTATTTGAATAATAGCTTAGACAATCAATCAAGGCTATATCCTTTAACCTTGAAAGTATTTTGTAAGCATTCACATTCATAAACGAGTTTTCATAAACGTTACTTCATAGCAAAGTAATGTTAACCAAAGATATATTTTGACGGGCATGTAGTAAACTGTAAGGGTGATATCACTAGTAGTAAGTTTTTTGCCTAAGGAAAAGTAATTCGTACAAATCCCAATCAACCGAGGGACCCGTTTACTTACCTGGAGAAACTTACCAACGTGTTATAACCTATTAAGCTAAAGCATGCTACATCAAACGTCACATAAAAACAAAGTGTAAGAGATATTGTAAGAGATTAAGTAGGATCATTTGATGCTATGGAACCGGGTATGTGAAAGTATGTAAACACACGTTAATGAGTAAATTGTTATTGTAAGAGATTAAAAAACATGGTGTTTGGTTGTTAAATAAAACGAAATCACCTACTACATAACAAATCTCATTTCTTTAAACACATCAAAATCATTCATCAGCACCTCTACTTTTTTTCTTCATTCCATTCTCTTTTATTACCGTACTTTCTCAACATCACCACCTAACCATCACCAACTGGCAACCACCACCATCACCGCCACCACCACCACCACCACTGCTATTATCATTTTCTATTTTTTATTTTTTGTAAATCTTAGAGACAAAAGGTTTAAGAATTAGTCGCTCTAAGACGGAGCATCTCCACTTTGATTTTGGTGAGGTAAATGACAATGAGGACGTCCAGATCACCATTGAAGGGAAAGCAGTCCCACAGGTAATGAAGTTCAAGTACCTAGGATCATTTGTCAAGTGCGATGGGGAATTATATAGTGATGTGGCACATCGAGTTCATGTAGGATGGTGTAGATTGAGAGCAGCCACATGTATATTGTGCGATAAGAGATTCCCAACTAAACTAAAGGGAAGATTTTATAGGGTCGCAATAAGACCTGCAATGTTATATGAAACAGATTGTTGGGCCATCAAGAAGACACAAGTGCGGAAGATTGAGGTAACAAAGATGAGAATGCTATGCTGGATGTGTGGGCACACAATGTTAGACAAACTAAGAAATGGTGTGTTTCAGGAGAGATTAGGGGTAGCTAGCATATCCGACAAGATAAGAGAGTGGAGATTGAGATGGTTTGGACATGTGAAGAGAAGACAGACAACAAATCATGTTAGATCTGTAGAAAACATTACTATAGAGGGGAGGAGGGGTAGAGGCCGACTTAAATTGACTTGGGAGGAAAGGATTAGACATGATTTGCTAGACCTAAACCTCTCCAAGGACATGGTTGAAGATATGATTTTTTGGAGACGTAGAATTGAAGTTAAGAATTTTTATGGAGAAAGAAATACCTTAGAGGCTTCTCTTTACCTTATTTTTTGGGTCACACGCCATTATGTTATTTTCTTTTTTATATTATATATTCTTATCTATGTACGTATTAGTATTATTATTTGTACTACGTCTAATTATATTATTGTTGAACTTTGATTTCCTCTTATATCACCTCATACATGTTTTTAGAGCTGAGGGTCTCTTTGGAAGCCACCTCTCTATTCCATTGGATAGAGGTATAGTGTGCTTACATCCCACCCTCCCTAGACCATACTTATAGTTTTACTATTGATGAGATTCCACTTGGTATGATTGATTGATTGATATATATTTTTTTTTTGTAAATCTTCTTTGTTTTGATGAAACATGGTGGGGGTTAATGGTGAAAGATGTAGTATGGAAAGTAAAAGTACAATTATATTATCTAGAACTTATTTACTTTTGCTAAATCACCACAACTTGAATGATGAAGACGGATCCAAACTCGGTTGATTGTTTTAGGATAGATCAAATTCTTGTAACATGTTTTTGTTTTGTTGTGTGTATTATATAGTTACCCTATTTCCTATGCATTATGAAATTTTAAACTTACTAGACTTATTAATATTTGGGATAAATCTATACAAATAACGTGAATTACATATTTTGTATATTGTATTCTACAAGGATGAGTTAAAATAATAAAAGATCGTCAATGAGCTTTAACTTCATTAGCGTTGGCGTGGCAATGGAGATTTGTGTCGGAGACTGTAAGGTCTCAAGTCCGAATTCAATCCAACCTGCTACCCAACTCTGTTTGCTACCATGGGCGTACGTACCATTGAATTACCCCGATGGCGATAGCCAGGTTATATTCAAAAGAAAAAGAATAGAAGATTATTATTATTATTATTATTATTATTATTATTATTATGTCTTGAAGTTAAGCCCATAACATGGCTGAAGAGGCTGGGCCGTTCAAGTTATTGTTTTTCACTCTAACACCGGCCCAAATTCAGCAACCATAAATAGTAAGTATTGAACTATCATAGAAACCCTAGCCAGTTGGTATATCTTGTTCTTGCAGCAGCAGCAGCAGCAGCAATGGCGACGGCGAGAACAGTGAAGGATGTTTCACCTCATGAGTTTGTTCAAGGCTACGCCGCTCACCTTAAGCGATCTGGCAAGGTTATATACATAGCATCAATCTATAATAAAGTGTTAAGCATATTTTATACTAACTGTGATGTTGTGTTTGTTTTAATCCGGCTTTATTCACCATTTTATTTTGTATTTCTGAGTTTAGGGTTTCTAGGTTAGAATGATTGATCTGATTTATTTAACTAATTAATCAATTGCATATAAGCTGCTTTTAGTTTATTTGTGTTTTTCATGTATGTGACTTTGTTGATTGAACTCTGCTCTGTATATGTAATTTTGTGCTACAAGCTAATGTGATACATAAATTTATGGTTTTTTGTGTTAAGTTCACTGTAAACAACATAATAGTTGCATTTATTTAAGATAATAAGTTTTTTTTAATGATTATTGTTTGCTAAGTGGGGTGGTTTATCTTCAAAAGTTATTTTTTGAAATGCATTGTTTGTAATATTTAATGAATGTAGACATTCTTAAGCGATGTAGTAGTCTTTTTTTATCTGTAGAACTGAGGGGGTGTTTGTGATTGTTTATTTTAAACAACTTATGACTTATTTAACTTTTAAAAAAGTTAAAAGGTGCTTGGTGTTGTGTGTTATTGTGAGGGGATAAGTTAATAAGTTACAAAGTTGTAACTTATTAACTTATGGGAAAAGTTATAAGGGTGTAAAATAAGGAATCCCAAACACCCTTTGAATGGAAGAATGCTGGCAAGTATAAAGCTTAACTTTTTATAGCGATGTAATGTTTAGCGTTGCCTATTTGTCAGCTTTATGTTTATCTATGACAATGAATGTTTTTGGTCTTGAAAGCGTATAATTTATGATCGTTTTACTGTAAAATGAAGTTAGGTTTTTCTTTTAAAGTGTTTTTGATCTTTGGCAAGTGCTTATTGTTATTAATATTTGAAATATTTATGTTGATGATTTAATATTCTGTAGATGGAGCTTCCTGAATGGACTGATATTGTGAAGACCGCTACCTTTAAGGAACTTGCTCCCTATGACCCTGACTGGTACTACATCAGAGCTGGTGAGTTTTGCTTATACCAATCTAATAAGCAATGTTTGATCTGTGTATGTGAATACTTGATTAATGACTATTCCGTGTTTCATTTTGCAGCTTCTATTGCTAGAAAGATCTACTTGAGGGGCGGTCTTGGTGTTGGTGCTTTCCAGAGAGTTTATGGTGGGCGCAAGAGGAACGGAAGTGCTCCACCACATTTCTGCAAAAGCAGTGGTGGTATCATTCGCCACATTCTCCAACAATTGGAAACCATGAAAATCATTGATATGGATCCCAAGGGGTGAGTAAAAAACTAGTGAAATTAATAGTTACTTGGTTTAAAAATGTTAGTTTTGTATTTTAAATGTTTTTTTTGTTGTGTTTTAGTGGAAGGAGGATCACTTCTAATGGCCGAAGGGACCTTGACCAGGTTGCTGGGCGTATCGTTGTTGCACCATGAAGAGCTGAATCATTTGATTCTGGTTATTATTTTTGATGTTATGTAGCTTTTTATAAACTTAGCAAAATGAACAAGTTTTGGTGATTTTTATTTTGAATTGCCTGTTTGTTTTCCTGAATTGGTTGGTACTGATAATCTGAGTTAATCTATAAACTTGTTTGAATTGAGTGCTTTCTTCATTTGAGGTTATAAACTTTCTAGTGGTAAAAAAAGATTTTTGTTATACATAAAATGTGGGTTGGGTTGAGCTATAAACTATCTGCTAACTGCTAATACCAGGTTTTGTGATTTTAATGATCACTAAAAGATTTCATTTCACCGTGCCTAAGTAGCATGGTCATTAACGAACCAATCTGTTTCTGAGGTGGTGGTTAGCCACAAAGTTAAATAGAAAATAAAAAAAGTTGGTGATTGTGGTAAATGACATCTCACCTTCAACATTCATGTTTGATTGCTTGCTGATATGACCACTGTATATAGTTCTTGTTCGGTTGCGTTATGTATTGTTTGTGTTGTAGGTTGAGTTATTTGCTTGTCCCTCTTTTAATATCGCTGTTGGAAAAAAAAACCTTGGTGCCACTTCAAACTCAGCTCGTTAATGAACTTATATATTTATTTTTAGATATTTTGAGAAATCCCTTAAATGAGCCAAAGTTTGGCTCGAGCTCGGCCATACAGTGTGAAACTATACATAAAAGTCCAAAGGAGGTAAAAACTTATGAATTCACAAGACTCAAGCTCGGACTTGATAACTAAATAAACTTTATTTAAGGCTCGGCCTCGGCTCGAGCTCAAAAAAGCTCGGCTCATTTCGAGATTTCTATTGATATGAGCCCAAGTAACTGGTGAGCAACTCAGCTCGTTTGCACACCTAGTGACCGGATTATTTATTCTCGAGTATGAATGTAACTATCCTAGTGCAGCTGAACTGCTTAAGTGTAATGAGCGAGCAAACTGACACTTTTGCACACATTTGTTTCATGTTTCCTCACGGATCTTCACATTCTCAGAGAATAGTTAAATACATATAAACTTTTATTAGACTTGATTCGAAACTGAAGATCAATTCAGCCAGTGGGTTCATGAAGCCAGAAGCCAGAAGCCAGAAGCCTTCAATTCCCTAAATGGCCTCTCATAAACTATATAGTCACACTTCTAAAATTTTACACTTGAAGGATCACTTGAATCCGAAGTAGATTGAGATTTAAACAACTCAATGAGCAAACACCCTATTCATTTCCTCTAATCAACATGCAATGATTCCTGGCTACGCAGTACGCACATCTTATGGATACAACACTATACTCACCCCAGCCGGTAAAAGATGGTTAGATCAATCACTCTATTTTTTGTCAAGATTTTCGCACCATCTAAAACACATAAGAAAGTGACAAGGAGAAGAGCCTAGTGACTCGAAACATGAATTGTCGCTTGACACCAAAGCGACAATCCTGCAACACCTCAGTCTCCTTATTCAGCGACTTGCCTCGACTGCATTCAGTCGGGATCATATATGTAATTTAAACAAAAAACCCAAATCTGTAATTAACTAACATTTATTCCACACCATTGCACATTGCCAACAGAACCAAACATTAACAGGTTAAAAAAACAACACAAGTTTTAATTTTTAAACACCGACAACAACATATACACGTCCAAGATACAAACGCTGATTCAAACTCGAAGCCTACTTTACTTCCAATCAAGCATATCCAACAACCAGAGCACTTCCTCCTCAGAATTCGTAGCATCACAGAAATCCATTTCTATCCCAAACACATCAATGTCACCGTCATCACCATCCTCAATAAACAGCAAAGCAATCCAAGCACGAATCCCCGACACAAACGGGTAAGCAGGTGAGATCACAAGATAATCATACGCTAGTGCCCGACACGATGACCGCTCAATATAGTCAAACGTCGCGTCATGAATTACAGATGCAACTTTATTAGTATCTTTTCGTGACACAAGCACAGAAACACTAATCGATTGCGAATAAGGAACCGAAAACTGCGGTTTCACAGGCAGTGTTAGTTTGTACTCTGGACCCCCTAAATAATACTTCATAACCGGACTGATCCCAGGTGGTGGGGTCCAGTTGCCCTTCTGGAGGGCGGGCCCCGGGACAACTTGTGAGAAAAGTAAATTCCCGTCTGCCCAGAAGTCGATGTAGAACTCGAGGTCTTGTAGGGAGATTCTCGGAGGAAGAAGGGTTCGGTTGTTTTCACGCTTGTAAAATGTTTTGAATAGTTTGTGATAAGTTATAGGAGGCGGTGAGTTCTTGCATGTTGACGGCCATTTTTTGGCACATACACATTTCCAAAGGTAATCATCTTGAGCGATGTTTTGCCATTGTTTACATACTGCCATACACGCGGCTAAATCAGTGCCTTCAAGTAACGGGAAAACGGCCTTTAGTATCTCATCAGATGCCATTTCAGCAGAGGTTGTAAACAGTCATGAACTCGATTGTTCTTCCTGCAATTATATATACACATAATGTAAAAAAATGTGCAGAGACACAATATTGTGTGACATTTTAGAAGCTAAAACTTATATATAATTAACCCCACCCTAACTGTAGCTGAGAGTTATCACTTATATCAGTAATTAAGTATTAAGAAAACATGAACCATACCCGGATGACAATCAATTTTCATAGCAAAGAACAGTTCATCAGCATTAATAAGAAACAAAAAGTGAAGAGAATACAAAGTCAATAAGAGCATAAATTAAAAAAAGAGGTGAAATGATTTGCGTAAAATAATTGAATTAACAAACTTTTGGAATCAATCGTGCAAATTTTAATGATTAAAATTGACAAGCTACCTAACTTAATGAGCAAATTGATGAGTATGGAGTTAGGGCATATAATATTTCACAAAATTTGATGAATTGAACGAAACTAAAATTTGGGAAAATTAGAGGAACAGTTATAAGATTACAATCAGCATCGAATTGGGTAACGAATGATTACTTTAATATATTACCGGAGTATGTATATTGGGATCGCAGACAGAAAACCCTAGAAATGTTAATTATTATTATTATTATTATGAAACATTTGCAATTAATCAGGAAAATGAATCGGTTTTTTGATATGATAAAATGAAACCTGAAAGAAAGAAGATACTAATTATTATTAGATCAATTTGATGAGAAGCGATGGAACCTTAGGCGAAGAAGATGACACCAGACGGAGGAGACTTGATGGTGAAAACGCCTAAAACTAAATTAATAATAATATTAATATTCATTTTTCCATAAATAATTATGCAGCCGTCGACGCAAAGCGACCCGTTTTATTTTTTATTATTTTGTACATAACTTTGATTAATATCAGTAATTATTAATTAATGTTCTTTTTCACAATTTTTTTCCAACGCAAAATACATACGTGTATGCTTGTGTTTGTTTGTGTGTACGTGTGTGTTTAATGTGAGTATATTTTTTTGTTTAAGAATCGAGAGAAAGAGAAGTCTTCTGGCTCAATAATTCAACTTTGATCTAATACGTCATGAATAGACGTCTATGTGGCGTATAAGGTATGCATTAACAACTTATTTGCTACATGCATGTTGTTGTGTACCTCATTAGCCACAGATAGATCTATCAGCACCTATACGTGGATAGTATGATCAACTAACAACTTGTGGGTATCAAATTAGATGTCAGGTTCACATGTACCCTATAAGCCACGGATATGACTATCTGTGACGTATTAGACGGTGCTTGGGATGTCCCTGGCAATGGCTGCTATTATTATACGTGTAAAGTTAATTACTAATTTTAATGCAATTTTTGTTTTTACAATCAACTAATAATAAAGAAAAGGATGAATGGAAATGAGGCCATGATAATAGCGACATGTTTACAACTAGCTCATGCATACTACTATTGGTATGCACTACCTAAGTGGCTAAGTAGCACCAAATAGGTACGGGACCAGGATACAGGGATGTTACGAGTGCATGAAACAGTAAGATCAAAAATTCAAGATACGGGTACACAGGGGTACAACAAACAAAAAAAATATAAAAAATATACATATATCTTAACACAAAGTCCAAAATAGATTTATATTGATATAAAATGTATACTAAAAAAAACTACATCAACCGTAGGTAATTAATTAACCCCTCCGTCCCATTATAAGTGTCTATGTTTGAAAAACACAAAGTTAAGGTGGATTGAATGATTACTTTTTTTTTTCTTACCAAATGACAATAATGCACTTGAAAAGTGGTCCATCAATATTGTTTATTAATGTTAGTTGTGTGTGTTTAAGGGTAAATTTGGAAATTGTCTAATAAATTTTGAAAATGGACACTTGTAATGTGAAAAGTAAAAAAGAAAATGTGAACACTTTTATTGGGACGAACGGAGTATCATTTATCAAAACTTGAATCGTTTTAAACTCGGTTCGTCTAGTATAATACTGATGATGATTATTGAATGTATAATTGAGAGAATACGAGAACTGATAATGAAAAGATGATGGATTAATTGTGATTTTTGAGAATTGATGTACGACGAATTCCTTTGAACTCTTTAACATCCCTGTTGTCGGCTTCTCACGTATTGATTTATATTTATAATTGTATTTTAGGAATTTAAAATAAGAATAAAACCCTAAATATCTCAGGAAACGTTTCCATTACCGATTTTCCGAAATGACCGGGAAACGTTTCGCCGGCGTACCCACCGGGTCCTTGTCGTATCCGTGCATCATAGAGTACTATGACAACCTAAACAGGTTTGGATACCTCTAAAGGTGAATCTCTCCAAGTAATGGTAATTCTAAGAATGGTGTAATTTTCGCTTTTAATTTAATCTTGTAAATAGGTGTGCGAAGTGGTGTGATTGTTGTATTGGTGTTTGTATGTTTTTTGGGTTAGTTACTTGCTAGTGTCCTCGTGTTTTAATATAATCCGGCCATTCAAAAAAAAAAGTTATATTTATGGATCAGTCAATGCCAAAAATGACACATAAATAACAAATTAACTTATTTCTATCTAACACCGTTTCTTTTCAATTTATGGATCATAGAGCCCATTGCACACTGCTACCTTATAACTTAACTAGAGTGATCCTCCATTTATTATTAGAATGATTACTCAAACCATGCATCTCATTCATGTATCCAGTCAATGAAACTGTTGAGATTTATATCAGAATGACCACCTTTGCTAACAGCAACTTTAACCTTTCCTTTAAGATCAGTAGCTCTAAATTCACATTCCTTGTTTTCCAAAAGCCGCTCGATTTTATTCTTGATTTCTTCTCTTGAAACAATACCACTTTCATCCTTTTGTAACTCAAATCCAGTATTCCAAACTTCACAAATGTATCTTTCGTTAATAAACTGATCAGCAAAGTAAGGCCAGCACATAAACGGTATGCCACTACTGACACCTTCCAAAACCGAGTTCCAACCACAATGGCTCACAAAACAAGCCACGGAAGGATGGCTCAAAACCTGTAGTTGAGGCGCCCAACTAACTATCCGCCCACGATCATGCGTTCTATTCATATATTCTGTTAGGTAGTTATTATTCATCTCTCCAACCATGTCATCGCGTACAACCCACAGAAACGGTCTGTTGGTCAGTTCAAGTCCTAGTGCTAGTTCATGAAACTGGTTAGGGTCCATAAGTATGAAGCTGCCAAATGCAACATAGATGACTGAGCGGGCTGGTTGTCGATCGAGCCATGCGAGGCATGTCGAGTCCTCTTTCCAGAAGTAGCCGGTTTGTTTGGCTAGTCTGTTGCTTGCTAATAAGGGGCCTATTGGTGTGATCTTGGGTAATGTGGTTAATGTTGCAGGCTCTAGCTCGTAAGCTGAATTGCAAATAATGCGATCTACGAGTTTTATAAACTCATTTGCTTTTACCATCAAATTAAAAAGATCATTTTGTGTCTTTAGGTCACCAATGCAGACCCATGAGAAGTGTGCAGGGTTTATTGCGGGCATGGTTGGTGCTAGATGAAGCATCTCCTTTTTCACGGGAGTACCTGCAATCGACAGGGGTGTCAATCACGGACCATCTTTCCAAAAATAGTTTGGGTCGATTTGGGTCAACTGAAATTATACAAAGGGTCAATTTGGATTACTCAAATTTAAGGCTCGTTTGTAAACAAGCCATGCCAGAGTCAAGTCAGCTAGGCTCATGGCTCGCTTGTTAGCTGGCTTGTTGGCTTGCTCATTGTCTTGTTTAAGTGCAAGACCAAATGTATGTGTGTGTGTGTGTATTTGTAAGTTAAAGCCATATGACATTTATAATGGTTCAGCGCGTCGTACTTTTTGAGTAGGGTTCAGCGCGTCGTACTCGGAACCTCTTCAGCTTCTAGGTCCCAAAGCTTCGTTTTAGCAGGATTGGTTTTGCTATTCAAAAGGGGGTTGCGGCGCAGCTTGTTGCCCGTTTGCCTGCCACTTTATTGTAATCGTTTTATAGTAAATTATATATAAAATCGGTTTTTATTAAAAAAAAATTCACATTCAAATTGATAGTTAAAAAAAAATTATAATGAATAATAAAAAACATTGAAATTTCTCGTTTGGTTTGTTTAAAAGTAAACTCTGCATTATGTCTATGTAAACTATTATGCTATATAAATTTGTGTAAATGGAAATAACTTTAAAAACTTAAAGAAAAAAGATTAAAAATAAATGAGCCGGCTCCACGAGCCAGGAGTTAGTAAACGAGCACGGGCCCACCCTGGTTTGAGCATCATCTCGTCTCGACTTGTTTACAGCCCTACTCAAATTATACAATGGATCAAAACTAGTCAATTTTATAAAGCTTGCTAACTTAAAACGGGCCCCAATGAGTCAACGCCACCCACGGAAACTGTTTTGTCGTCACCGTCCCCAACATATTGATACTTTTTGAAAAGACTTTTCTTGACCCGTTACCCAATCCGACCCTCACCACCCGTTTTGCCAGGCTTAGTGATCACTTCCGATCATCATTTACTTTCTTGAATTATTTTTTTTTTCAAATGAAGTTCACCCTTGGTGTTAATGATTCCATCTTCGATTAACTTGGGGATGCTAAATAATGTTGCCATGATTGCAGCGGATGCAGGCCAGAAGGCTGCTCTTCTTATATTCATTTTCTCGGCGACTCCAAAGGCCCAGCCCATACAGTGGTCAGCAACAATGCATGTAACATTATCACTATTACTTCCATTAATCTTTTCAATGAGATCTTCAAGCTTTGCAGGCATGACTTGGAATATTGTATCCGTTAGCTTACCAAAATCGTTCCTATCTTCTGCAGCTTCCACGCCATCCGGAAGTGAAACAAGACTTACTAAATCATTAACACGCTCATCATTGGACGCTGCATTAGTGACCAGGTTGTGAGTGAAATCTGTGTTAACAAATGTCACTTTGACACCATGCTCGACCATCCGGTGCATAAGCCCATCATCGGGATGACATGACCTTGGGCTGGATAAGGTACAAGTACAACATGTGGTTTCCCCATCTCTATTTTTATTATATGTTGTATGTATTCATATCTATTGCCATTTTTATAACTAAGGTCAAGTTTGTCCGCCTTTTAGATTCTTGTAGCAGGCTTACTCAGTTTGTATCATTTTCTTTGTTTTATCTGTTTGTGTTTGTATCGTCTTCATACTTTTTTATTCATATTGTTCTTGTCACATTGTCTTCTTGTATCTCTGCTGATTTGCCACATTGGGTTTCATCATTGGTATATTTTTGTTTAATAAGACTAATTCTAAAACATAGAATTCGAAGAAGTGATTTATGCCTGCAAGTACAAACAATGACAACATGCCACAATACTATATTGTATATGTTGAAGTTATAACCTTAATGACTGACATTACTCGCATTACCTGCTGGTAGTTTACTACTGTCATTATTAATACTTTTATATGGTTATTGCTTTGATCCTATTACCTACATTTTATGCCATTTGAAATACTATATTGTACACATAAAATAAAAGGATTTTAGAGTCAGGGTCTCAGAGAGAATAGCCTCTCTATCTCACCTTCCCCAGACCCGACCAATAGCCCTGCTATTCGTGAGATTTTACTAGATACGTGTATTTGCTTGTTATAACCAATAATCCATACCCTCATCCCTTAATGTTATATTTGAACCCGTTGTATATGTACTTTTGAGTGACTCATTTCGTCGCGTTCTAAGTTATCATCTAATTTTATAGAAGTGACCCATTGTATAATTGGAGTGACCCAACTCAACCCATTTAACCAATGAAATTTATCCAAATTAACCTTTTTTTTAGAATGGATAATTTCAATATGTTTATTATTCATGATCAATTTTCACAATTAATTGTAGGTTTGATTTCATTATTAACTCTTAGTTTTATTTGTCATGATCAGTTTGCTCAATTTCCTCCCTTAATTAATCCAAAAAACTGCAGAGATTGTTGTAGGACAAACTTCCTGCTTCCATCACCCTTTCTTTTAAATTCAAGGCATTCTGTTTGACCATCCTGTTGCTACTTGCTAAGCGCCTGCTCAACTTTACTCTAAATTTCTTCGTGAGTGACAACACCAGTTTCGTCGTTATCCAATCCCATGCGGCTTTCCATATATCGCGTATGTAAGTTGTATTAAAAAACTGATCACCAAGCCACTGATGGAGGTTTTAGAACCTCTTGTTGAGGTGCCCACCTCACCATTTTCCCATTACTGCTTACACTTGGGTAGACATTTGTACTGGCTCGTACAACCCACAAGAATGGCCTGTTGGTGAGTTCGAGCCCATCCGCCAGCTCTTCAAACTGGTGCGGCTCAAAGACAGTAATGCTCCCAAATGCCACATAGATGACTGAGCACACTGGTGGTTTATGGAGCCATTTTAATTAGGCAAGTGGAATCTGCCTTCCAACTTGATTTGGGAATCTGCTGGTTGATAATAGTGGACTGATTGGCAACATCTTTGGAAATAGAGTAAATGCCTCCATATTTTAGTTGCAAATTGTGTGGTCTGATGCTTCTGCTGCTTCCTTACCATCATGAATCATGATATCAAAGATAATTTGGTTTGTGACCGGGTCGCCTGCAAATGCCCATGCAAAGTTTGCAGGGTTCATGGATGGCATGGTTGTTGACAGTTGAACCATTTGAGCCTTCAAAGGTACTCCTGAATGAAAAACACATTTGTAGCATAAGGTTAAATATACAGTTTATGAAACAACTTAAATGCTGAATTGGTGAATAATATTTTCTGCGTATTGTGTATTGCATAGCTGAAAACCAGATCTTTCTATATACAGAGAGAACGAATTTACGATGAGGAGGATGATAATGATAAAACATCAATAGTTATTATTCATGCAAACAAATCAAAGGTTTAGTTAACCATCTGGCGGGAAGTTCGTGTAGGTTCGTTTATTTAATAAATGAACATAAACAAATATTTTTGTTCATATTGTTAAACAAACGAATACAGACAAGCATTAATGTTAATTTAGTTAAGTGAATGAATATAAACACCTGTCTCATTCGTTCATTTATGTTAAAGTTTGTTCGTTTATGTTCATTAGTTTACGTTTGTTTGAGTTCATTCCTTAACGTTCATTTATATAAGGGAAAATTACAAAAATAAACAAGTTTGAACCAAATTTTACCAAAATAGACGTGTCTAATTTAGCATACATCTCTCTAATCATTGAGTTTTTAACCAATACACAAGTGACACGTCAACGAATCCGGCTAAGCCTTAGCCGCCACTTTATGGACATGAAATTTTGTGAAAAGTAAACGCGACCCATCTTTAACCTATAAAAATTCAACACGTGTCAAATGTGGCTAAACTTAGCCTACATCTCTGGTTATTTAGCCGACATCTTTGACTCTTGACGGCTTCGGGATATGTGTCTATTCACTTAGCTGGCTCCATATATTCCTTCTTAGCCGGCTCCAACTCGTCTTGTAGGCTAAATCTTCACTTAGCCGTCTAATTTTAGCTGCCAAAATTGAATAGTTTACCAACCTTACCAACCATATTAAATACTTAGCCGAATTCTATCTTTTTATCTCTTAGCCGGTGTAAATTTAGCCCCCAAAATTAAATATTTTTACCTAATCAATTAAATATTTAGCCGGTTTCTATTTTTTTTCTCTTAGCCGTCAATTTTTTTCTCCTAGCCGGCATGTTTTAGCCATCAGAACTAAATACATTTACTTACCCAAATTTAATTTTTCACCAACCATTCTTACAAAATTATTCATCTTCACTTTATTTTATAAAACCATCTTCACCATATCAAAGTTTTTTACTTTCTTATCATACAAGATCCTTTTTTCCTCATTTTTTAAAAATTGTGTTTGTTAACGTTATCGTTTATTTTGGGGCTTTGTTGGTCAACCTTCACTACTGGAAGAGGTCAGGACGGGAAGAAAAAAGTTTGGGTTTGATAGTTCTGACTTCTGACAAATATATGTAGGGGGTATTTGCTTGTATGTTAATGGGAAAAAAAAACTTTTTGATAGTTTGGTAGTTCGGGGGTATTTGCTTGTATGTTAATGGAATATTTATGTTTTGAAAAACCGCTTAATTTTGAAGGAGATGTTAAGGAGAAAATCCTTAAATATCGGAGGTTTATGGCAGAAAAAATTTACATTTGACGTTGTGGGCAAACCATCGAGTAGATTGTAATAGTTATTTAGTATGTTTTGTTCTTATTATGTTTCTTAATTTTCATTATTAATGAACATTTTCGTTTATTACTTTTATGTTAGTATTTACATACATAAAATAGTTTTAATAAAAAAAACCGAGTTCATTCATAAAAGCAACTTTATTGATAACAGAATTCAACTTTATTGGTTTACAAATCTTTTTTTAGATGAAACAATAGATATAGTGTAGTAAGAAAGTAAAAACCTTTGGTAGGGTGAAGATGGTTTTATATCTTTAATAAGATAGGGTGAAGATGGTTGTATAAATTTTATAAAATGGCAAGTAAAAAAAATTAAACCCGATAAGTAAACACATATAATACCGTGACTAAAATATGTCGGATAAGAAAGAAAAAGATAGAAGCCGATTAAAAATTTAGTTGCGTAGATAAAAGTATTTAGTTTTGACGGCGAATCTACCTATCTACCTATACTATTAAATCAAAATCATTAATTTACATGTCATTCTACTAGATTAGCCAACCAGGATGTCAACTAATACTATTAACCTTTATAAAATTAATAACAAAGTTGCATTTTTTTAACCACCCGTGTATTACACGAGCTATATCCTAGTAGTAAAAAAAGAATGAAAGTGAGCCAAGTGATTTATTAGGTAAATAAAAATTATTTAACTTAGGCGGCTGATGACTGTAACATCGTGAAAATTTCGAGTTCAAAGTATCAACTTTCCAAAGTCTAGGGACTAAAATTGCCAAAATCCAAACTTGAGGGTTAAAAATGAAAAATTTGTTTTCTTGACCCATCGCGCTACGCGATGAGTCAGAGTCTATCGCGTACCGCGATGGGGTGTCTGACAATGTTTGACACGTGTGCCACATGGCACACGGTGGCACTATGTGCTGCCACGTGTCTCCACGTGGCAACACTGCTGCCACGTGTCGTCACATGGAGCGGCACATGCCACGTGTCAACACGTGGCAGGTCTACGCTGTGACTCAGCTGACCCATATCGCGGTACGCGATATGTCAGCCCAGGGACCCATCACGTACCGCGATGGGAACCAATTTGAGCTCTATAAATAGCGGTCAAGGGCAGATCATTTCCACATCCCAAAACCTGCTCTCACCTCTCTCTGCTCTCTCACTAGAATACCTCGAAATTCGTGCCTCGTTTCCTCGATAATCGTGCCTCGAATCTCTCGTTTATGTACCGACGTTTCCTTAGAGTTTGTACTACCCTCCACCCATATACCAAGACGGCGTTGTTGAAATGGCAATGAATCTCGATAAGCGTGTTGTCGAGAATTGAAGTTTGGCATTATCGTTTGGCGACCAAAGAGATCAAGCGGCGTTGGAGTGCTGCTCGAGTCCCTAGAGTTTCGATACGCCACTAAGGTTAGGCGTAATAATGAATACAATATAATTCAATATTATATTCAAGGCTTAAGCCTTAAGTCGAGGTTATACTCGATACCTCGATAAAAGAAAAGAAAACATAACAAAGAAATAAATGAAAGAATGAGTATTGAATATTATGGATGCATATATATGTGTGTAAGTATATATGTATATGTTCTTTGTTATGAAAATATTATTTAATGAATAAAGAGTATTCTTAAATAATAAAAGAAAATATTACGTTTCTTAGAGAAGAAGAAACGTCGGGTTTTCATATAAACTAAAGGTTATTGAGATATAAGACTAAAGGTCTTAAGCCGGATCGTGTATCTGATTAACAAATATTTATACTCGTAACTATAGGTTCAAGATAAAGAAAGGGAAAGGCCCTTGGACGGTGAGTGAAGCCAATCCTAAAGAGATAAGGTGAATACGCCCCAAACTTTTAAACTTGTTTTCAAATGAGTCAAACTTGCTATGTGAAATTGTTTACAAGGAACTATGTGTTCCTAAAACCGTTATAACTATAGGTATAAACCTAGCCCTCAGGCTGTGGTATACGTATGTCTGGATCCTTACATAGGTGGTACTATGCGATGTATTAGGGCTGTCACTTTTACCCGAAACCCAACCCGAAAAAACCCGTACCCGAACCCGAACTAACCCGACTCGAAGAACCCGAACCCTAGAAAAGACTAACCCGAACCCGAACCGAAGTAATTCGGGTTGTTTCTCGGGTTTGATTTAGAAGATTTGGGTCAAACCGAAAAACTCGAATAAACTTTTAGTTTTGAAACTAAATCTATTTTTATGTATAATAGGCCAAGTTTTAGTCACTAAAGTTATCAAAATCTGGCTCTAATCGACTGTTGTCATTCTAACTATTATGGATCGATTGTGTATTAATAATTTATGAATTCCGTTTATTACTAGTAGCAACCATAATCAAACAACCAAATCACGCCCGATTGAATATGATTATGGTTCGAGTTAGTTTTACTCTTCTTTTGAATTGTTTTATCAAGTTAGGTTAATTTATTATTTGATTATATGTGTTATAAGCAAAGAAGAACATTTTTTTATTAATTCTAGCATTATAGTTTTTAAATTTTTTTGGTTTTGTGTTTTTTTCTAGGATACACGAAACCCGATCAACCCAACCCGAAAAAACCCGAACCCGAATTACCCGAACCCGAAAAACCCGTGAGAGATTTGGGTCGGGTTTCGGGTCAAGATTTAAAACTTTGAAACCCGAATAACCCGACCCGAAAAACCCGAAACCCGAAAACAAACCCGAAGAACACCCCTATGATGTATGGGCATGATCGCACCACCCTTGGTCGTAGGACGCTCTCCTGCAGGGAGTACGACCTTATGTGTATATTTACGGGTACTTAACTAAGTCGAACGCTGCGGTGTTTGCTGATGTGACCTAGCGTAGAGGCTCTAGTTTATAATGTGTTATTTGACTTTGTTATTCCTAAGCCACGTTGGGCCGAGGCAGGCTTAGTCTCGAGGGGTAATAAAGTAAAAGAAGTTATTTTGCGTCAGCGTGTTCACCAGCATTCGTTGCTGACGTATTTTCTTACATTTTGCAGGTGAACAAGTTTAGCAATTGGAGTGACGAAGTGCTTATATATCCGATGGCTCGGATTTTATTTTGTAAAACTTAATATATGGTGGTTTTGTAACATAAACAAGTAATCTTTTGTTAACTCAAACGGGTATTCTATAATCCCGCCTTTTATATAAATATTATATTTCGATCCTTAAAATTTATAAGTCTTCCGCAAACTAAACGTAACTCTGATTTATTTACAATTACGATACCAACTTATGGGTCATACTCCTAGGCCTTAGATGGGGGTGTGACAATGACCGTCGTTCAAGTCAATTAAAAACCTAATTAAACTAAATAGTTAGAGCAAGTAGGGTATCGTATCACAAGGAGTATGTGGTCAATGCAATCGTGTACAGATTTAATATTATGAAGTAACTAGTGTTTAGTGCTGATCACACAAGCAATTTAAGTGAATTTAGAGAACTAAGCAACGAACAAGTAAACGAGTTGTAAGCAGTTTGTAACATCCCGAAATTTCTAAAGTAATATTTATTATATTATTTTGTCGGGTGAAATAAACGAGTTAGTGGAACGATAATAATAATAACAAAATATGAAGACTTAGTAGGATAATTAGATGGGATTAGATATGGACCAAAAGGAAATATGGGCCTTCGGTCCATGGGCTTAAGGGAGTATAAATACCCCCTTAAACCCCAATCCTTTCCATTCCATCCATTTATCCATCCTAATCTCTACACACTCCAAAACACACACAACCCGAACCAAGATCCAAAGGCGAGGACCCGAGCTCGTTGGTGCTAGATCGTCGTGACGAACCAAAGCAACAAGACCAGCTCGTGTTCGTAGTTCGACTCATTTACGGTACGTTTATATCAAGAACTTGTTCGTTTAGGTTTGGATTAGTATAGAAATGATAGATCTGTGTTTGTATGGTAAAAACGAATCCAACAAAGCTAAACTTACTGAAAATGGATATGATTTGATGGGTTAATCGATTGATAAAAGAACCCGTAACCTATATGCCTAAATCGCACCCTTTAAACATCAATGTTAGGTCGATTTGATGGTTGGGGTTTGTAGGCGCTGGTCAGACGATTCCGTGGATACCTAAATCGAGTTATTTGGTTAAGAAACGAAGATGATTAAGGGATTTAAGGACGAACAGTACCTGCATCTGGAAAACTTCGCCTGCAAGCTAAGTTCTCCTGATGAACTTCGCCTGCAAAGCTAAGTTCGCCTGATGACAACTTCGCTGCAAAGCTAAGTTCGCCTGATGACAACTTCGCCTGCAAAGCTAAGTTCGCCTAAGGTTTAACTTCGCCTAAAGCTAAGTTCGCCTAAGGTTTAACTTCGCCTAAAGTCAAGTTCGATTAAAAATAAATTAAAAACGATAAGTAAAAGTAAGCTAATACTAGGCCACCAGATTAAATCAGGCGAGTATTGATACGTGTAACTTATACAGTCAGCCGAGCTAAGTTAAAGAAGGGATTTACAACTATCAGAGGAAGAAGCAGAGTTCAGGTGAGTTCTAGCCCCATTTATGTGTTATGTTTTCGGGGCTGTGTGCATACTGGATATGTTTGTTAATACGCTTATCCTAAGAGATAAGTGTATCCCTTATGTGAATGATGTGATATGTATGAATGATTGCTTGATGGTACGTGAACGATCTTCGGATATTGCATGTACTGTCAGGTTGTAACGCTATGTATAAGGTAAGTATGATATGTATGCTTATGTGTATGAACGTGATAAAGTTAATAAAAGAAGGAAATGATGGTTGTATGGTTGTATGGTTACGAAAAGGGTACCGAGCCCTAATAATACTCGAGGTATGATGTATGGTTGTATGGTAACGAAGAGGGAATCGAACCCTACTAATATTCGAGAACTAGGGAACCGAACCCTACTAATTTTCGAGGAAAGAGGGTACCGAGCCCTAATAATACTCGAGGAAGGAGGGTACCGAGCCCTAATAATACTCGAGGAAAGAGGGTACCGAGCCCTAATAATACTCGAGGAAGGAGGGTACCGAGCCCTAATAATACTCGAGGAATGTAGGGCGTAATGCTCTTTATAACGTAAGATATGAAAGTAAGTTAATACAAAAGAAAGTATGAAAGTATGAATGAAAGAATATAAGTTTATGTGTATTGTATAGTGTATGATTAACTAGAACTCACTCAGCGTAGCTGACTTTTAGTATGCACGCAGGTGAGTAGAATGAGACAGCTAGCTTGAGCGGGCACATGGTGGGCGAATAGGAGACTGGCATCTGAAGACTCAAGATGTTTTAATGTAATTGACGTTTATTTTGAAAGACAAGAATGTTTAATTGAGGCAAGTTTTGGATTGCTGTAACGTTTCATGAAAGTTTTTATATTCCGCGAAAGTTTTAATGAACTCTGATTTGTACGAACTGTGTTTATGAGTAATTCCGACGCTAAAGTATGGCTACCGGGTTCGGGGCCTTACACAGTTAACAAAGCAAATCACACCCGGGAATTCAAGTAAGCAACCAACAGTTATCTCATGCAACCTAACAGATTAATTATTAACGATTAACTGAAAACTGATCAATCAGACAAAACCTTAGACATCAACAATCACTTTACACACGGCACTGGTTATCAAACAGTCCTTGCCAGTGTGACTCAGTTAAGGGCAATTGTATGTTTTATCGTATTTAATCTAACTAAACAGTTATATGATTAATTATCTAGCAACTGGTAACAGATCGTTCAGACCAACGTAAACCTAAACCGACCGAACACTCAGAAATACCAAACATCAATAATCATATATCAATCATCAATAATAATACACAAGTGTTCTTAATCACATGAGAAAAACTGTAAAGATTACAAACTATACATCCCGGGTGCGATTCTAGGAGATTAGCCGAGCCTTGACATCATCAAATCTTCGATACGGATGATATGGATCATGCGGGAGGTCTTGGCACAAGCTATGGTGATGGAAATCGCCTCTTGGAGCTGCTGGAATCGCCTTTGGTTCGTCAAAACGGAGTTAGGGTTCTTTATGATGAAAAAGATGTTATAAACCTAATTTTCCCGTTTTTTATGTCTGTCGCGATACGCGATGGCCATATGACCATCTCATAGCGTATCGCGACCTAAGAAAACCTCATATTCAGATTCCTCTCGTTGAGAAACCCAAAATTCATATATTATGGCTCTCGTAACTCATTTTCTAGCCCAGGATATGATCGTTTTACTTCAGGGTCGCATTTTGACAACCCATCTTGTTCAGTTTTAGCATCGGCTTATGATTTCTCATCCATACTCTTCCCGAATCCTTGTAACACTTCCCAAGACATCAAATCATGCTTCTGTCTTCCCGAGATATCATTCCATGCTCGTACAGGTCTCTCATTTAGCATCTTTAACGATCAATGACCTGAAATACAAAAGCACGTATGAAGTACCAAAGTTCTAACAGTATACTCAATAAAACTACATAATTAATACACTAATATATATACAAAATACTCGACCATCAGCGGCTAAAACATGACGGCTAAGAGATAAACAAAATGTGAGCCGACTAAATATTTAATTTGGTAGTTAAAGTATTTCATATGTCGGCTAAATGAAGATGACTAAGAGAAAAACAAGAAAGCCGACTAATTATTTAATTGGTTTGGTAAATATTTTAAATTTTGGCGGCTAAAATTAGACGGCCAAAAGAAAAAAAAAGACGGTTGAGTGAAGTTTTAGCCCACGGGACGAGTTGGAGCCGACTAAGAAGGAATATATAGAGCCGCCTAGGTAAATAGACACATATCCCGAAGTCGGCTAAGAGTCAAGGATGCCAGCTAAATAACCAAATATGTAGGCTAAGTTTAGCCGCATTGACACGTGTCGAATTTTTATAGGCCATAGATGGGTCGCATTTACTTTTCACAAAATTCCGTGTCCATAAAGTGTCGGCTAAGGCTTAGCCGGCTTCGCTGATGTGTCACTCGTTTATTGGTCAAAAAACTCAATGATTGGAAAGATGTAGGCAAATTAGACGTTTCTATTTTGCTAAAATTTAGGTCAAACATGTTTATTTTGGTAATTAGCCCTTTAAATAAAAATTAAATTTTTTTAGGCTCATTACAACTTTAGTGTTATGAAATCAAAGTATAATGTACAGTTTTATTATATTTTTAGGCCCAAAAAGTTGTTGTCTGCTCGGTTATTTTCGTTCATCTATGTTTAATTATGTTCGTTCCTTTAATTACATCATATGATTAACTATTAGTGAAATAACCTAAAGGGGCACGAACAAGCTCATTTTCTTAATGAACGAGTACGAACATGAAAACCTCGTTGTTTTTTATCATTTATTCGGTTAAAGTCAATGTTGTTGAGACCGAACCAGACCAGTCCAAACGGGATTCGGTCTACAGACCAGCCCGGTTGTAGTACTTCACTCGGTTATCGGAGAACCTGCCGGTCTAACCGGTCGGAAAACCGGACCGGTTGAACCGGTTTTACTATAAAAAATATTTTTTTAATTTTTTTTTTATTTTCAACCCTAACCGTTAGTCATTTTTAAGCGAAAGTTGCTCGACCGGTTGAACAGGTAAACATGTTACCCGTCTGGTTTAGTGGCGGATATGCCTTAGGAGGAGGGGTAGCCTCCGCTACCCTCAATATTTCGCCGGTAGTGTAAGAAAAAGGTTTTGATCGATTTTCGTGTTTTGTTACCCTGAAAAACATTAAAGTTACTCCTGTATATAAAGCCCAAACCAAGAAACCCAACCCAAATAATCCTTTTAATTAACAATAATAAAAAACAGATATTGACTTTCAATATTTTGAACACAACCTAGAGGTCACAAAACACCACATCACCAGTCCACCACTGTCCACCAGTTCACCCTTCATAACCAGTCACCACAGCTGCCGCTAGCCCGCCACGTCCACCACCGACCATCTTTCCGGCCACTCCACCTCCGGCCTCTCCATCCTTCCGGTAAGATTTATTGTATTTAGGGTTTTAGAGTTATGTTTAAATTGGAATTAATTTGAGATTTAGGGTTTATGTTTAAATTGGAACTAATTGGGTATTTAGCTTTTAGTTTTATGTGTAAATTGGAATTGATATTAGGTTTTTGGTTCAAATTTGTTTAGGGAACTTTGAAGATGAGTAAACAACCTCTAATTAGCAACATTTTTAAACGCCAAAGAAAAGAAAACGCTGACATCGGTTTCGGTTCACCACCAACTTTAGATATTCCAACTTCAAATTTTAATATGGTTGATGATTTGCAAGAAAATGAAGATATCGGTCCAAGTTCAAACATTCCTTCGGCTTCAAGTCCTTCAATACGTTCAAAATTAATTTGGATGATCTTCCTTCAGATCCCGCTGATAGACCACCTATGGCTAGTTATCATCCCAATCAAATAGATGACATACGAAGAGCATATCTTATTAAAAAGGCTTTCAACCACGAGGTCATGACTTTAAATGGACAAACTATTGTAGTGGCCGGAGACGTTTTAATGTCAAATGGTTTGATAAATATGATTGGTTGGAGTATAGCACTAAACAAGAAAAAGCATATTGCTTATGTTGTTACTTGTTTAATGGAAGTGTTGGTAATCAAGGTGGAAGAGGGGCTTTTGTTAGTGGAGGCTTTTGTAATTGGAGTAAACCGGGTGCCTTAAAGCAACATGTTGGGGAAGTTAATAGTGTTCATAATAATTCGGTGCAAAAATGTGGCAATCTTTTGAACCAAAAGATATCTTATGAGGCGAATGTCAATAAACGTAGTAATGAAGAAAAGATTTCAAGCTTTAATGTGAACAATGCATTAATTTGTGTGGTCGAAAGAGAAACGTTTGATAAAGTAAATGAAGAAGATGTAATGGCTTGATTTCAAGCTTTCAAAAACCGAAGAGGAGAAATTTACAGCCCAATCTAGATCTGCCACTGTTGGTTCGTTAACCCGGTTAGTTTAAATTTATTTGTTGTGTTTTTTATATTTATTTCGTTAACATTGTATGAAATATGGAGAATTTTTTTATTGAGCGCTACCCCTATGTTTCAAGTCTAGATCCGCCACTGATCCAGTTCACTGTCCGATCCGGTTATGAAAACATTGGTTAGTTAAATGAACGCACATGGGCATGCCTTGTTCATTGTTCGGTTTGTTTGCACGCCTGATAACTATCCTAATATTCAAACTAGAGATAAAATAACTACTTACAAACAAACTTGAAGATAAATAGCAAATCAAATAATAATAACTATCACAGAATATTAACTCGTTAAACAGTTTATACGCCAGTAACAAGTTATCTTACCATTACTGTCAATAACTTCATCTTCCATCAGCTTCTGAACGCTCATGGTCAAGGCCAGAACCGCAGCCGAGCTGGGACAGAAGGTTGCATGTTTAAGACACATCTTCTTAGCAACTCTTATGAGTTATGACCCATCCCATGCCATAGTCAGCTACGATGCACGAAATCTTCACATCATCCGCTTTATTAGTATCTTCTATATTAGCTTTTCTAGTTTGTCAGGACCCGCTCGGAACAATGCTTGGGTCAACTTCCCAAAAATCGTTCCTGTCATCGCATGGCTCTATCCCATCTGTGATACCAACCATTTGCATTGAACCACTTTGACTGTCTTTGAGTCTAGGCACTCATAACCTGTTTGTGAATAAACTCGTTGTTCACAAACGTGACCTTGAGACCGTTGCTAGTGAAGCAGTGTGCTGCTTCCATAAGAGGATTGGCATGGCCTTGTGCTGGATAAGGTATCACCAAAACATGTTTGTTGTTCACTTTTGTTTCTGTTTTTAGAAATACTGTTATGTTTTGCACTTGTAGTTGATGACTTCTTTCTCAATTATATTGGCAAACTGGTCATTTATGTTAGTTCAAATTAGACAAATGATCATGTAATCGATTTGTACGATCTAGCGTTCAAATTAAATCAATATTTGATTTGTATGTTGTAACAACACTAATTGGGTGTTGGTTTTAAATTTATATTTTTTATTTACATAATCAAAACTTAATACCATAGGTATTCTTATTAAATTTATATATAATTAGATCATCTCCAATAGGAGATTGAGTGTTCGTAGAAGACAGAGGTGCGGTGGAATAGAGAGGCATTGAGGTGAAATTCTTGTGAAAAAAATCTCTAAGAATGAGATTGTGACGAGAAAGAAAGTATTTTGGTAGGACAAGTTTCTTGTAAGCACACAAAAACACCATCTAAAAATCTATAACATCACCAAGAAAGTGTTTTTTAGAAGAGAGTGGGTGATGTGAAGGAAAGAAGGTGGTGATATTACAGTGGCCGGGTGTATCAGTTGGTAAATTGGAAAATGTAAGAATCAAAATTTAACGGCATTATGAATAAACATAAATATATCTTAACGATGCACTTAGTTGGTACTTTTGAAAAAATATAAAATATAAATGAGTTACTCTTGGAGTCCTCTATCTTCTTGCTTGATATCTATATGAAATTTCAGTATGGAATCATGAACCCATACAATTGGTACAATCCGAACGATTCCAATGTTTACCACCCTCAACTTAATTTTTCAAACCTCACATTCTCCGGTTAGAACCAAAACCTCCTCCCGAGACACAACCGAAACCCGAAGTGGGTCATGATTTGAAAACCACAAAAATTAAGGAGGTTAAAAAGAAAGAAAGAAAAAAGTTTGTAATTCTCAAAGGAACCATTTGACGAAATGCAATATGAACCCCTGAAGAACTCGCATTAGCTTGGGCCTGGATAGACGTTCCAGTAACCAAAGACCGTTAATAACTTTTATTGTTATTACAATTTTTTTGTTACTAAATTTATTAACTTTTTAGGTTGAACTCAAAATTCCACAACATATATTCGCCACGTTCTCAAGAAGTTTCATTTGGTGATGGTACGAGGAGGGCACGAAAACCTTGAGAAGATAACATCGAAATGGAAGGGCGGATTTTGGTAACGGTAAAAAGGGATTCAAAGCAAAATGAGTCCTGAACAAAAATATCCGTTAAAAAAATCAATTTGGGTGTGTGTGGCAGTGGTGCTGGTGGTGGAGTGGCAACGACGGAGGCGGTAGCGAAGGCAAAGGCAGGTGGAGGTGGAGGTGGTGGTGATGGCAACAATAAGTAGGTAGTGAAAATAAACTATGGTCATGGGTGTTAACCCATTGAAACCATTAATAAGTTTACGAGTTTTATACTTGTCCATTTTTACTCGTCGACTAATTTGGATAATCCCGAATTGACCATGCTAATGAGATGACTCAAATAAACTCATATATAATTTATTTTTACCAATTCAACCTATTATTTCATAATATGTGTCATGACTCATGACCGCCACTTATAGTCACTTGATAGGTAGGTAGGGATGAACGATAACTTAGAGAACCCGTTTTGATATTGCAGGTTGTAACAGTTCATGGCGAGCTAACCATGACAATATTGAGTTGCCTCGTCCTTTGTTCAGAAATAGGTATACCTATCATTAAGTTTGCTAAAGATAAAAGGACATGGTTTGGATGTCTTGTTTAGTTTTAATTAGCTTAATGCATTGGTCTATTTGTGACATTCGTCAAAATTCGGATATCGATTTGTATTCGTGTTGCAAACCTTTATTATACAAACCCGACTCAACATCTTTTTGTTTCTTTATTTATTTATCATATAATATTATTATATATCCCGATCACCAATAAATCGGTGTTAGTCATATTATAGAGTCGTCAAGAAAAAAAACATAAGTGGTTCAAACTAATTTTCCTTAAGTTGTTAAAAGCTTTTAAAACCTTTAAACTTGTTTTAAACATTTATTGAAACTTGAGGGGGCTGTTTTGAAAATATGCATACATATATACCCAACCCAAAACCCTAACCCTACCCACATTTACATACAACCTCCATCTCTTTCTCTCTAATCCCAGCCGCCGCCGCCACCATCTCTGGCCATCACCTCCGGCCACCAACACAACACAGCCACCCCTTTCTCTCTTGCAATTCCGGCGAGAAGCCGACGCCGGCCAACGCCACCTCCACCTTCGGCCACTACCTCCCACCGCACCTACAGCCACCACTTTCCACCACCCCTCATTTCCCCCTCGCGTTCCGGTAGCCCTTTTTTTTCCCATTGTTTGCGTTTTTCCGGCGAGAAGCCGTGACTGTACCGCAGCCTCTCCATCTCCCTCGGCGCGCTCTCTCTCTCTCTCTCACTGTTCTATCTCTTTCTCTCTGTGTTTTACCTCTCTCTCTCCGTTCTCTCACTCTCTTCGGATCTCTCTCTCACCTCCGGCAGTTTCGGCTCCGGCGGTTTCGGCTCGTTTACTCTCCGATATAGAGCCACGACTCGAGGACAGAATAATAGGTAAATAATTTGGGCTTTGGTATCGTTTATTTTCGTATAGAGATTGTCGGATTTAAAGTCGTTAATAACCGGTTATATATGTTTGGTTATATAATTTTGAAACGGATTGGATTGAGTATAGAGTTGTTTTGATGTGGGGAAAGGATGAACACCCGGGAAATGGATATGTTACTAACTTTGGGTTTGTCTAACAAATTGTTATCTTGGTTCGGTTGGTTGGTACGTTAATTATTAAACTAGAGGTCGCGGGTTCGGGTCTCGTCCTAGACCGGTTTTGATGCTATTTTTATACTTATCAAATAAGGGTTATTATTAGTACTAATATTACTACATAAGAATTATTATTAGTATTATTATGGTTAACTTACTATTATATGTATCCATTAATAATATTATTATTTTTATCATTAATATTATAAATATTGAAGTCGTTATTATTATTAATAAAGAATCATATTATTATTTTTATTTTAGTAAAATCATATTTTTATTCATAATTATTAGCAATAATATTATTAGTTTAATTTGTGAACTCGTTTAGAAATCGAGCCAACATCGAGTATGGTATCGTTATTACTATCAATATTATTTATTATTATTATCATTTTTATCAACAACATTATAATTAATACCAAGATTTCTATTCTACAACTATTAATATTAGTATTATTAATAATAATTATTGTTATAATTATTATACTATATTAGTATTATTAAAAATAATTATTGTTATTATTATTAACATCATTATCTTATATATATCTATATATATATGTCCAACATATCTTTTAGCATTATTATTATCATTACTATCTTATCATTAATAATATTATTATAAACTTTATTATCAATTCATTTTTATAAAACCGAACCCTTGATTTAAAACCCGTCTTGCTTATATTTAAGATTTGTTTAGTTACTTAAAAGCCCAATAAAACAATATTATTTTATTTTAATTGTCAATTAAGTACGAGTCCCTAACCATTAACAAATTAACTGGTAATCCGATTTACAACCGAACCTCATTGTTCAATGTTTCCAATATAGTTTCATTATGGTTTCAAGTTCATTAATATATATTACATTATTTATTTTAGCTAAGGTGTTTATCGTTTCAAGTCGGATTCGTTCGTTTCGTTAACAAGCTTTCTATTTGTCAATCATTTATTATTTCTCGATTCGTCAATCGAGGTGAGTACTTTCATACCCCTTTTTCCATCTTTCGTTTTGGGGTGACATTTCATACCTATCAAACTAAATGCTTTATTTACTTGAATCTTAAACCCACAAACGTGATTGTATACATTACTTGAATAATTGCTCGATTTGGTGTTCTATGCTTATTTGTCTATGTGTTTATCGCTTTTGGTTGGTGAAAGTCTATAAATCCTAGACTACTTGGCATCCCTTGTAGGAAGGTGTCGTTAACGTAATGCAATTAACGATATTCTATTAAATCCTAGACTACTTGGCAACCCCTTGTAGCTAGGTGGCGCTAACGTAATTCTATTAACGATTGTCAATTTATCCAAGTTTTTGCTTTTTATTTATTGTTTTGTATACAAGTTTTGTGGCTTTTTATTATTATATATTTATATGCTCAAACTTATGAATTGCTCACCAACCTTTGTGTTGACAAACTTTATTTTATGAAATGTTACAGGTTTGACTTTTGTTGACTCGAGGACTTGACGAAAACTTTACCAAGACCATTAGGATATTAGTAAAACGAACAATATAATTGTTACTTGTATTCAACTTGTTTGTGTGGACGAGACGTGTTAATTATTTGATTTGTTGAAATAAAATGAGTTAAATAATATTGTCATTTTAAATAGTGTATTGTGTATTTGTCCAATCACGTTGCACCCCGGCATGTTCCGCCGCCTTTGGTCGGGGTGTAACAGATTGGTATTAGAGCCACAAGACTATAGGATAGGTGGTTAGACGTAACGACCTAGCATAGTCTTTACTTTAGGGTCCTTATACGTGTTGCTCATACGTGTTTACCCTACTTGATTGTTCAATGCACTTGTTTATTTATATATACTTATTTATTTCATCAAATCGTATATATACACAAATACTCGAAACATACTAAGGTATCCTTACCTTACTTTTATGTTTACACATGCATGCACGTTCATAATAATGTAAGGTATCCTTATCTTACCACAAAAACATTAGTTTTTATTGTGTTTTATGGATCACGAGCTTAACTTGGATCCCGTTGTTTCAAATCTCCTTAAAGATTGTCTCATATGAGACGACCACTTTAAGTAGTCGAATGTGAGCGTTCCGTTCGCCCTCCTAATTTTCGGTGTTGAAACAATAGAACCGCGGTGGTTCGTGGACTAGTGTTTTGACATGACGTTGTATTCCGATTTATTATTTTTGTTACAATCGTTATTTGAGTCGAAAACATGAAAAGACGCGGTGGTACGTGCACATGTTTAGACTCCAACAAGGAAATTTTGTAAAAGGTTTAGGGTCGGAATATCAAGTCATGGTGGTTCATGCACGATTTTTCCGCCTTTAAATCTTAAAACATTATTATTACGTTCAAGGAATTTAAACCATTTTTCCTTTATTTTGTTGTAAATTCTTATCACAAGTCTTCATTATAAACGTTATATTTTTCTTATTGTTAATAATTCTTTTATATCTCGATTTATATGGAAAAGTTTCACACCAATTTTCTCATTTAGATTTCACAAGGATTTTTATTGCAAATTTCGTTCATTAAAAAAAATCTCTTCGATATAAGTTAAAATATATATATATATATAATAAATTAATATATGTATATATATAGTTTGATCTATTCATAATGATTTATAATACGTCATATATTTTCATTAAGACGGTTTACAAACGAAAATCTTATTATATAAATTTCATCATATTAAGAAAGTTTTATGATAAATTTCACCTCAACTTTTCAAGTAAATCTTCTATTATATAAACTTTAAATTTCTTTAAAGTACTTGTACAAAAAAATTTGTATAAAATTTCATTTTTATAACTATTCTGTTTATTTTGAACGATCCTTTCACAATATTAATTATTTAAGCTTTTCACGGCGTTTTAACTATATTACATAATACCCATGGTAAAATTCTCATTACCTAAAATCTATTTTACAACAACTTTCATTATGCATTTTTGCTTCATTATAAATTTTCACCAATAAAACTTGCATCTTATGATATAACTCGTTATAAATTTCTTAGGGTAGTTTCGCTTGATTTTTTTTCAAGAAAATTCGCAAACTTATAGTTTGTAACTTTCTTGAAATCCTCACGCAAAAACTCATAGAAATTTATTTAAACAAAATAAATAAAAGTCGTTTACTTGCGATTTCTCGATTTACAATGCCGGTCATTTTAACTCACCATAACATTCTTCATTACACGATATTAAATAACGAACTTGGTAAAAAAAAGAAGGATTTCATTTCGCAACTTTATATTTCCAAGACGACATTCATCATCTAATATTGAAACCTCATAAAAAATTTTAACATTCGATTTACGTATTTTAAATTTCCTCATAAGCAAAAAATAAAAAAAAAATTATTTTAACCTTTATAGAAATTTGTGTGATTCACACGCTCGGATCTCGAAAATTTTATTTATATAATATAATGTATATATTTATATATATTAACCTGAAATTTCAATCATTAAATTTTAATGGACATTTCAAACATTATTTATAAATTATGATATTTTCAATTTAATAGCTACTATTAGTCAAAATCTCCCTAAACGCAACCACAAGTTCCAAAACACCCGTATCCTATCTCAAACTACCGCCTTAAATCAAACCATCCTTACACTTCAAAAGTTTTCCCGCGCACTCAAATCTTTCCTCAATATGAACGAAACCTAAACATCCAAAAGTATATCCACACCTACTCAAACCCTATGCAAGTCCAAGATATACAAAAATCAACCCAACAAAATGCCCTAACAACCGACACTTCCGCGCCACAAAAACCTATCAAACTTACTATCCTAATACTTTAAATACACAGACAAACACTCCTTACAAAATACATGAATAAACTGAATCTCAACCCAAGCTAGCCAAGATCAAATTATCCAACCCATCAACTTAACCCGAGCTCAAATAAGCCAAACCTCACCTATTAGCCCAACCACTACTCACACAAATCATCCAAGTCTAACCCACTCAAACGACCTAAACTCACAAACCTTATCAATCCAACTCAAGAAAACCCAACTACACAAGCCAACCGAAACATACTCACTCTTCACCAAATTTCCAAACCATTCACCATTCGAAGCCTAAAACCTCTCCATATACACGCAAGCTTCGTTTTACCCTTAATTCTTATATATATATATGTGTGTGTGTGTGTGTGTGTGTGTGTGTATACCTACATACAACTAGTGTATTTATAATAACCTCATGTATTCAAATAATCGCTTTTAAGTTATAAACTTTTACAAAAAGAGGATGATTTACGTATTATTATACTCACATTTTTATAAATCACCTTTGTAAAATGTAATACGAAAATGACAACAAAAATTTGATTATGAGGATTTGTTTTCAAAGAGATTTATTAAATGATTATATGTATAATTTCAAGGCTTAAAATATTGTCACCTACGGGGATAAATCTTTTAATAACTTTATAAATACGAGGTTTCATTCTGAATGTTGAATGTAAGTTTTATTCAATAACAAATTACAACTTTCATCGTTTTGCATAAACTAAATGACCATGGCTTTGCAAATCTTTTGGGACGCGTTTATAAATATATTATATGGTTACACAAATTTTTGCTCAATAACGATTTACGCGACTATTACCTCTTATTATCGCAAGCATCATCACTTTATATAATTTATTTTCATCACAATAACTCTATGTATACAAATTTCTTTAACAAATTGGGCTTACAAGATTTACACTTGATAATGATCAAAACGTTTCTCTAGCTACGCGATACCACGATATATTGATATTATTATATTCATTTCTTGCAAACAATGAAACGACTTTACTTGAGATTTCATTTTCGATGTTATTCTTATATTTTCAATGAGCATATAAAACGTGATTTACGTATTTAGTCATTACATTCGAGTCACACAATTATTGCGATTTTTTCTTCATTTGATGAGATTGTTTCGATGACAATATTTTGCACATGAGATTTCATTGTTGTGTTTTGATTTTCGTGACGGTATGCAAACTATTCAATAGCAATTTATGTAATACTTTCAAAACTTTAACTTCGCCAAAAATCTCGTTTATCTTTCAAACGGTATTTTCATGACTATGTTGTTTATATTTGAGCATTTATGTAAACACGATTTTATACGTTATTCTATATCATTTTATCTAATCTATTAACGGCCTATGTGTGGCTGTCTACAAGTTTTGGCGCTATTAGAAACTGTTATTATAATGACGATTATATAAATGGTTTCACAATAGTGGCTGTATTCACGTTTTATCACATTTCATCGATTGTTTTGGTTATTAATCAAATACTATTTTATTTATATTGATGCACGTATGCGTCACCCCAAAGAAAATCACCTCATCCTCGTGATTTCACGAAATCGTATTCTTGATTACTTATAACCTCAAGTTTGTACACATATGAAACTCATTGTACGACATTATTGATAATTGTAATGTTGTTTACCCCTACCTTATGTACTCACCTTTCGGGTTTCTCACCTTCAGTTTTGGATCCTCGTTTTCTTTTATTGGAATTCTCATTTCCTTCTATCAGATTCTCATTTTTAAAAATTTAACAGATTTATGCACGTTTTAAATGTTTAAGATTTCAAAACAAATAATAACATATAAATATGTCTTTTTTAAACCACACAATGGGACGAACCATGTGGACCATACGACGATCTAAATAATTATGGGTGCATACTTAATTATCGAAATCCCCGTATGAAAGCCATAGTAAGTACACTTGTGTGCGATAACTCAGACACGAGAATGATGGCAGAAAACGATGGAAATGCGAATCGTGATAAAGGCATGGTGGATACGCCGCTGGTACTTCTTATATATAAGTGCCTTTATTATGTTTTCATTTGTAGCGTTTTTCAAATCATGCAAGGATCTGACGTTATTCTTTTGCTTAAAAAAAATTTGTTCATGCAATTATCTTACTAATGACAACATTCGTTAATAATTACTTTTCTTTAAGTTTATTTTAATTTCGGGAAGAAATTTCTAAAAAGTTAGGGATACTGTGACATTCGTCAAAATTCGGATATCGATTTGTATTCGTGTTGCAAACCTTTATTATACAAACCCGACTCAACATCTTTTCGTTTCTTTATTTATTTATCATATAATATTATTATATATCTCGATCACCAATAAATCGGTGTTAGTCATATTATAGACTCATCAAGAAAAAAAAACATAAGTGGTTCAAACTAATTTTCGTTAAGTTGTTAAAAGCTTTTAAAACCTTTAAACTCGTTTTAAACATTTATTGAAACTTGAGGGGGCTGTTATGAAAATATGCATACATATATACCCAACCCAAAACCCTAACCCTACCCACATTTACATACAACCTCCATCTCTTTCTCTCTAATCCCAGCCGCTGCCGCCACCATTTCCAGCCATCGCCTCCAGCCACCACCACAACACAGGCACCCCCTTTCTCTCTCGCAATTCCGGCGAGAAGCCGACGCCGGCCAACGCCACCTCCGCCTTCGGCCACTACCTCCCACCGCACCTCCAGCCACCACTTTCCACCACCCCTCATTTCCCCTTTGTGTTCCGGCAACCCTTTTTTTCCCGTTGTTTGCGTTTTTCCGGCGAGAAGCCGCGACTGTACCGCAGCCTTTCCATCTCCCTCGGCGCTCTCTCTCTCATCGTTCTATCTCTCTCTCTCTCTCTCTGTTCTACCTCTCTCTCTCCGTTCTCTCACTCTCTTCAGCTCTCCCTCTCTCACCTCCGGCAGTTTCGGCTCCGGCGGTTTCGGTTCGTTTACTCTCCAGTATAGAGCCACGACTCGGGGACAAAATAATAGGTAAATAATTTGGGTTTTGGTATCGTTTATTTTTGTATAGAGATTGTCGGATTTAAAGTCGTTAATAACCGGTTATATATGTTTGGTTATATAATTTTGAAACGGATTGGATTGAGTATAGAGTTGTTTTGATTTGGGGAAAGGATGAACACCCGGGAAATGGATATGTTACTAACTTTGGGTTTGTCTAACAAATTGTTATCTTGGTTCGGTTGGTTGGTACGTTAATTATTAAACTAGAGGTCGCGGGTTCGGGTCTTGTCCTAGACCGGTTTTGATGCTATTTTTATACTTATCAAATAAGGGTTATTATTAGTACTAATATTACTACATAAGAATTATTATTAGTATTATTATGGTTAACTTACTATTATATGTATCCATTAATAATATTATTATTTTTATCATTAATATTATAAATATTGAAGTCGTTATTATTATTAATAAAGAATCATATTATTATTATTTTAGTAAAATCATATTTTTATTCATAATTATTAGCAATAATATTATTATTTTAATCTATGAACTCGTTTAGAAATCGAGCCAACATCGAGTATGGTATCGTTATTACTATCAATATTATTTATTATTATTATCATTTTTATCAACAACATTATAATTAATACCAAAATTTCTATTCTACAACTATTAATATTAGTATTATTAATAATAATTATTGTTATAATTATTATACTATATTTGTATTATTAAAAATAATTATTGTTATTATTATTAACATCATTATCTTATATATATCTATATATATATGTCCAACATATCTTTTAGCATTATTATTATCATTACTATCTTATCATTAATAATATTATTATAAACTTTATTATCAATTCATTTTTATAAAACCGAACCCTTGATTTAAAACTCGTCTTGCTTATATTTAAGATTTGTTTAGTTACTTAAAAGCCCAATAAAATAATATTATTTTATTTTAATTGTCAATTAAGTACGAGTCCCTAACCATTAACAAATTAACTGGTAATCCGATTTACAACCGAACCTCATTGTTCAATGTTTCCAATATAGTTTCATTATGGTTTCAAGTTCATTAATATATATTACATTATTTATTTTAGCTAAGGTGTTTATCGTTTCAAGTCGGATTCGTTCGTTTCGTTAACAAGCTTTCTATTTGTCAATCATTTATTATTTCTCGATTCGTCAATCGAGGTGAGTACTTTCATACCCCTTTTTCCATTTTTCGTTTTGGGGTGACATTTCATACCTATCAAACTAAATGCTTTATTTACTTGAATCTTAAACCCACAAACGTGATTGTATACCTTACTTGAATAATTGCTCGATTTGGTGTTCTATGCTTATTTGTCTATGTGTTTATCGCTTTTGGTTGGTGGAAGTCTATAAATCCTAGACTACTTGGCATCCCTTGTAGCAAGGTGTCGTTAACGTAATGCAATTAACGATATTTTATTAAATCCTAAACTACTTGGCAACCCCTTGTAGCTAGGTGGCGCTAACGTAATTCTATTAGCGATTGTCAATTTATCCAAGTTGTTGCTTTTATTTATTATTTTGTATACAAGTTTTGTAGCTTTTTATTACTATATATTTATATGCTCAAACTTATGAATTGCTCACCAACCTTTGTGTTAACAAACTTTATTTTATGAAATGTTACAAGTTTGACTTTTGTTGACTCGAGGACTTGACAAAAACGTTACCAAGACCATTAGGATATTAGTAAAACGAACAATATAATTGTTACTTGTATTCAACTTGTTTGTGTGGACGAGACGTGTTGATTATTTGATTTGTTGAAATAAAATGAGTTAAATAAATATTTTCACTTTAAATAGTGTCTTGTGTATTTGTCCAATCACGTTGCACCCCGGCATGTTACGCCTCCTTTGGTCGAGGTGTGACATTATTCGTCTCAATTAGAGCATGTTTTGAGTTTCAAAACAATTATTGACTTATGTGTTTATTCTAAAAATCATTTTGAAAAGTCAGGATTTGTGGCTTTTTGAAAACAACGTTTTAATCTTTTCAAAAATCTAAAATAAGAAATATTTTTGTGACTGCCAAACACTTTTTAACTTATTGCTTTTTGAAAAAAAACAATAAGTCAATAAGTTGTTTTTAAACGCAATCCCAAACACGCTCTTAGTTTTAAACAGTCTAAAAACAGCGTGTATAATATTAAGATGATTAACGTTTCCCAACTTCACTACATCTTTATTTCTTTCTTATTAAATCATACCACGACATCCCCACCAACAAGCTCATCGTCTGCTCTCTCTTTCTCGGACAAGATCGGGTGAAACCCGCTATCTATCTGCATAGCATAGCTGGTGAAAACCCCTCCGTCTTTCTCCATTCGATTTTGGTGCAACCTCTCTCTTTCTCTGGCAAATTAAGGTAAATTTATTTGTAGATAAGTATTGATTGATTTGAAAATGAAAATGATGAAAGTGTTGGCCATTATTTTTGACAAATAGTTTCCGTATTATGGTGTTAGGTATGAAATGGACGTGACAAATAATTTTAAAATTTAGTGTTAGGCGGGACCATATAATGATAATAAGTTGATAAGTTAGGTTTTAATATTAAATTCATATGACATTCATTCATTAGGATGTGTCAACAAAACCCAACTAGATGTAAACAATGAAACTTGAAGATTTTTTTTATCCAGACTTAAATATCTCGTGTATTAATAACTTTCATATTAAACTATTTTATTATATTTTAAAGATTATTTTAATTGAATAATTTAAAGAAAACAATAACATGTGTTTATGTAGTTATGAATACTGTATAACAAATTATTGGGTGTTCTAGTTGGGTTAGTAGCGTCACGTCACGTTACGTCAATGCCACTACCACATAGACAGTAACATACCTGTTAACTCGTGTGTTGTTGTTTAACTAGTCATTAAACAAAAAGAAGAAAAAAAAGTGTGATTGGTCATTTGAAGGTGGCCTCGTCATCAAGCTTGATCCCACATTAACATCCCAGGCATAAAACTTAGCCCTTAACCCGAGGCGTGATGTAGCCAGCGTTAAGGGTGAGACATCTAAGCATAACGCTGATTTAACAAGTTTCACAACGAGCAGCCCTATAATTCAATGGACCAGGATTTAGCTTGGACATGGAGGTGAACCTTAGTGTTGACGAAATGTTTATTAATTTTAGGAGGAAATGGAATGACAAACTAACCACTACTATTACTGAACTTGGTTTTGAATAAAGTATAAATGGTTACTCCTTGCCAAGTCTTCTGGATGATAATTTAATTACTAGAAATAGTGAACATGACAGAGACACATTAACTCTTCCTTAACTCAAAGCTTTATGATAAAAGATTTAGGAAAACCATTTTTTTTTTTTTGAAAGTTAAAAGATTTAGGAAAACTTAACAAATTTTTTTTGAGATTGAATGTTGAACTTATTTGATCAAGTGAATCAAAAACGACACCCGATTTGCATAAACCTTATGCAACTCTTTTTTCAATAATATACGAGAACATAATATTAACAAAACAAATACACTATTATCTTATTTATAGGTTACATGAAACTTAGAGAGCAAGACATGCTCAGAACTAAGAAACCTAAACCACTTCTAATTCTAATTATAATAAATTCCATAAATAACTTAGACACCAGTTATTCAACTTGATCCCTGAACTTTCACCACCCTTTGAGATCACCCGTACTACCGCTATATACTTTTCGTATTAATCATTCGGGTCCTCAAGCTTTACATTGAAGTTTCCATGTTAGTAAAAGGCAAAAAGTGTTAGAACTCTTGTCTAAATTTGGAATTTTAGAATGTACTACAAATAGAGATGTTCAACGAAACCGGTTCCTGGAACCGAACCGGTGGACCCGAACCGGACCCGAACCGGTTCCTACCCGTTTTTTGTAGGAACCGGACCCTATCTGATTCAACCCGATGATCCGTGACCGGTTCTTGCATTTCTGAGTGGAGGCGGGTAGGAACCGGAACCGAACCGGAACCGGTTCTGGAACCGAACCATCCGGAACCAGTTCCTAACCGGTTCTAGCCGTTGGATCGAATATAGCCGTTGGAAATCGTTTTTTTGGCTGTTTTTTGACCGTTGGAGTCAAAAATAGCCGTTTTTTGGCTCCCCCAAGCACCCCACTACTAGTATAAATAGGTATTTGGTGTCATGGGTTCATCACAACACTCAAAACGCAAACCCGAAAGCAAAAAAATACAAAAAAACACTATTACAACGTTTTGAGTTCTCTAATCTCTTTTTTTCTCTTCTTCTATATTCATATTTGTTGTTATGGCTGCCTCACAATCATCGGTTGGTCAAGGTTCCAACGCCGAACCAAGTTTCGTTCGTATTGTACCTCATAATCGTAATCAAGAGATTTGGTGCAATTGAGATTTGGTTGAATTGAGTGACCATTCATTGAAGGCTCGGTGCAAGTTTTGTGGGATTTATTTAAACCCACTTTCGAATTCAAATTTGAAGAAACACATCGAAAAACCGTATTGCAAGGCGTTGAAAAAGAACGTCGATTCGCAACAAACGCAAATGGATAGTGAAGGCGGAATATTTACATACCAAATTGATCGAGTTCAAGATCGTATGGCGAAGTTTGTGATTCAAGAAGCTTTGCCGTTTAGCTACTTCGACAACCCTCGCTTAACCGCCATGATTCGAGATACGCTTCAACCACAATACACTCACGTAAGTCGTCATACTCTTAAACGTTATTGTTTAAAATTGTGGAAGAAGGCCAAAGAGGTACTAATTGCATAATTTGAAAATATAAATACGGGAATAAACTTAACTAGTGATGTTTGGTCGGCTCCACATGGTCTACCCGAATCTTATCTTTGTGTCACCGCTCATTGGGTAGACCCGTCATCGTGGGAAATGATGAAACGCACCATTGTTTTCGAACTCTTTGAGTATCCACATATGGGAGATAATTTGTTTGAAATTTTAGATTATGTTATAAAAACTTATAAACTAGAAAATAAAATATTTTCAATGGCATTTGATAACGCGTCGAATAATACATCGGCGGTTGATAAATTAAAATTAAAATATACGCCGATTTGCAATGATGTATTTTTTCACTCAAGGTGTATTGCACATATCATTAATTTAATCGTGCAAGACGGACTTGCTTCGGATGAGGTTACATCGGTTATAAACGATTTTAGACTAATGATACATGAAGTTTTTAAGAAAAGTAAAAAAAGACAAATGGAATATAGAAAATTTTGTAAAGATACGGGAAGAAAAGCTTTGGGAGCTAATTGGGATGTACCTCATCGATGGAATTCCACTTGCATAATGTTTCAAAGTGCTTTGAAACAAAGAGAAACTTTACAAATGTTTCATTCTAGTCTTGCCGAGAATGATTTGGCAATCCCCTTTTCAAATGAGAAATGAGAAATTATCAATGACTTATCGACTTTTCTTGAAGTTTTTAAAACATCAACTACGAAACTATCGGGAACGTATTATCCGACAAGTCCCTTGGTTCTTTCGGAGTTATTTTTAATCGTTAACAATCTTAAAGAATTTGAAAATAAAAGTCCAATGTTTTCAAACATCATATTACCAATGAAGTTTAAATTAAAAAAATACTTTCTTGAATTGCCACCGGTTTTTACTTGCGCCGCCGCTTTAAACCCAATGTTAAATGTTACGGGGGTTGAATGTGTGATAGACGAAATTTTTTCAGCCTTAGATATGCATGAAGTTGACCCAAACTTTTCAACAGAGGCAAAAAATGATTTTAACTTGAATTTTAAATTTATGTATGACTTTTATTTAAATAAATATGGGTCAAACATACACATGCCTATGCCGGGGGGGTCTTCATCAAGTTCAAGTGCTACTAAAGTACGAGATCCCATGATTAGCCTTATGAACACCGTTCGCAACGTAACGGCTAAAAAACAAAGGGGTAACACCCCTTCAAGCGAACTAGGAAGGTATAGTGCAAATGATTACTCTACCGGTTTATCCGAAGAGGAATATGGCACTTTTGATGTTTTGGCTTGGTGGAAGGTAAAGGAAACCGAGTTTCCGATTCTTGCCACCATGGCCCGTGATTTACTAACCGTCCAAGCTTCTACGGTAGCTTCGGAATCCGCTTTTTCTCTTAGTGGCAGGGTAATATCGGTGAGAAGAACAAGACTAAATTCGGAGTCGGTGGAGATGTGCATTTGCTTAAAGGATCACTTGGACTCAATCGATCGTATTCAACACGTAACCACTCTCGAAGATGAAACACCACTTGATGTTAGAGTGCACGACGAACAAGAAGGCATTTCTACAAGTAATTCCGAGGAAGAAGTCGCAACTTTCAGTGGCAACCTTCAGTAGTTGTCTTCAGTGGCAAACATCTTCAGTAGTTGTCTTTTCTTCATCAGTTAATTGTTTATTTTTATGTTAATTGTTTTTTTTATTTTTCATGTTATACAAATACGAATCGTAGTTTAGAATCCAAATCGCAAACGAAAAACGAAAAAAAAAAAATTTTACACTGTAACCGGTTGGAACCGGTTACGGTACCGGAACCGGGTTAGGAACCGGTAAGAACCGGTTAGATAGGTTAGGGGTCCGAGGGTGGGAGAACCGGTTCGAGCCTGGAACCGGTTTAAAAGGGGGTTTTGAATATAGGAACCGGTTAGGAACCGGTTCCGGTTCCTAGTCCCAAACCGTTTTGAACATGCCTAACTACAAACATTCATGTTGGACAGAATTTTGTTGTTACTGATCGGGAAACAATAGGCCTCACATATGGAGCTCTAAAGCTTTGCTTGGATACAAAGCCTGCTAATTATACATGCATTTAAAAAAAAAAAAAAAAAGGCACACACACCTGATTGGCAGTATCGATCACTATGTGCTAAAGACGACATATGACCAATGACCAGTTGACATACATTCAAACACATAGCAAATTTACTAATTTGACCTCTATTAAGGTCCACTATCACTGTCAGAAACCTAGTACCATAACTTTATTACTAAGTTAAATGAAATGCATACCTGTCTTGAGCCTTCAACGCGGCCTTCAAACGCTCATGTGCACAAAAGAACGTTATATACTATGTTGTCAAAATTAGCTAAGATGGGGCCAAAAGTGCAGTTAGACAAGCAAAGATAAGGCAAAAACAAGAGTTGTAAAAATAACTGTCAGAGGGGAAGACAATTATGCCCTTGGGGTACTATTTTGGGCATTGGGCTAGCTGTGACATATCTTTGAGGATGTAACTTAGGGGCACCAGAAGATGGCGGGTCGGGTGCAACCATTTGAGGCCGGGTATGGAACTTTGCAAATCGGTTGATCACTGAAAATCTCTCAAGATCTTGTGACTCCATTCTTATTTCCACTACTGATCCTCCATTCTCCACCCTTCACCAATTTCATGTAAAAGAAAATTACAAGCATGCCCTTCGCAACAGCATGATTAACAATATCCCATATTCTATACATTAAATCTATGTAAACTAATATCAATTTTATGATTCTTTTTTTTGTGTTAAGTGAGAGTAGCCTTTCTATCTCCTTGGAAAGAGAACAAGTCGAGCTCGAGCCAACTCGTTGCTCATCGAGCTGGCTCGCAAACAATTTTTATTTTAAGAAAAAATTCCACATGTTGATATACAAAAGACCAAAAAAAAGTAACTTTCTAACATGCACATAATATAAAATTTATAAATTAGAGAATTCATAACATTATATGTATTATTTTGTTTTTCTTTTTTACAAAGATTAAGGCAGATTCAAATACTAAATGTATTATGCTTGTTTTTTTTTCAATATTTTATTTAATTCTATTATTGTTATTAAATGTATTAAAATTTCGAGTTAAATTTAAAACGAGCCATGGAGCTAGTTATCGAGCGAGCCAACACAGGCTCGGCTTGTTTTTAAACGAGCTATTTTCAAGTGAGCCATGAGCTTTTTTAACAACATTATTTGTTTGTTAAGTATTTCAAGAATGATGACTGTGTTTATACCTTAAAAGCTCATATTCCAGCTTTTTGGCTCGGTCAATGAAGTTTTCAACAATTTTGGAGAGATTTTGGTCACCACTGCCCTTGGATATTTTGCCCTTCTCTGACAACCTGGGCCACAAAGTTGAAGAAAGAATCTAATTAAAACAATTGATGGATTGATGGTGCTAAAGTTTGCAACTTTATTGTATTTCTAACAAATGAAAGAAGGAAAATGAACTTTGATGTGTAATTCTTACGAGTCAGATGTATCAGAAGGCGCGTGAGAATGGTTTGCCAAGCTACAGGCATCACCAAGTGCTAATCTGGCAGCAAAATATGATATGGTATTGTAGCATGTATTAGCATCATCTGAAAGAATTGCTACTGGTGTGGGTCGAAACAACACTTGCATAAGCTGAGTTGTTAATATTATTCTTTTCTTTGAATGGAACTTCCAAGATGAGTCACCTAGTGATTCAGCTTCTTCTTTCAACTGTTATAACACAAGTAGTAACAATTTAGAACAAGCGTCAAAAGTCTTCTAAATGAGTCAATTTTTCATAATGCTAAAAATCACACCTTTTCAGGTACTCGTTTGGCAGCCTGTGCCCATTCTAGTTCAGCAATGCTACATAAGAAATTTGTCACAATTAGGTCATAATCAAGATGCCACATGTGCAACACATATACAAAATATAGTAATAGACATGTGGGCCCACCTTGTATTGTGAGGCCTTGAAGAACCTTTTGTGGCTTCTTTGTGCCACGGCAGAAGCTCGTACGTAGGAAATTTACGTTTCTTTGATTGAGAAAGAAGCAAATCTTGATTAACAGCAAGTGAGCTGGTTCCAGTTACTGGCCAAACACTCCCATATTGACTTGTGCTGGTTAGATTCATTTGCATAAATGAACTGTTTCTATGCAGTTGAGAACCGTCTTGAAGAAGAGGGTGAGATGCGTGTTTTCCTAGTTGACTTTCTCTAGATGATGACCCAAGCATGGTTTTATAGTTTTCATATACTGAACTAAGCTGTGACATGGATGTTAGTAGAGGAGCTTTAATGCCCGAATCAACTTTTTCATTCTTCATTGCACGTCCTGAAAATGATTCTTCATCAAAACGGATTTTACCTTCTTGTCCTTTTGTGTAATCAAAACCTTGAGAATTCAACACATGTCCACTAGCAGCTTCTAATAACTCATTGCCTCCTTTGGCACACATCTGGTTGTCTGACTCCTTTAGAGCTTCAGAAGCAGTTTCTATCCTGCTATTTGCTACGTCAGACGTTGAAGGGGACCCACTTGGAGCTTTTTGCAATCCCATACCAGAAAGATTCTGCTGTGAAGGTATATCCACACACGTGTTTGACTGCCTTGTTGAATTAGCTTCAAATACTGATGATGTTTGACCATCTTCGCCCTTTAATGGAAAAATAAGAACGAAACATTAAGTGTGATACATAATAATAATAATAATAATGTTTCAGAGTGTTATATACCGCTTGTTGGGAGAACTGAGATAAGTCAAAGTAATTCATGGGGGGCCTTTGACTTGGTGGGCCCAACCTCAATCCAGAGGATTGAGGAGTAGAAGAATTGCTGGATGGAGTAAATGCATCTGTAGTTTCAGTTTTAGGCGGCTCGTTTATTGGAGGCGAGCCTGTGTATGCTGACTGTGTACCATGCTTATACTCTTTGAATTTATTCACCTTGTGAAGAAGCTCAAGCATGTGGCGACTATCATGATAAACCAAAACATATTATTTGAAAAGTAGTTTAGATAATTGACAAAAGGGTGAATAATACACACCTAGTCTGAGAATTTAAATCAGCTGATCTATCCACATTCACAAACATACTATTAAAAGTTGTCACATCTGATGCAGATTGTCTCTGATTGTCAGGCAAGAAACCCTATAAAAAGATAACAGAATAACAATTTATTAAGTTTTTTGGCATTGTAATATAAGTTATACTATACACATATCAAATGTTGCTTATTTACCTTTTCAAACTCTCCACTCAATCCTTGATGCATTTGTAAAGGTCTTGAACTTAAAGACGGTGTGTTTTGAAAAATGTTATTCTGCCATAAAGATGGATTTTTTCCATTTTCGATTAAATTAGATGGCTGATTATTATTATCATTTGATAGTTCTGGATTCTGAAAACTCAAACCGCTCCATTCTTCTTGCACGCCTGTATCAGTACTCGAGGTTTCTTCAAGTGCAGACTGCATAAGTGCACTCCAACTGCCACTTTGAACCGAAGGAAAACTTTGCGTATTATCATTATCCTCAAACATACTTCCAAAACCACCCACATTGTCATCATCTGTAAACAAAAATTTCTGTTCCAATGGATCCAAACTAGAAAACTCCTGAGATGGGTTGATAATGTCTTGTTCTTGATCAATTCCTGTTTGATACGAAGCATTAAACTGATCATTCACCTGTTCGCCAGTGGGTTCACGATTTGGCCCTTGAAAATTAGAAAACCGGTTAGAACTAAGTCCATCAACTGGCTGAGATGGAAGACTCATTGACTGCAGGATTTGACTTTGAGCCTGTGAATAAGGTGATCCGTTTTGAAACCCGTGTACCAAGTTTGTATTACCAAACATAAACATTTGGGATGGATCACGAACCGGTGTTCCATTAATTAAAGGTGCGTACTGAGCCCCGGAAGCTTGCTTATTTTGTAACAAAGATTGTTGATTTAAAACATTCTGTTGTCTCGAGTCATTTAACTCTTGAAGTTTCTTTTGCCGCTGGAGTTCTTCTAGCTGCTTAAACATAATTTGCCGCTGCAACATTTGAATTTTAATATAACGCAGACTGGTGTTTATTAACCGCTGCTTGCAATGAATAATCAAACCCTTCCTAAACTATCTTATGACAGAAGTTAATGTTTATGTCGCGGGTCGTGTATACATCTTGGATCAAGAACTTGTGGATATAACTTCTGCAAAGAAAAACAAGCATGATGACTGGTATAATGAAAAGTACGAATAATAAAAGTGAAATCCAGCCACATTAATGAAACAAAATTTAAGCTTAATGATGCTAGTAGAAACCATCATTGTAAGCTAAAGCAAGAGCAATAATTACTAAAGCACATACAAAAAATCATAAGAATTTTTAAGCTTACACGGAAAGGAAAACCTCTACTCATAATCAAAAGATTCAAAGCAAAACAAAACAAGAAACTCCCAACTGCATTCAGACATACTACAACCGATCAGAATCGACCTTTTTAACCATGGTAGCTTGCTTCTTACTTGCAAAAACATAAAAAAGAAAAACTACATCATGATTAAATAGCCACTTTTGGACAAAAAAGTCCAGAGTACAATAACATCCTTTGCATTTACATTTTCACACTTAAGTCAAAACACTTCGGTTCTCATTTCTCGCAAACAATATGTCACAAAGCATAAAAAGTCAATTCCATTCACTGTTTACTTCAGTTGATATTCAAACAGGTAACAACAATAAGCACAAATTAATTTTACAAAACCCTAATTTCAACAAAACTCTATGCAAACACACACAATCACAAATACACATTACAAACAAACTCCACAACCTAAATCACCACCACAAATCAAAAAACTCGTAAATTTATACCTCAAACCCTAACATGACACCTACCTCCAAAATCCACCAATAATGCAAAAGCAATAATTACCAATTCCATTTGTTATCCACTAATCAAAACCTAAATTGACGTCACAGCATAAACCAGATAAAAAATCAGCTCAATTAGAGGCGAATTTGAAGCTAAAGCTAAAACTAAGGGTTTCAACACAGTGATCCAATTGAAAGGTAAACACACACTTAATTCTAGTTTATGAAGATCACAGAGAAGCAGTGGTAGTAATAGTAGCTGAGTCCACCTTCTTCCTTACACTCTCACTATATATATGGATAGATACATATTATACATGTATAGCAATAGCTCTCATAACTTTTTTCTTACTAACTACAACACTCTTTCTCTCACTAAAACCGACGAGCGAGTAAGATGGACTCTCTTTCTTTCTTTCCTTCTTACATTATTATATTTTTATTTCTTAGCTTCGGTCACGAGCCTGAGGTCTGGAGGTGGAGATGTGTCGGTGTGGTTGCGTGCAGGTTCTTGTGGAATGTGATTCGTTGGTTTGTATGAATAGATGGATCGGACGGTGATGGGTGGTTGTAGCTGTGGACGTGAGGCGTAGGGGATTGGGTCTTGAATGAAGACAAGTAGAGTAGTGTGGGTTAGATGAACGCGAGCTATTGTGCGTTTGGGGTACCGGAGGAATCTTTTTCCTTTTTTCTAAGCTTCTTTTATGAAAATTTTACATAATAATTTATTTATTTAACAATAATCTTTACTGCTGCTTTAAAGATTTATTTAAGAGAAAATTACCGTTTTAGTCCCTGTGGTTGTTAAGTGAAGTCACTTTTAGTCCCTGAATAAAAACTTGAACTGTTTTACTCCCCGTGGTTTAAAAAAGTGAACGCTTTTCGTCCCTCCGTCAACCAGCCGTTATATCAAAGGTTAAAATCAAGGGTATTTGTGTAAATTGGGCCTATGTGTAATATTGGACATTTAAACACCTTTACCCTAATATATTTTATCATCTGGCGTTCTTCTTGTTCAAATAATTTACCAGCAAAAACAATTAACCAACCACCCTCTTCACAGCGGCTAACCACGGCTCCACTGCCTTTTTTTGGCCTTCACGACTCGACGGAATCAAGTTTCCTGGCCAACCCTTCACGCCGGATTTCTTAAGCAGGTTACAAGTCGCCGGATTTTTAAGCCATGTCCCGTGGAGTGTGGAGGCTACGTCTTCTTGACGAGGAATTTGATATACAAACTTACGGTAGGTTAAAGTTATGTTTTTCTTCTTTTTTGCTTTTTGTTATTAGTTCATTATAATGGATTGATTTTTTTCGTGTTAATTATAGATGATAACAACTTATTTACCTTTAATATTTTCTATGGTGGTGAGTTTTCTCAATTTCCGGGTAGAGCTTACGGGGGAAGCCGATCGGTTTTCATCGACATTGTCGAGATTGGAAAAGTTGGTAAAGGTGATTTGGTGGATATGGCCAGGAATCTAGGATATCCTCCTAGAGAGGTACTTTACTTTCATTTTAGAGAACCAAATACGTGTATGGATTCGGGTATACATCCATTGTGTGACAATTATGATTTTAAGAAAATATTTGATATTGTAAGAGGTGGAATTAAGGTGGTTGAGATATATATTGAACATGGGCATTCGCGTTTGACAAACAATTCTCATTTGGACTTTGCAAATGAAAAGGGGCATGAAGTAGATGAAGTTGATGTTGACATAGAATACACATCACATTGGTTAAATGAGGAAAATGGTAATGAAACCAATTCACATGAATCGGATTCATATGAAACAGAGGATGATCCAGATTACGTTGTTGAAGAAGATGGTTATGACTATTGGAAGATGTAGAAGTGGACATGAGTGCCTTCAAGTATAATGTTGATGCTGATGTGGTTAAAGTTTATAATACCACAGATAATGCCCTGGATGATTATGAAGGTGATGAACAGGAGAAGTGTATTGACGTTGACCATGTTTATAGTGATGAAGATAATTCCACTGTGTTGAATACGGTGAAACAGAGGATAAGAAGGAAAGCAATTTGTCCCGGGCCTGGGAGTGATGTATGCCCATTCTATGTCGGTCAAGTAATTGAAGATAAGAATACATTGAATGAAATGGTTAAAACATATTCAATAGCATCAAGAAGAGATCTTTTCATTAAGAAAAATGACAATATAAGATATAGAGTTGTGTGCTTAGGTAAGAATCCTACTTTGATTTGTGGTGAGGGTTCAAACTTGCCAACTATGGAAAACCCTAAGGCTCAAAGTGCAAAAAAAAGCACATTAAACCTACTTTCCCTTGGGCAATTCAGATCTCAAGACCATTCGTTTTCGATCAGTGGTGTGTGAAGACAGTCTCCCACAAACATCAATGTCTACAAACTAGGGTTGTTAGTCTATACACTATGGGCACCATAGCGAGGGAGATAGAATCAGAAATTGAAACAAATCCTACAATCCCCGTGAAATCTCTCCAAGACGAAATCCAGAAGAAGCACCAAATCCACGTTTCGGAAGTGAAAGTGAGAAAAGCAAAGAAGCTTGCTAATGATAAAAAGGATGGTGATCTTATACAATAGTAGGGTATGCTAAGAGCCTACCTTGAACAACTGGTAAAAGCCAACCCCGGTAGCCATGTCAAAATAGATGTTGAACCATGTCATGACCCTAATAGTCATGGTCAAAAGCACATTACCCAGGTAGGGAAAAGTGTGATATTCAGTATAACAATATGTGTGAGAGCTTTAACAAGCAATTGGTTGGAGCAAGGGATAAACCTGTGATCACATGCTTGGAGTATATAAGAAAGTACATGACAAAGAGGATTATCAATGTGAGAAAGATGGTTTCAAAGGCTGTAGGCCCTTTAACGCCAAATGCTACAAAAACGTTTGAAGAAATCAAGATCGAGGCTTCACAATTGACTGTTCTTATGGTGGATGCTCATAATTACCAGGTAAGATACTATTACATGCCATTCGTTATTCTTATTATTTTGATTCTAAAGTTGCTTTAATATTGATAGGTGAACGGTTTAAGGTCTCAATGTGTGGTGAACGTGAAATACAAAACATGCACTTGCAGGAAATGGGATTTGACAGGGATGTCGTGTAAACATGCAGTAGCGGCTATAAATGACATGGCGATCAATAATATGAATGTTGGCATACCTGAGCAATGGGTGTCTGAGACTTACTGGTTACATACTTGGAAAAGGGTGTATGATAACCAAATAATGCCAATCCCAAGTGAAGATTATTGGATGCCTTCACGGTGTCCAACAACACTGATTCCACCAAAACATCATAAACATGTAACTAAATATATAAAAACTATATGTATTATGTTATATATAATATTACAATTGAAAAAATGTTCAATAACTAAATTATTAATTCTTTAACATGTTATTATGTCTTTTGCATAGATCGGGAGGCCAAAGAAAAAGAGAACTAAGTCATGGGAAGAGAGGAAAAAAAGAGTTGATGAGGATAAAAGGACAAAAAGAGTAGAAGAGGTTGAGAGAGTGTTTTCTAAGGGAGGAAGAATGACAAGAAAAGGAGGCACGGTAAAATGCGGAAACTGTGGTGGTTTTGGCCATAATCGTAAAACATGCACCGGTAATAATGGGACGACAACTACAACTGCACAACGTGGGTGATGGTCTTGACTTTTTATTGTTTTAGTTTGTGTGAACGTATTGACTTTTCAGTGTTATGGATTGTGTGAATGTATTCACTTTTTAGTGTTTTGGCTTTGACCTTTACTTTTGAACTTGGTTATGTGTGATGGTATTGACTTTGTTTTGGAATTGGTTGTTTATTGGTATTGACTTTATTTTTGGACTTTATGTGTAATGATAAAAATGACATATTATTAAAATATTAGAACTTTTTACGTCTTTTAGGACATGCATGAACAAAAGAACATGCAATCTATCATTAGCTCAGTAATGTTTCTTAAACATGGTATACTTTATTGAACTCATACATTAAAAACGTAGACATTTTAAAGAACCACATAACACAAATAAACAACTATCACATGTTTACAACGTACAATTAAAAACAACAAAAGAACTCAAAAAGTACAAACGTAGATAAGGAAAAACATCCAACTAATTCCTAAAACAATCTTCAATTTGGTGGCTTCCTTAGCCTTGGTTCTTGCATACTCGTCTTTCTTGTTCATATTCCTCACCAATGCAAGGATCCTTTCACAACCATGACAAGTAGGAGTATCATCCCACCTTAACCATCCACAAGAACCCTTCTATAATGAACAATAATAATCAACCAACCTAACCCTAATCAACTAATTTCTTTGACAATTAACTTCAATACCAACTAATATCATTCAAGATTAAGCTAAATTAAACTGATTTCATTCAAAATTAAGGTCAATAACAACTTATTTCATTCAAAATTAAGCTAAAAAAACAATTGATTTCAATGTTTTCCTTTAGTTAATAGAGAGATTTGAGTATTGAAATACTTACACAACACAAGAATCGTCGACCGGGGTTAGCATCCGTCCGGGATACAATATAGCATGTACCTGCACCACATGAGCAAAACAAATAAGATGCACTTACACCTTGTGACCTCGGTTTCGCCGACGAAGAAGAATGTTGAGACATTTTGGATGGAAAATGTAGTGAAGAAGGGGTTGATAGTTAGGGTTCCAATTGAATTGAAGAGGAAGAAGAAGAATCAATCAATTAGGGTTTCATATTACCATGGAGGTGTAATCTAGTGAAGAAGGGGCTGTAACTTAGGGTTAAGATGATGATTGTCGTGTGTCTTTCATCTAATATAATCAATTAGGGGCAAAATTGTAAATGCACAGATTTTTGGATGGAAAAATAACGTGAAGGTTGACGGAGAGAGGAAAAGCGTTCACGTTTTTAAACCACGGGGAGTAAAACAGTTCAAGTTTTTGTTCAGGGACTAAAAGTGACTCCGCTTAACAACCACAGGGACTAAAACGGTAATTTTCTCTTTATTTAATAGTGCGCTTATATACTTTTTAACACCTCCGTACCATAGCAGATTTTTTTCTTACGAATTCGGAAAATGTTGAGGGACGTACGATCGATTATTTATCACTTATATTTGGGTTTTCTACGGGTTCGATGTTGAAATTTCTACAGGTTCAATGTCAAAATATATTAATATATAACACTAAAACAATAACTCCATGACGAGTTGTATCAGTGTTGTTTATATTTTTTTTTAGAATAGTGTGATGTGTACATGTGAAAGGAGACGCTTAAGGTAAGTTGGAACATGTTGTGGACGAGATCATTAGCACCACGATGTCGCTTAAGGCAACATGTTGCAACATTTGTAAAGCGTGATCCGCTTGTTGAATGTTTGTCATTCAATGTTATAGCCGTATTGCGTAAAGGGTAATGTACTAGCTCGAGAGGTATTATGGCCCTGTGTCTATATGTGAAAGTGTTGCCATTCATAATGCATATATGCATTATTTTGGTAGTAGGGCAAATGGCTAGTGAATGAAGAATCCAATACATGATGAAATCGGTGAACATCGCTCATACGCGGAATAGTTGACTAAGGTTCACCCTTGTAGATATCAAGGCAATGCAATGTGCTCGTAAAGGTGTGTTCGTGATAGGGGATTAAGTATTGGTTTTGGTTAGAATTCAAGTCAAAACTATCATCAGCTAAATGTTAGAAATTCGCCCACCTGTAGTTAATTTGTACTCGTTTAGTAATAACTATTACTAAATTGTCGTCCTTTTCTCGTAATATTTATAATGTCCTTCGTTGCAATATAGACCAAACACAAATCACAAATCAGTGTCATCTTGACTGAACAATCAAATAAAAAATGCGGGAGAAAGAATTTGAAGTGAAAAATCTCCACTAAATTAAAAACATGTGAAGACTTTTGAAACCATGAAACCACTACTATTAACTAAGGCTAATGCATTAGGACTAGAAGCGTTGCATTACACATAATACAACTTTTTTTAAAATGTTGAGTTTATAATTCATAAGTAACTTTTTTTTAGTATGCAAACTTTTTACATTATAATATAACAACTTTTTACTTGGAAATGCAACATTTTTTACTCAAAATCTCAAATGTAACTTTTATATACTTAAATACAACATTTATTTTAGCCTAATTAGAAAAATGTAATTTTTTTAGATTTAATGCAGTTATTATTATTTTCTTTAATTGAAAACTGTAGTTGTAATTATACTAAAAATTACTATGTTTTCTTTTTCATTTTTGATTAAATAATATTTGTTTATACTTTCATAATTACCCTTTTTTCCTTATTCCACTCACAACTCATTTCGTAAAAACATTAAAAATTTATAAATGGTGAATAATGTTTCTTCAAATTTACTCATGAACAAAAGTTTTTTTATCTCTTCTACTCATAACAACTTACAACTACTATGTATAATATAGGTAAACCAATCAAGAAAGTACGACTTTATAGATAGTAACCAAATTTCAAATTTGTTTCAATTAAGTCACTCATATTTTATTTTGTTTAAATTAGATCACTCAACTTTCAATTTTGTCTCAATTAGGTCACACAACTTTCAATAAATGTTCTAATGCTATCTTTTGTACCTTCATAATAAATGTTTATAGATAACAAAAACGCCATTAAAACCAATACTTTTCTTATTTTTTATTAGTAAATATATCACTTACGATAGTATAGTAGTTTTCCCTTGCGTTTTAGAACATAGATTGAAAGTTGAGTGAGCTAATTGAGACAAAACAAGGCTTAATTGAAACAAACTTGAAACTTGGTTATTATTTTATAGTGTTTTCCCCTCAAGAATATCGAGGATCCGCTAACATAAGGGTGAGTGAGAATTCATGAGTACTACCCATGTGTCGGTCACTCCTACACGACCACCACATGCCTACCATCAAGTACTCACAAACCACAAAATTAATGGCACACTTACCCACAAGTATCATATAACTTTTGTTTTTGTTTTTGAATTAAATTAAATGTAATTAAAATTATAATTTCATTAAAATTAAATTTATTACATAATTGAAACCGGAAAAATGAAATACGACAATTAAAATAAAAAATTAAGATACAAAAATTTATTCTAAATCATCTTTTTTCGCGGTAATGACAGGCAATTTTTTTAGGAATTCTCGATGATGTTGTCGTGTCTTCCTTTTCGACGAGATATTTGAAAATTTTAGGCTACTATCGATTGAAAAAATAACATCGGAATCGATCGCGCGGTATGAGTATCCTGAGATCATCGTTTGAGAAATTAGCCAATGATTTAAGTGAATAAAAATGGTGAAAGTTTGAGTGAATAAAAATGATGAAAAGTTTTAGTGAATCAAAATTGTGAAGGGCTAGTGGTATTTATGTGTGATAATAATGCGTAAATAAATTAATAATACTCCACCAGTACAGTAACCGTAAAAAAGGAATCAATTTTGCGTGGTAAACAATTGTCATGAACTGAAGTCATGCGTTATACCTGCATGAGGTAGCAGCGATGTTGCCATGTTGTTTGGAAGTCATGCACCCTACTCATGGGGGTGCGCGTCCTTTGTTGTATACAATTATGCATTCAATGTAACATCCTAATTTTGATAATAATAAATAATGGGAATTATCTATACTATATATAAAGCATGAGTGAGAGACCTCTTAAATTTTAATAGGTACCAAACTTGTTGCTTTAAGTACAAACCACAATGCATATAATTAAGATATTTTAGGGACAATTTTGTATTTTGACAATTTTGTCTTTTAGCAAAATTAATGTACGAATGATTTTAATTTATTCAATAATAATTACAAATTTGGTCCTTTCACTTTAATTACATTTTGTTAATTTATAGAATAGTTACATATATATACCCCTTATTTTAAACCAATTACACCCATGATGTTTAAACGTTTATAACTTTTTCACACGTTAATATTATTTAAAAAACATTATAACATAAAAACGAATATTTTATTCTCTTTATTTTGAGTATGGTATTGCTATATATTTTTTTATTTTAAAAACTTAATGTGTTACGTGATTACCATTAAGAACCGGAAAAACGGGTCGGTCGGGTTCACCGTTCAGGTAATGGGTCTAAAAGGTTAAGGTCGGAATGGGTCGATACACAAAAGGTTAATTTGCTTTGGTTCGGGACGGGTTCGGGTCGAAAGAGGTTAAATCAGTACGGATTTCGGGTTATAACATTGTCAGGCAGAACGGGTGGCTGGTCAAGACTCATTCAATGTAGTGTTACGTGTGCACTGACACCTGATTGCGCGCGTACAGTCGTTTGACGTGCTTACTGACACCGTACACCAGTTGAGCTTCCAATGCCGCATTACGAGCATATTATCGTCGGGTTACGCGCATACTGTTGTGAAATCACGCACTTACTGAAACGGTAACATGGTTATGCGTTCGATGTCATGTTTGCGTACATACTCCGCTGCATCATGCGGGCACCATGCTAGTGTTTGTTTTAAATGTGTGTTAATATTTAATTAAGATTAAATATAATAAAAGCATATGGACTTGATTAATAAAAATGGAACAATGGATTGTTATGGGCCTTAGGTTCATGGGCTGAAGAGAGTATAGGTACTCCTTAAACCTCCCTAAAACTCTAAAACCCTCATTTCTTATCTTTCAAGCCTCCTACACACTCTAAAACACACACAAACACCTCATAATATACGGCCGCGATCGAGAGGGAGAACTAAGACCAAACTGAGCTTTGATTCTTGAAGATCTTGTTATACAAGCCAGATACGACCCATGAGAGCTTGTGAAGCTAAACTGTAGCTTTATAGCATGAAAAGGTATGTCCTTTACACTTAAAGGTTACGTTTTTATGAACGGTTTCCCTAAAATTTAACCCTAGAACAAATCGAGTATAGATATACCATAAAAATGTAAACTTGATAATTAATATGGGCTTAATGAACTTGTTAATATGTACGGTTCATGAAGAAACCCTAGATCTAGCTCAAGAACGTTTTAAACCCATAAAGGTTCAAGCTTAATGGAAACCCGGACTAGATCTTGGGCAAAAGAGGAAATAGCAACGGTTAAGGGATAATAAGATACCATGATACTTATGAATGATAAAATATGCATAATAATAATAATAACAATAATAATAATAATAATAATAATAATAATAAAAAAAGTAAGAACAGTAGCACAATGGGTGTGTTCGAACCCCACATGTTCGAATAGAAAGAAAGAAAGAATGTATTCGAACCCCACTTGGCTCAAATAGAAAGAAAGGAAGCATGGGTTCAAACACTTGGATCGAATATGAAGGAGTGATAGGAAGGAGGGACTACATTCTATACCTAATGTATTCGAACAAACATGTCCATTCGAATACAAAATGTATTCGAACAACACGTTCATTAGAATACACATTGTATTCGAATCACATGTTCATTCGAATACATGTTGTATTCGAATAGCATGTTCATTTGAATACAAAATGTATTCTAAACCCTGCCTACTCAAATGCAATTGTATTCTAAAGCTATGCCATTCGAATACAAGAACATAAAATTATATACTCGAATACGTGAAAGATAAGGATAGGAAGAGAATATGAGATGTTCATTCGCATACAATATGTTCACTCGCATACATAATGTATTCGCGTACTAACCCCTACTCGAATGCAGAAAGAAAGAAAGATTAAGCAAGTGTGGTCCATTCGAATACCATATGTATTCGACACAAGCTCAAATTCGAATACATATGTGTTTGGATATAAATTGTATTCTAAGCATGTGACTAAACGAACACAAGTGAAAGGTAGGAAGAAGGGTGTACACAAATACCCATTCGAATACAAGGTGTACCCGAATACATTGTGTGATTGGGTATAAATGTAATCTAATGGAATGGGGGCACTCAATTAGAATAGACCAGACTTAGCCATTCAGCTGAAACCTAAATATTGTGATTAGGGCAAGTATTGATACACATAATTAATGTACAATTAGCCGAGCTCAGTTAAAAAAAGGGATAACCGTTAACAACGAACGTAACATAATCTAGGTGAGTTTCTAGCCCTATTTCCTTGTTGTGTTTTCGGGGCTGTGTGCATACTCGACATGATAGTTAATACACTTACCTTAAATGGTAAGTGTATGCCATATATGATCTATGTGATAAGTAATATATCTTGAATGTGAACGAAAGCTTGCCGGTACGTGAACGATCTTCGGATATTGCACGTATTGTCAAGGAATGTATGTATATAAAATATGAACGTGTATGAAAAGTATATATATGATATGTGAGTATGTATGAATGTTCAAGGAAGTATGTATAGAAGTATATAATGATATGGGTATGTGAAGAAAGTATGCACGAATGTGGAAGAATGAAGGGACCAGACCATAATAATATCTGATAGAGATAAAGAAGGGACCAGACCTTAATAATATATGAGATAGAGAAAGAAGGGACCAGACCCTAATAATATCTAAGATAGAAAAGTAAGGGATTAGACCCTAATAATATATGAGATGGAATGGACAGTATGTATATAGTATAGAAGTAATAAAGTATGAACGTATGTATGAATGTGTGAAAGAAAGGTAATAAGTAAAGTATTAAAATATGTACCTTCGGGTGCATATATGAAGGTAAGTGTATGTATTGTGTGTTGCCTGATTAACTTGAACTCACTCAGCGTAGCTGACTTTTACTATGCATGCAAGTGAGTAGAATGAGACAGCTAGTTTGAGCGGGACACATGATAGAAGAATAAGAGGCTGACAACAGAAAACTCGTGATGTTTTACAATTAACGTTTTATTTTGAAAGACAAAGTTTGAATTATGTTAAGACAATGTTTGAAGGATATGTAATATGTATTGATGTTTTTATATTCCGTGTAAAGTTTTAATTAACTCTGATATTTAGAACTGTGTTTATGAGTAAATCCAACACCCAATGTAGGGCACCGGGACCAGGGCCTTACATTAACTATGCCAAAACAATAATAACACAAACATCATTAACAATCAAATGATACATTGTAACATGCTTGACCAAACTCAAATAACAATATAGTTAACACAGAGCGTTAATTGCATCATCTCGATCTCTAACGTATCGTTATTTCATAATATCTGAACCATAGCTTTCAAGTTTTATCATTAGATATGTGTAGTCAAAACGCCTCACTCTTGGGCATTTTACACCATGTGGCATCCCCGTCATCAATGAAGAGTTTTGCAAAAAGTGACGTAATTGACAAAACGCTACAACTCTTCTACAATAATTACATATATCCCCCCTCTCTCACCTCCCCACACACAATTTCAATAAAAATTCAAGCCAAACTCGCATGTTGTAGGAAACGCTCCCTCGAAAACGTCAAGCCAAAACGCTCCCCGGGGGGGGGCCCGACATTTTAAAGTGAAAATGCCACAACGTTAAATGAGTGTGCATGGTCTTAACTGTCAATTCTTTTTGCATAACTTTGAGCTCGACATTTTTTCCCCTTCTTTTATGATCTTTTATATGGGCTAAACTATACATATTATTATATAAATATTTTATAACACGTGTCTTTTTAAAATAGATAATTTATTAGTTCAAAACTTTTGGAGTTGGGACGTAATTTCCTGAAAGAAGAAGTGAAAAATGTAAATATAACAAAGTCTAAAACCCTGATAAAAAGTGTGCTTCTTCTCAGCTGATTAATTAAAACCCTAGTGTCTTCCTTGTCGCCGATATACATACATACATACATAGCTCGTTGAAGATGGATATGGATCGAGAAGATGAAGATGCTCTTAGAAAAGTACAGGTCCGTTTCGTTACGAAGCTTAAACCGCCGTTCAAAGCTCCTGAAACCTCCATAGCGCTTCCTTCGAATCTCACCAGGACGGGCCTCTCTTCTGTCGTCAATAACCTTCTAGAATCAGGTTATTCTCTATCTTTTACATTATTATTAAGTCAGTCTGTGATTTAATTCTGCAAATTAGGGCTATTAAAGCTCTACTGTTGAATCCTACATTAGTTGTTCACTTCAATTAGAAGGTAAGGTTAAATATAAATAAAATGAAATGAAATTTGATGATGCACAGCAAGTAAACGTTAAAGTTAAACAAAACCACTTCTAATCTATGTCACTTATTATCATCGATTAATATATGGAGATGATGGGTCTGCTAAGCAGTTAATGCAGAAAAATATCATACATCGTTCGAGGACCGAGAATATCAGTTATAGCGGTGAGATATTGGTGGTATATCGGTAATTTTAATGTCATGCAGAATTTATATATATAGCACTTTAACACTAACAATTCACTATACATGCTCTCCTACTATAAACAAATTATCCTTTTGCAACTTGCACAACACTATCAATTGGTCAATATTGCCGGTATAATCGGTACCGATATTTTGACCGATATTTCACATGAGGACAGATAACCGAGATTGACTGCACGGATGTTGGAAATTATTCGCCTCACATAAAACAAAATTTTTGATGTTAAGCAGGTGAAGGAGTTAGTGATCATGTTATTAGAATAATGAAAGTATTAAAATTTACAACCGTTGCAAAGCAAAATTTAACAAAAATCTTAAATAATCAAACTCAAATTTTCAGCAAAACAAAATTTTCACACAATCAACAGACTCGACCACATAACCCAACGGAAACGGAAAGCAAATCAAATTAAACAAAACATTTCATACCTGTTGGATGCGAGAAAACGATGTTCAACGTTTTTTGCCAATTGAAATACATATCACACGGGATTAAAACTTAAAAAGAAACCTAAAAATAAGGCTAGTCATTAAAAGTGATACACGCGTATGAAGTATGAACCACGCCTTACACTTTCGAAACATATTCAGTAAAAAAATTATGTAAAAAGTGAGGGTCCGTCAAATGCAACAAGAACATCATTCAGTTAAAGAAAATTCTCACAAGAAAGAATCGAGCGGGCTAGTTTTGCTTTTTCAACGCTGACATCCCACCAGTGAACTAGAACCGCATATTTGACATGATAAAATGTTTTTAAAATAATTAAACATAACCGTGATCATTCAATGGCACAGTTTTCAAAACTGTATGATCAATATAGATTATAATCAGATCTGTGTCATCTTGTATGATATCAGGAAATGATGATTGGAAACATGAACCGTTTGATTTCCTTATTGGTGGTGAGTTTATAAGGATGTCACTCAAAGATTTTCTTCTTGCCAAGGGTATCTCAGCGGTATGTTATTTATCAGCATGCTTGTTTTTTAAGAAACTAATGATTCTTTTAAACTGTAATGATATATGATCGCAAAATGTGTTAATCTACAGGAAAAAGTTCTAGAAATTGAATACATAAGAGCTGTAGCTCCACGCAAGGAAGAAGATCCTTTATTACATGATGATTGGGTTAGTGCAGTTGACGGTTCAAGTCGGTTTATTTTGACTGGTTGCTATGATGGGTTAGGAAGGTAAGAGCTAAAATGTTGTCATAGGTTTTTTATTTCTATAATTCTTGACGATTTAGTTTTTTCTCTATATTATTGTAATAAAATTAAAAAAATGTTTTTTAAAATACAATTTAGAATATGGGAAGGTGTTGGTGTTTGTAAACATGTTTTGGAGGGACACGGTGATGCAATTACATCAGTTGGTATCGTAAAAACAACAGGTACGATATGTTCTGCAAAGTTATAAATTCATTATCTTGGTTTTTATGTACTTGATGAATAATTGACCATATACGGTTTTATGAATGTTATTGCTTACTGAACATACAGAAGATGAAGACACCAATCTTGTTGCCACTGGTTCAAAAGACAAGACTGTGAAACTTTGGAAGGTAATTTTGCAATTTCACAACTTTTTTTTTCACTCATAACAGATTTTTGGAATTAACAGTTCAAAGATAATGTTTCCGCTTTATAGGTTTATGCAGAGCCACAAGCAGAGAATACGAAGATTGCAGCTTTTAGAACTCTTCGTGGGCATACTGCTGGTGTGAAAAGCGTTGCAGCACAACCAACTGCTGATATGGTTTTTTTCTTTTTTTGTTTTTCATATTTTTTGTATATATTTATGTTTACATATGATTTATAGAAGACCTATTTTCATGATTATGTAGCTGTGCTCTGGTTCTTGGGATTGTAGAATCAATTTATGGAAGACTGAGCCCACCGAAGGAGACACAGTGTCAACAAAGAAAAGGAAGAAAGACAGCAAGGAAGAAGATATTCAGTCTGAGGTAATTCAAATACTTAATAACTTCATCTTTTCATATAATTTTATATTTTTTGGATTATTGTCAACTTAATTTCTCTTCTGTGTAGGGAGAAGCTGTATCTACACTTGTAGGACATACACAATGTGTATCATCAGTTGTTTGGCCCGAACACGGAACCATTTATTCTGGATCATGGGATCACTCAATTAGAAGATGGGATGTGGAGACCGGGAAAGATACATTAAACATGGTATGCAATTTTTTTTTTTGTCATAGGTTACACAATTCACTTTTGATAATGAACATTTTTATTACATGTGCAGTTTTGTGGGAAAGTGATTAACTGCATCGATGTTGGTGGTGAAAGTTCTGCTCTTATTGCTGGCGGTGGCTCTGATCCTATTCTTAGGATTTGGGATCCTCGAAAACCTGGTACTTTATATTATTAACTTGCATACCCAAAACATAATTTTACACAATCAACTCTAAATTAGTTGTTACAAATGTAATTTAGGCACATTGGCTCCAAGCTTCCAATTCTCATCACACACGTCATGGATAACGTCATGCAAGTGGCACAGCAAGTCATGGTTTCATTTGCTTTCATCATCTTATGATGGGAAAGTCATGTTATGGGACTTGAGAACTGCGGTAATTTTTTTAATATTTCTTTATTAAATTCTTGTCACATTAATATGTACCCTTATAATCTTTGATATATGTTACATGCTGTAGTGGCCATTGGCTATAATTGATTCACATGAGGATAAGGTGCTATGCGCCGATTGGTGGAACGGGGATAGTGTGGCAAGTGGAGGAGCGGATTCAAAGCTAAGAATTTCTTCTGAAATTTGTATCGCGTGATTTGAAGGTATACCTAGTATTTGAATAATACTAAGTTATATTGGCTGCGACATATCATCTAACTGACTTGCATGCATGCTATTTGCAGGTTTTAAGGGATGCATAATTTATTTTATTGCACAATCGACTTGGAATTGGAGATTTTGATGTTTTAAATGTTGTGATGCAAGTATTTTGAATGTCAGTCATGTAATACAACTAAGAATTTTTTTTCTTCACAATTCACAGTACAATTTTGCAAATTGATTAAATTTTGAATCATGATGGGTGTTTGACAAAGTTTTTCTCATGTGGTAGGTGATCCATGTACCAGCTATACATTTATCTCTTTATATAAGACAAAACTTGATATCTATTTAATTTGCCCAACTAGAAAAATGGGAACATGTTTTAAATGTCGAGTATTGTTTGGTTAAGAAAGTACCAACATTATCTTCAATGATTTTTGGAGTAGATTGCTTGCTTATTTGATTTTTTTTTTACATTTTGTAATTTTTGGCATGATTTATGAATTTTGAAACCTTTGTAAGATTTATATAACTCAAAACTTCGTGATATACTGCTGATCAAAGTAATTGGAACAAGGTTTCTATTAACCTGTTTTGAGTACTTGAACCCGGAACCGACCCTACCCATAAAGTACGATTAGGGTAGGCATTTCAGTTCCAAACCATAGAGGGGAGGAGGGGTAGAGGACGACCGAAATTGACTTGGGATGAGAGGATTAGGCATGATTTGATAGACCTAAACCTCTCCGAGGACATGGTTGAGAATAGGAATTCGTGGAGAAGTAGAATTAAAGTTAAGATTTTTAGAGAGAATTGAATACCTTAGGGCTTAGACTTAACTTATTTAGGTCACATACCATAATGGTATTTCCCTTACATATATTATTATTATTATTATTATTATTATTATTATTATTATATAGCTGTTAAACTGTGATCTTATTATTAATATTATTATAATTGGTAGTAGTTTTTATATAACTGTTAAACTTTGATTTCCTTTATTTTGCTTCATTCACATGTACTTAGAGCCGAGGGTCTCTCTGGAAGCCACCTCTCTATTCCTTTGGATAGAGGTACGGTGTGCCTACATCCCACCCTCCCCAGACCCTACTTATAGCTTTGCTGTCGGTGGGATTTTACTGGGCATGATTGATTGATTGATTGATTTCAGTTCCAAACCCAATTTGTACCTGAAAATATCAGTACTGTCGTAAAACGGATTCAGTTCAATACCTAAAACTGGGGTTTTTAATACCCGAAAACCGGGCATTACCGCTGGGATCAAACCTGGCCGACCAGACCGTTTTCAGCTGCCCAAACTTCCCTAGGCTTAGTATATATACTTATTAAAACTAAGCGGTTTGACTAAACCGGTCAAACTAAAAGTTAACTGTTTGACAAAAACTAAACAGTATATTTTACTTTTAAAAATGAACTGCAGGTTTTTTTTATAACTAACCTGGCCAAATTAAAAGCCAAAATTTGTCAAACATAAACCCACAAATAATGCAATAACTTTAGGCTGCAGCATGTAATTACCATATTACTAAAATGATCGCGCAACCTAATTAATTAAAAACCAAAAGTATGGATCTGACACGTGATTCTTAAAAGGTAAGAAGGGTAGTTTATACCCAGGGGTATTTCGGTCACAGTTTTTTGAATTTTTAGAAGACTTGACACGAAATAGTCAAACCCAGGTACTCAGTTTATACCCAGGGGTATTTCGATCACAGTATTCGAATTTTTAAAAGACTTATATTGGTTGACACGAAAAAGTCAAACGGGTCAGTTTATTTGTTTATATGTTACACATATCAAAACTTTAAGTTTTTATGCCAAAACAATGGACTTGAAACCAAAAAACAAAAGTGCAGCCCCAAATAACCAAACTGGGTTTTGAAAAAAGTCAAATACCGACCAGGTTTTTTAATTTCCGAACTGGCTTTTAAATACCCGGAACCGGGTATAACCAGTTTCAGATCTGGATTAGGTTTTTCTACACCTAAAAATCGGGTAAGTATTAAAATACTAGGGTATAGGATACCCGGTTCTAACCGTTCTATACCTTACCCGTTGACACCGAGTATGGTTTTTCAAGTCAATAACCGGTTCCATACCTGACCAAGTTATAGCCAAAGCCAATACCCGATTTTTCAATACCCGGTCATACCCGGAACCAGGTATTGGAAAAACCTGCAACTTGCATCCCTACTTAAAAGGGTACCATGCATGTTACATTCACGTGTAATTCATCATTTTTGCATTTATTCGCCTAAATAACTGAAAAGAAACAAGGGCATATTACATAACATATCTTATAATGGTATAAAAAATTATGTTACAAAAGGTGCGCAGTAAACGAACCAATAAGTTCCAGAATATATGTGAACCCGTGGGCCAGAACATGGACTTCCACGGGTTCACGAGCCTGAGGCTCGATCCATAAACCTGAACCACAGATACAATATCACCTTCTATGGAAGCTGTGTAATGATTTTGGAACCCCCTCAAACAAATCCAAGATATAATTCTCAAGATCATCAGCTGAATACCTAATATACTTCTCACTTATATGATTAACATGTCTACCAACAAAAGTTCTATAAGCTTGAATCACCTTAAGCGACATCGAGATCCTCACATCCTCATGAAGTTGACTGTTCGGTATTGACCATCCGGTTTGGCTTCTGTAAATCTCTTCAAAGGCGGTGTAAAACGCCTGCAACCTATCTCTAAGCAGATTTCTCAAAGTGGACCCCGAACTACCCGAATTAGATACCCCTTCTTCTCTAAGAAAGTTCAGAATCGAGCTCCACGTGGCCCGTTCATAACTCATTGCGTATTGTTGAAACTTCCAGTTGCGTTTTCTAATCCAATCGTCGCCGAGAACGTTTCTTAGCTCTGAATTTTTAACCTTTTCCGCCATGTAATTAATATTATTCATCATGAAAAGATGTCCCAACGCCTCGTCTTTGTATAACTTTGACTTTTCTTCGAGGTTGCATTCGAGAATCGACATTAATGACCTAAAATGCAATGCCATTGGAGTTGAAGATGCGACCCCGCTATCTGTATCATCATTATCATTATTATTATTTCCGGGACTTGTGTCAGGTGAAGATGAAGAATGTTGACCATTGACCGCTTGATCACGGTCTTTCAAACAAGCGTTTAACGAGTCGCTGTAATCGGTTAACGCTTTGATGTAATTCATGACATATCGAGTGAGATGGTGGTTCCCGCCACCCGGGAACGCGCTATTCGACGTGTTGGACCCGACCACGTTCTCAAACTCGATAAACGTAGCTTTCACACATTCACCGACACGTGTCAGAACGTCTTGGAACTCGGTTCTAATGCAGAACCCGCTTTCATCCGAGTACAAACCCTATATATCGGGCATAAGATCCGCTAACACTTCATACATATCGAGAATCCTTAAAAGTTTCTCGGGTTGGTGGGGCCCAATCGAGATTGCTTCTGCAAAGTTTAAAAGCTGCAACATTGAAGCTTTTGACGACTCGGCAAAACAAATCGAGCTCACCGGCTCGGCTTGAATTTGACTGAAAATCTGCTCACACAAAAACTTTTCACTCGCGAGATACTTCCGTACAAAGACCCTTATACCCTTGGTCCATCTTCGTATTCTCGAGTTTAACGAAACCCATTCCATTTTCAAAACATCTTCAATGCTCAACTTCTCAATTTCAAGAATAAAAAGACAGTCGTCTAAGGCGTCTTTACGAGCACTAATAAACGCCTGAGAACACTCTTTCCCGTAATTCGAATCAAACATCAACCTAGCAATGCTTCTTAAATCAGGAATCACTTGTGGATTAACCAAATCCATAATAAAGACCTCGGACCCCCGGCTCACACTATCTCTCTGAACCGAATCATCAAACGAATCATCCCCAAATGAGACCATTGAATTCTCATCTAGACCATCATCTTCACTAGACCGAAAAGATAAATGTTCAGGCTCAAAGTTTTGCCTGTTATGAACAAGCATATGCCTAAACTCTTCCTCAATCCTAGCCATAGACGTTTGAATAACCGCGTTAACGGTCCTCAAAAGGTCGAATTCGTCTTTACTCAGATTCAAACTCTCCAAACTCTCGGCTAGTTTCCGGGCCTCGTCGACTGTTTTCAAATACTCTTTCGCTTCTTCAGGATCACAATCCCATATCATCGATTCATCCGCCTCCCAAGCCATTATCTTTTCCCGAATCGAGTCAACCCGTGTCCTAATATCACTAAACTCCCCATCTTCTCGTTCTTCATCATCTTCATCTTCGGTTGCAGTAACCCTCATCACAGACGCCAATCGAAAGCTTAACTCCACCAGGGTGTTCCTTGCTTCATTACTTATTCTCTTGTTGTCATCCAATACTTTCATTATAAGCTCGGCAGCCGCAATCAAACTCTCTTCTTCGGTTGCTTCCATCATGGGTTTACACCCGCCCATAAAAATATAACAAAAAAACAAATAAAAAACACACACAAAGACACAATAACACACTTAATCAACAACCAAGAAAACCCTTAATCATAAGAGGAATTTCATCGAACACTTGGTGTGCAAACCCAAAAAAAGATGATTTCACCTCAAAGATGAAAGAGGAATATTATCAAACACTTGGTGTGCAAATACAAAACCCTAAATGAAATAATAATACCCAAATAGACGATCAAAACCAAGACTTGACCAATTTGAACACGAAAACAAGTACGAAGACTAATGTTGTTGTTGTTTGTAAAATAATAAAAGTCGGAGCTTGATTTGTCTTTCGTTCTTGTAGCAAGCCGGCTGTTATTGAAATGATTATGATTAATATTAATATATATTATTTATTAACGTCTTATTATAAATTGGAAAATTATTACGTAATGGGGGTTTGACCTTTCAAACGGCAGTCAGTCAAGTCTAAGGCTGAGGGGTGTGGGGCGCTAACCTGGGCGCGAGAGCCCCTCCGCTCGCGCCCCCGGCGCTAACCCCACACCACCGGGGCGCGAACCGGGGCGCGAACGGGGCGCCAGCGCGAGCCCCCAGGCAGGCGTGAGTGTGATCGCGGGAGAAGAGAGAGAAAAAGGTGTGGGGTATACCAAAAAGAGACGTTGAGCTCGGATAAAATAAAAAAAAAACATTAAAAACCCCTATATAATACCCCAAAATCAACCCATTTCAACCATATCAAAACACAACTTCAAACTCCAAACTCCTATATAATACCCCAAACTCCTATATAATACCCCCAAAATGTCTGGAAATTGGTACCCAAATCTAGATTCAGATTATATTGACGACGATTTATGGTCGTCACCAGACCAACCGATGTTTTATTCGGGGCCGCAAGAAACATCCGGCTTTCAACCATCCAACATACAACCGTCTCCTAACTTTGTTGTTCCAGAGACACAAGAATCACACGGTGATGCTACGGGAGCAAGAAGACGCGTCCACCGGAAAAAACAACTTGCAACGGACGGGCCGGGACCGGCTTCGACTCCGAGGATGAAACGGAAAACCACTCCGTGGTCATCGGATGAGAAGGAAGCCTTGTGTCGGGCTTGGATAGTCATTTCTGAGGATCGGCGTTGCGGTAATTGTTTTAACGTTTTTAAAAATGATTTTTAATAAAAAAGTTAAATAAAAAAGTTAACTGGAAATCTAATTTAATTATTCATTTTGCAGCCGACTACCAAAAAAACAAGATTTTTTGGACAAAGGTTAGGGAGACGTTCTATACGCTCGTTGGGAGTACAGAGCGAAACGCCGATATGATTTCGTGTCGGTGGTCCGAAATCAGAAATTTGTCGGCTTGTTTACTAATCCTTTCAACAGGAACGGCGGTCGTATGAGACCAAGTGGCAGTGATGATTTGGCGGTTTACAATTTCACGGTCGAAGAGTGGAGGCAGGAGTGTTTGCGGAGGTATGGGATGGTGAAGACGTGGGACGATTTAAAGTTGTGGGAGAGGTTGAAAAGGTGTTCCAAGTGGGTTGAGCTGCTGGCGCCGGACCTTGATGCGGAAGTATGGCCGAAACGGACTAAAACTAGTTCGTCTGGAGCGTATAGCACTTCCGCCGGGTCGGATTGCCGCGTTGGATTCGACCTAAACATTGCGGGGGAGGAAACGTCTTCACCGCCGAGGAGGCGGCCATTGGGAAGGGACGCCAAGGGGAAAAAACCGGCTGAGGGGGGAGCCGTAAACATCGCCAATCTTGTTGAATCCCTCAATAAATTCAACAAAACCATGGAGGTGGTCTCTAATGACAAAAAGGAAAAAAGTCGAATGAGAGATTTGGACTTCCTTACTAGAGACTTCAGTAACCTAAATCCGGTCGATCAAATGCTAATGGAAAAGCAAAAGGAACGTATCCGAAAGAGGTTGATCGAAGAAGACCAAGCCGAAGAATAAGAATAATGTTTTTTTTAGTACTTTTATTTTTAGATATTAATGTGTTTTTTCATTAATGTGTGTTTTTTTTAATAATTTATGAGTTTTTTTAATAATACGTTTTTTGAATATATTTATAAAAAAATAAAAAAAAAATCCGCTGGAGCCCCTCCACACCAGGGCCAGGGGCTCCAACGGGGGCTCCAAGACCCCCCTTATCCAGTTTCTCTCTCTGCCACACGTCATAATATTATTGACTGGAGCCCCCATTAGAGCCCCCACACCCCTTAGCCTAATAAGTTAGCAGCCGTTTCCGGTGTGATTGACTGCAGGAAGTCTGCCTACGTGGCGATTGCTTATTGACCATCGAATTCACATCTCGCAGAAATTGATAGTTGGACCAAGAAAGTCAGTCTTACCGGATTACTACCAGATCTTTTTCATATTGAGTGTTTGTTTCAAGGCACATGTTTATAATTTTCGACATATTTTTGGATTCTAGAATATCTTGAAATTTTTTATTATCGGTCTTTGAAGAAACAAAAATAGCATAAATATTGTTTCAATTAGATTAAAACCCGTGTGATACACGAATATAAAAAATATATAACTTAAAAAAACAAAACAAAAACACATGTACTACACAAGATAATAATAAAACAAAAACAATAATGATAATTTAAACAATTACAAACATTTTTATTGATATCATAAAATTATCAATAACATACACGTAATAGATATTAGTGTTTTGTAGTAGTTAACTGAAGAAACGTGGATCGACTCACTGGTAGACGATCTACTTTCCTCGGGTGTGATTATGCTATTCCACCGATGGTTCACTGGGATCTGGGTTCTTCCACCTACAAAATGAACAGCACCGTAAACTTACCCCTCAGAAAGGGACAGAGGGGTCCTCTTTGGGGTAACCCTCCGGTGTGAGAATAAGTGTTTGTAGGAGAAGATAATAATATGATAGTAAGGAAATTTGGAGAGTATTGCTTGATATAGCTGAATACTGTGTAGTTGGATGTGACTGTGTGTTCTTCCTTGTGGAGTTGATGTGATATTTATAGTGCTAGGGTTTCCAATGATTGGGTTCAGACCCAATTAGGGCCTTGCTGGCCTCCTCCAATTGTTTTGCGCCACGTGTCCTCTGGGACACCTGGTGCTTTTTCATTGGTTATAATCACGTGGTAGCACATGGGTTTTGCTGAGTTGTCCACCTTTCATTGGCAGCTGTCAACATCAGCATATTCTTATTCCTTAAAAATATACCTTCTGGAAGGTTGTCTTCATTGGTTATAATCACGTGGTAGCACATGGGTTTTGCTGAGTTGTCCACCTTTCATTGGCAGCTGTCAACATCAGCATATTCTTATTCCTTAAAAAGATACCTTCTGGAAGGTTGTCTGACGTGCACCATCAAGGTTGCCCTAATCCTGATTTGGATAAGGACGAGGTTGATTATGTGCATGTGTGATACGCGCCTATCCTGAGGATGCGCGAGGTCTTCTCTTTATTCTCACGCGCAGATGTTTCATGCGCAGATGTGATATGCACAAGCATGTGATATGCGCCACGCGCGGATGCGCCACGCGCAGATGTGATATGCGTGAGCATATGTGATGCGTGAGCATATGTGATGCCTGAGCATGTGATACCTGAGCATGTGTGATGCCTGAGCATGTGATGCATGAGCATATGTGATATGCGTGAGCATATGTGATATGCGCCATGCGCATAGGTTTTGGCTTTGTGCCTTCTTGATTTCAAGCCTCTTGTCTATATCTTGTGGGTTGACCCGCCTCGCTCGGTGTTGAGGCGGGTACATACCTCTTCAAGCCCCCCCAGTCTAATGTGTGTCTTGTCTCGCGCGAGCGAGGTAAGATAGATATTAGACTTAATATGTTGCTCTTTTTAATAGGGTTTGTCTTTTCTTCTTATTACTCATCGTTGCGCGAAATTCTATCCTTTTAGCTGAAAACGAATCGTCCCTGTACGTGGTTGGTTGTTGCTGACATGCGTCAGTGATGGAGACGTGTCAGACCTTTCGTGTGCTCGAGGTGCTACAGTTGCCTTTCATGTCTCCTCACATAGTGTCAGGAACACGTGTCGCGCTCGCGTTGGTCCGTACCTGCGAGTGGTGGCGCGTGAACTATGGTAGCAGCTGTATCGTTTCTTTTCGTGTCCCCTCACACAGTATCAGGGACACGTGTCGCGCTCGCGTTGGCTTACACCTGCGAGTGGGGGCGCGTGAAGTCCGTTCAGTGCCAAATTTTCTCTCTCCTGGGCCTATAAAAGCAAGCCCTTAGAGCTTTTATTCTTCATCTTCTTTGTTGTTTATTCGAAGCTTTCCTTTCTTTCGTTCTTTTACGATTACCGTCTTCTGCTTCCAGATCTCTGTTCTTTTAGAGGCATCCTCCGTTCGTTTTTACAGTTGTATGTCTGATAGTTCAGACAACACAATCTCCCCTATCCATCGCCGTGTTAAATCCTTAGTAATGTCTACGTTGAAGAAGACCGGCAAGGGGAAGAAGGCTGCTGAGGCCTCATCGGAGGATGTAGGGAAGACCAAGACGGTGAAGAAGTGGGATGAGATCCCCTGCAAACTGAGGCAGGCCGATTTTGACAGCCTTATCGCCTCTCAGGGTTTTCTCCCTGAGTATGGTTGCATGCTGCCGGCGGCCGGGCAAACGGCGGCGGACCCGCCCACCGGCTATATATCCCTTTATAGCCATTTTTTCACCCACTGCAACCTTCGTCTCCCGATGACAAGGTTTGTGGGTGCGCTGCTTAAGTTTTATGGGATTCATATATCCCAAGTCCATCCGTTTGGACTTGTGCGCATGACTCACTTTGAGTTCATGTTCAAATCCCAGCGCGAGGAGCCCACCCCTCGTCGCTTTCAATTTTTTTATAAGCCCAAGATCCAAGATTCTTGGTTCTCATTTATTCCTCGCAGTCAGAAGGTCAAGTGCTGCACTGTTTCATTCAAGAGCCTTCATGACTGGTCTGAGAGATTTTTCTACATCAGGGCTGGTGTGATCCCCATCCGCATGACCATGCGCGCGATTTCTTCTGCGCCTGCGGATGTGGGTGTCCTCAAGAACCCAACTGGCGCCTGGGTAAACAAGTTGACTGCCGAACCATCCCCCGCCAAGAACATTTGCGAGGAGGCGCTGGTGGGGGTTGGCATGAGCAGGAGGTGGGCCGACAGCGCGACTGAGCCCGTTATCCAAGTTGACGGCTTGTGTAAGTTAATCTCATTCCATTACCTCTGCGCTAATGTATTTCGTTTTGCTGATATCATTTGACTTGTTTTGTGCAGTCAGCAAGGAGTATGTCCACGCCGCCTATGACGAGCATATGGAGGGTGGCTCCGTCGCGCTGGGCGCTGGGGAGGTTGGTTTCCCCGATCGCTTCGATGACATGTTCATCCCTGTTGATCTGGGATTTGTCTTTGACAGCGATGCGCCTGGTAAGCCTTTGTACTTATGCTTATGCCTTTATACCAAATTTGGCTAACATTTCCTTTGCACTTATTGTAGATGCGCTCGAAAACTACGAGCTGGAGCTCGCGGAAGAGGAGGAGGAGGAGGAGGAGGAGGCGCCCCAACTAAAGCGTAAGGCTAAAGGGAAAACTGGCGCAAGGGCCAGTAAGAAACAGAAGAAAGATGATGCCCCTGTTGTTCAGGATCCTCCTACCCAGGCGAAGGGACTTGAGAAAACCCAGGTGTTTACCACCAAGTTTTCCTTGTCTTCCCTGCCTCAAAAAGTGGGCAGACCTCCTGTCCACACGAGGTATGGTGGCGCTACCTCCTCCCTTCGCGCGGCGGAAAAGGGAAGCGGTGTTGCGCCTTCGACAGGTATACTTTGCTTATCCTTTGCTTATCTTTTATGGTTCTATGAGCGCGATTCTGATAGAATTACTAATGAATCTTTGCTCACTCAAATGTGTGTAGAGCCGGCGACCTTGGTGGATCAACCTCAAGCGCCACAAGATGCCGAGGCTGCGCCGGAGGTTCCTTCGAAGTCCCCCGTTTTACCCTCAAAAAAGGGTAGAATGGACTTCATGGCGATGTTTGCCTCGCGAACGGAGTTGCGCCAAGGTATGTATTGCGCTTTTATTTTCTGACTTATTTCTTTTAGATCAAGTCATGAACCATTTCTTTTTGTTGATTTTTTCATAGGAGTCATAGCTGGCGTACAAGCTGCTTGCGGCACTCCTGGCGCTGGTGCCAGCGCCGCTGGTTCTGCTCCTGCTCCTGCAAGTGCTGAATCTTCCCTCATCGGGATTACTAAGGAGCAGGAGGCCGTTTTACGCGCCGACCTGGCGGCGTCGAGTCCTCCCTCACCTCCTCCTGCGCACAGCCCTCCTCGCGAGACTGATTTTGGTTCTAGGTCGCAGGAGAAAAGGCCTGTTTCCGAGGAGGATGAGGAGTTTGAAGTTGAAGACTCCGACGGCGGCCGCGCCAGCCCTGCAGCGCCACGAGGTTTCGCGGCGGAGCCTTCTCGTGGGGCTGGAGCTGACTTTTCTGCTTCATCCCCGCAGGTATAGGTTCGTTTTTGCTCCGCTGCGCGGACTTCCATCTTAGTGTTTTGATGACTTAGATAATTACTTTGTTTTTGCAGGAAGCCGATCACATTTACCGCCCGAGATGAAATATTACTGAGGACAACACATTTCAGTCCATGGGTGTGTGTGCGGAATTCTGGGCTCATGCTGTGCCTCTAGCTGAAAGGAGGTTCCAGGAGGACCGCGCTCGCGATGACTTGCTCAACGATCATCTGTTTGCTGGGTCGGCCTTCTTTGCTGCCTCCCAAGAGCTTCGCTATGATTACGTAAAGGTACGTGATGCTCTTGCGGAAGCCAAGCAAGAGGCTAAAGTGTCTGCTTGGCATCTTTCTGATGCTCGAGAGAGAGCTGAGAAGCTCCAAGCAGAGCTCAGTGAGAACAGAGCAAGTGCCAACAGCGCCTTCGTGAAGCGCGGGCATGAGCTCCAGGCTGCGCGGGAGAAGCTACAGGCGGCTGAGGCGGACGCTGCCAAGTACGCGCGTAGAGCGCGCGACTTGGAGCTGGACGCGGAGGCGCGTGACCAAGCTCTTGTCCAGTCTATAACTGAGAAATCATCACTGGAGAGTGAGGTTGCACGCCTGAAGAAGGAGCTGGCGGCCACGCAGGCCGAGAAAGATGAAGCCTTGGCGACGGCAGCGTCTAGCCAGGAAGCACTCGAGCTTGCGCGAGCGGAAAAGGAAGAAGCCTTGGCGGCAGCAGCGTCCGACAAAGAGGAGCTGAAACAGACTAAGGAAACTGTTGAGTTGTTAAACTCTCAGATTCCTGCTCTTGAGACGTCTGTTGCTTCCCTCGCGCCAGATCGCCAATGGCTAATCTCACAGGGTATGACTCGTTGCGCTTACGCGATGAAATACTCGGACGAGTTTCAGGCCCTTGTGATGGATTGCAACGCTGCCGCGCGCTTGGTGGGTCGAGCTGAAGGGTTTAAGGATGGCTATGAATATGGGATGCTGAAGAAGAACCCATCCGACTACCCTTATCAGAGCGACGTTGCCTGCGCGGACATGGCCGCGATGGGGGAGAAGTATTTGAATACTCCCATTCCCATCCTTGGGCAGGTATTTTAACTTTATGAGATTACTTTGATTTATTTTCCAAGTATTTTTGTACTCATATTTTTGCTTATGATTTGCAGATATCCGTGCTTGCTGACCAGCCCGACCTCGGCGCGCTAAAGAAATTACTTGACGAGTGCGAAGGGGCTGGTGGCGGCGATGATGGCGCGGGGAATGCTGCTCCTGCTAGCGGCTCTGGCGTGGCCAAAGGATCCGCTCCTGACACTGTTGTGATAGAAGACTCCATTCAGGATGAACAACTTGACTATGGTCAGTTTGGAGATGACGGGGAGCGGGTTGCGCCAGATGCTGAGGGCGATGATGAGGACTATGAAGAAGCTGACGTCGACGTGGAGACTTGAGAAGCCCTTCATGTTTTTTATTTTTATTTGTAGTTTGTATCTCATCATCTTGTAAACTTGTAAATTTCAATGTTTTGGAATGAAATTTTGTTTTTCCCTTCTTCGCATCTTGCGCATTCCCCTTTCATCTCTTTATATTGCATGTTTGCTTGTTGAATATAAGATATGCTTGCACGTTGAAATAAGAACAAGGTTGTAAGGAAGTTTTTGTACTTAATCCTTGTCATATTGTAAGTGATTTTGCCATATCTTGATTATGTTGACACGTGCCTTGGCGTTTTCATTATTCCTCTTTTGCGCGACGTTATCGCGCATTTATTATATGGAATTATGAGTTTTTTAGCCTTTACATGTCAATATGTGTTACTCAGATATCCATTACAATTTTATGCGCGACCTCGACCTGAGACCTTAACAACTATGTTTTGGCATTTGCTTTGCCTTAGTTGTGTTTAGGTATTTTTATGGTCAGGCTGCGCAGCATGTAGGATGGATGTTGTGAGTGATTTGAGCTAAGGCTCACATTATTGGGCTAAGGCCCTGAGCTAAGGCTCATAATTTTGGGCTAAGGCCCTGACGTTTTAGAGTTAAGACTCGTTAACGCGTTTGCGCATGTATGTTTTACTTCGTTTTATTTTGTTTTGATGTCAATACAATGTTGTCATATTGCTCAAAATTAATAAAGGGAAGTGTGAAACATGTATGCAAAAGGTGATAGAATCCACATTAAGAAAAGATAGCGCGTATCATTATTCATAATGGCTTAAAAAGCCTTGATTACAAACTTGACATTTTTTACATGAAACATTTTCTAAGCTGTGCTGCGTTCCATGCGCGCGGGATCTTCTTTCCATTCAAATCTTTTAAGGCGTATGCGCCTTTTCCCAATTCTTCCAAGACTTGATAAGGTCCCTCCCAATTGGGGGACATTTTTCCCGGGGGTATCGCGCGGCTAGCCTCATTGTTTCGAAGGACAAAATCATTTTTCTTGAAGTGGCATTCTTTCACGCGCTGGTTGTAATATTTTTCCAGTTTTTTCTTGTACTTGGCCTCACTGATGATAGCCGCCTCTCTGCGCCTTTCAAGTAAGTTGAGATCCAACCTTCTTTCGCGCTCGTTATCAATCTTGCTCATCCTGAGCACTCTATGGGATGGGCATCCAATTTCTGCTGGAATCATTGCCTCTGTTCCATAGGTTTGGCTGAACGGGGATTCGCCATTGCTGGTTTTGCTTAATGTCCTGTGTGCCCACAGGACATTAGGTAGCTCTTCGACCCAAGAATGGGATTCTCCCTCTAACCTTTTCTTCAGCCCATTCAGCAAGCTTTGGTTAGAGCGTTCCACTTGGCCATTCCCCTGAGGGTGATAAACTGAAGTGAAAATTTGGTTGATGCGTAATTTCTTGAGCCAGCTGGATATCTTCTTGTCAGTGAATTGCTTGCCATTATCGCTCACAATTTCCATGAGCAAGCCAAAACGGCATATGATGTGGCTCCAGATAAACTGCTTCATCGCTTCTGCTGTGATTTTTGCTAGTGGCTTGGCTTCAACCCATTTTGTGAAATAGTCTACGGCCACTACCAAAAATTTTACTCGCCCTTGCGCTTGCGGAAGGGGACCCACAATGTCGATTGCCCATTTGTGGAAAGGCCATGCGGAGGTCACTGGAATCAAGTTGTTCTTTGGCCGTATGGTGTTTGGCGCATAGCTCTGACATGCTTTGCATTTTTGGATCTCTTTCAGAGCGTCCAAGTACATGCCTGGCCAATAGTAACCGGCGCTCATTGCCTTGGCAACCACCATGCGCGGGCCAGTGTGTATTCCACAGATTCCTTCGTGTATCTCTCTGATCACATAGCTTGCTTCTTCAGCATCTAGGCATTTCATGAGCGGCCCAAGATAAGAGCGTCGATATAATGTGCCATCAAGGAGTTCATAGTTCTGCGACTTGTGTCTTATCTTCCTCGCCTGTGCGCGATCGTCAGGTACCTTTCCCTCCTTCAAGAATTCCATTATTGGAGTAATCCATGATGAAGGGGTTGTATGAGTTACAAGGACAGACTTCGCTACCACCGACGGGTTGCTCATTACTTCTACCCTGACATCTTTGCCAAAGTGATCGAAACTGGTTGATGCCATCTTACTCAGCGCGTCTGCAGATTTGTTTTCACTGCGCGGAATATGAATGATTCTGAAGCAGTCAAATTGCTCGATGAGCTTTTTCGCCTGCTCTAGATATAGAGGCATGGTGTTCTCCTTGGCATCATAAAGGCCATTGACCTGTGCTGCTACCAAGTATGAATCAACATGGGCCTCTAGCTTTTTAACTCCGAATTTTTGCGCGATGCGCAGACCAGCCAGCAGGGCTTCATACTCAGCCTCATTGTTGGTGCTCTTGAAGTCCAACCTGATGGCGTAAGTATATTCATGATTCTCTGGATCCACCAGTTTAAGGCCTGCGCCGGACCCTTCGTTGTTTGAAGCTCCGTCAGTGAACAATCTCCAAACATTTTCTTCATCATTGGCCCGCGGAGGGTCTACCTCGCGCTGAGCCTCTTCAATTTTTCCTTCTGGAATTTCCGCGATGAAATCAGCTAAAACTTGCCCCTTTATTGCTGGACGGGGCTTATAGGCGATGGTGTGTTCACCTAATTCCAGGGCCCATTTTGTCAGCCTTCCCGAGAGCGCGGGGCGCCGCAAGACTTGCTGGATGTTGTAACCAGTCAGAACTTCAATGGGATGACCATTGAAATATCTATGCAGCTTGCGCGACGCGTGTGTTAGTGACAAAACTAACTTTTCCATGATGGAGTAGCGCGTCTCAGGATCTGTCAGCACCCGACTCACATAGTATATTGGCGTTTGGATTCCCTTGCGATCCACCAACAATACTGCGCCGATGGCGCGCTCTCCTGCTGATAGGTACAATGTCAAAGTTTCACCAGGAAGTGGAGCTGTGAGCGCGGGCAAATTTATCAAACATTCTTTTATCTCACTGAAAGCTTGCTCGGCCTCAGGAGTCCATTTGAATTGGCTTTTCTTTAAGCAGTTTCTCAATGTATTGACAAATGGGGTAGATTTGCTTGCATGGTTCGCTAGGAACCTGTTGATTGATACCAATCTACCATTCAGCTTCTGAACTTCTTTCATGGTGGATGGCAAGGGCATGTCAAGGATGGCCTCCACCTTCTCAGGGTTCACCTTAAAACCGTCCTTGGTGACCATTACACCTAGAAATTTTCCTTCTTGCACGCCGAAAGTGCATTTGCTCGGATTGAGCTTCATGTTAACTTCCGTTAAGCGCCCAAGGGTTTCTTCGATGTCTTTGAGCATTTGTTTTTCCTCCCTACTTTTGATCACCAAATCATCCACATAGACTTCTAGGTTTCTTCCAATTTGCTCGCTGAAAACGGCATCCATAAGTCTTTGGTAGGTGGCTCCCGCATTCTTCAAACCAAAGGGCATTTTTGTGTAACAAAAAACACCCTTGTCGGTTCTGAAGGCGGTCTTGTCCTCATCTTGTGGTGCCATTTGAATCTGGTGATAGCCTTTGTAGGCATCCAGGAAACATTTGAGCTTGAATGGCGCCACGGAGTCCACCTTTGCGTCGATGTTTGGGAGGGGGTAACAATCCTTTGGGCATGCTTTGTTGAGGTCCTTGAAGTCAATGCACATCCTCCATGACCCGTTACTTTTCTTTACCATCACAGGATTGGCTACCCATGTCTGGTATCGTATCGGGCGGATGATGTTTGCGCGCAGTAGATCCTCAACCTGCTCATTCATGGCCTTCGCTTTCTCATCCCCCATGACTCTCTTCTTTTGAGCAATTGGCTCTACAGACTTGAACGTGTTGAGAGAATGTTGTGCCAGGTCTCGCGGAACCCCAGTCATATCAGAGTGTTGCCACGCGAAGACCGACATATATGCCGTGAGCAATCTTTTCATTCTCAACCTCGTGTCGTCTGATATCGTTGCGCCAATTGTGATCTTCTGCTCCGGGAATTTTGGGTTGAGAATCCATTCCTCTGGCGCGTTGTCTGCCATTGGAAGTTTCATTCTCCCTTCCCGCGGAGTATTTGTCACTGCACACAAATGATCTCGGTATACAAAAGTTACACCTGTTGGTGTTGGGAACCCCAACGCGCCGTGCGCTGGCGACGGTATGGCGTTAAATTAGGCAATCGTTCCTCTACCCAAGATCATATTGTGGCAAGAAGTGGTGGGCAAGACCAAGAAGTTGACAACTTCGGCTCGCTTGTGTTTCTCATCCCCCATAGTTAGCTCAAATTGTATTTGACCTAGGGGGTGAATGATTTCATTTGACACACCAGAGATTGGTGCATTCAATATTTCAAGCCTTGCTTGGTCTGCCGGATCCAGTTTTCTGAAACATTGCTCATACATGATGTCTGATTCGCTGCCAGTGTCCACCAGGACTTTTGACACTTCGTAATGAGCAATGTGTGTAGTGATGATAAGAGGACTGCTGATAGAAGGGCCTCCCCTGATTCTTGGGAAGATTACTTGTTGCTCGCGCCAATCTCCTTGGATTTGCGCGCTTCTCTTTCTTGATGTTTGCCCTTGCCTTCCTCCCTCGGCTACACAGATTCTTTTGTACTTTTTGCTGGCAGAGGCTCCTTCTGGTTGTTCACTTTCTGGTCTTGGGTTTTTCACTAGGTGAGCCAGCTTGCCTGATTTCACATCTTTTTCAATTGCATCCTTCAAGTGATGGCATGCATCAGTGTTGTGTCCCGTGGACTTGTGAAACTCGCAGTACTTGCCACTGTTTGATGGTCCCTTGTAGTGTAGTGGCTTGGGGCTTTTGAACTGGACATTCTCAGTGCTTAACACTTGTGAAGGTGTTTTAGTGAGGGGAGTCCAGATTCTTGGCAGAGGTCTGCCTGGATCTCTGCCGCCTTCCCTCTTGTCACCCTCCCCGCGATTACGAACGTCTTTTTGGGGCTGGGGTGAGCTTGGTTGCGCCTGCTTTTCTGCGGAAGAAAAACTGGTTGATTGCAACCTGGACCATACAGTGTTCTGTTTGCCCCTTCTTTCGCTGCTGCGCGGTGCCTCTGCTTGATGCCCTCTTTCTCTCGCTCTATCTTGGGCAATCTGTTTTTCATTTCTCGCGAAGACTCGCGATGCTTCCATTAATTTGGCCCAAGTGGTGGGCATGCCATCTCTGCTCACAAGAGCTCGGCGGAGTTGATCACTGCGTGCGCCTTGTATAAAGGCCACGCGCAATAGTTGCTCAGTGATACCTCCGATTGCCAGAGACTCCTGATTGAAACGAGTGATGTAGTCTTCAATCGTTTCATCATTCCTGCGCACGCAGTGCATGATGTCATCAGGGTCGCGCGTGTGTCTGCGCTGTTGTACGAAGTGAGCTTGGAACTTTTCCAATAGTTCCTCGAACCCATCGATTTGCCCAGTAGGCAAGCTTTCAAACCAGACACGCGCCGCGCCCGTGAGGCAGCGAGCAAACATGTGACACCATGTTGGCATCGTCCAGCTTTCTAGGTTTCCAGTGTTGTAAAAACCTTGTAAGAAATCGTCTGGATCTGTTGTGCCGTCATATTTACCCAAACCACTTGGCATCTTGGTCTTGTGCTGGATGGGGGCCTTCGCGATGCGCTCGGTGAATTTTGAATGTTTCACCAAGATGGCTGGCCTGTACGGTGTGGTTACATCCACTTGCCCTCTCACTGGTGGGCTGTATGGTGTGTGCAGATCCAGATCGGCTCTGGCTCCAGGCGCCATGTTTACGTGCGCGCGGAGCTGTGAGCCTCCTGCATGAGTATCTCGCGTCTTCCTGACGCTGTGCAATTCTTCATCACTAAACTCAGCGTGTTTAGTGTGAACAGAGTGACCCTCTTCCGGCGCGCTCGCCCTTTTTGTTCCTTGAATGGCTTGCTTGTCAAACGCTAGCCTTTGTGTTAAGTCGGCTAACTTTTTCTGTTTGACCATCTCATTGTACTTGTCCATTAGACGTCGTTGCTCGTTTATGAGTCATTCTTTAGGGTCATTGGTTTCATCTTCTGGACCCATTGGTCCTTTTTGTTTCGCGCCGGCAAGATTTTGTAACGTGAGATCGTCTGGAGGAGTTTCAGTCTGGCCATGAGGAGTTGTGATGAAGGGACGGTTACTGGTGGTGCGCGTAGAATCACGCGGCACCCTCAGAAACTGCTGTCCCTCATTAACATCCTCACGTTCAATATCCTCCAGAACTTGATCGACGTTACGAGCACCAGAAACCATGGTGAAAATTTGTTTTTTTAGAGATCTGATGAGATCTTGTTGCCGTTGTAACTGTGGATGGCGTTAATGAAGAAACGTGGATCGACTCACTGGTAGACGATCTACTTTCCTCGGGTGTGATTATGCTATTCCACCGATGGTTCACTGGGATCTGGGTTCTTCCACCTACAAAATGAACAGCACCATAAACTTACCCCTCAGAAAGGGACAGAGGGGTCCTCTTTGGGGTAACCCTCCGGTGTGAGAATAAGTGTTTGTAGGAGAAGATAATAATATGATAGTAAGGAAATTTGGAGAGTATTGCTTGATATAGCTGAATACTGTGTAGTTGGATGTGACTGTGTGTTCTTCCTTGTGGAGTTGATGTGATATTTATAGTGCTAGGGTTTCCAATGATTGGGCTCAGACCCAATTAGGGCCTTGCTGGCCTCCTCCAATTGTTTTGCGCCACGTGTCCTCTGGGACACCTGGTGCTTTTTCATTGGTTATAATCACGTGGTAGCACATGGGTTTTGCTGAGTTGTCCACCTTTCATTGGCAGCTGTCAACATCAGCATATTCTTATTCCTTAAAAAGATACCTTCTGGAAGGTTGTCTTCATTGGTTATAATCACGTGGTAGCACATGGGTTTTGCTGAGTTGTCCACCTTTCATTGGCAGCTGTCAACATCAGCATATTCTTATTCCTTAAAAAGATACCTTCTGGAAGGTTGTCTGACGTGCACCATCAAGGTTGCCCTAGTCCTGATTTGGATAAGGACGAGGTTGATTATGTGCATGTGTGATACGCGCCTATCCTGAGGATGCGCGAGGTCTTCTCTTTATTCTCACGCGCAGATGTTTCATGCGCAGATGTGATATGCACAAGCATGTGATATGCGCCACGCGCGGATGCGCCACGCGCAGATGTGATATGCGTGAGCATATGTGATGCGTGAGCATATGTGATGCCTGAGCATGTGATGCCTGAGCATGTGTGATGCCTGAGCATGTGATGCATGAGCATATGTGATATGCGTGAGCATATGTGATATGCGCCATGCGCATAAGTTTTGGCTTTGTGCCTTCTTGATTTCAAGCCTCTTGTCTATATCTTGTGGGTTGACCCGCCTCGCTCGGTGTTGAGGCGGGTACATACCTCTTCATTAACAAACGTTACAAAACTTTAAAATTTTCTATTGGTAAGCTTTCATAGGGACTAAATCTTAAAGTTGCCCAATACTTGATTGTTTCATATCGAAACTAAATATGAAAAATTAACAAAAAAAAAAACCATGTAAAAAAGGACCCAAAGAGGTCCTAAACTCTGAAAATATGTTTTCAACAAATAACTTGTAAAAAAATAAATTAATAAATAAATACTCATTTTATTTAAAAAAAAATATTTAGAAACAAAATAATCTAACTATACTATTAAAGGAATAGGCTTTATGTCAAAAACCCCCCATTCCTATTGGTTGGTCATTATACTTTCCATGTATATCAATGGCTTCTCTAATTTTCATCTTAATAAAATAAAGCAATAATATATTAAAATAAGATTCATCAATGCTATTAAACTATTCTCTTTCATATTTCATTTAATGTTTAATTTTTTCATTTTGAATATTCTAATTAATGTAATATTTTATAATCGTAGTAATAGTTTCGAAAACCAAATATTCAAAATTTCTTTTTTATTTTTGATTGATTTCATTCACAACCATTGTTAATTTAGATAATATATAATATATAATTTAGATAATTATTTGATATTTCATTAATATAAGAGATTACGAATTTAATATAGAGATTACGGATAATATATATATAATATAGAGAGATTACCGATTTAACTTTGGTATATTTGTTAAAATATTATATTTATTTAAATTGACCAAATTCATAAAATTGTAAAGGTTTGTACCATTCATGTTAAATTTAGGAAAGACTAACCCATTTGATTAAGAAAACTGTTTAATTACGAAATTTCTAAATTTGAATTAATTATTGTAAATTCTTTGATTTGATTATTTGTTATATTTGTTATGATTAACAATCATTAATTTTTACTATAATTACAGATGTTGACCCATTGACTTATTATTTGTTTACCAATTGAGTTACAAATCCAATGTTTAATAGTTGTATCGGTCAATCGAGACATTAATCATTATTTTACATAAACTTTACATAAATATAAAATTAAAACCAATAATTTTTACATAAATATAAAGTTGGAACCAATTATATATATATCAATTACAATATTCAAATCATTAACTCAATTGATTAAATATTTGATTAATCATCCTTAAGATTTACTATAAATATAAATGTTGATCTATTGACTGATTTAAATAATTGGTGCTGATTTTAAATAATTGGTGTTGGTTTTAAATATTCTAATTGATTATATTGGATTTGATAATTAGTGATACATTGTATTCAAATTATGTTAATGTAAATAAATAAAAACAAAAATTAGCAACTTTTATTTTCACACCTTATATGAATTACATTACATAATATATGGTGTTATAATTGATGATTAATTATATTATTGTAAATAAATTAATTAGTAACTTATATTTTTACATTAATAAGTTTATTTCGGTATGTTTAAATACAGTCAACATTTAAATTTAAATTAAATAATATTACATTTATACTAATCTAATTATGTAACATTGCATTTTAGAGAATTCAAAATTTGAAAATCCATTAATTACGATTTCCCTTCTATTCGTTCTTACTATAACTTTTTTGAAAATTTTTGAAATTTCCTTAATTTTTGTTTCTAATCAATAACCTGTATACCTTCCTTCTATAATCCAGTCTCCCTTAATTTTTTCGTATAAATACGTACATTTGATAGGGTAATTCTTACACTATCAAGCCCTCTTTAGCAAAAACGATTAGCTTTGTGCCAAGGTTTTTATTTTGTGTTGTTTTTATAGCGTCCATTCATACGGTAATTCTTACACTAACAAATCCCTAACCATTTTAATCTCTCTCTCTCTCTCTCGGCTTATTCCTCAACCGTCTCCTATATTCCGGTGATGGCCAATTTTGTTATACGTTTTTCCGGTAAGGTTCTATTGTTTCCGGTAATGTTTTATATTTATTTTAATTGCTATATAATTTTTTTTATAATCTCTTTAGGTTGTAAATCAAAATCCAAGATTGAATTAATATGTTGAAGTTATTACGGTTTTCCGGTAAGGTTTTATATTTATTTTAATTTTTATATTACTTTGTTATAATATATTTAGATTCTATATCAAAATCCAAGATTAAACTGACAATTTTCCTTTTTTGTTTGTATTTATATTAATATTTATATGATTTTTTCTTATAATCTTTTTAGGTTATATATCAAAATCGAAGATTCAATGGAGATCTTCACTATTTCTTTTTTCCGGTAACGCGATTCAAATTTTCCGGTTATAAGTTATAACATCAATTTTACATTTTTCACATGATTCAAATCTTTCATAATTTGTAATATATTTATTATGTGATATTAATATTAATATTTAATTTTATCATTTCAGGTTATTGTCCCCAACTTGGTATAGCTAATTTCATAGATTGAGAATTGTTTGATAAGATGTCTTTTATTTTTGTTTAATATTGATTTATATTTATGTTAGTATTCATGTATTTATTTATTTTTAACAATTTATGTAATTTAATTGATTATTATATAATCCCGAAATGAAATTTAGTTGCTTCTTCTATAATACATTAAATTATCTATAGTAAGATAACCAATCTTATATTGTTGTTGGTCAAAGTCCATTTATATTGAATAGGTTTAAATAACATTTACATATTTATATTAAATAGGTTTAAATAATAACAATTTGAATAAATTAACGATTTGACTCAATTTGACCATTTATATTGAATAGGTTTAAATAAAATTTACATATTTAAACATAATTCTCATTCCTAATTTGACTAATTTTTTTCAACCCTTTTTATTTTTTTGAATACCATCCATAAATATAAACTCATTTCATAATTATTCAATATTTATGCATTAAATAAAAAAAAATATTAGTTTCTTCTAAATATTTCAAGTTATTGTGAATTTAATGTCAATTTCAACTAAATTCCTTAAGTGAATAACAAAAATTAATTATTTGAAGCATTTTGAAATTCGAATTCTTGACCACTTACAAAAATAGGTTATATAGTTAATAATCCGGTGCTCACGTACATTATAAAATCTTTAATACATTTGACCAATTTAATATGTCTTTATTATAATTTTTTAATTACCGTGTTTTAATTAAGGTAACCAATAAATTATTATTGTTAATTAATTAATGTATTTACGTTTTTATAAAGACTATAATAAATTATTATGTTTTTATTAATTACCGTGATATAATGTTTTAAACACGATTAATTACAATATAATTAAAATTGATATGTTTAAATCTACACCATATTTCAAGCTAGAGCAAAAAATTAGTAATGTACTAGAATAAGTTAGTAACTGATATTTATTACCATTAATATAATTAATCATATCAATTAAACGAATTTTGGTAACTGGTATGAATTGTCAATTCTCATACATCTAAAATTAGACCCAGTTAACAATAACATAAATAAGTAAGCCTAGAAGATAACTTTTTTTAGCTTTATAAAAAAATAATGTATACTAATTAAGCCTATATATTAAAATAATTTTTACTAGAGGCGGGATATGAAATTGAAAATTTTAGTTTAGTCAACTAATTAAAAATAAATGTATAAACTAACTTCAAAGGATGTTTATTATACGGGACATGATACAATTAATTAAGCCTATGTATATACTATATTTCTTTATTAAAATGATGTTTATTAAAGAATGGATAATTTACTTTATGATAAATCATTTAATAGTTTTCTTAATTTACTTTATGATAGTCATTTATCAAACTTAATTACTTTCTATAATAAAAATGGTGAGACTAACTTTTCTAATATCATTAAATATCCCAAAATTCAAAATCATTTGAATAATCGGATTAAAATCACATTCAATTACCAAAACCACATATCATTAAATTTACTATAATTATGCAAAATCATCAGTTTATGAATTAATTGCAATTAAAATCTTTAATTACTCTCTATATAAATGGGAAAATATGTTGACTTTTTTTATTTTTAAGAAATTAAGAGATTCAGTTTCACAACATTTGGTACCAAACTTAATAACATATTTTCATATTTAATTTATTTATTATGTTTAATTAAATTTATATCATTGACTTTTGTAGGAATTATTAAAAGTTTTTTTAGACAGTTTTATGGTGATGACGCCCCATGTGAAGGTATAATGATTAGTAGGAATAATACTATTATACAATAGTAAGCTTCAATTACTACTAAATATTTAAGAACCACTGAAAATTATTTTATTCATATTTTGTATGTATTAAAAAATGAATACATTATTAGTATCTTACTAATGGAAAATAAGATATAAAAAGGTTATATAAGCTATCATCTCATGCTCAATCTCTAATCGTGTGTTAGGTAAAAACCTCAATTTATTTGGTGTTTGTTGTATACGGTTTTTTACTTTATTTATCGAAAGCTTTATAAACAATTTTGATATTATAATTACATATCAGGAGCTTGACAGTGGAATTTGAATACAAGGTAATTTCTTACTTTATATTCATCAATTGCGTAGTTAATTTAATTTTGACCTTTAAATTGATTAATTACAAATTAAAGCATAAACCTTATATAAAAGGAAGTATTTAGGGAGTTGTAGAGACTAAATTTATGATACTTTTGTTAAATAAATAGTTAAATTGCATAGAATTTTCTTCATGTTTATTTTAAATTACACTTCAAGTAGTTCTTCCTACACCTTGTAAAAGCACAAGGTACTTAAACTATCAATAAAACACGAGGCTCACAGTTAGATGTCAATCCTTACATGTTGAAGAGATAAAATAATTCGCGAATTGACTATTGGATATAGGTGAAGGGAATGTTTTTTTTTGGGGGGGGGCGTTCAAATGACGACAGATGAATGTACAAATTTCGATGACCTTCTAATTAACAATTCATTATATCCAATATCTGATTTAATAGACTTTGTCTATCCTTTGAATTTAGAAAAGTTCTATTAAGTTACTTTCGAAGACGGGAAATATTGTCGTTTGAAATTATATGCGTTTATTAGACGATTTCTATATTTCCACCCGTGGCGCCCACGGGACAATAACCTAGTAATAATAACAACAACAACAAAGTCACACCCTCAAAATCCACTAACGGAGTTTTACCGTCAGAGGGTGTGAACTAACAGGATCGGAATCATTAGTTATAATCAAACCATAAAAACGTTTAGATGAAATTAAGTGCGGAAGCGTAAAAACCAAAAGAAAAAAGTTGCGTCACGCAGGACGACTTAAAACCCCATATCAACAGTTAAAAATCAGTTTGCATAAACAAAAGCGTTTCAGATAATGCATGATCCTATACCGCGCGCCCGCCTCGGCTACCTGAGAATAACATACTAAAAGTGTCAACACGGGGTTGGTGAGTTCACAAGTTTATATAAAATAAAGCGTTTTGCGTTACCAGATAGTGTTATGTCAATTATATATCTATAGGTAGCTAGCCTATAAAACAAGTATTACTAAGTGTTCGACACCGAAGCTGACTGTTTATCATTTGCCTTGCCACCAGGTCTATCCCGACCATGGTATGTGTTTAGCCAAGATTACACCCACTCGACCTCCAGTCGAGTTTAGCGTTGGGTGGGGTTTGTCAAACCCAGTAGTACTACTCAACAATGACTCGCTATTATCCAATATTAAACGGTTCGATGTGAATGAAGGACTTTAGTTAACGCGTTTGCCACTTAGTCTTTACAAGTGATATATAATCTATATTAACAAAATCTTAAATGCGTTTTCGGAGTATGTTATCTCCCCCAAGTGAAAAGCGTTTGAAAACAGTTTAAAAAGGGGTAAGTGAACTCACTATTTGCGAAGTATTCCCAAAATAATTCACCAAGATGCGCGTCACAGAAAAACTCTCTCTAGCGTTCTAAAACAACAAAGAGATTTTTCTAAGTGTCGGAATATTATCGAGTCTCTAGACCCGGCACATAATACCTATGCACACAACATGTTTCGTGTTTCGTTTGTGAATCGTGTGTGACTTTAACAAGTGTATTTGTGATACGTTACATGTGTGAGCAATTATTTACGTGTCATGTATTCATAATGTACATCACTAGCAATTACTCCCCGTAAGGGCAATTTGGTCAACACATAACAATTAACTAGCAATTATTCCCCACGAGGGCAATTTGGTCAAATCATGACAATCAATTAGCAATTATTCCCCGCAAGGGCATTTTGGTCAAAACACGACAATTAATTAACAATCATTCCCCTCAAAGGCAATTTGGTCAAAACACGATAATAAATTAGCAATCATTCCCCTCAAGGGCAATTTGGTCAAAACACGATAATAAATTAGCAATCACGTTGTTTCATGCAACTTTCACAAAATTCAGCAACTAGTTTCTTAACGACAGAATTCTACTTGAAAAAACTAGTCTATCCCACAGATCATAGCATCACAATTAATTTACCAAAAATCATCACAAAAGCATATATGTCTTAGGTTTCCAGAACATATTTTATTATATTTTTATTCCACATAGGTTTCTCACAATAATCAAATCATTATAGCAAACTCATAACAGTCAAATTCATGCGCAACAGAATGTAATTTGAAATTACCGTTAAATGAAAAATCCAATAAATGCAAGACCACTTGGGTTAGGTTCCTAACTCAACAAGTCAACTTCTAGAAGTGGAACCAACCCAATTGGTCTCGTAGTTCATGAGATATAACATTTACAAAACAACCTAACAGCAGGTCTAACAACTCAGCTTTGCACAACGTTTTTGTAAAATCATAAAGGTTAACTTTTACACGTCCAAAAATTGCAAATTTATATTCTTTAGAAACTAGACTCAACCTAGTTTACTGTAGTATCAATAATCTCAACCAATTTTCACATTTACACCCTGTTACAGTCAATTGAACATCAACAACACAATCTGTCTAGAAACTGTTTGCAACAAAACTCAACATATTAACCATTTATAAACCATAATTCCTTCATATAACATCCTAGACACCATAATCACTATCCATGCACATCAATTACACATTACATCCATGGTTAGGGTTTTATTTGAATTCAAAATCAAGAGCACAACGATTAACATGTAATAATACCAATTCTAGTTATCATATCACAATCAATCCATCATCAAAATCAAGATAAAACATATGAACACATATACATATGAAAATCGGACATAGGGTTTACAATTATACCTTCAAAAACACCAATACAAGCAAGAGGAAGGTAGAAGGTGGCTAGAAACGGATGTAAGATGCTTCAATTGTGAAAGACCAAGATCAAAATCAAGCAATATGTGTGTGTGTGTGAGCCGATCGTGAAAGGGAGCAGGGGGGGGGGGCTGCCGTCGTTTGATGTGAGGGAGAGAAAGAGGAGAGTTAGGGTTTTTACATATTAATAATAATATAATACACTTTGGTCCCTCAACTTCTAGTTTGTTCTTTCCTAGCTTAAATTAACTAGTTTGCATATTGAGTTAACATTGTTATAACATGTTATCACATAACACATAAGTCTAACACAAAATTATCACATAATTATTGTTTTGACGTTTTTTGTTTATCCACCAATTGTTTGCGTCAACTCGTTTGCGTTTCGGTGCAATTCCCGAAAGACTACACATGTAGTAAGTGTCAAGCGTCATTTAAACCCTAGTTTAAATGTAATGAGGTGTGCGTTATAGATTAAGTGATCTAAAGTTTGAATTGACGGAGTTGAGTTAACGGAGTTAACGGAGTTAACCTGAAATTGACGATTGTCACAAACAACAACAACAATAATAATAAATACTCACTTTAATAAATACCTCATTGATTCCAACACATGAGAGGCCGAGCCCGGGAACAGAATGTCGAAAAAGCTGGTAGACCATATAAGCCTCCAAAGATCAATGCATAAAGAAAGAACATAATATTTGACATAAAATGCTGGAAATTAATTTACGTATAATTACTTTTTATTAATGTAAATGCATGCAGCGAGTTAAAAGAAATTCCACTAGCGACTACAATACACATCATTGTATACTTAATTAAATCTTCAATTATTTGCCCAAAATCGAAATCATGTTGTTTTTTGACAATCTGCACAAATTTTTATTTGAATATTAACACCCTGTTTTTAAATCACGTTATCAATTAGAAACTATGTTTTAAATCACGTAACCAATCAGAATTGTAACAATCGAAAGTTAATTTGAATACTTTATGACACATAGTTAGAAAAACAAGATAAATTTTGATGAATTGAAACCATTGCATCATCGTATCGACTTAGTCAAACTTAGGCCATGTTGTTCAAAGTTATATAGAAATCTGAATAGATTTCTTTAATTACCAAAGTTATAAAATTTGAGAAGTCTCATTTCATAATTTGGATTTAATCAAATAACCAAAAGGATATAATTAATTTATCGAAACCCATGTTTTTACCAGCGAATCTCCTATGAATGTTTTAATTTTGTGTTGCATTTGATAAATCGATACTCATGTTGATGAATATCGATTGAAACACATGTAAAAAGTAGGAATCAAACAAACCTTATAATTCTAATGTAGAAGACGAATGCAAAAGCAGACGAAGATCGTTAGTTGAATATGTATAGTTTAATTGCATTTATACTTTGAATTAGGGTATATTCATTATAGAATTACGGTTAAGGATTACATATGAATATGTATATGCCAATAGAATCTGCAAATAGAATCTGTAAATTGAATATGCATAATGGAATCGTTTAAATTGAATATGTATAATTTAATCGGATTACATCATAGTACGATTAACGATCGCCATCATAGAATTAGCGTTGAGGATTACATATCAATTCTGATTGTCATCAAAGAAATAGGGTTAAGGATTACCTTTAAAGTTAAGACATCGATTTCAAATGAATTCTGATTGAGAAGAGGATCGGCCAATGGGAATTGTTATGTTTAAGCCTGAAGGATGAAAATGGAATTGCCTTTGACATAGTATGATTGTTTACAGAACCCGCTATATGCAGTTTTAATTTTAATGAAAAGAAAAAAATAAAAAAATGTCGTGTGGCAATTTAAAGAGATTTGATGACAAGCATTTTAATGAAAATGAAATAATAAAAAAAATTCCAAAATGTCATGTGACAATTTAAAGAGATTTGATAAAATATATTTTAATGAAAAGAAAATAATAAAAAAATATCGTGTGGCAATTTAAAGAGATTTGATGACAAGCATTTTAATGAAAATGAAATAATAAAAAAAATGCCAAAATGTCATGTGACAATTTAAAGAGATTTGATAAAATGTATTTTAATGAAAAGAAAATAATAAAAAAATGTCAAAATGTTATGTGACAGTTTAAATATATTTGATGAAAAGTATTTTAATGAAAATAAAAAAAAATAAAAAATGTCAAAATGCAATATGACAATTTATAAAGATTTAATGAAATGTATTTTAATGAAAAAGAAAAAAATAAGAAAAAGACATGTGGCTTTTTAAAAATATTTGATAAAAAGTAGTAGATGGTTGCTTAAAATCCACTCTTTTATTATATAGGTAGATAAGATCATTTTTGATTTTTTTTAATATTTTATGTTTTATTTAAAAAGTATTGATTATATCAAAATAGAAGACATGAATGAAATAAAGAAGACGTGGGAGGTCGTGATTTCTAATATAAATAGTTTTATTAAATTTTTTTTAACTAAAATCCACGTTACAAGTCTATATATATATATATATCATCATAAAATTATGCAAAAAAAACTATGTTAAAACATATAATTTAAGTAAAACATGAAAGCTGAGTAAATTAATTGAAACATTTTTAAAACTTGCTAACATAATTTAAACACTTTAAAAAACTTCGTTAATAATTATAAATAAATGTGTTATGAATAAATGTAACTATGTTGCTGTTTTAAATAGTCGATACTAGTTTATATAATTCGTATGTAAAAGTAGAGTTTATACAATTGTTGTCAATGTGGTATGTTTTCTGTTCATTCTCTAAACTAAACCTTAAATTAAAATCTTTTGGTGTTTAAGAGTTTGTATCTATACTATATATAATGCATGAGTGAAGGACCCTCTTAAATTTTAAGAGGTACAATCACTATTGCATAAATTATAATCTCTAATGCATGCAAATTTGAAACTTTATGGGTAATATAGTATTTTAGACATCTTGGACGGTTAATAATAGGTAGTTTAGAAAATAATTATAATTATGATCATTCAACTCCAACAAAACTTTGTTAATTTATCAAGTAGTTACATATAAACCCCTTATCTTTACCAATTTATTTGACAAATTCATTTAAATTTTTTATTTCTTCTATATTTTTAATATATTATGTTTTTAAAAAACCCGAATTTACCTTTGCAACATGCTTAATTTTGCCGACGTTTCAATATAAATTTTACTTTATTTTGAGGCGTTTATTATAATGTACAAGTCAATTAAGCATAAGAGTACAACTCAAACATGCAATTATAAACCTAAAATATATTTACAAATTTAACCCTCTAATTATACTCAACTTTTGGAAATTTAATTAATAATTACTCTTCCACCCCCTTAAGTTTACCTATATATATTTATTTATATTTTCACTTTTACTTGTTTTTCTTTTATATATTTGAATATAATAGATTTTAATAAATTTCAAACAAACAATCATGGCGTGTTTGTTTTTGTCGACGTTTCGATGTAAGATTTACCGAATATTGATGTGTATGTTATAAAACAAAATGATTTCGGGTAATTTAAAAAAGGTATCAATTTTGGTGAGTTTTGAACTTTCGATCATTTTTTTTAAAATACTTTTTGTTGTTTTGGGTCAACGATTGAGGACTTTGATAGGTTAAAACGTGTTCGAGTTATAACAGGTTATAGGCCAAATGAGTTTAGGCCATTATAAAAAAAAGTTTAAAATTTTGTTCAGGTTAAAACTGTCAATTTTGGTTATGGCTAAAACATGTTATGAGCATATCGAATTCGAGTCATCTTTAAAAATACTTTTGGTTTTGGCTTGCGTCAAAACAATTATATGCGAAATGAATTTGGGTCATTTATAAAAAAATATCAATTTTGGCTCCGGATGCATAATAAATACAGGGCCGACCTGGGGGTGTGGCCGGGTAGTCGACGGCCACATGCCCGACACCCCTCTAGGCCCGAAAATTTTTAAAAAAATTATGTATTTTTATGAAAAAAATTATGTATAATCAATGTTTCAACATAATTTCATCACCACTAGCTTGGTCTAGTGGCAAAGAAGTATAATATCTAATTAAGAGGTTGTGGGTTCTAGTCTTAGTTGAGACATTTTTATGTTTATTTTTATACACAAGTGTTTTATACAACGCAAATCATAACTAAGTAAGCCCACTTCACATTAAATTGTTTAAACAAAAAAAATATTCCTTTTATTTAAGGCCCAAAAAAATTTCCGTCTTTGGCCCAAAAAAAATTTCGTCTTTTCGGAGCCGGCCCTGAATAAATATACTATGTTGAATTAACTTGTTTATTGTCCGCTATGTATTTATGAGAGGTATATGTTGCTTAACCATATAGTATTATTGTATTTTATGTTATCTCATTTAAAATGTTTTTGGGAGTTTAATTTATTTTTATATTTAGGTTTATTGAATTTTAATAATCTCTATTGACTGGCATTGGTCGATAATAATCCCTATTCATTTTATCACTATTGGCGGTCCCAAATTTCAAAAAGTTGGCACCCAATGGTCCCCCGTTAAAAAGGTGACGTCGTTATACTCTCTTCCGAAATTCAAACTAATTTTTTAGGGTTTTTAATCGGAAGGTTGATACAAATCGATTGATATAAAACTTAACTCGAAACGATGATCCAAACGACTTGAGTTTTGCTTCAATTCGTTTGTTTGAACTTTCAATTAACAAAAATTAAGTCGTTTGGATCACTATTTCGAGTTAAGTTTTACATCAATCAATTTGTATTCTCCTTCCTATCAAAAGCCCTAAAAAAAGTAGTTTGAAATTCGGGAAAAAAAAATATAACGCCGTTAAGTCATTTTTAACTGGGGACCACTGGGGGGCAACTTTTTGAAATTTGGGACCGCCAGTGGTGATAAAAATAAGTATGGATTATTATCGGTCAATATCAGTAAATATGTAGTATTAAAATCCAATAAACCTTATATTTATTGCCAGAAGTCGACACAATGACTAACGCCTCACTTAATTGGTATAGAAAAAAAGGTACATTTGATTATTTGTTGAAAAAAGAACATGTTTTCTAAAAACATTTGTTAATATTAGTTTGCTATTTGTTATCTTTAAAATCTAGCAGGGCATGGTTTTGGAGTGAAATGACATCAAATTTATTAAACCAATCGATAATGTTTGTGATCAACAAGAAAGTTATGGTTAAAAAGGTAGATTTGTTGTTATAACGTTAATCTACCGGACCACGGGTATAAAACTAAATTTTTAGGATTCATATAATAATTGTAATATTCACTTTTTTGAAGAAACTATATCTTAATCATATGTTTAAACATATTGTCGTTACCGCAGCATAGTGCGGGTTTACTAGTAGTTTATTATTAAGAGGTAACTTTGTAGGTATTCAAAGCCATATATAAAATCAACATGTCGAGGTTTAAAGCTTAAACCACATGGTTGAAAAGTTATTTTTTTATACTTAAAATCAACTATGGCAGTGATGTCAATAAAAGGTATTAGAAAAGCAACACGCATACCACATGTTTTGCTTTTTTAGTAGGATCAAAATAATAAGATTTGGAGAATAATATAAAAACCAGGATACAAACTAGGGATGTACGTGAGACATTATCTGTATTCATACCCGTACTTTTACCAGACTGTACTTGTACAAAAAATTAATAAAAACACGTATCGATACTCGTATCAAAATTTTCGGTATGGTACGGGACGGGTACGGGTATTGGTACGAGTATTTCGGTCCAATACCCGTTTTTGTACCACTCTGTTTTTTTATTTCCAAATCTTTGACGATCTTGAAACCGATACCGATACGAGTAATAAACAACCTGAATTAGTCCGGGTATTGGTACTTTCGCAGGTAGGTGATGGGTACCAAATTAGTACAGGTACTAAATTGACCGTTGATTTAATGATAAGATAGTACTGAAGAACCCTAATTCGATCGCCGACTTTAAGTAATTTGCTTGTTGGTTCGAGTCTTGGATGTTATATTATTTAATTTTGAAGAAACGCTTTATACTTGTTCAATAATAACATGGTTGGCGAATTTATTTTATATATTAAATATGAAGAATCTCAATTAAACCTTTATATACTCCAAACAAATACAAAATACCAAATGTACCCGTACATATACCAAAATTCAACAAAAATGAGTACCAATACCCGTACCGAATAAACTAAATCGGCATGGGTACGAGTACGAGCATTTGAGACAAAATGCTCATCCCTAGTACGAATAAAAAGTAAATTTCCTACAATCATTAGTTTTAATTAGAGAATATCGATCACTAAAGTAGTAGTATGTTGATTTACTCGCAACAATAATTTCATGTATAGTACCTATCGTTATAATTACTTTTATGTTACATTGGGATTGTCCACATGACTTGAACATATTGTATATGTTATTTGAAAAAAAGATATGCTAGTAGGAAAAGACTCCAACTAGTCACTTTCTAGTCTTTTCCCGCAATACCTCTCTCTATCAGGAAAACATATTGCAAATAAGCATCGTATGCTATCAATGTTACATTATACTGTTAACATCAGTTGCTAGTGACTTATTAAAAAGTGATGACATATTACCATCAACAAACATATTTAAAACTATGTTTAAAATGTACAAACTTCTAGAAACGTGTGGAGGATGATTCAGTCGTTGTCACCATGGGGACGACTTTTGGCCACTGGTCCGCACCACCTATAGTCCTCATTTCTCTTTGTATAATGCAGTTGTTAAGACATTAGTAAGGCATATATGAACACAATCCGATAATCTTTTACAAAGATATGATGAAAATAATTGCGAATACATTCATTTTGGTGGATGTTTACAAATGCATCGTATGTCCGCTCGTTGATCTTCATTGTTAAAAGTCTCACTAAGGAGGTAATGATCACATCTTCTTGTCTTGCTAAACAAGTAGTGAACTAGTGATCACCTTTATATATCTCCATAGTATATCTTACTCAAAAGCACTTAGAGTTGAGTTTGAATATTACATGAAACTCCACTGATCTCAAATACATATGTATGTGTTGACTAAAAAGTTACATTTAATCTCTCAAACACGTCAACTCTAGTAGCTCTGTGAACTCTCTTGATAATCTTTGAGCATAACTTTAGAACGATTGGAAATTATGGTAACATGGAGCTTTTAATCTTCCAAAAGTCTCTAGGAAAAGTGTGGAGAAGAACTTGCTTGAATAGCCAAAAATAGATGAAACATAAACAAGGTTGTCGGTACTAGTACGACAGATCCATGGTTAGATGTGCTAATGCTGGTTGTACTAGAATGAACGATGCATCTTTAGTACTCACACTTTCCTATTTTTGACTCGTAAAAATTATTTCGTTGTAATGGGTTCAAAAGCTGAATTTTGACATATCTTTTTAGCATAAACTTTGAAAGAGCAGGGCACAATTGACGCTTGATGCATGGTTCCACCATGGCATAAACCGTGTATTTTCAATTCACTATTGATTTAAGGAATGAGAGCGTGACATATGATCAAATAACTATCTTTAAGACATTTAATTCATGTGATCTAATTCGTATCACAATTAAAGTATACACTTAGACCATGCGTAGTGGCCTAGTTATGGCCGGCGTTTTGGCCCATGACGGGGAACACCGCCCCCAGGCGTTATGGGTTTTTTTTGAGCGTTTTGTGTATAACGTTGATGGAAGGCAAAAAAAATTAAAGAAATAATAATAAAATAACAAAGTTATAGCTTAATGGGGACGTTATGACTACACTCTATTTTTGTAAAATCATAACTTTGACTTCACATGCTCTTAGTATTAAAAAAAGTATGCATCATTGATCTCTTTTCTGTTTGATAATGACAAAATTATTAGCATGCAGGCCTATTGCACAAAATAAAAAGTTATGATTAGCTATTTTTATACAGTTAGTTTGGCTTTTATTCACTAATAAATATATAATAATTTATTTTGTAATGATGTATTCACATATTATTTTAAATATTTATAATAAGTGCAAGATTATAAAAACGAGTAAGAAAAAATAAAATAGAAACAGTTTATAAAATCGTCTTGTTATTATATGATAATAAAATGACGAGTTACACAAATCCAGTATATCTTTCTTAAACAAACAAAGCAGTACTCACACTAAAATTATGTAAAATATAATAACATGACCTAACACAAACAAAATATATCCCATTCTTTACCCCATTCCAAAATGCAATACTTCAAATCCGTATCAAATATAATAATGATGTAAACGGAACTCCAAAAGTAACAAAAACATTCGTTGGTCACATATAACATGTTACAACAAACCACCACAATATTTGATAAATTCCCTTAACCCCTCCTCCGATTATTCCCATAAAATTTAAAGTCAAACTTTTAATAACAATCCGTATTCCTTTCAACTAATCCACCCACACTCAAATTTTCATAACATCCTAATTTTTTCCTACCGAATAATATAAGTCAAAAGGCAATCTTTTACCTTTGACCGGATGATACATTGAACAATAATGGTCAAAATTACGACTCTTACTCAAACTTTGACTTTTGGTCAAGCATTTGGAAGTGGTTGACCTTTTAAGAAGGACAACAGTAGTTGCAATGCCGCCCTTGGCTTGAAAAGCGGCACCTCATGACCCGCCCCTCTCACGGTTGCAAATGTGAGTCCTTCGTATACCTCTGTCCATCCCGCCACCTTCACATTAAAGCCGGTTTTAGATAACGTGTGTTACTAATTACTTGTACATTCCAATCACGTTGTCGTTGTTAATAAACAAGATGTACATCAATGTCATACTAACCTGTTTCTTGACATACCAAGGGTACCATGGGACCTTTGTTTTCAACTTGAGTTGTGCTAGTGCATACCTAGTTGCTGTCACCGGGACCACTGAATCAACATCCCCACTGCATTTTTCAATATACAATGTTTAGTTAAAATCAAATTATTATGTAATTTTGTGGGTCTTGTTTATTAAATTATCACGTGGTGTAATTTAATTTAATAAAAACAGGACACACAAAATGCAAAAACAAAAAGGATTTAGGTAACCTGAAGACCCAAATCCGCAATCCAGCAGCCATGAGTTCGCGGTATATTGGAAGAATCGACACCTCGGTATCATTCCAATTCCGATTCAATGTCTCACTGCAAAAAAGTATCATTACTCGAACTCAAATGCAATTTTTTTTAATTTTAATTATACTCTTTTAACTTTCAAAAAAGATACCAAGTTACAAAATAATAAGTATGAATAGAACCTGCAAGCAGTCCATTTGTACCGTATTCGGGTCGTATTAGCATGAAACGCCTTTTGAACGTCTTCTCGGTTGTAATAAACCTCCGCATACCTTTCAGTACACGGATCATAGCCCGAGATCCGTCTATTTGTCTGTAAATGCACAAATTCTTAAAATTCAAGTAATAAACAAACGTGCCTAAAGAAATACGAATGCGTGTATACTTGACGGGGGCGATGGGGCAAGCGCATGGTTTGACGGGTGGAACCCGAATAGGGATAGGTACCGTCATCAGAGTTGTTACAAGGTGGTGCATAAATATTGTACTGGTCAATATTTCCGAACTCTTGATCCATAGCATAGCTGTACAATGATTCACATTCGTTTGAATTCTTTTGGCGCCGAAAATCACATGTGTTTATCAGTTGGTGGTACGTCTTGTCTGATATCATTGCATGGCTCCACCAATACGTCACCGTTCCAAGGTTGTCGTAGTAGTTATCCGTCACTGCATTTCCGACCTACCACCAAATTACCATTCGTAAAAATTGAGCTCTAACTCTGATACAAAAAAAAAATGCTTAAAATTGTATCGACACTCATATAGCTTATGGTAAAAATTTTATCATGTTTAAAATATAGATAGCTGATGCCACACACCATATGCTGCCACGTGGACCAATGGTAATTATCTATGCTTGCGCAATTGCGCCTACATTCAGTGGCGAAGCTTGGACTGAGGCACCGGGGGCCGAGTTGTTCTTGATTTCTTGAATGTATTGCATATAAGGATCTGCAGACCCATAGCTTAGATTCATGTGGAAGAATGGTTGTACACATCCTTGATCTTGTGGGCAGTCACAATTTGATGGTTCCTCTCTTGGAGTTGTTATTGCTTTAGTGATCTTTTCATCTGGATCTTCCTCAGGGTCTTCCTGCTCTTCCGGATCTTCCTCTTCTTCCATTGCCTTTGCTGTATCAGCCACCAAAGGGTGCAGACGATAACTTTTGTATGGTTGGATGACTCTCATCTTCGGCCTTTGAGAAGTTTCTTTTGTGTGAGAATCGACTTAATTGTACGCAGAGGTTCCAGTGTGCCATCGCCTTTGATCGGAGTAGCCTGGGCCTCAATTAAGCTTCGCCAATGCCCACATTGGTTTTTATATATGTTACAAAACCCGTGTATATGTAAAGAAAAAATTAAATTAAATATCAAATAAATAGTTAAAAAAGAATTATAAAAGAGAAATGAGCATTGAAAAACTTTTATGTTAGGTGAATAAATAGAAGTGAGGAGAGTAAAAGATAGTAATATATATTTAGAAATTAAAAATAAAATAAAAAAAGATACAAATCTATTTGTCAAGTGAAGAATACTAAAAAGCAAACAAGCTCACAAAATGTCAAAATTGTTGTAACAAGTGACGCAGTAATTTACCTATCTATTTTATATAGATTGCTAATGCATAAATAAAACGTACCATGATTCCTTTCAAATTGATGGATTTGGAACCGGACTTTGAATTATATTTCAAAATCTGTCGTGCCAACTGGGGAACATAATGGCCAGCATTACTTTCCCCAGCAATATAAACATCCCGGTGTTTATAACGTGGGAATCTCTCCATCCATCGTATCACAAACTTAAGTGAATCTTCTGCGGTGCGGCGATCACCAGTGTCAAGTAGGTCATCGGAGCGGTTGCTGTAGGAAAAGCCAACGCCAGCCGGAGTTTCAAGGAACAAGATGTTAGCAGCAGTGTTCCATGAGAATTTGTTAAGGTGTAACCCCGTGGCACCTTTGTTTATTCTAAACGGACCCACTTCTTCGGATGCACCATAGGCCACTGAAGAGCATCCGGGACCTGTTAAATTAAACTTGTTAATAATAATTATTATAATGACTATTTAATTATTTATACGTATTTTATTTTATCCCAGGGAAGAAAAAAATCTCACATGGTTTATTTTGATTTGTTGGGGGTGAGTATCGATTGGTTTGATTATGAGCTAAAACCAAACCTATAACCTATATTTTAGAATTGTTGGTTTTCTTGCGAATAGGTTTAACATATATGGTTTGGTTTTTCGATTATTGGAAAACATAGTTCGGATAACCACCGGATTTGGAGTTTGGAGATGGGTGAATTCAAGTTAAGTTGTTACGGTATCAATTCGATTAAGTTAAGCAATTTATATACAAATAACCCTAACGAGAACCGGAATAAAATATCATGAAGGAACTATCGGTTTCCAAATCGGTTATGTTACTTGAGTTTGGTTCTTTTTGTTATAATTCTATTATTTGTGTGTAAGCGACTCTTCTAATTATCGGTTTAAGATAAGAAAATAATGACGATTTTAAACTTCCAAGTATTTGATACATGCTTTTAAAAGTATATTTTAATATAACTAGTTATAAAATTTTGTTCTATCAATGGTGCTTTAACATTAGTATTTGTTTATAACATTACTATTTGATACTAGTATAATATATAGGAATAAAATAAAATCTAGCTTATGAAGATATGTATAACAGTGTACAAGTAAACCATGCGTAAAGTAGTAGAGTACAAGGAACAGTAGCGTGAAATGTAGACATAAGGCCAAATGGGGAAGCAATATAGGAATCACAATAAATAGGACTTGCTGTCATGGTTTGCTTTGTAAGTTTAAAGCATTAACTTCGAAGTTGGACACTGTTTACTGTTTAGTCTTAAATAAACCGTGAACCGAACACAATTTTTATTTTTTACGTTTTGGAAAATATGGCACTGAAATTATGATGTTTTCAAGTTCCTAATATAGCTTGTATGATGTCCGGAATATGGATGCGAATTATAACAAGTCACGATACACACGATGACACGAATCTAATATGAAATTTGCGAGGGTTGGGTTTTATTTCAATCGTGTCCAACTTAACACTTTAGTTACACATGTCGCGTTCATGTTAAATGACAGGCTCACGAATTGATTAATTTGCACATTTTCAAATGTGTTTTACGAAACAATTTAAGCTATTTAAGTATTTGTACGTAGAAATTTAAAAGGTATAAAAATAAGTTGATATAACTCAAACATAATTGCTTCAAACAATAAAAATAGTAAAGTGTTAACACGCAAAATTAAATAAATATCTTTTAATTAAACATGTCGTGTTTTTATCAAATAGTTTTTCAATTATTGGTTCTTTTGGTTATTAAAAAAAATTGATCTAAATAGTCCTAATATGATGACAACTTTGTAATCAAATATCATGATTTCTGAAAACAAACTAAAAAGCAACTCATTGAATAACAAGACAAACCAAATATTCGAATTCAATTCAGAAGCATAATGAGTTTAAATAGATAATTTTAAAAAACGTAAATAGATTCAGGGTAGTCTGCATTTTGCTTCTGATGCCATGACCTTGTTTAGAAATAAAAACAGGGCTGAATTCCGTTCACAGTATTTTCAGGTACCCAAACAGAGAATTATTTCTAACCCTATCAAGATATCCAAATATTTTCAAGATTCCATCTTGTTTCAAGAAATATATATTTATTACATCTACCCACTCATTAAATACGGTAGATACAACCATATTTAACATCTTTTTTAGCGTATCATTAATTCAAAAAACATAAACAATAGAAAAACAAAAAACAATTTCATGAATTTTAAGATTTATACAAGTACTTGATCATTCAAAACATAAAAAATTTATGTTTAGTGTTATCCACTACCCTATATTTATTTTTTGTAAGTAACATACATAAACACATAATTGAAACAACCATTTAAGAATTATGACATGTAATTAAGTGAAGTTAACTATAAGTTTATAGTTTTGAAATGAAGCAATGTAACAGTTGCACATTTGAAATATAATAATACATACATGCACATATTACATATAATAAAATACATATGTATAATAATAATTGTACATAAACATATGGGTGTGAGTGCTAACCTCCATTGAGCCAGATGACCAGGGGTTTGGAGAGAGGCTGTTTAGGGGTTTCAGTAAGCCAGTAAAAGAGTGCTCTGCCGGCCACATGATTGACGGTGACATAGCCGGAGAACTGGTTGAATGAGACGTTGGGTTGGCCGGGAAGTGATGTAATCCGGTCAGCTTCCTCTTCATGAAGATAGTGAGGGGTATTTTTGTCACTTTTGGTGAGTTGGAAAGCAACAAGTAAGAAGAGGAGGATGAGGAATGAGGGAGAATTATGTAATTTGGCCATGGGTGGTGGTAGTGGTGGTATGGGGGTTGGGAGAAGAAAGGAGGGTGGATGGGTGGGTGGTGCCCTGTTTTGGTGATGAGGATGGATTAAATAGGAGAGAGGGTGGAGTGATGTGGTTTGAATTGGAAATAATACACTTTTCTTTATTAGATCAAATAATATTGTTTTTTATAATTACGTTAGTCCGGCTGACATGTCTAAAAATAACTCTTACATGAATCATGTTTTATTCAAGTTTCAATTTTCTTATAGTTGTGATGCTTTCTCTTTAGTAAGTGGCATGCACTTGTTAGGATTGTGTAATATAAATATTTGATATGAATCATATTAAAGATTAAATTTGGAAAATATGGTTATATGGATGAAAAACAAGAATTTTGAATGTGGAATATATGATGTGTTAACAAAAATCAAGACTCTTTTTGTATGTGAATCTAATTTATGAAACTTATTAGAATCTTAAAACGTAATAGATGATTTGATACTTTGTTGGTCGGGATTAACGTGGGATAGATGATGTACTTTTAATATTAATATAATTGATTAAACGGGTGTAACGGGAGGATATAATTGGGTGGCCCGGTCTTGTGATTGTTTGTAAGATCAAGCACATGTGTAGATCATCTTGCTAGTTTATCTATATAATAAAATACTTTGTTAATCGTTTAAAAGAAATTGTTTCACCATGTTATAGTCGTATAGAAGATTCAATAATTAATATTGTATGGGTCATGACCTTGTTGACATATCGGCACATAGTAAACATCGAACGAAATAGCTTTTTTGATTATTCTAGATTTATACATGGATACTTAATTCAATGTTATTCCAAGTAAGAAAGAGATTAAATGGTTATGTTTCACTATAAATAAAAGTCGACTAACAATGCTTTCTATTATTTAAGTTTGAAATTAATGCAGTCGGTGCCAACTTTTGTTGTATTGATATAAAGATTCTTGTAGTGTTTACGAATCATGATAGTTGTGTTGGAGAAGGTGAATATTAGGCTCAGATATCACTTCTCGGATAGAACAAGTAACAGTGGTTAGTCTCACAACAATGAGTGGGTGTATCTTCGTGACAAAACCCCGATCGATTATTGAATACCCCATTTACCTCGATGGATGCACATATATACTAGAGAATGTTCTTGGACCGCTTTGATACATGTGGTGTGTACGATCCATGTCATGTTACATGATTAGATTCGATTCATTACTTTGTTATGTAGTGTTGCATACTACCTTATCGAACATACCAAGGGTTTGATATACTGTCCATTGGTCTTGACAATTAATATGGCTAATAAGCCCGTCCTTACAATTTATTTATTTGTTTATTATTATTATTATTATTATTATTATTATTATTATTATTATTATTATTATTATGACATAAGGGGGTCAATGTAAGACATTTAATGTATATTGGGTTTTCCAAGACCAGGTACTCTAGAGTCGTGATTATCTACCCTCCATTGAACTAAAGCTACATGTATCACAATCCAATATGTTACTTGTTACATAAGTGGACTGCTGAACTTGACGTTGTTATTCTTGCTCTTCTCTATGCTTTAGATTTATCATAAATGTTTGTGTGAGGCCGAACATTTTGTGCAATTTGTTTGAAAATGGTCAAAGTTGCTGCCTAACTCAAGCTAAAGTTTTCATAAGGGTTAATCATTTGAAGTAAGACAAGTTGTGTCATCGTATTGACATGCTTTTGGTTTGATGTGAATCATCCAGTCACACCTGGACCCTGCCTCATCGCATTAAGACTATTTGTTAGCTAGGCTATAATTGTTGTCCCGAGTTGTTTGTTTGGTGTTGGCTTTTTAAGAGTTTTGGTGTTTTAAATGTGTGAGGCTCCCTTGGTCACTGTGTGGAGTTTTAACGCGAGTTATGTGTCATTTATATTGTATAAAACTTCATATACCAAAGGTTTAACAATATCACCGTCTACTTTGCTAGGGTAATGACAATTTAATCCCTTTGATAATGTTCATTTTCTATTACACGTGAATAACATGAACGTGAATGAATATTTCAGGTATTTGGGAATCAACCCATTCAGTTTTTGTGGTTGGTTTCAATAGATGAGACGATGTTGTTTGTTTGAACTTTGAATCGTTGACCCACTTTGAACTTGTGGCTATCTTTTGTTCATATTATGCTAATAGTATAAATAATTTGTTTGAGCCCGTTTCATGTTCACCATTTTCTTCCTGATAGAGACGTCATTGTTAATTTGGTTAGCCTTGTTAAACATGGGATAAACCTAATTCAAACCAATTTTAGGTTTGTGGGAGGGGTTAAAAAAAGATTCGTATTATAATAGATGGTAACATATTTCAAGAACTCTCGAATCTCTAGAGAACATATGAGGCACATAATTGAAATGAAATTATTAGAACATAATAGTAAAGCCAATACATCAATCTTTTGACCGTCGTTATAAGGCCATAGGATATACCAGCGTGGATGGGTTGCATGGTTCAACGTGGCTACAACGGTGCTGTGTGGAATACCAACACCACCACCCATTCCATCTCTCCACGAAGTGTGGTGGTGAACGACAACTAAACCATGCCATGAAGAACCCGTGGTTCATCTGAACCGTCGACTAGACTCGACGTGTGTCCTACCCTCACTTCCTTGGTTCGTTGACAAACTCACTTGTTGACCACTTTGTCTGGTTGCCCATTCACTCCATTTTATTCAATATATTTTTATCAAATATTCACTCATAATAACATGTTTCGTGTGAAATTTTATGTTTTACGGGCACGTGGAGTTAAACGTCCTTATGGAGAGAAGGGTGCTCCTCTCAACTCTCAAGTACTCAAAGTTCCACTAATACTACACTGTCATGTCATTTACACTTTAAACCATTTCAAAACCTGTCAAACCAGCAACACCCCTCTTGGATATCCTAAGCAGGGTCGAGCCGTGAGCTAGCGAAAACAAGTTAGGGCTTTAGGCTTCACACTTAGTTAAGGTCTCCAAGTCCAAAAAAAATTATATATAGATATATTATAATGAGTAAAGTAAATTTGAAGTAATGTATCGATGTAGTGATATGCTTTTGTTAATAAATTATAGGTCATGAGTTCAAAAAATGTAATAAACAATTTTTTTCTTAACAATTGTCGTATAAAGACCACAAAATATTATTTAGATTTAGGCCTTCACATTCGTCGAGCCGACCCTAATCCTAAGACCATTTTTTTTCTTTTTTAAATAAGTAATAAAATGTGATTAATGATTGCGTATGATAGATTAAGGGCCCATAAAGTACCCCAATTTGGGCATCCCAATTCGTGGTTAAACAACAAATCGTGGTGTTCTCTTATGCGGGTACTATACTTGTTAATTTTCCCTGTTACCCATATGTTTGTCTTTATAGCTGGCAAGCCATTGGAAGTCAATTTTCACACCACTTTTTTTTCTATACGGCTCGTATAGGGCTATACGGTCGTATAGCACCTGAATCGTGTCAGTATATGTCTGATGTTGTCGGCTATCGTTTATAGTGCCTCGTATAGCCCTATATGGGTCGTATAGGCCTATACGGTCGTATAGAAACTCTTTTTTAAAAAAAATGATGACCATATATCTAAAATATGTGATTTATATGGGTCGTATTTGGCTCGTTTATCTTAACGGGCTTTAATGTTGAGCTCAAGCTTAGCTCGTCAAAAGCTCAAGACTGTTTGTGGCTGGTTGACCCAACTTGTTTATTATTAAATTTTCTAAAAAATTTTGAGGTTTTTTAATATTCTAGGTATATTTGTACCTTACATATAATATAAATTTTACTTTCAGCCTAATATTACATTTACTCAAATTACTTTTAGCCTAATCTTATCAACCATCATAAAAATCTTTCATGTTTTAAGCTTAGAGAACTGAAAATCTGTCTATACGGGTCGTATAGCACCAAACGGCTCGTATAGGCTCGTATAGTCATTTTCCGACAGTGATTAAAACAGTCTGAATGTTTCTGCAAATGTTTTATATACGATCATATAGCCCTATACGACCGTATAGGTTTTTATGACTTGACAAAGAGCAATACGAGATATTTAATGCCTATATAGTCGTATAGGCTGCAAAAAGCTGTTTTTTGTCCCATTGTCAGTCATTCGTACCCTATACGACCGTATAGGCCTATACGAGCCGTATAGACATGTGGGGGCAGGGACGAAGCTTAATGGGGACTGGGGTTGGCCCCGGCCACTGCCGTTTTCTCTGTTAGTAGGGTAAATTTTGGATTTTTCTTGAAAATTTTTATAGGTATTAAGCGCGGTCACCTCCGGTGTATTTTTTCAAAATGCTACCGGTGACCTCTGATTTTTTTTATAAATACAATACCTCATCGTTTGTTTTTTTTCTAAAATCTCGCTGTATATATAAACAAAAGTGACAATATAGTAGTCGAATATCAAAAGATTTGTTTTTATAAATACTTTAGGTCTTTGCAATTCTTCTTCTAGGTATTCACCCATAGGGAATAGATCGGTACCATACCAGTACTGGTACCGATACCAAAATATTCGGTTCAGTACCGCTATTGAATGTAAAATTTGAGATATACCGGTGCCGAAACTAGAAACTTTGGTACCTATTCGGTACGGACGGTACCAAATCTGTACCGATTTCGGTACCGATACCAATACCAAATTTGTTTATCCCTACTCACCCTTCCTCTCGCATTATCATGAATAAGTCTTTGTTGGTTAAAAACTATTTTGTTTTTTTCAATTGTAAGAACAATAGTTTGAATAAATGAAAAAAAAAATTAGATATATAGATGTTAATTGTTTAATCTGACCCGACCCGACCGAATCACCGACACGAACCGAATCGTCAACCCGAAAATTTTTGAGTTAGTGACTTCAGTCACCCCCGTGACTAAGCTCAAGCTTCGCCACTGTGTAGGGGTGATGTATGAGGATCACATCCCTTTTCAAATAGCAATAAACCATATCAACGCATTTGTTCTTATGACTATTCTTGTATGTTTTCGTATTTGAATCTCATTAATACCACCAATACATCATTTTAACAACATAATATTTGTACTATAATATACAAATATAATCATACTAGTTTGAGGCCCGTGTATTACACGGGTAATTAATGGAAATGTTAAACTTTAACCATTAAGTGAAATATTGTAAAAAAAATGATTTAGATGTGTAAAAAAGTATAAATCAAGTCTTAAATATATATGTTTTTGAAGCATTTTGGTCTGAGTTTTGAAAGAAATATTGAAAATATAATCATATATGTACTATAATATACAAATATAATCATATATGTATATTAAATATATATGTATAAACGAAACCTTCATATATTTTTTCAAACCATCATATTTTTTTTTTGTAAATTGAGACTTCTCATGCATTTGACCCAAATTCTCGGGTACGAGTCATACCACACCCAGATAGCCCTTAAACTGGTTATAACATCTCATTAAATTAAAAATTAATCTCACTAAATGTTTGATATGAAAATTTTATAAAACAGGGATATATTAAAATTAATATCCGATTTTTTTAAAAAAAAAGATTATTTATAATTAAAAACACAATTTTATAATAAAAAAGATTAGCAGGTCATAAGTTTCATCAAACTCGAATAACTTTTAAACTGGGTTATAACATCTCATTTATTTGTGAAACTCTTTCATCATCAAATCTTAAGTATATTATTAACTTCTTTAAAATAAATAATTAAAATTCCAAAAATATATATAATATTATAAATGAACAATGTAAAACAACCCTCATACTACGGGGGATAAAAACTAGTTTTTTATATAATGAAAGTGAAGGCAATTGACTATTACTTTTTAATATAACAGAAATAAACATTTAACTATTAATAACATGTTTACATGGTAAACAAATCTACTAATTATTTGTATGTATAATATTATAGAAGTTTTTACTAAAAAAATAATACTTTCTTAGTGATGGGGCAATATGAAGTTGTGAAGAATTTCATCAACTCGAATCCTTGAATAAATTGTATTTAGCATTTTAGGTGCACTGAATAGTTTCCAAAAATTGTTGTCAATATATATAAAAGAAGTTTTTTTAAATAAAAGCAGCTTAACACAACTAAGGAAAAACAAAATTACAGTTAAATTAGCATAGATAAATATGTGACTTACACTAGTTGGATTATTGAAGTGAACGAGTTTTATCTTACCGCACTGTCGTACTTTCGGGCGAGTTCACGGGCGTTGGTCTTAAGTGAGAGATTTTCACAGATGAAAAGACATGTGTATCTTGATTGGTGAATTTAGCCAGTAGCCAAATTCATTGACCTTCAAAAAGATATCCGAAAACAGAGTCTTCACAAAATCATATTAATTTCTCCCTGCAAAGAAATGCATGACTATTAACTAGATAGTAGATACCAATAAATGTTAAAAAGATAAGATATAAATGCACTCTGGTTATATCTTGAAGTCGTTCGAGATTTCAGATGAAGAAAGTATGCGTGTCATAGGGCTCACGGTGTTTGGATATCCATGCGTTGTATTAAAAGTTTGTGGGTATCTGTCTTGCAATTTTAACATTATTATAATTTAGAGTATATTTTTTTAAGATAATGTAAATGAAAAAACAATTTGTCGTAAAAGACAATTTAATTACGCAAAATAAATGTTAAAAAAATTGTTATAATACAAGGATTTTTCTGAATGATGAAATATATACTTCTTTTACCTCAAATCAGAAGGTAAACATGCAACAACGAACGTCGTTAGTCTGTTTTGAATTGTAAAACCAAGTTTTTTTTATAAATTATATCAATTGATCTTGGAGTTGTAAAATTACAATGCATAACTGATGAAACTCGGCTGAAGTAGTTCCACAGCTTCAGACACGAAGAACCCAGACATTTCAAATGCAAAAAGAATGAACACTTGTTGGTTGTCAATATTAAATGTAAAACAATATTTGTTTGGCGTTTAAGGGTGGTATGGTTCGATCTCGTAGGGGCGGTAGGAGGAGACCAAGATTCATATCAAAATATAATAATTAAAAGACTTTGGTTTATCTTTTGATAGTGTTTGAATTTATCTTTGATTGTTTATTTGAATTTAAAGTCCTAGTTGAGTTTAATTGGCTAGGATTGCTATCTACGGTTGATATAAACCCATTAGTTTGTTTCTATTCTATGTATCTAGTTTTCTTTTCTGTAATAAGTCGATTAATAAGAAAAGCTCTTCGGGCAAATCGCATGTCAGTGCGCGTGAGCTGCGTTGTTCTAGATACCCACCTCCAAGTTCAACAATTAGCACAATTTCTCGTGTTTGATTACTTTACATGAGGCAGCTTTTAAGACAGTCTCGCCTGTCATGAACACATCCTAAGCCCACAAGTGTTTCCCTAACCAAGTTGTGTCGTACTTGAACATCGAGAGCTCTCTACAATATACCGTGTGCTCTCAAAAAGAGCCCAAACACAGCTTACACTAAACAGGGCATATCGTATTAACCGGTAATATTGGAAAGAAAATATTATACATTTTATTAAATAAGTGAAAATATGATCTGATCGACTGAATACGTGACCGTCACACATTTATTAGCGTTTAGCTTTAGAGATGGTCTAATCACCACATACGGACAAAGGTTAACGGCTTTCACCCAAAATCATTGCTTTAGTAATGCGTATCTTTCAGAATCAAATTTAGATCCACAATATCTCGAACCTATACTACAAAAAACACAAACAACGTAAGTTTGTTTTTTCATGAGTACATGTAACATGACCAAACGACACATATACCTCAAATGATCAATCAGATTGACACATATACCTCAAATGATCCATCAGACTGGGTTCGATTTTTCAAACTTTCTATGATGGTGTTATGAATCATTAAATATAAAAAGTGATTTGTAAAGTTGTGAATGTTGTTTGGCTTGACCTCAGCAAAATGGCAATGGCAAGTCACGAGCAATGTTCCAACACCAAAATGTGTCTTCTTTCTTTCTATTTTTAGATGTTACGACCCACAACCATCAAATTCCACTTTTTACTTTCACTTTCACATGCATAATAAATGTCTCTTTTCAACCCATTTACTCTTTTTAGAAACAGAAACTATCCTTTTTCGATAAATAACTTAGAGTAAGTTACAAATTTCTTGTACTTGATTTTGCTCAATGTGAAAATTAAGTCCAATGGCTGTCACTCAAGTTACTAGTGCAGCCTTTTACGAATCCAAATAACGTTGCTCTTCCATCTTTAAAGTTATATTGCACCTACTTTAACTCTCTTATTCGACATTTTGACATAACTTTTTATACCTTCGTTTACTTGTGCCCCGGAACAACAACAAATGGAGCACCCACTTTGTTATAACTATTCCGAAGATATTATAATTCCTAAGTAATTTGTTGATTAGTATAATAACGACTGATTTGAATATTAAGAAGATTATAATTCCAATTTCTTACTAAATGGCGAGTTTGAACTACGAAGACTACACAAATCTTATAGAACGCAATATGAGATTCATAGAAGAAATCTTAATTGCTAACATAGATTAGTTTTTATAAATGATGCATGTTTATGGTTGACAACACATTTTATCTTAAGTAATCGCCTCTAACATTACTGATTTTGTGAAGATAGTGAAAATGGTGTGTTTCGTTTTTGCTAGATTGAAGAAAGAGTGAATACCTGCATAAGTATCATCATCAGATTTTGAGTGTAGTAATACTAGTTGATCTTCAGCTTAAGCAAATTCCGTATTGATAAAATATGTAGCTTCAGTGTTCAACTTTGAAAAGGGTTAGAACTTTAGTTTTTAGCTAGAGCATATTTGTTTACATCCAGTTTTTAGATATCTTTGGAAACGAGTTGTCTCTGTTAGATTAATCCCTCCCATGTGAAGTTTAGGGATAAAATCGCATTTATTAGAAAGATGTAGCTTGTGTCTATTATGTATTTGTAACTAACTATCTTGTATGTAAATTTAAAGTTAGAAGCCGGTTGATTAGGGATACGATGTTTCTTAAAGCATCACATCGTTTAGACAAGTCCTGTATAAAACATCAAGTCATGTAAACATTCAATGGTGGATGAACCCCATTTGATTAATTGAGAATCATGTTCTTAATTTTTCTATATTCTTCATTCTGGTCTTGTGAAATTGAATACATGCCAAAGATGAATTTAAAGGTTGAATGTGTTTGTTGAGTAGACTAACACACTAAACAACTCAAGTTTAATATTTGAGTGTAGTAGATGAAACTCACGAGTATTATGTCTGTTTTTATAACCCCAAGTTATTTATTTTTAAAGCATGATAAAGTCTATGTATATTGAAAGTGAGGCATAACAAATATTTTTGTACCCTTTAGAAAACAACTGTATGTATGAATCCATTCACGAAATATAGGTCACCAATGGCACCAATGATGGTTAGAAGCATAAACCGTACAAATAGAGAAAGAGAGAACTAGATAAAGTGTGTTCCTTATAACTAGCCCAATGATTAATTCTTCCCAACAATTTGTCATCATGGTAAGAATTGAATGAAGGCATGTTTAAAAAATATACATTGCCTCAATCGATTCTCTTCTATAGTCGGGCACATATGATTTTGGTACGAACACCTTTAAATGTAAGTGACATAGTTCTTCTAGCAATTAGAATGCATTTTTTGGAATAAGCCATGGTCATTTGATTCCTCGTTTTTCAATGTCCATGCAAACATAGTGTTATATTGAAGAGCCATAATTTCTATACTATAGCCCACCAGACGACAAAATCCCTAAGATAAGGCGACCCAGCTACAAAAGCAACATAAAAGACAAAATGACATGAGTGTGTTTATCAGTCTATGTTAAGAAATTATAGAGGTTCAAATAGTGGTAGAAAAGTAATATGACCACGTTAAACAATTTTCTTTGTCCTCTCATGATACTATGATCAACCAATTACAATCAAAGCGTAATTTCCACCAAGATTCAAGAAGCAAATTGCATTTTTCGTAAAAAAACAACATGGACCTATATGTATTGAACCATGTTGACTTTGTGGGAGTTCCCAACAAGTTCGATAATCACAAGATTTACAAACCCAAGGGGGCTTATCTTGTCAAGCAAAACTAAAGAAGTACCAATTGAAGTACTAATTCGTTCAGAGTAAAGCCACTTGTGAAGAAGCTAACGAGTTAATCAGTGTCAAGATTACCAGATCGATTTGTTATCAGACATAGTTCGAGACCTTCTAATGGTGAAGAAAAGTCTAGTGTCCTAGAAAATATATGTAGAGTTCAAAGATCTAAATAAAGGATGTTAAAAGCCCAAATGATCCCGTTAGCAAATCTATAGTGGTTCAGGATGACGTATCTGTCTCTGGAGCTCGTGCTCTAAACAACTTGTTCCTTTTTCCCGAGCCAATGATCTAGACAACATACTCTTCTACATAGCTTTGGCTTAGCTGACTACCTCTCTCTAGAGCTCTGGTTTCAGACTGTGACTTATACATACCAAGAGACAAGTCAAACATCACGCCCTTTTTCAGAGCACAAGCTCTAGAATGTATAATTAAGACATAACGAGTAATGATGCGTGCAAATAGTGCCTTTGTGACATTCGTCAAATTCAGATCTCGAATTATATTTGTTTTTGTAAACTTTTAATACGTAAACCCGACTCAACTTTTTTTAGAATCTTATTAAATTATTATATAATATTATTATGGACCTCGATTTTAAATAAATTGGTGTTTGCCATAATATAGTGTCGTTAAGAAGAACATAAGGGGTCCAAACTGATTTTCGTAAAATTATTATTAGTTTTAAGAACCTTTGAACTCATCTTAAACTTTGATTGAACTTTGAGGGGCCTTTATGTAAATATGTATATATATATAGATATTAAACCACAGCCGCCACCACCTTGAGCCGTTTTCCGGCGACCGGAATAGCTCCGGCAAGAATCCGGCGACGCCAAACACCTCCGGCCACCATCTCAGCCCCCCTCAACCCGACACCACCACACCCTTTCCCTCGTTTTTCCGGCGACCGGAAAAAAACCGAGCCGTGCTCTCCCTCTCCATCAACCAATCGCTACTCCCCCTTTAATTTTTGACAGAAAATCCGGCCACTGTTTGCATCACTGGAAACAGTTCCGATGGCAGCAGACGGCGGCGCTGGTTCAGGGCGGTAGCTCTCAGCGACTCGGTCGCGTGGATATATTATTTGCTTGATTTCGAGCTCGTATGGCCAAGTTATGAGCAAAACAAGAAAGGGTTCGTATTCCGGCTGACGGTTCGTATCTCTAGCTGACTGTTTGGTTTTCCGGCGATGGTGAAGGTGATTTCCAGTGACGAAAACATGTATAAATAGTGGACTTCAATGAGACGAATGCGTGGATATCTTATTTGCCTTAATCGGAGTTCGTTTGTTATGGTTTCGAGCTATCCGACTATTTTTTTAGGTATTTTAAAGTTTATAAAACTTATAGAAATTTATATTAAATTTAAATAAACTTTTTCGTATTAAAACCAAACATCATTATAACCTGTTTTCTCGGCTCGACTTGTTAAACTAATTTTATCTATATATATATATGTATAAATATATATTTATACAATGTTTAATAAATACGTTTTAGTTAACTAAAAATCGTAATAAATATTAAAAATAGTTTCTAATAAACTTATAAGAACCGACACTTTTATGTTGATCTCGTTTTAAGGTTTTCGTGTTTATGAATGTATATATATCTATATCTATATATGTATGTATGTATATATCGTAAATATAAATAACGAACTCTAACTTATTTAAACCCGACACCATCTTTTGGGTAAAGTTGTTTTTATAAAAGATGTACATTTTCGCATGATAAACGTAAGCCTTAAATCAAAATCTGTAAATTTGGAGCTTTCGGTGGTCAAATCGATCCCGGCCCGTTAAGGGGCATTTTAGTCAATTTTGGAATAATTCGAATACTCTATCTTCTGGTTAGAACTTGCTTTCGGACCAGAAGACTTTTATGTTCGTCATAATATTTTGAGTGTAGTGGTCAGGGCCCGACTCCAGACTCGCAGTTCGGATTCTGAACAGTACCAGCTCGCTTAAACATTGTTTATTTCATAATTCAAATTCTAGACATCCGTTAGACCTGCTTCCAGCGGATACGTTCTCGTTTTTAACTGTATATTATTCCCTTAAAGTTTCAGGTTTATTTATTTTCTGACCAGTCAGCTCGCTTAACCGCATCCTTAAATTTCTCGTTAACTTTATTATTGCAAGGTGAGTACTTTCATACCCCTTTTTCCATCTTTTGTTTTGGGGTGACATTTCATACTTATCAAACTAAATGCTTTATTTACTTGAGTCTTAAACCCACAAACGTGATTGTATACTTGACTTGAATAATTGCTCGATTTGGTGTTATATGCTTATTTGCCTATGTGTTTACAGCTTTTGGATGGTGGAACTATAAATCCTATACCATTTGGCAATGGCAAGGTGTCGTTAACGTAATGCAATTAACGATAACTATAAAATCCTAGACTACTTGACAACCCCTTGTAGCTAGATGGTGCTAATGTAAGCTTATTAGCAATTGTCAATAAAATCCTAGACTAATTGCCAATAGCTAGGTGTCGCTAACTTGTTTAGCGATAACTATTTTATCCAGGTTTATAGCTCTTATTTATTGTTTTGTATACTAGTTTTGTGGCTTTGCATACTATATACTATTGTTGCTCAAACTTATGAATTGCTCACCAACCTTTGTGTTGACAAACTTTATTTTATGAAATGTTACAGGTTAGACTATTGTTGACTCGAGGACTTGACGAAAACGTTACCAAGACTATTAGGATATTAGTAAAACGAACAATATATTTGCTACTTGTATTTAACTTGGTTGTGTGAATGAGATGTGTTGTTTATTGATTTGTTGAACTAAAACGAGTTGAATAAATATTGTCACTTTAAATAGTGTCTTGTGTATTTGTCCAATCACGTTGCACCCCGGCATGTTCCGCCGCCTTTGGTCGGGGTGTGACAGCCTTAGTGCTGATAATTCCGTCCACTACATTGTTGTAAGAACATTAATTGTGATCATCAAACAAGGTATAACGATAGTGTAATCAAATGTGATTTGAGTGAAAGGTTAAACAACGAAACCAAACAGTTTTATTGAATAACTCGGTGAATTATCAAATTACAAGATCATACATATATACACCAAGTATTCTGTTGGCGATGTTTGGAACGGTGATGAGCATAACTGTTGCAACAGTTGATCAAAGTTCGTTAATTAACCGCAACCATTAAATACTAATATTTTTTTAAAAGAACCATCAAATACTTATACTTGCCTAACTATTAAAGATTAATGTATGATTAAATTATAAACATAACAACGTTAACAATAATGATGTCATAAAGCGAGGTTTAAATAATATCCACATAATAACGTCTAAAAAGAACTGTGAACAACTTTTTGCGATCTTGGGATTGTTCCTAAATTAATAGAATTTTGTGATTTGGAATTAAACAAGTGATTATTATAAGACTATACACATCAAATCAGATTTTGTGATGTTTGAAACAGAAAGAATATATTATCTGGAATAACGTACAATGTGAATTTTGTAGCTACAATGCCAAAATATTTCGGAATCTAAGGACAATTAGTCAAATAACAGGGTTTCCGAAAAAATCATATAGTAGTAATTTTGCATGGCCCAATATTAGAATAAGGTTAGTACTTCCAACTTACACGGCTCTTTCAATTATTGGTCCATATTGGATTTGTAATATTAAACAACAATAGTAAATTATATAAATAATGACCTTTTAAATTATATATATATATATATATATATATATTATGTTGTTGATACTGTTTAAGAATTTGATAACTACTTTGGGTAATTGTTAACATGATCATTTTCGATAATCGTTAAAATTGTTAGTTCAAAGGTGAAAAAATTTGATCTTAAGTAGTAAAAAAGTTCTTTTATTAGGTTTAAAATCTTAATTTTTATAATTGTTTTACATGGTTATGATTTGGGTCGTATATTTAATATAAAAAGGGCATAAATTAGTTGAGTAGTTGAGTTTATATATATTTTATTCAAAAACATATATCTATATCTATATCTATATCTATATCTATATCTATACTATATATAATACACCAAACAAGGGCAAATTAAGACACATTGATTTTAAAGGATTCACAAATCAATTAACATATGATACAACCTTTAATGCATCTAGGATAAGGGTAAACTTGTCAACAACTAAAAGAGGTTATTAAATAGTTACATCATTGGCCCTTTCACTTTGCTTAACTTTTGTAAAATTTAAAAAATAGTTACAACTATGATCCTTAATCTTTCACTCTTATATGATTTTTATTTTCATTTTTAACTCAACCCCCCTCATTATTTTTAATTATTAATAACATTTTCATGTGTTAATATTTTTTTAAGGAAATTATACCATAAAAACGAGCATGTTTTTATCTTTAATTTGAGTATCATATTGTTATAGTTTTTTCATTTAAAAAATATTATTTTACGTAGGAGTTGTTTGCTGTCTGGTTTTAATGGATTTTAAATTAAACTGTGAGTCAAACCGTTAGTAACCGGTTTTGTCGTCGAAAACCGAAACGAACCTTTGAAAATTGAAAATGACCGGCCAAAAGTTAATGAAAAATCAATGGTGAAATCAAACCAATGACCGATTTGAACGTTTTTCGGTTTCAAATCGAACAACGAACATCCATAAACTTGTTACATGATTACAAATGTATGTGTTTCCCGCTGCATCGCGCGGACACTCGTCTAGTCTATATATAATACACCAAATAAGGGCAAATTAAGACACTCATTTTTAATTAATTTACAACACTTAAAGCATGAGGTACATGTGTTAGTAAGGGTAAACATGTCTTTTAAACACAATTCATTCAACTTACAAGTTTGGTCCTTCATCTTTAACCATATTATGTTTTTAATTTAACTTGTAAACTAACTTTACATCCATGATTTTTAAACGGCTATAGTCTTTTCATACGTAAATATTTTTATAAACAAATTGCACCATAAAAACGAACATTTTATTCTCTTTAATTTGAATATGATATTGTTGTAATTTTTTTTCATTTTAAATAAATTAATATGTTTCGTTGGGGTGTTCAGTGTCAGTTTTGATGGTTTTAAGTTAAACTTGTGAGTCCAACCGTTAGTACTGATTTTTTGTCGTCCAAAACCAAACTCAACCATTGAAAGTTGAATCCGAATCGTTACTAATGACTTGGTTCCAGTTTGGTTTCACAGTTTTAACTAAAAACCAACATAATATGATACTTGAGATGATCATAAATAAAAAATGGTAATTTTAGCCACATAAATGGTAAATATTAATGGAAGATCTATGACATGAAATAATAACAACAAAGATTACAAAAGGAATCATATTGCAATTAGGTTAATTTACAGTCTTTTCTGGTTTCATATGGCCGGTTGCCGATATAAACCGCGAACCAACCGTTCACTACGTTTTGGAAATTTAACCGACCAACAAATCGAAAGTAAAAAAGAAAAAGAAAAAGGAAGTCAAACCAATGACCGATTTAAACGATTTCAATGTTTTAACTGAACCATAAACACTTGTATTTGTACGTGATTAACAGGTTCAAACACCCGCTGTATCGCGCGGGCACCCGTCAAGTATATATATATATACACATAAAAAATCGAGCCTACCCTAGTGATCGGGTCAGGGACGATCGATCAACGTGCCCTGCCTCATAGCCATGATTGTCAAAACCCTAAATTACTAACCGGTTAAGGGCAAGAGCTTAACATGTAGGAAAAACATCCACATGTTACAATGAAGGTAACTCGATCTCCGTTATTCCTCAATTAGTCATTGACGTAAAACATGAAAGAGATACATTTTTTAGTGTAGACCGGCGTCATAACTCATACGTGGATGGCCCTTCACACGTTAAGTTAACGCAACTTTTTGTAAGGCCCGTTCCCGGTAGCCCTACTTTAGCGTCGGATTTACTCATAAACACAGTTCTTACAAATCAGAGTTAATTAAAACTTTTCACAGAATATAAAACATCAACCATTCGTTACAAAACATTAAATCTCTTCTTTGATACCATAACACAAAACATTATATTTAAAACATCTTTACTTCTATCTTCAGATGCCAGCCGTTCAATCCATGCCATGTGTCGTCCTCATGCTAACTCTATAATCAGCTCACCTGCGTGCATACTAAAAGTCAGCGTAAAAGTCAGCTAAGCTGAGTGAGTTCTAGTTAATCAAGCAACTTATCATACAACCACTACATGCATTATATACGTATCCGAAGACACGTAGTCCACTATCTGACCTGCTCACCTGACCACTTAACCTCTTATTTATCCCTACCACTTAACCACTTTAATAACGAATGACGTTATGCCACTTTGCCACTTTAATAACGTTATACGTTATGCCACTTTTCCACTTTAATAACGAAGTCCCGTATAGGCTTACCCTACCACGTACTACCGTCATGCCACTAACACTCTTACTAGACTCTTGCCACTTCTAACACACTCTACCTCTACTTGTCTACAACACACTTCATATCATTACATCATTTACATAATAAACAATTCACATCATAGCATTCATACACACTAACAACCTCTTGGAAATCACTATCCTTGGCGATACGTGCAATATTCGAAGATCGTTCACGCACCGACAAGCATTATATAATAACTACCTCGTATGACTTCTATAGCATACACTTACCACTTAAGGTAAGTGTATTCACACTTCACATCGAGTATGCACATAGCCCCGAAAACATAACAAGGACATGGGGCTAGAAACTCACCTGAAGTCGGTTACGTTCACCGTTAATAGTTATTCCTTTCTTCAGTTGGGCACGGCTAACTGTATAATAATTACACGCATCAATTACTATCACTACTCATAACGTGTTTCTAGTCTACTTATAACCCTGAACGGACAGAGGTCCGGGGGCAGCGCCCCTGGCAGCGGGGTCTAGGGGCGGCAGCCCCTAGCAGGGTCCAAGGGGCAGAGCCCTTGGATGGGGTCGAGCTGCCAGGTCAGCTTGGAAAAATTTTATTTCTATTAACTGTCGTAACACATTTTACATTAGAATTTAAATCATTTCCTAACTCGTTAACTCATTTTTCTATAACGAATTAAGCCAAATTCGTTATCAGATCAAGGTCTAATTCGTTATTAAATCACAATCTAATTCGTTATTAAATCACAATCTAATTCGTTATCTGCTTCGCTGCCTAATTCGCTGGCTTAATTCGTTATCCCGGTTCGTCATCTTAACATAGCGAACTGGCTTCTAATTCTTTATCTCTTCTTAACGAATGGAAGTGACGAATTAGTGCTAGTTCGTTATTTCCCCCTTAACGAATTACTTCTGGTTCGTCCTTTCCCCGCTAACAAACTAGGGTTAAGTCAGAAACATTCTCTGACATATGTTACCTCGTACCTGACCTTTCCGGCGCCGCCGTTGCCGGAATAGCGGGATCTCGCCGAAAAAGCGAGATCTCGCTTAGTTCACCACCATTTTCACCGTTTTTCGTCCCGTCGATCCAGATCTGAGCTAGGGTGATACCTAAGCTCATCTTAGGTTCGGTTTATACCCGAACCCACCCGGACCTCGTGACTTTAACGGTTTAACGGTGTCGGCTTGTCGTTTCGTGACTAAACCTAATGGGTTTGGGTTCAAACAACATCATACTATCATTATCTCGGGTCGGAAACCGATTCTCCTTCTTCTTGGTTTCGGCTAGAGAGAGAGTAGGATGAGAGAGAGCTAAGTATGTGTTTTGGTGGTGTATGGAATGATTAAAGGGTGATTTAAGGCTTAAATATTGTGGATCATGGGCTTGAGCCCATGGTCCATCTTCCTTCCTTGTTAACCCAAGTCCATAACCCATATCCAACACCCAACACTAGCCCGACCCATACTAACTCCTACTTTATTTATTATTTCTCTGCTAACCCGAGTAAACTTTATCACCAAAATAAATAATATAAATAATATTATTTTAGAAATTTCGGGATGTTACACTTTTATAGTTACTTGATTTCTTATACAATATAACATTTGAACATGGTGTCAAGCGCACATTAGGGTAACTTGTCACTTCTGGGACTATTGTCATAATGGTCCACACTCCACATGTTACATTGGTAACATGTCACTTCTCACCATATGTGCATAAAACACTATAGTCCCATATACTGACATAATTAAGGTCTACAATTGTGCATGTTAATCATATACGTACGTGGTGGAGTTGATATACACCCAATTTGCTAAAAAAAATACTTTTTTTTGTTAGGTTTAATATTATCATTTAGCTTAATCAAGATTATGGGCGTACGTGTTCTTTAGCAATGGGTACGGAGAACTTTATGAGAAACTGTGTTATAAATATGAATTATCAAGATTATGGTTTAAACAGTAATTAAAACTTAAACACTTGCATTAAGACGGTTATGGAACAATTTACCACACTCTCTTTTGAACGACCATTATATATGTAAAACCTGTTTTATAACAAGCCTACTAGCAAGAAGATGAGAAGAGAATTAGGGAGAGAATAAGTTTATATTACTATTGGTGTGTAATACAATGAAATACCAATAGGTATTTATAAGGAGAGGAAAACTTAAGGAACAAGCCAATCTATATTTAGTACATGATAATCATAATAATAAACACAATAATATCTATATTCATAATACTCCCCCTTGATTATCAACTTCATACGCTTTTTGCTGCCTCATTAAAAACCTTGCTAGGAAAACCCAGTGGGACAAAACCTTAGCTAAGGAAAAAAGAGTGCAGCGCGTATTTTCTCCCCCTGATGAGAATCAATTAAGCTCCTGGAGTCGACGCATCCCGATCCCATGAACCAGTTTCTTAAATGTTGAGGTCGGGAGTGATTTGGTAAACAAATCCGCTAAATTGTCGCTGGAACGAACTTGTTGGACGATAACATCTCCACTCTTTTGCAAATCATGTGTGAAAAAGAACTTTGGCAAAATATGCTTGGTTTTGTCACCTTTGATATAGCCCTCCTTAAGTTGAGCAATGCATGCTGCGTTATCTTCGTGTAAAACCGTCGGCCCCTCGTCTTCGAAAGAAATACCACAAGATCCACGAATATATTGTATTACCCTTCTTAACCAAAAACATTCTCGACTAGCTTCATAGATTGCTATTATTTCCGCGTGATTAGATGAAGTAGCGGTGATTGTCTGCTTTACTGAACGCCATGAAATTGCAGTACCTCCATATGTGAACAAATATCCAGTTTAAGATCGACCTGTATGAGGATCGGAAAAATAACATGCATCTGCAAAACCAACCAAACTTGTTTTCGATTGGTTAGTGAAATACAAACCCATATCTTTAGTACCTTGGAGATATCGAAATATTTGTTTGACCCCATTCCAATGTCTCCTTGTCGGGCATGAACTATATCTTGCCAATAAGTTTAAAGAAAACGATATATCCGGTCGTGTATGGCTAGCAAGAAACATTAGTGCACCAATTGCACTTAGATATGGTACTTCTGGACCAAGAATTTCTTCTCCATCTCCCGGAGGTCGGAATGGGTCTTTCTCAACATCCAGTGTCCTTACAACCATCGGAGTACTTGATGGATGCGATTTCTCCATATAAAATCTTTTGAGTAATTTTTCTGTGTATTTTTCTTGGTGCACAAGGATTCCATCTTTAAGATGTTCAATTTGTAACCCGAGACAAAACTTTGTCTTTCCAAGATCTTTCATTTCAAATTCTTGTTTCAAGTACTCAATCGCCTTTTGGAGCTCCCCCGGAGTTCGAATTATATTCAAGTCATCGACATATACAGCAATTATGACATATTCAGATTCTGACCTCTTTATAAAAATACATGGACATACAGAATCATTTTTATATCATTCTTTCCACAAATATTCACTAAGGCGATTATACCACATACGTCCAGATTGTTTTAGCCCATATAAAGATTTGCTCAACTTAATTGATAGATGTTCTCGAGAACTAGATTTAATGATGTTGGCAATTTGAAACCTTCCGGAAGTTTCATGTAAATATCAATATCAAGTGAGCCATAAAGGTAGGCTGTCACAGCATCCATTAGACACACATCAATCCCTTCTTGTATTACCAAACTAATAAGATAACGAAACGTCGTCGCATCCATCACTGGAGAATATGTCTCCTCATAATCAATTCCAGGTCTTTGAGAAAATCCTTGTGCTACCAATCGTGCCTTATATCGCGTAATCTCATTTCTCTCATTACGTTTTCGCACAAAGACCCATTTATATACAACGGGCTTTACACCTTCAGGTGTATGGACTACAGGTCCAAAAACTTCTCGTTTCTCAAGGGAATTTAATTCTGTCTCAATTGCGTCTTTCCATTTTGGCCAATCATTTCTATTTTTACATTTATTGACAGATTTTGGTTCTTGATCCTCATTATTTTCCGTTACTTCTAGTGCTACATTGTATGAAAATTTGTCATCGACGTCGACTTTATTTCGGTTCCATACCTTTCTAGACATAATATAATTTATTGAGATCCTTCGTTTTCAGGTGCCTGAGGTTCTTCTGGAACCATTATGTCTAGTGTCTCTTCAAGAGACTCCTTTTAAGGTATTGTAGTTACCTCGACAAGACCATCTACATTACTTGCTCCTTTTTCCTTTCGAGGATTTTTATCTTTAGAACCGATTGGTCTACCACGCTTTAGGCGTGCATTAGACTCATTACCAATACGTGATTGTTCATCAGGGACACCAATTTTTATTGGAGGATTAACAGCTGGTATGTGTGACTTAGTCATTTTCTTCAGGACAGTAAATGTGTCTGGTAATTGATTTGCTAATTCTTGTAAATGAATTATCCTTTGAACTTCTGTTTCACATTGTTTAGTTCGAGGATCAAGATGAGATAATGATAGTTCATTCCAAATTATATTATTTTCCAGCTGTTTTTCATCTCCCCCTAATATTGGGAAGGTTGATTCATCAAAATGACAATCACCAAATCGAGCCGTAAATAAATCTCCCGTTGATGGCTCTAAATACTTAATGATAAATGTTGATTCATACCCAACATATATTCCTAGCCTCCTTTGAGGTCCCATCTTTGTGCGTTGTGGTGGAGCGATTGGAACATATACGACACAACCAAAAATCCTTAGATGGGAAATATTTGGTTCCTGACCAAAAACCAATTTTAATGGGGATGAAGTATGATAACTCGTTGGTCTGATGCGAATTAGTGTTGCTGCATGTAAAATCGCATGCCCCCAAGAACTAACGGGTAGTTTTGATTTCATAATCATCGGTCTTGCAGCCATTTGAAGTCGCTTGATAAGCGATTCGGCAAGTCCATTTTGTGTATGTACATGAGGTACAGGATGCTCTACACTTATCCCGATACACATGCAATAATCATTAAATGATTGGGATGTAAATTCACCAGCATTATCCAATCAAATTTTCTTAATGGGGTGATCTGGAAAATGTGCTCTTAGCCTTATCAACTGGGCAAGTAGTCGTGCAAATGCCATATTGTAACTTGATAGTAAGCACACATGTGACCATCTCGTTGATGTATCAATTAGCACCATAAAATATCTAAATGCTCCACTAGGAGGGTGTATAGGCCCACATATATCCCTGTGTATTCTTTCCAAGAAAGTAAGGGATTCACTCCCCACTTTAACTGGTGATGGGCGAGTAATCAACTTGCCTTTTGAGCATGCAACACATGTAATGTCCTTAGTTTGAAGAACCCTTTGGTTCTTTAAAGAATGCCCACATGAATCTTCTATAATTCTTCGCATCATTATTGACCCGGGATGGCCTAACCGGTCATGCCAAACCATAAAATTTTCTTTGTCCATAAACTTCTTGTTTATGACCATATTAGATTCAATTGAAATAATTTTAGTGCAATACAAACCGGAGGCAAGCGCGGGTAGCTTTTCTAATACATGCTTTTTACCCGATTTCATACTTGTGATTTGAAGGTACTCATTATGCCCCTCACTTATTGTCTCAACATGATATCCATTTAGACGAATATCTTTAAAGCTTATTAGATTTCTTTGAGACAATGGGGAAAATAAAGCATTGTTAAATTTAAATTGTGTTCCACAAGGTAACACAAAACAAGCTTCTCCAAAACCTTCAATTAATTTTGTACTACCAGATATAGTACTAACGCTTGCCTCTTTTATAACTAAATTAGAAAAATAGTTTCTTTTCTTGAGAATTGTATGTGTAGTTGCACTGTCTATTAAACATATATCTTCACCATTAATAGGGAGTTTAGTTAACCACTCCATAAGCTTCAAAATAAAATAAAATAAACTTGCATAAATAAAACATTCAAGATACTTCAAGCATAAAAAAAACAAAACATTATGTCTAGTGTGCTTCAAAACCAAAACAGAATCTCAAACATAAAGTCTAAAATAAACATTAAGCAAATAGTATAACTTAAATCAAATCATTCATATGTGAAAAATTCGCAAGCATCCAACTGGGTTGTATCAGCCAAAATATCACCAGGATCCAAATTAACTGGATCAGCAAGGAAATCATCATAATCCAATTTAGTTGCATCATTAGTAAAATCACCAACATCCATGTGAGTATCTTCATTAAGGTTCTTTTGACCACTAGGGATATCAACACTTCCATCATCATATGTGAAATGTGTCTCAATTTCTTTTCCTTTGCCTTTGATGGATTGTTGGTAAAGCTCCACCAAGTGTTTGGGCGTACGACATGCACGTGCCCAATGGTTATTACTTCCACACCTATGACATGCATTTAGTGTAGTTTCGCTTTTCTTTTTACCCTTTTCATCGTTAGATTTCTTTTCATTACCATGCCACTTTTGGTGGGCCTTTGGGATTCTAAACTGAACACCATGATGATTCCCCCAGTTATATCCACGTCCACGACCATGACCACGACCACGTTGGTAATCACGACCACCACCACGTTTTCCACTTTGGCCATTATAAGTTGCCACATTCGCTTCTGGGAATAGGGCTGTACCAATTGGACGAGTCTCATGATTTTTCATGAGGAGCTCAATGTTTTGCTCGGCCACAAGCAAACAAGTTATAAGCTCAGAATACTTGGTGAACCCCCGTTCACGATATTGTTGCTGCAGCAACATATTTGAAGCATGAAAGGTGGAGAATGTCTTTTCCAACATCTCCTTGTAAGGCCCCGTTACCGGTAGCCCTACTTTCATGTTGGATTTACTCATAAACGCAGTTCTAATATCAGAGTTAATTAAAAACATTCGCGGAATATAAAAACTTTAATAAAACATTTCATAACAATTCAAAACTTGTCTTAAACAACCAACTTGTCTTTCGAAAACTAAGTAATTAAAACATAACACGCCCTGAGCCTTTCGATGCCAGTCTCTTATTCAACGCCACGTGTCCCCCCAAGCGAGCTGCCTCATCCTACTCACCTGTGTGCATACTAAAAGTCAGCTCCGCTGAGTTAGTTCTAGTTAATCATACATTATACAATACACACAAACTTATATTCTTTCATTCATACTTTCATACTTTCTTTTTTACTAACTTGCTTTCATATCTTACGTTATAAAGAGCATTACGCCCTACATTCCTCGAGTATTATTAGGGCTCGGTACCCTCCTTCCTCGAGTATTATTAGGGCTCGGTACCCTCCTTCCTCGAGTATTATTAGGGCTCGGTACCCTCCTTCCTCGAGTATTATTAGGGCTCGGTACACTCTTCGTTACCATACAACCATACATCATACCTCGAGTATTATTAGGGCTCGATACCCTTTTCGTAACCATACAACCATCCTTTCCTTCTTTTATTAACTTTATCACGTTCATACCCTAGCAGGGTCCAAGGGGCAGAGCCCCTGGCTGGGTCGAGCTGCCAGGTCAGCTTGGAAAAATTTTATTTCCATTAACTGCCTTAACACATTTTTCATTAGGATTTTAATTCATTTCTCAGCGAACTTAACTTTTGGCGAACTTAATATTAAGCGAATTTAACACATTTTCCATTAGGTTTTTAATTTATTTTCTAATTTGCTAACTCCGGCGAACTTATCATTAAGCGAACTTAACAATAAGCGAACTTAACATTAAGCGAACTTACTGTAAGCGAACTTAACGTCATGCGAACTTATCATCAGCGAACTTGTATTAGGCGAAGTTTGTGTTCGGCGAAGTTAACCCTAAGAGAATATATGCCAGGCGAAGTTGTTGCTAGGCGAAGTTATCATCCAGCGAACTTAGCTTTGCAGGCGAAGTTGCATACCATGAACCTGCTTACAGCGAAGTTATCCAGTGACGGCCACTGGTTTGGTTTTAACTCCGCTAATCGGCAATATTTCAACGTATAAACCTTTTAACCGTCCTCGTAAACATTCCCATAGCCAACCTCGGACAAGACTTGACTCGGATAAGTGTAAAGTTTGGACCTTTAAGCTAGAACGTTTAACACTAGATCTTAGGGTTCCATTTTAACGAGCCGTTTATGTTCTTGGGTTTGTTCGGTTCGTTTTAACATCAAGTTTATAACTTTACATTTTGTTTACACTCGATCTATCTCTGCTCTAAGTTTCAAGGTTAAATGTTAATAAAAACGTAATCTTTAAGGTAAAAGACGTACCTTTAGTGCTCGTTTGGATTTCGTTAAGCTTGGTTATGAACTCTAGATCTTGTATATAACTCGTGTGGTAAAGATCTACTACAAGCTAGCGTCCGTTTGGTCTCAAATCCCTCTCGTCTCTCTCTCGGACGTAATATGGTGAAGGACGTGTGTGTTTTTGAGTGTGTAGAGATTAGGATGGAAAGAAATGAGGGTTTAGGGTTTTAGGTTGGTTTAGGGGATATTTATATCCCTTAAAGCCCATGGACCTAAGGCCCATTCCCTTTAATCCATCTTAATTAATCTAAGTCCATGATCCGTTCCTTACTCGATATTAATTAGTTAATAACGCGAAATCACTTAAACGTAACTTTCTTTATTTAACGTTATAATATTTTAGGATGTTACAAGTCTTCCCTCCTTAAAGAGGTTTCGTCCCCGAAAACTAACTATTATATAAACAGACTAGGGTAAAACTTGCGCATCTCATCCTCGGCCTCCCAAGTAGCATCTGATCCCTTGCGATGTTTCCATATCACTTTTACCAAAGGTATAATCTTGTGACGAAGCTGCTTCTCCTTGCGATCAACGATCTCTATCGGTTGCTCGTGTAGTTCAATTGTTCATCAACCTTATGACAAACTGAAAATTTTTCTTACTTTTTCAGACACTCATCACGACTTGACTCAAATTTTCGGGACGAAAATTCTCTAACATGGGAATGATGTGACAATCGTCAATTTCAGGTTAACTCCGTTAACTCAACTCCGTCAATTCAAACTTTAGATCACTGAACCTATAACGCACACCTCATTACATTTAAACTAGGGTTTAAATGACGCTTGACACTTACTACATGTGTAGTCTTTCGGGAATTGCACCGAAACGCAAACGAGTTGACACAAACAATTGGTGAATAAACGAAAAACGTCAAAACAATAATTATGGGATAATTATGTGTTAGACTTATGTGTTATGTGATAACATTGTTATAAACGTTAATTCAAGGTGCAAGAATTAGTTAATTAAGCTAGTAAAGTAACATTTGAAAGTTAAGGGACCAAAGTGTATTATATTATTATTATTAATATAGACTAAAACCCTAACACTCTTTCTCTCCCTCCCAAACCTGACGGCAGCTCTAAGCCCCCCCCCCCCCCTTGCGATCAGCCTCATATACACACGTACAAACAATCTTTCAAGCTTTTGATTGAAGATTAAGGTGCTAGGAAGGTATAAACAACTATTCTATGCATCTTCTATGTTTAATTTTCGATTTTCAATGGGTTAATTATAAACCCTAGGTCCGATTTCTATATGTTATTGTGTTCATATGATTTTGTTTGATTTGATGGTGTATTGATGATGATTTGATAACTAGAATTGATATTGTTACATGTTAATTGTTTGTGTCTTTGATTTGAGTTCAAACAAAAACCCTAATCATGTATGTAATGTGTAATTGATGTGCATGGATAGTGATTATGGAGTCTAGAGTGTTATATGAATGAATTATGGACCATAGATAGTTAATATGTTGAGTTTGGATGCAAACAGTTTCTGGACAGATTGTGTTATTGATGTTTACTTGACTGTAACGGGGTGTAAATGTGAAAATTGGTTGAGAAATGCCTATCTAATGAAACCCAAGTAGTCCCTTTGGATGAACTGCAAGTTGATGAACAATTACGCTTCATTGAAGAACCAGTCGAAGTTTTGGATGGGGAAACCAAAACGCTCAAGCACAGGAGTTCACGTGGGAACGCGAGAATCAAATGATGAAAAAGTATCCTCACCTTTTTGAAGGGCTGACCAAACACAGAAAACTGCGAAACTCGACAAACCGTCAGAAATCACCGGAGGTATGAATTAAATTTCGGGACGAAATTTCTTTCTACTAGGGGATGATATGACAAACTGAAAATTTTTCTTACTTTTTCAGACACTCATCACGACTTGACTCAAATTTTCGGGACGAAAATTCTCTAACATGGGAATGATGTGACAATCGTCAATTTCAGGTTAACTCCGTTAACTCAACTCCGTCAATTCAAACTTTAGATCACTGAACCTATAACGCACACCTCATTACATTTAAACTAGGGTTTAAATGACGCTTGACACTTACTACATGTGTAGTCTTTCGGGAATTGCACCGAAACGCAAACGAGTTGACGCAAACAATTGGTGAATAAACGAAAAACGTCAAAACAATAATTATGGGATAATTATGTGTTAGACTTATGTGTTATATGATAACATTGTTATAAACGTTAATTCAAGGTGCAAGAATTAGTTAATTAAGCTAGTAAAGTAACATTTGAAAGTTAAGGGACCAAAGTGTATTATATTATTATTATTAATATAAACTAAAACCCTAACACTCTTTCTCTCCCTCCCAAACCCGACGGCAGCTCTAAGCCCCCCCCCCCCCTTGCGATCGGCCTCATATACACACATACAAACAATCTTTCAAGCTTTTGATTGAAGATTAAGATGCTAGGAAGGTATAAACAACTATTCTATGAATCCTCTATGTTTAATTTTCGATTTTCAATGGGTTAATTATAAACCCTAGGTCCGATTTCTATATGTTATTGTGTTCATATGATTTTGTTTGATTTGATGGTGTATTGATGATGATTTGATAACTAGAATTGATATTGTTACATGTTAATTGTTTGTGTCTTTGATTTGAGGTCAAACAAAAACCCTAATCATGTATGTAATGTGTAATTGATGTGCATGGATAGTGATTATGGAGTCTAGAGTGTTATATGAATGAATTATGGTCAATAGATAGTTAATATGTTGAGTTTGGATGCAAACAGTTTCTGGACAGATTATGTTATTGATGTTTAATTGACTGTAACGGGGTGTAAATGTGAAAATTGGTTGAGATTATTGATACTACGGTAAACTAGGTTGAGTCTAGTTTCTAAAGAATATAAATTTGCAATTTTTGGACGTGTAAGAGTTAACTTTTATGATTTTACAAAAACGTTGTGCAAAGCTGAGTTGTTAGACCTGCTGTTAGATTGTTTTGTAAATGTTATATCTCATGAACTACGAGACCAATTGGGTTGGTTCCACTTCTGGAAGTTGAATTATTGAGTTAGGAACCTAACCCAAGTGGTCTTGCATTTTTTGGATTTTTCATTTAACGGTAATTTTAAATAACATTCTGTTGCGCATGAATTTGACTGTTATGAGCTTGCTGTAGTGTTTTAATCATTATGAGAAATCTATGTGGAATAAAAATAAAATAAAATATATTCTGGAAACCTAATAAATGCATGCTTTATTGATGATTTTTGGTAAATTAATTGAGATGCTATGATCAGTGGAATAGTACAATCTTTCAAGTAGAATTTCTGTCTCGGTGAAACTAGCTGCTGAATTTTGTGAAAATGCATGAAACATGATAATTGCTAGTTAATTGTTATGTTTTGACCAATTTGCCCCTGCGGGGAATACTTGCTAAATAGTTGTCGTGTATTGACCAAATTGCCCTTGCGGGGAATAATTGCTAGTTAATTGTTATGTGTGGCCAAATTGCCCTTACGGGGAGTAATTGCTAGTGATGTACATTATTAATACATGACACGTAAATAATTGCTCACACACGTATCGTATCACAAATGTACTCGTTAAGTCACACACGATTCACAAACAAACACGAAACATACTGTGTGCATAGGTATTATGTGCCGGGTCTAGAGACTCGATAATATTCCGACACTTAGAAAAATCTCTTTGTTGTTTTAGAACGCTAGAGAGAGTTTTCTGTGACGCGCATCACTTGGTGATTTATTTTGGGAATTCTTCGCAAACAGTGAGTTCACTTACCCATTTTTAAACTGTTTTCAAACGCTTTTCACTTGTGGGAGATAACATACTCCGAAAACGCATTTAAGATTTTGTTAATATAGATTATATATCACTTGTAAAGACTAAGTGGCAAACGCAATAACTAAAGTCCTTCATTCACATCGAACCGTTTAATATTGGATAATAGCGAGTCATTGTTGAGTAGTATTACTGGGTTTGACAAACCCCACCCAACGCTAAACTCGACTGGAGGTCGAGTGGGTGTAATCTTGGCTAAACACATACCATGGTCGGGATAGACCTGGTGGCAAGGCAAATGATAAACAGTCAGCTTCGGTGTCGAACACTTAGTAATACTTGTTTTATAGGCTAGCTAACTATAGATATATAACTGACATAACACTATCTGGTAACGCAAAACGTGAAACGCAAAACGCTGAAACGCAAAACGCTTAACGCAAAAAGCTTAACGCAAAACGCTGAACGCTAAACGCTTTATTTTATATAAACTTGTGAACTCACCAACCCCGTGTTGACACTTTTAGTATGTTATTCTCAGGTAGCCGAGGCGGGCGCGCGGTATAGGATCATGCATTGTTGAAAACGCTTTTGTTTATGAAAACTGATTTTAAACTGTTGTCATTGGATTTTAAGTCGTCCTGCGTGACGTAACTTTTGTCTTTTGGTTTTTACGCTTCCGCACTTATTTTCATTTAAACGTTTTTATGGTTTGATTATAACTAATGATTCCGATCCTGTTAGTTCACACCCTCTGACGGTAAAACTCCGTTAGTGGATTTTGAGGGTGTGACAGATTGGTATCAGAGCCATTGGTTATAGCGAACTAGAAGCTGCATGCATACTAGACTATAACCGCGACGACCCATTAGTTATAATGATACGCACTGCATATGTTTGTGTAGTCTTTGTTATCTTATCTCTTTACCTCTTTCACTCATACGCGCGCATACACGGCTTACCTGTAAGGATGTCGACGCCATCGTCGTCATCATCCGACCCGATGTCTCACGCCCCTGGAAAGGAACCGCATCTTCCCAACTCATCGCCACCCCGTGTAGTCCCGGAACTCGAAGCTCTTGCACCGAAGAGGTATCGTTTATCCGGAGGCATGTACGAAAACGAAGTTAGCTGGGATTGGTACCCTAATATGATCAGACGTATGATCTATCGTGAACAAGTTCCCCCATTACCTCACCCGAACCATCCTGCTTACCCCAACACCCTACCACCAATAACCGAACCTATAGAGCGTGTTCTCACAGCTGTCGTTTCTTGTTTGGAGCGTGACGTTGGTTATATGCGCTATACGAGAGCGAACGTTTCAGGACTGTTAAAAGAGGGAACCGAGACTAAAGAGGAAATTTCCCGCATGACAGTAGCAATGGAGGAAATGCAAGAGGCTAGTGATCAACAGATGAAGATTATGAGAAAGATGCAAGCCGAGATGATAGACTTGCAAGAGCAACTCCAAGTAGCAAGGACCCGAACCGAGATAGCTTTAGAGAGCTGCGATGTCTTACAAATGCAAATTGCTTAGAACGCAGCCGAACCCGAGGCAGAGCCTGAGGCAGAACCTGAGGCAGAGCCTGAAGAAGAACCGGAGGAAGAACCGGCTGAGGAGGAGGCACACTTAGAGGTGTCCTCAGACGATGACATCTAGACACGGTCGCGGTAATATCAACTTGACTGCAGCAGAACTCCAAACTCTGCTGAATGACCACGCGGCGGCCGCTCTAGCCGCACATGTACAGAACCAAGCTGGAGGTCCAATTGGAACGTGTACCTTCAAGAATTACCTTGACTGCAAGCCCAGTACGTTTAAGGGCACTGAGGGAGCTATAGACTTTCTGCGTTGGGCCGAGAAGGCCGAATCGGCATTTGAGATGTGTAATTGTCCCCCTGCCAGTAGAGTCAAATTTGCTGCTGGAACACTTAAAGATTCTGCCCTCACTTGGTGGAATTCAAACGTTCAGATCCTTGGATTGGAACTGGCTAACGCTATGAACTGGGAGGAGTTCAAGAACATGATGCGAGAAGAGTACTGTCCGAGAGAAGAGATTGCAAAGTTGGAGTCAGAGTTTTGGTCATTGAAGATGGTGGGTTCAGAAATCGAAGCCTACACTACCCGTTCTCACGAGTTAGCTGTGATGTGTCCACGGATGGTAGACCCGCCGAGTAAGAGGATTGAAATGTATATTGATGGGTTGGCACCGCAAATTCAGGGCATGATGATGTCTTCCAGACCAGCCACGATTCAACAAGCGATTCAGTTAGCTGACAAACTGACGGATCAAGCAGTGACCCAAGGTGCGGTACCACCTAGGGGTTCAACCACTAAAGCCCGTGACAACCCGAACACTGACAACAACAGCAACAACAACCCGAGCAGCGGAAAGAGAAAGTTTGACAATACCGGATCCTCATCCTCGAACCCCCCATAACAACAACCCTACCGTAAGCCCGAACTCACTCGGGGCTTCAACAATCAGGGTCACAATAACAATAACAACGGTGGCGGGCAGGGTTCGAGCGGATATGCGGGGAAATATCCGAAGTGCAACAGGTGTAATTATCATCATGCTGGCCCGTGTGACCGCGTCAAGTGTCTGAGATGCGGAAAGATGGGTCCTCAGGCAAAGGAATGTAGAGGAGACCTTGCGGCAAAGGGTGCTCCTAAACCACCTATGACGACGAAGGGATGTTTCGAATGTGGGCAGGAAGGTCATTTCAGGAAAGATTGTCCCAAGCTGAAACAGAACGACAACAATGGAGGTAATGGAAGTGGCAATGGTGGTGGAAACAATGGTAAAGGAAGAGCTTTTGTTATTGGGTCGGGTCAAGCCCGCAACGATCCGTACGTGGTGACTGGTAAGTTCCCTGTGAACGATTGTTTTGCTTCTGTATTGTTTGACACTGGAGCTGATAGGAGTTTTGTGTCGAAAGCCTTTAGTCAACTCTTAGACCTAACTCCAATCCCGTTAGATGCTAAGTTTCCTGTTGAATTAGCTGACGGTAAGACTATAGAAACGACTCATGTACTTGCGGGATGTAAGTTAAAACTGGCAGGTCATGTCTTTGATATCGACCTTATTCCTTTTACGCTTAGTAGTTTCGATGTCGTGGTCGGCATGGACTGGTTATCCGAGAACCGAACGGAGATTATATGTCACGACAAGATAGTCCACATTACTACCCCTTCCGGCGAGATCATTTCGATCCGGGGCGAGAGAAGCGGCATGACCACCAGCGTCATTACCCTCATGAAGGCGCAGAAGTATCTACGAAAGGGTCATTTGGCAATTTTGGCGCAGATTGTTGAGAAACCCGCGGAGGAGAAGCGAATTGAAGAGATACCGATTGTGCGAGATTTTCCGGAAGTTTTCCCGGAGGATTTGCCAGGACTCCCTCCTATACGACAAGTCGAATTTCAAATCAAGTTGACACCCGGTGCAGCACCCATAGCACGAGCCCCGTATCGGCTTGCACCGGCGGAGCTTCAGGAACTGTCCACTCAGTTGCAAGATTTATTGGATAAAGGTTTTATCCGACCTAGCTCATCGCCATGGGGAGCCCCTATCTTATTTGTTAGAAAGAAGGACGGGACTTTCCGCATGTGCATCGACTACCGGGAGTTGAACAAGGTGACGGTCAAGAACCGTTATCCTTTACCCCGAATTGATGATTTGTTTGACCAGCTTCAAGGATCGAGTTATTACTCGAAGATCGATCTGCGATCTGGTTACCATCAACTAAGAGTGTGCGAAGAAGATATTTCAAAGACGGCTTTCAGAACACGGTATGGTCACTACGAGTTTTCGGTTATGCCTTTTGGACTAACAACGCACCAGCCGTATTTATGGATCTCATGAATCGAGTATGCAAGGCGTACCTCGACAAGTTTGTGATTGTGTTCATTGAAGATATCCTGGTTTATTCCAAGGACAAGGCTGACCATGAGGAACACTTAAGGGTAATTCTGGAATTATTAAAGAAGGAACAACTGTACGCTAAACTCTCGAAATGCGAATTTTGGCTTCGCGAGGTTCACTTTTTAGGACATGTGATCAACAAGAATGGTATCCATGTCGATCCCGGTAAGGTAGAGGCCATCAAAAACTGGGAAGCACCTAACACTCCGACTGAGGTGCGGCAATTCCTAGGGCTGGCCGGCTACTACCGGCGTTTCATCGAGGGATTTTCAAAGATTGCACAACCTCTCACTGCTTTGACTCACAAGGGTACTAAGTACAATTGGGGTGACGCGCAAGAATCCGCTTTTCAACTGTTGAAAACCAAACTCTGTAGCGCCCCTATTCTAGCCCTACCCGAGGGAACAGAGAATTTCGAGGTACATTGTGATGCATCGATACAAGGTCTCGGTTGTGTGCTGATGCAACTCGAGAAGGTTATAACCTATGCCTCTCGACAACTACGGGTTCACGAGAAGAACTACACGACCCTAGATTTGGAACTCGGAGCTGTGGTGTTTGCCCTTAAGATATGGAGGCATTACTTGTACGGTACCAAGTTTACCATTTACACCGACCACAAGAGTCTCCAACATATCTACGATCAGAAGGAGCTGAACATGCGACAGCGTCGTTGGGTCGAGCTGCTTAAGGATTATGATGTGCCATCAAGTACCACTCTAGCAAGGCCAATGTAGTGGCCGACGCCCTCAGCAGAAAAGAAACAGATAAACCCAGACGAGTGCGAGCATTGCAACTCACGATTCATACCAACTTACCCGATCAGATTCGCGAGGCGCAACTCGAAGCTTTGAAAGATGATAATCTTCCATCGGAACTCATGCGGGGCATGAACAAGCAACTTGAAACCAAATCAGACGGGGTCCGATATTTTGAGAACCGGATTTGGGTTCCACGGTACGGAGAGTTGAGAACTCTGGTGATGGACGAAGCACACAAGTCCCGATATTCTATCCACCCTGGCTCAGATAAAATGTACCCTGACTTAAAGGCACTTTACTGGTGGCCGAACATGAAAGCCGACATTGCCACTTACGTGAGCAAATGCTTGACTTGTGCCAGAGTCAAAATAGAATACCAGAAACCATCTGGCCTGCTACAGCAACCGGAACTTCCAATGTGGAAATGGGAACACATTTCAATGGATTTTATCACGGGATTACCTAAAACACCGACGGGATGCGATACCATCTAGGTGATCGTTGACCGGTTGACTAAGTCGGCACACTTTTTAGCGAATAAGGAATCGGACAAAATGGAAAGACAGACTCGCGTCTACATGAAGGAAGTAGTGTCTAGACACGGAGTGCCTGTCTCAATTATTTCTGATCGAGATTCCCGTTTCACTTCGCACTTTTGGAAGTCGCTACAGAGTGCCCTAGGCACACGCCTTGATATGAGCACAGCATACCATCTTCAGACGGATGGGCAGAGTGAACGAACTATTCAAACCTTAGAGGACATGTTGCGTGCATGTGTGTCGGATTTCGGAAAAAGTTGGGAACCTCACTTACCTTTGGTAGAGTTTTCGTATAATAACGGCTACCACGCAAGTATTAAAGCAGCGCCGTTTGAAGCACTGTACAGACGGAAGTGTCGATCACCTCTCTGCTGGGCAGAGGTGGGTGACAGCCAAATCACTGGTCCAGAACTGGTACTCGAAACTTCGGAAAAGATTGTTCAAATCCGAAATCGCATGGCAGCAGCACGAGATCGCCAAAAGAGTTACGCCGACAAGCGCCGAAAACCTCTCGAATTTCAAGTGAATTACCAAGTGTTACTCAAAGTCACACCTTGGAAAGGTGTGGTTCGCTTTGGGAAGCGAAACAAACTCAACCCACGATACGTTGGCCCTTATCGAAATAACTGAGCGCATTGGTCCGGTGGCGTACCGACTGGACCTACCAACGGAACTCAGTGGCGTACGCAATGTATTCCACGTATCCAATTTGAAGAAATGCCTATCTAATGAAACCCAAGTAGTCCCTTTGGATGAACTGCAAGTTGATGAACAATTACGCTTCATTGAAGAACCAGTCGAAGTTTTGGATGGGGAAACCAAAACGCTCAAGCACAGGAGTTCACGTGGGAACGCGAGAATCAAATGATGAAAAAGTATCCTCACCTTTTTGAAGGGCTGACCAAACACAGAAAACTGCGAAACTCGACAAACCGTCAGAAATCACCGGAGGTATGAATTAAATTTCGGGACGAAATTTCTTTCTACTAGGGGATGATATGACAAACTGAAAATTTTTCTTACTTTTTCAGACACTCATCACGACTTGACTCAAATTTTCGGGACGAAAATTCTCTAACATGGGAATGATGTGACAATCGTCAATTTCAGGTTAACTCCGTTAACTCAACTCCGTCAATTCAAACTTTAGATCACTGAACCTATAACGCACACCTCATTACATTTAAACTAGGGTTTAAATGACGCTTGACACTTACTACATGTGTAGTCTTTCGGGAATTGCACCGAAACGCAAACGAGTTGACGCAAACAATTGGTGAATAAACGAAAAACGTCAAAACAATAATTATGGGATAATTATGTGTTAGACTTATGTGTTATATGATAACATTGTTATAAACGTTAATTCAAGGTGCAAGAATTAGTTAATTAAGCTAGTAAAGTAACATTTGAAAGTTAAGGGACCAAAGTGTATTATATTATTATTATTAATATAAACTAAAACCCTAACACTCTTTCTCTCCCTCCCAAACCCGACGGCAGCTCTAAGCCCCCCCCCCCCCCTTGCGATCGGCCTCATATACACACATACAAACAATCTTTCAAGCTTTTGATTGAAGATTAAGATGCTAGGAAGGTATAAACAACTATTCTATGAATCCTCTATGTTTAATTTTCGATTTTCAATGGGTTAATTATAAACCCTAGGTCCGATTTCTATATGTTATTGTGTTCATATGATTTTGTTTGATTTGATGGTGTATTGATGATGATTTGATAACTAGAATTGATATTGTTACATGTTAATTGTTTGTGTCTTTGATTTGAGGTCAAACAAAAACCCTAATCATGTATGTAATGTGTAATTGATGTGCATGGATAGTGATTATGGAGTCTAGAGTGTTATATGAATGAATTATGGTCAATAGATAGTTAATATGTTGAGTTTGGATGCAAACAGTTTCTGGACAGATTATGTTATTGATGTTTAATTGACTGTAACGGGGTGTAAATGTGAAAATTGGTTGAGATTATTGATACTACGGTAAACTAGGTTGAGTCTAGTTTCTAAAGAATATAAATTTGCAATTTTTGGACGTGTAAGAGTTAACTTTTATGATTTTACAAAAACGTTGTGCAAAGCTGAGTTGTTAGACCTGCTGTTAGATTGTTTTGTAAATGTTATATCTCATGAACTACGAGACCAATTGGGTTGGTTCCACTTCTGGAAGTTGAATTATTGAGTTAGGAACCTAACCCAAGTGGTCTTGCATTTTTTGGATTTTTCATTTAACGGTAATTTTAAATAACATTCTGTTGCGCATGAATTTGACTGTTATGAGCTTGCTGTAGTGTTTTAATCATTATGAGAAATCTATGTGGAATAAAAATAAAATAAAATATATTCTGGAAACCTAATAAATGCATGCTTTATTGATGATTTTTGGTAAATTAATTGAGATGCTATGATCAGTGGAATAGTACAATCTTTCAAGTAGAATTTCTGTCTCGGTGAAACTAGCTGCTGAATTTTGTGAAAATGCATGAAACATGATAATTGCTAGTTAATTGTTATGTTTTGACCAATTTGCCCCTGCGGGGAATACTTGCTAAATAGTTGTCGTGTATTGACCAAATTGCCCTTGCGGGGAATAATTGCTAGTTAATTGTTATGTGTGGCCAAATTGCCCTTACAGGGAGTAATTGCTAGTGATGTACATTATTAATACATGACACGTAAATAATTGCTCACACACGTATCGTATCACAAATGTACTCGTTAAGTCACACACGATTCACAAACAAACACGAAACATACTGTGTGCATAGGTATTATGTGCCGGGTCTAGAGACTATATAATATTCCGACACTTAGAAAAATCTCTTTGTTGTTTTAGAACGCTAGAGAGAGTTTTCTGTGACGCGCATCACTTGGTGATTTATTTTGGGAATTCTTCGCAAACAGTGAGTTCACTTACCCATTTTTAAACTGTTTTCAAACGCTTTTCACTTGGGGGAGATAACATACTCCGAAAACGCATTTAAGATTTTGTTAATATAGATTATATATCACTTGTAAAGACTAAGTGGCAAACGCAATAACTAAAGTCCTTCATTCACATCGAACCGTTTAATATTGGATAATAGCGAGTCATTGTTGAGTAGTACTACTGGGTTTGACAAACCCCACCCAACGCTAAACTCGACTGGAGGTCGAGTGGGTGTAATCTTGGCTAAACACATACCATGGTCGGGATAGACCTGGTGGCAAGGCAAATGATAAACAGTCAGCTTCGGTGTCGAACACTTAGTAATACTTGTTTTATAGGCTAGCTACCTATAGATATATAATTGACATAACACTATCTGGTAACGCAAAACGCTGAAACGCAAAACGCTGAAACGCAAAACGCTTAACGCAAAAAGCTTAACGCAAAACGCTGAACGCTAAACGCTTTATTTTATATAAACTTGTGAACTCACCAACCCCGTGTTGACACTTTTAGTATGTTATTCTCAGGTAGCCGAGGCGGGCGCGCGGTATAGGATCATGCATTGTTGAAAACGCTTTTGTTTATGAAAACTGATTTTAAACTGTTGTCATTGGATTTTAAGTCGTCCTGCGTGACGTAACTTTTGTCTTTTGGTTTTTACGCTTCCGCACTTATTTTCATTTAAACGTTTTTATGGTTTGATTATAACTAATGATTCCGATCCTGTTAGTTCACACCCTCTGACGGTAAAACTCCGTTAGTGGATTTTGAGGGTGTGACAAACCTCAATGTACATCAACGGAACGTGAGACGTGTCATCAGCTAGACACTTCCTCAGATGAGAAACATGGAAGGTTGAATGAATTCCTTCTAACTCATCGGGTAAATCCAGCTTATAAGCTACTTCCCCCACACGATCTAAAATTTTAAACGGTCCAATGTACCTCAGACTCAACTTCCCCCTCTTTCTAAAACGGATAATTCCTTTCCAAGGCAAGACCTTAAGCATCACATTGTCGCCAACGTTAAACTCAATTGGTCTTCGCCGCTTATCTGCATAAGACTTTTGTCTGTCTTGAGTGGCTTTCATTCTTGCTTTGATCTGATCGAACTTTGAAGACGTTTCTTGAACCACTTCTAGGCTTCCCATTTCCTTCTGACCAATCTCACCCCAACACACCGGGGTTCTACATCGTCTACCGTAAAGCATCTCAAACGGTGGCATACCAATACTTGAATGGTAACTGTTGTTATAGGAGAACTCTGCCAGATGCAGATGATCATCCCAACTTCCACCAAAATCTAAAACACAAGCACGCAGCATATCCTCAAGGGTTTGGATCGTCCTTTCAGACTGTCCATCGGTTTGAGGATGATACGCCGTACTGATGTTCAACCTCGTCCCCATAGCTTCATGGAATTTCTTCCAGAACCTCGAAGTAAACCGTGTATCTCTATCAGACACGATCGATAACGGTACTCCATGCTTGGTTACAACTTCTTTAATGAACAAGCTTGCTAACGTTTCTGACGAGATGGCCTCTCGTATGGGCAGAAAGTGAGCACTCTTGGTCAAACGGTCCACAATCACCCAGATAGTATCATGATGCTTAGCTGTACGAGGTAGCTTAGTTATGAAATCCATGGTGATGTGTTCCCATTTCCACTCAGGTATCTCTAGCGGCTGCATCTTCCCATAAGGCTTTTGATGTTCGGCTTTGACTTGTAAGCAAGTTAAGCACTTACCAACATAATCCACTACATCATTCTTCATCCCAGGCCACCAATAGTCTCTTTTCAAATCTTGATACATCTTTGTAGCTCCTGGATGAATCGAAAATCTTGACTTATGAGCCTCATCTAAGATTCGACATCTGAGATCCCCATGGCGTGGAATCCACATACGGTCAAATCTAGTCTTAATACCATGAGTGTTTTCCATCCACTCATCTTGCTGGCCATAAATCCTTTCTTTCTTAACTAATCCTTCATCTACTAGCACCTCTGACTGTACCTTGACAATCTCTTAAAAAAGAATTGAGTTCATAATCAGCTGGTATGACTTCACTGTTGCAAGGACTTCCTCGTTCTTACGGCTTAGCGCGTTGGCGACCACATTAGCTTTACCGGGGTAGTACTTGATCTCACAGTCGTAATCCTTTATCAATTCTAACCATCTTCTCTGCCTCATGTTCAATTCCTTCTGCTCAAAGAAATACTTTAAACTCTTATGATCTGTATAAATAGTACACTTAGTACCATACAGGTAATGCCTCCATATCTTTAAGGCATGCACTACTGCCGCTAGCTCTAAATCATGTGTCGGATAAGTACTCTCATGGTCTTTCAACTGTCTAGACGCGTAAGCTATCACCTTTCCTCGTTGCATCAAACGCAACCTAGCCCTTGATGCGAGGCATCAGCACAAACAACTAAATCCTCGTCACCATCGGGTAGAGCAAGGATCGGAGCTTGTGTGAGTCTTTTCTTTAATTCCTCAAAGGCTTCTTCTTGAAACTTTCCCCAACTGAATACTACCGACTTTCGAGTCATACCGGTCAACGGTGCGGCTATCTTGGAGAAACCCTCGATGAATCTCCTATAGTAGCCAGCTAACCCTAAGAAGCTTCGTATATCAGTCGGATTCTGTGGAGTCTTCCAATTCGTTATCGCTTCAATCTTAGCTGGGTCCACGGTAATCCCTTCCGGATTAATCACGTGACCTAAAAATTGCACTTCTCTTAACCAGAACGCGCACTTCGAAAACTTAGCATACAACTTCTCTTTCTTCAGAGTCTCCAATACCTCTCTCAGATGCTCAGCATGGTCAGACTCGCTCTTTGAATAAATCAATATATCATCAATGAAGACGATAACCGACTTATCCAACATCGGCTGACACACCCTATTCATCATGTCCATAAATGCTGCAGGAGCATTTGTTAGACCGAATGACATTACGAGGAACTCGTAGTGTCCATACCGCGTTCAGAACGCTGTCTTAGGGATGTCTGCCTCCTTCACCTTCAGCTGATGATAGCCTGACCTGAGTTCTATTCGTGAGAACCAACTTGAATCTTGCAGTTGATCAAACAGATCATCAATCCTTGGCAAAGGATATCTATTCTTTACCGTAAGCTTATTCAATTCGCGATAGTCTATGCACATTCTCATACTTCCATCCTTCTTCTTCACGAACAACACTGGTGCGCCCCACGGGGAAACACCTGGTCTTATGAAACCTTTGTCGAGGAGTTCTTGCAGTTGGGACATCAATTCTTTCATTTCGGACGGTGCTAGACGGTATGGTGCTTTCGCGACAGGTTGGGCTCCTGGTACTAAATCTATTTGAAATTCTATCTCTCGCTCTGGTGGGAACCCCGGAAGATCCTCAGGGAATACTTCTGGGTAGTCGCGCACCATAGGAACATCTTTCATTTCTTTCGTCTCGGCCGTAGCATTGACAACATACGCCAGGTAGGCACAGCACCCTCGCCTTAGCAAACCCTCGGCTTTTATCATCGAAATGACATTAAGTCCAGAACTTTCCTTATCACCATAAACCGTCACCGCACTACCATCCAAGGACTTTAATCTTATTATCCTACTCTTACATACTATCTGAGCCTCAAACTCAGACAACCAATCCATCCCTAAAACCACATCGAACCCTCCTAAGGTCATAACATACAAAGTAACAGGGAACTCATGTCCCTCCAATTCTATCTTACAGTCCTTAACCATTTTCATTATTTTAACCGAAGTGTCACTAGCGGTTTCTACTATAAGAGTTTCAGACACTCGGAAACATTTCATTTTAGCTAGTTTACTAAATGGTGTGGCTACGAAACTTTTGTTTGCGCCCGAATCAAACAATACTGAAGCGGAAATACCGTTTACTAGAAACGTACCTGTGACTACATCTGGAATCTGCTTAGCTTGCTCCTGGGTCAGCATGTAGGCCCTGGTTCTTGGCCTAGCTTGCTCAGTATCCTTCTTCCCACTCCCTCCAGCTTCACCTTCGGTACACCCCCTAGCAAAGTGACCTGTCTTACCACACTTGTAGCATGCTGGCTTAGACTGCACTCATGAGCATAATGACCTGCCTTCCCACACTTGTAGCAAACATTCGACCCAACTCTACACTCTCCAGCATGCATCTTTCCACACTTATGACAGGTATCCGAACCCTTTCCCCACCTACACTCACCACTGTGTGCCTTGCCACAAGTCTTGCACGACCTGTTCTCCAAAACTCTCGGCTGCTTGTTCTTAGGGTTCCACATCTGGGTACCGGGTCGTTTAGCAGGAGCGACCCGTTTCTTCTCCTTCTTCTCGTCTCCCACCACCACATCATCCGCATCCAGGTCTGCATAGACCATCTTTGCGAGTTCGACAGCAGAATCGAAAGTAGCAGGTTTACTTGTCCTGACTAACATGCGGACTCTCTGTGGTAATCCCCTCACATAACACTTGATTCTCTTAGCCTCAGTGCTGACCATATCGGGCACCAACCTAGACATTCGGTTGAACTCAGTGGTGTACTCAGGATGTGTCATCGTCCCAGCTTTCAAGTTCAGGAACTTCATCTCCGCCCTTTCAACTTCTGCATCAGCACAGAACCACTTCATCGCTAACTCCTTCAGATCCTCCCACTTCATGGCCTTGATTTCCTCTCGACTCCTTCTTTGCTCAAACGATTCCCACCAATACATCGCCTCATCTTCAAACGATTGGGTGGCATAACCAACAGCTTGATCAGGACGGCACTCGCTAATGCGGATAATTTTATCCATGGCGGTTATCCACTGAAGAGTAGAGATTGCGCCCTACATTCCTCGAGTATTATTAGGGCTCGGTACCCTCCTTCCTCGAGTATTATTAGGGCTCGGTACCCTCCTTCCTCGAGTATTATTAGGGCTCGGTACCCTCTTTCCTCGAATATTAGTAGGGTTCGGTTCCCTAGTTCTCGAATATTAGTAGGGTTCGATTCCCTCTTCGTTACCATACAACCATACATCATACCTCGAGTATTATTAGGGCTCGGTACCCTTTTCATAACCATACAACCATCCTTTCCTTCTTTTATTAACTTTATCACGTTCATACACATAAGCATACATATCATACTTACCTTATATATAGCGTTACAACCTGACAATACGTGCAATATCCGACGATCGTTCACGTACCATCAAGCAATCATTCAGACATTTCACATTATTCACATAAGGCATACACTTATCTCTTAGGATAAGCGTATTAACAAACATATTGAGTATGCACACAGCCCCGAAAACATAACACATAAATGGGGCTAGAAACTCACCTGAATGCGGTTACGTTCACCGTTAATCGTAATCCCTTTCTTCAGTTGTGCACGGCTGACTGTATAATAAGTACACGTATCAATTAACTATCACTACTCATATCATCTTTCTAGTCTTAGCTACTACCCACAACGAACAGGGTCCGGGGGCAGCGCCCCTGGCAGTGGGGTCTAGGGGCGGCAGCCCCTAGCAGGGTCCAAGGGGCAGAGCCCCTGGCTGGGTCGAGCTGCCAGGTCAGCTTGGAAAAATTTTATTTCCATTAACTGCCTTAACACATTTTTCATTAAGATTTTAATTCATTTCTCAGCGAACTTAACTTTTGGCGAACTTAATATTAAGCGAATTTAACACATTTTCCATTAGGTTTCTAATTTGCTAACTCCGGCGAACTTATCATTAAGCGAACTTAACAATAAGCGAACCTAACATTAAGCGAACTTACTGTAAGCGAACTTAACGTCATGCGAACTTATCATCAGCGAAGTTAGTGTTCGGCGAAGTTAACCCTAAGCGAACATATGCCAGGCAAAGTTGTTGCTAGGCGAAGTTATCATCCAACGAACTTAGCTTTGCAGGCGAAGTTGCCTACCATGAACCTGCTTACAGCGAAGTTATCCAGTGACGGCCACTGGTTTGGTTTTAACTCCGCTAATCGGCTATATTTCAACGTATAAACCTTTTAACCGTCCTCGTAAACATTCCCATAGCCAACCTCGGACAAGACTTGACTCGGATAAGTGTAAAGTTTGGACCTTTAAGCTAGAACGTTTAACACTAGATCTTAGGGTTCCATTTTAACGAGCCATTTATGTTCTTGGGTTCGTTCGGTTCGTTTTAACATCAAGTTTATAACTTTACATTTTGTTTACACTCGATCTATCTCTGCTCTAAGTTTCAAGGTTAAATGTTAATAAAAACGTAATCTTTAAGGTAAAAGACGTACCTTTAGTGCTCGTTTGGATTTCGTTAAGCTTGGTTATGAACTCTAGATCTTGTATATAGCTCGTGTGGTAAAGATCTACTACAATCTAGCATCCGTTTGGTCTCAAATCCCTCTCGTCTCTCTCTCGGCCGTAATATGGTGAAGGATGTGTGTGTTTTTGAGTGTGTAGAGATTAGGATGGAAAGAAATGAGGGTTTAGGGTTTTAGGTTGGTTTAGGGGATATTTATATCCCTTAAAGCCCATGGACCTAAGGCCCATTCCCTTTAATCCATCTTAATTAATCTAAGTCCATGATCCGTTCCTTACTCGATATTAATTAGTTAATAACGCGAAATCACTTAAACGTAACTTTCTTTATTTAACGTTATAATATTTTAGGATGTTACACTCCTTATCAGTAATATTTTCACCACACAGAATCATTTGTGACGTGATTCTAAACATTGCCGAGTTATACTCGCTTATAGACTTAAAGTCTTGCAATCTTAAATGCATCCACTCATAACGAGCTCTCGGTAATATTACCGTTTTTTGGTGGTCATACCTTTCTTTCAATTTGGTCCAAAGGACAAGTGGATCCTTAACAGTAAGGTATTCAGTTTTCAAAGCCTCATGGATATGATGGCGTAAGAAAATCATGGCTTTTGCCTTATCTTGGGTAGTTGATTTATTTCCTTCTTTAATAGTATCACCAAGATTATTAGCATCCAAATGTATTTCAGCATCCAGTACCCATGACAAATAATTTTTCCTAGTAATGTCAAGAGCTAAAAACTCAAGCTTTGAAAGATTCATCATGATAAACTATATTATAATGATACATATGAATTAATATTTAATAAACTATTATAGGAACCATAACAGAAACCGTAAAATAATTATAACAATTATCTTTCCATGACATGTAAGGTCAACTGTGTTGTAACTATATAATTATAGTTATTTATATTTCAATATTTTAATTACATTCTTTCTTAAAATAATGAATTATAAAATAATGTATATTGCATAGTAATATTTCATTAGTTTACGTAAAAATTAATATTGTAAACAAAATATTAGTTAGTTTATTAACAACTCATATATTATAAACAAAATATTATATTATATGTTTTCAATACACAATATTAGATTTAAGGGTTGTATGTAATGTAAAAAAAAAAACAATACAGATTATGTATGTAATGTAAAAATCATTGTAATGTAACCAATTAGTTACATTACGTAATAAAAATATAATAATTGATTATATATATATATATATATTTTTTAAGTGTATTTTAAACATATATATAATGCAACCTAAAATCGTATGAATTACAATATAGATTACCTATGAGAGATTTATAAGAACAACGTAAATCTCTAACACAACCCAATATTGTATGAGTTACAATATGGATTAAATATAAACAAAGGCAAATATAACTTAGTTAATGTGACATACCTTTCAATTTCGAAAGCAATTCGTGCTGATAACGTATTTTATAACAAGCCTACTAGCAATAAGATGAGAAGAGAATTAGGGAGAGAATAAGTTTATATTATTATTGGTGTGTAATACAATAATCGCAAGATAATAAGTTTATATTATTAAGCAATGCTTAATAAGTTTATAACAAGCCTACTAGCAAGAAGATGAGAAGAAAATTAGCAAGAAGTTGCTCATACAAAATCTATATTTAGTACATGATCACAAAATCTTTTTCCCTTAGCTATGGTTTTGTCCCAATGGGTTTTCCTAGCAAGGTTTTTAATGAGGCAGCATCCCGAAGCGTATGAAGCTGATAACCAAGGGGGGAGTGTTATGAATAATAGTTATTATGGTTATCAACACCTAAAATAGATTTGGCTTCTTCTACAAGTTTTCTCATCCCTATATAATATTTTATTGTATCTCATTGTATAACACACCATTAATAATACAATTCCCTTTTCTCCATATCTCTCTCTTATTGCTATTAGGCTAGTTTTAAAAGACATTATCAGCACGAAAGTACTCTTTGATTATAGCCATGATATTAACGATGGAGTGTAGATGGTGAATTCACGGGTGATGCATCTTCAACTTCAAAATCATGTCTTCCACCTTCAAGGTAATTCTTTAACCACTTATGTGTGATTAATAATGCATTTCTTTTTCGTATTCTAAATTTTCAGTAAATATTGTATTGATATATGATATGAAAGTAAAAAAAAAAGGCATCATTATCAACAAAGGAAAACAAATTTTATATTTACTTTGGCTTTGTATTCTGATAAACTTCAAGGTCAGATTTTAATTTTATTATCAAGAAAAACCATGTATCTTGACTTTTAGTATTAAGATTTGATTGATCAAACGAAATCAAGTCATGAAATTCTGGGCATTAATCCAAATAATTAACTAAATTCATATTTAGAAAATTACGAATTATAAGATTTGATTAAATTGTTATTTTAAAGGTTTATTTAATATAATTGATTTGATACAATATATAATATTTGCATACATATGTTAGTTATTCTATAAAATAATAAAATTTTAATTTATTGATAAATATTTCACATAGCCTCATCTTCCTACTTTTCGAGGCGTTGGACCAAAAGGACTATTAGATCTCACTATTATTGGTACATCATTAGGTTCTGAAGTGCACTCGAATAAATATATACATTTGAATAATTAACTTGTTTTTACAAATTTCTGGAAATAATATACTAAATAATCGTTGTTCATGATATATATATTTACTTTCTATTTATGATTGAATCGGTTTCATATATTGTGTTGATAAAGATTGTTGATGAATAATTTTATTTCTTTTTATAATATGTAATTTATTTTAGGACAAAATTTCCTTATAAATAGTAGACTATCTGAAAATCAAATCATCGTATACAACATATACATTATTTTATTGATTTAAGCTACTCTTATGTTTGTTTATTTATTTTGGGTCTAAGTGTTCAACACACATTCGTTGGAAGATGAACATAATTTCGATTCTATAGATTTGATTATATATTTTGACATATCAAGCATATATATTGAGTCAGATCTATTATTTTAAAAGTTTATCATCTCTTCGTATAACCCTTAAAAGCTATATCTAGCTTTTCATGAACGATTTTAATAATTATTTTTGTAAAATATGATTTTGACTAATTATTTATTAAAAAATCAAAAGAATGTGATGTGGTAGACGTTGAAATTATTTTGATAGCTAAGTTATATATTAATATGTAACATGCTTACATGCGATGAAATTTGCTCATGACTAGTGTAATTGAAATACTATGAATTCTAGTTCATGTTATTTATCATTTTTATAGAAGTTTCCATCATAAACAAAAACGTTTAAATATAATAACAGTTATATATATCTTTATTACATAAATGTTTGAATATAATTATTTAAATTATATCTCAATTTTGTGGAGATTATATGTAACTGGTCACAGGTTCCAATTTTTTTATATTTTTATGGTTAATTTAGTTATGTTAGCATGTGGTTAAAAATATGAATATATTGTGACCGATGAAAGATAGTATGTTATTAGATTCCATTACAACTTGTTTTATATGACAATATGTTATGACATCGTATATTATATAACTTTTAGATATTATGTGTTCTATATGCTATCATATATGTAGTATCTAATACATCATACAAAACCAAAGTTATGGTTTATTATCATTATCAAGAAAGAATACATATATTCTTACATACGACACCTGAAGTGTTACTCTCTAAATCTCATTATCAGTTCGTTAAATGTCATAAGATTTAAGATCAATAAAATTATGACTCGAACATTGAATATTTCTTAATGATGTTATGTGAAGAGAATGTTATTATAAAAGAAAATTAGTAACTTGAAATATGCTCCCAAAGTAGCAATATCGTTAAAAGAGTATGAAGGTTTGGTGTAATTTGTATATCTCTTTGTCCAAGAACTTAAGGATAAACCACGAAATTGGTTTATATCTACTCCATTCCATGAAGTGACTATATGGTGATCTTTGTGAAGTTAGTGATCATGGACATAATTAAGAAGGTTATAATGATGAGATCAACTAATTAGAATTGTAATAATGATATGGATCACCCACAGTGGTAAACTAAGGGAATGACTAATGAGAATTTTATGTGGACATATTGTAAGTGATACAACATGATATTTTGAAGTTATACTACATTCTCTCGAATCTTACGTTTTGTATTACATGCGTTCAAGTAATACATATACGATCATAAACTAAACGTTTATGGATCATAATTTTTTAAGTAGTTGGCATGACCGGTTAGACCACACCGGGCCAATGATGTGAAATATATTGAAGAACCAAAAGATTCTTCCTCATAATAATACATGCAATATTGCTCTCAAGGGGAATTATTTATTTACCAACTAAAAAGGGGTGTGAATCCCTAAATGTTATGGAATGAGAAAAGGATACACATGTCCTAACATGATACCATTTAGTGTTTTGAAAATCGATGCATCGTCTAAATGATTATCAAGTTTAAATTTGCATGATTTATGGCTTAGCTAATAAGATAGCAAGCATATAATTCCAGATTTACATATTAATTTTTGGTTATAATAATGAAATCGATTCCCAAGTTGTTAATAATTATTGGGATAATTCTTGAACTCCATATGTATATGTTCATAGATAAATTGTTTTTGTTGTTAGACAATTATTGAACGTCTACAATTGATTTCAAAGCAAGTGATCATAAGAGCAACAATTCATGTTTACATTTGGGTACATGTATCACATACAGTATCATTACTTCACATCAAGCCAATAAGTTATAATAATTACTCCCCATTAAAGTTGGTTTTGGTCACGAATCATTTATTTATCATATAATATTTGGTGTGTGTTATATATTGAAATTAGTCCACCACAACACACAAAGATAAGACCACTAAGGAAGTTGGGAATTTATCTCGGGTATTAAATTTTATCTATGATTAAATACTTAGAGCCATTAGTGAGATATTTGTTTATGGCTCATCGGTTTTCACTTTAGTGAATCAACATTCCCAACATTAGGGGGGGATATAAAGCAGTTGGAAAACGAATTTAGTTGGAATGAATTATCACTAATCCTCAAACTAAATTATATGAACTAAAAGTTCAAAGGATAATTCATGTATAAAGATTAACGAATCATCTACCAGACGATTCACTGACCAAAAGAGAGTGTCTAACTAAGACACCTATACGAACTGCTAATGCTCCAATTAATAAATGTCCCAAAAGGACAAACACGTATTGATAATAAGTCTAATGCACGCTTGTAGCGTGGTAGATTGATCGGTTCTAAAGGTAAAATTTCCTCGAAAATTGGAGCAAGTAATAAATATGGTCAAGTCGAGGTGCAGTAAAAGGTCTCTTGAATGAGATTAGACATGATGGTTCTTAAAGAACCTTAGGTACCTGAAAACAAAGAGCTCTCAATAAATTATTGTATCATGTCTATAAATATATATGGAATCGAAATAAAGTCGACGTAGTTATACTTTCATTTATATATATAATTAGCGCTTGAAATGATGATGAGGATCAAGATTCTAAATCTGCCTATGAAAAATGATTGGCCAAAGTGAAGTGACGCAAACACGGCAGAGTTGACTTCTCTGAAAAACAGAAAGTATGTTGGACCAGCAGCCCGTACAACTAAAGTTGTAAAATGTGTTAGATACAAACGGGTCTTGTATATGAGTTATGAAAATTCATCAAGTGATATAAGGCAAAACTGATGGCACAAGGATTTTGCAAAGACCCATGATTAAATATGAGGAGACATTCTCCAGTGGTGGAAGCAATGATTTTCCGATAACTAAACAATCTGGTAATATAAAGAGAGAATTGACATGCGTCCAATAAATATTGTTATTCAGTTGATACTGAGAGTTTACAAGAAAATGGATTTGAATTATCAAATCATGTAAAGTAAGTTCTCGAGAACACAATGATTGTTGTGTATAGATTCATATTCTCAATACTTTACAATTATTGAATTTGTTGAACATAAATGGAACTCCTGAAGAGTTTCCTAAGGTAGTTGAATATTTGAAAAGTTAATTGATACATCTTTATGATGGAATTCTTGTGCATCAATAAGCATACACATAAAAGGGAATGTACATTATAAGTACAATAACTCAATAAACAAAGATATGGTACAATATGGATTTTTGATATGTGATACAAAATGATGTGTTAATGAGCAAGTTTATCCAACAAAAAATCCTTAAAAAGTGAATGCGTATGCATAATTTGTGAAATTGAAAGAAGTACATGATGGATTGGTAAATGCATGGATTTATGCTTATTATGTATGGAATAAATTATTTGGATTGAGCTTGACACAACTCAAGAGATATTTTGATAAAGAGGGAGATAAGTTGGATATGATTAGTCATATTTTTATCAAAATTCCATTCTTAAAAGTTCATTATAATCACATTTACAATGTTGATAAACACATAATCGAGAGAAACTTATGAGCTTTTAAAGAGATAATTCTTTTCGAAAGATCTTGACACAGTGTGATTATTGCTCGACTTATAGTTTGAGTATATGTGTAATTATATGTTTATAAATCCATCAAAGTGCATCTAGAAAATGCTGAGACATTTTACCATGGACAAATTTAATCCTTTTAGCACATTATTAAGGGATGTCTAACAGTGTCTCTATATCTTTCCAATCTGAATATGAAATATTATTGGTTCAAAAATACCATAATTAAATGCATATGTGCATTACGTCATACTGTTAGCTATATATGATTATTATTTTCTTTATTTATATTTATCGGCATGTGCCCTGCTAGAAGACATCAAAACGGGTTAAAACATATATTTCAGGTATGAAAGGTATGTTTTTATAATTCACTAACCCATCAAAACAAGTTTGGTTAGTCTTGTTGATGCAGAGAAACGCAACAGGATCATAGTGTTTACAAGATGATGCAATAGAAGTTTTCAAATGAAGATCATGAAACGTTATTCAACCTAAGGATTCACAAGTCAATGGCTGAAGATGCAAATGATTGACTACAAAAGTTTTGGACAACTTTCACAGAAGATCAATATTTACTATTTTAAAGGATATATAAATCAGGGGGAGACAATACGCGTTGCACTCTTTTTCCCTTAGCTATGGTTTTGTCCCACTGGGTTTTCCTAGCAAGGTTTTTAATGAGGCAACATCTTCAAGAGTATTATGTTGATAACCAAGGGGGAGTGTTATAAATATATAATATTGTGGTTATCAATACCTAATATAGATTAGCTTTCTCCCCAAGTTTTCCTACCCTATATATACATCTCATGTACCTTGAAGAGGTATGTACCCGCCTCAACACCAAGCAAGGCGGGTCAACCCACAAGATATAGACAAGAGGCTTGAAATCAAGACATTACGAAGGCACAAAGCCAAAACCTATGCGCATGGCGCATATCACACATGCTCAGGCATCATATGCCCAGGCACCACACATGCTCAGGCATCATATGCCCAGGCACCACACATGCTCAGGCATCATATGCCCAGGCACACATATGCTCACGCATCACATATGCTCACGCATATCACATATGCGCGTGGCGCATCAGCGCGCGGCGCATATCACATGCTCGTGCATATCACATCTGCGCATGAAACATCTGCGCGTGAGAATAAAGAGAAGACCTCGCGCATCCTCAGGATTGGCGCATATCACACATGCACATAATCAACCTCGTCCTTATTCAAATCAGGATTAGGGCAACCTTGATTGTGCACGTCAGACAACCTTCCAGAAGGTATCTTTTTAAGGAATAAGAATATGCTGATGTTGACAGCTGCCAAATGAAAGGTGGACAACTCAGCATAACCCCTATGCTACCACGTGATTATAACCAATGAAAAAGCACCAGGTGTCCCAAAGGACACGTGGCGCAAAGCAACTGGAAGAGGCCAACAAAACCCTAATTGGGTCTGAGCCCAATCATTGGAAACCCTAGCACTATAAATACAGCATCAACTCCACAAGGAGAGATCATCAGATAACATCCAATTACAGAGTATTCAGCTATTAAGCAATACACTCCAAATTCCTTACTCTCACATATTATTATCTTCTCCCACAAATACTTATTCTCACACCGGAGGGTTACCCCAAAGAGGACCCCTCTGTCCCTTTCTGAGGGGTAAGTTGACGGTGCTATTCATTTTGTAGGTGGAAGAACCCAGATCCAAGAAAACCATCGGTGAAATAATATAATCATACCCGAGGAAAGTAGATCGTCTACCAGTGAGTCGATCCACGCTTCTTCATACCTCTTTGTAATACACACCATATTAATGAAATCTTCATCTTTCTCCCTACATCTCTTTTTCACATGTTTGGCTATTAGGCTTGTTTCACAACACGTTATCAGCACGAAAGTACTCTTTGATTATAGCCTTGATATTAACGATGGAGTGTAGATGGTGAATTCACGGGTGATGCATCTTCAACTTCAAAATCATGTCTTCCACCTTCAAGGTAATTCTTTAACCACTTATGTGTGATTAATAATGCATGTCTTTTTCGTATTCTAAATTTTCAGTAAATATTGTATTGATATATGATATGAAAGTAAAAAAAAAGGCATCATTATCAACAAAGGAAAACAAATTTTATATTTACTTTGGCTTTGTATTCTGATAAACTTCAAGGTCAGATTTTAATTTTATTATCAAGAAAAACCATGTATCTTGACTTTTAATATTAAGATTTGATTGATCAAACGAAATCAAGTCATGAAATTCTGGGCATTAATCCAAATAATTAACTAAATTCATATCATATATCAATACAATATTTATTGAAAATTTAGAATACGAAAAAGACATGCATTTATGTGGTTAAAGAATTACCTTGAAGGTGGAAGACATGATTTTGAAGTTGAAGATGCATCACCCGTGAATTCACCATCTACACTCCATCGTTAATATCATGGCTATAATCAAAGAGTACTTTCGTGCTGATAACGTATTTTAAAACTAGCCTAATAGCAATAAGAGAGAGATATGGAGAAAAGGGAATTGTATTATTAATGGTGTGTTATACAATGAGATACAATAAAATATTATATAGGGATGAGAAAACTTGGAGAAGAAGCCAAATCTATTTTAGGTGTTGATAACCATAATAACTATTATTCATAACACTCCCCCTTGGTTATCAACTTCATACGCTTCGGGATGCTGCCTCATTAAAAACCTTGCTAGGAAAACCCATTGGGACAAAACCATAGCTAAGGGAAAAAGATCTTGCGATCATGTACTAAATATAGATTTTGTATGAGCAACTTCTTGCTAATTCTCTTCTCATCTTCTTGCTAGTAGGCTTGTTATAAACTTAATAATAATAATGCTGCCTCATTATTATTTGAAATTTTATATTCTCTGTATAAATAATAAAACTGGTTTTGTATATTTCAACTATTAAGCATAGAATATGCATGTATATTATTAAAACTTCCAAACATGATAAGGAATTAAAATTAATGAATTAAATCATTTATAACCAACATAGGTAATTATAAATAATAAATATTCTAGTTAATCAAAATTGTTGCTATGTCACTACCACTTAGGCGTTGGAACATTAACTAAATAACTAACTAACCCATAAATCATGTACAGTAGAGGGACTTTAACTAACTAAGTTTTTAATTATTTTGGTTTTTCTAATTATACTGATTAGATTAAAAGGGTTTTATTCTCGTTGCTTAGATTTGATTGTAATCCCGCCCTTGAGCCCTTTACACGTTACTCCAGTAACGTACATTCCAAGAGGTTGAAGATGGGTTTGGCGCCTGTTAAAAAGAGGATGAGATGCTTTTATAGCTAAACAGAAGATGATGTGATAGAGAGTGACACTCGCTATAACACACAATCGTATTTTGATGTACATGCATCAAATTAATGCATACAGGAACTTACAAAGTGATAAATAAAACAAATCGTAATCAGTTTGGAAAATTAAAAATAGTTTCATTCTAATTGTTTTGCAATTAAAGATGAATAATATAAAAAAAGTACTATAAATTAGTTAAAACAGATTTTGTTGCAAGGAAAAAAAAACTCATATCATAAGAATTTTGATTTTATTTTAAAACACTGAAAACGTCACTTCTTATAAAAGGAAAACATTGTAAATATTTAATTGATTATAATAAAGGCATACTGGAATTAATGACGCAATAAAGGTGTAGATGGATGAAACAGAAGAGTTGTTGCAAACGTTTAGAAATTTGAAAACAGTGACTATAGTCATGTACAACCACGTACTATATATAATTGACAAGTGAATGATCAAATGTCTACTCTTATCCCTTTGCTTGGTAGTCGTATCAACGAGTCCGATAAAATTGTTTTTCGAAGAACATTCACATCCTATCCACTATAATTTGTGATGATTGCTTTTATAATGTAGGGAGTGGTTTAAAGTATGATGTAGGAAGTGGCTTAAAGTGTTCTGAGTAGATAAGAGAGACAATACATTATTTTTTTTATATTTGAAAAATTATTGTTCACCCTTTATAATTTTTTAGTATATTTTCAAACTGGTTGTGACTGAAGGAGAGAGAGAGAGAGGGTAATGATAAAAATATAAAAAAAATATTATTTAATTGAAAGAAAAGAGAAAATGTAGTAATTGTTAATGTAAATTTAGATTTAGAGATAGCGGATACGATGTGAATGCTCTAAATGATATGTGTTCTAAATTCTAATCCTAATCCTTTGGGTGACAAAACAGTAAAAAAATAAAAATATCTTTAAAAAATATCTTTACTCTTTAACACGCGTATATATAAAATTTGTTAAAATTTAAATAAAAAGCGTAGTGAATTAGTTTTAAATGTAACATAAAGAATCAATGCTATGAAGTTTTATTCATTTGTTATGTTGATTTACTATTTTTTAAAATTCACCCACAAATCATTTTTGACATACTTGTAATGAAGTGATCAATGAATTATTTGACAAAAAGTTTGTTTATGTTTGATAAATTAGAAAGCGTAAAATAAATATTTTTGTTTAATTGATTATATAAACGAACATTAACACACGTCTTAAGTTATGCTAATTTCTATTTGTTCATTTTGGTTTGTTTATATCTGTCCATTTATGTTTGTACGTGCTAATTCAAATTTATATCTTACTAATACCGATTTAGAACCAAGATTTTAAAATTTTAAAACCATCAACTTACCAATCCAATTTAACTTTTAAAATCAATTTGCTTTTTAGTTTTTTATAAACCCAATCTTATTGTACATGTGTTTTAATATTTTATAGAAAGAAGTTAAAAACCATCCAAGCATATTATGAATTGTTACTTTTATCGAGCTCCAAAGTTTCTACTATCATAACTTGTCTTTCAGGCTAATAGTTTGTACATTGACGCATTTCGTTACAAAATTTAATTTTGTATTTTTCTTTGAATTAATAGTTTTTTAACAGTGTTTGGAACTATCTCCAATACGACCAATACCCGGGTGAATCTTGTAACAACTCAGGTTTTCAAACTTATACTTTTACCTGATTCGGTTCAATGTTCGGGTTATTTTAATTAAATAAATATAATTTGCGTTTATCGAACAAAATTGATTTTTATTAATATTTAATTTCTTATAATTATAACTTTTAGGTTTTGACATATTTAGCCCAAAAATATATAGTTTTATCTTTCTTTGTACCACCTTCGAACTATAGGGTCCAGATTGTAACTTTGTATTATAACCCATATCGTTGAACTGGATACCCGTTTACCAAAACCCAACCCATATTAGTTTTCTTGAACCCGAATTCAAATCAGTAACTTGGACCTCAACAATCGCATTAAACTTAGTAATTGATCTCATAGTTAGTTTGTTTATGTTATTTTCGTTTTGACCGACAATCTTAATATGTTAATTGTATCAAATTTGATTCGTTCTTCCTTATTAACATAACCGACACTGTATAACCTTGTTGGACACGAAAACAGTTGCAATATATCAATTAATCACACAGATGCAACCCTCTAACCCTCGCCGTCACCCCCTAAATTAATTTCGTTATAGACGCTTGCTGTGTTTGTCCGTGATCGTCTTTGAGCCGTCTCTGTATGTATCTCGTTCACCCTCTTTTAATCTTCAATAGAGGTAATTGATTACATGGTTATAATCGCGATGCTGTACTGATCAAAAGCCCTAAGAATATTTTAATTACAACTGGAATAATCAATTCAGAAAGCTAGGGTTCTTAATCAGAATTCGTTCATAACTGATTGTCTTTATAAATAAACAAGTTGGATCTTATTTGCAAATGCTGGATAGCCCAGGTGGTTAACACGCATGATAATGGTGGCAGAGGTGGCGGGTTCGATCCCCTTCACCCCGTTTCTTTTTGGAAATTTATGTTTTAATTATTCTTTTACGTAATAATCAATTATATTATTAATAATAATGATTAAACAGGATTTGTCTCACTAAAAACCGACCTTATAATACTCGTTTTCATTTATATATGCACATATATTGTTATAATTCACGTTTTCATTCACATATATATATATATATGCATATATATATAAAGAAGATTATAACTTAAAAATTAATGTTTTAATAAATATATATATATATATGAATCAACTATTTTATTTATAAAACCATATATAATATTTTGTTAAGTTATGTTTTCTTAAATCAAATTAATAGTTTGAATAATAAATCCTCATAAATATAATATTATTATAATATCTTTTTGTTATTGATTAACTAGTTAAATCATCTACTTAGCTAGTCCGTTTACTCTCATTTTCTTTTAGGCTTAACATTCGCGTGTGACTTTTCCCGTCTTCTCGTTTTCTTAAATCATCCTTTGTTCGTCTATCAAGGTGAGTACCACATTCCCCTATTTTACTTGTTTTCTCACGTTTTGGGGACATATGCATAAATATATTTCTCATTATATACTTATACTCAAAACTGCAACTTTGTCTTATGTGTTAACAAATTATACCTTACTTGTTTATGTGCTTACTTGCTTTGTATGCTTTCGCATTCGGAGAGGTCCAACATAATCTCAGTCTAGTATGATCATACGCCGGTCGTTAGCCTTTGTGCTTCTCGACATCTCAGTTATACTTTCTCATTTGGTTAATTTGTTATTCTCATATGACTTGTTGCAAATACTTATTTTTATACTATACTATATGTACACTTAAACTGGTGTGTTGCTCACTCAACACGTGTTGTTGACAAAATTATATTTTATACGCATATGCAGGTTGGTGAAGACTTTAGTTAAAAGAATATTTTAATCAAGAAGTATAAAATTTGTATTGTTGTATAAATTATGTGCTTGTTTGTATTTTGATTTATTTGATAACTGAATTCAATTAATAGATATTGTCATTTAAATATTGAATGATAGTACCTTGAGAGCTGTGACAATCTGTTCGCGCCCCGACATTTTCGCCGTAGGTTGGGGTGTGACAAATCTTCTTAGGATGAGATGTCTACCGTCTATACTGATTTTGAGGCTCCAGGCTTTACTTACCCAGGAACATCATAAGAATGAAACTCATCACTGTAAAAAAACCTTTTTAAGCTAGGTCTTGAACCTAAGATCCTAAAATCTCAAGCTTTAATTATCGCCCCATGCTATCAGACTAGAAGAATAACTACGCTTAAATCAATAGACATCATCACGGAAGTACCCGTGTCCCCTTATAATAAAAACAAAATAAAAATAGAAATTATAAATGTTTTGAGGAGTTTTTTTAATCTAAATGGGGAATGAAAAAAAAGTGTTGACCTAAACGGGTGATTTAAAAAGTATTTATTAAAATAGGCTTTGAGCTTTTTTTAATAAACTATCTTTTCTCACTCTTAATCTTATTGAAAAAATAATTTCTATTAAAAGTTTACATTTTAAAAATAGGATAAAAAATTAATTACAAATAATAAAATATTTTTTTTCTCATCTCGTTTAAAACAGAATCACTCAAAAAACTGTTTGGAAACTTTGTTTAAATCCATATTATTTATTTTTTATTTATTAAAACCGAATTAAAACAAAAAATATATATATATATTGGTTTTCTATTTTCTTTATTCTTTTAGTTACTGTTTTATTGTTTTCAATATCGATATTGATATCAACGTTGTTTAGACAAAATCAGTTCAGTTTGCCGTCGGTTTTTGTATGGTACTTACACTCATAAAGCTTAGGATATCTAATAAAATTATTTTGAATAAAATTGTGTTTCAACACAATTTATACCGAAATGTGGGAAAAAAATTAAACATTACCGACAGTGATAATGATGTTCATTCACAATCATTTCGTTTTGGAATGTAAGTTATTTTTTGGGTATAATGAAAACGAAATTTTAAAAGAAAAAGATTATTTAAAAAAGTTATTTTAAAGCATCCATTTTGATTATAAAACAACTCAAAAAAAATTTCTATCATAAAATAGTAACAATATCAAACAAAAAGAAGTTGTACTCTAATATAAAAAGAGGCTCGAAAAAAAAACAAAGAAAAAACACTAATCTATACATCCTATTAAAGCAATGAGCAATTTTCACATGTCACCATTCTAGGGTGTCCACATAGGATGTCACCGCATTGCCATGTCACCCATTACCTTTCTTAACATTCCAACTCATCCACTAACCTATATTTAAACTATAGCATTTCTTAATTTTTTACCACATTCAATTTTTTCTCTCTTTCACCTATTAATATATTCCGGCGAATATCATTCAAGATGTGTATCAATTTTCCGGTAAGTTTGTATTTTATAATAAACTTCTGATTGTTTATCTATTTACCTCCGGCAACCTTATTATTTTTTCCGGGTATTGTTTCTTCTAACATTTTTATGTTTATTCTCATTGTTAACTGATTTTATTAAAATCAATTTAGGTTGTAAATCATAAACGGGCATGAAGGTGATATGTGGACGTTTTAAGTTTTTCCGGTAAGATTTTCCGTTAAGTTTTTTCCGGCTATGTTTTATCCCTATAGCAATGGTTTCTTTACATTGTTTCAGGTTATTTGCGCGTTTAATTTTCTGAAGATTTCATTTTAGTTTGTTAATCGAAAACTTATATTCCACTGTTACGTTTTTTCAGTAAGTTTTTCCGGTAAAATTTTCCGTTAAATTTTTTCCGGCTATGTTTTATACCTATAACAATTGTTACTTTATATTATTTCAGGTTATTTACCCGTTTAATTTGCTGAAGATTTCATTTTAGTTTGTTAATCAAATTATTATATTCCATTATTACGTTTTTCCGATAAGAATTTCCTGTAAGTTTTTTTGTAACATTTTTCGTATATCAATATTAATATTCTTTTTTATTATTTCAGGTAACATTTTTCGGTAACATTTTCCGGTAACATTTTCCTGTGAGTGTCACGGCTTATACAATCTTTTTTCCGGTAACATCTTTAAATTTCGTTTTTTCGTTAAAACCTTTAAAATTTTCCGGTTATTAGTTATAATTAAAATAATCCATAATATCAATATTAATATTCTTTTTTATTATTTCAGGTATTTTCCGACTCATATAATTTAATTTAATGGAATGATTATCAGTTTATAGTATGTATAGATTTTAATTTTAATCTTCATGTATATTTTATATGTTAGTTGTTAATATTCATGTATATTCTTCTTCTTATGTTTATAAAAAATAAAACACGATTGTATATCGAAGATCCGAGATAAGTTTGATGTATATTTTTTTCCGGCGTTGGGATATTCTATTTGATATGAATTATCTCATTAACACCATTTATTTTATTTGACTTTCTTTATTGTTTTAATTAACTTCATTAACATAAATATCGTAATTTAATTATCCCATTAAAATATTTTATATTCTTTTACTTTCCTTAATTTATAACGAAACCGATTTTAAAGTTAATTTGAATTATTTGAAATTAAATATTTTATAGTGATTTTATAGTCAACGTTAATATTAAAGTAATAAGTAAATTTTGAAATATGTAAATCATTAGACGATTTTAGGTAATTCGTTTGAATATTAAAGTTAATTACAAAAATAAGTATCCATTTTATTTCTACACTTTCATAATTTATAAATAGGTAATAATTATAAATTTACATCTTCATCCATTTTCCATATTATAATTTACATTAATTTCAAATCATTTCTATTTATATTATCATTGCATAAATATGTAAATAATTAGACGAAATAAGGTAAGTCGTTTTAAAATATTAAATTTAATTGGAAAAATAAGTATCCATATATAAGTATCCATATATTTTTGGTATATAATTTAAAAACAATTATTCTTATATTTATTTTTTAAGTTAATTTATAAATTTTATCATATATTTAGATAGTAATAATATATCAAAATTTACTTAAAATCTTATACCCCATTAATTTGCTGAAGATTTCATTTTAGTTTGTAAATCAAAATCTTATATTCCATTGTTACGTTTTTTCGATAACATTTTCCGTATATGTGTTTTTCCTATAACAATTGTTGCATAATATCAATATTAATATTTTAGTTTATAATTTTAGGTGAGTGTCACGACTTATACAATCTTTTTTTTGGTAACATCTTTAAATTTCGTTTTTCCGTTAACACCTTTAAAATTTTCCGGTTATTAGTTATAATTTAAATAATCCATAATATCAATATTAATATTCGTTTTTATTATTTCAGGTAGTTGCCGACTCATATAATTTAATTTCACGGAATGATTATGAGTTTATAATATGTATTTATTTTAATTTTAATGTTGATGTATATTTTATTTTGTTAATATTCATGTATATTCATCTTCTTGTGTTTATGAAAAATAAAATATGATTGTATATCGGAGATCCGAGATAAGTTTGATATATATTTTTTTCCGACGTGTTTTAAGCTATTCGATATGAATTATCCCATTAATACCATTTATTTAGTTTGACTTTCCTTATTGTTTTAAATAACTTAATTAACATGAATATTGTAATTTAATTATCCCATTAACACATTTTATATACTTTGACTATCCTTAATTTATAAACAAACCGATTTTAAAGTTAATTTAAATTATTTGATATTAATTACTTTATAGTCAACGTAAATATCTTAATTTGGTATTCAAAAATTTAAAATTAAACGAGATTGAAGAGTGTTAATTTGGTATTTGAAAATTTTCCTATTTTCAAATTAAACTTAATTTGAATGTTTTTTGACCATCAATTAAATAAGTTAATTTTGTTTATTTTTTGTACAAGTTAATTTGAAAATAATGTAAGGCCCCGTTACCGGTAGCCCTACTTTCATGTTGGATTTACTCATAAACGCAGTTCTAAATATCAGAGTTAATTAAAACATTCGCGGAATATAAAAGCTTTCATAAAACATTTCATAACAAAACACGTCTTGTCTTAAAACATCATTTTGTCTTTCAAATAAACGAAGCATTAAACTTAAACGTCTTGAGTCTTCCGATGCCAGCCTCTTATTCAGTGCCACGTGTCTCCTCATGCGAGCTGCCTCATCCTACTCACCTGCGTGCATACTAAAAGTCAGCTACGCTGAGTGAGTTCTAGTTAATCATACACTATACAATACATATAAATTTATATTCTTTCATTCATACTTTCATACTTTCATACTTTCTTTTGTATTAACTTACTTTCATATCTTACGTTATAAAGAGCATTACGCCCTACATTCCTCGAGTATTATTAGGGCTCGGTACCCTCCTTCCTCGAGTATTATTAGGGCTCGGTACCCTCCTTCCTCGAGTATTATTAGGGCTCGGTACCCTCTTTCCTCGAGTATTATTAGGGCTCGGTACCCTCTTTCCTCGAATATTAGTAGGGTTCGGTTCCCTAGTTCTCGAATATTAGTAGGGTTCGATTCCCTCTTCGTTACCATACAACCATACATCATACCTCGAGTATTATTAGGGCTCGGTACCCTCTTTCCTCGAGTATTATTAGGGCTCGGTACCCTCTTTCCTCGAATATTAGTAGGGTTCGGTTCCCTAGTTCTCGAATATTAGTAGGGTTCGATTCCCTCTTCGTTACCATACAACCATACATCATACCTCGAGTATTATTAGGGCCCGGTACCCTCTTTCCTCGAATATTAGTAGGGTTCGGTTCCCTAGTTCTCGAATATTAGTAGGGTTCGATTCCCTCTTCGTTACCATACAACCATACAACATACCTCGAGTATTATTAGGGCTCGGTACCCTTTTCGTAACCATACAACCATACAACCATCATTTCCTTCTTTTATTAACTTTATTACGTTCATACACATAAGCATACATATTATACATACCTTATACATAGCGTTACAACCTGACAGTACGTGCAATATCCGAAGATCGTTCACTTACCATCAAGCAATCATTCATACATTTCACATTATCCACATAAGGCATACACTTATCTTTTAGGATAAGCGTATTAACAAACATATTGAGTATGCACACAGCCCCGAAAACATAACACATAAATGGGGCTAGAAACTCACCTGAACACGGTTACGTTCACCGTTAATCGTAATCCCTTTCTTCAGTTGTGCACGGCTGACTGTATAACAAGTATACGTATCAATTAACTATCACTACTCATATCATCTTTCTAGTCTTAACTACTACCCACAACGAACGGGGGTCCGGGGGCAGCGCCCCTGGCAGCGGGGTCTAGGGGCGGCAGCCCCTAGCAGGGTCCAAGGGGCATAGCCCCTGGCTGGGGTCGAGCTGCCATGTCAGCTTGGAAAAATTTTATTTCCATTAACTGTCTTAACACATTTTTCATTAGGTTTTTAATTTATTTTCTAGTCGAACTTGACTTTAGGCGAAGTTAAACCTTAGGCGAACTTAGCTTTAGGCGAAGTTAAACCTTAGGAGAACTTAGCTTTAGGCGAAGTTAAACCTTAAGCGAACTTAGCTTTAGGCGAAGTTAAACCTTAAGCGAACTTAGCTTTAGGCGAAGTTATCAGTTAGGCGAACTTGGCTTTAGGCGAAGTTACCAGCTAGGCGAACTTGGCCTTAGGCGAAGTTATCAATTAGGCGAACTTGGCCTTAGGCGAAGTTACCAGTTAGGCGAACTTGGCGGTAGGCGAAGTTAAGCTTTGAAGGCGAAGTTAAGCTTTGAAGGCGAAGTTAAGCTTTTGTAGGCGAAGTTGCCCAGTTCAGCTACGGGTTTGGTTTTTATCAAGCATTTTGGCGATTTTAATACCCTTGTTATGGTTCGACATCACCCACTAACGTTCCCTAACCATTTTCGGTCGTATATATATCCCGTATATACTATAAAGCTTGGATCTTTAAGTAAAAACGTTCAATACTACGTAAACTTTAAAGGTCAAGAACATACCTTTAGCGCTCGTTCGATCTTGGTTAGCTTGTTTATGCACTCTAGATCTCGTGTAATAAGATCTAATACCAACTAACGTTTACTCCCTCTCGGGTCTTGCTCGTTTATGGTGTGTGTGTGTGTTTGGAATGTGTAGAGATTATGATGGAAATGAAATGAGGGTTTAGGGTTTTAGCTTGGTTTAGGGGATATTTATATCCCTTAAAGCCCATGGACCTAAGGCCCATTCTCATTTAACCCATCTCAATTAATCTAAGTCCATGATCCGTTCTTTACTCGATATTAATTAATTAATAACGCGAAATCACTAAACGTAACTTTCTTTATTCAACATTATAAATTTTAGGATGTTACAAATAAGTATCCATATTTTACATAATAGGAAGCTATATGATTTGTATTTATATTACAAATTTACAACTATTTATATTATAGTTTACATAAATAAGTTATTAATTTATACTACATAAATTTGAATTATTTGATATACTTTGACTTTCCTTACTAATAGTCCTAACATATTTGATATACTTAGGCTTTTCTTAATTTATAAACAAACCTATTTGAAAGTTAATTTGAATTATTTGAAAATATTTACTTTATATTCAAAGTTAATAAGTTAATTTGATTTTCGAAAATATTAAAGTTAATACTAAATTATATAAGTTAATTTTTTTATATTAACGTAAATTAATTGTCAAAGTTTAAAATTATTAAAGTTTAAACATTAATATTAAAGTAAATAAGGAAATATGTAAATTATTAGACGAATCCAGGTAATTCGTTTAAATATTAAAGTTAATTGGAAAAATAAGTATCCATATATTTTTTGTATATAACCATAATTCGTTATACAAATTACAAATTTGTAATAAGTATCCATATATTTTTTGCATATAACCCTGATTTACAATTACAAATTTATTTATCATTTCTATTAATAAGTATCCATTCTATTTCTACACTTTCATAATTTACATAAATAGATAATTGTTATAGACAACCATAAAATTTTATAAATATGTAATAATTATAAATTTACACCTTCAACCATTTTTCATATTATAATTTACATTAATTACAAATCATTTCTATTTATATTATTAACAAACCGATTTTAAAATTAATTTGAATTATTTAAAAATAATTACTTGATAGTAAAAGTGAATAAGTTAATTTGGTATTCGAAAATATTTAAGTTAATATTAAAGTTAATTTGAATATTTTTTGACCATCAAGTAAATAAGTTAATCTTATATATTTTTGGTACAAGTTAATATTCTCTTACAATCCATTATTATGTTATTAAGAGTTACTAATAATGTTGAAAATAGTAACCGTAAATTTTTAATGGTCTTTAAGTGAAGCATAATTATGCATGTTTATACATATAATTGTGTATTTATCAATAATATTAAATTAGAATTTAATTATGTTTTGACCAAAATCAAATGATTAATTTGTATTAATTGTATTAACTTTGCTTCAAGGAAAAGAAAAGACTGTAGACACATTTTGGATTTAAAAAAAATGCATATATAAAAGTTGACATTTTGAAGTCAAAATATGACATTTTAAAATTAAAAGTTAGACCTTTTAATTCAAACATGGTTTGTTAATTTTTTTTCAAGATGGTAGGTTACTAACTATAAATTTTTCAAGATGGTAATATTTAATTCAAACATGGTTTGTAATAAATGTTTTAAATTGATGTGCAAATAAACACGGATACTATCTTAAAATAATAAATATTACAGTTATTTATGTGTAATAAATGTCTTAGATAGTCTTTGTTAGTTTTTGTATTTGATCAAATAAGTTATAATGTCTTATAATTCATGTAAAAGTATCATTTATTTATAAGTATAACATTTGCATTTCATTAAATTTATATTATGTTACATATATATTATGTTTTTAAATATGTTTCACCGTGTGTAACACGGGTACTATCCTAAATAAATATTGAAATCCAATTAACTGTTTCTTTTAAGAGATTTAGATCACTTGAAGCTTACTAATGTTATAAAATAAATGACACATTTGGATTTGGAAAATGAAGTTAGTGATAAATGTTTTTCAAGATGGTAATATATTTTATTCAAACATGTTTTGTAATAAATGTTTTAAATTGATGTGCAAATAAACACGGGTACTATATTAGAGTATTAAATATTACAGTTATTGATGTGTAATAGATGTCTTAAATAAAGTTAATCTTTTGAATCAACATTGAGATAAAAGTTTTGTTGAATCGGCATTGTAGAATTGTTTTATTGATTTGGAGACTAATTTTCTTTGTTTGCTTATTATTGTACTAATGATATAAGTTATAAAATATTTTAATTTTTCATTTATCTTTGCTAGTTTTTGAATGTTTTTGTATTTGATTCAAATAAGTTATTATGTCTTGTAATTCATGTAAAAGTATCACTTATTTATAAATACAACATTTGCATTTCATTAAATTTATATAATGTTACATATATATTATGTTTTTAAATATGTTCCACCATGTACTATCCAAAATCAATATTGGAATCAAAAGATCTGTTTCTTTTAAAAGATTTGGATCACTTAAAGCTTGCTAATGTTATAAAAGAAATGACACATTTGGATTTGAAAATGAAGTTAGTGATAAATGTTTTTCAAAATGGTAATATTTAATTCAAACATGATTTGTAATAAATGTTTTAAATTGATGTGCAAATAAAAACGGGTACTATCTTAAAGTAATAAACATTATAGTTATTGATGTGCAATTAATGTCTTAGATATAGTTCATATTTTGAATCAACATTGAGATAAAAGTTTTGTTGAATCGACATTGTAGAATTGTTTTATTGATTTGAAGACTAATTTCCTTTGTTTGTTTATTATTGTACTAATGATATAAGTTATAAAATATTTTAACTTTTCATTTATCTTTGTTAGTCTTTGAATGTTTTTGTATTTGATTCAAATAAGTTATTATGTCTTGTAATTCATGTAAAAGTATCATTTATTTATAAATACAACATTTGCATTTCATTAAATTTATATGATTTTACATATATATTATGTTTTTAAATATGTTCCACCGTGTGTAACACGAGTATTATCCTAAATCAATATTGGAATCCAAATATCTGTTTCTTTTAAGAGATTTGGATCACTTGAAGCTTGCTAATGCTATAAAAGAAATAACACATTTAGATTTGGAAAATGATGTTAGTGAGAAGGTAAAATGGTTGTTAGAGTGTGAGAATTATGAGTCAAATTTTGATGATTTTCTAAACTCTTTGGAATCTAAAGATAAAATTTAAGGTAACACCAATAACTTAGTTATGTAGTTGATTACTCTAATTTTTTTACTTTCATTGTTTACTTTGTGTTTTCTATATAAGTTATTAGTTTAGTTCATAACTAAAAACTTCAAAAAACATACAATAAACTTCTATAATCGTTTATTTTGTTTGTTAAGTTGTGAAGGTAATTTGCCTTTTTGGTGAAATTTTGAAGAAGTTAATGGTTGGTAATTTGCCTTTTTGGTGAGAATTATGAGTCAAATTTTGATGATTTTCTAAACTCTTTGGAATCTAAAGATAAAATTTAAGGTAACACCAATAACTTAGTTATGTAGTTGATTACTCTAATTTTTTTACTTTCATTGTTTACTTTGTGTTTTCTATATAAGTTATTAGTTTAGTTCATAACTAAAAACTTCAAAAAACATACAATAAACTTCTATAATCGTTTATTTTGTTTGTTAAGTTGTGAAGCTAATTTGCCTTTTTGGTGAAATTTTGAAGAAGTTAATGGTTGGTAAATTTGTATATATTGATTTTGTTATTTAGCTATTTTCAACCCGTGTTCACATAAAGTCATTATGATATACATTAACATTTTTGTTTAATTGTTAATTGAGTTTCATTGTTTGTTTGTTTTTTTCAGACTTTAAGGCCGAATGATTTTGTTTGAGGACGGGAATTTTGAAGATCATGTTGATATAAGACTGTTAATTTCTAATATTTTCATGACTTTTGTTATAAAATTAAGTTTGTGAAATTAGTAACTGCTTATGTAAACAATGTTATTCTCTATATCTCCAATATAGAGATATATGATATCTTTTTGGTTATAAATTTTATGATATCTTATGGTTGTTTATATACACTTTCTTACTTATCTAATGTCAACCCGCGTGTAACACGGGTACTATCATAGTAAAGCAATGATAAAAATAGAAAAATAATAATAAATATGAATAGATATAAACAACAGTTTCCAAGTACAGTTTTCGAGGAGATGAAAAATTAAAAAATAAAAGCTTTATTATTTTTAATTCATTTTTATCTTTTTTCTATATATCAACCTTCAATATAGATATTACATTCAATAAGATTATAAGTGAGAAAATAGAAGCTTATACGTATTAAAAAAAGACATATTTTGATAAATACTTTTAAAAATCACTCATCTTAGTAAAATTTTTTTCCGAATCCTCTATTTTAAGAGGAAAAAACCCTGATGTTTTGATCGGTTAAGTAGGTCAACAGAAGCCGTCTAGTCCCAATACGCCAACTCACAACTATGAACTTAACTCCTACATAATTAATTGTCACTTCAACTGTTTCATATCACATATATGGTCTCAAAATGAAATGTCACTCCTTTTAACTATGGGGTTTAAAAAGCTAGCGGTTCGTGGCTTACTCAAAACTAGCTTGAAAAAAGCTCAGCTCGAAAAAGCTCGATTCTAAATGAGCTCGGCTCTACTCGGCTCGATTTCTGAACAAGCCGAGCTCGAGCCAGGGCCAGCTCGGATCGTGGCTCAGTTTTGGCTCAACTCGTTAGCTTGTTTAGATTAAACCCTAAATTTTAATATATATAATAATATCATACTTATACATATATTATGTCACTCGATATATAAAATCTTATAAAAGAATAACGAAAATAAATAAAACATATAAGTTCTAATTATTAATCTTTTATAATATGTATGTTAAAATTATATATATTTTTTTATCTTTTATATATCAAAATTTGTAAAATAAGAAATTAAAAAATTAAAAATTAAAAAATAACAAAATTCAAAAAAATTAAAGGAGACTGGCTCGACGAGCTCGAGCTTTAAACGAGCCGAGCTCGAGCTCGATTTTTCAGCTCGATAAAGAAAACGAGCCGAGCTCGATTAAGTTCGAGCTCGAGCTCGAGCACACTCTGGCTCGGCTCGACTCGGCTCGTATACATTTAACTGCAGTTGGTGTAACTATAAAATAAATAAGATATTATGAGAATCCTGTAAAACTTTTACATCCTATTGCTCTAAGTTTTATAACACATAAAATGACGATGTAATCGTACCGTGTATTGTCTTTCTCTATAGCGTTAAATTAGCAAAAGCACTTTGTATAAGATTAAAATTCGTTTTTAAATATCAATTTTAATTTTGTATCTAAGTTATCTTTAGTTAATAGGGGCCGCGTACGGAGTACCCGACGTTACTTAGTTGGTCGTTTTAAAAAAATTTTACTAAATATAACTGAAAAAGAACAACCACTATAACTGTAATATCTTGTATTTAAATAATACTTTCGAACAGTTTCATAATTAGCTAATTAAACTCTTAAATATGAGCCTTTTAACATGTTAAAGTTAATTATAACCAAAGTTGAGTTATTTATGTACACTACCTTACCTTTCTAATTATATTAGATTGTTAACTTACAAATCACTAATCATTCACAAATACGGAGTATAAGATAGAATATTAAAAACTATATTTATAAGATCATCTTGTATATCAAAATTGTCACATCAATACATGTAGATAGATAGCTACAAATTTAATGAATATTTCAAATGATTTATGACATGTTGAGTTGAGTTATTGACCCAATCTCATGATGGAAGGAGTGCGTTGCGTCTAAGTTATATACAAAATTTACTCATCAGTCAACAGCTTTTGTTGACCCAATCAATGTCTCATTACACCATACAATCATCGTATTTATATCGGAACATTTTTTGCACTCTTCCTTAAAACTTTAAAATTAAAAATAGGGACGTTGTATTCCTAATTCATATATAGGTTTATGTAGGACTGACAATTTAGACATGATTCATGACACAAATCTATATGACTTTATCAAGTATCGGGTATATAGTTTTAACAGATTTCGTATATTAAACAAGTAGACACGAATCAACATGTTAATTTTCGTGTCTAAACATGTAAAATACTCGTTTACCTATTAAGTACGTATTAGTACCTGATTAACAATATCTCATTTTCATTTAACTAAAAAAAAAGGATCCTGTTACAACAGAGATGCAGGTAAGCGGGCAACAAGTTGCGCTGCCACCCCCTTTTGAATGGCAAAACCGATCCTACTGAAAACAACATTATCGTTCTTCGGCGTCGTTGAGTTACTATGCACGACCCGCTGAACTCTTTTTAAAAACGTAGCAGCATCGGGGGCGAGAGACCCAAATGTATCAAAAGCAAAAGGGATAAAGGCATGTTGATTCTCAACACATGCCTTCTCGTGCTTAGTAATTTTTCCTGCTTCTGCCTTTAGCACCGCCTGCCTAGCAACAAACCCGGTGTCCCTAAGCCCGACAAGAGGACACCCCAGTAAGGTCCACACACGCATGCTTCCCCCCCCCACCCATCCAAACACAAGAATGTCTGCTGGTCGGAGAATAGACATTCCTTCACGCGGATCCGACAAGAAATTCACTTTTTCTTGCCTAGATTCCCGCCCGTTTTAACACATCACAAAAGACATCCCTGACCAAATCATGTCTGATAATATGTTATATACCCTAAATAGCTGACCCAAAATTTTTATAGCAAACAATTGAACACGACGTATATCATTCAAATCCAACATGAACCAGATGGCGCAAAAACCCTTATCCGATTCTCACTCTCTGGATCTCTGGTAGTCCGATGGTTTCCCTCCACATCCCGGTAGTCCGGACATCGAACGACCGAAACCTTCTAAACAGGTTGTTACATTTAAATATGTGTCTCTAAACAACTCTTACCGTGTATTATCGTGATTTATCATGTATACCTGAAATTAACAGGTTCATGTCCGGGTTTATAATATAGATACACACTAAGTTTTCGTGTCGTAAACATGTATACACCTTTCGTGTTCGTGTCTTATCGTGTACATGTATACACGGCATGCCGACCCTAACCCTATGTGTGTTGCCATTACCTTTTTCATGTTTCCATACACCCCTAATAAGAGTCATATAGGTCTCATACGACTCGTATGGTGAGTGTGAATTAGAGATGAGCTAAACGGGTACTGGTACTAATTCAGTACCAAAGTAGTACAAAGTTTTGAATTTTTCTGTACCGATATGATACTGACATTTTCAGAATTTTACATTCAATACCGAAATGAACATATGATACTTGTACCGGTATCAAGAATTTGAAAAAATCGGTGTCGATACATGCCCCGATAATCCCTAATGTGAATAACCAAAGCTTAAAAATATTATATATTAAGATATTTCATTATTCTTTTGAATATCAAAATTGTTTGAATAATTATAAATAAAAAAAATGACAAAGGTACATAATTTATAAATCTATTTAACCACATACTCTTTGATTCTTTCTCTCAATTGTCCTTCAACACACTCGTTTTCTCGTGTTTCTTATATTACCCGAACTCTCACTTTTGTAAGAGCAGACAAAATATGTAAAGTTACTAGTAACCCTTGTACTATCATGTAATGTCTTATTCAGCTTTCTATGTTAACATGTTTCAAAGTAGCAAATAACGGTGACCATTTATTTCATTAGGGCTTTTTTACATACACAATGGGGTGTTTCCTAAACACCCTCCCATTAAACCGCGGATCGGGCGATAAGCCGCTTAATGGTTGGGTGTTTTGGAAAGTTGTGTTATTTTGTCATTTTGCTGTTTATTTTTTTTGTTTTATTATATTTTTGTCTTTTTGTTGTCTTTTAATTTTATTTTGTTTCTTTGTATTTTTTGGCTCATGTAACCTTTTTTAATCGGTTTTGGAAGGTCATTTGATCGGTTTTCGAAGGTCACAACGAGAAAACAATTTTAAAATTAATAACGAACAAAATAAAACGAACGACTTTTATATAATAATAATTAGTACATAACGACTTAAGTTTGTTTTCTTTTTTTGTATGTCGGGTGTAACATATTTTTTGTCTGTTTTAAACTAATAACGAAACAACAATTTTAAAATTGAAAACGAACAAAATAAGCATAACGCATAACCAGGTTTATAAAATAATAATTAATACATTACGAGTTCGAAAAAAAAAACCAAACAAGTTCGGGCAAAAAGTAACAGCATACAAAAAAGAAATCTAAAATGCAGCACCACCCGCGTCGTCATCGCCCCCCATCTCGTCGAAACGTGGCGATGGTACTATGTACTGGGCTCCCTGCTGCTGGGCAGACAAATAACCAACCATCCAGTTCACTTGACGCTCTAGTCTCTGTAGGTGGGAGTTAGTGGCCGCATCCAAACGCAAGGCGCGATGTGTACGCGGAACGCGCTGCGGGTGCTGATGCGGTGGCTGTTATGAACACGATAAATTAACGTAAATAAGACGAAGATACAAAAAAAATCAAACGATAAAATATAACGTACTAGATCACCGTCCTCCATGTTGTAACATCCCGAATTTCAAGTAATAATATTTATATTATTAATAATGGAAAAGTTTACTTGGATTAATGAATAAAATGGTAAAAGGTAAAGATAAGTAAGCTAATTAAATGGAACTAATCATGGACCAAAAAGGAAAGATGGGCCTTAGGACCATAGGCTTAAGGGAGTATAAATACCCCTTAAACCCTAAATTTTTCCATTTCCATCCATAATATCCATCTTATTCTCCCTACACCTTAAAACACACACCCTCCTTTCCTTTTTCGGCCACAACCTAGATCAAGGAACCAAGATCAAAACCAAACCTTTTATTGATAGATCTTTGGGATACAAGCTAGATACAAGATCAATACTTCATAACAAGCTAGACGTAACCTAGAAACACCAAAAAGGTATGTTCTTTAACCTTAAAGGTTATGTTTTTTTATGAGCGGTTTGCCTTGAAACTTAACACTAGAGTAAATCGGTCTAGATACATCATAAAAATGCAAACTTGATGATTAAAACGGACTTAATAGACATATGGTTATATACGGTTCATAAAGGAACCCTAGATCTAGCCTAGAACGTTTCAAATGTATAAAGGTCCAAGCTTTATGCCTAAAACGGGTTAGATCTAGATGATAGTATAGTGACGGGGGTGCAACGATTATGAATGATGATGATAGGAGGTTAAAAGTTCATGATTTGAACCATAGATCAATAACTGAGCAAAGTAGAAATCATAAAATGGAATAATGAGTTGGACTGGGGGTTTTCGGCCACCCTATGGAGTTCTCGGCCAGGATTGAGAATCCTTGGTCAAACCTTATGGTTCTCGGCCATGTGGTTTTCGGCCATGGTGATCTCGGTCAACCAAGGTTTTCGGTCACCAAAGGTTCTCGGCCAGTATGTTCTCGGCCAGTATGTTCTCAGCCAGTATGTTCTCGGCCAGAAACATTAGTTCTCGGTCAAGAACAAGGTTCTCGGCCACCCAGGTTCTGGTTGGTTTGGGCCTGGACCCTGTTGGCCCAGATGAACAGTTGGACGGAATTAATTAAGCCCAAAAGATTCTAATCCCAACTTAGAAAATGAACTAAAATGTTAATGGAAAATGTGTTAAGACAGTTAATGAAAATAAACTAATTGGAAGACTCCACATAATCCAACTGATATACGAAGCTTCTTAGGGTTAGCTGGCTACTATAGGAGATTCATCGAAGGTTTCTTCAAGATAGGCGCACCGTTGACTGGTATGACCCGAAAGTCGGTAGTATTCAGATGGGGAAAGTTTCAAGAAGAAGCGTTTGAAGAGTTAAAGAAGAGACTCACGCAAGCTCCAATCCTTGCTTTATCCGATGGTGACGAGGAATTAGTTGTTTGTGCTGATGCATCGCATCAAGGGCTAGGTTGTGTGTTGATGCATGTAACATCCTACTTTCGGTTATTATAATAAAAATAAATTTCGTTATTTCATAGTGGGTCGTTATCGGTTTAGATAAATAGATTACGAGTTAGGCCAGTGCTGGGTAAATGAATATGGGTTATGGACTTGGGTTAGGAAAGAAAGAAGGAAAGACCATGGGCTTAAGCCCATGATCCATAAATATATAAACCCTTAATATCCATTTAATCCTCATTCACACATATTCCATACACCACCCAAAACACACACTTAAGATTTCTCTCTAGTTCTTCCTTATCTCTAGCCGAAATCAAGAAGGAAACCAAGCACCGATCCGAGGTAACGATAGTTTAATATTGTATGAGCTTAACCCGTTAGATAAAGTTGCGAAACAACGAGCCGACGCCGTTAAACCGTTTAAATCACGAGATCCGGGTGGAATCGGGTATAAACCGAACCTATGATGAGCTTAGGGATCACCCTAGCTCAGATCTAGATCGAACGGGGCGAAAAACAGTGAAAAACGAGTTAAAAATCGTTTTTCCGGTGAGTTCGCGTTTTTCTGGCGGCTTTCCGGCAATGACGGCGCCAGAAAAGCGGCGCCGGAAAAGTAATACGAGGTTAAGGGTATGTCAGGGAATGTTCTGACATTCCCTGACCTAACCCTAGTTCGTAACGGGAATTTAGCGAATTAAGGGTGATTCGTTAAGTAGATTCGCTGAGGAAAGATAACGAACTAGCCTTAGTTCGTGTCCTGATTCGTTAAGGAAAAGATAACGAATTAACCCCCCCCCCCATTTCGTTATAGCCATTTGTTAAAGGAGATAACGAATTAGAAGGTCCAATTCGTTACTTGAACTGATTCGCTATGTGGACTGGTTCGTACAAGGACAGATTCGTCAGAGGTCCAGTTCGTTAGAGGGTTCAGTTCGTTACAAATGACCAGTTCGCTAAGATAAGTCAATTCGTTAAAGACTGAATAACGAACTAGAAATTTTAATAAAATGACAGAACAGTCCCTAGACTTAGAAAAAGAATGATTTAATTACAAATAAGTCCTTGAACTTTTGAGTTAGCAAATTAATTAATGATTCGAAATTATAATGAAAAATGTGTAACATCCCGAATTTCAAGTAATAATATTTATATTATTAATAATGGAAAAGTTTACTTGGATTAATGAATAAAATGGTAAAAGGTAAAGATAAGTAGGCTAATTAAATGGAACTAATCATGGACCAAAAAGGAAAGATGAGCCTTAGGTCCATGGGCTTAAGGGAGTATAAATACCCCTTAAACCCTAAATCTTTCCATTTCCATCCATAATATCCATCTTATTCTCCCTACACCTTAAAACACACACACTCCTTTCCTTTTTCGGCCGCAACCTAGATCAAGGAACCAAGATCAAAACCAAACCTTTAATTGATAGATCTTTGGGATACAAGCTAGATACAAGATCAATACTTCATAACAAGCTAGCCGTAACCTAGAAACACCAAAAATGTATGTTCTTTAACCTTAAAGGTTATGTTTTTTTTATGAGCGGTTTGCCTTGAAACTTAACACTAGAGTAAATCGGTCTAGATACATCATAAAAATGCAAACTTGATGATTAAAACGGACTTAATAGACATATGGTTATATACGGTTCATAAAGGAACCCTAGATCTAGCCTAGAATGTTTCAAATGTATAATGGTCCCAGCTTTATGCCTAAAACGGGTTAGATCTAGATGATATTATAGTGACGGGGGTGCAACGATTATGAATGATGATGATAGGAGGTTAAAAGTTCATGATTTGAACCTTAGATCAATAACTGAGCAAAGTAGAAATCATAAAATGGAATAATGAGCTGGACTGGGGGTTTTCGGCCACCCTATGGAGTTCTCGGCCAGGATTGAGAATCCTTGGTCAAACCTTATGGTTCTCGGCCATGTGGTTTTCGGCCATGGTGATCTCGGTCAACCAAGGTTTTCGGTCACCAAAGGTTCTCGGCCAGTATGTTCTCGGCCAGAAACATTAGTTCTCGGTCAAGAACAAGATTCTCGGCCACCCAGGTTCTAGTTGGTTTAGGCCTGGACCCTGTTGGTCCAGATGAACAGTTGGACGGACTTAATTAAGCCCAAAAGATTCTAAGCCCAACTTATAAAATAAACTAAAATGTCAATGGAAAATGTATTAAGACAGTTAATGAAAATAAAATTTTTCCAAGCTTCGACCCTAGCCAGGGGCTCTGCCCCTTGGACCCTGCTAGGGGTTGCCGCCCCTAGAACCCCGCTGCCAGGGGCACTGCCCCCGGACCTCCGTTTGTTGTGGGTTATAATCGACCTAGAAACACAATATAGATAGCGATAGATGATTGATACGTGTAAATATTATACAGTTAGCCGTGCACAGCTCAAGAAAGGGATTACGATTAACGGTGAACGTAACCGCATTCAGGTGAGTTTCTAGCCCCATTTCCTTGTTATGTTTTCGGTGCTGTGTGCCTACTCGATGTGATAGTTAATACACTTACCTTAACTGGTAAGTGTATGCCTTATATGGTTTATATGTTATGTATGTATATCTTAAATGTGAATGAAAGCTTGTCGGTACGTGAACGATCTTCGGATATTGCACGTGCCAACAAGGGAGGTATGTTTATGATGGACGAATGTGTATGATAGATATACGTACAATATATGAAAATGTATGATTTATTAAAGAAAGTATGTATGTTATGGGTATGTAAAGATAGTATGTACGAAGATGAAGAAAGAGGGACCAGACCCTAATAATATCTGAGATAGAGAATGAGGGACCAGACCCTTTATAATATCTGAGATAGAGAAGTGAATAGGGACCAGACCCTAATAATATATGAGATAGACAAGAAAGGGACCAGACCCTAAAATATCTGAGATAGACAAAGGAAAGAGGAACCAGACCCTAATAATATCTTAGATAGAATGGACAATATCTATATAGTATGAAAGTAATAAAGTATGAATATACGTATGAAATTATGTAATGAGAGTAAGTTAGCAAAGTAATTATTATGTATCTTCGGATGCATGATTGAAGGTAAGCGTATATATTGTATTATGTTTGACTAACTAGAACTCACTCAGCGTAGCTGACTTTTAGTATGCGCGCATGTGAGTAGGATGAGGCAGTTCGCTTGAGGGGACACGTGGCATTGACTAAGAGGCTGGCATCGGGAGACTCAAGACGTTTATGTTTAATGTTTCGTTTATTTTGAAAGACTAGATGCTGTTTTAAAACAAGTTATGGATTTAAGTAATGCTTTTTTTGAAAGTTTTAATATTCCGCGTATGTTTTATTTAACTCTGATGAATATAACTATGTTTATGAGTAAATCCAACGTCCAAATGTGAGGCACAGGTATCGGGGACTTACACATGCCCTCATCACCGTCAACCTCGCCCCCCTGAATATCCACCTCCGGCTCCTCGATTGGCGGAGGCTCAACAAGCGGGACCTCTACGTATAGGCTAGAATTGAAATTAGTGACCAGGTGATACTGGCGCCCATTCTTCTTGACGATTTGCATGCCCTGTGCCCGTCCACGGTCCAGCTCTCGCGACAGAAGCGGCGGCTTAACGGGTTGGTCTTCCAGTAGGTTCCCGTAGCCCAAAGACAACGCAATCCGCGTAACGTACGTGCCACCGACCAATTTCCCGCGGCCCTGCCTGTGCGAGCAAATGGCGAAGTAGTCGCCGAGACAGCGAGCAAGGTTGCAGTGTCTCCCCGTAAGCAGGCATCGCAAAAAAAAGAGGTCACGGCGGTTGCAGTGATCTGCCCCCCCCCCCCCCGTCACGACCCTGTACGGTATGTGCAATAAGCCTGTGTTGGTACCTGTACAAAAATACAATAAAATTTAATATTATTATATTATATTATATTATATTATATTATAATAGAATACAATATTATAATATAATATAATACTAATATGATATAATATCATACATATACGTGTACAAACCTGTGCAACGGGTCCCTGATGGCTGAGGCTTTGGCGTCTGGCTTGTATTCTCCTAAGGGGGTAGTAGGCCAAGGTGTATTGCTAATCGCCGTCCAAAAACGTCTCAACACGTCATCTGGTGATTCGTGTATGCTCTGCGTGTAAACAGGGGCTGTTATATCCTCAATTGTGTACAAGCCCAGCGCCCTGGCAAACTCCTCCATCGACAGATAACGTCAATTCCCGAAAATACGGAACCGAACCTCCGCCTTACTGGTATTCGCACCCTCAACCAGCATCGGGGCCTGCAAATCTCCCGCCGGGCGTGGCCTGAAACAATATTTACATGTTGGTGAAATCTACTTTATTTATAAGTTAATTGAAAAGGAAAAAAAATACCTGAAAACGAACGTAGAGTAAAACTCTAACGTGAGAGCCCGGTACGCTCCCTGCTCTGCGGTAAACAATCTCTCCCACTGTGTATTCTTCCCAACAATTCTTTCTATCATCTCTTTCTCCCGAACCATATTTATAAACTTCGTAGACAAGGTCGAGGAAGGTTGTGGCTCCATTTTCCGAAGCTGGGTAAACCGGATTTGATAATCGGACTGCATGTCAAACTTCAAATGCTCATAATCATCAAGTACTTCGTCCCCAAAAATGTATGTATCCGCCATCTATGTTAACACATAAATATAACCGGTTATTGTCAAACCCGTTTCCTTGTCAAACCCGTAACCCAAACCCGTTTCAGGGTCAAACCCGTAACCCAAACCCATTTCCGGGTCAAACCGTAACCCAAAGCCGATTATTATCAAACCCAGTTAAGCCAAAACCATTCCTGTAGCAGCCCAGCTACCACCGCACCAAAATATTATCCGCTTTGGCCGGGACGTACCACTATCGCCTCACGGATTTGCTTTTGGTTGCCCAGGTGGTCACCCATCCTCATACTTCTCCCACCTGAGCACGCTTAACTGTGGAATTATCCTCTCGTCCACTACCATTAAGCGCCCAAAACGCGTTATGATGGGGAAGGTATCCACCTCCTTATAAAGAAGGCTTAGTTCTCCTTCCCAACTGATGTGGGATGTCACAATCCACCCCCCTTAGGGGTCCAACGTCCTCGCGGGACCTGGCACCACCGGTCCGGCCCTGGCTCTGATACCATCTGTAACAGCCCAGCTACCACCGCACCATAATATTGTCCGCTTTGGCCGGGACGTACCACCATCGCCTCACGGATTTTCTTTTGGTTGCCCAGGTGGTCACCCATCCTCATACTTCTCCCACCTGAGCACGCTTAACTGTGGAATTATCCTCTTGTCCACTATCATTAAGCGCCCAAAACGCGTTATGATGGGAAAGGTATCCACCTCCTTATAAAGAAGGCTTAGTTCTCATTCCCAACTGATGTGGGATGTCACAATTCCTCTGTTTTGGCTAAATCCAAATCCAAACCACAATCCACACAAACACTATCCAATTATCAATTCATATCATAATCTAATTCACTCTAAATTTGATCTGAACTCAAACCGAAACCAAAATTATAAAATAAACAATAACAGAGTCTCTAATTACGGATCTACTAATTAAATCAAGAGCAATCGAACAAGGTAACCCAAACCCGTTTATCACAATCCCAAACCCGTTAAACATCATACCCGTAACCCAAACCCGTTTTCTATCCATCCCTTAATCCAAACCCTTAAATCAACCAGTTTGATGAACACCTATATCAAAATAGAGTAAACCATAGTTACCTTATTGTTGCCGTGTCGGAGTTGGTGACGAAGTTCGGGACTATTGGGGGACGGTGAATTAGGGTTTTAGTGTCAAATGTGGTGTTTTTTTGAGATGGAATGTGTAAACTGATGGGGGGAGGCGGGTTAGGGTTGTGTTTAACGTCGATCCGCGGCACGTCGCTCGATCCGCCGCTTAGTAGTGTGTATATATATATATATTTTTTTTAATTTAACTATCTAAGGTATAAATAAATTTTATATAAAATAATATTATATATTCATAATATATAAACGGATTTATACTAATAAAAACACAAATTTGATATGGAACCAATACTAAATTACAAATTTGAATATATAAACGAATTGAAACTAATAACAATTAACAACACAAATTTTATATTAAACCAATAATAAATTACAAATTTGAATAAATACATCAAAAAGCACTGGATATTACATCAAATTCTTTACATCAAATTTGAATAAATACAAGTTCAAAATAGCATGAACACAGCAGCTCTTTGATGGCCCACGGCTACATGTTTCCTCCACTAGAAATGGTGGATAATCATTACGCCCGGGTATCTCAGCCGGCCGACAGCAGCTCCCCAGCCACCCGGAATGTCAATTCCGGAGAACTCCTAGATACACCGGAACTAGTACCGTAAACAGGTACCGTTATGCCACATATTTCCTCCATCAGCTGGCCCTTGCGATCTATCATGCAAGGCGACTGTTTGTGGGGACACCGAATTCATCAAAGATCGGTGCCATCTTCCTTATTACATTTGGGAACCCACCCCATGGAGGTGATACGAGACTTTATTATTACAGAGCTACCAATGCTTCCTGACACAATCACCAAAATCCCAAGTAAAGGACACTGTCGGGATATATGAAGGGGGACTACTAAAGTGTTCTGCCTGCTCATGGCAGTTGCACTGGTAGCTCAAAAGTTCAAAATAGCATCTACACAGTCACCACTATTATTTTTAAAATATATTTAAACAACCGAATGCAAAAAAACAAGGTTGAAAAATATATATTTTTAAAATCTATTTTATATATATTATTAATAAATATATATTTTTAAAATCTATTTTATATATATTATTAATAAATATATATTTTTATATATATTTTTAAAATCTATTTTGTAATAAAAACGGACTCCAAAATAACATCTATGCAGCCACCACTATCTCAGAACGAATTTATTATGGCTGCATAGAAGCTATTTTCGGACTTCATCGTCATTATTTTCCGCCAACATGTGGTTTTATCTGGGCCTTTATTTTGTAATAATAACGGACTCCAAAATAACATTCACACAGCCACCACTATTTCTGAACGAAAATTATTATGGCTGTGTAGATGCTATTTTCGGACCCCGTCGTCATTATTTTCTGGTGGCGGTGGTGGTTTTGGTGGTATAATCTGGGGGATGTTTTGAGTGAAAGGTTGAGCGTTTATTTTGATTTTGGCGATTTGAACGGTTAGAACCCGTGGGTATTTAACATCTTCAAAAAATAAATTCGATAAGCCGCGGATCGACCACTAAGCCGCAGATCCGATTTACAGCAGAATCCGCCGCGGATCGACCCTTAAGCAGCGAATCCGATCTACTTTTTGAAGATATTTATTATTTTAATATTTATGGTTATGTTATTTTTTTTTTCTAATTTACGTTTTTTTTAATGAATTTTTTTAATTTTTCATAAAAGTTATATTTTATAAGTTAGATTTTTTAAAAAATAAATTATTTATAAGTTAGATTTTTTATAATGTTTTATATTTTTAAATATCATGTTTTATATTTTGAAATAATTTTTTATTTAAAATTTATTCTCGAAAATATTATTTTAAAAAATATATTATATTTAAGTTATACATGTTATCATGTTTTATATTTTTAAACAAATATATCATCAAATAAAATGTTTTATATTTTGAAATAATTTTTTATTTAAAATTTATTCTCGAAAATATTATTTTAAAAAATATATTATATTTTAGTTATACATGTTATCATGTTTTATATTTTTAAACATATATATCATCAAATAAAATGTTTTATATTTTGAAATAATTTTTTATTTAAAATTTATTCTAGAAAATATTATTTAAAAAAATATATTATATTTAAGTTATACATGTTATCATGTTTTATATTTTTAAACAAATATATCATCAAATATATTTGTTTAAAAAATATGTTATTTTTTTAAATAAACATATTAACAAAATATAGTATTTTTTAAATATCATTTCTTATATTTTAAATAATTTTTTATCATGTTTTATATAAACAGATTTATACTAATAAAAACTCAAATTTTATATTAAACCAATAGTAAATTACACTGGATATTACATCAAATTCTATACAACGACTAATTCCTAATCATCTTCTGGTTTATTATCAGTTCTTTTGGAAAAGCACTTCAAAAATAGCATCAACACAGCATCTCTATGCCCCACTAAAAATGGGGTAGAATCATTAAGCCCGCGTATCTCTGTTGGTCGGAGCACTCCAGCCACCTGGTTATCAAATCCGCCAGGATACACGGGATAACTTTAAATAAGGTACCATATACATGTATTGTTGTGGAAGCTCTCGCGATTTACCATGGGTGCCATCTTTGTTGATACAGGAAACCCAATACAGCCATCGGTGCCATCTTTGTTGACACAGGAAACCTCATGGTAAATCGATCGCTCACGTTTTCAAAATAACATCTACACAGTCACCTTTTAAAGTTATATATTTTATCAAGTTATTTTTATTTAATAACACAAACATTTTACAAATCATCCTAAATAAACTGGCTCTTCAGCTTGCACTCGCCAAGTTTCCCTTATTTGCATATACTCTTTTATACGATCTTCGTACAAAGACCTCCATTCGTGCGCCGCTTCGTTGGCGTATCCTTCCCATTGACGTGCTGGTAGCGGCACGGGGAAATTCCCTTCTAATTATATGTTGAGCCAATGATTATTCTTAACATTTAACACTACTATTACCGGAATCTGAGATAGTGGTTCCGAACTCATTCTCACTGGGAAGTAACTCTCACTGGAGGTCAGATGGAGGTTGATTAAAACACAGTCATACGTCTGAGCCACTACGTGTCCGTGCCCAGGTAACTTAAACCACCTACTCTTTTGTTGGAATAAAGCAGACGTTGAGCAGTCCAGCGAATCACGAACCGTGTCTTAATTATTGGTTACCTCGTAGTTCAACCTTTGGCTCCACCAGGATTTGTTAGTGACCATCTCATTCCTCATGCTTGCTCTGACCTCCTTCCAGTTCTGTTGACGCATGCCTAAGCCGACAGCGATTGCTCTAAAACCGCAATTACCATCTGGATTTACATCTTTTATTCCTGAAATGAACGGGTATACCCAGGTGGGAATGAGGTGCCTATAACTTTCTATGATTGGGACGCCCTTAGGGTCACGCAGTAATGGAAAACGAAGGTCGGTTGGAGTCTCATGCTTTTTAGATGAGCGTTTCGGTGGTTTAGGTATCTTAAACCGGGCATGTGACTGAGACTGGGAACGCGACAACGATTGGGTGGGGGCTTCGGGTGTTGGTTTCCGTGACATAGAGGGGGCGTAGGAGCTGTGTCTGTGGGGATCAAAAGACATGGAGGAGGTGTAGGAGCTGTGTCTGTGGGGATCTAATGACGGGGAGGTAGAGTAGGAGTTGTGCATGTGGGGATCAAATAACGGGGAGGTAGCGTAGGAGCTGTGCCTATGGGGATCAAATGACGGGGAGGTAGTGTAGGAGCTGTGCCTGTGGGGATCAAATGACGGGGAGGGGGCGTAGGAGCTGTGTCTGTGGGGATCAGTTGACGGAGACGGGGAGTACGACCTGTGTCTGTGGGTATCAGTTGACGGGGACGGGGAGTACGAGCTCTGTCTAGGGGTATCTCTTTTCTTGGCTTGTTGGTATAGATTTGGACGCCTCCTAGGGTCGTCTCGTTTCTTAGGCTCCTCCTTATTTGATTTCCCAGGAAGAACAGACATTATCTTTGATAATAGACTTTTTTTTGCATTCGGTTGTTTAGTCCTAGAACTTGTTTTTTAACATGTTCCAGTTCCGCTTCATAGTCTGGTTCTTCGTGTCCAACAGACACCGAACTGAAATCGAGCTTCCTCCAAAAGAGGTCTATGTCTTTTAATGGAATGCGTATATTGTTAATAGTGTGCCAGTTAAGCTTACAAGCACACGGCAAGCCCCATGATGTTTGTAACTGGTGGTCGCACTCCGCCCCCGTATCTAGCAATGTGTCAAGCAAGGTCAGCTCTTTGTCAAGTTTAGCGATAGCAAAAAGTGACACCTTGTTATGTAGCTTTTCAAACAAAGTCAACTGATGGTACTTCTTGATCCTAACACGGGAGTCTTCAAGGGTCGCACTGATTTCTTCCATTTGGGAATTCACGACTTCAAGGGCAAACGCCGCAATAGAGTCTAGCGAATTGTTCGGCCCCGAAAGGTGTCTCTTCAAGTTTGCGTGCTGGCCCTCTACTCTGTTTGTTGTATGCTCGCCGAAGTTTAGTCGGTCGTCAATTCAGCACGACACGAACTTCTCTTTGTAGGGTACCAACCAGTTGTCGCGAATATAATACCAAGCCTCTACAAAAAATAATAAAAAAAAAACAATTTAGGCAATGTACAACTAGAATCTAAAATCATGTTTACATAAAGGACAAAGACTTACCACGTCTGTCGTGTCCAGCTAACGCGGCTTCCATTTGACCGCAGTTGTAGTCGTACATAGATTTTGTTGGCGACTCATACAATACTTTCCACCAGTAATTGAATGATTTAGAGATATCATCCTGGAAAAGACTCTTATGTTTTCTCTGTATGTTCTGCATGATGTGCCACCTACAAAGGTTTTTGGTAGCATTGGGAAAGACTGTTTCACAGGCATTCATCAAGGCCTGGTCCCTGTCAGTCAGGATAACACGCGGCTCCCTGCAGTCGACGAGCATGTCTTAAGGCGTTCAAGGGCCCATGTGAAGTTACACTCTTGCTCCCTAAAGATAACTGCGTGCGCAATACAGAAAGACTTTGATGTCGACGTCAAACCAACAAACTGAACGAACTGCCACTTGTACATGTTGGTGTTGTACGTCGTGTCAATCAGCAGCAAATCTGGGAATGCACGCCAGATCTGAACAGTTTCCTTGTTCATCGGGCGAAGTTACCGTTCTTCGGGCGAAGTTACCATTCTTCAGGCGAAGTTGCCGTCACTGGAATTAGGGTTTCGGCGAAGATATAAGGATTAGCGAAGTTAACCACAACTTCGCTTACCTCATAAGTTCGCCTTAGCGAAGTTATCCGCAACTTCGCTTTCCACCCAAGTTCGCTTACCTCCTAAGTTCGCTCATTCTAAGCGAAGTTATTTTTAACTTCGCCAAGTCAAGCGAATTTAAGACCCAGCGAAGTTCTCTTTTCAGCGAAGTTAACTTTCAAGCGAAGTTATTCTTAACTTCGCCTACTGAGCTGTTTTAATATTTTTTTTGTATTTTCAGGTTTTTCAGGTTTTCGCAAGGATGTCGTCAATTAACATCTCCGATTTGGTCAAGATGGAAGTAGAAGCGGGGTCTGCCACTAAGGCCCCGAGGCTGATGAAAGGAACTGACTTCGTGGCATGGAAGGACAGATTCATCCAATACATCAAATACCAGGATGCCAAAATGTGGGTGTGCATCCAGGATGGATATATCCCTCCAACTGCGCAATACGAAGGTCGCGATGTGGTTAAGAAGTACAACAAAATGGAGGACGAAGAAAAGAAAATGTACGAGGCCGAAAGCAAGGCCCATGCTGCGATAACAATGGCACTTCCCCAAGAGGTTCTCCATACGTTCCGAAAGTACACTTCTGCGAGAGAGCTTTGGGATGCTCTTGAAAATAGATTCGAGGGGAATGTGGGTATCCGTGCATCAAAGATCAAACTCTTAAAGACCCAGTTCTCCGTCTTCAAATTTTTGAAGAACGAATCACTGGATGATATTATCACCAGATACTATCATCTAATGACTGAGCTTAGCAATTATTCGATTGCCTATCGAGAAGAAGAGATCGTTGAAAAGCTTCTCGATGCTCTCCCACCGAAGTGGGAAATGTACACCGTTCTTATGAGGGAAGACAGAGACTTTCCTAATTATGATCTTGAAACGGCAGTAAACAAGCTCAGAACTTATGAGCTTAATATGGTTCGAAAAGAAACACCAACAGATCAGATACAAGACCCTGGTATGTATGGTGCAAAGGTTAACTCAGGCTCGAGTTCGAGGCCTGAATCTGCTGCTTATTACTCAAAAGGGGAGTCAGGTTCTGACTCTTCTCATGAAGGAAACGTTTTTGTAAACTCGAATGGTGATGTCTGTTTCGTTGCTGGAGGATCAAGTACTTCAAAGCCTCAAGCATCCTCAAGTGGTTTTTCCGCAAATGCCTCAAGCAATAATTATTCCAAGATGCCTATGAGTGTAAAATCTGCTGAAGAGCAGTTTGCAGTCTATGCATCATTTATTGCTTCCTATGAAAACTACATCCAGGGGAAGATTGTGGACCCTGCGGCTCTAGATGAGGATTACGACCAGATCGATGCTGATGATCTGGAGGAGATGGATTTGCAATGGCAAATGGCAATGATTGTGAGGCGTGTAAAACGGTTTATGAACAAAACTGGGAGAAAGTTTGTTGGTGGTAGGCCCGGGTTCGACAAATCCAAGGTAAGGTGCTATAATTGTCAACAGTACGGGCACTTTGCCAAAGAATGCAGAAATGAGAGGGTTGACCGAGGACAAGGTCGGCCTACACAACACTCTGGAGTTAACAGAGAGATTAACGCCATGTTGACCAGAGAAGCAGGTGAGTACAACTGGAACCCGCATTCAAGTGGTTCTGGTGAGCAAGCGAACATGGCTGAGGCTGAAGTTAAAGAATGTGAGAAGGTTGATGGAATTGAGAAAGCTACTGAAGAAGAAACAGCTTTCATGGCAGATGACAAGGATAATCGCTCCGAGGTAAGTACTAAGAATATTTGTACTAGTTATGAGAATTTGTCTGAGCAACTTACAACGATAACTGATCAGTATGTCCATTTAGATGCTGACTTTAAAACTATTAAAGAAGATCACCATTTTACGAAAGCAAGAGAAACAAGTTATAAAATTAAAATAAAAGCATGTGAAAAAGACATTCAAAGCTTAAAAATTAAACTTGCTGAGAAAATTGAAATAATTGATCTTAGTTATGAAGTTTTAGAGGAAAAAACAAAATTGATTGCTAATCGAGATAAACAGATTGCTGACCACCAGGTGAAGGTGGTGGAACTGAACCGCAAACTTGAGCAGTTCAGGAATTCCTCGGCCATCCTTGATCACCTCGTGAGTGATCAAGGTACCTCTGCAAAGAGGGGAGGAATCGGATATAATGAAGTTCCACCACCCTTTAACCACAACTATACTTATAATCCGAGTGTTCAGAAATCTGTTGATTTCGAAGTTCCTCAGACAACTCCAATCAAGATTACAAGTGTAAAACCAAGTGTTAGCTGTGGCGAAACAAGTTCGCCTGTTTCTAATGTGAATATTTCTGTTTCGAGTCCAGTCTCATCGGATTCGGATAAGTTGTCCGAATCTGGTCAGACAAAAGAGAAGGTAGGGTTACCCACCGATGGAGATAAAAATAAAGTTTCTAAAAAGAGTTCTCCACTCAATCCGTACGTCCCACCTTATGTGAGACGAACGGCTGGTAACACTGCCTCTACATCTAAACCAACATTTGACAAGAAAATGGAGTGTCGGTGTTGCTTTAGATGTAACAAATTAGGGCATTTAGTTGCAGATTGCCCTCTGGAGCCGAGATTCAGAGGTGTGAAGCCAAATAAAACTGAGTATAAGCGTCATTTTGTTACTGCTAAAAATGAAAACTTTAAAAAATGCCAAAATGTAACGAATTCAAGTTTTCATAAAAACCAACCTCAGTTTTACAACCAAACCACAAGATATAACACTTTCAATTCTCAAAGGTTTGGAAGGCATTACACTCAATCTGCAGGGAGATTCCCTAACAGGACTTACAGAAATTATCCTGATGCTAACTTGAGAAAGCCAGGGTACGGGACGTATCGATCCAAGACCAATTGGTCTTGGGTCCCAAGATTCTAACTTTTTGTTTTATTGTGCAGGAACAGTTGAACAGGGCTGCCAACAATCTTTGGATTGTAGATAGCGGCTGTTCCCGGCACATGACTGGCAACAAACACTTGTTGCAAGACTTAAAACCTGTTCAGGGAGCAAGAGTTAGTTTTGCTGGTGAGAGCGGTGGTAGGATTACCGGTAGAGGAACTGTGTCGAATGGGAGAATGACACTTGAGAATGTAAATTTTGTGGAGGAATTAAAGCATAATCTGCTGAGTGTGTCGCAGATTTGTGATAAAGATTACACTGTCCATTTCACGAAGAATGAAGCGATCGTATTGAAGCCTGGTTTTCAAATACCAGACGAATGGATAGTAATGAAAGCTCCACGTGAAACGAATACATATGTGATGGATATGAGGTCTACTGAAATGGCCACTGGAGAATCCTGTTTAATGACAAAAGCAAGCGAATCAGAATCAGAATTATGGCACAGGAGAATGGGACATATTCATCTTCGGAAGATGAACTTCATTGTCAAGAATGGGCTTGTGATGGGCGTTCCCTTAAAAAGTTTTAACTTTGAAGACAAATGTATAGCATGCAAGAAGGGAAAGCAACACAAGAAATCCCATCTCACCAAGAAGATTAACTCAATTGCAGGTACTCTAGAACTACTTCATATGGATCTCTTCGGTCCCGTGAATGTACAAAGTCTAGGTGGTACCTCTTACTGCTTGGTGATCACTGATGACTACTCGCGATATTCGTGGGTATATTTTCTGAAAACGAAAGATGAGACGGCTCAAATGGTGAAGAATCTAATTACAAAAGTTGAGAACGTCATGAGCAAATCAGTTAAATTCATCAGAAGTGACAATGGGACAGAGTTCAAGAACTTTGAATTGGAAATCTTCTGTCTTCAGAAGGGAATTGAACATCAATACAGCGCTCCGTATACTCCGCAACAGAATGGAGTGGCTGAAAGGAAGAACCGAACGTTAATTGAAGGAGCCAGAACTATGCCGGCAGACTCGAAGCTTCCTGTGATGTTCTGGGCTGAAGCAGTTGCTACAGCGTGCTATGTTCTGAATAGGGTGTTAACCGTTAAGAGACTTGGAAAAACTTGTTACGAGCTTATGCACGGAAGGAAGCCCAACTTGTGCGGTCTTGAACCATTTGGGTCTCCTTGTTCGATTTTGAAGACTAATTCGAAATTTGGTGAAGTAGCCGATGAGGGAATCCTAGTCGGTTATGTTGTTGGGACTCCCAACAGACGGGTCTTCAATACGTCGACTTGCAAGGTGGAGGTGGTTTGTAACACCGACATTACTAGTTACCAACCGCCAAAACCAAGCAATGGACCTGCTGAGCTTTTCGACTATGTTAAACTTTTTAAGTCGTTTAACGTGCCTGATTTGGAAATTTCTGAAGAAGACGAAAGAGCTGTGACGAAGATGATACTTGATGAGGAAGAGAATCTATTGCAACATCAGATGTTTGAGAAATCTCAACCTTCCACATCAAACCCTATCGATACCCCTGCGGCCTCAACTGAAGATGAATTTATTAATCCTTTTCACTCTCAGCCAGAAACAACCATAGATGAGATCTCTTAAAATCTGGAAGATAATTTGCATGTCGGATCTGTTCCGACCACGAGAATTCACAGAGATCACCCATTGGAGAATATTATAGGTGATGTGTCCTCCAGTGTACAAACCAGAAGTAGCTTGAATGAGCACACCTGTGTTTATACAACCATAAAAGAAACGGGTATAATGAATGAATGTTTGTACTCCTGCTTTATAAGCCAAATTGAACCAAAGAATTATCAAATGGCTTTAAAGGACAGCTCGTGGGTCGAGGCCATGCAAGAAGAGTTGGCTCAGTTCGAGAAAATGGAAGTTTGGACCTTGGTTGAAAAACCAAGGAATGTGCATGCTATAGGCACAAAATGGGTGTTCAAGTGTAAGAGAGATGATAAGGGAATTATTGTAAGAAATAAGGCGAGGCTGGTTGTTAAAGGTTTTAATCAGCAAGAGGGTATTGATTACAATGAGGTGTTTGCTCCTGTCGCCCGGTTAGAAGCGATTCGATTGTTTTTGGCGTTTGCTGCATTTAAAAAGATGAAGGTATTTCAGTTGGATGTGAAGAGCGCGTTCCTAAATGGGAAAGTTGATGAGGTTGTGTATGTTGAGCAACCTCCGGGTTTTCCTGACCCAGACTTTCCTGATCACGTATACAGGTTGAGCAAGGCATTATATGGGTTACATCAGGCACCTCGTGCCTGGTATTCAACGTTATCAGACTACTTGCTGGAAAACGGTTTTGAAAGGGGATTGATTGACAGTACGTTGTTTGTGAAGAGAGAAGGATGTGACTTCCTACTGGTTCAAGTCTACGTGGATGATATCATTTTTGCTGCATCAAGAGTATCCATGTGTCAGGATTTTGAGGCTGTCATGAAGAAACGATTCGAGATGAGTGCTATGGGTGAACTAACTTTCTTTCTAGGATTGCAGGTTGATCAGAAGAAGGACGGGATGTTCATTCATCAAACGAAGTACGTTCATGATGTGCTGAAAAGATTCAAGATGGAGGACAGTTCTCCATATGATACTCCAATCTGCGTCAATCACAAATTGGGTGCTGAATCAGATGGTGACGCAGATGTGGACCCAACTCTGTATCGGGCGATAATAGGTTCATTAATGTATTTAACTGCTTCTAGGCCTGATATAATGTTTGCTGTTTGTCTTTGTGCACGTTTTCAGGCAAATCCGAAAGAATCTCATTTGAAAGGTGCAAAGAGGATACTACGGTATCTCAAGGGCAAGCCGAAGCTGGGGTTGTGGTACCCGAAGGGAGGAGACGTTGAACTGGTGGCATATACAGATTCTGATTATGGGGGATGCAATCAGAGTCGGAAGTCAACCACAGGAGGCTGTCAGTTTCTTGGAGGAAGATTAGTTTCCTGGCAGTGCAAGAAACAGACATCAGTTGCAATTTCAACATGCGAAGCTGAATACATGGCAGCATCCAACTGCTGCTCTCAGGTTTTGTGGATTCAGCAACAATTACGCGACTATGGTCTGAATTTCTTACTCACTCCTATTTTAATTGATAACACTGCCGCCATCTCAGTAATTAACAATCCCGTGAAGCACAGTAAAACTAAGCATATTGACATTCGTCATCACTTCATACGGGATTGTGCTGAGAAGAAACTGATCAAGATCGAAAAAGTTGATACACTTGAAAATTTTGCTGACTTGTTTACAAAAGCGTTTGATAAATCCAGATTTCAAAACCTAATTGAGCTGAACGGGATGATCAATCCCGAGTAACCATGCCTTTGTGTTTATTTAAAAAAAAAAAAAAAAAAAAAAAAAAAAAAATTGTCATTATTGCTTAAAATTAGTCGGTTACCTCAGTTTGATGGACATATCCTCGGATATGTTTTGGTCCTCGTTTCGACTTAGAGAATGAGGATAGCCATTAACCGGAAGACTGAAAGTGACCGGGGCAGTTATGACGTGTGTTCTTTCAGTTGCTGAAAATTAGTCGGTCATTCTTAGTAAGAAGGACACATACTTGTATGTGGTCGGTCCAGTTGATCCATTGGATCTTCAGGATTGCCGTTTACCTGAAGACTTTGACGTGATCGGGGCGATTGAAATCAAAAATTTTAAGGGAAATGAAATTACTTTTCAAGTCTAATACTTCGTAAGAAGTTCTTTGCTGTGTTTAACAGAAAATTGATCCAACCTTGGAAAATGATATATATACTGATTGTGTGTGCTTAACTAGTGAAGTTATTAGGCTTAAAAGGCTTTAGAACAGTCATTGTATGTCATGGTAATTTTTATGGTGCGTAAAAGTGTATGTGATACTAACTTAAACTACTCGAATTTACGTGGAAACTCCTTAAGAGTTTTGAATGTCTTCACACATATCTTTCCGAATGATAGGCAGAAAAGCGACTACCCAGTCATACACGAGCCCGTGAGTGTTCTGATTCCCGTGAAGAAAGCATTTTAAGACACTGCAGTGATCCAGATTCGGGACTTGCAGTGGTTTAGTACTCCGAAGTCAATAAGAATGTTTGGTTTAAAAAAAAAAAAAAAAAAAAAAAAATTTATACATGTATATTTTTAGTACTTATGAGACATAGTAACAATCAAGACTTCTCAATTCTGGAGTAAGAAGAGAACGGGAAGCAGACAACGAGTATATACAAGTTAATCAGACACTATGGGTCGAAGACAATTCGGGGTGACTTGGGTATAGCCAAATACGCTTTGAGAATAGATAGAAGACATCATTATCTCTGAGTTGTTGCCCACTTAAAATTTTGAGCTTAACTGAACCTTAATCCGTATCACAGAAACGATGAAAACCATTTAAGTTATTTACATGCTTACAACCTGTTTCTCTATGTCATAATACAGCTAAACACGGATCCAAGTGACAGTCACATAGTTAGTATGATTCCTGTTAGGATCTTTTCTAAAAACGTAGTGGTCCCTGACTAGACTGAAATTTGATCCCTTATTTCGTAAAATTTTTATAAGTTTTTCTATTTTTGTAGTTGTGTTATTGTAAAACTGGTTAATTGGACATGATCATTTTTGTTTAACTCTTTTTGGAAACTTCTAATGTTAAGTGCAAGATTATTCAAACTTAAAGGGCTGATTTTGAAATTACGGGCGAAGTTGTTGAATTTGGCGAAGTTGTGCTTAACTTCGCCTAGGCGAAGTTAAGCGTAACTTCGCCTGAACCAACTCTGCCCTATATAAGGCTTTTTTCTGGAACAGTACCATTGTATTCGAATTTCCGGCGAACTTTTAATCTGAATCCAAATTTTTCCGGCGATCTTGTTTACATTCCGTTTTCGATCTTTGATTTCAGTATCTATTATTCATTGACGGTATGTGTTGTCAATATCGTTCCCAAACTTCCTCGTTCGTTATAGTTTTACCCGGTTCGAGACCTCGGGTCGTCGAACCTTCAAAACCTAGTTTTTCAACCATGTATTACGTGTTCATGGACGACCTTTTCGTCTCAAAACCATTAATATAAGCTGTTCTCTACTCCTGGATCGTCAAATCGTTGCGAAAACATCGAATCTATGGCCTTTGAATCTGAACAGTCGCCGTTTCAGATTCAGGCGAAGTTATGGTTAAGGCGAAGTTATCCGCAACTTCGCCTGAAGCTTAATTTCGCCTGTGGCGAAGTTATCCGTAACTTCGCCGTGAACTCAAGTTCGCCTGTGGCGATGTTGTGATAAGGCGAAGTTATCATCAACTTCGCCTATACCAATTTACTTAACAGTTTTTTGACGAACTTACAGTTGAAGCGAAGTTGTTCCCAACTTCGCCTCACCTATAAGTTCGCCTGTACAAGTTTAATCACAACTTCGCACGTGGTACAATGCGAACTTGTAAATTGTTTAACTGTTCTCTAACTTGTTTTGTTTTGTGCAGATATGGCTACTGTTGGAGGTGCTGGTGGTGACGACGGTGATGATCAACGACAATTCTTTCCAGCCCATAACCAGTACATCACTTTAGATCCAGACGCACGAGGCGTAGAAGACTACAGGGAGATTATCACGTTTCTCCAACGATCAAGAGTCTTTCATGCGATCACAAATACACTGCCCATTTCTCTGCCTAACATTGAAGACTTTTGGCAGACAGTGTACTATGATTGCAGGCCTGAGCCTCCGGTGATGCGAGCAACCGTAAATGGTCATAACATACAGTTTTCCTCGGAAGATATACGGTTGGCTCTGCAGTTCGGTGAAGAAACAAGAGATGACCCAACGGAATTCGTAGCTCCTTTCCGTGATGGAGCTTATTTGAGGATGGGTTATTCGGGTCCGCTGGGGGACTCGCAAAGGAGGAAAGGGTTTTTGCTGGATCAATGGCGCTTCCTGATGCATGTATTGATTGTATGCATGTCCGGCAGGAAGGCAGGAACAGATGGGATGGGCGCGACGATGCAGTCAGCCATGATAGCGCTGACTTACAACCGCCGATATTCTTTTAGTCAGCTGATATTCTACGAGATCGATCGTCAGCGAAGGGCTGTGGAGCGCGAGCGATTCACTATGTATCCTCGTTTCTTACAGATGATTTTGAATCATGTCGCTCCGTCGCTACCGCAAAGACGCCCAATTAGATACGTCGAATGCGTGACGAAACGTATCTTTGCTCAGTGCCGAACTTCGAGCACTCGTAGCAAGCCTGAGCTGCGTCCCAGGCATACTCCACTGTTCGGGTATCTTATCAACCCGGGGTATGTTCCTGCAGGAGGGGACGAGTTCAGAGACCCACAGCCACATCAGGCGGCAGCACCACATGCTGTATCAGCTGCGCCTGTTGTATCTACTGTTGCCTCTGCTGCTGTGCCAGCTGCGGTATCTCCTGCTGTGTCTACTGCTGAAGACGTTGATCTTGCTGCTGCCTTTGGCGTACAGGGTGTGTTTGATATGGATGTCTCGGGTCCTCAGTTTGTGGATGTTACTAGAGCAGTTACTTCGGTAGCTGACTCCGATCTAGACGAAACGTTTGCTGAAGCGAGACGACTTATGGTGTCTCGGGAGAGAATTACGGGAAAGAGGCCGAGAACTGTAGACGAGGATGAGGACGAAGTTGATGAAGAGGAGGCAGTGCAGATTGTGCTCAGACGTTCACGAAGAGAACGGACAGGTATGGGTTCCGGAGCTGGAGAATCTTCGAGGCTGGTACGTTTTGCTCCACCTGCCTTGTCTGGTATGTCTCTTATTCCTACTACAGCACAGGTTACTGCTGTCGAGACGTCGGCCCCAGCAGTTGTGTCTCTACCACCCCAATCGCTTACTACACCGGTGGTGGTTGCACGATTTGTGGAGTCGACCGTCACTACTACTGCAGGGTTACCAAGTGTACCACCTGCGGTCACTTCTGCTGCTGATGTCCCGCCAACTCCAACGCCTACTTCAGATTCCGAGAGGATTACATCACTAGAGCGGATTGTTGCTGATCAGACAAAGACCATTCAAAGCCTAGTGGAATCCAATCGACTACAAGCAGCCCTCCTGGTTGAACACGGTAAAGTTATAGATGCCTTCAAGGCATTCTTGGCATCTCAGGGGGAGAAGACTTGTAGGGGAGATGAGTTGAGGACGAAACGGAGAGAAGATCATGACGATGATCCCAATGCACCGGAAGGTGCAGGTGGTGAGCTGCCAAGAACCTCTCAGGCTCTTGGGGCTTCCACAGCTGAGGGGGAGTCTACAAATCCAGCTGGTGACGATGTTGTAGATGTTGATGATGATGCTGATGTTGAAGATGTTATCGACGCATTGAAAGAGTTGGATGAGGAGGATGATGAGTTTATGATTGAAGATGATGTGCTGCCAGTTGATGAGATCGAGAGGATTGGAGAGCAGATTACGGTTGAAAACGTATTAGAGGAAGGTGAGATTGTAGATGACTCCGTGGAACACGAGATTCCGGAGGTTGAGAGACCAGAGTTGGGTGATGAGAACGTGGAGGAAGATGCTGAGTGGGAGGAACAACCGAAATGGAAGGAGGGTTGTGCCCACTGGTTCGTAAAGACGAAGAAGCCGGCGGTCCCTAAGATGTTCAGAAAAAGTTACAATATTAAGGGATACGCGGAAGCCAAGAAAGGTATTATCTGCTGGTTATACGACGAGCAGCTGCGGCTCTTCGTGATCAAGAGATACGATGGCATTCAGTACTTCCAGAGAAAGTTGAGATCTCTAAACACACTGCCAGAATGTGAAGTAAAAGATTTAGCCAGATTGGGATTGGTAAACAGAAGTGAAGACAACATGGCTAGAATCATTGTGAAGATCGTGTGGAAAGAGTGCGTTAAAGAGAAAAAGTTTGAGCTACTGAAACCACAAAAAGGGAAACTTGTCGAAGACAAGGATAGAGGTCTGAGAGTTGATGGAAAACCTTGGATGGTTATGAAATACAAACCGATCCGGTGCCTTAAAGAAGTACCGATGAAGTTCATGCCCAAGGACGTGCTCAAAGATCTAAAATGGTGGTACGTGGATTGTGAGACAGCTGAGGCGGTAATGGAAGATGAGGATGAACAAGAAGTACTTCGGGTTTACGACCCGATGCATCTTGTTAATCTATCGCAGGCTGATCTGAAAGTGCTCAACGAGAAGAAGACCTTCTACATTCCTGCTTGGAAGGATCAAGCTAGGAAATATCAACGGGTGGTGTCGGTATGTGTTAGAGAAAGAGCGCACGCGTAGAGATGCAAGATTACAAGACTCAAGATTTGAAGATCAAGATATGAAGCTACTGCCAAGGGGGAGTCTGTTGGTACATGTGTGTCAGTAGTTCATAGTCTAGCATTTGTAATCGAGTCTGTAATGCAATTATGTTTTGATTATGTTTATATTTGTAACACGCGAAGTTGTCAACAAGTTCGCTCTGGCGAACTTGTTGAACCAGCAAAGTTATTGACAACTTCGCCTATGGCGAAGTTGTCGTGTATATAAACTGTTTCAGCCGAAACAGTTTGTGTTGGTCGTTTAGGGTTTCGTTTCAGTTGTTCACTTCGTGTGTTACGTGTCATTGTCTGTAACAGTGACCTCGGGTCACGTGTTTGTTATCAATATAACGTGGTTGGTTTATTGCTTGTGTGTTCGATCTCTACATACTCTACACTCGTATCTACCTACGCAGGGATTCCGCACCTGTGTTGTTAGCGACATCCCGTGTACGATCCGTCCGGGAACCTACAAAAGGTAAACCCATGGGTTTGAAAAAAGTTTTCAAGTACCTACGTTGGGTTTAACAAAAAATTAATAAATATTACAAATATTCTTATTAAACATGATTATTATAATAAAATAATATTATTAATAATATTCTTATTAAATCTTACAGAATATATATTTTTTATATATGATAAAACAAAACAATATATATTCAAAATATTATATATTAAAAAGACACTTACAAAATAATAATATTCTGACAACAAGTACCTGCATGGGGGTGTCACCAATTTTATCTTGGTCACGAAGAACCTTCACGACGTTGTTTATATCCCTAGTAATACATTTGTTACCGGGAAAGCTTTTCTTTAGGGCTGACTTAATTTTAGCAGGCCTCAGACCCTGCCTATGCAACGTCGCAACCATATCAATTTCCTCGTCGGTCAGTTTCCTTAGTGTCGGGTGCCCCTCCTCAAACAAAACGGGATCGTGGTTGTGCGTCTCGTTGACAACCTCTACCTTCCAACAATCACCTGGCGCGTTGTACCTCCCGACAAGTTTAAATGGACAACCCCTTTTAATACTCCCGGTATGCCTCACCGTTCCCTTGAGTTTTGGTTCCCCACCTCGATTGCATACAAGTTCAACACTTCTCTCCCTTGAACGTTGGACTGAGATAACACAACCATGCTCACGTCCAGTCTTCTTAACCCAATCCACCAACTCAGCAACAGAATCAAAATACTGATATCAAGCAATGTAAATAAAGTAATATTTAGTAACGTGTTGAAAAAGAATAATAATAATATTTTTTTTAAAAACAAAATAGGTCATACATTATTAGTTACATAAGAAAATGACGTCTCCCGTATGAAACGATCACCACCACCACCACTATCATCATCATCAACATCGTCATCGCCTCCTTCGCGGTGACCCTCTTGAATGCTATCAACGACGTTGCTCGTGACTGGTCTTGACATGTATGGTTGCTCTCTTAAAGGTAACTGGTACGAATTCTGAGTTCCGTAATACGGGCCGTCTACATGTAACTGCTGCGAAGACTGACCATAAGACTCCTCGACTCTGGCCTCATATGTATTAGACGATGTCCTATTATCCTCCGGCCACGAAGGGTGACTACCGCCGTATATGATATACCCCTGATAAAAAATATTTTGGCAAGACAACGTATAATATTTGAAAAATAACTAACGCGTTGTTGTACTATATAAACATACTAAATAACCTGGTCAGGATTTGGTAAGTCGTACTGCTCGATATTTCCATACCCCGGCTCATGGTTCAAGTCGGGAAGTTCATTCAAATCTGGCAAGCCCGACTGCTCCGGCTGATCGTTGTATGCGTAGCCCAACTACTCGTCGTTCCCGTCACCAAACAAAATATCATATAAATCCATTATAGTTTAACAAACACAAAACACAAATACTTTCTAAATCTAATCAACGAAAAATATTGTCTACAATATTTTGATGATATATGATAAATGAGCATGATATATGTAGAGAAAGGGAGATGGATGTACCAAAATTAAATTATTGACTTGATCAGCGGCGGATCGATCGATCCTCGGCGTATTAGGTACGGTTTATGACGGATTTGATATGCCGATGTTGATGTGTACTCGATAAGCGGTGGATCACTCAATCAGCCGCGTATTTGGTACAAACATAATAAGACAAAACCTTTGACATAATAGGACAAAAAGGTGTGATCCGCGGCGGATCGGTCGATAAGCCGCGTAGTGGGTGGGTGTTTTAATTTTTGGGTGGTGTCTCTAACATCACCCTTTCATTAAAGCAACAACAATATTCGCAACATGGGTATAATGATTAGTATAGGTGTTTATGGCGTGGTTTGAACAATTTATAAAACAAACCATATGACAGTTAGTTGGTAACGCTTTATTATTAGTGTAAACCAAGCCAATCCAAACCACACTATTACTTATTGGTTTCGGTTTAGGTTTATTTAAACAAAAGCGATAACAAAATTATAAGTTTAAGTAACTCAAATATCAACTACATACATAAAGAGATATGGTCTAACGGGCTGCCAATTGGGTAGTTGTTTGAGACATGACAAGACTTGTTAATCAAATAAATGTGGTATATGAGTTTTGTATTTTCTTAATAATTGAAAATAGTATGCTACACTTCATCATTTTCCCTTATTGGTACGGGTCGTATTCATGTTTGATACTTGTGTTAATCACGTTGTTTCTAACATGTTAAACCCGTCAATACAAGAATCGCTAGCCCTAGGTCCAGGATCCGGGTCAAGTCCAAATCACCAAAGGGCCAAGATGTTGGTGGGAGATGCCAGAGGGGACAAAACCACAAATGCGCACCCCCAAAGGGCTAATATGAAGATGCCACCCAGGTAGAAGGTACATGAGGGTGGCACCATCGGTACTAGACAATCATACAAGATATATAAGCACCATCAGGGCAACACCAGCTATATAAAAGATACGTTTAGAGACCACTTTAATAGTTGTACGGAGGAGACCCTAGTTGGGCCCGCACGATATCACCAAAGCCATGTAAAACCCTTAATAATTATTATATATATTAAAAAGTAGATTGGTTTCTCCTCACAATTTTACTATTCCTTTTACTATTCATTTTTTAATATTTTATTAATTATTATAATCATTAATTCATTAATCAAAATTTTAAAAATAAAAATGATAGGCTTTACTTCCTTTATTATAAATTTTTTGTCAACTAATTAATATTTAACCAACTATATTTTTAAACACTAAATATGGACAAGTGTCGGCTTTATATCTTATTTTTGGTTAAACGATTTTTTTAAATTTTGCTTTCATATTTTTTATAGTTCGTCTTTACAATGACCGAAACTTTTTAGTGATTTAAAAATATCTCATCGTCGCATAGTTTATATCCGCGTGTCAACGTTTGATACCAGCTCGCCTTTAAAATATTTTTTTTGGATTACTAAAAAGTAGATTGGTTTCTCATCCTCACAATTTTACTATTCCTTTTACTATTCATTTTTTAATATTTTATTAATTATTATAATCATTAATTTATTAACCATAATTTAAAAAAAAAATAACAGGCTTTACTTTCTTTATTATAATTTTTTTGTTAACTAATTAAAATGTTTAACCAACTACATTTTTAAACACTAAATATGGACAAGTGTCGGCTTTATATCTTATTTTTGGTTAAACGATTTTTTTAAATTTTGCTTTCATATATTTTACAGTTCGTCTTTACAATGACCGAAACTTCTTCGTGATTTAAAAATATCTCATCGTCGCATTGTTTATATCCGCGTGTCAACGTATGATACCAGCTCGTCTTTAAAATATTTTTTTTGGATTACTAATTTATGTTGACGAATTTGTGTTGATACCGCTAATACGAACCGAATTTGTGTTTGTACCGCTGATACGAACCGTATTTGTGTTGGTTCGCAACAGTAACATGCCGGTCTTCTTGGTTCCACATATGAAAATTAATTTGTTGTATTTTTGCATTGACGGGTTTATTTATTTTGTTTAGTTTCGAAGTCGTAACTTGATATAGACTGACTTCGCATTGACTTGCAGCGAGTTTATGGTTTAACATTTTTACTTATGTTTTTTTGTTAGATTTAACGGTCCCATTGCGAAGCGCGGGCCCTAAATTCTAGTATATTTTAAATAGAAAGAGGTTGAAGGTTATGAGAATGAAGAGAGTGACAGAGCATTGATGCACTTGCAAGTTTTCATATGTAAGGCCGAGTGTAGTGGGCACTAATTTGGGGCGATAATTGGGAAGAACACCGCCACCCCCCCCCCCCCCCGGCGATAATTGGGCGAAAAGGGGCGGGATTAACTTGTCGCCGATGGAGAAGAAAAATAATAATATTATATTTAAATGACCGTTGTGAAACGGTCAAATTTAAAAAATAAATAAACAATATATATATATATAAACATACACCCTTCTTCTCCATTTTATATCTATTTTATACACAAACCATACCCAAATTCTTACAAAAAATAAACAAAATGAATCCTAGAAACAACCCGAACCAACCGAATTACCAACTCCCTGGTTTCGGTCAAGCATACGGTTCGCAATCGAGCCAACCGAAACCAACCGAACTACCAAGTCCCTGGTTTTGGTCAAACGTATGGTTCGCAATCGAGCCAACCGAACTTACAATGGAACCCGAGGAACCTGAACCAACCGAGCTATCCGTATCAATTTTCAGACCCGAACCTAAACATGTACGCCAACTTTCTCAGCCCCCAAAACACAATGCCGGCGTTCAGTTCTACACCGCCGGAGTCGGAGCCGGTGACGGTACCGGATACGCAAACGTCACGGGCCTCCGGTTCAAGAAAAAAGCCGACCAGTAAACACAAAAAAAAAACAACCGGAGGAGTCAACGGCGCAACGTGATCCATACAAGCATTGGAGCGAGGAGGAGGAGGAGGTGGCCCTTGCAAGGGCTTGGATCGTCATTTCGGAGGATCCCGACGTCGGTAAGTTTTTTAATATTAAGTATTTATTAAAAATGTATTTAGTGTTTATTAAAATGTATACTAATTGTGACAAATAATTTTAATTTGTAGCTAACTTTCAAGCCACCGGTGTGTTTGGAAGAAAGTATTTGAAGCTTGGCTCGGTATAACCAAAAAACCCGAAGACTACCGGGGAAAAGAAGCGGTTCAAGCCCACTGGAAGGGGCTTAACGCCGATTGTCAAAAATTTGCCGGCATATTTAATCGGTTGCAGGGGCCCGGCTGGCGTAGCGGGCATAACGACGGCGACATCATAACTCAAGCCTTAAGCAACTTTCGAGCTCAGGGCCAAACTGTTGAGCGCCCCGGGAAACCGTTTAAGTATTTGAATTGTTGGAAAAAACTACGCGGTTGCGCGAATTGGGTCGGGGCACCAACCGTTCCTGTCGCCCGACGAGCCGGCTCATCCCGACCCTCAAAAAGGTCAAAGACATCGTCGTTGACAAATCCGAGCACACCAAACACCCCCCTCCCCCGATGCTCGTAGCTTCTTCTTAGACGACACGGTTAATTTGGCCGAAGATTTTAATATACCCGACAACGATGAGGTAGAGGAGTTGCCTCGACCACGCTGGAGATCGAGGAAAAATAAGGGGGAAGGTTCATCGTCAACACGATTCAATACGGAGCCCGTTGAAATAAACGAGTTGGTCGGTCGTTTGGAAACAAATGCCACCGTAATTGGAGCCGACCTTCGAGCATCCAACAAACAACAAGAAAAGCTGAACTAGACGTTCGAATTAAAACAAATGAAAGACGACTACGAATCCCTCAAAGCGGAGGGGTTTCACGAGGATGCCGCGTTATTGTTTCAACGCCGACGTGAAAAAATGTGCGAATATTACAAATATTAGTTTCTTTTTTTAGTTATGTTTTTTTTTATTTTTTTCTTTAGTTATTTTTTTAAATATTTTTTGTTATGTATTTTTTTAGGTATGTTTTTTTTGTATTTCTTTTTAATTTTAATGCATTTTATTTAATTATTTAAATAAATTGGTTTTTATTTAATTAGTTTAGTTATAAAAAGAAAAATAATATAATAACACACTGTGGGTCCAACTTGTAGCCCTTATACCATTACACCCCAAAAACAAATTTCCACTTCATGCTGACTGGGCGCCACGTGTCACAATTCGATCTCAATTATAGCCCCTCCACTACATATAGCCTAATAAAGGAGTGGTTGGGCACCAATCCCAAGTAGATTGGTTTTAAGTAGAAAGAATATAAATATCCTTAAAAATTAGTTTTTTTTTTTTTTTTGAGAATCATACGTGACTACGTGAGAGTTGTTTAAATAGTGTCTCAGCTATATATTAAAATTATACTTGTATAAGGAGATAATTAAGTGACGTGTACCGATAAATGAATAGGACCAAAAGGTTAAAAAGTATAATCAAAGGGTTAAAATTTGAATTTTGGGAAGTGTAGGATCGTTGGGTTAAAATGTTATCTGTGAAACAACATGTAACATTTAAAGGGGCAGAGCATAGTATATATTTGGACCAGGGACCCTTCATTCCTCGCCTCAGGAACTACTCAAATGGCAGGACTTGGCAAATCTTTTTAGGATTTCTCATCTTTCCATAGGTCCGGATCATTAACGTAACGTTGGTTGGTGGACGGTAGGACGTGTTTATTGTACGATTTCTATGTAGATTTTGTAGTACAGATGTTTCCTCACGATAATTGTTTGCTTGATTGGGTCGAATGGACTTCAAAATATTACTCCCTCCGTCAATATGAAAGTGTCCACATTTCCTTTTAGTTTGTCAAATTACAATTGTCCACTTTCAAAATTTATTAACAATTTTTCATGTTTACCCTTACACAAATGTAATCATTCAAACTTTCTTAATTTTGTCTTTTTATATATGTCAAAGGCATTATAGTTATTTGTTAAGCAAAAAAATGCAACCATTATAACTTTCTTTCTTAAATTTTGTGTTTTTTCAAACCATGACACTTTTTGGTTGGTATGCGGGACCACACCGCATTCTGACCAAGGTCGCATTGGCGAAAAGGAACGTGTTAGTTGATACTACGATATGTGAACCAATTTAAGGGTACACAACTACACCGTACACCTAATACTTGCATATATGCTCGATACCCGACACATGTAAATACCCATATTTAGTCGTGTATGAGACATGGTTTTATAATCGAATATAGAACTAGATCATCAATATTCGTCCCATTCGTTCCTAGTTAGCTTGCATGCATTGATCAACTCTTTATGTTCTCTCTTAATCAACTCTTGCATGCATGCTTATGTAAGTGGATTCTCTACCTTGAAAGTAGGAACTGATGTTTGTGTTTTTATGTGTCAATGCCGACTAGGGTGTTCAAATTCAAATATCCGAACATTTCTTAGTTGATTTAAGTATCCGTTATTTGATTCCGAATACGAAATTTCAGATTTTATTCAGATACTGAAATAGATATCTGAAAGACTGAAACTCTAAATTGAATATGTGAATTTGCAAAATCTATGATATGTAAAGTCGAGCAAATAAGAGAGGAAGACGTAACAAGGAGTCGAGGATTATGATTAGCAGGTGATGCTGTGAGAAGAATTTTTTAAATAACCTAATTAGTACCTTAATGAAGTAGTCATAAACTCGTAAATGATACTTTAATAGATATAATAATCCGGATTACCTAAAACAAGTTAAAACTCTAATCCTTAAATTCAGATATTTGAAATTTCAGACATCTAAGTTCTCAGATAATTCAAGTTCAGTATTTCGGGCTTTATCATTTTGTGTTCAAGATTGAGATTTTTTTACACACTCCTGAATTATCAAGATAAAAAAAATGGTACATGAGTTTAAATTTAAATGTGGGCTTGAACTATACGAAATTTCAAGGTTGTGTTTAGTTGTAAATTGCCTTGTTTTTGAATGGTGAACAAACATAGAATGCCTAGGTACTCCGTACGTGATGACCTAATGGAAAAAGGTCACTGCCAGCTGGCCCAACCCATCCGTACGGAGTGCTTAAGCGCTTCCAAGTTATCTGTAGTTCTGGGGAAAATTCACATACTCGAAGGCCCATTAGTGATAAAACTCGGACTCCATTAGGATTGAACTGGAGATCATAAATATCTCAGTTTTCTTTCAATAAGCCACCCATGTCCACTCTAAAGTGTTGTAAGTGATGATTGAACTTGAGTCTCCATTAAAAAACTCATACTTTCTAATTCCTACAACTACACGGCTGCACCACATTGGAAAGATTTGAGTGGTTCATTTTAGATGTCAATATTTATTATGTTATTTATCTATCAAGCACACTAATACTATTATAAAGTATGTTACTTTGATTCGTTTTGATATGTAGATTTTAAAAGTAAGGAGATATGAAGTCAGAATACTTGCCAAAATGGACCTGGCCACTAAAATAAAATGAAGATAGAAGCTTAGGAAATGATTTCATTGTTATTATCTTGGGAAGTAATAAAAAAAATTATATTAGAGCGGCTTCAATTAAGGATTTAAGTCTATGTGTTGGGTTAACGAATTAATTGGGCCTATGCTAATTTCATTGGGCTGAACTCAAATGGAAACAGTTCATATGAGCCCATAAAAAAAGTTAGTGGAACGAGCCACATGGAGGAACTACTACAAAACTGCAAGCCAATATATTGGTGATGGAGTGATAAAACAAGACTTGGTGTTTCAACATGACACATGACAGAAACATGATTCGCATTGGAAAGAAAACTAAAATGAGGAAGTGTCTTTTGTTTTGTGTTAACCACCTCCGTGTGTGATATTTTCAATGTCAACTTTACATCTAATGATTAAAATACTCCACATTATCATGTCAAAACCATCTTTCTTTTTCTTGGATAAAAAATAACGTTTCAAAATGCACAATATGTTTTAAGTGTGGTAAACTTCAATGAATAGTATCCATCATTAACCAAAATTCTTGAAATTTATCAATGTTTCATATCTTTTAAGAAACAATCTTTTGGACATTTGAACCAACCTCCTTCAAAATTACTCTTACAACAATACATCCTTCGGGTACTTTTTTAATACTTTTTAATACTGTGTTTCTGAGTTTACTTAACGAAGGACATGAAAAGAAACGAAGTATTTCTATTCCTTTCCTTTTTTCTCTTTCGTTTCCTTTCATTTTCTTTCCTTCCAAAATGGAAGGAAGCCATTTACAACATAAAAACCCGCCGGTTGCCATCTCTTTTAATGAAACCTAGGAACAACCATTTTTTTAAATGAAGCCTGGAACACAACCTAAATGTTTTTTCTTTTAAATATTTATAACCACCCGCAATAAGGACGGTATTGGTACGGTACCAAAGGCAAAAATTCGGTAACGTACCGATTCTGAAACCTTAGGAAGTCGATATCGAATTGGTACCAACGATATTCGATTCGGTACCGATACCCTGTACCATTTGGTCATCCTTAACCCCTAATACCCGAGTGATGTGAGATATGAAGTCAACCGTTCATATTGTTTTATGTTTTTTTTTAATATTTCTAAAAGTCGGTTGATAGCTTAACAAGAGAAAAGTTGTCTGTGACGCATATTATAATATTTGTTCAAACACTTTATTTGATAATGGTGATATGTATGAACCATTTCAAGAAGTATGTGCTTTATCGATATTTTTTAACCGAAGGGTCATGGGCTAACTATCAAGACCTTCCATAAAATTTTCATTTGTCACTCAACGATTGAACTTTTCAATTTCTTTTTTAAATGACCAATGAATCAATTACTATTAAAGCAAAATGATTTTTCTACGTGACATCATTATAGGTCTTCACATAGGATGTCACGTCGATGTCATGTGGGCAGTTTTTTATTTTATCAAGTCAATCAATTGTGTTATAGTTGAAAATTCCAATAAATAAGGGAAATATTCTAGATGAATGAATTATGAATATATATACAACTTCGTAAAATATTCTATTATTATGTTATAAGCTTGGTTTAAAAAACCTTGCCTAAGGCGAGAAGTGACCTAAGGCGAGGGCCAATTCGCTTCAGGCTAGTCAAGGCGAGCAACGTTTAAAACGCGAGCCTGAGGCGAGATTTTTATGCAAAAAGTGACCTAAAGTGAAGTTGAGGCACTCGCCTTTCATACGCAAGTGGTTTTTAAGGATCTAAATATTGTATAATATTTTTTTTAGGTTGTATGTGCAGGTAGTTTATATTTTAAATCATATATAATGCTTAATATAGCTACATTATGGGTCGGCATGCTAAAGCTTTCGCTAAAAACCCCTAATACTCACATATAAATTATATAAGTATGTTCACCTCACGTACAAAAAGCGTTCGCTTTTGCGAATGACGCTTCACGCTTCTTTTTTAAACCACGCCGCTTTGCTTCACCTATCTCTTTTTTAAACCAAGGGTATAAGTTAACCTTTGAATATGTTCAAATATAGTGATTTTAACATTTCTCCTAATAACACGGGTCACTATACAATGTTACATTTAGAGAAGTTTTTAGAGATTTATAAATTATAAATTTTTGTTTCTTCTTTTTTATATCTTATGATTCCATCAAATATGTTATTATGTATATTATTAAATTTAACTATTTTATTATGTTTTTGTAAAGGGTAATTTCATATAATAGACATTTTTTTTATTTTTTAACTATTCGTGTATCATACGGGCTGTGTAATAGTGTTATCAAATATTGTGAAGAAGTTTTGATGGTTTGTACTTTCTACCAACTTACTAACTTAGAAATAAAATTATACAATTTAATGGAACACTTCCAAAACAATTAAATAAATTTTCCTATTAATTAATTATGTATAAAAGCATCATTACACGTCCAACTTACTATTAATCCGTCACTACTTTTCCCTTGCCGGAATATGTTTTTCAATGACGACAAAACAACCTAGTCAACAAACCACCACCAGCCGCCACCGTGGCCCACACATTTGGACGGCTGTTTTGACCCCATGGCCCACCATCCTTCCACCTACCCACCTTCTCATTCTTCTTCCACCATTTTTACTCCACTTCTGTTCTTCAAAGCACAATAATAATAACAATCATCAATGGATCCAACGTCTCCACCAACAACTCCGCCGTTGAATTCTCAGCCACCGGCTGCCACCACTCCCACTCCTCTTGTTGTCCCAAAGGCTTTCAAATACCAAGAAATGTAATCAAATCTTTGTTTTGTTTTTTAATTTTCAACATGTTCCATTTAGTTTGTGGTTTGATATTATTATTTTGTAGGTATTCGAGTCCTATGGATTCAATCATGTCACCTGTTTCAAAGGGAATATTATTTGCAAGAAACATGTCCAACAAATCATCCCGTACTTTAAGAAACTCGTCTACGACTAAACAACAACACAAGGTACGTATTTTATATTTTCGCCTCTCTTAGTTTTTTTTTTAATTATTTTGTTGTAACTTGTAAGTATAAATGTATAATGGTTATCGTTGCAGATTCAAGATTAGATTCCAAGTTGCCTGCTCTTGAAACTTGAAGAATATTAACGGGTTGATTTAATTCTTGATGCATGCTTACGATCTTAAATATTATTATTATTCTTGTGCTGTTTAATATATTTTGATCATAATTGGTTTTCTTTCAACCAGTTTTATTGTAAATTGCAAGGTAAAAATAAGAAGTGAAGATATATTTTGATCATAATTGGTTTTCTTTCAACCAGTTTTATTGTAAATTGCAAGGTAAAAATAAGAAGTGAAGATATATAGGTTGAGTTGGTACTAACTCGGGTTCGAGTCACTAATAATACGAGTCGGCTGAGTTGGTATTCAGGTTGTACTCAACATACAAAAGTAACAAAACTGATATCAAGCGTTTCTTGCATTTCACTAGGTAATACTTAAAAGTGTCGTTGACTAGATTATTCCTTCGTTAGGAAAATTGGCACAATAAAGTTGGTTAAAAAGGTCATTGATACATAATAGACTACAACAGCGGATAATGATTCTGGATGGTAAATGTGTTCATGTATAATACTTCTTCACAAATAGCATAGGTGTGACCGATGATGAAGCACTAATAAATCCTAGCTCAGTAGCCCTAGTAACTCATGCAGTTGTTCCTTTAGTTCCTTCTCTTCAACTCCATATTAGGGGTCCTTAGGTGCTTTGGAAATGGGCTTGGACCTGGGTATCGATTCCTGATTATGAATCTGATGACCGTCGTTTGAGTCAATCAAAAACCTAATTATTCTAAATAGTTAGAGCAAGTAGGGTATCGTATCACAAGGAGTATGCGGTCAATGCAATTCGTGTAACAGATTTAATATTATGAAGTAACAAGTTTTAGTGCTGATCACACAAGCAATAGTTTGAATTAAAAGAACTAAGCAGCGAACAAGTAAACGAGTATTAAGCAGTTAACAAAGCAAACCACACCCGGGAATTCAAGTAAGCAACCAAACAGTATCTCATGCAACATAACAGATTTATTATTAACGATTAACTAAAAACTGATCAACCAGACAAAACCTTAGACGTCAACAATTACTTTACACACGGCACTGGTTATCAAACAGTCATTGCCAGTGTGACTCAGTTAAGGGTAATTGTACGTTTTATCGTATTCAATCTAACCAAACAGTTATATGACTAATTATCTAGCAACTGTTAACAGATCGTTCAGACCAACGTAAACCTAAACCGACCGAACACACAGAAATACTAAACATCAATAATCATATATCAATCATCAATAACAATACACAAGTGTTCTTAATCACATGAGAAAAATTGTAAAAGGTTACAAACTATACATCCCGGGTGCGATTCTAGGAGATTAGCTGAGCCTAGACATCATCGAATCTTCGATACGGATGATAGAAATCATATGTAGGGTCTTGACACGAGCTATGATAGTGGAAATCGCCTTATTGGATTGCTAGAATCGCCTCTTGGTCGTCAAAAACGAAGTTAGGGTTCTTCAGAATGAAAAATAACATATAAACCTAAAATTCCCGTCTGCACTCCCGTCGCGGTACGCGATGGCCATATGACCATCCCATCGCATACCGCGACCTAAGAAAACCTCATTTTCAGATTCCTCTCGTCGAGAAACCCAAAATTCATATATTATGGCTCTCGTAACTCATTTTCTAGCTCAGGATATGCTCGTTTTACTTCAAGGTCGCATTTCGTCAACCCATCTTGTTCAGTTTTAGCATCGGCTTATGATCACTCATCTATACTCTTCCCGAATCCTTGAAACACTTCCCAAGACATCAAATAATGCTTCGGTCTTCCCGAGATATCATTCCATGCTCGTACAGGTCTCCCATTTAGCATTTTTAACGATCAATTACATGAAATACAAAAGCACGTATGAAGTACCAAAGTTCTAACAATATACTCAATAAAACTACATAATTAATACACTAAAATACATACAAAATACCCGACCATCAGAATCTACCTCCACTTTGTTGGTATTCCTAGCCTAGTAGTTCTTCACAAAAGATGTTAAGAGATGATATGTAAATTTTAAATACACGGTGTTGCTGTCTAAGTGTCTTTAATCATTGGCAAGAATTCCTCGCATATGCGGGATATAAAGTTATGTGCTGACCGTCAATGCTAGTGCTGAAAAGCTGCCACTAATGTCAGCTATCATTGATGTTCAGTTACTACGGAACAAGAATTGCCATTGGGGGGGGGGGGGGGGGGGGGGGTCAGTGATTGAGTCTTTGGGCTCGTTAACACATGAAAAAAGAGTAACTTTGAATGAGCATGTGCTGCTAATCTTCTAACTCGTATCAATATTATTCTTTTTTCCTTTCGATCTTCAGATCTTACGTAAACTCAATTATACTAAAATGATATCAAGGGCCGGCTCATGGGGTGTACGAGGCACCTAATTTTCGGGGGCCCAAACTTTTTTACGTTTATATATTTTTATCGGTAAAAGTATCCTGAGTCAAACGACACCGTCAATTGGTCCATTTAGTCTTTAATTTTAGTGTTTAAAACTAGCCTAAAAGGTTCACAGCGCGGCGCCGGAATATTAGGATATAGTCGGAGACGGGAAAGCATGTGCAGCAGCCAGCAGGAATCTGTTTCAAACTAAGTTTTCGCATATGACAAAAATGATCACTCACTTATTTTAATATTAATTTAAACATAAACAATTTTAACCTTTAAGTTTTACTATTAGTATTATTACTAAACCCTCTATTTGATTTATAATGGAGTTATAAAATAGATTTATGATCGGTCTTTACATATGAATCCACGCTAAAATCTATGATGTTTGGAACCGGTTGACACATAATTATTGTGTCTTTATAAATTAAGAGATAATGTTGGTTCATATATAGTTTTTTTTACTAGCATTACTAGTTTAAAAACATTAAAACGTGATAAAGTGTCATATTCCATTATCTGCGATGACAGAATATCTAGTTTCCATCACTTATGCATCCATATACATAGTATCCAGAAGGTTTTTCCTAAGCCTACTAATCCAAAAAAGAAATCGAGGTAGGCCAATGGGCTTATATATTTCATCACTATAAATTAGCTAGTTTAAATTCTCGGAGACGGAATACCTAGTTTCCATCACAAAAATTAGCTTATATATTTCATTATTCGTTAAGGCCTATGGGCATAGGCCTTTTTATTTCGGATTGCCCGAGGTATTTAAATTCTTGAAGACGACCCTGATGATATCAAACTCACTAACAACTAACCCATATAGGGTATGTGTACATCCCTCTCTATTCATAGTGTTATATATTACATATTATTTGTTGCCTTCGCTTCTTACGTTGCCTCACTAAAATTCGTAAGCAACCCGCTAAAACTTTCCGTTTGTCCTTTATTCCACTCTATTAAACACATTAGCCTCAAGAATTAGTCCATAAATTGGTGAGAGCTTCATTTTTCCAATTGAAAATTTTTATTATACCCCACTCTTTGGAAATGTGGAAAGAACAAGAAACAAGTAAACTACACAATGTGCTGAACTTATCCATCTTAGAAAGAAACTAGAAATTTATCCGGCGCAAGGTCGGTAAATTTTGAATTGTGGTAAAACTCAAGCGTTGAGATGGTAAGTTAACGTGAATTCAATCGGTTTCTTATGATACCAGAACTAAAACAAAATTGGCAGTTGGTCGGGTTTCGTTACGGTGGTACAGGAACTAAAACAAAAGGCACTGACTTTACGCGAATTTGGTCGGTTTCTTTCTCGTTCGTTACGGTACCAGAACTAATACAAAAAATTAAAAAGTAAATTGGCTTCCAGTCGGTTTTCGTTGCGTTCGTTACAGTACCGGAATTAAAACAAAAGGCCAAATGGCATCAAAACCTTAGCATTGTCAGTCCCGGACGTTAATGCAGTGAGTTTACACGAATTCGGTCTGTTTCTGTTACGTAAACAAAACCTGACGTTAGGTTGGTTCTCGTTACGTTCGCTATGCAGTGGTACAGGAACTAAAACAAAAGGCACTGACTTTACGCGAATTTGGACGGTTTCTTTCTCGTTCGTTACGGTACCAAAACTAATACAAAAAATAAAAAAGAAAATTGGCTTCCGGTCGGTTTTCGTTACGTTCGTAATAGTACCGGAACTAAAACAAAAGGCCAAATGGCATCAAAACCTTAGCATTGTCAGTCCCGGACGTTAATGCAGTGAGTTTACACGAATTCGGTATGTTTTTGTTACGTAAACAAAAACTGGCGTTAGGTCGGTTCTCGTTACGTTCGCTATGCTGCCAATACTAAAAAAGTGAAAATTAAAATGGTATGGACATGTTTGGTGCCGCCACTTGGTTAGCGGCACCAAACTTCTCTTGTATATATATATAATAATTTGTACACACTGATCTCCACCTGTTTAGATAGACTACTAACTCTTGGTGTGAGACATGAGTAGATGTAACGTGGGTTAGTTAACAAATAACGTGTTGCGTTCATCACAATCACACTACACGTGCTATTTAATAGACAAATGGTTCTTACCATTTAATGAATTACAAGTACTCGACTAATATTCTCATTGTATTATTAATTAAACATATGATTCTTAAAGTTGTACCAATTACAATTTACAATTACTCCATCAATCTTCTCACTATAACTATTGTATCCTATAAATCCGAGACTATTAGAGCATCCATAGACCATAGTGTTAGCTCTAAAAAACGCCACCATCCAAAAAACATAACTATCCTTCTTTCTTCACTCACAAAATTAACCATTCCATCCTTGTACATGGACGTGGCTTCCATAAAAAGCCTCAAAAACTCCCCCAAAACGCCAAAGAATATCACATGAGCTAAAAACATCACAAAAACATTCATGGTGGATGCACTTACATCCGATGGCTTAACTATATGCACATTTTTGAGACAATGGCATAACTATATGGGATGAAGATAGCTCCATCATATTCTAGTTATATCAGGTGGAACTTGGGAGTGGTCAGTCTGAGACGTTTGTGGTAGATGTCGCTCTCCTTGAGCGCGTCCTCGCCATTCCTATTGCCACTGTCAAGAGTATCTCGCCCGCGTGTCGCATGGCTTTTGCCCAGGCTTTGTCAGGGGGGCTTCGTAAAGTGGTGGATGCCCCGAGGTCTATTGAGGCTTGGGTTAAACTTTTGTTGTTGCCTCGCTGCACGTTACGTGTTGTCAAACCGGCTACTAGGCAAGAACGAAGGTCCGGTAACAGGAAATCGCTTCAATGTAGCTCCATTATGCGGGCTTTGGCTGTTTGGAAAGATGGGGCAGGTTTAGAAGAGTTGGTGCTACAGCTCATTGAACTTCCAGTGATGTGGGATTGCCAACATAAAGAAGAGGGAGGGGGCAACATCAAGCAGTGTCTCCGGAAGGTAGCGGACGACCATTACACAGCGGCGATCAAAGTCCTGTGTTCATCCGGGGTCGTGCCTGCCGGGGGGGATACTTTGAGAGCATTGATTGATAAACATCATGTAGTGGACCCCCCCGACCATGCCCTCCGTCGTGCCATCGGAACCAGCCTTGCAGGTGGATGGTGATTGTGTGTTGGAATGTATTAAAACATTCCCGAAAGGTACATCTTGTGGAAGTGATGGTTTGCGGGCCCAACATATTTTAGACGCTTTCTGTGGCCAGGGGTCTCCGACCGCCTTCGGGCTCTTAAAGGCCATCACTGATGTTGTCAACTTGTGGCTTGGGGGGCTTTGTCCAAAAGTTCTAGCGGAGTTCATTGCTTCGGCACCGTTGACCCCCTGTTGAAGCCGGACAATGGAATTAGACCCATCGCAGTGGGGGCCATTTTGAGAAGATTGGTGTCGAAAGTCGCTATACGTAAAATAGGGAAAAAGGTGGCTGCTTATCTAGGGGATTTTCAATTCGGGGTTGGGATCCCTAATGGGGCAGAAGCGGTATTGCATAGTGCTAACAGATTTTTGAGCGCGTTTCATTCTGACGGGTCCTTGGCTATGCTCACTGTTGATTTTTCTAACGCCTTCAACGAGGTGGATCGGACGACCCTTCTCAGGGAAGTTAGCTGCATATGTCCATCTATCTTCCCATGGGTCCAGTTTTTATATGCCCGCCCCGCCCGTTTATATGTGGGGGATACTCATATTGGGGCTTTTACTGGGGTGCAGCAAGGGGACCCCCTTGGCCCTCTTCTTTTTGCGTTGGTCCTTCATCCGCTCATCCTTAAGATGTAGGGGACCTGTTCCTTGCCCTTCCATGCTTGGTATTTAGACGATGGCACTATTATTGGTAAGGCTGAGGAGGTCTCTAGAGCGTTGGGCATTATTCGCTCAGAGGGGGCGTCTCTAGGGCTTAGGCTTAATATTCGAAAAACAGAGATTTTTTGGCCGTCATGTGATGATTCGAAGAAAGTGTTGGGTTTATTCCCTGGAGAGATTAGCAGGCCTGCGATGGGAGTTAAACTCCTGGGGGGAGCAGTTAGTCGGGATGCAGGGTTTATTCGGTCTTTGGCAACTAAAAGAGCTTTGAGGGCGGTTGAACTTATGAAACGCCTGCCAGACCTGAGGGACCCCCAAAGTGAGCTCCTTTTGTTACGTTCGTGCATGGGGTTGCTAAGTTAGTGTTTGGGCTCCGGACCTGTCAACCTGAACATGTCAAAGAAGCTGTGTCCATCTTTAATGCGGGCCTGCGGGGGGCAATTGAAGATATTGTTGTGTGTGGAGGACCGCATTTTGGGGACCTCCAGTGGAGGTTGGCTTCCTTCCCTATGTGTTGCCGAGGCTTAGGAATTTTCTCGGCTGAGGATGTCTCCGCATATGCATTTGTGGCTTCCAGGTCTCAGTCTTGGAAATTGCAGGACCACGTCCTGCGAAACGCTGGTGTTACTGGGTTAGATCCTGACAACTCTTTTGCACTTGGTAATATTGGAACAACTCTCCCGGACCTTGATATAGGCGGTTTTACTGATAAGGAGACCGCCCCCAAGAAACCTCAAAAAACCTTGGCGAGTGCTCTTTATGGTAAACACGTACATGATTTGGAAGAGCGATTCGATATGACCCCGAGACAAAAGGCAGTTTTAGCTTGTCTCAAGGGGGCTCATGCCCAGGATTTTTTGACTGTTGTGCCCATTGAAGGTCTTGGGCAACGGATGTCGGCAGTTGAATACAGAGCCATCCTTAAATACCGGCTTATGATTCCCCTTTTCCCTCCAAATGAATTATGCCCTATTTGTAAAAAAGCTTGTTTGGATAGATTTTGTGAGCATGCCCTCCACTGTAAGGAATTGCTGGGATTCAAGTATCGTCATGACTGGGTTAGAGATGTCTTATGGGATGTGCTTAGACGTGCCGGGATCTCAGCCAAGAAAGAGGCACCTGTTAACTTTTTGACTGATCCGCGTGAGGGAAGATCTACCCTGCGTCCTGCGGATGTTCTTGTGTTTGGCTGGGCAGGGGGTAAGCATGCGTGTGTTGACCTCACCGGGGTGTCCCCGTTGGTGGGGCTGAGAGACAGTGGCTTCGTACCGGGGCAGGCGGTTTTGAGAGCGGAGTCTAGGAAGGTTGCTAAGCATGAGACATCGTGTTTGGAGAATCAGCACGTGCTCATTCCATTTGCCTTCGATACTTTTGGATCACTAACTCCCGAGGCGGTTCGCTTCTTGGAGCGGGTGCAGAAGGTGGTCCACAGTGACTCGCAGAGCCCGAGAAACCAAGGATTTATATTTATTAGAATAGTCTTTGCGATTCAAAAGGGGATAACGACGCAGCTTGTTGCTCGCTTACCCATTATCCAGATGTAGTTCGGTTTGTGTTATGAGTAATTAATAAATAAATAAAAATAATTACTTAGTATTTAATGCATAATTAATTATATAATATAATCATTTTTTTCTACTAAAAAAAAATTCAAACGGGCCCACAAGGTTAATATCTTTATTTTTAAGTCATTCAACACCGTCAACAAACCTTAGACTTTTAGTCAATGTTTTCAGACCCTGCCCGGGCTTTGACCCAGACGCCTTACAGGGTCAAAGGTCGGACCGACCAGGGAGGGCGGACCGGTGTTTGGCCCGGATGACGTTATAAATAATTTAAATAGATAATTGCATATATATATATAATTCATATACATATAAAAAATAATGATAACCAAAATAATAATAAAAACAAACTTTAGTGTTTATCTATGTTTTATACATTGATTTTTAAATATGTATGATTTATGTTTGATTAATAAAGACATCAATGAAGCTTGGTTGGTTGGCTCATGGGTAATTATTAAAGCTTCTATCTCCAAAATGACCCAAGTTCAAATCCCGACATGCACATTACATTTTAGATTTAATGAAAAAATGGGTTTTACCGGTTCAACCTCCGGGTCAACCGGTCGGACCGGTCCGGCCGGGCCGGGTTTCAAAACACTGCTTTTAGTATGCTTGGGGGGGAGGGCACAACCAATAAAATGCGGGTTTAAGTCGAAGTTAGGATAACTGTGCACTGTACATTAATAAAGGTACGTAATGGGTAAGTGTTTCTTGTTAAAAGAGAATACATCAAGTTTAAAGATGATGCAATTATGTAAAATATTCTTTTATTGATTCTAACCAAGAAGAAAGCTTAACGGGTTTTTACTAAGGTAAAACCATTTAGTAACTGAAGAAACACTAATCGACCCCGGGCAGATTACGGATAATCTGGGGGTTAAATAGATGTTTCCCACGAGGGGTTATGTCCGGCAAAGATGGTTCTTCTGGTGACCTGCAAAACAGACACCGTGAGCTCGTCACTTAGAAGGGGGGGGGGTACCTCCTTGTGACCACCCTCCGGCGTGAGAATCAGACTAGATTGCTCTTGAATATAAGTGTATATTAAGAGATTGCTAGAAAAGATAAGATGTGATAAGGTAATGTAATGTGTCCATACCATTCCAAGGTGTTGGAGTATTTATAGCCGAAGGTAGGTTTCCAAGCAGGTACAGCCGGCTGAATAGTATTCCTGTTCTGCCCACTGTGGGCTACGCACGTGCCATGCTGGTGGTTGGTGGGTAGGCAGCGGCTGATAGTGACCAGGCCGGCTGTGTACTATTCCTGTTCCACCAACTGCAGGCTATGCACGTCCTCCGACAGGTTGGTGAGTAGGCAGCGGCTGATAGTGACATACAGTACAAGAGCGTGCTGCTCGTCATACTGTTGTCAGTGAGCTGTTGTATCTTTGGTCAGATCTTTTGTCCATACCTCGTCAGGTACAGTACAAAAGATCCTCCAGTATCGTACGGACTGGCTCATTTGTGCGGGAGTGTTCCCGGCTTTGTGCGGGAGTGTTCCCGGCTTGCTCACTCCTTCAGGTGACATTACTGAATTATTTAAGAGTTAAGTGCCTTGTGCGTGTAGCCTTGCTGCGCGGGTAGCCTTCCCAGATGGCTAGTATCCGTTGCTGCGGGAACAGGCGGAGTACGTCGACCATTGGGAGGCTTTTCCTGCGGGAACAGCTTGCGTACTGCGCGTAAGGACGTCACGTCTCTGAGCATGGTGGGTCCTGCGGATCCAGTTGGTTTCTGCGCAGACGTCTCTTCAAGGTGAGTCTTGCGAGTTTAGCCTTTTCGCAGACGTCCCTGTTGAAGGTGAGTCTTGCGGGTTCAACTGCGCAGACGTCCCTCTTTGAGGTGAGTCTTGCGGGTCCAACTGGGCTCTGCTGGGACCTACCTCTTCAAGTCCCCCCAGTCCAATGTTCTTCTCATGAATTGTTAATAAGTGAGGTGAACTTTTGGACTTAAGCAAAGGGTTTTAAAAAGGGTTTAGTTTTAAGGTTTTCCATGGGGATTCTTCCCGCGGAAGTCCTAATGTCACGTGCAGAAATTCCCGACTTTTCTGCTTGATCTTTGGGTATGATGCGGGTAGGTCTGTAACCTCCTCGCAAGTCAGGAGCGTTGAGTTCCACTTGTATAGATTCTCCATGAGGTTTTGGTAGTTTTGAACATAGTGATCAATTATGTTAAAACAACCAATTCCATCTTGGAGCTTCAAACAATCTAGTTTTCGACGTTCCCGCTATGCGGGGATGTTATTCCCGTTTCCGCAAGCATGGCCCAGAAGATCCTTCTTGGTTTCAATTCCCTGCGGAGTGCTAGGTATGTGAAGGGTTTCGCCTTGACACTGTACCCGCACTCGTCTTATAGTTACTTTACTTCCAAGGTATTCCTGGCTTCAATTCCCTGCGGGTGCTAAGTATGTGAAGGGTTTTGCCTTGACACTGTACCCGCACCCGTCTTATAGTTACTTGGTCGCCGAGGTATTCTTGGCTTCAATTCCCTGCAGGTGCTAAGTATGTGAAGGGTTTTGCCTTAACACTGTACTCGCACCTGTCTTATAGTTACTTGGTTGCCAAGGTAAGGGGTATAGTCCCGCTTACTTTTGAATCTTTTTGAATCTTTTTGAAATTCGAAGAGTTGGTGAAAGGATAAGAACAGTCCAAACTGTTGAAACGTCGTCCGACGGTTTCTTCTGACAGTGTCAGGACGTGCAGGAAGTTATGACGACGTGACAGTATATGGTCATTCTAGACGCTTTTTCAGGCGCGTGGGCGCGAGTTTTCGGGCGCGTGGCCGCGAAGTTTACGGCACGCGTCCTGTCAACAGCTGTTGCCAGCTTGCTTTTTCCACGTGTCATAGTTTCATTGCACCAGCGTTTTCCTCTCTCTTCCGCATTAAATTCATCGCATTCATTGCGATGAGTATATAAAGGGAGGAGAGGTTGCATCTCAACTCACAGTTTCACCTCTCTTCTTCTTCTAAACGATTTCCGGCGAATACTCTAACTTTTCTGTCGAGCATTCTCCTGAAATCGTTCTTGTTTACATCCCAAACATGTCTTCTCATGATCCTGAGGTTACTGTCGAGGAGTCCGATGTATACCTCGAGAATCCGTCGTCCACGTCGGACAAGGATGACAAGAGTACTGCTGGCGAGTGCCAGTGTGCTCTTCCGGTCGACCTCTATCAGTACGTCGTCAGGAAGTTCATGCTCGAGCCTTTCGAGCCTGAGTTTCCCGCACCTCATCAGACGGTGTACGATGCCCCCAAGGGCAAGATAGGGGTGTACGCTGCATTCTTCGTCTATGGGAATCTCAGGTTCCCATTGACGAAGTTTGTATACCGTGTTCTGGAGAGACACGGTGTGCATCTGACTGAGGTACACCCAATGGCGATCGCCAAGATCCGCCATTTCGAGTGGGTGTGTCTCATTCTGGGTGTGGAGTCCCATGTTGACCGCCTGATGACCTTCTATTCCTGGAGGTGCATCCAGGGGTGGTATACCTTGGTCAATCGGATCAAGGGTTTGAAGATCTGCGCTACCGAGCGCAGTCTTCGATCTTGGAAGCGGGAGTTCTTCTATATCTCCGCTCGCGTCGTCCCCATAGCGATGACGTTCAAGAACGGGAGAGCTCTCCCGAACCTTCACGCCTCCAACTACCAGGAGGCGGAATGGTTCTCCAAGGTTTCCCGGATCCAGTCTCCGGTTTACCGCTTTGCGGAGTCCGGGATGGTGATGCTCGGGATGAGCCGGGTGTGGAAGGAGGCGTCACAGATTCCCATCGTCCTCGAATACGGTTTGAACTCTGTCCCTTACGGTATGCTTCATATTATCCGTTAATTTAGGGTTTTTGTTCTAACCGTTTTTTCTTTTTGTTTTCAGAGGGAAACGACTTGCAGTCTCTCCTGCAGCCGCGGGAGAGTGATGGTCCCGCTCGGATGGGTACTCGTGCTCTAGATGAGAACGAGTTGCCCATCCTTGAGCAAACGGCGGATCGGTTCGTGGAGGTCTACCCGCCAGGCCACGAGATCCTGAGCGCCAGGCGGCCAGGTAAAGAACTTTTTGACCCTCTCCCTCTCAATGCTCAAACCTCTGCGGGAATTCCTCTAATTTTGTCATCTTCTGATGAGGAATCCGCAGATGGTCCTTTCTTGGCGAGGAAGAAGAAGGATGTCGGCGGGAAGGGCAAGGCGAAGGTTGCCTCCACTGCCGATCAGGGGAATCGGTCAGAGTCGGAGACCGAGAGTGAAGAGGTGGCGGGGAACCCTGGTGGTGATGAGACCACTGTTCCGGAGGTTGAGACAGCTGTCACCTCCGGGCAGCCTAGTACAACGACGGTGACCGGCGTGAAGAGGCCGGCTCCATCGGGTTCGTCCCCGCCTATTCGCACCTTCAAGCTCAAGAGGACTCGTAAGTGTAAACTTTAACTTTAACTTCATATCTTTTCGCCATTATATTTAAATATGTTGTCTTCATGCAGGCGTGGATGCAACCGCATTCCAGGGTGGAGCGGGGAGGAGCACTTCTGGACCCATGACGGTAGGTTTGGTCAACCTACCCGAGGCGATGACCCAGGCGGCTGCGCCTGCTTCACGTGTTGGTTCAGTTGCTCACTCGGTTGAGGCAACTGTTCCAACTGTGACGTCGTCTCCGCCGGCTGTCAGTGCCGTATTCACTGACTCCTTCACTGAGCCGGCGGTGAGTTTTTCTGCGGGCTCTTCCGCAGCGGCGATCACGGTTGTGAGTTCACCTCCGGTGAGTTCACCTCTGTTGGTTCCTACGACGGCGGCTTCAACCGCGCCTCCGGCACCGGCGACCACCTCGCCCCCGGCCGGTTCAGCAGGTATGTTTGGGGTTGTGGCGTCTAGCCAATCTCTGCCTCCTTCCCATCTGCCTGACCTCTTGGAGGATATCCGTTAGGTTCGGGTGATGGGTTTGGCGGCTACAGGCCTGTCGTCGACCCTACAGGTGCGTAGGGTTATTTTGGCCTGTTATGTTTTTTTTATCATCTTTTCCTAACTGCTTTTTGTTTTTGCAGTGTCGGATTCGAATGAGGTGTTTGTTCCGCGGTGGAACATCCGCCGGGGAACCACCCTTCGGACGGCTGTGGACTGCGTCGAGTGGGCGCGCCACGCCTCCCCCAGTGGTGCACTGGGAGAAGCTATGTCAAGCTACCAGGAGGGTAGGCTGACAAACGAGCTTCGAATTCTCCTTGCCCGGATGCAGCCGCGCGTCGAGCTGCTTTGTCGTGAAAACGACAAGTTAAAAGCAGCTCGTATCCAAGAAGTAGCTCAGGCGCGGGCTGTCCGGGAGGAGAACAGGAGGCTCTCCGCCGTTGCTGCGGAGAAGGAGAAGGCCTTCAAGGCCCTTGAGGTTGAAGTTCAGGCCCGTCTCGAGGCCCGTTCCAAGGCTGCCCAAGCTGTTAACGAACAGCTTCGGTTAGCTAAGGAAACCGCTCGGAACGCAACTGAGAGGGCCACCAGGGCTGAAGCTGTTGCTGAGCCTCTACGCACCGAGAATGAGGAGCTCAAAGCCAAATTAGAGAGGCTCCAGCAGGCTCATGACGCCTTGGCCATGGAAGACGCCAAGAAGCTTCAAGAAATCTTGGACCAGAGGGGTATGCTTGACCATACTGAGCGTAAGCTAAAGGGCGTTGAAGAGGCTGCTGCTAAGGAAGTGTTGCTTGCCAACCTTAACAAAAGTGAAGCCGAACGCGCCCGTAACCAAGCTCAAGCTGCCCTCCAGAAGGCTCTGGTTACCAAGGAATGGCTTCTACGAGAAGCGTTGTCGCAGGTAAGCTTAGCTTCATAATGTCTTCACGCTTTTCTTTATACTCAGAAAAGGTTTTGATACTTGTATTTTTGTTTTGTAGGTTGTGCATCGGGTCTTCACGGACACATCATATGACGATGCCTTGAGCGCAGCCCTCAACGCTTCTCATGAGGATGGGGAAAAGGCTGGCTTCCTGCTTGGTCTAGGGTTCGTTGAGAAGGGCATCCCGCCTTCCAACTTCCCTTTATATGATGTGGATACTGAAGCTGCTTATGACCAAGCAGTGAACCAGTATGCTGCCTTCCCGCATCCAGTGGTGGAGAAGGTGAACGAAGTTGCTGCTGCTGATGATGGGTTAACCATTCTCAAGACCTTCCTTGAACCGCCACAGCCAACTGATGGTGCGGGTACAAGTGGGTTTGGAGGGAGTGGTCCTGAAGCTTGAACCTTTAGATCCCTTCCCACTGTTAGGATAGGTTTATGTTTTTGTATAGATTTACACTCTTGTAGGCGGGTAGATACCTGGCCATTCTTGTAATACTTGAATTTTTATGGAATGTAAATCTTTTGTGCAGGTAGGACCGTCACTCTTGCTTTATAAACGTTATACGACTTGCTCATGCATATTATAGTTTAATTTGACACTTGTTTTGCCGCATAATCAATATATGATTTGCTTGTGCATACTTTAGTTTAACTTAGCAATTTCTTAAGTACTTTGAATAAGTTAACCTATCAACGTGGCAGATAATAGGTTAAAGTTTTGCTTCCTCTTTCGTGATTGTGCGGGTAAGACCGTCACTTGCACTTAGTAGGATGGCTAAACTTTACCTATATCTGATCTGCGTGGAGGTTTTCCTCATTTTTTCCTTGAAGATATTTTCTAAGTGTTCTGAATAAGTTAACCGTTCGACGCGCGGTTGTCAATAGGTTAAAGTTCAGTTTCCTCTATCATGATTTGTGCGGTTAGGCCCGGCACTTTCATTTAGTGGGATGACCGAACTTCACCTATGACTGACCTGCGTGAAGGTTTGCCGTTTTTTGTGTTTATGCGGGTTTTGCCGCCTTCCACACGCAACGATTTCTTCACACTTATTTATGCGGTGAAAACCGGCATATCAGTGTTTTGAATAAATTAACCGTTCGTCGCGCGGTTGTCAATAGGTTAGTTCGGTGTCCTCTATCATGATTTGTGCGGTTAGGACCGGCACTTTCATTTAGTAGGATGATCAAACTTTACCTATGACTGACCTGCGTGAAGGCTTTGCTTATATTTTCTTTAAAAATTTGTCGTTTTGTGTTTATGCGGGTTTTGCCGCCTTCCACACGCAACGATTTCTTCACACTTATTTATGCGGTGAAAACCGGCATATCAGTGTTTTGAATAAATTAACCGTTCGACGCGCGGTTGTCAATAGGTTAGTTCGGTGTCCTCTATCATGATTTGTGCGGTTAGGACCGGCACTTTCATTTAGTAGGATGATCAAACTTTACCTATGACTGATCTGCGTGAAGGCTTTCCTTATATTTTCTTTAAAAATTTGTCGTTTTGTGTTTATGCGGGTTTTGCCGCCTTCCACATGCAACGACTTGTTTTCCCACTTATGTATGCGTTGAAGACCGGCATATCAGTGTGGAAAGTTCATTAAGTATAAATGTAAGACCATCAGCGTCAATGTGATAAGGAGAATCATTTCTATTAGAAGTGGCTCTGGGCCTTTTCTTTTACAAGTTTGGAATTGATCTACATGCAGACTGTGTAATTGAGCTCCCTTCCATGTTCTTGGGAGAGTCATCGAGCCTTTCGAGCCGATATGCACTTGGTTCGGAATCTCGTTGTTTACGCAGTATGTAGTCTCCGACATTGAAGCTGCAGTTTTATTCGTGTTTTCCCCAACTGGGGTTCTACACGCATTAGCCTACTCAGCGTTTATTACGCCACGAGGTGCGTGAACGTCCCATCTCTGACAAATGCTTCGACGATGTCCTTCAAGTCTACGCATTCCTTGGTGTTGTGGCCTCTTGTCCTGTGGAAGTCACATAATTTGCTCTGATCAGCGTTGTGACGCTCTCGGATTATTGGAGCCTTTGGCCATGGGAGTCTCTCGGTGTCGAATATCTCGGTGACGCTTTTGGTGAGTGGCGTCCATCTGGAGTTCCGGTTTGACGACGGCATGTTATCCTTTCCGCCTAACCGAGGGTGCGAGCCGGATGAGGTGTCAAAGTTTACCCTTGACTGCCAAATGCCTAGCTTCCTCTTTTTGTTTAATCGGGCGGTAAGGACATTGTTTTCTCTTGTTTTCTGGGTGTAGAGGTTTGTGCTCTGGGGAAGATCTCTACCAAGTTGCTTTTCCGTTTCCGCGAAGCGTTTAGCTGCTGTCATGATGGCATCCCATGTGGATGGCATGCCATCTTTACCCGTTAAGGTGCAGATGAGCTCTGGGTCTTTTGTGCCCTGGATGAAAGCAGCGCGAACAAGATCTTCGCTAATATTACCCAGACTTAGCTTCTTTGAGTTGAAGCGAGTAATGAAGTCTAGCAAAGATTCATCTTCCTCTCGAATGCAATTGAGGATTGTCCATTGCTCTTCGGTATACTTTCTTTGTTGGCTGAAGTGTTGGCTAAACTTCTGTTGGAAGTCTGCCCAATCATAGATGTGGTGGACCGGTAGACGGTCAAACCACGCTCTAGCCGCTCCAACTAGCGTCATCTGGAACATATAACACCACGTGGGTTCCGTCCAATTGCTGACGGTTGCCCCCGCTATGAATCTGTTCAAATGATCGTCTGGGTCGGATATACCATCATAAGTGCCGATGTTGGGCATCTGCTTGACACTCTTCGGGGCGATTGCTTCCGCAATGTCCCTTGCAAACTTGGACGTTCCCGCATTTGCAACAGTTGGTCTAAAAGCTTTGGAGAAGTCACGTGGGTTTCTACCCGCGTTTTTTGGTTTGAAAGTTTCTCCCAAATTCCTTCTCGGTTGGAAGTCCGTGTCCTTACGCTTCCCTTTCACCCTTTGGCGAGGGTTTACGTCGGTGTCGGATTCCTCCGAATCATCGTCCAAGTACTCGCACTCATTGCTCATGTTGAGCTGTTGTCGAGTGCTTCCGAATTTGTCAGCATGTTGGAGTGAACGTAAGCGTTCATCCAACTCAGCTTGGAATTCCCTTTGACGTTTTTCCGCCCACGCTTTAACTTGTTCAAGTGTTTGGCGGGGGGGCCTCGTCTGTTGTCTTTCCACCTGGGTATCAATGAATCCCAGGGGAGGATTGTTTACTGCACTTGCCCCGGCTCGGGTAACCGGGGTAGTGTTCGTAAAATTTACTGCACTTGCCCCGGCTTGGGTAACCGGGGTAGTGTTCGTAAAATGTGTGTATTCGCCGGTGTTCCCCCCAGTAGCTGGGGTTGTGGTTACCGGGGTTTCTTGGTTACTCCCTGGCCTGGAGACCTGAGTAACGTTAACCATCTTTTCGGAGGTTTTGAAAAAACTGAGAATTAGTTCTAGCTTTTATGCACGGATGGCGCCAATGAAGAAACACTAATCGACACCGGGCAGATTACGGATAATCTGGGGGTTAAATAGATGTTTCCCACGAGGGGTTATGTCCGGCAAAGATGGTTCTTCTGGTGACCTGCAAAACAGACACCGTGAGCTCGTCACTTAGAAGGGGGGGGGGGGTACCTCCTTGTGACCACCCTCCGGCGTGAGAATCAGACTAGATTGCTCTTGAATATAAGTGTATATTAAGAGATTGCTAGAAAAGATAAGATGTGATAAGGTAATGTAATGTGTCCATAACATTCCAAGGTGTTGGAGTATTTATAGCCGAAGGTAGGTTTCCAAGCAGATACAGCCGGCTGAATAGTATTCCTGTTCTGCCCACTGTGGGCTACGCACGTGCCATGCTGGTGGTTGGTGGGTAGGCAGCGGCTGATAGTGACCATGCCGGCTGTGTACTATTCCTGTTCCACCAACTGCAGGCTATGCACGTCCTCCGACAGGTTGGTGAGTAGGCAGCGGCTGATAGTGACATACAGTACAAGAGCGTGCTGCTCGTCATACTGTTGTCAGTGAGCTGTCGTATCTTTGGTCAGATCTTTTGTCCATACCTCGTCAGGTACAGTACAAAAGATCCTCCAGTATCGTACGGACTGGCTCATTTGTGCGGGAGTGTTCCCGGCTTTGTGCGGGAGTGTTCCCGGCTTGCTCACTCCTTCTTCAGGTGACATTACTGAATTATTTAAGAGTTAAGTGCCTTGTGCGTGTAGCCTTGCTGCGCGGGTAGCCTTCCCTGATGGCTAGTATCCGTTGCTGCGGGAACAGGCGGAGTACGTCGACCATTGGGAGGCTTTTCCTGCGGGAACAGCTTGCGTACTGCGCGTAAGGACGTCACGTCTCTGAGCATGGTGGGTCCTGCGGATCCAGTTGGTTTCTGCGCAGACATCTCTTCAAGGCGAGTCTTGCGAGTTTAGCCTTTGCGCAGACGTCCCTGTTGAAGGTGAGTCTTGCGGGTTCAACTGCGCAGACGTCCCTCTTTGAGGTGAGTCTTGCGGGTCCAACTGAGCTCTGCTGGGACCTACCTCTTCAGTAACGCTTTTAATTATTGTGGTGTGCTTTTTCAAACCATATTGTATGAACAGTTTAAAAGTTTGGCTTATTGAGCTTCTAAATAAACTTACATAATTAAAGTACGAAAACATTGAATTTTATATACCTAACCATGGAGCCAAATCGAGGACCCAGTTAAACGTATTCTCCCGATTTATGCCGGAAGTTAAACCTCTAATCAGAGGTTTCACATATGAAAGAAAAATGGTCTTTAGGCAGGGTTCTTTCTAAATGCGTGACCATATTAGTAAGTAAAAATAAGAGAAGAATTTCATATCCACAAAATTAGTGTTTGATATAATTCGTGTTGGATATAAGAATCTATTAGTGTTTGATATAATTTTCTAAAAAGTATTTGATATAATTTCGTTCACTGATTCAAATGAACCAAATGCAGTTATCAAGTCAACATTTTGGGTTGTTTTGTGTTCGAGCCCACAACAATATTTAGCTAAGCTAGTCATGATGATCGTATTAATCTGGCTTGAACAGGTAAACCATTCTATATTCATATTTGCATTTCTTTTTAATATGTCATAGTCTAAGTTGATTTTGTACTTTTACTTTATATCAAAATATAAAACATAAAATAGATATAAACATGAAATTTAATAGTTTAAACCGAAGCTGCAAAATCAGCAGGTGGACCTAGATGGCCGACTAGGGAGTTGAGTGTATTCGGAGTTGGGTGCAAAACCCATTTAAAGGAAATTAATTTTTGAATATTATATTTATGTCAAATATAGTAAGTTCACTAATATTTATTAAAAAACTAAAAATAGATGAATATCAATATAAATAAGAAAAATACATTTTGAATTACTAAATTACTCAAAAAACTAAGCGGAGTTAAAGAAACTTGTATCGGCGTCATACCTTGTAGCGAGTACTCGGGCGTATAAACCAATTATTACAACATTGGTTTAAGCTAGAGTTGGCAATGTGAGTGAGTTGGGTTGGGTTGGGTTGGATTTGAGTGATTGGTTAGAATGAGTATGGATCAGGGTGGATATGGATCAGGGTGGGTGTATAAAATAGAGGGTTATGATGTGTATGAGTCAAGATGAGTAAAGTTAACCTGTTTTGACCCAAATGAATGTTAAAATACAAATGGTTTCAAAAATCCCATATAAAAAAAATTCAAAAAAAATTAATAACTCAAAATATAAATCAAAAACACAAAATGTAAAATAACTAAAATGTTTTCCTCGTCATCCTCGTTCATTAAAAAAAACGTGGTTTTGTATCGGTTCAGGTTCGATTTTTTCGGTTTTTTTGTTCGGTTTTGCTTTTATTGTTTTTCATTTCGGTTAGTTTCGGTATTTGTTCGGTTTTAATGATTTCGGTTTCGATTTCTCAGTATCTATTCGGTTTCGTGAGTTTTGATTAAAATAAAGTTGAATGGAGCTTGTTTTAGTTCATTTTAACCCGTAAACAAAACCATTCTAACCCATAACCAAAAGTCACTAGCATTTTCCCAACTCATCTTAACCTATTTGAAAAATTCTTTTGATCCATCCCGACTCATTACAATTTTAAAGATTATCTATATTGACTTAAAACAACCCATTTAGGTTTGTTTTGCCACCCCTAGTTTATACGTATATACTCTATACAACTTCATATGTTTTGTTGTAAATGTATAGCATCAGGGAATTAACACGAAGAGAAAAACTGATTTAAGAAATCATGTTTGCGTTGTCCAGTAAAACTCATGTCGTGTTTGGTTTGGATGCCCGATTTGGTTTTGGTTCGTTTAATATTGTGATCATATCAAATTTTCAAGTTTGTGTCGGGTCTTTTTTTTTAATGACCAACTAAGTAACGTCGGATACTTCGTACGCGCCCCCCATTGGCTAAAGGTAGCCCGAGCCGGCCACTAGTCTGGACGGACGAAGCCCCTAGCGGTCCACCAATTGAGGGATTCACCGGATAAAACCCGACCCCCACGCCCGCCAAATGGCACGACAGCGAGGAGCCGGTAAAATCGGGTGAGATCAGCACTCGAACCAAGGCAAGTCATGTCAATCCCTCATATCTTCCATATAAATTGATGATTGTGAGGTTTGAACTCCCTACCTCTCACTATTAAAATTTGTGCTCGGTCTAATTCGACATACGTGAGCATTCACACGTATTTTTTTTTTTTTTAAAAGTTGTTCATAAAATTTGGTGTAAAAACTTGAAATTTAAGTATTTTCGAAAATATTATTACACCCATAAAAATCTGAAAAAAGTACAAAATGAATTAAATTGCTAAAAACAAAGTAACAAACGCGTTTTCTCAATGAACTCAAACAAGTCACTGTTGAATTCAACCTCTCTCTCGATGCTCTGAAATTCTAATTCTAGGGTTAGGGTTTTGAACTAAACCCATTTCAATTATACTTTCTTCCTCATCAAGATTCAATCTTTCTGAACCCTCCTTAGGGTTCCAGTAATGGGTCCTCTTCACAAACCCTTAAACCTACTGTTAACCCTCTCCTTCATCTTCTTCTTCAACTCAGTTTCCGCCTTTGATTCAGACAAATCGGCGCTTCTGGACTTCAAATCCGCCGTTTCGGACCCTGCCGGACTGTTAACCACCTGGGTTTCGAGCGGTTCGGATTATTGTTCTTGGATCGGAGTCAATTGCGGGTCAAATTCTAGGGTTTTGGCTGTTAATATCACCGGTGGAGGTAATTATGGAGACTTTACTTGTGATATGTATGATCAGTTTCCTTTGTATGGGTTTGGGATTAGGAAGAATTGTGTGGGTCGAAATGCGAAACTAGTCGGTAAGCTTTCAGCCGCGATTTCTAAGCTTTCGGAACTTAGAATATTATCCCTTCCGTTTAACGATTTGAGTGGTGAAATTCCTGTTGAGATTTGGGGTATGGAGAAGCTAGAAGTGATCGATCTCGAAGGGAATTCGATTACCGGGAACTTTCAGTCTCGATTCAGTGGGTTACAAAGTCTTCGGGTTTTGAATTTAGGGTTTAATCATATAACGGGGGAGATACCGGATTCGTTATCGGAAATGAAGAGTTTGCAGGTGTTGAATCTTGCGGGGAATCGGATTAACGGTTCAGTTCCGGCGTTTATTGACGGGTTTGGAGATTTGAGAGGGTTGTATCTGTCGTTTAACCAGTTATCTGGGTACATCCCGGATGAGATCGGGTATAACTGTAATAGTCTTGAGCATTTGGAGCTTTCTGGTAACCTTTTAGTTGGTGACATCCCGACTAGTTTAGGGAACTGTACGAAGTTACAATCGCTTTTGTTGTATTCAAATATGCTTCAAGAAGAAATACCTGTTCAACTCGGTAGACTCAAAGCACTGCAAGTTTTGGATGTTTCAAGAAATAGCCTTAGTGGTGCAATACCGAGTGAGCTCGGAAGCTGTTTGAATTTGTCAATCCTTGTGTTTTCAAATTTGTTAAACCCGATTCCTAGCTTTTATAACCCTGATGATTATTTATCACAATCTCCACCGGAAGACGAGTTTAACTACTTTGAAGGTGCAATCCCTTCAGAAATCACGAGTCTCCCGAACCTGAAACTGTTATGGGCTCCACGGACGACTTTAGAGGGAAAGTTTCCGGACAATTGGGGAGCGTGTGCCAGCTTGGAAATGGTCAACCTTGGTCAAAATTTTTTTGTTGGCGAAATTTCTAAAGGGTTTGATATTTGCAAGAAGTTGCATTTTCTTGATTTGAGCTCAAACAAGTTGACGGGTGAGGTTAGTGATAAACTCGGTGTTCCTTGTATGATGGTTTTCGATGTTAGCGGGAATCATCTTTCAGGCCCAATCCCGTCTTTCCGTTACACAACATGTGAACCGTTTGATCTATCGAATGCATACATTCAGTATTTTGTATCTAATGATTTACGGGCCAGTTCAATGTTTCCAAATAATGTTGGAGATCTTGCAGTAACCCATAACTTTCGGGCAAACAATTTTACGGGCCGGTTTGATTCTGTTCCGATTGCAAGAACAGGGGAGAACACGGCTTATGCTTTTCTTGCGGGTCAAAACAAGCTTACTGGTGAGTTTCCGGGAATATTATTTGAAAAGTGTGTGAAGTTGAAAGCGATGGCTGTTGATGTAAGTTTAAATGGGTTATCGGGTCAACTCCCGTCACGTATTGGTCAAATTTGTAAAGCTTTGACTTTTTTGGATGTGTCGGGAAACCGTATATCGGGAGTGATTCCAACTAGTTTTGGTGATTTGGGTTCGCTTGTTGCAGTTAATTTAAGTTGGAATATGTTAACTGGAAAAATACCCGATAGCTTCAACAAGATTACAGATCTCAAAAACCTGTCAATATCTGGTAACAATCTCACGGGTCGAATTCCTTCTGGGGTTGGAAAGCTCGGGTCTTTAGAAGTTCTAGAACTGTCCACCAACTCTTTGGTTGGAGAGATCCCAGGGGATCTTGTAGATTCGAGGAATCTGACGGTTCTTTTGCTCGACCATAACAGGCTATCTGGCCCAATTCCACCTGGTTTAGCTAACTTGAAAATGATCTCAAAATTCAATGTCTCCTTTAATAACCTGTCGGGCCCGTTACCACAAAATGATATTTTAACAAAATGCAGTAGCGTTATCGGAAACCAGTATCTGCAATCGTGTAAAATCTCTCCAAATTCTTCTCCTGATCAGCCTGGTGGTAATGATTATGCAAATCTTTCGGGTTCACCGGAATCTGCACCGTCAGGCGGGGGCGGGTTGAATTCAATTGCAATTGCTTCCATCACATCCGCCTCAGCTATATTTTCGGTCATGCTAGCTCTCCTTGTTTTGTTTTTCTGCACCAAATGGCGGCCTAAATCGGGCCCGCGCGCCCACGTGTCTGTGCGTAAGGAAGTCACTGTTTTCACTGACATCGGAGTCCCGTTAACTTTTGAAAACGTGGTTCGGTCCACGGGTAGTTTCAACGCGAGTAATTGTATCGGAAACGGAGGATTTGGAGCTACATACAAAGCCGAGATCTCACCCGGGTTTTTGGTAGCAATTAAACGGTTATCAGTCGGACGGTTTCAAGGCGTACAACAATTTGATGCTGAGATTAAAACATTGGGTCGCCTTCGCCACCCGAATCTTGTAACGTTAATCGGGTACCACGCGAGTGAAACCGAGATGTTTTTGATATACAACTATTTACCAGGTGGCAACTTGGAAAGATTCATACAAGAAAGATCAACCCGAACTGTCGATTGGAAAATCCTTCACAAAATCGCTCTCGATATTGCCCGTGCGCTCGCGTATCTACACGATCAATGTGTTCCTCGTGTTCTTCACCGTGATGTGAAACCGAGTAATATTTTGCTAGACGATGATTTTAACGCGTATTTATCAGATTTCGGTTTGGCAAGGCTTTTGGGTACCTCCGAAACGCACGCGACTACTGGGGTTGCGGGTACTTTCGGGTATGTGGCACCCGAATACGCGATGACGTGCCGGGTTTCTGATAAAGCAGATGTTTACAGTTACGGGGTGGTTTTGCTGGAGCTGATATCGGATAAGAAAGCGTTGGACCCGTCCTTTTCATCATACGGGAACGGGTTTAACATTGTGGCGTGGGCGTGTATGTTGCTAAGGCAGGGTCAGGCGAAGGAGTTCTTCACGGCAGGATTATGGGACGTGGGGCCGCATGATGATTTGGTTGAAGTGTTGTATTTGGCGGTGGTTTGTACGGTGGATTCTTTGTCAACGCGACCGACGATGAAACAAGTTGTACGGAGATTGAAACAGCTGCAGCCTCCATCGTGTTAGTCATTGTTTTGTTTGTTAGGTTATTGAGATTGTAAATTGTAGCATAGTTTTTGTGGGTAAAAAATGGTTTTATACATGTAATGAGTCTCTATTGTTTGTTTAATAAAAGCAAAAGGTAGAGATTTTTTCAGGGATTTTACCACCGTTGGTGGTGTCTGGTATGGATATGTAAATGTCTGGATTCGAATTCAAATTGCCGATTCGGAAAGAAGGTTATGGTGGCTTGTTTTACTTCTAAGTAGTTACAACAAGATAAACTTTATATATACAGTTGAATTGTAACAAAGTCTAGATTTATCAAAATCTTGAGACTTGAGTTTGTTGTGCATCCTTAATACGCCCTTGCAAGATGCAGGATCCATTTGGGACTCCAATCTTGGGCTGTAGCCTAAGAAAGTGGCATGGAGGAAGAGATTTTAATAAGCGCATCAGTTGATTGATCGGATGAGTTGATATTTATGGCCCGCAAGAAACCATCAAGATTGGAGTACCAAATGGATTGATAACTAGATTGGCACATAGATATGTAGCACCCGTGTTGTTACGATATAACACAAGAGTGCATGGTAGAGAAATCATCATCGTACTCAGTATATCCCACCAATAGCAAAGCTATGGTAGGGTCTGAGGAGGGTAAGATGTAGGCAGCCTTACCTCTACCCCATAGGGATAGAGAGGCTGCTTCCGGTGAGACCCCCGGCTCGATAGTAGTTTTGCATCAAGCCTTGGACATAAGGCACATAGCACTCAATCATCGGGACACCGGCTGATCGGTGCATGTACCCTTATCTTTCAGCTATCAACGCCACTACATGATGCCTGATTAACCGTCCGTCACTTTTAACGTTATTTTCACGAGATTAGTAAAATAACGTCAAAATTAGTGCAATTTCACTTTTGCCCACCCGAGGGTTCACACATATATACATCATATGTGCGCACCGCAAGCAGGGCAAGCATGGTAGAGAAATACTAAATTCATATAACAACTCTTAAACTAAAGAGACTTCAATAGCTGCGATTGCCAGGGGTTTAGACTCCACGTCAGTGATGAACGAGAGACAAGCTTTTGGCAAGTCGACTTCCAAGAAATGATATTGATGGGCCCTATTAGTAACACCTACCCAAAACGTTATTAGAGAAGGACGTGAGGTGAAGTGGAGAGTCACCGGTGAGACGGAGACCATAGTGAACGGTACAGTTTATGTATCGAAGGACCCGTTTGGGAGATTTCCAATGTAGTTGAGAGGGAGCATGCATGACCTGACACGACTTGATGATAGCCAAGGCAATAACAATGTTTAAACATAAATATTGAATTAATGACCCCCAATTTTGATAATGACTTAGATTATGTAACTTGTTTTATTACTTGTTTATTAAAGATTATCATATACCACAAACATGTGCTTGTACACTTAATAAAATCATTTAAAGCTTAGATAATCAACAAATTCGAAGTATGACAACCATGCTGAATATTGGAGGTTGAGTTTGATAGGACATTAGGAAATGATGATGCGTTGTATAATGGTTGAAGTAGAGCAGGCTGGAGTCGTTTGCTTGCCGGTGGCCATTGGTGAACCGAACTAGACTGGACGTTTGAATGGATTGAACTCACTAGAGTTTGAATGGTGCTTTGATACAATATAATGGTTACAGAGAATTGATTGAATAATAATTTGATATTGATTGCAAAGGGTTTAATATACAGTCATACAATAGAGACTAAAATATACTGAAAAAGTAACTACAACAAGATAACCCTTTATTTGTGCTTTAGAATTTTAACTAAGCTAAGATATCATTATCTTAGAGTTTGGTGTATATATCCTTGATAGTAAAATAATATGGCTAGTTCACAGTGGTTGCCAGAATACAAAGATTATGGTATGGACAACAACATCCTTGTAAAATAGTTAAAAATAAAATATTCGCAAGTAATGAGTCTATATCCATTATTAAAAAGTTATTACATTCTTGCACATTTTTATCTAGTCGCGTCTTTGTATCCACTAATCTTATTTAACTTGATTTTGTAAATTTTAAAGTTAAAAGCACAAATTAATGACCATTCAACGACAATACTAATATTTTTGTACTTCTATTTTCTTATCTTTTTGAATATCAAAGTACACGAAAGCCGTCCGAGGATTTCTTGAAACAAAAATCTTAAAACATCAACTAAACAAAGATGTAACAACAATATGTCTGAGTGGGTGGTCAACATCACCACCGCCACCGTGTTTAACAAACTCAGCCGGAGTTAGAAAGCTTCCATGACATACACATACTATTCTAACCTCTTCGCCTTTTCCATATCTATACAAAAACCCTTGTATCCTTTTGCCATCTGGCCCTTCACCTTTGGTGGAAACACACGGCATTGTTTCATCGTATGCACGATGGTTGACGGATTTGGTCTTCGAATTGCATTTAACTTTATTAAGTTCAGAGCATTTATTTGTCTCGCTTGTATCTCTATTTGTTTCTGAAAATAAATTTTTTTAAGATGAAGCATAAATTAGATGATACAAATTGCAGAAACATCAAACATGATCAATTTAAGAGCATTTTTGGATCATATTTTAGTTTCAAAGTTCACATAATTTTAATATTCTACATCATAAAATATAAATTTGGATTCTCAAGTATGCAGTTACGTATGTCACATCTCTCACCTCTATTTTTTCTGTCGAAACCACTAATAAATCTTATCACTCTTCGTATATGGCATACAGAAATAAGCACCAAATACTAAACAACAATATTTATCCTTGTCTTCTAAAGACTATAACACATGAAAAATATGATTTGGTACTTTTTTCAATGTTTGTTGAGACATAAAACGTGCCAGTTTATTCACACATTTTTATTGCATTCAATTTAATTTTTTATATTTTAGATAAATAACAATAACAAACTAACAACACCATGTGGAAATATGGATGAACTCAGTCCCGGTATCGAAATTCGCAAAAAATGGGCACCGGTACCTACAATGTCCGGTACGGTACTAGTCTCGATGACAAAAATTCGGTAGCATACTGGTACCGTACCGAATCGTACCATACCGATACTGTACCAATCTTGAAACTTCAAGATTGGTACCAGCAATACCGAATTCAATACTGATACCCGTTATTATTTGCACATCTCAAGTTGGAAACTTTTACCTAATTTCCTAAATCCTAACGTTTTGTACAAAAGTACATAACTACAAATAAATCATTCATAAAAAAAACCAGAAATTACAATAATTAAATACAAAAAAAAAAAAAAAAAAGAATGATACCTGGAACAGGTTGACTATCCAAATCAGAAACACCAGAAGACCCACCACTTTCCTGAGACCCAATTGACCCCTGCGACGTAAACCTTAACGCCGGCGCCGGAGATTGTTTCAATCCCCGGCTACACAATTCACGTCCATCCACCAAATTCTTTAACTTCTCAACCCTTTTCCGTTTAGCCTCCGACCGCCGCAACGACTGCAACTCCTTCCTCTTCCGCCATTCCACCTCCGTCTCCGGCGGCAGAGAACACGTCCGTGTTAACGATAACTCCACGTCCACCGGAATATTCACAACAGATGAAGCACGACATAACTTATTATTATTAATATGAATATTATTCTTTGTTACTGATCTTTGTGGTTCTAATCCAAATCTACCATTTAATGATAGGCCTAGACTCAGCTCTACGGTCTCCACCGGTGCAAGCTCATCTTTCGGGTTCACCGGAAAATGATTGCTTCCGCTGCCGGAGCTGAGTCTCGGGAGTAAATCTCTTAAATTTTGAGTTCCGGGCATGACTTATAAATATATTATTAAGGATTGTTGTTTTGGTGTGGAAAAGTGAGTGATCGTAAGTGAAATTTGGCCGGAAAATAATGAGAGTTTGAAACAGCCGGCGAGAGAGAAAGAGAGGGTGGGTTAAGGACAGATGGAGAGTTTTATACGATGGTGAAATATTATAAAGACGAAAATGCCCTTTAGCATTGCAAAATGAATGAAAACAAACGTCTAAACCGATAAGAGTTTAATATTTGAATCTTATTTTTACTGGTTTTGTATCGTAAATTTTGAAGGCCACTTGGCCGGATTAGTTGTAATTAACTAACCTCGTTGGGTAGTAGGGTACACGGATGGTCTTTTGTGTGGTATCGAATGAACAATCACACTAGACCTATTTTTAAGAGACGTCTAAGTTTGTTTCCAAAAATGTTAAGGATACTACACACGATTTTTTTAACGACCTACTACAAGTCATTTTATACTATAATAAATTTGTTTTGTTCCTAGTTATATGAGTTATTATTGTACTAATTAATTTGTTTATATGTATAAGTTCTGTATATTAAGGGTTTGTTTTGATTTTTTGTATGAGGTATCGAATATCAATAGACTCGAGGGACTTGCATGAAACCAAAAAACACAATTCAAAACTGAAAAAATTAAAAAAACCAATTTGAAAACATCAAACCGAGACAACCGAACCGAAATAAAAATTGACGGTTTGGTCTCATGTTTTCATTTTTTAAAAATATTTTAATTTAAATGTATTATATTCAGTTGGTTATTTACTAACACAATGATCTAGGCCTAAACTCATTATTTTAGGCAATTTTTTCACTCAAAACTTTTAAGCTTAAATGGTAAAATTAAAAAGACTTAAATCGAATCAAAGCATACTAATAAAAGACTAGAACTGAACGGCTTTTAAAAGTTAAAATACAAGTGTTTCAGTTTTCTACTATTAACGGGTAAGTAAATTTAATGCTTACCTATCGTAATGTTTTGGAAGACATGTACCCAGTACAAACTTATAAAAACAAACTTAAATGGATTTCTCATTATAAAAACAAGGAGTTCTCATTATTAAACAAAAAATACATGAAAAGGACTTGAAGTATGCAACGGACCACGCAAGTAGAAAACAAAAACAAAACGCCGAAACTAGTGTTTATGATGACCAGTATAAAGTTGACACGTATAGCTATATTAATGTTCGTGAGTCATTGACACGTGTGTACTAATTCACGTATTCTCTTTCTAGATTAGCTGTTAGCCAGTGTCATGATGACGTGGAAGAACAGTATTATGAAACGTGTCAAGCAATTAGTTTCGGTGAATTTGTTTTTTCCTAGTTATTGGGGTTGGATAATGAGACCAAACACCGTTCGTGTTTGAATATGATTCATTGTAAAGCATAGATTGCCGGTAATTGGTTTTTGGGAAAACAGTGGGCGTGTTTCCTCGGACGTCAAGACGAGATTCACGTTGATTTTTTCTTTTTTATCAAAAACATGATAATATGAAATTATACTAATCTCATTTTATTAAACATGATTAAATACATTTTATTTTTAACATGAAAACAGTGAAAATCAATTTGTTGTTATTATTATGTTTATTTTTATATGTGTTTGTTGTTGTTTTTTGTTCGTATTTGCTAGTTTTCGATTATGAGACGCTATAAGTATTTGCTGATTTATATTTTGTTGTTATTATTAGATTTTTTTTGTTGTTATAAGTATTTGTTGGTATTTGCTATTATTATTTTATACTTGATTTTGATTATTTTGTTGTTTTTTTAGGTTTTTTTCTTTGTTACCATAAATAATTGTTTATGTAGATTGGTATTATAGTTGGTATTACGTTCTCATTTTTTAATAAATTATTATTATTTGTTACGTTCTCATATTAAGATTAAAATGTACATGAACATTCCACTTTATTTTATATCCTTTATACTTATAGATATTAGCTTATGTTTTAAGAAATTGTATAGATTATATAAACTCAAGTATTTTAAGAATATCTTATATTTTAGAAGTAAGCTTTCATTTAATATGAGTGAAGAAACACAAGTTTGATCGGGGAAAATATATAATCAATATACTTATCTTTTAATTAAAACACACTCCAACTCTAATATGAATGATTGTGACTTTTACAAATTATTTATAAAATGTGCAATCATCACATTTAATCAGTGTTATGATTTTAAATATACATCTTTTTTGAGTTGGCCCTGATTTTACGGTAGCAAATATGAATACTATGTTGAAATTGTATGTTCAAGTCTATATTAATACATCCTGTTTCTTTAATGAAAAGTATATTAATTTAAATAAAGAATTTTTAAAATAGAATATCATTTTGAAACTGTATATGTACGTTGTCAATCATATACCACAATCAAGTTGTAATAACTTATGTTATTCATGATACCGAAAATCTGATGTAACACACAAGTGGGATTTATTTAATTTCTAATAATTAAATTAATTCCACTTAAATCTCACGCTTTACATCCGATATATCTTTTTGTGTTTAAAAAACAATATCTAATCGAATATATCATTAAATTGCTGATCAAAAATATATTGAATATATAACAGAATTATCAAGTTGCACGCTCAACTTGTTTTTTTTTATTCCAAGCCATGAAACTTGTAACAAATTAGCATATTTTATCGTCGCAATTTTTTTCCATGACCAACTATAAACTTGTAGATTTTGAATTGCAAATTTATAAAATAGTATATGATTAACATTGTTCAAATTCTCATATATTGCTCTAAAATTTATTTGTAAGTACAAATATTAAGGATTATAGGTTAATATTTCATGGATATTTGTATTTTTGTTTATCAAAGTTGTTTGATCCTAACCAGATTGACTATTTTCTTAAAATGAACAAAACAATATATGCATATTTATAAAATATGAAGTTAACCCTATGCACTTGTTATCCAAACCAACACAACCTATTTTAATCCATTATAAGGAAACTAGAACTATGTGAAATATTTATATCAGATTATCTCCTGAATAACTTGGCTGGTCATGTTCTTATATTTTTACTCCACTCAAATTAGTTGATAAGGAGTTCTATACCATACTACTAAAGCTTAAATTTCCATCAAGTAACCGCCTTGTTTACTTCGGTTATGTCTTTGTAATCGAACTCACATTCCCGGTTCTCAACGTTTTCCATGAGTTCATCCGAGTCAAGTTTCTCATTGTACTCCTTCCCCCATCCTGGGCTCGGCGACCGTTTAGGGCACGGTTTCGGTGAAGGGCATAAAATTTTTACTTTTTTTAATATATATATATATCTATAGATTATGTTTTTTTAAGCATTAACAAGTGGAATTAGGATAAAAGAAAACATAAAAAGGATAAACAAAGAAAAAGAAATATTACCGAAAAAGTTTTCCGACCGATATCAAGTTGCAGCAGTTAAAAGGAAATGAACTCGAAGAAGATAAGAAATATAATATTATATAGGATGCAAATTTTACTTTATGCACACACATTCTCTCTTTTCGTATTTTGACTTTTTTTTCTTTTATTTATTTATGAATAATTCAAATTAATATAGAGCCTGGTAATTTAAATTGGACTTAGGTACAGAACCATTTTAAACCAGCCCAATTATAATCGTTTTCCATATATAATAACGTACTCCATGATCACATATTAATATCATTAGGATGTCTCGATTCATTTGACTTTTTTTTGTTTATCACTCACCTTTATTTATATTTGTGTACGTTATTGTTACAATAACTTGTTTTGTTTATTGTTTTACAATTATCGACCTTTCGAAGAAAAATAATTATTTAAGGTCCATCTTTTATACTCGTCTTGGGCACTCGAATCTCGAAGATGGCCCTGTACTCCTCGATATTGACCTTGATATCGTTTGAATCCCAATTCCCAAACACCATAACTATTATTTATGATACAAATAATCATCACCCGAAGTATAAATAGGGTATTGTTGTACGGAACACGTGAGTACCCACCACGTAACAAAAATCTGGATTCCACATAATACCTCTTAGCCGGCTAAAGCTAAGATAGCAGCGATTTGCGATCTCAGAAACGATAGATAACACAAAATTAAGAATAGTTTCAATATGCTTCATTTCATTCGATTTGCATTACTTACATTAATGACACTTAAACACTAAAGTTACCAACTCAACTTGGAAATTTTTTATTGTGACATATATTGCTTTGTAAAAAACTTATTAGAAATTTTATTATATTAAATTTCATATATGGAGTTTCAGTTAAAAACATGAGCTTCTATTTAGATTTCAAATTGATGATAACTACAAAAGGCAGTTAACATACCCAACACGAGAGTATTCTAGTTCATAAAAACTGTAACAATTTTCATATTTGATTCTTGTTGCTCAATTTTGAGTTTTCTCCTATCAATTCATTTGTGAATCGTAAATAGTTTTGATCTAAAAGTTTGATCACGACTCTTAAAAATCCAAAATAATCCGGTTTGCAAAAAAATCCCTTACATTTTGAAGAGACCAATCTTATCGTGTTGTTTTTAAAGCTATATGGAAACAATGAAACATATATAAATCGGGAAGTTTGACTTTGGTTGAAATTAATAAAGATTATACTTGGTGGATGATGACGGGGGTTGCCCAAGGAAATAATAAAATGGCTGGAACACATTAACGCTAAAAGGGTTAAAAGGTTAAAAGCTTCATTTCCCGCCCAAACTTATGTAAACAAGTACCCACGTGCTACAGTACGATGTCAAATCATTGTTCACATCCTTGTCCCCTCTGAGCAAAGGACATGCTCAGACAAAAGTATTATTATTTTAATTATGGACCAGCGGTCCAAACCTTCCCACCTACAAATGTCAACTCTCTAGGCAAACTGGAGGGGAACTAGTTTAGTTACAACTGGACGAAAGGCTTAAGTCTCTTCTCCTATATAAGAGAGACTTAGCCACAAACAAGAACACAACAGATCTGGGCAGATAACACAATCTCCCTAATCTTCTCTTCTTCCTTAAGAAATATGCTCTTAGCTTATTTCTTTCACACTTCAATAACTTCATAGCTTCATCAAGAACATCATCCTAAAACCGATTCCAAACATCACGGTTTCGGATCCTTGGTGAACTGTAACAATCTAACAACAAACTAGTGAACCTCCTTCTACGTTTTGCAAACGTAGATGGACACCACGACCTGCGTTAGGCTAACCTGAACCCTTGAAGCATGTTAGCATAACCAGTCCATTCACTATCATTGGTCTTATCTTTGTTGTAGCATCAAGTTGGCGCCTACCATGGGGCTACGCCGCTTACTTTATCTTAAAGACCAGTAGTGTAGCTCCATCACCATGTCAGAAGGTGGATCTCCCGGTGAAGTTAACCAAGTGTTAAGAACACCGACACCAAGTGCCGGCCAAGAAACTCCGGCGACAACCTCGATTTTTTCCACTCCGGGAGGAACTCGAACGGAACCCTTGTTCCTTGAGTTTTCACCTTTCCGAACTCCAACCCCTTCACGATCCGGAGTTCCTTCTCCCCATGCAGGAGTCACGAACACCCCGGAACGCGTTGACTTGACGTTGGAAGGGGTATCATGGAATTTTTTGCAACTAATGCATCTTCTTAACCAACACGTGAGCCTAGAAAGAGAAAAGGGGATAAGAATAAAGCTAGATTATAACGAATCGGAGCCCTCTTTGTCGCTCGGACCAGCTCACGGTCGGCTGCTTCTCTTTTTGAAGCTGGTCCAAGTGTAACCTGTCAACCCTTTAACCCATCTCCCTACACCTATGGGAGACCAAGCCCAACGGCTTTCACTTTGTTCACTTCACAACCCCTTAGTCACGAGACCACTCTCGACCAAATATGGCAGTCACCAGCTTCAAGTGTTCCTCCTACATCCACTACATGGGAGCAGGCCGTGTCGGTCTTGCCCTTGGCTCGAAGTGCTGCAATGAGCACTCCCATAGGAACAAGTCAAACAACAGCAACCCCTGAAAGCCTTCAAGGCTTTAACCTGATGCCTCAGATGATGGCTCAAATGATGGCACACTTCCCTTGGACCCAGCTCATCAACCAAGCACTGGATACCCACCAAGGAACAACAAGTCATAATCCTGCTGTAAGGTTAGATAAAGATCTGACAAAACCGTACAAGCCCGGTAACCTATCTTGTTTCTCTCAACAAATCGCCGATTATGACTTCCAAAAAAAAAATCAAGATGCCACCCCATATAAGAACGTATGATGGGACTGCAGATCCCGAAGACCACCTGCAGGTCTTCACTAGGGCAGCCAGAATTGGAAAATGGTCCCATGCTGAATGTTGTTTGATGTTCATGCAAACGTTAGTTGGGTCTGCCAGGATATGGTTCAATGACCTTCCTGCTCAAAGCATTCAAAGCTTCGACGATCTGAGCAAGGGCTTCTTGGCCCACTTCTCACAACGAAGAAGGTACGTCAAGGACGCCACGGTCATTTTTCAGATAAAGCAAAAAAGATGATGAGAGCCTTCGAGACTTCATCGAAAGGTACAAGAAAGAAGGGTTACAATATGTGGGGGCTGACGAAAAAAGAGGGTGGCAGGCTTCATGAATGCCATCACCTCCAAATACCTCACAAGGGACTTTAACAAGTGCCTACCTAAAACCCTTGAAGAAGCTCTCGAACGAGCTGAAGCTCATATCCGAGGCGAGGAGGCCGTTGATTTCAAAGAGCAAAGAAAGAGAGCTCCTAGTTGGCAAGGCAACAGCCCCAACCGAAAGAAAGGGAACTACAATCCCTATGACAAATATCCCAGGAGCTCAGATCAACGAAGGCCTGAAGGCCGGAACCCTCCAAGCAGGGAGAAGACTATGAACTTCACAGCCTTAACCAAAACCCCTCAGGAGATCCTTTCCACCGAAGAAGTGAAACAAAACTTCCGACCTCCTCGACCCTTGCCCAAAAGCAAGAAAAATGAAAGCTCCACCCAGTTTTGTGAGTTCCACGAAGAAAAAGGTCACCACACAAATGATTGCTTTCAACTCAAGAGAAGAATTGAGGAAGCCGTCAAGTCTGGAGAATTGGCTCATTTTGTGAAAGGGGTCAAAGACAAGATGGCTGAAAGAAAAGGCAAAGAAGTGAATATGGTGAATATAGACCAAGGTGTTCCCCACAAACGACAACGCTTGGAGGATTGGGAGCTTCAATGCATCTGCTTCCCACCGCCTCAAGGTGACCTACTCTCCAACCCTCTGACAGTGGAAGCAAGCGTGGGAACACTCAGAACAAACAAAGCCTACATTGACACAGGGGAGGCAACAAAGATCATGTATGAAAGATTCTTCAACCGGCTGAGCAAGGAAGAGCGTTCAAGGCTTCAACCCTCCGAGTCATCTATAAAAGGTATTGCCGACGTACCCTTGAAGCCTTTAGGCCAACTAACCCTTGATGTCTGTTTTAGTGAAGGCAAGATGAAGAAAACAAAACCACTCACTTTTGTGGTTATCAACACACCTTCCAACTATGATGTGATCATAGGAAGGCCAGGGAAATGTATGTTCAACATGGCTGTCTCGGTTAGTTAAGGTGCTGTGAAGTTTCCCACCGACAGGGGAATTGCAACCCTTCAACCTACCCAAGAGGTTTACACGGTTGAAGGGGAAAGCTCAAAAAGCAAAGACGAAGAGCAAGGCTTAATCATAAACCCCAAGTACCCTGAACAAAGGGTACGGGTAAACACAAGCCTTTCCAAAGAAATACTTTCACACCTAGAAAAGCTGTTGATAAACTATAGCGATGTCTTTGCTTGGTGCCCGGAAGACATGACAGGCATCCCACGAAGCATTGCAGAACATGAGCTGAAAATACCTCCCGATGTCAAGCCTGTTGTCCAAAGGAAACGGAGCCTAGCTCCTGAAAGAAGCTTGGCAGCATGTCAAGAGGTCGAAAAGCTTGTACAAGCCGGGATCCCACGTGAGGTCAAGTATCAATCTTGGGTGGCTAATCCAGTCATGGTTCGAAAGCCTGACAAGTCTAGGAGGATGTGCATCGACTTCAAAGACTTGAACAAAGCATGTCCAAAGGATTGTTATCCCTTACCCGAGATGGACCTCAAGGTTGACTCTTTAACCGGCCATCCCTTTAAGTGTTTTCTCGACGCTTACAAGGGTTACCATCAAATCCTCATGAAGGTGGAAGACGAAGAAAAAACCGCTTTCCACACGGACAAGGGTATATTCTGTTACCAAAAGATGCCCTTTGGCCTACGAAATGCCGGTGCAACCTACCAACGTTTGATTAACAAAGCATTTGCTAGTCAAATCAGCAGAAACCTGGAAGCTTATGTTGATGATCTGGTAATCAAAATCAAAACCGAGCACCAAATGCTTGAAGACATACAAGAAACCTTCAAAAACTTAAGAGATTTCAACATGAAGCTTAACCCTGGAAAATGCTCATTCGGGTTCGAAGAAGGCAAGTTTTTGGGGCACATCGTGGGAAAATAAACCATAAAAGCTAATCCCAACAAAGTCAGGGCTGTTCTTGAAACCAAATCCCCACAAAGCAAAAAAGAAGTGGAAAGTCTGAATGGAAGGCTTGCAGCCTTGAAGCGTTTTACCTCCAAGCTTGCTGAAAGTCTTTACCCTTTTTCAAGACACTAAAGGGTTGCACCAATAAGAAAGATTTCAGGTGGACAGAAGAAGCAGAAGAAACCTTCAACCAAATGAAGCAACACTTAGCTTCACTTCCAGTTATTGCAGCCCCTGAAATAGGAGAATTGATCTTTGTCTATCTCTCAGTCGCTGAAGAAGCATTAAGCGCGGTTCTAACCATCGAACGAGACAAAGTTCAGGTACCCGTTTATTTCTTTAGTAAAACACTAAAACTGGCAGAGGTCAAATATCCCCCTTTGGAAAAATTTGCCCTGGCCTTAATTCAAACGGCCAGAAGGCTTCGAAAGTACTTTCAAGCACGCCCTATACAAGTGGTCACTGACCAACCTATCAAAAGTGTGCTCGAAAAATCAGAAAATTCAGGCCGATTGGCCAAATGGGCTGTGGAACTAGGTGAACATAACATCACCTATGTCCCAAGAAAAGCTATCAAAGCCCAAGTCTTGGCGGACTTTATTGTAGAAATTCCAAAGCAAGTCATTCCTGAAATACATACAACTGCGACTGAACCTTCTGACCCTGAAGCCTGGAAGCTTTTTACCGACGGAGCTTCCAGCATCGAAGGGTCAGGAGCTAGGCTCGTTTTAATCAACACTGAAGGGTTAGAATTTACATATGCTCTCTGACTTGAATTTCATACCACCAACAACGAGGCTGAATATGAAGCATTGATCGCTGGTCTGAAGATTGTCAAAGAGATGAAGATCCAAAAGCTACAAGTCTTCACAGACTCATTGCTTGTTTCAAGTCAAGTCAATGACATCTATATAGCCAAAGAGCCCAACATGAAGAAGTACCGTGAAAAGGCAAAAGGGTTGATGACCGCGTTCCCAAGATCACAAAACAAAAGAGCCGATGCCCTAAGCAAACTAGCATCCCTCACATTTGCACACCTCACCAAGAAAGTTTTGGTGGAAGTGTTGAAAACTCCTTAAATTCAAGAATTGGAGGTTCAAGATGTAATCACTGAAGAAGGTCCCAGTTAGATGAGTCCCATAGAAAAGTTTCTCAAAAATGGTGAGTTACCTTTGGACCAGACTAAGGCTGAAAAGGTTCGAATCAAATCCAGACAGTACGTGTTGCAAGGAGAAACGCTTTATAAAAAGGGCTACCTTGCACCACTACTGAGATGTGTAGGCCTTTAACAAAGTTAATATCTGATCAAAGAGGTTCACGAGGGGATATGTGGAGCTCATTTTGGGCCAAGAACGGTGGTCGCAAAATTGATGAACCTCGGATACTTCTGGCCCACCATGCACCGAGATGCAACAGAACAAATCAAGAAGTGTGAAGCTTGTCAAATTCATGCACCGGTACCCAAAAGCCTTAAACACGATCTAGTCCCCATCTCCTCGTCTTGGCCCTTTCACAAGTGGGGAATGGATATCGTTGGTCCATTCCCACCAGCCAAGGGTGGGGTAAAATTCTTGTTAGTAGCCGTGGACTACTTCACCAAGTGGCCTGAAGTCAAACCACTTGCAAAAATAACGGGCAAACAAGTCATTGACTTTGTGTGGGAAAACATCATTTGTCGCTATGGGTTACCAGGAGTGTTGATCACGGATAATGGGAAACAATTTGCTGAGAAGCCTTTTAGCACATGGTGCAAATAATTTAGAATCACTCAAGTGTTCAACTCAGTTGCATACCCACAATCCAACGGCCAAGTTGAAAGAACAAACAGAACCATCGTGGAAGGAATCAAAACAAGGCTGGGAAGGCATGACAACAATTGGCTTGAAGAGCTCCAAACGTTCTATGGGCAATAAGAACAATCGAGAAGATAAGCCACAAGCGAACACCTTACAGCCTAGTGTTCGGATCGGAAGCCGTAATCCCAGCTGAAGTCGGAGTTGTAACTCAAAGAACACTCAACATGGACCTCGAATCAAACAACAATGAGACCATGTTGAATTTGCAACTCCTCGAAGAAATTCGTGATCAAGCCGCAATACAAGAGGCTAAATACAAGAAAAAAATAGAGGCTTATTACAATGCTAGAGTGAAGCATGAACGCTTCAAGCCTGGAGACCTTGTACTCCGAAACAACGAGGCCAGCAAAAAAGAAAATCAAGGAAAACTTGGCCCAAAGTGGAAAGGACCATATACAATCCTCGAAGCTCACAAGGGTGGATCCTACAAACTGGCCGACACAGAAGGCAAAAAGCTTCCAAGACACTGGAACGGCAAAACCCTTAAAAGGTTTGCCTAGTCAAAATGTAAAAATGTATTTCAAGAGATGTACAATTCTCCTTTTTGTGAAACAACAACCTCTTGAATGAATGATAGACTTTTTGTCATAACTTGTCTTTACTATCATATAATCAGGTTGAGAACCTAGCAAGAAACTCCATGGCAAGGGCCATGTAAGGGGATGAGCTCCCAGGCCACATCGCTCAATAGGTTCAAGGGTTAAATGAACCTATATAAGGGGTGAGTTCCTATATCAATCCAACTCCATGAGACTTAGAAAATTTTTTCAACTAAAACTTGTCTCATAGACAGGTCTGAACAGCCTACACCAATTCGTTCCTTAAACTTAGAAAAAGTTTACGAAACAAAAACATACACTAAGTAGTGATACAAAGGATAGCCAACATGTGCTTTTTACCTAATGAAGCCTTGAAGCTAAAGTGACTGCAGCACTAAAACTTCTTAAGGAAAGTTAGCTAAAATCACATCAAACTAACAAGACAAGCAACAAACACACAAATACATAGAACATCATAGTTCATAAACAAGGCCATTCCAAGGCCATAGCTAAACAACATTCATACATAATAAGCCAATTAAGGCTAAACAAGGAAATTGTAACACCCTTGGCAAACACAACATCGTCCCACTCTTAGGCTATCCCACATCGGCTGTGGACAGGAGAGATCCTTGGTTCATAAGTAATGTCCTGCCTCTTAACATCACCAACGCGTTTTGGGCTTAGTTGGCTGTGGAGCACATGAAAACCCCACGGTTAAGCGTGCTTAGGTGGAAGTAGTACTAGGATGGGTGACCACCTAGGAAGTCTTACCTGGGAAACCAAAAACAAATCCGTGAGTTCTCGGATGGGCAACCCATCGGGGGCAAAGCGGACAATATTGGTGGTACGAGAGGCCGGGGTGTTACAGTTGGTATCAGATCCACTCTTATGCCGTTCGGGATGATGGGACATGCCTCATCGAGGACGATGAGTCCAAAGGGGGGTTGTTTGTAACACCCTTGGCAAACACAACATCGTCCCACTCTTAGGCTATCCCACATCGGCCATGGATAAGAGAGATCCTTGGTTCATAAGTAATGTCCTGCCTCTTAATATCACCAACGCGTTTTGGGCTTAGTTGGCTGTGGAGCACATGAAAACTCCACGGTTAAGCGTGCTTAGGTGGAAGTAGTACTAGGATGGGTGACCATCTGGGAAGTCTCGACCTGGGCAACCAAAAACAAATCCGTGAGTTCTCGGATGGGCAACCCATCGGGGGCAAAGCGGACAATATTGGTGGTATGAGAGGCCGGGGTGTTACAGAAATCACAAGGATTCCCAAGAAAATGTTCAAAGGGCCAAAAAGGCCAAACACAACCACAAGGCAGAAACTTTAAGAGTTCCATGCCAAACCTACATTGTTTAAAGATTACATAACATTGTTTAAAAGTGCTAAGAAAGCTACGAATAAAGTGTTTAAACATCAGAAACAAACTTTGAGGTACTAGCCTTACCACCCTTAGCCTTCTTGGACTTCTTGACTTGCGGGCCAACATCAGCAACAGCCGAGCCTTCGAGGCTTGCAACATGAGACCCGTCGCTTCCCCCGGATAAAGTTTCTTCACTGTCACCAGAACGGGAGCGTTTCTTCGACAAGGACTCGAGCACCTCTTTAGCAACTTTCTGATCAAGGCCGGCTGGTTTCAAACCCTGCAACACAGAAAGAGGCTTACCAAAGCATGTTGATACTTCACCCACATAAGGGTAAGTGAGCCTCTCCATGGCACGAACTGAGTCCATAAAAAGCTTGTAAGCTTCATGGTTGAACAGGGGTGACTTTTCCTTAGGTTGGCCAGACTCGTGATAGCTGCAGCCAGCAACGAAGCCCAAATGCTTACCATGGGCCAACAGCTTCGTATACACACCGCCCAACACCGAGTTGAATTCGCTAGAATGAAGCAAATAAGCCACAACCTGTTGAAACCCATGCTCAATTAGCCATTTGTTGTCATCAGAGGTCTGGGAGACTGAAGCCTTTAAGCCTTCTTTCTCCATCTTGAAGGCTTTCCTTTGCACCTTAAGGGCTTCCCGGACAACATCCAACCTAGCCCTTTTAGCTTCCATACCTTTCTTTAAACCTGCCATCTCAATCTCATGGCCACGAGACAAATCGTCAATTCGCTTCACATACACCTTCTCCTTCTCAGAAAAACCTTCAATCTCTTTCTTCATGGCCGCCATAGAGGCCTTCATCTTCTCCTTCGTCTTCATAAACTCCTCATACTCCTCCATCCCTTTTCGAAAGCGAGTGACACCCTCTGCCAAAAGGGCAGAAACGTTACAAGAATTCAAGATCAGCCTGGACAACAGGGAATCACCCTCCATCTTGGAAATAGTATTACGAACCCCTGGAGGAGCGAAATTGGCTAACACATCAGCACAAATTCGGGATCTTTGAAGCTATCCACAACCTTGACACTCCACTCTAGCACATAAACTGCATCCCCATCCAACCGTTGAACCAAAGACATCGCAACTTTCTTCCCAACTGATTTTCCCTTCTTGGAAACCACCAACCCCTGCTCCTTCTCAACCTCCATAGTTGGACCTTGGTCTTCAGAAACCTGAATGTCATCACTAACCTCAACTGGTTCATGAGAAGATGAGGTGCCAACAGACTTCAGCAAACGTCGTGTGGAACGACGAGTAGAAGACTTTGGAACAGTGGTTTTGGTGAACCCTTTAACGTCTGCCACTCCCACATAATCACCACTTTCAAAACGACCCTCTTTCCCCCGAACAACCGAATCCTCCCCAACAATAGCCGCAACATCAGTGAACCCAACATCCGAGGTGTCATCACTTTTCAAAAAGTCTAAGGAAGACATAACTACAAAACACAAATGAAAATCATTAGCAAACATATCAACAAAACAAAGCAAATACGGGACAAACAAATGCATACCCTTATTATCCCTAATAAGCACGAGATCTCGATTAGGCTTATCCCACAATTTGCTTATTCCTAACAACACAAGAAGGTGTTCGGGAAGAGGGCGAAGACGTGACAGACATTTTCTAATCGATTTCAAAAAGGCTTCTTTAAACTCAGATTCGGTCGGCTCTGGTTCATTTAGAACAGCCTCGGGTTGTCTCCAAACGGGTTTAAATGGAAGGATAGAATCGGTAACAAAGAAAAAAAGGTCCTTCCAAGAACCGAGGGTTGTAACCACCGAGGAGACCAAACACGTATCAACCTTAGTATGTTCAAATGTATACCAATCACCGTTTTTCGCTAAGCGAAAGAAACGGCGAAAATTCAACAAGGAAAGATCATAACCTAGAGCTCAACACAAAACCTCAAAATGCAAAACCCTAGCAAGCCCTAAAGAATGCATTTGACCGAACGATATACGGTAATATTCCAAAACATTCAAAACGAAAACCAAAAAAGGGTGTCGGAGATTGGAAAATTCAAAATGACGGCAATATAAAGCAATAAAGCCCGCCGGACAACGATCGATCGAAGAATCAACCGGCGGAGTGACCCGTTTATACTTTAACCCGATTCCTGATGATCGTCGTTTGAGTCATGCAAAAACCTAAATAACCTAAGTAGATAGGGTAAATAAGGTATCGTATCCACCAGGAGTATGTGGTCAATGTAATCGTGTAACAGATTTATAATATTATGAAGTAGCAGATTTTAGTGCTGATCACACAAGCAATTAGTTTTAATTTAGAATTAAGCAACGAACAAATGAACAAGTTTCAATCAATTAATAAAAGCAAATCACACCCGGGACTTCAAGTAAGTAACTTACAATAATCTCATGCAACCTAACAGATTAATCATTAACAGTTAACTACAGACTGATCAACTAGACAAAACCTTAGACATCAATAATCGCTTTACACACGGCACTGGTTATCAAACAGTCCCTGCCAGTGTGACTCAGTTAAGGGCAATCATATGTTTTATCGTATTCAACCTAATCAAGCAGTCCTATGATCAATTATTATAGCAACCGGTAACTAATCGTTCAGATCAACGTAAACCTAAACCGATTGAACACACAAAAATACTAAACATCAATAATCATAGATTAACCATAAACAATTATACATAAACGTTCTTAGTTACATGAGAAAACTGAAAATAATATAAACTTTACATCCCGGGTATGATTCGGAGAAGTTAGCCGAGCATCGACATCATGGAATCTTCAATTATGATGATATGGAACATGTATGTGATCTCACTATGAATCGGAATGGTGGAATCGACCTCTTGTAGCTCTGTAAATTGCTAGCCAGAAGTCTTTTATGAAACCCTAACTTTATCCTTTTATAGGGTTTTAAAATAGCGACTCTCGTAGTTTATTTTGGTCTAGCATATGGTACTCTAGTTTCAGCAAATGGTACTCTGGCTCAGAAAATGGTACTCTAACTTTAGAGTATGATACTCTATTTCAACATACCATACTTTAAAACTTCCTGATGTACGCTCCCTCTTATGCTCAGCATATGATACTCTGTTTTCAGCAAATGATATGCTAAACCAACTTTTACCCAGATTCACCAGTTTTGATCATACACTATCACACATCATCCCGGGTCTTCATCCCGTGCTCTCACAGGTCCAAATTAGGTACTTTAACGTCTATGACCTGAAATACAATAAACACGTATGAAGTATCGAAGTTCCCACAATAAATAGTTAAAACTAATAAATAAACGAACTTAATTATATACAAATTAACCAACTATCACATCCCCACATTTATCTTTTGCTTGCCCTCAAGCAAACTTTAAAGCAAACATAAACCTCTATCATAGGTATGTAGATTATCGCCATTAATACTAGTAAGGTTTAAGGTCATACCTAGTTTCCCAGACTGACACTGTTTTTAGATTGACATCTCACAAATACGGTTAACTGCTATAATAAAACAATAGAGCCACCCAGACAAGTGTACTTTGTTTCCGGTTAAGGCACACATGCTCATACCACTCGTAATATAACATCTCTCCTCTCGGTTTAATATATGGACCAGCAAAAGATGTGCCAGTATCACTCAGCTCTCAGTATCACTCATAAGCAAATATTCATCCATAATGCTGCTTTGACACAAATGAAAATCAAGAGGTCTTAAAAGGGTTGTAACGGGGCCAGGTTTAAGGGTATGGAAGGGAAATATTTAAGTAGCTCAAACGATCCAACCCGGCTTATTACACAAGATCTAAATAAACAAAACTACTATACAAGCTGACTGACTTATTATACAACCTCTAAATAAGAAAACTAACATACATACTGATTTCATTTTTTTTTCTTTCTTTTTTTCTTTCTTTTTTTTACCATAAACGAACTCAACGAACTACTGAATACATAACTGAATATAAACATTTATTTTTGTCTTTTTTTCTCAATTTTTTTTACTAAGCATAATAACATGATGCTTAACAATAGGATAAATACAAATACAAAACAAAAGAAAATACTATTACAGATAAACCTAGTAAGCCGGATCGTCTCATAACATAATGTCGGGGTTAAACAAATGAAAAATAAGTCCAAGAAATGTTTTCTATGGGACCCAACCCCCCTCCCCTCACATTAACCATCCTCATATGTATAATGTATGAGGCCCCAACCCCCCAGTACCCACACTCACGCTCATCCAGACGAGGCTTAACCTAATTGTCTCTATCACTTTTGCATTTTGCCAACTACGATCCCGTAATCCATGAACATCAATGAAAGCACTCAAATGACATGTGTGTACTATATATTATATGTGTATTATATATATTTGGGTTAACTCACACACGTACCGGAGGAATAGGGTTGACGATATAAACATGTGTACCTGTCCCCATGATTCGTTATCCCCGCCTAAACGACCCCATTTTCAACTTCTCATTATGAAAACATTTGTGAGTAAGACTATTGAGAAACTGTAAAACCAACCATTACCAGAAACCTATAACTTGGCATTAATGGCAATAATTAACAGTTAACAACTTTGGTTTCTGAACACTCTTCGAGGTACTATCGGGCTAAAATTTTTCAAATTTCCCCCATCCCCACACTTGAGATTTACATCGTCCTCAATGTAAGAATACTTAGACATTGTCCTCAAAGTTAAAATAGATAAAACGATTAATGAACATTTGAGGGACGGGGTTGAAATTGATTTTTTTTTACTATTAAGCATTTTTAAAATTTCGGGGCTCATGTGTGGCGGTTCTACTAACAATTATACAATTACACTTTTAACGTTTAAAATAATAACATAATTAAATTAAGAAACTGAAATCACCTGATATCAACGAGACTGGAGAAGGACCAGTCGGCTCGTGAACTCTCATAACACTCGTATACTCTCGTCTCATCCAATTACCAAACTGACAATCGAACCTGCAAAATCTCGAGATGTGTAGAAGCAAGCTTCTCACAAGTGTAAGACATAGGTCTTTTAAGAGTTACGAAAATGAATATTTATTAATTTTATTAAAACATATACCGAGCCAAATTAATTCGTTTCATAATAAATTCTTTTAAATTAGTTAAAAACGTTAAAAGAACTGACTCACTTTCGTAGGAATCACGATTGCATTTAGCGTATGCAACAAGCCCTTTAAACCTCCCGGTAGCCCGGGAGGACGAGTGGGGTCTCATGAAGGTTTATAGTGAACTACACCTACAAAGTTCGGTTACAACATAATATACACGTACCTGGATTAACCACAGCAAAATGAACATGAAAGCACTCTAGGTCGCTTAACTGAAACCTCATTATCGGAAAAAAAAATTACCGAAAGCATCAAAATCCCAACTTTTCTTGTGGTGCGGTATCCCCACACTTAGCTTTTGCTATGATGGTACGCTTGAATACAATTAGTAATATAAAAAAATGCAAACTAAAAAAAATACAAAATGTACAAATACCACCCTTTTGACAATTTTATGACATTCAAGGTGGGCATCTGGCCCGCTCCCGTGCAACCTTATCATTATAAGCACGCTTTTCTTCAAGCATTTGTTGCCAGCCTTCCGATAGGCCAGGATCTGGCCCGAACATCCTCAATCTCCATTCTCGATCATTTTGGTTGTGTGGATGTCTCACTTTCTTCTTCCTTGGTTGGTTACCTTTCTCTTCCAGCTTCTCACTCTTTTGTTTCTCAAATACCTTCTTATCTATCCTGTCAATAACAAAACATTCCTCTTTTGTGTGATCCTTGTCCAAGGATACACACTTGTCAACAAGAGAGTTAATAGCATTTTCAAACAATAATAACCGTTTATCACGGTCTCCACACTTAATTCCCAAAACCCCCTTAGCACAATCAATTACCGCATGTGCTGTGACAAGGAATGGCCTACCCAATATGACTTGTGGTTGTGTATGATTGACACGTTTAGCATAGTCTAATACAAGAAAGTCAACTGGGTAGAAAAATTCCTCCACCTGAACCATTACGTTAGTCACCATGCCCCGGGGAAGTGTATGAGTTTGGTCCGCCAACACCACGGTGGTGTTTACCCTTTCTAATGGGCCAAATTCATACTGATCATATAAACTACCGGGCATGATACTAACATATGCTCCAAGATCTAGAAGTGTCCGATCAGTTTTAAATTTCCCAATTTGAATTGATAAAAGCGGCACTCCTGGGTCTTGGAGTTTACTTGAGGTGTTATTATTCTCCACATCCTCATCTCTCATTTTGGTCAATTTACCATTTAAACATTTTTCACATGTGCAATTTTCACAAAAAGACATTTCATATGTTTTTGCTTCTGATTCATTTTGGAAAATTGAGTCATTTTGACCGACACAATCACTCTCACCACTAACATCTTCCACCACCTCCTCAACAAACTGTGGTGGTGAATCCACTTCAACACTAGAAATTTCAAAATGAGGTAAAAGACTTATAGCATTGATGTGCACATTGTTTCCCTTCTTGGAGCTTGAGCAGTAATGGTTCGGGTTGACTGTAGTATCACTCGGGAGTTGACCTGCACTCTTTTGCAACTTTGCCATATCTGTTACGAGCTGACCAATTTGCTTTGACATTGACCCTGCTGACTTAACATGTAACTCAAATTGTTTCTTCGTTTCAGCCTTATGATCTGTCATAAACTTCATCAATGCATCCAACTTTGAGTGCACCAACTCATCTGCATTTCCCGAGGACCCCCTTTGCTGGTCCTGATTACCCGATGAACTTCCACCCCAGTTACTGTCTCTGTTATACCCCCGATTCTGATCATACGAACCTTGCTGCTGCTGATAACCGCCCTGGCGGTAATTACCCTGCGATCTGTTCTGGCTCGATCCCTGAAAGTTCGGGTTTAACTGAGAAGACGCGTTCCCGTAACGAAATTCGGGTGGTTCCTCAGGCCCGAGTGATATGTGTTCGAATTGAACCCTTGGCCTTTGGAATCCCCGTAAGCATAATTGACTTCCTCGGTATCATCCTCCTCGTCATCATAAAATTCGGGGCAATTTTCTGCCTTATGCCCGAGTTCACCACAATCATCACAAACCGGGAATTTAACACCAACTTTCCCGACTTCTTTTTTCATACCCTTTTTCAACTCAGCCAGTTCACGTTCCAACTCAGTAATTCTCTCAGACTCACTCGCAACTGACTTAACTGACCTTGATGAATTACCACGTCTTCGTCTTTCAGCTGCTGCTTCAGATTTCGAGTCTTCACACATAAACTCTAGAAAATCCCAATCATCTTCCTCAGGTTGATTCAGCAACTGACCATTACACGAGGCCTTAAGATGCTTTCGGTCCTCGTATGTCAACCCATCAACAAAACACTACCAGTTCCTACAGTTCGATTTGGTGATGTGGGCATTTCCTGATCATGTCTTTATACCTGGTAAAGGCTTCATGAAATAACTCACCAGATAACTGTGAAAAATTACGAATGTCTGAACGGGCCTCGGTAGTCTTCGACTGTGAATAGAACTCGTTTAGAAAAACCTGCTGCATTTCGACCCAATTTCTGATACTATGCATCGGTAGCGAATTAAACCAGAGTTTTGCTTTGTCGTTTAGAGAGAATTGGAATAATCGCAACCGGACTTCGTCCTGATCAAATGTGCCATCAGCAATAGACCCGCAAATAGCCGAAAAATCGGTCAAGTGCGAATACGGGTCTTCTGAAGCCATCCCGTGGAAATGAGGAACGATGTTGATGTAAGATGGCCGGGACTTGAAAGTTTGTTGTCCCTGCACTCGTTCTTGTGGGACCAACGGGGATGCTCCGTATGAGATAACTGGTCTGAACCGACTATTGACACCATGAACCGGGGCCATATAATTTCTCCTCAGCCCCCCGGGGTTTCCCATACCACCCCGGTTAACCGGAATACCACGAACTCTTTCGGGCCGTTCCGCCCGATTCACCCTGTCTCGACCCCTTCCGTTTCTGTTAACTGGTTCAGCCCGTCTTCGATTAATTGGCTCCTCTACCTCTTCATCCCAATTATCATAACCCATATTTTCTTGCTCAAAACCCTCGTTCTCGGGCTCAACTGCCCGATTACCTCTAACCCATCTGTCTACCTCATTATCGATCTCCAACCCTTCGTTTCCATTATTATTTTCCCCCTCGTCTTCATCTTCTGTCGGAATACTCGGTTGAACATCATCGATATTTATCCGAAATCGGCGGTTGGGGTTATTATTTGGAGCGGATGGTCCGGCTTGGTCAAAGTTAAGGTTTGAGTTTCGGTTTCGGTTTTGATTTCGGGTTCTGAAAGCACGAGCTGAGTGATTTTGGTTATTGAAATTTAGTGTGTCAGGTATGTTTTCGGGGTGAAACGCGTTATTTTGTGGAAGTGGGTCTTGGTTTTGTTTTCGTTTTGGTTATGGTTCTGGTTTTGGTTGTGGTTCTGGTTCTGGTGTTCCATTTCTGAGTTTCTGTTTTCTACTCGGTTTTGCCGAGCTAACCTCTCAATTTCGGGCTCATAAATTAACGGAGACTGTCGGCCTGAATGGTGGGTGCACATAAACCTGTAATCTACACAACTAACACAACCCGCGTAAAATACAGATAAATAAAAAAATAAAAATGAAAACTAAAATTAAAACTAAAATAAACACAAAAATCAATTAACACGAAAGACACCAAGCGCACTAACTCCTCGGCAACGGCGCCATTTTGATGACCATAGTTTGAGTCATGCAAAAACCTAAATAACCTAAGTAGATAGGGTAAATAAGGTATCGTATCCACCAGGAGTATGTGGTCAATGTAATCATGTAACAAATTTATAATATTATGAAATAGCAGATTTTAGTGCTGATCACACAAGCAATTACTTTTAATTTAGAATTAAGCAACGAACAAGTGAACAAGTTTCAATCAATTAATAAAAGAAAATCACACCCGGGACTTCAACTAAGTAACTTACAGTAATCTCATGCAACCTAACAGATTAATCATTAACAGTTAACTACAAACTGATCAACTAGACAAAACCTTAGACATCAATAATCGCTTTACACACGGAACTGGTTATCAAACAGTCCCTGCCAGTGTGACTCAGTTAAGGGCAATCATATGTTTTATCGTATTCAACCTAATCAAGCAGTCCTATGATCAATTATTATAGAAACTGGAAACTAATCATTCAGATCAACGTAAACCTAAACCGATTGAACACACAGAAATTACTAAACATCAATAATCATAGATTAACCATAAACAATTATACATAAACGTCCTTAGTTACATGAGAAAACTGAAAATAATACAAACTTTACATCCCGGGTATGATTAGGAGAAGTTAGCCGAGCATCGACATCAAGGAATCTTCAATTATGATGATATGGAACATGTATGTGATCTCAGTATGAATCGGAATGGTGGAATCTTCCTCTTGTAGCTCTGTAAACTGCCAGCCAGAAGTCTTTTATGAAACCCTAACTTTATCCTTTTATATGGTTTTAAAATAGCGACTCCCGTAGTTTATTTGGTCTAGCATATGGTACTCTAGTTTCAGCAAATGGTACTCTGGCTCAGAAAATGGTACTCTAACTTTAGAGTATGATACTCTATTTCAGCATACCATACTTTAAAACTTCCTGATGTACGCTCCCTCTTATGCTTAGCATATGATACTCTGTTTTCAGCAAATGATATGCTAAACCAACTTTTACCCAGATTCACCAGTTTTGATCATACACTATCACACATCATCCCGGGTCTTCATCTCGTGCTCGCACAGGTCCAAATTAGGTACTTTAACGTCTATGACCTGAAATACAATAAACACGTATGAAGTATCGAAGTTCCCACAATAAACAGTTAAATCTAATAAATAAACGAACTTAATTATATACAAATTAACCAACCATCAATTCCCCACTCAATACAAAACGATTCAACCTCTTCTTGGGTTAATCGAGAAAAACTGATCGAAAGATCCTTTTTGGCAACCATAATCTTGAAGAAAAGATGAAGGATCAAAACTAACTTGATAGAGGATTGAAAGAAACTTAAATGTGTTTATGATAATAACTTTAAAAGAAATCTGGAAGAAAATGAATAGTTATCCCATTGATAACTATTAATGAAAAAGCAGTTATTGGGAACCGTAATATGGCAGTTACCATCACATCAACTGTCATGTCAGGAATTCAAAAAACAACCAAAACTGAACAAAGCCTCGAAGCCTACAAGCCTTGTAGCCTTCAAGCAATAAAGCAAAATGTATGCAAAATTCAGAAGCCCTTGAGCTTACTTCTCAAATCCCTCTGACTTGGGGGGCTGATGACGGGGGTAGCCCAAGGAAATAATAAAATGGCTGGAACACATTAACGCTAAAAGGGTTAAAAGGTTAAAAGCTTCATTTCCCGCCCAAACTTATGTAAACAAGTACCCACGTGCTACAGCACGATGTCAAATCACTGTTCACATCCTTGTCCCCTCTGAGCAAAGGACATGCTCAGACAAAAGTATTATTATTTTAATTATGGACCAGCGGTCCAAACCTTCCCGCTCACAAAGGTCAACTCTCTAGGCAAACTGGAGGGGAACTAGTTTAGTTACAACTAGACGAAAGGCTTAAGTCTCTTCTCCTATATAAGAGAGACTTAGCCACAAACAAGAACGCAACAGATCTGGGCAGATAGTAACACCATCTCCCTAATCTTCTCTTCTTCCTTGAGAAATATGCTCTTAGCTTATTTCTTTCTCACTTCAATAACTTCATAGCTTCATCAAGAACATCATCCTAAAACCGATTCCAAACATCACGGTTTCGGATCCTTGGTGAACTGTAACAATCTAACAACAAACTAGTGAACCTCCTTCTACGTTTTGCAAATGTAGAGGGACACCACGACCTGCGTTAGGCTAACCTGAACCCCTGAAGCCTGTTAGCCTAACCAGTCCATTCACTATCATTGGTCTTATCTTTGTTGTTGCAACAGTGGACATCAACCATCATTGGGTGGATATCATTTTAGTAGAAATGATGTTTTGATCTGATACGGTAAAACTGATGCTAGACTCATGTATTCAGTTCTTTTAACAGTTAGTATGGTTGTAAATAATGTTAAGAACTCGATGAAAATGTATGGTTTGAGTGTCTTAACATGATTAAAAGTATACTATATACATCATACATTTGGTTGAAATCCGTTCATATGGGTAAGAAAAGATCGAAGTGCAAGTTTAGACCATATCAATGTGGTTCTGGGCCGGTTGCTTGAAAATTTCAGCCCATTTGTGCACACCCTGGGCATTGGGCCCTAGAAGATACAGTTGGAAGTAAGATATGGAATTATGGATAATTAACTAACTATGGCTGATCAAATAAGCCTAGCGGCGTGGCAGACCATTTAGCCCATTAAAAATTAAAAGCATCTGCTCATGTTGTGGTGAACAAAGCGAATCAAGAGATTAGATTTGGAAATACGATTTAGATTTAGAACTATGATTAAAGAGTGCGGGAATTATTCGTTTTAAAAGTTAATCATTATTGAGTCCACCTGCCTTTTGGACTTAGGTAAGAAAGTTACATATAATTCAAGTGTATTTTTCAAATATACCAACTTTAATAATCCGACTAGGGTTGCTAAACAACTCGTGTTTACGAGTTGACGGGTTGAACCCAATACGGACTTGGTAATTCTATACAAACTGAAACACGAGAGAAACTCAAAACTATGTCACACATAAATTGAACAAGACACCGTACTTGTGTATTCACACGAACTAGACACGTTCAACTAAAATAAATTTACTTAATAATTTCACATGAATACTTTAAAAATATTCAAAGTGTTTAATTTAATACCTAAACACATTTTAAGCAAATAAACAAATGAGTTAAACAAATCAGAACCAATCAACTTTATACAATCACAACCCGCTTAGCTACACATATTCACAGTATAACCAAAAAGCAACCCAAATCCGTTCAAACCAAGACATAAGACTAAGGGGTGTGGGGGCTTTAGTGGGGGCAAGAACCAATAATATTATGACGTGTGGCAGAGAGAGAAACTGGATAAGGGGGGTGTTGGAGCCCCTGGTGGAGCCCCTGGTCCCTGGTGTGGAGGGGCTCCAGCAGGGGCTTCAGCGAATTTTTTTTTTATTTTTTTTATAAATATATTCAAACAACATATTATTAAAAAACACATAAAATATTAAAAAAACATGCATTAATAAAAAAACACATTAATATCTAAAATTCAAATTACAAAAAAAAAACATACTAAAAATTAAACAAACAATAATACTTAATAATAACACTAATCTAATACAAGATCATCGGGTCGCATCGCCCACAAATGTTCAACCAACTCATGTCGAAGATTCCCGTGTGTCTCACGGCTCTTGATATTTGCTATGTTATGAAGTCTTTGTTGATCACTGATTGTGGACGGTTGTGGCGGAATGTCACCTTGGTAGTTTTGGCAGATAGCTTTGCCCTCGTCTTCTAACGTCATGTTGTGTAGGATCAGACACGTGTAGATGACGTCCATTATCCTCTCCCGAGTCCAATAACGTATCGGGTTCGCCAGCACATAATATTGTTTTTTCAGAACTCCAAAAGCTCTTTCAATATCTTTTCTAGTAGATTCTTGCTTCTTCGTAAAATACTTCCGTTTATCGGTGATTGGATCTGTAAAAGCTTGAACTAACAAAGCCCATTCGTTGTAAATACCATCGACCAGATAGTACCCGTACTTGAAGAGTTCTCCATTTGCAACAAAAGCTTGAGGTGGTTCAACCCCGTCGATAAGGTCGTTGATCAAATGTAACTGATCGATAACATTAAGGTCGTTATTTGACCCAGCAACACCAAAAAAAGCATGCCAAAACCAAAGATCCTGTGACACCGCCGCCTCAAGTATAAGGGTCGGCCCTTCATGATCACCACGGTGGAACTGACCTCGCCAGGTCGTTGGACACATAGCCCATCCAACATGCGTACAATCGAGGCTACCTAGCATCCCAGGAAAACCATGTTTTTTTGCGTGCACCTCATATATGCGTTGGATGTCATACATTGTAGGTTTACGCAGATATCTCCGAGAGTAAATCAATATGACTCCTACGTATATAAATACGATATAAGTATATATATATCTATAGTTATAGGCATTAAAATAATCTATAAACATATAATATATATTAAAAAATGTAATAAATATTTAATAAAAACTAAAATTAATGTTTTTTACCTTGGCAGAAAAAATGAAGGGATTCACGTGCAACCCTTTTCGACATCTGTAAATACTCATCCAAAGCGTCCGACGAAATGCCGTACGCTAATTGACGGATAGCAGCCGTGCATTTTTGAAGAGAGGTAAAACCGGGGAGACCCCTAGCATCCTCCCTTTGTTGAAAAAAGGGATACCGTGCCTCTAAATCACTTGCTATACGCATGAACAATTGTCTGCTCATTCGGAAACGAGTTCGAAAATCCGACTCCTCGTATACCGGTTGAGGGCTAAAATAATGCCTAATCAAAGTATCGTTAGCACCCGATCGATCACGATCACGAGGTGGTGCTCTAACTCTCGGGACTCGAGGTTGCTGGGCTTGATTTTGCAAAAGATCCACCACGGTTGCAGTCAAAACTCCCCCTACATGAAGAAGCAAATCATCCTCTTCGGAGGAGTCGGAATCAGACGAGTACCACGACATTTTTTTTGTGTTAATTTTGAGAGGATTTTAGGAGTAAAGGTGTATAATTGTGAAATGGAGTATATTTTATAAAGATATATATTAAAAGTTTAAGAAAATATTTTTTTTTTAAATTTAATATGAGCCCAACGGTTCTTTTTGAAAATCTAGATAACTTTCTCTCTCTCTTCTCCCGCTAACCAGCTCACGCCTGCCCTGTTTTTCCCGCTAGCGCCCCGTTAGCGCCCCTGGTGGTGTGGTGTTAGCGCCTAAAGGCGCGAGCGGAGGGGCTCTAGCGCCCCCGTTGAAGCCCCACACCCCTCAGTCTAAATCACAAATGTCATGTTAGGCTCGTGTTTGTCGTCGATTCAAACTCTTCTCCAACTTTTCATTTTTAGTGAACACATCCATAGTTTTAATCAAACACACTTTACACCCCTTAACTTTTATACCCCCCTTTGACTTTCCATCACAAACCCTAACTCACCATCACAGATCTTCTTCATCCATGGCATCCACAGGCAAATCCATCATCCAAACCCTAAGACGCTACATCAAAAAACCCTGGGAAATCACCGGCCCATGCGCCGACCCAGAGTACAAATCCGCCTTACCTCTCGCCGTTGATTACCGGCCCTTTTGTCCGGCCACTGAACCGGTCCAGGCCATCGTCCCAACCGCCGATCCGGAACACGTGTTCGACATCAAGTACTTCAGTCGCGATCAACGCCGTAACCGCCCGCCGGTCCGCCGTACTGTGCTGAAGAAAGATGACGTCGTTAAGGCGATGAAGGAGAAGACGTTTGATGTTTCTGATTTCCCGCCGGTTTATTTGACTAAGGCGGTTGAGGAGGATTATAATGCGTGTGGTGGTGGTTATGTTAAGTAATCAGGTGAGATGTTTAACCCTACTAATTCCCCAGTTTTTATGTTTTGTTATTATTATGCTTAACTTTAGGTTACCTCAGGTTTACTGGTATCTAGAATAAACAAAATGCTTTTGTGCATTGTAAGTTTAATTGATAAATATACATTATTAACGTGTTACTTGAGCTACTTATCCTAAGATTAGTTGATTAATTTCAAGTATGTGATAGTTACTGTGTGGTTCTTTCGAACTATATATGCTAGCAGATTCTTATTATAATAAAACTTCAAATGCGTTCAAGTTACTATACACAAAGATAAGGCTCAACGTCATTCAAGTTCAAAGCAAGTTTGCTTCTATTACTCATTTGGTTCTTTTTCTTACGTACTGCATATTTGGGTCCTAAAGGCCCTTGTTTGAAAACATTCAAAGGCCACACAACCTGTGTTTTCATAGTTTAGTTTGTTGAAACTTGAATCTTGTGTATAAGTTTTAGAATTTGTGATTCAGTTCTGATAAAACTTGAATTTTAGGGCTGATGGAACAAAAGTTTTAAGTTTTAATGGATAGTTGTGAGAAATTCGACTGGACCCGGAAATTTTAACGTGTAGGGAAAAATCTTCAACAGATCCTTGATTTGTGCAATCGTGCCTGAAATTTCCAAAAAAATACTCAAGATCTTCTATTCAAATTTTCAACTCACTTCTCCTATCTGTTTTCAAGTTCTTATATTTTCAAGGGGTTATTCTCCAAGGGAGAGGTTTGATATTGAATAACTGAATTCTATCCCATTCTTTCATGTTAAGACATTTCTGCTGCATTTATTTTTGCTGTAGGCTGGTTTTTGCAAATAGAGATGCACCATAGTTTTGGGTAAAAACTATTACTTGTTCTTCCAAGGCTTTCACTGTGCTTGAACTAAATGAACAACCATAATATTTAAGTGCAATTGTCAAAATTATAACTTGTGAAAATAACTATCACTAAAATTTTTAATGTGTATTTAAATTTGAATTTAATAAACAACCAAATTATTAAAATGCTTGTAAAGAGTATTAGTTAGTGCTAAATAACTATGAAATCTCATCAGTTGTAGCTTTAATGATGCCATGTGTAGTTCTGCTTTTATATCACTTAACAAACTCAAACAACCTTTAACGCTTCTGATCAAAGCTTGCAAATAATACAGGGCATCTCTTCTAAGTCAGCCCTACAATTTATAGTGGTTAATCTACCACCTCTAGTAGTTAATTCTAAGAAACTAATTACTTGATAATAAGAACTGGAATATTAGTGAAACAAACAAAACAGAAGATAATTCCTATGATTGAGAGGTAGGGGTCTCCCAAATGACTCAACTTTCTTCATCAATGATCTGACCCAGTGACTCCTAACCCCAATAAATACTTATTCCCAATCTTGTAATTGCAATTATAAGAAAATTGGTTGATATCGGCAGACTAATTACTTGGTAGAAAGTAGAAACTGTTAATATTAAAAGGACGCACATGGACTATTTTGGCCGGTTCATATCGTGCTCATACTTGGTAACCAAATAGATATGATTCATTTTGCTTTGAATTGCATTTAAACCATATAAGCTGTGCACAAATTCAATGAACAATGATATACAATTTTACAGTAGAAAGGAAGTGTGATTACAGTATTTGGGCTCAAGGAAGTTTACCCTAATAAAAGATAATACCCCTTCAAAGTTCAATACAAGAAAACCTTCAATTCCTGCAAGTAATCCCAATTGCACAAAGGTCTTTCTATTTAGGCACCGGTCAAATTGAGTGAGGTTGGGCTGCCATCTAACTTAATTTTCTGTTTTTTGGGAACTTTTTAAATAATCAATGTAAGATATGATTATAGAACTATTTTTACAATTAGATCTGTCTTTTCATAAGACCAATTAGGAGGCTGTAAACACTTGCATTGCGTCATGGATTTTTTTAGCTTGGTTAAACGTCTGTTTAAATCTGTCTTCTTTATAATCAGGTTTTATAGATAAACCCGCTTTTTAGAAATAGAGACTAGATCATCTTCTATTCATATAACGGGATGAACTATCACCACCATCATTAGTCGATTCAGAATATCCACATATGTGGATGGTTTTTTGAGAACTTTTTAAATAATCAACAAGTATTTTAACCCCGCGGCAACGGTCTGTTGTTGAGGCATAGTGTTTATAACAGGCATGAAACAAAAGAGCTAAAAAATGTGAAAGAAACAACATTAAAAAGGCACATATAAATTATACTATAAACTTCAGCCAAAATGTTTATGGCAGCAATGAAATCAAAGAACTAAAAAATGTGTATAACACATAGCAAAGATTAAAAATCACCTATAAATTACACCACAAAGTTGACCCGAAGTGTTTTGTCAAAGAAAAAAGTGGTTGAAAAATCAGGTTACCGATGAATTTCATAAAACCACTACCATTACTATCAAATCAGGGACAAACATGCAGCAAAATAAGGAAATCCAGTCAAAAAGCACAGATACAGCAACAATTTGTTTTTCAGTCATGTTAAAAGACCCCAAAAAAAACCTATTTAACAACGCATACGATGAAGCCAGTGCCGGTATCGTGTGCGAATGGTATACCTGCAGAATTCAGAAACCGCTATAAAAACCGAAGATGCAAATTACACACCAAAGAGTGACTATTCTGTGCTAATTCTGACACTGGTTCGAGAACACAGCAGATGAACAAAGGATTAAAAGAAGAAAACCACCACTGAATAAGTGAAGTCAAAGAAGAATGGGGTTGACAAAGCTGTGCGCATAAAGATGACCGGCTTGTGTGTTTTGAAAGTGAGTTGGTAAAGATGATTGACTTTTGAGGAATATCAAAGAGGTATAGAAGGCATTAGGGAGTTGTACCGTCTGCAAAGTAAATTAGACTTTCGATGAATAGTTACTTTTGTGAGTGAACCATTTTTTGGTTTTTAATATATGAGTATAGAACTATTTTTACAATTAGATCCGTCTTTTAATAAGACCATTTAGGAGTTTGTAAACACTTGCATTGCATCAAGGATTTTTTTTAAGCTTGGTCAAACGTCTATTTAAATCTGCCTCCTTTTTAATCAAATTTTATAGATAAATCCGTATTTTAGAAATAGAGACTAGATTATCTTCTATTCATATAACGGGATGAAATGTCACCACCATCATTAGTCGATTCAGAATATCCACATATGTGGATGGTTTTAGATTATAATTACCACGGTTGACTTTTTTATTTGTTAGGTTTAGAGTCCATTGATACATGATAACCCGATTAATACATCTCTCAGTTGGTTTAGTGTCCTTTTTCTTTTTTTCTTTTTGAAGTTAATTTTATTTGAAGTGTTTTATCTTTAAGTAAGAAGCCTCTATGATTGTGGTCCATAGGTACCAAGCATATATTTGGTTGTTCTGCATCTCAAGCTGAGTTCGAATTGAGCAAGTTAGGCTCAAATATGCCCTGCAAGGATATACTTGATAGGTTAATTCTATTAGCATTTTCAAATTTGAATCTGCTATATATACACTTGATAGGTTCATGTTAACTAGCATTTTCAAATTTGAATATACTGTGTTATGATAGATGATATTTTGAGTTAAATATATATTTATCTAACTAGATAGATAAATTCTGGCAGGACTCTGGAACGACTTGGCTGTCACCAATAAATTCAATTGACGCCAGGACAGAAGCTCTCTTAATGGGTGGTGGTTCCTCACATGGTTTCCTGTTTTGTTTCTTGTTTGTATGTGTTTTTATGACATCAACTTCATTATAAGGATGTGTTGAAACAAAATTATTGATTCTCCTATATGAAATAACCAATGTTTTGACTTTTGACCAATTGTACCTGTATGATGCAATTATAATTTATTTTTTAGGAGTTAATTACATGAATTGACCGTCTATGTGGATTACCCTACATATTTAGTCTTAAGCAGTTTAAATTTGTAAATAAAATAATAAACAAACCTACAACACACCACTAGCGGCTACTACCACCACTCGCCTAGGGTTTGGGTCTAGAGCGGAGCACCAAAAACTAACCCAAAGAGGAACCAAGAGAGGGAGAGGGAGAGTGGGAGGAAAAGAGCGGTTGGCGACCTAATGCGCTGCCTGAAACCCTAGGACAGTGATGGTAGTTGGAGATGAAAAAAATGGTGGTTGGCGATGCATTGGGAGCGAGAGATCAATGGGCCTGGTAGCCAGGAAAAAGGGAATATCACCAATTGTTTTTCGTGTGAAGGAATGGGAGAGTGAGAATTGAAACAAGTGTCTATAAAGGTCTAATTGTATAAAGTTGCATTGATAATTGTAATTTGGGTTCGTACTAGAGATGTGGTTATATACTTAACTCATATTTATATAATATTACCTCTATCATCTACTAATTACATTGTGTGTGATATTCCCTTACAAGCCAAGATCAATACACGACCTGTAGCTTGGAGCGTAGAGCTATGAATATGTGTGTTTGCATGACTTGGAAAAGATGTTTGCAATTTGATCTTCTGTCTTTATGAATCGTACTCGTAATCTACCTTTTGCAACTTGATCTTGAACATAGTCAACTTTAATGTGTTTTGTTCTTGCATGGAAGACTGGATTTGCAACAAGAAAGGTTGCATCAAGGTTATCACACCAAAGAGTTGGCATATCTTTTTGTATACACCCCTAGCTCTTTTAGAAGTGTTTCTAGACAAGTTAATTCTACCATGACATCGGCTAGAGCCTTGGTATTCAACTTCTGTAAATGACCAGAAAACAGTTTTCTACTTTCATGCTAGAGCTAGGGGTGTATATAAAAAGATATGCCAACTCTTGGTATTTTGATGATATATTGTTGGATTAGGCAAAAGAGGATTATTTCCAAGAGACAAAGGTTAGGAGGTTCTCATAGGGAAGAAGACTGGTTTACACTCGGTAAGTCAATAACGTTGTTTATAATAATGAATACACTTCTCTTGTGAAACAAGAATTTTTTTTGTTTTGACTTATAAGTTCAATCCTGAGAAAGTAGTCAAGAGAACCAAGATCCTTAACTGCAAATGCTTTGGAGTAGTTAAATGACACGATTGACCGAAGTTGTACTATTTCTGGTACAATGATTTCATTCACATAAACAAGAATATACAAAGGGTTGTGTCACTTTTGTATACCTTTGAGCCACTCAAGCCCAAGTTATAAAGGGCTTGTGACAAACGTTGAAAGAAACCACATGTTTTTTAGCCCATAACGTGAATCATGTAGTAAGCAGACATGATTCGGGTATTTGGGATCAACAAAGCCTTTCATGTAAAAAAGCATTTTGAACATCAAGTTGACATAGGGGCCATTCTTTAGTAATCGCAAGTGAAAGAACCATTTAGATTGTTATGGGTCTGATTACAACATTGAATGTTTCATTGAAGTCAATGTCGGGATGCTAATGAAACCCTTTAACAACAATACAAGCGAAACCTTTTAACAACAATACAGGCGGAACCCTTTAACAACAATACATGCTTTGTAGCATGTGACAATTTCCATGCTAAGTTTTTGTTCTTGTATTCAGAAAACATTAGATTGTGGAGTATGCATCACAAAAGTCCAGGTACTGTTTTTAACAAGCGCTGAAAATTCATAGGCCATGGCTTGACACCATTTCGGATGTATGACGGAAATGGTAAAGGTAGTTGGTTCGAAATTTGTTTGTGAATGAATGGAAACATTATTATCAGAGGGAATCTACCGAATACATGGTTTAGGATTTTGATGGAGATTTAAGGGATAAGTTCAAGGATGAGGAGTTTGATTTGAGGAAGATGTTGATTGGGAAATGTGTGGAGATGACGGATAAGCATTTGATGACGATGAAGGAGCGTGAGTTGTGATGAGGGAGTGTTTGGGTGCATATGAAGAGGATATATTTTTTTTAGGGGGGGGGGGGGGGGGTTGTAGTATGTCGTCAAAAAGAATTGTGAAGTTACATAATGAGACGTAGAATTGGAATCACTATTTCGAGGATGTGATGGAGTTGAATTTTGGAAAGGAAATTATCTTCAAGAAAACAGACATGCTAGCGTGTAGATGTGATCGTCTGTTGGGTCAAAACATCTACAATTATGTTGTTGTGGACTGCAACCATGGAAGATGTAAGAATTGGAATAAAAATCCATTTGCGACTATTGTATGGTTATAAATGAGGAAAGGATTAACAACCGAATACTGGAAGGAAATAGTAGTCGGGAAGACAATTAAAAAGATATTATGCTGGCGTTTTATTTAAATATGTTTGAGAAGGCATTTGGCTGATTAAATAAATGGCTGTACCAATTCAAAATGTCAGAAATGTTACAAATGATTGTGCACAAAGATTAAGACCAGTTTCAACGACATATTAGTGATGTCATTCTACAAATCCAATTAATTCACTTGTGTGTGGATAAGATAATCTGTGGATTGTGGATTATGCCAAGAGATTCAAATAAATTTTCTAACAGTCTAAATTCATTACTGGTCAGTTTGAACTTGTTTGAACTTGGTGTTAAATTGTTGTTCAATCATTTGAATAAAGGATGCGAAGGTTTTGCCAACATCAGATTATTGTACCAAAGGAAAAAAACCACCTTTATTTCGAAAAATTACCAACATAAAGCATGCATTATCGATAATCTTCAGAAGACAAGACTGAAGCAGGGCCCAAACATCACAATATAATAATAAATATAAGCTGAGTTATAAAACTAATCTTAATAAATGTGTTTTATAGACTTGCCAAAAGTTGTAGTTACATGTAAAGCACGACTGGAAATCATAAAATGAAGAAGACACACATGTGGCGGTGAATGCATGCTTGTTGATGGATTGGAGAAGTGGAAGACGGAGAGTGTAGAGCCCGTGATCACTCAGACATGTGAGGAGGTTAGTGCGCGTGGACTTGTCATTCACAACAAAAACCGAAGAGTAAAATTCAAAGAATATAATGTTATCTGAGCAGTTGTTTTGTACAAATAAAAATTGTCTTTTAACTTCGAGGATGTGAAAGACCTTTGATGTCTTAAAATATTGTTTGATGAGTGAATTTTAGATGAGTGAATATGAAGGATAGGAAGACATTTACCATTATCAACATGCAGGAAGTCATTACCATGATATGCATAAAAATTGTCAAGGCTTGCTAAGTCCGGTGCCAAGTGACTATTTGCGCTTGTATCCAGACACCATGTATTGGAACTAGCAAGAGAACCTAGTTGTGACGGATAATCCGCATAGTTTGAATTTGGAGGGTACAAAGTGTCGATGGATCACTATTCAAGCAGTTTTAAGGAATATCCACACTAGCTACAAGTTCCAAAAACTGTGTTTGCGCAGAGTCCCAAGAAAACTGACTGCACGAGTCACCATGACCACGACCTCTGTTGTCGTCGTTGTTGTTATATCTCCCATGACTAGAACCCCGACATCCTTGATTGGTATTGTTGTGATTGATTGGAGGACACAATGTAGAATGCTTAGGGTGATTAAGTTGTGGTAGTGATTGTGGGCATCAATTGATAATCAAGTTAAGAGACCAATTGTTGGAGACTGAAACTATCGTGAAGCTTGAGTAGTAGATGTATTGGACATAAAGGCAATGGCTACAAAAAGCTGTGGTGGCTTTGTTACCATGTAATCATGGTCTGTAAGAAGACTATATAGTTCACTGAATGCCAATGGAGTTGGACGAGCTAGTAAAGTAGATTTGAGAACGTTGTATTCCCCACGTAAGCCGACTATAACGAACAAAAACAAGTCCTTTTCTTTGACTAGTTCATCAATGTTGGCCAAAGTAGAAACATACTCCTGAGCACAGATAAGATAAGCAATGGATGTTTCATCTCTATTCATACGAAGCTTAAGAAGTTGTGTCTTAAGCATGTATTATCGGGAAGAAGTGTGTGGGGCATAAGCCTGAGCAATAGAGTCCAATAACTCGTGGGCATTTGTTGTTGAACTTGAGCAATGAATTCCTTAGAGACAGGACAATAGATATAAATATAATACGAATATGAGCATCATTAGTAGTCTTTGTTGCATAGTTTGGATTTCATTAAGGGTGACAGTTGCACCAGATGCAATGTTAACAGATTGATTGGGACACGGGATTGTGCTGTTAATATAGCCAAAGAGATTGCTTATGATTAGTAAAGACTCAATTATAGTCTACAGTACCATAATCTTATTGGTGATAAACTAAAAACAAATTGTGGGAATTATGCGATGCCCGTTTGGTGTGAGATAATGAAGTTATTGTAGCCATAATGGTTTATGGTAACTTGTGTTATGCGACAATAAAGTTTGCGGCATCACGGTTTTTGCGACAACTATAGCTTGCAAAAAATTGTGTTTTGCGATAATTAAAGGCTATGTGAAAAATGACCAGTGATTGTGACAGACTATTAGAGACAAACACGATGGTGCGATTATATGCTATGGACAAGAGCTCTTTGTTGTAAAATGGTAACCACAAACACCGATATTGGATTGAAGTTTTCTTTTTATATTGATTCAAATTGTATTACATTGGTACAATGCGTGACTCTATATATATATATATATATGATCAGTTTATGATCCTTGATTTATCCTTTTTTTTACATTTATTTCTAAAACTCCTCCTCAAGTTGAGTAGTGGGATTTCCGGTACTTAACTTGTCTAGACAATAGTTGAAGATTTTTCCATTAACTATCTTTGTCAGAATGTTTGCTAGTTGATCTTTTTAATTAAACAAATGGGAGTTTAATAATTCATGTCTTGATTTTTTCTTTAATAAGGTTCATGTCGACTTCTGTATGTTTTGTTCGATCATGTTGTATTGGATTTTCTTTGATTTGAATTGCATCTTTATAATCACACATAAGTTTAATGATTTATTTTGGTGGAAATCCAATTTCGATTAAGAGTTTTCTTATGAATAAAACTTCTCCTATTCCTCGTGCTATCCCCATGAATTCAGCTTTTGCACTTGAGAGAGCAACAACTTTTTGTTTATTACTTATCCATGTCGCGAGGTTTCCTTCAACTAATGTAAAGTAACCTGAAGTAGATCTTCGGTCCTCTACATCCCCTGCCCAGTCAGCATCCGTATTCAACGTCGATATAAGCGTGAATCTCCAAATGCCTATTTGATTTGAAGAGAACTCCATGATTAGTTTTTTTAGGTACTTGATGATTCTCATAACATATCCATGTGGGCGATTTGGGGTTGGTTCATGAATTAATTTACAACTCCGACGACATATGCCATATCAGCCATGCATGTGAGAAGTATATTAACTTTCCCACTAGTCGTTGGTATCTTTCTTTGTCTGCTTGTTCTGCTTCATGTTCCATATGAAGTTTATGATTCACTATCATTGGGGTTTCTGCTGGATTGCAATCTACTTACCAGTCTCTACTAGGAGGTTGAGAATATACTTCCTTTGGCAAATGAAGATTCCTTCTTTATACCTTAGTACCTCAATCCCAAGAAAGTACATTAACCTTCCAAAATATTTCATTTCAAATTTTGTAAACAAGTTCCTTTTTAATTGTTCCATTTCTTCCTTTTCGTCACCGGTAATAATCATGTCATCGGCATATATGATCAGACATGATACAAGGCCATTTATGTAACATTCATTAATTTTCAAACCCTAAAACTCGACCCGTTTTAAATTTACGGTTTTGTTTATATATATATATATATATATAGTGGGGTTATAATAAGAAGTGGGGTGTGTCTAAAAAGTGTAAGAAGTAATTTGGTGCGTTAAATATGTTGATCTGATAGTGGATATGGAAAGTGTGTTTGTTGTGCGGTGTGTTTTATTAGATCTAATGGTGAAAACACACTTTCTATACTTTTTAGGAAAAATCTACTTCTTATTATAACCTCTCTCTTTCTCTCTCTCTCTCTATATATATATATATAGGGAGAGGATCATGAGAGAACTCCATTTTATGGAGAGAACTAAAGAACTCATAATGAAGTATTTTTAATTTAATTCAAAAAAATATTTTTGAATTTTTTTTCTTTCATCCTTCATATATGTTGTTATTCTTTACTACAAAAAAAATATAAAAATAAAAAAAATAAAAAAAATACGAGTAATGCATATATGCAATAAACCGACTTTTTTTACAATGCATATGTGCAATAGTGTGCATTTTGATATTTGAAATAGTGTTGAATATCATATATATAGTTGTTAGTATTGTATATTTGCAATAGTGTTATATTATATACAAAAATTAAAAAAAAATCAATATAGTGCATATGTGCATTAATGTTGTATTACATATATGCGATAATGTGTTTTGCATACAATTATTAGTGTCGTATTTGTATATATTCAGTAGTGTGTATTGGATAATGCAATTGTGTTATAATATATGCAATAAAACACTATTGTATATATGCAATAGGCATTAGTGCACATATGCACTACAGTACTACACCAACAAGTTTTTTTATTTTATTTTTTTTAGTATCAATATCATGTTATTAGGAGGAGGAAAGAAAAAAAAATCAAAAAATAATTTTTAAAAAATAGTTAAAAATAATTTTTTACTAGTTCTCTAGTTCTCTTTTTAAGAGGAGTTCTCTCTAGATCCCACCCATATATATATATATATATATATATTATAATGTAATTAATCTCAATTTTCGTTTCATGTATTTTATGTGATCATTGCAATTATATTATTCACCACCTTTGTAGTATTAAATGCTCATTTAGAACATTTATAATCAAGATAATTTATTCATGAACTTTTCCAATGCAAATACCTAGAATTATTCTTGGATTATTATTATTACCATTTTTTCATATGTTGTTTTTTTTCATAAATGTAAATAAACCAATGAATGCTTTAATTAAATAAAATTTATTGAAAGAGTTAAACACTTTGAAAATTTATAAACCATTTTAATTTTTGTTTTTAATTATATTAATTATGATTAATTTTCATAAATTATATAAGACATAACAACTCTATGGTTTCACTATAAAAGGAGGACTATTCCTCCATCATTTTCACATCTCAATACATTATTTTCCTAAGCTTGAGATCATTAACAAGTTTTATGATTTCATGCATTTTATAGCTTTTGTTTTGATTTTACATTGAATGTCATAAGTTGTTCTTCATGATCATGGTACTTTTATCATAAAAATCTTATATTTAGGTTTTAAGAATCATTTATGATCATGAATATCCAATATAAACCATTTGATTTTCTATACATTATATCAAACCTAGTTACTTTGCAAGAACAAATATAAATATTATCTAAATGTTATGATCATTGATCATCATAAACTTATAAATCTTTTCTTTTAAATATGATGATATATACAAAATGGTTTTATTTTAGATATTTCTTATAATATAACTAATATGCTTGATTTATTTAAATAACTAATTAAATTAGTTATTGTTTATTACATTTTATTTGCTTTTTTTCAACATAAACTAATATGTATATTTTTTTTAAAATAATTCATGCAAAAAATTTAAGTTAATTAATTAGCAAATTAATTTATCATGTTAATAAAAAAACGTTTAATCATAAATTGTTTTTAATCTTGTTATTTATGCTTATATTAATAAGTTATAATTATGCATTTACAAATCATTATTCAACTAATAAATATCAAAAGAACATAAACTTGAATATATTTTAGTTAAACTCATTTTTAATAAAAAATCTCTCTGTCCCAATTTGTCGTAGTTTCCTTTCAATTTAGACTCGTTAAAATATAGCATACGTATTTACTTGTTTAGGATAATCCACCATGAGTCTCCGCATCGTTTGTTCGACTCGTTCAAACTATCATTTCTAATATTTGAGGTGAGTTTCTCACACTCCCTTTTTACGCTTTTACACATTTTGGGGTGACATATATATCCTATTAAATCGATTACTTAGTTATTTATATTTTCAAACTACAATTCGCATCATGGACTTGTGTGTTACTTGATTACTTGCTCAAAACTTACTTGCACATGGTATCCTCAATAAGTATGATTATACACACCCCTTTGCACTTATGACCATTTTGTTTCGAGTGGAAAAGAGACACCCCGATCCGAGTACATTGGTTGTTACTAACTGGAAAAGACCCTTACTTGTGCTATTATTTCACAAGTTTCATGGAATTGCATGGTTTTTACGTATTTATATCAAAACTTGTGTGAACTCACCAACTATTCATTTAGTTGACTTTATTATATATATATATATATATATATATATATATATATATATGCTACATGTACCGTTATTAGAGAATGATACTCGGAGAAGACATTAGAACTTAGGGTATTTTAATAAATGTACAAGTTGTTAAATTGTTATTGTTTTTCTTGTATTTCTTTATATTTGAACTTGTTTATTTGATGCTTAAGTTAATTATGATAATATTGTCACTTAATAGTGTCACATGTGTTTTGAGCAACCTGTACGTCACACTTAGGCATTTCCGCTTGAGCCGGGGTGTTACAATTTCTTTGTTTAAGAAACAAAGTGTGGCCAGTATTGCTTTGTTTAAACCCATAGCTAGTCATTGCAAGAGTAAATTTGCCAAACCATGCTCAGGGTGATTGCTTTAACCCGTCGAGATATTTCTTTAACCGACATACTTCCCATTCTTTGAGATCTCAAGCGAATCCAGAGGCGGTTCCATGTATACTTCTTCTTTTAGTTCTCCATGTAGGAAGGCGTTCTTTAAATCAAATTGATGAAGAGGCCATCCTTTATTAGTAGCAACAGAAAATAGGACTCGAATATTGTCCATTTTGGTAACGGGAGAGAATGTTTCGGAATAGTCAATTCCGTATGTCTAAGTGTAGCCTAAACTAACCGAGCTTTGTATCTTTCAATTGTTCCATCTGGTTTGTGCTTAACCGAATAAACCCACCTACAACCAATGGATTTTTATCTAGGTGGGAGAGTGTACACCTCCCATGTGTCATTTTTATTTAATTCTACCATCTTTGTTTCCATGGAAGCTTTCCTTTTTTTCGAATCCATTGCCTCCTCACAGTACTAGGTATTTGTTCATCACATAGGGAGGTGATAAAGGCTTTAGCTTCGTTGGACAGGTTTCCACTAGCAATGTTTTCCACATGGTATTTGGATCGTTGAGACTCTTTTATTTGAGAGTATCATTTTGGTGGAATTCCTCTGTTTGCTCTTGGTGGCAGTACATACTTCCCTTATGTTTGTTATTGTTCCATGTTTGTCTCTTGGTCATAATTGTGTTCCATGATTGCTTCTTCATGAACTTCTACATTTGGTTCGGGAGTTTCAACCTGTTCTGTTGTCATCTCATGCTCATCATGGTTAGGAATAATAGATGGATTAGTTTATAAGCTTTGAGAATTACTTACTTGAGGTACCTTGAGCATTAGGTTGGGAGAATCTTGGTTAGTGGTACTGATCTAAGGGTCCGTGGATTGTGAATGACTTGGTTACTCATCTTGGGTAATATGAGAGATTTATTTTGATAACGATATCCAACTTAACCAACTTAGTGTGCCCATGTCTTTCTTCTCCCCTGACCACTATGTTGGGAGTTGTAAAAATATTATGTTTCAAGGAAATCACAGTCCATTGTAGTAAACATGTGACACCTTAATGGACTATCACTGATATCCTTTTTGATAGACTCCATGCCCCACAAACATGCATTTTTCAACACATGGATCAAGTTCGTTTTGGTTGGGTTTTGATATGTGGACAAACAAAGAACAACCGAATACCCTCGGTTTAAGGGTAAGATGTGGGAGAAGTTTGGTAAAATGAGTTAGGGTTTCAATTGGTGTTTTGAGTTGAAGAGCTTTTGTGGGAAGACAATTTATAATGTACGTGACTATAGAAACAACTTCGGGCCAAAAAGATGGAGGGACTTTGGATTCGATAAGTAGAGCATGTGTAATCTCTGAAAGTATCCGATTTTTTTGTTCAACCTTACCATTTTGTTCAGATGTACGGGAACATGAAGTTTGATGGATTATTCCTTTTGATTTTGATTGACAAAATTGTTTCATGGAGTCGTTATAACATATTCCTCTCTATTGTCAGATCGAAGGATTTGAATATATTTTTGGAATTGGGTTTCAATCATATTGTAAAAAAGATTGAATTTTTTGAAGACTTCAGATTTGTGTTTTAGAAAGTACATCTATGACATTCGAGTATAATCATCGATAAAGGTAACAAAATATCAAAAGTTTTGCCCCCGGTATTTTTTGTTGCCCCCACCCCCACACATACATATCAGAATGAATTAATGAAAAAGGAATATTAACCCTAGTGTTATTGGGTTTGTAGGCATGCCTATGACTTTTGGCCAAAACACATTTTCACAATCTAAAGCATTTGAATAAGGAAATAATTTAGGGAATAGAAGATGTAAGTAACCAGTGGATAGGTGTCCTAGTCTTCTGTGCCAAAGCCAAGCTTCTCTATTGGTACTTCCATTAGCCAACATCACAGACCCTTGATGAGTAACTTCATTCATATAGTACAATACTTGGAGTTCAGTACAACACTCAATAATTCATCCCCGTCCTAATGTCCTGTAAGATACAAAAAGTGTGGTGCATCAAAACTCTGCAATTTAATTGTTTTGTTACATGACTAACAAATAAAAGTTTATGTGACAGGGAGAGTAAATAAAGATAGTTTGATAATTTTATGGCTGGTGATATTTCAATCGTTCCCCCTTTTAACTGAAACAACATCTCCATTCGTAGTTTGAATATGGGTCTTTGATGTTTTGGCATTGCCTTTATATCCGAGAGCACAAATGTCATGGTATATGTGACACCACAATAAAGCATCCAAGCCTTATTAAGCCTATCATTACTTTATGCTATATTTTCTTTTCCAATAATCTTAGCATCATCCCACTTTTTATTCTTACTATATATACCCCTCTATTTTAAATTGTAACAACTTGGCTTTTTTTTTAAATTAATATTCTTATTAAAAATCCGACCCATTTCTATGTTCGGGAAATTTTATCGCGTTTATCGAGTTAGTTAATTGTTATTATATTATTGTTTAATTATTTATATACTATAAATGTATAACTATCACATTATGACATTTTTAACCCAAACTAAAATATTTACCTTAAAATGTTTCCACTTTCTAACTATAGGGATCTAATTGCAAATTCTCTATATTATATTACTTTAACTCGTTAACCCATGGATACACCCATACCCGTTGACCCATATCGCAAAACCGATTACCCATTTGATAGCTTGCAACCTAATTCACGTCATATACTTGGAAATTAAATCTTTGGCTATGTCAAACATTCCAAATTCGACCTACCGACACTTTTATTATGTTAAATCGGTCACATATTGATGTGTGGGTAAAAATATGTGTGTTAAGTGTGTAAATTCGTGTGTTTTGATTAATTATATATTGTGAACAAGATTACTTTGAGTGTGTTTATGGTTACAGGTGTGCGGAGCTTAATCGGAGCTCATTTGGAGTATTTAAGGATGAAAGAATCGGGATTATACGAAGAGAGGTGATCGGGAGCTTAACCGAACGTTCGAGAATCAATAAGAACGAGAAAACAAGGTTTTGGAGAAGGACCAGCCGTATGCTACGCTCTCCAGGCCGTAGCTTACGGTCTGGTGATGCTAGTAAAGCAGAGTAAACAAACCGTAGCTTACGGCTTAACCGTAAGCTGCGGTTCACATACCGTAAGCTACGGTGGCCAGACCGTAGCTTACGGTCTGGTCTGATGGAAAAAGGGATTTTGGTGATTTTCTTCCATATATAAATCCATAAAACCCTAAGGTCGAAGGCATTCAATGTTATTCAGTTTTGGGACTTCTTGGAGGCGATCTTACACCACCAACACTCATCCTAATCACAATATTGATCCATGATGTAAGGCCCCATTACCGGTAGCCCTACTTTCGTGTTGGATTTACTCATAAACGCAGTTCTAAATATCAGAGTTAATTGAAACATTCCCGGAACATTAAAAACATTCAAACCATTACATTTCATAACCATAATTCTTGTCTTATCGAGCATTCAAATTATTTAAACATAAAACTTTATCTTTTGAAATAACATAACATAACATTTCTCGAGATGCCAGTTTCTCCAAGATCATGCCATGTGCTTCCCCTCATGCAAGCTGCCTCATTCTACTCACCTGCGTGCATACTAAAAGTCAGCTACGCTGAGTGAATTCTAGTTAATCACATAATCATACAGTACCTTCTTACATTTCATACTTAACCTTCTTAACTTTCTTTCATACATACATAAGTGCATATACTTTCATTCTTACTTTCATACTTTCTTTACATACATAATCATACATTTTAAAGAGCCTTTCGCCCTATAACCTCACAGATATTATAAGGGTCTGGTCCCTAACATAACAGATATTATAAGGGTTTGGTCCCTAACATCACAGATATTATTAGGGTCTGGTCCCTAACATTACAGATATTATTAGGGTCTGGTCCCTCTTCGTTACCATACAACCATGCCTTTCCTTCGTTTGTTAGTTTTATCGCATTCATACATATAAGCATATACATTATACTTACCTTATACATAACACTACAACCCGACAGTACGTGCAATATCCGAAGAGCGTTCACGTACTAACAAGCAATCATTCATACATTTCACATCATTCATATAAGGCATACACTTATCACTTAGGATAAGTGTATTAACAAACATATCGAGTATGCACATAGCCCCGAAAACATAGCACAGAAGTGGGGCTAGAAACTCACCTGAAGTCGGTTACGTTCACCGTTGATAGTTGTTCCTTTCTTCAGTTGGGCACGGCTAACTGTATAATAATTACATGCATCAATTAACTATCACTACTCATCTCACGTTTCTAGTCTAATCATTACCCTCCACGAATGGGGGTCCGGGGGAAGCGCCCCTGGCAGCGGGGTTCTAGGGGCGGCAGCCCCTAGCTGGGTCCAAGGGGCAGAGCCCCTGGCTGGGGTCGAGTTGCCAGGTCATCTTGGAAAAATTTTATTTATATTAGCTGTCTTAACACATTTTCCATTAGGATTAATTTATTTCCTAATTCGTTAGCTCATTCTTCATAACGTATTAAGTCTGATTCGCTATCTGATTCGTTACCAAACTTATCTTAAGCGGGCTTAGCTACTGGCGAATTTAACATCAGCAAACTTAGCTAGTAGCGAACTTAACATTTAAGCGAACTTAGATACGGCGAAGTTATACAACAGCGCACTTATATAACCAGCGAACTTATATACGAGCGAAGTTATTCTTGGCGAAGTTAAGCACTCAGCGAACTTGGCTTAGCGAAGTTACAGCTTGGCGAACTTGCTATGCTTAGCGAACTTGCTGGGCGAACTTGCTGTGGGCGAAGTTACCCAGCAGCAGCTACGGCTCATCCCAAAACCTCTCTAATCAATCAGTTTTCAATGTGTAATATATGGATAAGACGTTAATAATTCTCGCAAACATTCCTTTAGCCATTTTTGGACAAACACGGCCCAAAAGTGCGTAAAGTTTGGACCTTTAGATTAAAACGTTCAATAATAGGTCTAGGGTTTATTTTAAACGAGTCATACGCAGCTGCGAGTTCGTTAAGTTCGTTTCTAACATCAAGTTTACAACTTTACGTTCTATTTACACCTGATCTAATCTCGTTCTAAGTTTCAAGGTTAAACGTTAATAAAAACGTAAACTTTAAGGTAAAAGACATACCTTTAATGCTCGTTTGGATCTTGTTTAACTTGGTTATAAACTCTCAATCTTGTATATAGCTCGTGTAACAAAGATCTAATACCAACTAACGTTCGTTTGGACTCGGATCTCGCTCTCTCTCTCTCTCGGCGGCCGTATATGGTGTAGTGTATGTGTGTGTTTTTGAGTGTGTAGAGATTTATGAAAGATGGAAATGATAGTTAGGGTTTTAGGATGGTTTAATGGGTATTTATATCCATTAAAGCCCATGGACCTAAGGCCCATTACCCTTTTAATCCATCTTAATTAATCCAAGTCCATGACTTTTCTTTATTTAATACTAATTAATAATTTAACGCCCGACAACTTAACACAACTTTCTTTATTTAATGTTAATGTTACACATGAACACCTTCTCCAACACAATCATCAAGAGTATGAAGATCGAGATGCTAGGCTAAAGGCTTCATAACCATCTTCGGGTGTAGGGTTGAGTTGCATGATTATGTTTTGTTATTCTGTACTTTAACTTTGGATTTGTAATTGGTTAATCAATCCTTTGTTTTTGCTTTTGTGCTTAAACGATTTTTATTAATTGATTACTTAATCTTTTGTCAGTTAATTGATTTGTGGTCATCAACAATTAGGATTAAGTTCTTTCATCATTGACACGTTTATCGTTAACCATATTATTGATTTTGTGTTTCAACAAGTAAAACCGACTATCAAATAGATTTTCATTTAGCCGTGTCAATTGTTCGGATTCAGTTCTGACGATCAACACCGTCAATCAATAAGTCTTTTGATTTACATATTTGTTAAGAAACCGTCCAAAGAAGTTTATCATTTTCCTAACTTGATGCAAAATCCGAACCCTGGAGTTTGGTTATTTTCATACATTGTTTACAAACTACTCATTTAAACCGCTTGACATTGTTTGTCCACTTTTATGTATTTTTATAATAATAATTGAGTTCCACTTGCACTTTCCACTGATTCCCTTTGGATTCGACACCTTACTCACCTTACTTTCCCTAGCTAGTAAAGGTATTTTATAAGTATTTTTGATTGACCTTTCGACATCGATCAAAATTGCGCCGTTGCCGGGGAATCAACGTGCAAAGTGCTAGTTTAGCTTAGTTTTTAGTTTTTGTTTTTAATTTTTTCTTTGTTAATTTTACGCGGGGTGTTAGTGTTTTTGTCTATGCAGGTAACTTTACAAGTTGATGCAGACGAGATACTCCTGTGAGAAAGAGCCGCTCCAGTTTGATCCCGAAATCAAGAAAACAGCAAGACGAAACCGAGCAGCTCAGAAACCCATACTAAACCAAATACCCGAATTCATAACACCAAATAAGAGACCATGAGTACCCGAAACAGAAGAGACCTGAATATTAACCAACCAAACAACCAAGAACAACTAGTTCCACAAAACTAGAATGTTAACCGTGAGAGAAACCGCAATCTGTTCAAGCAAAGAAATGTTAATCGTAATCCCAGGAACATTGATGACAACTTGTCAATCAGATCTGCCCCAGTGAACCATCAAAGACACGCTGATTTTAGAGAGGAAAGACCCGAGATTAATCGTGCTCGTGCACGGGTGGAAGATTGGCAGATAAGGGATGATTTTGGTTTCGATTATGAGGAAGAGGATGAGCTAAGAGATGAACAAGAGGGTCGATATCATCAACAAGATCTCTGTGATGATCGAGAGATTAGACAGAATCATCTGGGAAATCAGAGAGATCGAGCACCAAGACGACAACCAAACCATGAACAGCCGTACTATGATTTTGACGATGGAGTTCCGAGGGCATTTGTTCCACCGCCAGTCAGAGGCGTTCAAAGCCACTTCATTCCACAAGTGGCTACGAATCCTCTACCGATCATCATTCCAGTCAGACGTGGAAGAACTTTTTCGGTAAGGCAAAATAGTTTGACGGGATTACCTACATTTCATGGAAAGGCTACAGAAGAACCAATATTTACACTTGAGTGACTTCAACTCGATATGTGCACTCATCTCGAGTCAAGGTTTTACTGCGGAAGAGGTGAAGATGGTAGTCTTCTAGTTTAGTTTGAAAGATGCGACAAAGCAGTGGTTTCTATCGTTGCCATCAGCTAGTATTTTCACTTGGGGAGACTTGGCACAACAGTTTTTAGATGAGTATTATACTCCACAGAGAACCACAGAGGCCCGCAACAACATTCAAAACTTTCAGCAGATCACCGGTGAAACTTTCTATGAATCATTCCAAAGGTTTAAACGATTGTTGAGGACTTGTCCACATCATGGTATTGCCTTATGGGAATTGATAAAGGCATTCCATGATAGTCTCTGAAATGATGATGTTCATGACCTCCAAGCTACCACGAATGGATCTTTTCTTGCAAATGACGAAAACGAGGATTGGGGAAATTTGGAGAGTCATGCGAGTAATTCAAAGAGACAAGCACAGTCAAACAAGATGTCAAAAAGGGCGGTGGTAAAAGTAGTTGAAAGTCATGGTTCAGATGACATAATGGATAGATTGGAAAAGACGATGGATAGGTTGTTGGTTTCAGGTATCCAAGGAGCTGGAAATTCGGGAAAAACATATCCAGTATGTGAAGGTTGTGGTGAGTTCGGGCACGAAGTTGCAAGTTGCGGGGTTGCCCGAGAGGAAGAAACTCAGGAAGAGGAGGTTAATTATGTGCAGGGTGAAAGGAGATACAATAACATGAATTCGAATACCTAACATCCGGGCCTCAGAAATCATCCAAACTTCAGTTATGGAAACCCGAACACACAACAAAACCTGAATTTTAAGGGCAGTTCTCAGAAGATAGGTTATTAGTCGAACCAGAAACAGTATGGTAATAATTCGGGCAGTGGGCAGAGTGGGTACAATCAGAGAGATTCTGGGGGTTATAACAAGACTTATCAAAAGAACTATCAGCAGGGGCAAGGAAATTTTTCGGGTAACAAAGACGAGTCTATGAAAGACGTTATGGATTTTTTGATGGAGATGAAGAGAGACTAAGAAGCTCAAAATAAGGTTTTAAATCAAATGAAGGCAGATCAAGAGACTCAGAATAAGGCATTGAATCAGAGGTTGGAGCTTCAAGAGAAGACAAATGTTGCACGAGATAAACAGGTGAGTCAACTGGCAGAAGAAATGGCAAGCCTAAAGAGAAATCCATCCAAACTACCGAGTGACACTTTGAAGAATCCGAGCCATCAAAGTAGTAGTTCGTCAAACTCCAAAAATGCACACGTCAGTGCCATCACAATCGAAGATAGTGTGGAGAATGACACGATTGAAGAATTTGAAACGCGGGCACCACTTATTCCCATTCAAATTGGTGAGTTCAAGACCACCCAGGTGTTAGTTGATTATGGTGCAGGTGTAAGTGTTCTACCGGGGAGTGTGTATGATCAGTTTGACTTTGGTGCTTAGATGAAGTTGACACCACCTTGGTGTTAGCTGATTTCACTCGAAGACGACCCCGGGGGAAGCTGGTTGGTGTTGCGGTAAAGGTTGGTGATTTTTACTATCCGGAAGACTTTCTTGTTCTTGATTATGCACCAGATGAGAAGGAAGAAGAACCACATGTGATATTGGGGAGGCAGTTTTTGGCTACTTCAAATGCTCAGATTAACTGCCGAGACGGAACAGTTTGCATGACCTTCGGTAACCATAAGTTAATTTTAAGCATATTTTCAAATTCATATGATTATTCTTTTGAAAATAAATATTCTAGTTCATGTGCTACTAATGGCTGTCTTCCTCGTACATGTGAGGATGACACCAAAAAGTAGAAAAGTGTTGTTTTTGACAGGTCTAAGCATGAACGAGAGAAGTAAGAGTTAAATGCAGTAGATGTAAAAAGTGGAGCAACAGTAAGTTCAACAAACAACACTAAGGAGGTGGAACAAACAAGAAGAAACCACCAAAGAAGGGGAAGGTAAAGAAACCACCCGGATTCCAGAATGAACAAAGGAGGTTGGCATGTTTTGAGCCTAGGTGGGAGAAATTAGAGCTACCATTGTGTTGGAGAAGTAAGAAGAATGAGGTGGAGGAAGGTAAGCACTCCAGTAGACCACCATAACCGTCAAATCAGGTACCGGTCTGGCTGAAGACCTTAACAAAAATTTAGCGCTGGCTGGGAGGTAACCCGGCCTTGTATTTAGGTACGTGTATATTATGTTGTATTTAAAAATTTGTGGGTGTAGTTTTCTATAAACCCTCACGAGACCTCACTCGTCCACCCGGGCTACTAGGGGTTTAAAGGGCTTGTTGCATATGCTAAATGCAATCGTGATTCCTACGAAAGTGAGTTAGGTCTTTTAACATATTTACTCGTTTAACAAATTTAATTATGAAATTTATTTAACTCGGCATGGTAATTAAAATCAACAGTTTTACAAACGGTTTAAAAGACCTATCCTAACAGTTGTGAGAAGCGTGCTTCTACACGTGTGAGAGTTTGCAGATTCTGTTAGTGAATTGAGGAGCCGGGTTCATTGAGAGCAAGCACAAGTGTACTTGAGTTGCTTACTTTCTTATCATGTGATTTTGTTTTCATAATTCGTTTTGTTTTATTAGTTTTATTGTTAAACGTGTAATTGTATAGTTGTATAATTTTTAGGACCATCACATTAAGCCCGGTTTTAAATTTTTAATCATCCAATTTTAACCGCGTCCTCAGTAATATATTTTTATTGCTAAATTTTGAACATTGAGGACAATTTCAACCTCAAGTGTGGGGATGGGGGTAAAATTAAAACTTTTTGCTTTAGAGTAGCTTGATTGTGCGCAAAAGCCGGAATTGGAACTTGTTAATTGTTAGTATTAATGCAAAGTAGAGGTCTTTGGTCATGGTCAGTTTTTAAGCTTCCTGAAAGTCTTCCCATGCAAATGTTTTTCAAAAATAGAAAATTAAAATGAACCATTTAGATGGGGATAACAAGTCATGGGGATAGGTACACATGTTTCATGTCAACAGCCTAATTCCTCCGGTACGCGTGTAAAATTTGCCTTATATATAATACACATATAATATATAGTATATACACATGTCATTTGAGTGCCATTATAGAGAGTAACCAGTATGCCCATAATATCTAGAACTTGGTTGTCTCATGCATTTCGAGATCTTAGCTTGGCATGAATGCAAAAGTGATGGAGGCAATTAGGTTAAGCCTCGTCTGGATGAGTGAGAGTGTCGGTATTGGGGGTTGAGCCTCATACGTTATATATATGAGCTTGGATAATGAGAGGGGTGGGGGTTGGTTCCCTTAGAAAACATTATTGGACCTATTCTTTCATTCAGTCAACCCCAGTGTTATATTGCGAGACGATCCAGCTTAATAGGTTTCTTTGTAATTGTTTTAGTATTTATCAATAGGATGTATTAAGCATTATGTTTATTATTTTTCAAAAAAATGTGTTAAAGTTGAAATGTTCGAGTGTTATGAGTTGTAAAAAATTTTTTTGATGAAAAGTCAAAGAAAAGCTCAAAAAGAGTTAATGGTCTAGTCAGTATTGGTTGTAAATGAAAGTCAGTGAGTTGTTTAGTTGTTTAGTCATTGGAATAAATTGGTTAATTGTTTTTGTCAGTGTTATTTAGTTGTTTTGTAATAAGCCGAATTAGATCGTTTGAGCTACTTTAAAAATTCCCTTACACTTAGTCCCGTTACAACCCGTTTTAATCCCTCTTAATTTGCATTTGTATCAAAGCATTTATATGGGTGGAGATATGACTTGCTTCCAAGCTTATTACATTGTGTTCATACTTGGTATTGAGGGTATAAAGATACTAGCACATTTTTTGCTGGTCCAGATATTAAACCGAGATGAGATATATTATATTATGAGGGGTATGACCATGTGTGCCTTAACCGGAAACAAAGTACACTCGTTTGGGCGGTTTCAAAGTTTTAAAATGTATCATTAAATTGTTTGGTGGGTTATCAAACTTGACAGTGTCAGTTCTTGGGAATTGGGTATGACCTTATACCTCACTAGTATTAATACTGATAATTGATGAACCATCGATCGAGGTGTATATGTTGCATGAGAGTTTGCTTGAGGGCAAGTAGATAAAAAGTGTGGGGATGTGATGTGTGGGTAAAAATATGTGTGTTAAGTGTGTAAATTCGTGTGTTTTGATTACTTATATATTGAGAACACGATTACTTTGAGTGCGTTTATGGTTACAGGTGTGCAGAGCTTAATCGGAGCTCATTTGGAGTATTTAAGGATGAAAGAATCGAGATTATACGAAGAGAGGCGATCAGGAGCTTAACCGGACGTTCGAGAATCAAAAAGAACGAGAAAACAAGGTTTTGGAGAAGGACCAGCTGTAAGCTACGCTCTCCAGGCCGTAGCTTACGGTCTGGTGATGCCCGTAAAAAAGAGTAAGCAAAACCGTAGCTTACGGCTTAACCGTAAGATACGGTTCACATACCGTAAGCTACGGTCGGGGACTGTAAGCTACGATGGCCAGACCGTAGCTTACGGTCTGGTCTGACGGAAAAGGGGATTTTGGTGATTTTCTTTCATATATAAAACCATAAAACCCTAAGGTCGAAGGCATTCAAAATTATTCAGTTTTGGGACTTCTTGGAGGCGATCTTACACCACCAACACTCATCCTAATCACAATATTGATCCATGAACACCTTCTCCAACACAATCATCAAGAGTATAAAGATCGAGATGCTAGGCTAAAGGCTTCATAACCACCTCCGAGTGTAGGGTTGAGTTGCATGATTAGGTTTTGTTATTCTATACTTTAACTTTGGATTTGTAATTGGTTAATCAATTGGTTGATCAATCCTTTGTGTTTGCTTTTGTGCTTAAACGGTTTTTATTAATTGATTACTTAATCTTTTTTAAGTTAATTGATTTGTGGTCATCAACAATTAGGATTAAGTTATTTCGTCATTGTCCCGTTTATCGTTAACCATAGTATTGATTTTGTGTTTCAACAAGTAAAACCGATTATCAAATAGATTTTCATTTAGCCGTGTCAATTGTTCGAATTCCGTTCTAACGATCAACACAGTCAGTCATTAAGTATTTTGATTTATCATTTTCCTAACTTGATGCAAAACCCGAACCCTGGAGCTTGGTTATTTTCATATCATTGTTTACAAACTACTCATTTAAACCGCTTGACATCGTTTGTCCACTTTTAAGTATTTTTATAATAGAAATTGAGTTCTACTTGCACTTTCCACTGATTCCCTGTGGATTTGACACCTTACTTGCCCTAGCTAGTATAGATATTTTATAAGTATTTTTGATTGACTTTTTGACATCGATCACATTTTAATTCGTATTGCTTAATTCTTTAGCCGACTCAATCCATTCATTGATATACATGTAAATGATAACCACAATGCAATTAAACTGGTCCTCACCATCCTTAGACCATCGCCGTCATTAACCCTAAGTCTAATTAGTATATATATTAAAAGACAACACCTGTGTGCATTACCAGTTGTACCACTATCTTATATGGTAATACATTGACTCTATTCTTCGTAACGTTACACGTGTGTTTTTGTTTTTACACCTCATAAACCCCAGTAACCTACGTGTCCATCTATTCAGTTATCTGAGATTAGAGAGAGATGAGCGTGACCATCACCTCTATGTCCACCTTCGTCAATCGATCCTTCACTCATTCAATTCACCGGCGTCGTCCGACACATATCATCGTCGCCACCATGTGTTCTAAATCGCATGTATATGCCGTTGCCGGGTTCCGAATGGCGGTGGTGCGGTCGCGGATTTGTCCGTGTTGTTGCCGGATTCTGTTTAGGAACCGTAGGTGACGACACACGACGGTGGTGGATTTCTTATGTTGTACAATCTCCGGTCATATTTGGATGACCCACGTAATGTTGTGAACCTTACACATGTTCTCCCCACTTTCTCATATGTCAGTCTATTCACCTTTTCAATGTGCCAATAATAGAGAGAAAGCTACTAGCATATCCATCCACTGGTTGTGTATCGTGGTGGCGGAAGTATGTCGGTGATGTTGTCCTTTTGTGGTTCCGATTTCGTCTGTTATTAATATGTTGTTGGGTACCCTAAGTATTACTATGGTGTTGTGACTCCGATTTCGTCTATTACGGCTCCAGTTCTTCTGTTCGATTTGTAAACCCTAGGCGACGGGATGCTCTGACTGTTGTCGGGTTCCATTTTGGTGACGGTGGTGGAGGAGACTGGCGACCTTCGGTAGTCCATGGTTGTGGCAGAAGTAAGAGGGTGATGTTATCCGCCCTTTGTGCTCCGATTACGACTGTTGCCGGGTTCAGTTTTGGAACCCTAGGCGGTGGTAAGACGGTGATGATGTGTCTCTGAGTCTGTGAGTTGTGTTTGCTACGTCGATGCTCATATTCATTGTTCCTTACATTTGTGCATAAAACTGTTGTACTTCGGGCTTCTTATGTTGTACAATTTACATTCATATGTGGACGCTTCATGTGTTATGTTAATGTGAAGTTTCGTTCTTGAAATGCCTAGACCTACGAATTTTTTGTTTGTTGTGTATGTAAGTCAGTTGGTTTTTCTGTGTTCTATGTGATGATCGTTTGATACTATGATGATCGTCTTACACTGATGTGACCATGTGATTTTCACACTTGGGATTATCCGTTGGTGTTCATGGTTTGGATGGTGTTTAACAAAATGATTTGATTTTTTTATTTGTGCTATGATTATCGTTCGAGACAGATATGAGCATATGATTTTCACATTTGGGGTTTTCAGTTCGATTTCTATGTTACACTTGATTAAGGGTTTTTGTTGAAATAAGCGCACCTTGGTTGAAAGCGATGGCAGGTGCTTTAGGTTATTGTTGGTTTGTCGTTTGATATTTCAATATAGGCTATGATGACGCTTCGCTATTTGGCGAGGCAACCGATGTTGCAGCCATTGCGGAACCCGAGCCTCAAGTAATTTGTGTCACATTTTGTTTTTTTTTTACTTTGAATTTCGTGTGTATAGAGAAAATGCATACTCAAGAACAAAAGCAACAGAAACCATTGTTGTATAAAGTTTTGTATTAATAGAAATAATTCATAATGTTATCAATTGGTCTAAAGAAATATGGTTTCTTTGTAGGGCTTGATGTAGGTGTGTTTGGCCCGTATGGTATCGAGTTTGTACATTTGCAGCATAAATATGGCAACTGGTGTGACATTCTTTTGAGTATGTTGAAGCTATAAGAGTAACATCCAATCCCACAGGTTAGTGGCTTTTCAACAACTTGCATCTAATTGTGAGATTCAACCTTAGTTCTTTTTAATTAAAAAGAACAAAATTATGCTCAATGGTGATTTAGGGATATTTTTGAAAGGGAACGGGTCAACCCATTGATGGCTGGTTACTCTCTGTTTGTCTATATGATCTTTTGATGTGTGCGCTTGAAAGTGGTGTTTGAGATTTCGAAAATTTCTGTTTTGAGTGGTTAGCAAAGAGCTATTAAATTAAAAACCTAGCATTTGTATAAACGTAAAGATTTTGCAGCCCAAACAAATTGTACTTGTAGATGTCTTCCAGCCCGCTTAGGAAAGGTTTACAGCCAGTACAGACCTATGAGAATCGACCCAGCCTAACCCAGGACCAACCCACTTACTCACGGTTACCTGTTTTAATGTTTAACTAATATAAAATAGACAAGTTGGTTTGAGCCTTGCGTTGTCCATTTGGCTGCTGGCAGCATTAAAGAAACAACATCATCTGCAGAACCCAATAAGCCTAACATTTACATGCAACCATAACAAAAGGGTCATATAAATAGATTAGTTGCAACATGTTTTTTGGGAACACCATATGCAGCTAACCACATTATTTCCATGTTATTGTTATCCTCATAACTGTAAATAATACTAACAATTATTACATTTTTGGCAGATACCGAGTGTAGGTTTACATGTGTTAGTGCCTAACAAGAAAGATTATCCCAACTGCAACTGCAAGTAGTAGAAGACAATGCACTTCTTTATTTATTTCTTCTTTATTTATTTTCCTGAGCTTATTGGGCTTTAGAAGATCATATAGGTTAGTTATGTTCTGCATGATAGTGATGATGATTGTGACGGCTGGTCGAGACACATCAGTGAGCGGTGCAGGATGTGTTCTGACTAAGTATGTCTTTGGCGACGGTGGTAGTTTTGTAGTGCTTTGGTGGTGGTGATGACGTGCTAATGTAGTGAGGAGTGAAGCGGTGGTGCAAGAAAGTAGAGCTAAAATTATATTATTATTGTCCTCTTCAATAGTATTTTTTTAACGTGTCGAGTTCTTTTATAGTAGTTGTGTTTTCGCTAACGCATTTGTTTATGGTTTTTTGATGTTGTCACATACCCGCGCAACGCGCGGGGTACTAAATACTAGTTTGTTTATAACACTCTGCAATACCCCGTTCATCATCGTTATTGGTCGACAACAACTGTTCATTGTTCATCGTCATCTGATTCTCAGTTATGGTAATTTAGTTATGATTATAGTTCGTTTTTAATCTAGTTTTGATAGCCCTAACATCAATTAAGAAAACCTGTAACGATTTGATCAATTTTCTTAATTAGGGTTCATAATCAATTTGGGCTAAAATCTGTTATGATATTTATCTATTTCCAGTTTATAATCATTACGTCGCTTGGCTCAGCTGCTTCTTTGTGCGCGTGTTAACCCAGTGAGCCGGCCATGGGCGCGCTCCAGCCCACTTTTGCCTTTTTATTATTATTACTATTATTCTTTTTTGTTTGATTAAGGTTTTATTAAGTAAACAATAACTAATAATAAACATAAACTTATATTATTTTTATGTAACTTATACCTTACATTGACTTTTTTCGGGTGTTTACTTGTCATTGTATTTTTAACCATTATATATGTATGTATGTATATATATATATCTTTATAATATATGTATTTATATATGTGTTTTTGTTATTAAATAAATGGTATAATAAATATAAGAAAATACGTTAACTATAATTTTTTCGTAAAACGATTTTCGTTAAAGGTTCGATATACTTATTTATTTAAAATAGTACATACTACATTTATATATTTATTTAATATATTTATTTAAACGTTATTATTATATATTATAATTAATTACTTAAACATTTATCTATTTAAACCTTTATATAAGTATATTTTATTTATTCTACTAATTATAAGTATATTTTATATTAGAATTAGTTATATAAATTATTAATTATTAAATTTGATTATATATTTATCACATCAAGTGTAAGAAAAGGTGATGTTATAAATAATAAAAAGTAATATTTCTTATAAATAATGATCACTAATATTAATCTTTGCAATAATAATTACCATTAAAATCAATCGTTCGATTCAGTAATATTCGAATCACAACATAATTCAAATCAAATCGAAATTTTAATTCATCAAATCATGTTGGATCCCTTATAATTAATTTAATATTATATTATTTAACTAGGAATCTTTGACGATAAATTTCGGAGGGTTTATCTTTCCCATATCATCATTGTCTTTTGTTCTACTTTATCAGGTGAGTATTTCGTTCCCCATTTTAACTTATTTTTATCGTTTTGGGGGCATATGCGTTTCTACTTATTTTAGTATTATTTAATACTCAACTTGCAACTGTTAATCATGTGTGTATACCAATTTATGCCTAACGTGTTATATGCTTACTTGCTTATTTGGTTGTACCATTGTAGTAGCCATCGTCCAGTTCATTTGGCATCGAGATTACCGACAACTTATTTACTTGCTTATTTGGTTGTATCGTCATAGTAGCCATCGTTTAGTTCATCTGGCATCGTGCTTACCGATAACTTACTTAGCCAACGTCCAGTTCTTCTTCTGACATCGTGCTTACCAACAACTTATTTACTTGCTTATTGGTTAAATTGCTTATTTCACTTGATATAATTTCCACTTTTCTATACTTATTATATATTCACTTATCTGGTGTTCTACCCACTCAACCTCGGGTTGACACATTTTATTGTATTTTTAACGCATATGCAGGTCACCGTATGATATGATTATCAGGAATTGTTTGAAGAAACTTAGGGTTGCATGCTAGAGAAGAAGATACAAGAATTTAAATTTGGATTTGTTTTGTTTGTTTTATTTATGGAATTTTGTACTTTGAACTTTGTCGAATTATTTGAAATTGATTAATAGATATTATCATTATAAATATTGCATGATAGTACCTTGAGAGCTGTGAATAATCAGCTCACGCCTGACATTTCCGCCTTAAGTTGGGGTGTGACATAAATGCGAAATTTTAGTAACTCATGAACTTCCAAGGGGAAAAATCTTGGATTTAATAAACTAGGGGTACTTAAATTGTAACTGTTGGAACTAAAGAGACATAAATTGGAAACGTGACTTCTACTCCTCCCAACCCTTCTTCTCCATGGGTGTATCTATACCAATCGCCATTGGCACAACAGCTAGTAACATGGGAGTTATCCACGATTCTGATATATGGTATTGTTTTTGGAGTTTGTCAGGAGATAGAAGATGGGCGAGTTTGTTGTTTAATCATAGAATCATTCAACACTGCTTTGATACAATGTTGTAAAATGGTAACCAGAAACAACGGTATTGGGACGTAAGTTTTCTTTAAATTGATATTACAATTACATGGTAAAGTTAAAATACAAAGTATAACAAAAATGAGAAAAGTGAGAATAAATCTAATCCATTGATCTCAGATTTGAATGATATAGATTAATTTAAAAATAAAAATTGATGAAAAGGGCATGAAGTTAATAACCCACTTATGATGATTTTCTCTCTCCACGTGCAAAACACATGTCAATTTCTCCATCATTTTAAAAGGTCTTTAATTTTTTCATACGATATTTTTTAGAATTTTTTTACCATAATAACAAACGTTTTTTATCTTTACTATGAATATCATATTGTTACATTAAAATAAAAAAAAAAGAGTTGGTGGGTTTTTCTATATTGTGTTATTTTGTTGTCCATTGTGTTTTTTAATTGGGTTTTTTATGCATTATGTTATGAATTTTGGTTATTGTATTTTTCAATTGATACTCATATTATAGATAAAAATTAAAACAAAGATCACGTCATTGTGTCTTTATGCTCAACATTTGTCTTTATACTTATCTTTGTGTTTTAGTTATTGTGCTCAATATTCACTCAATTTGAGAAAAAATGTATTATGTTCATTGTGTATTACGTTCAAATCTTTGTGTAATATGTAGATTCCAATGCGTTTTACGTTTCAGGTCATTGTGCTATATGTATTTACCATTGTGTCTTACGTTTCAGGCCATTTTGTTGTTGTATGTATTTATTATTGTGTTTTATGTTTCATGTTATTGTGTAATATGTATTCATTATTATGTTTTATGTATTAGATAATTTGTTGGTATTTTCATTATATTTACATATTATTACACAACGGTGTTATTAGTATTAAAAAAACACAATGGCGAAAAAACACAATAAAAAACAGAAATACACAATGACAAAAAAAGACACAATGGCAAACAAAAAGACTCAATGATGTAAATTATTTTTTATTCTTATTTAACAAAATCATATTCATTTTAAAGATAAAAAAACGTTTGTTATTAAGGAAAATTTTATTTTAAAAGAAATATCATATGAAAAAATTATAGACGTTTAAAAATGATATGAGACTTAACATGTAACTTACATGTGGAGAAAGAAAATGTGTATTATTACTTTTATACCATTTTTTGCTTTGATCATTAATTGGCACATGTCAATTAATTATAACTTCTCATATTTTTTATTTTTGTTGCTGTTTGTAAAACAACTGCTCTACAATTACAATGACAAAATAAAGGAAACAAAATAATATTCTATGATAATTGTGTGTCCATTTTAAGGGAAACAAAGTAACAAAACAATAGAAATGAATGTATAACTATTACGCATGCTATTGGAGTTGTACAGTTAGGTACAACCATGACACACGCATGTTGCGGATCATACAATGTTATCTGCTTTGATTTAACTGTTCCACTTTCACATCTCATGCTTTCATTGTCAATCACCATCCTCTATTTTATTTCCTATAAGGCTGAGGGGTGTGGGGCGCTAACCTGGGCGCGAGAGCCCCTCCGCTCGCGCCCCCAGGCGCTAACCCCACACCACCGGGGCGCGAACCGGGGCGCGAACGGGGCGCGAGGGCGAGCCCCCAGGCAGGCGTGAGTGTGGTCGCGGGAGAAGAGAGAGAAAAAGCCGGTGGGCCCTCCCAAAAGAGCCGTTGGAGCTCATTATTTTTTAAAAAAAAAACCTTAAAACCCTTATATAATATCCCAAACTCCTATATAATACCCCATTTCATCTATAAAATACCCCATTTCACCCATATCAATCACCACAACTTCAAAATAAAACCCAAAATCAACCCATCTTCCCAATTTTTTTTAAAAAAATAATGTGGTCGTACTCGTCTGATTCCGACTCCTCCGAAGAGGATGATTTGCTTCTTCATGTAGGGGGAGTTTTGACCGCAACCGTGGTCGATCTCTTGCAAAATCAAGCCCATCAACCTCGACTCCCGAGGGTTAGAGCACCACCTCGTGATCGTGATCGATCGGGTGCTAACGATACTTTGTTTAGGCATTATTTTAGCCCTCAACCGGTATATGAGGAGTCGGATTTTCGAACTCGTTTCCGAATGAGCAGACAATTGTTCATGCGTATGGCAAGTGATTTAGAGGCACAGTATCCCTTTTTTCAACAAAGGGAGGATGCTAGGGGTCTCCCCGGTTTTACCCCTCTTCAAAAATGCACGGCTGCTATCCGTCAATTAGCGTACGGCATCTCGTCGGACGCTTTGGATGAGTATTTACAGATGTCGAAAAGGGTTGCACGTGAATCCCTTCATTTTTTCTGCCAAGGTAAAAAACATTAATTTTACTTTTTATTAAATATTTATTACATTTTGTAATATATATTATACGTAGGAGTCATATCGACTTACGCTCGGAGATATCTGCGTAAACCTACAATGTATGACATCCAACGCATATATGAGGTGCACGCAGAAAAACATGGTTTTCCTGGGATGCTAGGTAGCATCGATTGTACGCATGTTGGATGGGCTATGTGTCCAACGGCCTGGCGAGGTCAGTTCCACCGTGGTGATCATGAAGGGCCGACCCTTATACTTGAGGCGGCGGTGTCACAGGATCTTTGGTTTTGGCATGCTTTTTTTGGTGTTGCTGGGTCAAATAACGACCTTAATGTTATCGATCAGTCAAATTTGATCAACGACCTTATCGACGGGGTTGAACCACCTCAATCTTTTGTTGCAAATGGAGAACTCTTCAAGTACGGGTACTATCTGGTCGATGGTATTTACAACGAATGGGCTTTGTTAGTTCAAGCTTTTACAGATCCAATCGCCGACAAACGGAAGTATTTTACGAAGAAGCAAGAGTCTGCTAGAAAAGATATTGAAAGAGCTTTTGGAGCTATAAAAAAACAATATTATGTTCTGGCGAACCCGATACGTTATTGGACTCGGGAGAGGATAACGGACGTCGTCTACACGTGTCTGATCCTACACAACATGACGTTAGAAGACGAGGGCAAAGCTATCTGCCAAAACTACCAAGGTGACATTCCGCCACAACCGTCCACAATCAGTGATCAACAAAGACTTCATAACATAGCAAATATCAAGATCCGTGAGATACATGGGGATCTTCGACATGAGTTGGTTGAACATTTGTGGGTGAGGCGACCCGATGATCTTGTATTAGATTAGTGTTATTATTAAGTATTATTGTTTGTTTAATTTTTAGTATGTTTTTTTTTTTGTAATTTGAATTTTAAAAAAAATGTGTGTTTTTTTAATAATTTATGAGTTTTTTTAATAATACGTTTTTTGAATATATTTATAAAAAAATAAAAAAAAAATCCGCTGGAGCCCCTGCTGGAGCCCCTCCACACCAGGGCCAGGGGCTCCAGCGGGGGCTCCAACACCCCCCTTATCCAGTTTCTCTCTCTGCCACACGTCACAATGTTATTGGCTGGAGCCCCCACTCGCGCCCCCGTTAGAGCCCCCCACACCCCTCAGCCTAAATAATTACAACTTGTTCAGTTTGTATATGTCAACAACAGTTAAAACACTAGATTAATTTGAAGTTATTATGGAACAATAAAAGATCCAATTACAATACGTATAGAGACAAGTAAACGGGTTATAAGTTGCACCGTCACCTTCTTTTGAATGACAAATTCGATCGTATTGAAAACAAAGTTATCGTTCTTCAGCGTCAATGAGTTGTTGTGCACGACCCGCTAAACTCTTTTCAGAAACGTTGCAGCATCGGAGGCAAGAGGCCCAAATGTACCGAAAGCAAAATGAATGAAAGCGTGTTGATTCTCGACCCAAGCTTCTCGTGCTTAGACCATTCCCATTAGCAACCCAATCCCACACAATCTTTAATAAAAAACTAATTTCTCTCTTATCAATAAACACAACCCAACCTAATCTAAATTTTTACTATCATTCACAACCCAACCTCAACCAACATTTTGTTATATAAATATAATTTATAATTATTTAAAATATATAAAAGATAAAACTTTAAATAATAAGTTTACGAAACAATAATATTAGATTGGAAAGCTAATAAGAAAAAAAATATGTATTTTTGAATAATCTCGTTTTTAATAAAATTTATATCGAAGTGTTTAGGAAAAAAAATAAACATGGTTGTGTTTTTAGAATTTTTTTAGGCTAACAATTTAAATTATTAAACAAAAACTAATTTGTATATTATATTAATTGTTAGAAAAAACAAAAGAATGAAAACTAGTAATTGCATAAAATGGTTTGCAAACTAGTTTGTTTTTGTGAACTAGTTTGTGAAAAATCCACTATAACAAATTAATTTTTTCTTTTATTTAATGCCATGTGGCAACCCAAACTATCATTAGATTGCCAATGTGAGTGGTCTTAGCAATTTTTTCTAATTGTGCTTTTAACTCGGCATACCTAGCAACAAACCCAGTGTCTCTAAGCCCGACCGTTGGGGGGGGGTGTCCAATAAGGTCCACACAAGCATGCTTCCCCCCGCCCTGCCGGCTATCCAAACACAAGAATGTCCACTGGTCGGAAAGTAGACCTTCATTCACGTTGTTCCGACATGAAATAGCTTATTATTTCTACACGGTATGTACGTTTTTGGTAGCCTAAAACACTAAAAACAATGCATTTGAAACATATATATGGGAGCGGTTAACCTACCAAGTCGAAAACTTGTTTGAAGCGTTCAAATTGAAGTGAAAAAACCACACGATGGCAATTTGGTAAATAAGTGAAAATTAAGCGTGTAGCGTAATTATACACTATCACAAAAACCAAGTAGATTAATTTAATTACTCTATACAATTTACATGTAAAGTAACTTTTTTATGTTATGCAATTTTATAAGTAGATTAATAAAATTACTCTTGTTGGTATTTGTGAATTATGCTATACACTTAATTTATAGTATTTACCAATTTGCCACCATATCCATTTTTCCTTCGGTTCGTATCCTTAGCACTGATGTTACTTTGTACATGTAAGAATTAATAGAGGGTGAAATAATTTCTTAAGAAAATCATCAATGATGTTTTCTCAATAAGGAGCAACAACAAACAAAAGTATCACATTCCAGGGAATTTACTAGGCCTAGACAAAAAATGACACACAATATTTATATGAAAAAAAAAAGACAACACCAAGCAAGTATTTAAACAAGTCAAGCCAAAAAAAAAAAATACGAAATAGATTGGAGCAATTGTGTAAATTTTGATTTGTAATATCTGATATTGTGATTATGTTGTTTCTAACTTTTGGCTAGTTTTTTTTTTGGTATAATATCTTAGAACAGTTCAAAAATTTTTTTTAATGGCATGTGATTACAAAACCAAATGTAAAAAAGTATGTGATGAAAAATGCAACGTCTCCTAAACAAGTTCTATAAAATAAATTTGAAAACATCATAAATAAATTTAAAAAATATTTGGCTGCACATAATTAACTACACCCTTCTGGTTATAACGTGATATCAAGAATGAAGTGACCAGCTAAATGCTAGTCGATTGCAAGCAATTGACTATATGACTGTCAAATGGGTCAAACCTACTTTAATTAAATATCCAACAATTAATTTTATTTAATGAGCAACAAAGAATGTCTAGCTATTCCGTACAGGGTGACCCAATTGCTAGGTCACCGCTAGCTGGTCCAATCCAGCCGTACGGAACCCTTAAGCGCCTCCAATTTATCTTTAGTTTCGGGAAAAACTCACCCGTCCGAATATCCACCGGTGGTAAAACCCGGATGCCCTCAGGATCGGACTCGACTTTAGATATTTAATATAATCATGGTTATCTGTTGCACTACATTGGTTATTTCTAAACAATTGATGATATATCCACAAATCTTCGAATAACGTATACTCTATATATATTATAATATATTAATGGCCATAAACAGTTGAAAATTAAGAAGTTATATTATTATACATAATTACTTTTTTAACAGAATGAAAAATTAATATATATATATATATATATATAATCCGGTTATTAAATCCGGTCCAACCGGTTCGACCAGTGAACCAGTACTGTCACCGGTTCGTTATCCGATCCGGTTATGAAAACATTGATACTATTTGATAGAAATTACAGTTTTTAGAGATTATTTGATGCTAAAAAGATGTATAATTTTATATAGATCATTATCGTACACAAGAATTTCACAAAACAAAATAATTCAATACATTGCATCAAATTCCAACTAACAAATTGTTCTTTGTTTTTATTTAACCTAAGGTATAAGTAATGTCTTGCATCTTCAATCATCCCATGTAGCTACCCTGCGATATACATAAAATTAGAAATATTTTGTCAACAATAATATTGAGCAAGTAATCACAAGTTTTGAGATATATATAATGATAAAAATGACAATTCCTTGCGATAATGTGTATTACGTCAACTAGAAAAACATAAAATAAAAGTGTCTTTTCATCATGCCACTAGATTCGGACATGTTTACTCAGACGACGCATGCTCATGCTATGTGGATGAGGATGAGAATGAGATACCAACCAACCATAAAAATTGTAAACACATAGTGAGATAACATTTAGCAGTTAATCAAGCAATATCACAATATGCAAATAGTGGAATAGTGTTTGAGTATATACTTGTATAATAATAAAAAAAAATTGTTGGCGCATAAAGTCCCCAAAACAAAAATAGAGAACATGGAGTGTGATTACTCATCTTGATTAGTGAATGCAAGATCGGGTATTTGGTTAAGCTTGGGTGAGTCCTAATGAGTAATTCTTAAATCCAAATAGTCAATACTTCTTTAGAAATTCTTAAAAAAATAAAGGTGAAAGAAACATATAACACAACTAGAAGTTGAAAAATAAACAAGAAAAATGAAATCAAATTTTGGATAGATTTCTGTTACAGATTGAATATATGTTTAAACATATCAACAAATTCTCAAATATTATAAAATCTCCAGTCAAATAAATAATTAAATGTGTAAGGAACAACTTTTCTCTATAAACTTTGCCCAAATTCGGACTCAAGAAAGGCTAAAATAGTTGATCTTCATAGAGGGTATAAATCTGCGCCCTAGTTTTAAAATAATGATTGTGAAGCCACACGAAAGAATAAATATACAAATAAATAGTTGTTAGAACCGTAACTCAATAAAGTTAATGATATGACTTTTCCTTGCATCGTTCCAGTTTGTTATGACCATGTTATTGCTCGACCTTTGTCAAACAATTCTGTTGTCAAATCTGAAACATTGTAAACTACAATGTTTTTGATGTTTTGAAATGAATTTTTATAAAGAAAATTATGAACCACTTGTGGTATGATAAATATAACATGTTTGTTTATGTATCATCAAAATCCTAATGGTTCTTGAATCAAAATAAATAAAACAAACAAAAACTTTAAGAATGTAGGAACTTAAGGTGTGACAATTAATGACCATCTTGCAACCTTATGTTCTTTGTCTCCTCCACCCTATACATTGTAGTGTATATATTAGGTGGGAATATAAATATAATTAGGTGATGGTCTTACAACTATTATAACAATAAGAAAAAATGAAGAAATAAATAACAAAGATAAGAAAATATAGACAAAACTTTTTGCTTACCCTGTGATCTTAAGATGAACAAACAAAAGAAGATATAAATCATAAATTATATTGGAGAGAGAAGAAGAATAATAATTAGCAAAGGAAAGTGATGACAATGATGGAGTATTTATAGTTGTTATTAGAGAGGGGGGGGGGGGGGTGGGTAAATTGTTAAGTTTTGAAGAGAAAGTTGTTTTTGGAATATGCTAGAAAAATGTTTTTCTTTTAATAAAAGATGTCACATAAAATACTTAGGATAAAAATTAATTTAACATAACCATAATTACTTTTGTTACGTGTTAAAATATTAATCTAGTCAAACTTGGTTTGACATGTCAAATTAACGATTACACATGTAAACAGTGAAATGAGCATAGATTCAAGTATGCACACATATGAAAATAATGGTAATAACTTAAAATGAACTATTTATGATTCAATAATAATAATAACAACAATATAGCATTGAAATTGAGTTGTAACTTAACAAATACAAATCAATGATAAATATTATAATAAAAAAATAGTCTTTCATGAAAATAGAAAATTTAAAATGGGTTGGGTTTTCGGGATTGAAAAATAGCAAATGTTACATCTACTCGTTTTAATTTCACTTTTAACCCAACCCCCCATGATTTTGAAACGATCATAATTCTTTCGTACATAAATATATAAATATTAATATGTTGTTGGGTACCCTAAGTATTACTATGGTGTTGTGACTCCGATTTCGTCTATTACGGCTCCAGTTCTTCTGTTCGATTTGTAAACCCTAGGCGACGGGATGCTCTGACTGTTGTCGGGTTCCATTTTGGTGACGGTGGTGGAGGAGACTGGCGACCTTCGGTAGTCCATGGTTGTGGCAGAAGTAAGAGGGTGATGTTATCCGCCCTTTGTGCTCCGATTACGACTGTTGCCGGGTTCAGTTTTGGAACCCTAGGCGGTGGTAAGACGGTGATGATGTGTCTCTGAGTCTGTGAGTTGTGTTTGCTACGTCGATGCTCATATTCATTGTTCCTTACATTTGTGCATAAAACTGTTGTACTTCGGGCTTCTTATGTTGTACAATTTACATTCATATGTGGACGCTTCATGTGTTATGTTAATGTTGTACAATTTACATTCATATTGGGGGTTGAGCCTCATACGTTATATATATGAGCTTGGATAATGAGAGGGGTGGGGGTTGGTTCCCTTAGAAAACATTGTTGGACCTATTCTTTCATTCAGTCAACCCCAGTGTTATATTGCGAGACGATCCAGCTTAATAGGTTTCTTTGTAATTGTTTTAGTATTTATCAATAGGATGTATTAAGCATTATGTTTATTATTTTTCAAAAAAATGTGTTAAAGTTGAAATGTTCGAGTGTTATGAGTTGTAAAAAATTTTTTTGATGAAAAGTCAAAGAAAAGCTCAAAAAGAGTTAATGGTCTAGTCAGTATTGGTTGTAAATGAAAGTCAGTGAGTTGTTTAGTTGTTTAGTCATTGGAATAAATTGGTTAATTGTTTTTGTCAGTGTTATTTAGTTGTTTTGTAATAAGCCGAATTAGATCGTTTGAGCTACTTTAAAAATTCCCTTACACTTAGTCCCGTTACAACCCGTTTTAATCCCTCTTAATTTGCATTTGTATCAAAGCATTTATATGGGTGGAGATATGACTTGCTTCCAAGCTTATTACATTGTGTTTATACTTGGTATCGAGGGTATAAAGATACTAGCACATTTTTTGCTGGTCCAGATATTAAACCGAGATGAGATATATTATATTATGAGGGGTATGACCATGTGTGCCTTAACCGGAAACAAAGTACACTCGTTTGGGCGGTTTCAAAGTTTTAAAATGTATCATTAAATTGTTTGGTGGGTTATCAAACTTGACAGTGTCAGTTCTTGGGAATTGGGTATGACCTTATACCTCACTAGTATTAATACTGATAATTGATGAACCATCGATCGAGGTGTATATGTTGCATGAGAGTTTGCTTGAGGGCAAGTAGATAAAAAGTGTGGGGATGTGATGTGTGGGTAAAAATATGTGTGTTAAGTGTGTAAATTCGTGTGTTTTGATTACTTATATATTGAGAACACGATTACTTTGAGTGCGTTTATGGTTACAGGTGTGCAGAGCTTAATCGGAGCTCATTTGGAGTATTTAAGGATGAAAGAATCGAGATTATACGAAGAGAGACGATCAGGAGCTTAACCGGACGGTCGAGAATCAAAAAGAACGAGAAAACAAGGTTTTGGAGAAGGACCAGCTGTAAGCTACGCTCTCCAGGCCGTAGCTTACGGTCTGGTGATGCCCGTAAAAAAGAGTAAGCAAAACCGTAGCTTACGGCTTAACCGTAAGATACGGTTCACATACCGTAAGCTACGGTCGGGGACTGTAAGCTACGGTGGCCAGACCGTAGCTTACGGTCTGGTCTGACGGAAAAGGGGATTTTGGTGATTTTCTTTCATATATAAAACCATAAAACCCTAAGGTCGAAGGCATTCAAAATTATTCAGTTTTGGGACTTCTTGGAGGCGATCTTACACCACCAACACTCATCCTAATCACAATATTGAACCATGAACACCTTCTCCAACACAATCATCAAGAGTATGAAGATCGAGATGCTAGGCTAAAGGCTTCATAACCACCTCCGGGTGTAGGGTTGAGTTGCATGATTAGGTTTTGTTATTCTATACTTTAACTTTGGATTTGTAATTGGTTAATCAATTGGTTGATCAATCCTTTGTGTTTGCTTTTGTGCTTAAACGGTTTTTATTAATTGATTACTTAATCTTTTTTAAGTTAATTGATTTGTGGTCATCAACAATTAGGATTAAGTTCTTTCGTCATTGTCCCGTTTATCGTTAACCATATTATTGATTTTGTGTTTCAACAAGTAAAACCGATTATCAAATAGATTTTCATTTAGCCGTGTCAATTGTTCGAATTCCGTTCTAACGATCAACACAGTCAGTCATTAAGTATTTTGATTTATCATTTTCCTAACTTGATGCAAAACCCGAACCCTGGAGCTTGGTTATTTTCATATCATTGTTTACAAACTACTCATTTAAACCGCTTGACATCGTTTGTCCACTTTTAAGTATTTTTATAATAGAAATTGAGTTCTACTTGCATTTTCCACTGATTCCCTGTGGATTTGACACCTTACTTGCCCTAGCTAGTATAGGTATTTTATAAGTATTTTTGATTGACTTTTCGACATCGATCACATTTTAATTCGTATTGCTTAATTCTTTAGCCGACTCAATCCATTCATTGATATACATGTAAATGATAACCACAATGCAATTAAACTGGTCCTCACCATCCTTAGACCATCGCCGTCATTAACCCTAAGTCTAATTGGTATATATATATTAAAAGACAACATCTGTGTGCATTACCTGTTGTACCACTATCTTATATGGTTATACATTGACTCTATTCTTCGTAACGTTACACGTGTGTTTTTGTTTTTACACCTCATAAACCCCAGTAACCTACGTGTCCATCTATTCAGTTATCTGAGATTAGAGAGAGATGAGCGTGACCATCACCTCTATGTCCACCTTCGTCAATCGATCCTTCACTCATTCAATTCACCGGCGTCGTCCGACACATATCATCGTCGCCACCATGTGTTCTAAATCGCATGTATATGCCGTTGCCGGGTTCCGAATGGCGGTGGTAAGACGGTGATGATGTGTCTCTGAGTCTGTGAGTTGTGTTTGCTACGTCGATGCTCATATTCATTGTTCCTTACATTTGTGCATAAAACTGTTGTACTTCGGGCTTCTTATGTTGTACAATTTACATTCATATGTGGACGCTTCATGTGTTATGTTAATGTGAAGTTTCGTTCTTGAAATGCCTAGACCTACGAATTTTTTGTTTGTTGTGTATGTAAGTCAGTTGGTTTTTCTGTGTTCTATGTGATGATCGTTTGATACTATGATGATCGTCTGACACTGATGTGACCATGTGATTTTCACACTTGGGATTATCCGTTGGTGTTCATGGGTTGGATGGTGTTTAACAAAATGATTTGATTTTTTTATTTGTGCTATGATTATCGTTCGAGACAGATATGAGCATATGATTTTCACATTTGGGGTTTTCAGTTCGATTTCTATGTTACACTTGATTAAGGGTTTTTGTTGAAATAAGCGCACCTTGGTTGAAAGCGATGGCAGGTGCTTTAGGTTATTGTTGGTTTGTCGTTTGATATTTCAATATAGGCTATGATGACGCTTCGCTATTTGGCGAGGCAACCGATGTTGCAGCCATTGCGGAACCCGAGCCTCAAGTAATTTGTGTCACATTTTGTTTTTTTTTTACTTTGAATTTCGTGTGTATAGAGAAAATGCATACTCAAGAACAAAAGCAACAGAAACCATTGTTGTATAAAGTTTTGTATTAATAGAAATAATTCATAATGTTATCAATTGGTCTAAAGAAATATGGTTTCTTTGTAGGGCTTGATGTAGGTGTGTTTGGCCCGTATGGTATCGAGTTTGTACATTTGCAGCATAAATATGGCAACTGGTGTGACATTCTTTTGAGTATGTTGAAGCTATAAGAGTAACATCCAATCCCACAGGTTAGTGGCTTTTCAACAACTTGCATCTAATTGTGAGATTCAACCTTAGTTCTTTTTAATTAAAAAGAACAAAATTATGCTCAATGGTGATTTAGGGATATTTTTGAAAGGGAACGGGTCAACCCATTGATGGCTGGTTACTCTCTGTTTGTCTATATGATCTTTTGATGTGTGCGCTTGAAAGTGGTGTTTGAGATTTCGAAAATTTCTGTTTTGAGTGGTTAGCAAAGAGCTATTAAATTAAAAACCTAGCATTTGTATAAACGTAAAGATTTTGCAGCCCAAACAAATTGTACTTGTAGATGTCTTCCAGCCCGCTTAGGAAAGGTTTACAGCCAGTACAGACCTATGAGAATCGACCCAGCCTAACCCAGGACCAACCCACTTACTCACGGTTACCTGTTTTAATGTTTAACTAATATAAAATAGACAAGTTGGTTTGAGCCTTGCGTTGTCCATTTGGCTGCTGGCAGCATTAAAGAAACAACATCATCTGCAGAACCCAATAAGCCTAACATTTACATGCAACCATAACAAAAGGGTCATATAAATAGATTAGTTGCAACATGTTTTTTGGGAACACCATATGCAGCTAACCACATTATTTCCATGTTATTGTTATCCTCATAACTGTAAATAATACTAACAATTATTACATTTTTGGCAGATACCGAGTGTAGGTTTACATGTGTTAGTGCCTAACAAGAAAGATTATCCCAACTGCAACTGCAAGTAGTAGAAGACAATGCACTTCTTTATTTATTTCTTCTTTATTTATTTTCCTGAGCTTATTGGGCTTTAGAAGATCATATAGGTTAGTTATGTTCTGCATGATAGTGATGATGATTGTGACGGCTGGTCGAGACACATCAGTGAGCGGTGCTGGATGTGTTCTGACTAAGTATGTCTTTGGCGACGGTGGTAGTTTTGTAGTGCTTTGGTGGTGGTGATGACGTGCTAATGTAGTGAGGAGTGAAGCGGTGGTGCAAGAAAGTAGAGCTAAAATTATATTATTATTGTCCTCTTCAATAGTATTTTTTTAACGTGTCGAGTTCTTTTATAGTAGTTGTGTTTTCGCTAACGCATTTGTTTATGGTTTTTTGATGTTGTCACATACCCGCGCAACGCGCGGGGTACTAAATACTAGTTTGTTTATAACACTCTGCAATACCCCGTTCATCATCGTTATTGGTCGACAACAACTGTTCATTGTTCATCGTCATCTGATTCTCATTTATGGTAATTTAGTTATGATTATAGTTCGTTTTTAATCTAGTTTTGATAGCCCTAACATCAATTAAGAAAACCTGTAACGATTTGATCAATTTTCTTAATTAGGGTTCATAATCAATTTGGGCTAAAATCTGTTATGATATTTATCTATTTCCAGTTTATAATCATTACGTCGCTTGGCTCAGCTGCTTCTTTGTGCGCGTGTTAACCCAGTGAGCCGGCCATGGGCGCGCTCCAGCCCACTTTTGCCTTTTTATTATTATTACTATTATTCTTTTTTGTTTGATTAAGGTTTTATTAAGTAAACAATAACTAATAATAAACATAAACTTATATTATTTTTATGTAACTTATACCTTACATTGACTTTTTCCGGGTGTTTACTTGTCATTGTATTTTTAACCATTATATATGTATGTATGTATATATATATATATATATATCTTTATAATATATGTATTTATATATGTGTTTTTGTTATTAAATAAATGGTATAATAAATATAAGAAAATACGTTAACTATAATTTTTTCGTAAAACGATTTTCGTTAAAGGTTCGATATACTTATTTATTTAAAATAGTACATACTACATTTATATATTTATTTAAACGTTATTATTATATATTATAATTAATTACTTAAACATTTATCTATTTAAACCTTTATATAAGTATATTTTATTTATTCTACTAATTATAAGTATATTTTATATTAGAATTAGTTATATAAATTATTAATTATTAAAGTTGATTATATATTTATCACATCAAGTGTAAGAAAAGGTGATGTTATAAATAATAAAAAGTAATATTTCTTATAAATAATGATCACTAATATTAATCTTTGCAATAATAATTACCATTAAAATCAATCGTTCGATTCAGTAATATTCCAATCACAACATAATTCAAATCAAATCGAAATTTTAATTCATCAAATCTTGTTGGATCCCTTATAATTAATTTAATATTATATTATTTAACTAGGAATCTTTGACGATAAATTTCGGAGGGTTTATCTTTCCCATATCATCCTTGTCTTTTGTTCTACTTTATCAGGTGAGTATTTCGTTCCCCATTTTAACTTATTTTATCGTTTTGGGGGCATATGCGTTTCTACTTATTTTAGTATTATTTAATACTCAACTTGCAACTGTTAATCATGTGTGTATACCAATTTATGCCTAACGTGTTATATGCTTACTTGCTTATTTGGTTGTACCATTGTAGTAGCCATCGTCCAGTTCATTTGGCATCGAGATTACCGACAACTTATTTACTTGCTTATTTGGTTGTATCGTCATAGTAGCCATCGTCTAGTTCATCTGGCATCGTGCTTACCGATAACTTATTTAGCCAACGTCCAGTTCTTCTTCTGGCATCGTGCTTACCGACAACTTATTTACTTGCTTATTGGTTAAATTGCTTATTTCACTTGATACAGTTTCCACTTTTCTATACTTATTATATATTCACTTATCTGGTGTTCTACTCACTCAACCTCGGGTTGACACATTTTATTGTATTTTTAACGCATATGCAGGTCACCGTATGATATGATTATCAGGAATTGTTTGAAGAAACTTAGGGTTGCATGCTAGAGAAGAAGATACAAGAATTTAAATTTGGATTTGTTTTGTTTGTTTTATTTATGGAATTTTGTACTTTGAACTTTGTCGAATTATTTGAAATTGATTAATAGATATTATCATTATAAATATTGCATGATAGTACCTTGAGAGCTGTGAATAATCAGCTCACGCCTGACATTTCCACCTTAAGTTGGGGTGTGACATAAATGCGAAATTTTAGTAACTCATGAACTTCCAAGGGGAAAAATCTTGGATTTAATAAACTAGGGGGACTTAAATTGTAACTGTTGGAACTAAAGAGACATAAATTGGAAACGTGACTTCTACTCCTCCCAACCCTTCTTCTCCATGGGTGTATCTATACCAATCGCCATTGGCACAACAGCTAGTAACATGGGAGTTATCCACGATTCTGATATATGGTATTGTTTTTGGAGTTTGTCAGGAGATAGAAGATGGGCGAGTTTGTTGTTTAATCATAGAATCATTCAACACAGCTTTGATACAATGTTGTAAAATGGTAACCAGAAACAACGGTATTGGGACATAAGTTTTCTTTAAATTGATATTACAATTACATGGTAAAGTTAAAATACAAAGTATAACAAAAATGAGAAAAGTGAGAATAAATCTAATCCATTGATCTTAGATTTGAATGATATAGATTAATTTAAAAATAAAAATTGATGAAAAGGGCATGAAGTTAATAACCCACTTATGATGATTTTCTCTCTCCACGTGCAAAACACATGTCAATTTCTCCATCATTTTAAAAGGTCTATAATTTTTTTATACGATATTTTTTAGAATTTTTTTACCATAATAACAAACGTTTTTTATCTTTACTATGAATATCATATTGTTACATTAAAATAAAAAAAAAAGAGTTGGTGGGTTTTTCTATATTGTGTTATTTTGTTGTCCATTGTGTTTTTTAATTGGGTTTTTTATGCATTATGTTATGAATTTTGGTTATTGTATTTTTCAATTGATACTCATATTATAGATAAAAATTAAAACAAAGATCACGTCATTGTGTCTTTATGCTCAACATTTGTCTTTATACTTATCTTTGTGTTTTAGTTATTGTGCTCAATATTCACTCAATTTGAGAAAAATGTATTATGTTCATTGTGTATTACGTTCAAATCTTTGTGTAATATGTAGATTCCAATGCGTTTTACGTTTCAGGTCATTGTGCTATATGTATTTACCATTGTGTCTTACGTTTCAGGCAATTTTGTTGTTGTATGTATTTATTATTGTGTTTTATGTTTCATGTTATTGTGTAATATGTATTCATTATTGTGTTTTATGTATTAGATAATTTGTTGGTATTTTCATTATATTTACATATTATTACACAACGGTGTTATTAGTATTAAAAAAACACAACGGAGAAAAAACACAATAAAAAACAGAAAGACACAATGACAAAAAAAGACACAATGGCAAACAAAAAGACTCAATGATGTAAATTATTTTTTATTCTTATTTAACAAAATCATATTCATTTTAAAGATAAAAAAACGTTTGTTATTAAGGAAAATTTTATTTTAAAAGAAATATCATATGAAAAAATTATAGACGTTTAAAAATGATATGAGACTTAACATGTAACTTACATGTGGAGAAAGAAAATGTGTATTATTACTTTTATACCATTTTTTGCTTTGATCATTAATTGGCACATGTCAATTAATTATAACTTCTCATATTTTTTATTTTTGTTGCCGTTTGTAAAACAACTACTCTACAATTACAATGACAAAATAAAGGAAACAAAATAATATTCTATGATAATTGTGTGTCCATTTTAAGGGAAACAAAGTAACAAAACAATAGAAAAGAATGTATAACTATTACGCATGCTATTGGAGTTGTACAGTTAGGTACAACCATGACACACGCATGTTGCGGATCATACAATGTTATCTGCTTTGATTTAACTGTTCCACTTTCACATCTTATGCTTTCATTGTCAATCACCATCCTCTATTTTATTTCCTATAAATAATTACAACTTGTTCAGTTTGTATATGTCAACAACAGTTAAAACACTAGATTAATTTGAAGTTATTATGGAACAATAAAAGATCCAATTACAATACGTATAGAGACAAGTAAGCGAGTTATAAGTTGCACCGTCACCTTCTTTTGAATGACAAATTCGATCGTATTGAAAACAAAGTTATCGTTCTTCAGCGTCAATGAGTTGTTGTGCACGACCCGCTAAACTCTTTTCAGAAACGTTGCAGCATCGGAGGCAAGAGGCCCAAATGTACCGAAAGCAAAATGAATGAAAGCGTGTTGATTCTCGACCCAAGCTTCTCGTGCTTAGACCATTCCCATTAGCAACCCAACCCCACACAATCTTTAATAAAAAACTAATTTCTCTCTTATCAATAAACACAACCCAACCTAATCTAAATTTTTATTATCATTCACAACCCAACCTCAACCAACATTTTGTTATATAAATATAATTTATAATTATTTAAAATATATAAAAGATAAAACTTTAAATTATAAGTTTACGAAACAATAATATTATATTGGAAAGCTAATAAGAAAAAAAATATGTATTTTTGAATAATCTCGTTTTTAATAAAATTTATATCGAAGTGTTTAGGAAAAAAAATAAACATGGTTGTGTTTTTAGAATTTTTTTAGGCTAACAATTTAAATTATTAAACAAAAACTAATTTGTATATTATATTAATTGTTAGAAAAAACAAAAGAATGAAAACTAGTAATTGCATAAAATGGTTTGCAAACTAGTTTGTTTTTGTGAACTAGTTTGTGAAAAATCCACTATAACAAATTAATTTTTTCTTTTATTTAATGCCATGTGGCAACCCAAACTATCATTAGATTGCCAATGTGAGTGGTCTTAGCAATTTTTTCTAATTGTGCTTTTAACTCGGCATAGCTAGCAACAAACCCAGTGTCTCTAAGCCCGACCGTTGGGGGGGGGGTGTCCAATAAGGTCCACACAAGCATGCTTCCCCCCGCCCTGCCGGCTATCCAAACACAAGAATGTCCACTGGTCGGAAAGTAGACCTTCATTCACGTTGTTCCGACATGAAATAGCTTATTATTTCTACACGGTATGTACGTTTTTGGTAGCCTAAAACACTAAAAACAATGCATTTGAAACATATATATGGGAGCGGTTAACCTACCAAGTCGAAAACTTGTTTGAAGCGTTCAAATTGAAGTGAAAAAACCACACGATGGCAATTTGGTAAATAAGTGAAAATTAAGCGTGTAGCGTAATTATACACTATCACAAAAACCAAGTAGATTAATTTAATTACTCTATACAATTTACATGTAAAGTAACTTTTTTATGTTATGCAATTTTATAAGTAGATTAATAAAATTACTCTTGTTGGTATTTGTGAATTATGCTATACACTTAATTTCTAGTATTTACCAATTTGCCACCATATCCATTTTTCCTTCGGTTCGTATCCTTAGCACTGATGTTACTTTGTACATGTAAGAATTAATAGAGGGTGAAATAATTTCTTAAGAAAATCATCAATGATGTTTTCTCAATAAGGAGCAACAACAAACAAAAGTATCACATTCCAGGGAATTTACTAGGCCTAGACAAAAAATGACACACAATATTTATATGAAAAAAAAAGACAACACCAAGCAAGTATTTAAACAAGTCAAGCCAAAAAAAAAAATACGAAATAGATTGGAGCAATTGTGTAAATTTTGATTTGTAATATCTGATATTGTGATTATGTTGTTTCTAACTTTTGGCTAGTTTTTTTTTTTTGTATAATATCTTAGAACAGTTCAAAAATTTTTTTTAATGGCATGTGATTACAAAACCAAATGTAAAAAAGTATGTGATGAAAAATGCAACGTCTCCTAAACAAGTTCTATAAAATAAATTTGAAAACATCATAAATAAATTTAAAAAATATTTGGCTGCACATAATTAACTACACCCTTCTGGTTATAACGTGATATCAAGAATGAAGTGACCAGCTAAATGCTAGTCGATTGCAAGCAATGGACTATATGACTGTCAAATGGGTCAAACCTACTTTAATTAAATATCCAACAATTAATTTTATTTAATGAACAACAAAGAATGTCTAGCTATTCCGTACAGGGTGACCCAATTGCTAGGTCACCGCTAGCTGGTCCAATCCAGCCGTACGGAACCCTTAAGCGCCTCCAATTTATCTTTAGTTTCGGGAAAAACTCACCCGTCCGAATATCCACCGGTGGTAAAACCCGGATGCCCTCAGGATCGGACTCGACTTTAGATATTTAATATAATCATGGTTATCTGTTGCACTACATTGGTTATTTCTAAACAATTGATGATATATCCACAAATCTTCGAATAACGTATACTCTATATATATTATAATATATTAATGGCCATAAACAGTTGAAAATTAAGAAGTTATATTATTATACATAATTACTTTTTTAACAGAATGAAAAATTAATATATATATATATAATCCGGTTATTAAATCCGGTCCAACCGGTTCGACCAGTGAACCAGTACTGTCACCGGTTCGTTTCCGATCCGGTTATGAAAACATTGATACTATTTGATAGAAATTACAGTTTTTAGAGATTATTTGATGCTAAAAAGATGTATAATTTTATATAGATCATTATCGTACACAAGAATTTCACAAAACAAAATAATTCAATACATTGCATCAAATTCCAACTAACAAATTGTTCTTTGTTTTTATTTAACCTAAGGTATAAGTAATGTCTTGCATCTTCAATCATCCCATGTAGCTACCCTGCGATATACATAAAATTAGAAATATTTTGTCAACAATAATATTGAGCAAGTAATCACAAGTTTTGAGATATATATAATGATAAAAATGACAATTCCTTGCGATAATGTGTATTACGTCAACTAGAAAAACATAAAATTAAAGTGTCTTTTCATCATGCCACTAGATTCGGACATGTTTACTCAGACGACGCATGCTCATGCTATGTGGATGAGGATGAGAATGAGATACCAACCAACCATAAAAATTGTAAACACATAGTGAGATAACATTTAGCAGTTAATCAAGCAATATCACAATATGCAAATAGTGGAATAGTGTTTGAGTATATACTTGTATAATAATAAAAAAAAAAATTGTGGGCGCATAAAGTCCCCAAAACAAAAATAGAGAACATGGAGTGTGATTACTCATCTTGATTAGTGAATGAAAAGATCGGGTATTTGGTTAAGCTTGGGTGAGTCCTAATGAGTAATTCTTAAATCCAAATAGTCAATACTTCTTTAGAAATTCTTGAAAAAATAAAGGTGAAAGAAACATATAACACAACTAGAAGTTGAAAAATAAACAAGAAAAATGAAATCAAATTTTGGATAGATTTCTGTTACAGATTGAATATATGTTTAAACATATCAACAAATTCTCAAATATTATAAAATCTCCAGTCAAATAAATAATTAAATGTGTAAGGAACAACTTTTCTCTATAAAGTTTGCCCAAATTCGGACTCAAGAAAGACTAAAATAGTTGATCTTCATAGAGGGTACAAATCTGCGCCCTAGTTTTAAAATAATGATTGTGAAGCCACACGAAAGAATAAATATACAAATAAATAGTTGTTAGAACCGTAACTCAATAAAGTTAATGATATGACTTTTCCTTGCATCGTTCCAGTTTGTTATGACCATGTTATTGCTCGACCTTTGTCAAACAATTCTGTTGTCAAATCTGAAACATTGTAAACTACAATGTTTTTGATGTTTTGAAATGAATTTTTATAAAGAAAATTATGAACCACTTGTGGTATGATAAATATAACATGTTTGTTCATGTATCATCAAAATCCTAATGGTTATTGAATCAAAATAAATAAAACAAACAAAAACTTTAAGAATGTAGGAACTTAAGGTGTGACAATTAATGACCATCTTGCAATCTTATGTTCTTTGTCTCCTCCACCCTATACATTGTAGTGTATATATTAGGTGGGAACATAAATATAATTAGGTGATGGTCTTACAACTATTATAACAATAAGAAAAAATGAAGAAATAAATAACAAAGATAAGAAAATATAGACAAAACTTTATGCTTACCCTGTGATCTTAAGATGAACAAACAAAAGAAGATATAAATCATAAATTATATTGGAAGAATTATATTGGAGAGAGAAGAAGAATAATAATTAGCAAAGGAAAATGATGACAATGAGGGAGTATTTATAGTTGTTATTAGAGAGGGGGGGGGGGGGGGGGTAAATTGTTAAGTTTTGAAGAGAAAGTTGTGTTTGGAATATGCTAGAAAAATGTTTTTCTTTTAATAAAAGACGTCATATAAAATACTTAGGATAAAAATTAATTTAACATAACCATAATTACTTTTGTTACGTGTTAAAATATTAATCTAGTCAAACTTGGTTTGACATGTCAAATTAACGATTACACATGTAAACAGTGAAATGAGCATAGATTCAAGTATGCACACATATGAAAATAATGGTAATAACTTAAAATGAACTATTTATGATTCAATAATAATAATAACAACAATATAGCATTGAAATTGAGTTGTAACTTAACAAATACAAATCAATGATAAATATTATAATAAAAAAATAGTCTTTCATGAAAATAGAAAATTTAAAATGGGTTGGGTTTTCGGGATTGAAAAATAGCAAATGTTACATCTACTCGTTTTAATTTCACTTTTAACCCAACCCCCCCCCCCCCCCATGATTTTGAAACGATCATAATTCTTTCGTACATAAATATATAAATATTAATTCGCACCATAAAAACGCGTGTTTTGTTCTCTTTAATTTGAGTATGATATTACCATAGTTTGTTTTAATTATAAAAATAACATTTTTTGTATAAGTGTTTCTGGTCTGGTTTCGATGATTTTGAATTAAACTGTGAGCCAAACCGTTACTAATGGTATTTTGTTATGAAAAACTAAAACCGGACCGTTGAAAAATTAAACTATCCAAACCGAATGATTACTAACGGTTTGCTTTCGATTTGGTTTGTACTTCGATAATAAATGAGTTTAAATTAAGAAATATTAATCTACCTACACTAACAAACAGTTTCACAATTTCAAACAGAACAATAAACACTCATAAATCTATTACGTGATTACCAAGGTTTTCTAGTGGATCATTCGGGCACCAGTCTAGTATATATATATGTGTGTGTGTGTGTGTGTGTTTGAAATTTAACGTATAAACTAAAAAGACATGCTAACTGTGTCAATCAAGTAGTTAACTTTATATACAAGTAGTGTGATTATGTAAGTAAATACACTACGATGTTATTACACTAATTGGTTCGCACAACTAGAACGTTAAAGCGCCCACAACAAACTATATTCTCCAAGGTTTGGTTGATATATCATGATGCAAACTAGGTGCTCATGAACTTCATCCATCATGGAGCAAAGTTTGGGAGTTAGAGTTTGCTCATACAAACTTATATCAAACCTCAATGGCGGATCCCAAAGTCATTCCTTCTCATATACATATTATATATACATATATAATTTTAGTCTTTTTAATAAGGTTTGTGGATGTTTGTTGTTATGAAAGAAAATGAAGTAATCGAGAAAAAATCGAAATATGATTTGAAGCTGATATGACAGTTTGCAAAGATTTGTTGTTGTGGATGATCTTAATTTAATTTGTATATATATCACGGGTTAGGATATTTTAAGAACTTTTATGAGTTATGAGAACTCAAGGAACTCCATTTAACTATTTTTTTTCATATGTATTATATGTAAATTTGTTTTATTGATAGTTTTAAATTATTATTTTTACATGAGTTGATTATTGTATCATGTGTTATCAGAGTTACAGTACGCATATGCGGGAAACTGTAACCACTCGTTACACATGTTTCAATAATCAACTCATGCAAAAAACAATTATTATATTTTTAAGGAAATGTAATTTACATATAATACGTATGATTTTTTTTTAAATTGTTAAAAAAAGTTCCTTTGAGCTAGGGCGGGCCCTAAAGGGACCTGGGTGGCCGACCGCCTCCGGACCGACACCCCACTAAGCACATTTTTTTTAAAAAAAATTTATTTATGTGTAAACAAATATGTAATTTATATGTTTAAATTCAATCACACAACCACTAGTTTGATTTAGAGCATTCCCATCCCATTCCCCATAATTATGTGAGGGGGATTGGTAAATTATAGGGTGGAATTTTGAATGATTGTGAGTGTAAATTATAGGGTGGAGAGAGAAATGTAGTGAGTTTTTGTAAATTTGGGAAAATATTTAGGAAACGTTGTTTGCCCCTATTTATTTTTTAATATTTGTTAGATTGGTTGTGAGTAGAGGAGAGAGAAAACTGTAATGATAAAGGTATAAAATATATTATTTAATTGAACATGAGAGAGAAATGTAGTGTTTTTTAATGTAATTATAGAGATGGAGATGAGGAATGGGATGTGAATGCTCTTAGTAGCAAGTGTGTGTGGCTCTCAATCAAAAGGGTTGTGAGTTATAGCATCACTTGAGTCATAAATTCTGTTTTACGCAATCAAAATCATAACCACGTAAGTCTATTAAAAAACTTAAGCGCTTAAAAAAAACAATAAACTCTTTTATAGTAAAAGTTTTTACTATAAATTTTTTTGCGCATTTAAATACATCTCGGAGACGTCCTTAACAATAATAGTTTTTATAGTAAAAGTTACGAGAAATGATTGATTCACTAATTTATAACTTCGATCCACAATGCTTATTATTTGATTCTACTCTCATCTATCTATATTATTAAAGCAAAACCATTTTTCATATGCTATTCAATTAGAGTAGCTAACTAGGATGTCAACTTATACTATTATTATTTATAGAATTACTAACAAAGTTAAAAATATAACTTTAAATGTTATATTAAATGAGATTTTTGGATAATTTTAAATTATAAAATTTTATTTATCATTATTCGTATATTATAAATTCATATAATTATTTATATTATTAAATTTAACCTTTTTATTATATATTTTTATCACCCATATATTAAACATGCTAGAATATATATTCTAGTATACGTAAAAAAGCCTTCTTGCGGGATCTTGACACTTTGACAGAAACGCTTTTCACGGGATGGAAGTTTCTTCTCATCAGATCCCCTAAAACTTATATTAAAGTAAGTTACAGAAAACGTATAACGATTAGTAGCTTCTAGGTCTCACCATAAAGATCAAGGGGAGTAACTATTATTAATTCCATTTTACTTTTTCTTTACAGAAATTGCTTTTCTTGCTGGATATTTTAGTTAGATACAAAGACATTAGTTTATTAAAAATCTTACAAGATGAGAATCCAGAAAACCGCTTGGGTCATTCATTATATATTTTGTTATTAGCTGCGGATAGCATGATATTTTTAATCTCGACTCTCTAAAATCTCTAAAATCTGTTGAGAAATTACTATTGATGAAGTTCCACACACTCTCTCATATCATTCTGACGCTACAAGAAATTCCGTCATTAAAATTAGTAATAAAATGACGTCATATGCATTAGTATTAACGGCGACAATTAAAATTAGTGTTAGCGGCTTGGCCTCTAATACCTTAAAATGACGTCATATATGCTAGTATTAGCGGCGATAATTGTCTCCGCTAAAACCTTCATGTACGTGTCACCGCTTTTCCCTAGTATTTAAGTAATTTCTGATGTATTTTCGGTGTTTCCATGTTTTGACCTAAATTCATATAATATTATATAATAAATCTCGTATTCTTTATGGTTTCACACAAACATATATATCAATTTATGCCAACATATAGGGTATGTTTGGCAGTAACCTTTTAGGAGCTTCTAGCTTTAAACTTTTAAGAAAAAGCTTCTACTCAATTAAAAACTTTGTTTGGTTCAAGGAGCTTGAAGCTTTTAGTTTAGGAAAAAAACTTAAAGCTTCTACCAGTATCGTTTAGAAATAGCTACAAGCTTTTAGTATTTTAATTTACCTGAATAACATTCCAAAATATATACATTTACTATTATTGTTTTTAGTTATGCCCATTTTAGTAATTTATACATTTAATAAAAGTTTCAGCTACTCTGTCAAACATCTAAATATATTTAAAAAGCTACAACTACAAGCTTTAACCCACCAGCTTTCAGCTACAACTAGTAGCTAGTTTTGTCAAACATACCTATGGAGTTCCAAGTTAAAAAAAGTTGCAGCCCAAAAAACTGAAATGGAAACAACTTTCTATACCTGCAGACCTAGATCGAGTTTTTTAGTTACCCGAACACTGGGTTTTTAAAAATACCCATAACCATGTTTTGAAATACTGCAGGACTATTAACAAAAGCTGCAAAAGGCGGGGTTTTTAAATATCTGAAAATAGCGTATACAGATATCGGTTATAAAAGACCCGGCTCCATACCCGTCCTGGACCCGGGTTCATAGAGTATGGTTTTTAGAGACAATAACCGGAACCGAACCCTACCTAGTTAGGCTATGTGTAGTGGAGGGGCTACAAATAGGGGTGAATTGTGACACGTGGGGTGAGAATTTGTTTTTGGGGTGTAATGGTGCAAGGGCTACAAATTGGGCCCACAATATCTTTTTTTATTATTTTCTTTTTATAATTAAACTAATCAAATAAAAACCAATTTCTTCAAATAATTAAATAAAAATGCATTAAAATTAAAAAGAAATACAAAAAAAATACATAACTAAAAAAAATACATAACTAAAATATAAAAAACATATAGCTCGGTTGGCGTACATGTTTAGGTTCGGGTCGGGAAATTGAAACGGATAGCTCAGTTGGTTTAGGTTCATCGGGTTCCATTGTAAGTTCACGTTTGGTTGGTATTGCGAACCATGGTGTTGACCGAAAGGAGGGAATGGGTGGTTCGGTTGGTTCGGGTTGTATCTAGGATTCATTTTGTATATACATATACACACACACAACATATATACATATACATATACACACACACACATATATATATACATATGTAATATTATAATAATATTATCTTCTTCACCCAGGCGACAAAAGAACCCCGCCCCCGCCCCTTTTCGCCCAAAATCGCCGGGAGGGGGGGGGGGGGGGGGCAGTGTTCGCGCCCAAAATCGCCCAAATCCACGCCCCATTACATATGGCCTTATGGTCCATACTCGAGTTTTAAAAAAACCCGATCATACCATACCTCGATTTATGCACCTTTACTTCGTGTACCAATAAAACACCATAAAAATTTATTTCTTAATCCTTTATAACCATCATGTGGGACATAAATTTGCTATTGTTTTGCATTTCTGTTGTCATAACATTCATGGATGCATTTTTCGCTCCCGTACACTTAACTTATTTTTTTGTAATCTTCCGAACCGTGGTATCACTATAAGCGGCAGACCATCCCTTTTTTTATTTGAAAGTTGAAACCAGAAACTACTTGCGATACACATATTAAAAGTCTGGTGTTTATATTAGTTATTACATTAAGTTAAATATATTACACTGTATCAAATAATCAAATCAAATATGACATAAAATGAATCTAATATCAGTTGTAAAAAATGTTAATTTAAAACACTATGGCTTGATTCGTAACTTACGATAAAGGGAGATCCACAGCTTTTCAATATATGTGCAGAATGGTCCCCATTAATAATAATAACTATTATTATTATTATTATGCTTTTTACTACACACAAAACTTATCTTCACCAAACCCTAGCTTACTCGCTTTTTATGGCCATGTGATTTAGCCCTAATACAATTCAAAATACCATCATCATCCCATTGATGTTTGTTCATATGATAAGGTGTTGACTGCCATTGATCATGTTCCCCACCGTGGCACCCTACCAGCCTTTGCTTTATATATAACTTACTTTCCCTTCACCATGCAACCTTCATCTCAGCCCAACCCCCTTTCTCTCTCATTCATCCCCATTCATTATTATTAAAATGAGCTGGAATAAGGTTTACTATCAATAAACTATGACAAGTGAATTTGGAGATTCAAATTTCAGTTCATCTTTTGTTGTACACAGCTAGAAATCTTTCATTAGGTGAGTATATATTTGATTCACTTCAAGAATATTTTGTGTGTTTGATGATGATTGATGACCACGCACTTTAAGATCTGAATTCGTGTGTTTATGAATTTAATTCGACATAATTTTAGATGATCCGAATGGTTATGTAGCTGAAATTTTCTTATTGTATGTGTATTATGCTTTCCTAGCTAAATTTTGTACTGCATGTGTTTTTGTGTATGAGAGCTAATACATCTTTTACTATGGAACATATATCTTATTTTTGAGGTCGGGTATAGAGCAGTTTATTACTGTTTAGTGCCAAAATTTCTACAATCGGGAAGACATATAATTCGATCCGAAAAGAAGTTGCATCCATTATGCACGAGTTAAATAATTCCAGGTTTAGAGACTTGGATCTTACACCAAAGGAAGAAAGCACAAATATTATTGGGGTAAGAATACCTCTAAACCTAACTTGACTACATCTTCATGGACAAAACTGAAAGATCCGAGAATTGTTCGAGTTTCAAGAGCTTCTGGTGGGAAAGATCGGCTTAGTAAAGTATGTACGATGAGAGGATTAAGAGATAGACGAGTGAGGTTATCTGTACCAACTGCTATTCAGTTGTATGATCTTCAATACCGTCTGGCCTTGATCAACCTAGTAAAGCTGTTGATTGGTTGCTCGATGTTGCGAAACATGAAATTGACGAACTCCCACCTCTCCAGATGCCATCTAGTTTCGCTGAAGATCTTCAATCGATGATTAATGTTGCTTCTCAATCCAAAACTCATGAGGCGGTTAAAACAAATGCTTACAGTGTCAGTTGGGACGATTATCGTAATCCTAACAAATGTAAGGAAAAAAACCATCTCTTTGTTCAATCAAGTGACCAATCTTCATCCGTACCTGTTATGTTCAACAATTTTGTGCCTGAAGAGGTATGTACCCGCCTCAACACCGAGCGAGGCGGGTCAACCCACAAGATATAGACAAGAGGCTTGAAATCAAGACATTATGAAGGCACAAAGCCAAAACCTATGCGCATGGCGCATATCACATATGCTCACGCATATCACATATGCTCATGCATCACATGCTCAGGCATCACATATGCTCAGGCACCACAGATGCTCAGGCATCACATATGCTCACGCATCACATATGCGCGTGGCACATCCGCGCGTGGCGCATATCACATGCTCGTGCATATCACATTTGCGCATGAAACATCTGCGCGTGAGAATAAAGAGAAGACCTCGCGCATCCTCAGGATAGGCGCATACCACACATGCACATAATCAACCTCGTCCTTATCCAAATCAGGATTAGGGCAACCTTGATTGTGCACGTCAGACAACCTTCCAGAAGTTATCTTTTTAAGGAATAAGAATATGCTGATGTTGACAGCTGCCAATGAAAGGTGGACAACTCAGCAAAACATATGTGCTACCACGTGATTATAACCAATGAAAAAGCACCAGGTGTCCCAAGGACACGTGGCGCAAAGCAATTGGAGGAGGCCAACAAGGCCCTAACTGGGTCTAAGCCCAATCAGTGGAAACCCTAGCACTATAAATACCACATCAACTCCACAAGGAGGGGACATCCAAACACACATCCAATTACACAGTATTCAGCTATATTAAGCAATACACTCCAAATTCCTTACTCTCATATTATTATCTTCTCCTACAAACACTTATTCTCACACCGGAGGGTTACCCCAAAGAGGACCCCTCTGTCCCTTTCTGAGGGGTAAGTTTACGGTGCTGTTCATTTTGTAGGTGGAAGAACCCAGATCCCAGAGAACCATCGGTGAAATAGCATAATCACACCGAGGAAAGTAGATCGTCTACCAGTGAGTCGATCCACGTCTCTTCATTGGCGCCATCACCTGTTACAACGGCAACAAGATCTCATCAGATCTCTAAAAAAAAAAAAACAAATTTTCACCATGGTTTCTGGCGTTCGTAACGTTGATCAAGTTCTGGAGGATATTGAACGTGAGGATGTTAATGAGGGACAGCAGTTTCTGAGGGTGCCGCGTGATTCTACGCGCGCCACCAGTAACCGTCCCTTCATCACAACTCCTCATGGCCAGACTGAAACTCCTCCAGACGATCTCACGTTACAAAATCTTGCCGGCGCGAAACAAAAAGGACCAATGGGTCCAGAAGATGAAACCAGTGACCCCAAAGAATGGCTCATAAACGAGCAACGACGTCTAATGGACAAGTACAATGAGCTGGTCAAACAAAAAAAGTCAGCCGACTTAACACAAAGGCTAACGTTTGACAAGCAAAACGTTCGTGGAACAAAAAGGGCGCGCGCGCCGGAAGAGGGTCATTCTGTTCACACTGCACACACTGAGTTTAGTGATGAAGAAGTGCACAGCATGAGGAAGACGCGAGATACTCATGCAGGAGGCTCACAGCTCCACGCGCACGTGAACATGGCGCCTGGAGCCAAAGCCGATCTGGATCTGCACATACCGTACAGCCCACCAGCCAGTTAGAGGGCAAGTGGACGTAACCACACCGTACAGACCAGCCATCTTGGTGAAACATTCAAAGTTCACTGAGCGCATCGCGAAGGCCCCCATTCAGCACAAAACCAAGATGCCAAGTGGTTTGGGCAAATATGACGGCACAACAGATCCAGACGATTTCTTACAAGGGTTTTACAACACTGGAAACATAGAAAGCTGGACGATGCCAACATGGTGTCACATGTTTGCTCGCTGCCTCACGGGCGCGGCGCGTGTCTGGTTCGAGAGCTTGCCGACTGGGCAGATCGATGGGTTCGAGGAACTATTGGAAAAGTTCCAAGCCCACTTCGTACAGCAGCGCAGACACCCGCGCGACCCTGATGACATCATGCACTGCGTGCGCAGGAATGATGAAACGATTGAAGACTACATAACTCGCTTCAATCAGGAGTCTCTGGCAATCGGAGGTATCACTGAGCAACTCTTGCGCGTGGCCTTTATACAAGGCGCGCGCAGTGATCAACTCCGCCGAGCTCTCGTAAGCAGAGATGGCATGCCAACCACTTGGGCCAAATTAATGGAAGCATCGCGAGTCTTCGCGACAAATGAAAAACAAATTGCCCAAGATAGGGCAAGAGAAAGAGCGCATCAAGCTGAGACACCGCGCAGCAACGAAAGGAGGGGCAAACAGAGCTCTGTATGGTCCAGGTTGCAACCAACCAGTTTTTCTTCCGCAGAAAAGCAGGCGCAACCAAGCTCACCCCAGCCCCAAAAAGACGTTCGTAATCGCGGGGAGGGTGACAAGAGGGAAGGCGGCAGAGATCCTAACAGACCTCTGCCAAGAATATGGACTCCCCTCACTAAAACACCTTCACAGGTGTTAAGCACTGAGAATGTCCAATTCAAAAGCCCCAAGCCACTACACTACAAGGGACCATCAGACAGTGGCAAGTACTGTGAGTTTCACAAGTCCACAGGGCACAACACTGATGCATGCCACCACTTGAAGGATGCAATTGAAAAAGATGTGAAATCAGGCAAGCTGGCTCACCTGGTAAAAAACTCAAGACCAGAAAATGAACAATCAGGAGCCTCAGCCAGCAAAAAGTACAAAAGAATCTGTGTAGCCGAGGGAGGAAGGCAAGGGCAAATTGAGCAACCCGTCGGTGGGAGCGAAGTCTGTCCTTGTAACTCATACAACCCCTTCATCATGGATAACTCCAGTAATGGAATTCTTGAAGGAGGGAAAAGTACCGGACGATCGCACACAGGCGAGGAAGATAAGACACAAGTCGCAGAACTATGAACTGCTAGATGGTACACTATATCGACGCTCTTATCTTGGACCGCTCATGAAATGCCTAGATGCTGAGGAAGCAAGCTACGTGATCAGAGAGATACACGAAGGAATCTGTGGAATACATGCTGGCCCGCGCATGGTGGTTACCAAGGCAATGAGCGCAGGTTACTATTGGCCAGGCATGTACTTGGACGCTTTAAAAGAGATCCAAAAATGCAAAGCATGTCAGAGCTATGCGCCAAACACCATGCGGCCAAAGAACAACTTGATTCCGGTGACCTCCGCATGGCCTTTCCACAAATGGGCAATCGATATTGTGGGTCCCCTACCGCAAGCGCAAGGACGAGTAAAATTTTTGGTAGTGGCGGTAGACTATTTCACAAAATGGGTCGAAGCCAAGCCACTAGCAAAAATCACAGCCGAGGCGATGAAGCAGTTTATCTGGAGCCACATCATATGCCGTTTTGGCTTGCCCATGGAAATTGTGAGCGATAATGGCAAACAATTCACTGACAGGAAGATATCAAACTGGCTCAAGGAATTGCGCATCAACCAAATCTTCACTTCGGTATACCACCCTCAGGGGAATGGCCAAGTGGAGCGCGCGAATCAAAGCTTGTTAAATGGGCTGAAGAAAAGGTTGGAGGGAGAATCCCATTCTTGGGTCGAAGAGCTACCTAATGTCCTGTGGGCACACAGGACATTAAGCAAGACCAGCAATGGCGAATCCCCGTTCAGCCTAACCTATGGAACGGAGGCAATGATTCCAGCAGAAATTGGATGCCCATCCCATAGAGTGCTCATGATGAGCAAGATTGATAACGAGCGCGAAAGAAGGTTGGATCTCAACTTACTTGAAGGGCGCAGAGAGGCGGCTATCATCAGTGAAGCCAAATACAAGAAAAAACTGGAAAAATATTACAACCAGCGTGTGAAAGAATGCCACTTCAAGAAAAATGATTTTGTCCTTCGAAACAATGAAGCTAGCCGCGCGATACCCCCGGGAAAAATGTCCCCCAATTGGGAGGGACCTTATCAAGTCTCGGAAGAATTGGGAAAAGGCGCATACGCTTTAAAAGATTTGAATGGAAAGAAGATCCCGCGCGCATGGAACGCGGCACAGCTTAGAAAATGTTTCATGTAAAAAATGTCAAGTTTGTAATCAAGGCTTGTTAAGCCATTATGAATAATGATACGCGCTATCTTCTCTTAATGTGGATTCTATTACCTTTTGCATACATGTTTCACACTTCCCTTTATTAATTTTGAGCAATATGACAACATTGTATTGACATCAAAACGAAATAAAAACGATGTAAAACATACATGCGCGAGCTTCAAGCTCAAACGCGTTAACGAGTCTTAACTCTAAAACGTCAGGGCCTTAGCCCAATTCTATTACCTTTTGCATACATGTTTCACACTTCCCTTTATTAATTTTGAGCAATATGACAACATTGTATTGACATCAAAACGAAATAAAACGAAGTAAAACATACATGCGCGAGCTTCAAGCTCAAACGCGTTAACGAGTCTTAACTCTAAAACATCAGGGCCTTAGCCCAATAATGTGAGCATTAGCTCAAATCACTCACAACATCCATCCTACATACTGCGCAGCCTGACCATAAAAATACCTAAACACAACTAAGGCAAAACAAATGCCAAAACATAGTTGTTAAGGTCTCAGGTCGAGGTCGCGCATGCAATTGTAATGGATATCTGAGCAACACATATTGATACTTAAAGGCTAAAAAACTCATAATTCCATATAATAAATGCGCGATAGCGTCGCGCAAAAGAGGAATAATGAAAACGCCTAGGCACGTGTCAACATAATCAAGATATGGCAAAATCACTTACAATATGACAAGGATTAAGTATAATAATTTACTTACAACTTTGTTCTTATTTCAACGTGCAAGCATATCTTATATTCAACAAGCAAACATGCAATATAAAGAGATGAATGGGGAATGCGCAAGATGCGAAGAAGGGAAAAACAAAATTTCATTCCAAAGCATTGAAATTTACAAGTTTACAAGATGATAAGATACAAACTACAAATAAAAATAAAAAACATGAAGGGCTTCTCAAGTCTCCACGTCGACGTCAGCCTCTTCATAGTCCTCATCACCGCCCTCAGCATCTGGCGCAGCCCGCTCCTCGTCATCTCCAAACTGACCATAGTCAAGTTGTTCATCCTGAATGGAGTCTTCTATCACAATAGTGTCAGGAGCGGATCCTTTGGCCACGCCAGAGCCGCTAGCAGGAGCAGCATTCTCCACGCCATCATCGCCGCCACCAGCCCCTTCGCACTCGTCAAGTAATTTCTTTAGCGCCGAGATCGGGCTGGTCAGCAAGCGCGGATATCTGCAAATCATAAGGAAAAATATGAGTACAAAAAGACTTGGAAAATAAGTCAAGGTTATCTCATTAAGGTTAAAATACCTGCGCAAGGATGGGAATGGGAGTATTCAAATACTTCTCCCCCATCGCGGCCATGTCCGCGCAGGCAACGTCGCTCTGATAAGGGTACTCGGATGGGTTCTTCTTCAACATGCCATATTCATAGCCATCCGTAAACCCTTCAGCTCGACCCACCAAGCGCGCGGCAGCGTTGCAATCCATCACAAGGGCCTGAAACTCGTCTGAGTATTTCATCGCGTAAGCGCAACGAGTCATACCCTGTGAGATTAGCCATTGGCGATCCTGTGCGAGGGAAGCAACAGACGTCTCAAGAGCAGGAATAAGAGAGTTTAACAACTCAACAGTTTCCTTAGTCTGTTTCAGCTCCTCTTTGTCGGACGCTGCTGCCGCCAGGACTTCTTCTTTTTCCGCTCGCGCAAGCTCGAGTGCTTCCTGGCTAGACGCTGCCGTCGCCAAGGCTTCATCTTTCTCGGCCTGCGCGGCCGCCAGCTCCTTCTTCAGGCGCGCAACCTCACTCTCCAGCGATGATTTGTCAGTTATAGACTGGACAAAAGCTTGGTCACGCGCCTCCGCGTCCAGCTCCAAGTCGCGCACTCTACGCGCGTACTTGGCCGCGTCCGCCTCGGCTGCCTCCAGCTTCTCCCGCGCAGCCTGTAGCTCATGCCCGCGCTTAACGAACGCGGTGTTGGCACTTGCTCTGTTCTCACTGAGCTCTGCTTGGAGCTTCTCAGCTCTCTCTCGAGCATCAGAAAGATGCCAAGCAGATACTTTAGCCTCTTGCTTGGCTTCCGCAAGAGCATCACGTACCTTTACGTAATCATAGCGAAGCTCTTGGGTGGCAGCAAAGAAAGCCGACCCAGCAAACAGATGATCTTTGAGCAAGTCATCGCGAGCGCGGGCCTCCTGAAACCTCCTTTCAGCTGGAGGCACAGAATGAGCCCAGAAGTCCTCACACACACCCATGGACTGAAATGAGCTGTCCTCAGTAATGTTCCATCTCGGGCGGTAGATGTGATCGGCTTCCTGCAAACACAAAGTAATGATCTAAGTCATCAAAACACTAATATGGAAGTCCGCGCAGCGGAGCAAAAACGAACTTATACCTGCGGGGACGAAGCAGAAAAGTCAGCGCCAGGCCCACGAGAAGACGGCGCCGCGAAACCTCGTGGCGCTGCAGGGCTGGCGCGGCCGCTGTCGGAGCCTTCAGCATGAACCTCCTCATCCTCCTCTGAAACATGCCTTTTCTCCTGCGACCTAGAATCAAAATCAGTCTCGCGAGGAGGGCTGTGCGCATGAGGAGGTGAGGGAGGTCTCGACGCCGCCAGACAGGCGCGTAAAACGGCCTCCTGCTCCTTAGTAATCCCGATGAGGGGAGATTCATCGCTTGCAGGAGCAGGAGCAGAGCCAACGGCGCTGACACCGGCGCCAGGAGTGCCGCCAGCAGCTTGTACGCCAGCAGTGACTCCTATGAAAAAATCAACAAAAATAAATGGTTCATGACTTGATCTAAAAGAAAAAAGTCAGAAAATAAAAGCACAATACGTACCTTGGCGCAACTCCGTTCGCGAGGCAAACATCGCCATGAAGTCCATTCTACCCTTTTTCGAGGGTAAAACAGGGGACTTCGAAGCGACCTCCGGCGCAGCCTCGGCATCTTGTTGCGCTTGAGGTTGATACACCAAGGTCGCCGGCTCTACAAACATTTGAGTGAGCAAAGATTCATTAGTAATTCTATCAGAATCGCGCTCATAGAACCATGAAAGATAAGCAAAGGATAAGCAAAGTATACCTGTCGAAGGCGCAACGCCGCTTCCCTTTTCCACCGCGCGAAGGGAGGAGGTAGTAGCACCATACCTTGTGTGGACAGGAGGTCTGCCCACTTTTTGAGGCAGGGAAGACAAGGAAAACTTGGGGGGAAATTCCTGGGTTTTCTCAAATCCCCTCGCCTGAGTAGGAGGATCCTGAGCAACAGGGGCAACATCTTTCTTCTGTTTCTTACCGGCCCCTGCGCCAGTTTTCCCCTTAGCTTTACGCTTTAGTTGGGGCGCCTCCTCCTCCTCCTCCTCCTCTTCCGCTAGCTCCAGCTCGTAGTTCTCAAGCGCGTCTACAATACGTGCAAAAGAAGTGTTAGCCAAATTTGGTATTATAAAGGCAAATGCATAAGTACAAAGGCTTACCAGGCGCATCGCTGTCAAAGAGAAATCCCAGATCAACAGGGATGAACATGTCATCGAAGCGATCGGGGAAGCCAACCTCCCCAGCGCCCAGCGCGACGGAGCCACCCTCCATATGCTCATCATAGGCGGCGTGGACATACTCCTTGCTGACTGCACAAAACAAGTCAAATGATATCAGCAAAAAGAATTATATTCGCGCAGAAGTAATGAAATGAGAATAACGTACACAAGCCGTCAACTTGGATAACGGGCTCAGTCGCGCTGTCGGCCCACCTCCTGCTCATACCAACCCCCACTAGCGCCTCCTCGCAAATGTTCTTGGCGGGGGATGGTTCGGCAGTCAACTTTTTAACCCAGGCGCCAGTTGGGTTCTTGAAGACGACCACATCCGCAGGCGCAGAAGATATCGCGCGCATGGTCATGCGGATGGGGATCACACCAGCCCTGATATAAAAAAACATCTCAGACCAGTCATGAAGGCTCTTGAATGAAACAATGCAGCACTTGACCTTCTGACTGCGAGGGATAAATGAGAACCAAGAATCTTGGATCTTGGGCTTATAAAAAAACTGAAAGCGCCGAGGGGTGGGCTCCTCGCGCTGAGATTTGCACATGAACTCAAAATGAGTCATGCGCACAAGTCCAAACGGATGGACTTGGGATATATGAATCCCATAAAACCTAAGCACCGCACCCACAAATCTTGTCATCGGGAGACGAAGGTTGCAGTGGGTGAAAAAATGGCAGTAAAGGGATATATAGCCGGTGGGCGGGTCCGCTGCCGTTTGCCCGGCCCCAGGCAACATGCAGCCAAACTCAGGGAGAAAACCCTGAGAGGCGATAAGGCTATCAAAATCGGATTGCCTAAGTTTACAGGGGATCTCATCCCACTTTTTCACTGCCTTGGTCCTCCCTACCTCCTCCGATGAGGCCTCAGCAGCCCTCTTCCCCTTGCCGGTCTTCTTCAATGTAGACATTACTAACGATTTAACACGGCGATGGATAGGGGAGATTGTGTTGTCTGAGCTATCAGACATACAACTGTGAAAACGGACAAAGGATGCTTCTGAAGAACAAAGATCTGGAAGCAGAACAAAGGTAATCGGAATAGAATGAAAGAAAGGAAAGCTTTGAATAAAACAGCAAAGAAGATGAAGGATAAAAAACTCAAAGGGGCTGGCTTTTATAGGCCCAGGAGAGAGAAAAATTGGTGCTGATCGGACTTCACGCGCCCCCACTAGCAGGTGTAAACCAACGCGAGCGCGACACGTGTCCCTGACACTGTGTGAGGGGACACGAAAAGAAACGATACAGCTGCTGCCAGAGTTCACGCGCCACCACTCGCAGGAACGGACCAACTCGAGCGCGACACGTGTCCCTGACACTATGTGAGGGGACACGAAGGCAACTGTAGCACCTCGAGCACACGAAAGCTCTGACACGTCTCCATCACTGACGCATGTCAGCAACAACCAACCACGTACAGGGACGATTCGTTTTCAACTAAAAGGATAGAATTTCGCGCAACGATGAATAATAAGAAGAAAAAGACAAACCCCTACTAAAAGAGCAAACTATTAAGTCTAATATCTATCTTACCTCGCTCGCGCGAGACAAGACACACATTAGACTGGGGGGGCTTGAAGAGGTATGTACCCGCCTCAACACCGAGCGAGGCGGGTCAACCCACAAGATATAGACAAGAGGCTTGAAATCAAGACATTATGAAGGCACAAAGCCAAAACCTATGCGCATGGCGCATATCACATATGCTCATGCATCACATGCTCAGGCATCACATATGCTCAGGCACCACAGATGCTCAGGCATCACATATGCTCACGCATCACATATGCTCACGCATCACATATGCTCACGCATATCACATATGCGCGTGGCGCATCCGCGCGTGGCGCATATCACATGCTCGTGCATATCACATTTGCGCATGAAACATCTGCGCGTGAGAATAAAGAGAAGACCTCGCGCATCCTCAGGATAGGCGCATACCACACATGCACATAATCAACCTCGTCCTTATCCAAATCAGGATTAGGGCAACCTTGATTGTGCACGTCAGACAACCTTCCAGAAGGTATCTTTTTAAGGAATAAGAATATGCTGATGTTGACAGCTGCCAATGAAAGGTGGACAACTCAGTAAAACCTATGTGCTACCATGTGATTATAACCAATGAAAAAGCACCAGGTGTCCCAAGGACACGTGGCGCAAAGCAATTGGAGGAGGCCAACAAGGCCCTAACTGGGTCTAAGCCCAATCAGTGGAAACCCTAGCACTATAAATACCACATCAACTCCATAAGGAGGGGACATCCAAACACACATCCAATTACACAGTATTCAGCTATATTAAGCAATACACTCCAAATTCCTTACTCTCATATTATTATCTTCTCCTACAAACACTTATTCTCACACCGGAGGGTTACCCCAAAGAGGACCCCTCTGTCCCTTTCTGAGGGGTAAGTTTACGGTGCTGTTCATTTTGTAGGTGGAAGAACCCAGATCCCAGAGAACCATCGGTGAAATAGCATAATCACACCCGAAGAAAGTAGATCGTCTACCAGTGAGTCGATCCACGTCTCTTCAGTGCCAAATGGTTCTTTCCTCAATTTGAATCCTTCACATTTGTCTTTATCACAATGTGAAAACTATGGATCAATGTCACCCCCTCAACAAGAAGACACTAGTCAGAACTTCAGCATTTATAATGTGCCCGGATCTCATCATCTATTGTACCCACCATCATCTCAAGACCCTAACACAAGACATCACTTTGATCCAAAGCAACTAAACTTTGAATTGCTGAGCTCCTCGTCTTCAAGTTCACATATCCCATTTGCTTCACCTTTCTATACAATAAACCAAGGGATGATCAGACCATTTTACTTGAATATGAACCCCAATTCTCTTTCTGAAGAAAATGAGCAAGATAAAGGGAAGTGATTCAAAATCCTTGATAGTGTAATCAAGTTATTTTGTATGTATATGTAGTTATATTTAATAAGAGTGCTGACTTCAAGTCAAAACAAATTATTTTGAAGCTAGTGATATATGTGCGATGCTTTACAATATTAGGCCTTGTGTGAAATTGAGTAGTTTTGGCTACATAAGCCGTACGGACACAACAAGTCGTTTTTGGCCTCATGATACATGTGTTAAAGGTTGTGTTCCTAGGCCTTATGTGCCTTGTCATTAGTGGTGTTCAGAAAAATCCGAATCCGAAATATCCGGAAATTCGGATATCCGAAACCCAGATATCCGAAAATTCAGATTCGGATATCGATTTTGAGATTTTTCAGATAGTTCGGATATCCAAACTATCCGAAACATTAATTTTTTTAATATATAACAAATAGCATCATTATGTGAAAAGGGAACCCTAATCCTTTCGAAAAACACCCCTCTCTCATTTCTCATATCATGTCCACAGCCTCCATTCTCTTCCTCCACAGATCTAGCCTTTTCTCTCTTCCTTCGATCCACCATCGGCGTCGACCACCGGCGTCTGAATCCACTCCACAGATCCAGCCTCCACTCCACTCTCTTCCTCCACCGTTGCTCGCCGGTTGTCTCCCGATAAAGTTGGTAGATTTTCATACGAGCAGGTTATATTTGTTGTTGGCATGGAAGATTGGAAGTTGGAAACTTGAAACTATGAAGTGATGATTTGGAAGATTGATTTGAATTCTCAATATGTTTGTTGTGTTTGTTACTTTATTTTGAACAAGATTGTCTGTTATTTGGATTTTTTTGTTTTGTTTGTTGGATTTGAAAGAATTAATTGAGATGATCTGATGTTGTATGGATTTATTATTACAGTAGGGTTTTTTTTTTCTTAATATTTTTTGGATATCTGATTCACTATCCGATCGGATATCCGAAATTTTGGATTCGGATTCGGATAATGAAAACCACTATCCGAAAGGTTTCGAATATCCGGTTTTTAACAACGCCTACTTATCATGTGTTACTAGGTTGTGTTGGCTACACTAACACACATTAGATCATAATAAATCTTTTTCGTGCATATGATACATGTGTAGGATTATTATACAATATTAGGCCTCGATGGTCTTTGCAATGTGCTAGTAGGTTGTGTTTGCTATGCAACCGCATATTAAGTTATAACAAGTTATTGTGGGCATGAAACATGTATAGGATTACTTAATTTACTTTTAACATCGTAAAACTTTCAGTTCAATTTGAACAACTTTAAAAGTTGATAGACCATTTAGTCATTAAACCAAACTTAAAGTACATGGTCTACATTGTAAATATGCAAAAGTGGTGAACCTTCTCGTGTATTAGACCGTCCGTGTCAAACGAGCCTTATCCGATAAAGATATTTATTGAGATGGAACGTATCACCCGCCTACTATTTGACCCAGCCCCGTCTCAAGGCAAACTTATCCAGAAAGTTTTTATTAGACGGACCGTCTAATCATGAGACGTTCCGTATGAATGCTGGGTCAACAAAGGATTTGACAACACACGCCATATAGTATCACTCGCGAATTGAACAGGATCTAGAGACTTTGCACTATAAATACCATGCGTATGAACGTCCCAAACCATCACCAATCATCTGAAACACTTACAATCAAATTAAATCTTGCATTCTTGAACTTTAAAGAAACTTCATGCTCTATATATTGACAAGCTAAGGTATACGCGTAGGCGTTATGTGATAATTGTATGTCCATTCAAAGGGAAACAGGTCAAACAGTAACTATTGCGCATGCTATTGGAGTTGTACAGTTAGGTACAACTGTATCCCTATTCCGCATGTTGTGGATCATACCATGTCATCTGCTTTGGTTCACTTTCTCATATTTTGCTTTCTTTTGTGGATTCCCACCCTCCAATTTATTTTCTATAAACAATTACAACTTATTCAGCACATGAATAATGTTCTAATGCTAGTAGGGGTGACAAATTAATATGACCCATGAGTTTGAATATATTGTATTAAAATATATATAATGGCCGTCAAGAATGAGTCAAAATAAAAAAAAATAAAATGGTTGAAACGGGTTAAAACGAGTTAATATTTCTCGAGTTTTTTTTTCTTATGGAATGAGAAAAACGGAGAAAACCTTTTAGTATTTTTTCTTTTTAGTTTTTGATTTATATTTCAAGTTAAAATTTTTTAATTAGTTTTTTCGAATTTTTTAATGATGGGTTTTTTAGATCTCAACCTATTTTGACCCATTTCAAAGACCTCTTATTAAAAAATTCAAAAAAAAAATAATTAAAAAATCATAACTCGAAATATAAATAAAAAAACTAAAAAAGTAAAAGTACTAAAAAATTTCCTCTGTTTTCTAGTTCCAATAAAAAAAAACCTTCAAGAAATGTCAACCGGTTTTAACCCGTTTCAATCATTTTCTTCTTTTAGTTTGACTTATTCTGACTCATTATATACATTTTAATACAACTCATTCAACCCAATGAGTCACATTTGCCACCCCTAAATACTAGTATACGATGACTGATGAGGATTTGTTCTTTTTTTTTCTCAGTAAAAAGATGATAATAATATGAAATACTTACTACGTCTCGTCAAAGTGTCTTAATTTGAAAAACACAAAGTTTAAGGTAGATTAAATTATTGGTTTTTTGTTTACCAAGTGACAATAATGCCCTTTGAAATTGGGTTCATAAATATTGTTTATTAATGTTAGTTGTGTGTGTTTAAAGATAAACATGTAAATTGACTATAAATTTTAAAAAGTAGACATTTATAGTGAGATTAATAAAAAAAGAAATATGGACACTTTTAATGAGACGGAGAAAGTACTTATTATTTTGTGAATACTCTTAATAACACATATTACATTAAGATATGTATCAAAATCCGGATATTGCGTTTTTTTTTAGTAATTGGTCTCATGTCTTTGAAACGTCAAGTCACCACCGAGCCATGTATAGCATGGCGTTGCTAACACGGTTGCCGAAACCAAACGTTTATGCAACCTCCTCAATTTATCAGTTCTCACTCTTTAGGCTACGATCGTTTACTATGACAGCCTCTCGGCGGTATACCTCTCCGAAAATCCCGTCCGATATCAACGAACCAAACACGTTTAAATTGAGATAAGGTACGAGTTGGTGATATACGCGCCCACTTTTCTCGTGGTTTAAGTCTAGTCCTTGCATTTGTGCTCCTACCGCTAAGACTAAGGGAGAGTCTTAATTAACGCATATTTTGATTTATGATTTCTATAGTTACAGTTACAGGCAGGTCTGTTATTGTATTCGTGTATATCAGTATATGTATATATGCAATTTGATTAATGGAGATTTTAAGGAATTATTTCCTCCATCAAATACATGAACAACAAAAGTTTTGAGTCAATTGCGAAACGTAACATTCCGGTTAGAACGGTTCTTTGCCCGATTTGTGGGGAGGTGGAGGAGTCGGTGGAACACGTGCTCGTTTCTTGCGGTATTGCTCAAGCCATGTGGAGTGTGATTGCGCAATGGTGTAAGCTACCATCCGTATACTTGTTTAGTTATCGGGATGTGGTGGACCTACACAAATTCTCGTCTCTTCCGAAAGATCGAGCAAAAATATTACAAGCTATATGCTTTGTTGCCACTTGGTGTCTTTGGAAGAGGAGGAATACGCTAGTTCATTCCGGGACCCCGATTCATCTTTCGAACTTGGTGGAGGAGGTAAAAGTGTTTGGTTTCCTTTGGATAAAAAATAGAGGCCGGATTGGGGATCTCTCTTGGGAGGATTGGTGTGCGTTTCGGGTGTAATGGGGTCTTGGGGGTAGTGTGCTTGCTTGCTTGTAATTTTTGATTGGGTGTTGCTTCGTAGTTTGCCGGTTGTACTTTTGGTGCTTCTAGCGCCTTGCTTGAAGAGTTAATAAAGTTTTTTGTTGATCGTTCAAAAAAAAATTGTGAATTAAATCATGATGTGGAAACTGAAGTCACAGATGCGAGTTAGTTAGATTTTGATCCAAAATGGAAGTAAATATGAAATCTTTCTGGTATTATGACTGCATGCAAACTGCAGTCCGAGTGTTTGATATGTTGTGTCTCTTTCTCTATTATTGTTTACCATTGAATTTTGAAGGTGATTCCATTTAGTGACATCCGTTTAGAAACAAAAAAGTAAAGGATGAAAGTGATTGTACACATGATTTCTACTGTGTCAACTCCAGTAAATAAATAATGCATGCCTGCCTTGCTCACATAAAACTTTGTCTCTCTCAAATAATAATAATAATAATAATAATAATAATAGTTATTATAGTTTGAGAAAAGCATCCTGTGGTTTCAGGGCATCGACAGAGTGAGTTTTGAATTTTCTTTTTGAACTGGTTGAGTCTATTTGGTTTAAAAAATGAACCATTGAAAATGTGGTATTACTAATTCACCATTTTTTATGATTTGTATAAGTCCTTATGGTTAGGTGATTGCTCAGTTTTAGTCTTTCTTTAAAAATTCTCTTCAAATTACAGAATTAACCACCAAAGCATAACCATTATGAAGAGGTAGGTCCCAGCAGAGCCCAGTTGGACCCACAGACTCACCTTGAAAAGGGACGTCTGCGCAGTTCAACCCGCAAGACTCCTTAACGGACGTCTGCGCGGTTGAACCCGCAAGACTAAACTAAAGGAACGTCTGCGCAGAAACCAACTGGATCAGCAGGACCCACCACGCTCAGAGACGTGACGTCCTCACGTGCGGTACGCAAGCTGTCCCCGCAGGAAACGCCTACCAATGGTTTTCAGGTACTCCGCCTGTTCCCGCAGTTACGGATACCGGCCATCAGGGAAGGCCACCCGCGCAGCATGGCTACACGCACAAGGCTTAACTCTCATAATAATTCAGCAGTCACCTGAAGAAGGAATGAGCAAGCCGGGAACATTCCCGCACAAAGGCGGGAGGGGGAATACTCCCGCCCAAATGAGCCAGTCCGTACGATACTGAGGATCTTTTACTGTACCTGACGAGGTATGGGCAAAAGATCTGTCCAAAGATACGACAGCTCATTGACAACAGTATGGCGAGCAGCATGCTCTTTTACTGTATGTCACTATTAGCCGCTACCTACTCACCAACTCCTGACATACCACGTGCCTAGCCTGTAGTTGGTGAAAAAGGAATAGTGCACAGCAGGCCTGGTCACTATCAGCCGCTGCCTACTCATCAACTACCAGCATGGCACGTGCGTAGGCCACTGTTGGTTGAACAGGAATACTATTCAGCAGGCCACACCTCCTTGGAAACCTACCTCCGGCTATAAATACCACAAATGGTATGAACATATTATCATCATATTATACCTGATATCTACTCTAGCAATCTCTTAATATACATTTATATTTAAAGAGCAATCTAGTCTGATTCTCACGCCGGAGGGTGGTCACAAGGAGGAACCCCCCCTTTCTCAGTGACAAGCTCACGGTGTCTGTTTTGCAGGTTATCAGAAGAACCATCTTTACCGGGTCTAACCCCTCGTGGGAAACATCTATCTAACCCCCAGGTTACCCGTAATCTGCCCGGGGTCCGGTTAGTGTTTCTTCATTGGCGCCATCCGTGCATAAAAGCTAGAACTTCATTTTTCTCCAGTTTTTTCAAACTTCTGGAAAGATGGTTAAAGAAACTCCGGTAACCACAACCCCAGCTACTGGGGGAAATACCGGCTACACAGTTTTTACAAACACTACCCCGGTTACCCAAGCCGGGGCAAGTGAAGTTAATTTTACGAACACTACCCCAGCTACCCAAGCTGGGGCAAGTGCAGTAAATAATCGCTCATTGGGATTCACCGATACCCAGTTAGAGAAACGAACAAGACTCCCCCGCCAAACACTTGATGAAGTTAAGGCATGGGCGGAGGCACGTCAGAGGGAATTCCAAGCTGAGTTGGACGAACGCTTGCGTTCCGTCCAACAGGCTGACGAATTCGAAGAATACTTGGACGATGACTCGGAGGAATCCGACACCGACGCGAACCCTCGCCATAGGGCAAAAGGGAAGCGTAAGGAAACGGACTCCCAACCGAGAATGCATTTTGGAGAAGCCTTGAAACCAAAAAACACAGGTGGAAGTCCACATGACTTCTCCAAAACATTCAGACCAACTGTGGCAAATGCGGGAACGTCCAAATTTGCAAGGGACATTGCAGAAGCAATCGCCCCAAAAAGTGCCAAACATATGTCCAACATCGGCACTTATGATGGTATATCTGATCCAGACGATCATTTGAACAGATTCATAGCGGGGGCAACCGTCAGCAATTGGACGGAACCCACGTGGTGTTACATGTTCCAAATGACGCTTGTTGGGCCAGCTAGAGCGTGGTTCGATCGTCTACCGGTCAACCACATCTACGACTGGGCTGACTTCCAACAGAAGTTTAGCCAACACTTCAGCCAACAACGAAAGTATACCGAGGAGCAATGGACAATCCTCAAGTGCATTCGAGAAAAAGATGAATCTTTGCTAGACTTCATCACTCGCTTCAACTCGAAGAAGCTAAGTCTGGGTAACATTAGCGAAGATCTTGTTCGCGCTGCTTTTATTCAGGGCACGAACGACCCAGAGCTCATCCGCACCCTAACGGGTAAAGATGGCATGCCATCCACATGGGATACCATCATGACAGCAGCTAAACGCTTTGCGGAAACGGAGAAGCAACTGGGTAGAGATCTCCCACAGAGCACAAACCTCTACACCCAGAAAACAAGAGAAGACAACGTCCTTACCGCCCGATTAAACAAAAAGCGGAAGCTAGGCATTTGGCAGTCAAGGGTAAACTTTGACACCTCATCCGGCTTGCAACATCGGTTAGGCGGAAGGGGTAACGTACAGTCGAACCAGAACTCCAGATGGACGCCGCTCACCAAAAGCGTCACCGAGATATTCGCCACTGAGGAGCTCCCATGGCCAAAGCCTCCAATGATCCGACATCGTCCCAATGCTGATCGGAGCAAATACTGTGACTTTCACAGGACAAAAGGCCATAACACTGAAGAATGCACAGACGTGAAGGACATGGTCGAAGCATTTGTCAGAGATGGGACGCTCGCGCACCTCGTGGCGCAATGAACGCTGAGCAGGCTGATGCGTGTAGAACCCCAGCTGGGGAAAACACGAATAAAATTCCAGCTTCAATGTGGAGACTACATGCTGCGTAAAGAACGAGATCCCGAAGCAGGTGCGTATCGGCTCGATGGCACTCCCATCCCAACAACATGGAAGGGAGCTCAATTACACAGTTTGCATGTAGATCAATTCCAAATTTGTAAAGAAAAGGCCAAGAGCCACTTCTAATGGAAATGATTCTCCTTAGAACATCGACGCTGATGATTTTACATTTATACTTTATGAACTATCAACACTGATGCCGGTTTTCACCGCATACATAAGTGTGAAAGTCGTTGCATGGGGAAGGCGGCAAAACCCGCATAAACCCAAAAAACAGCAAACCTTCACGTAGGTCAGTTGAAGGGGAAAAGTTCAGTCATCCCATTAAATGAAAGTGCCGGTCTATCCGCATGAATCATGATAGAGGAAACTGAACACTAACCTATTAACAACCGCGCGTCGAACGGTTAATTTATTCTCACGGATATGCCGGTTTTCACCGCATAATTACGTGAAGTCGTTGCGTGGGGAAGGCGGCAAAACCAGCATAAACCCAAAAAACGGCAAACCTTCACGCAGGTCAGTTGAAGGGGAAAAGTTCAGTCATCCTACTAAATGAAAGTGCCGGTATATCCGCATGAATCATGAGAGGAAACTGAACACTAACCTATTGACAACCGCGCGTCGAACGGTTCAAAACGGAATTTCTAACAAAAGGATGAGGAAAACCTACACGCAGGTCAGATATAGGTAAAGTTTAGCCATCCTACTAAGTTCAAGTGACGGTCCTACCCGCACAATCACGAAAGAGGAAGCAAAACTTCACACCTATTATCTACCACGTTCAAAGGTTAACTTATCCTAAACACTTAGAAATTTCAAAAAAGGATGAGGAAAACCTACACGCAGGTCAGATATAGGTAAAGTTTAGCCATCCTACTAAGTGCAAGTGACGGTCCTACCCGCACAATCACGAAAGAGGAAGCAAAACTTCACACCTATTACCTACCACGTTCAAAGGTTAACTTATTCTAAACACTTGGAAAATTGCTAATTTAAACTAAAGTATGCAAGTCATATAACGTTTGCAAAGCAAGGAATCCAACGAAAGTAGCGGTCTTACCCGCAAAAAGATTTATATTTCACAATGATTCATTACAAGAATGGCCGGGTAACTACCCGCCTACAAGAAAATAAATCTATACAAGCTAAATCTATCCTAGCAGTGGGAAGGGATCTTCAGGATCAGGCTTCAGGGCCACTTCCACTTGGACCAGCACCATCAGTAGATCGTGGCAGTTCAAGGAAAGCTTTAAGGATAGTTAACCCATCATCAGCAGCAGCAACTTGATTCACCTTCTCCACCACCGGATGCGGGAAGGCGGCGTACTGATTCACTGCTTGGTCGTAAACAGCTTCAGTATCAACATTATACAAAGGGAAGTTGGAAGGCGGGATGCCCTTCTCAACGAACCCTAGACCAAGCAGGAAGCCGGCCTTTTCCCCATCCTCATGAGAAGCGTTGAGGGCTGCGCTCATAGCATCATCATAAGACGTCTCTGAGAAGACCCGATGCACAACCTACAAGAAAATATACAAGTATCAGAACCTTTTCTATTTACAAAGAAAAGCGTAAAGACATGAAAAGCATACCTGAGACAACGCTTCTCGAAGAAGCCATTCCTTGGCAACCAGAGCTTCTTGGAGGGCAGCTTGAGCTTTGTTACGGGCGCGTTCGGCTTCACTCTTGTTGAGGTTGGCAAGCAACACTTCTTTAGCCGCAGCCTCTTCGACGCCCTTTAGCTTCCGCTCAGCATGGTCAAGCACCCCCCTCTGGTCCAAGATCTCCTGGAGCTTTTTGGCGTCTTCCATCGCCAAGGCATCATGAGCCTGCTGGAGAGCCTCTAATTTGGCTTTAAGCTCTTCATTCTCCACGCGTAGAGGCTCAGCAACAGCTTCAGCCTTGGTGGCCCTCTCGGTTGCGTTCCTTGCAGTTTCCTTAGCCAGCCGAAGCTGTTCATTAACAGCTTGGGCAGCCTTGGAACGGGCCTCGAGCCGAGCCTGAACTTCAACCTCGAGAGCCTTGAAGGCCTTCTCCTTTTCCGCAGCCACTGCGGAAAGCCTTTGGTTCTCCTCCCGTACAGCCCGCGCCTGAGCCACTTCTTTAATGCGAGCTGCTTTTAACTTTTCGATTTCACGACAAAGCAGCTCGACGCGCGGCTGCATCCGGGCCAGGAGAACCCGAAGCTCATTGGTTAGCCTACCCTCCTGGTAGCTAGCCATGGCTTCCCCCAACGCACCACTGGGAGCAGCGTGACGAGCCCATTCCACGCACTCCACAGGGGTGCGAAGGGTTGTTCCTCGGCGAATGTTCCATCGTGGAACATACACTTCATTGGAATCCGACACTGCAAAAAACATAAAGCAGTTAGGAAAAGATGATAAAAAAAATATATATATATATAAAATGGGCCAAAAGAACCCTACGCACCTGTAGGGTCAATAACAGGCCGATAGCCGCCAAACCCATCACCTGAACCCAAGGGAAATCCATCCAAAAGGTCAGGCAGATGGGAAGGAGGCAGAGATTGGCGAGAAGCCCCATGCATACCTGAAGGTTCGGCCGTCGTTGCCGATGACGGAGGCATGGTAGAAGCCGCCGCGGTCGCCGCCGCGGAATCCGCAGCAAAAGTAACCGCCGGCTCGGTGAAAGATGCGGTAAAAACAGCACTCACAGCCGGCGGAGACGTCATCACAGCTGGAACAGTCGGCTCAAAGGAGTGAGCAACTGAACCAGCGGAAGCAGGCGCAGGCGCCTGGGTCGTCGCCTCAGGTAGGCTGACCAAGCCTACCGTCATTGGCGGAGAGATACTCCTCTGCGCTCCACCCTGGAATGCGTCAACATCCACGCCTGCGTAAAGAAGATAAGTGTTAAATGATATTAAGCTATGAAGTTAAAAGGATAAAGGAAGTTTGTACTTACGGGTTTTCTTGAGCCTAAAGGTACGGAGAGGCGGGGACGAACCCGATGGAGCCGGCCTCTTTGCGCCGCTCACCGTCGTCTTCTTGGGCTCTCCGGAGGTGACAGTCGCAGCCTCTGGAGCGGCGGTCTTATCACCACCGGGATTCCCCGCCACCCCTTCGCTCTCGGTCTCCGAATCAGACCGAGGCGCCGGATCGGCAGTGGAGGCCACCTTCTCCTTCCCCTTCCCGCCGGCAGCCTTCTTCTTCCGCACCAACGGAGGACCATCTGCGGATTCCTAATCAGAACATACGATTAGAGGAATTCCAGCAGAGGTTTCAACATTGAGGGGTCGAGGGTCGAATAGCGCCTTACCTGGCCGCCTGGCGCTAAGGATCTCATGGCCTAGCGGATAGACCTCCACGAACCGATCCGCCGTTTGTTCTAGGATGGGCAACTCGTTCTCGTCTAGAGCGCGAGTACCCATCCGAGCGGGACCGTCAGCCTCCCGCGGGTTCAGGAGCGACTGCAAGTCGTTCCCCTCTGAAATAAACAGGAAAGAAGATTAGAAGAAATTTTAAATTAACAAAGGGAAACAGAGCATACCGTAAGGAACAGAGTTCGAACCGTATTCAAGGACGATTGGGATCTTTTGCGCATCCGCAGCCTTCCACACCCGGCTCATCCCCAGCATCACCATCCCGGACTCCGCAAACCGGTAAACCGGAGATTGGACTCGGGATATCTTCGCAAACCATTCCGCCTCCTGGTAGTTGGAGGCGTGAAGGCTGGGAAGTGCTTGCCCATTCTTGAATTTCATGGCAAGGGGGATGGCGCGAGCGGAGATGTAGAAGAACTCCCGCTTCCACGAGCGAAGACTGCGCTCGGTTGCGCAAATCTTCAAACCCTTAATCCGGGTTATCAACGTGTACCACCCCTGGATGCACCTCCAGGAGTAGAAGGTCATCAGGCGGTCAACATAGGGCTCAATGCCCAGAATCCGGCACACCCACTCGAAGTGGCGAAACTTGGCAATCGCCATCGGATGCACCTCGGTCAGGTGCACACCGTGCCTCTCAAGGACACGGTAAACAAACTTTGTCAATGGGAACCTAAGATTCCCATAGACAAAGAATGCAGCATAAACCCCGATCTTGCCTCTGGGGGCATCGTACACCATCTGATGGGGTTCAGGAAACTCAGGCTCGAGAGACTCGAGCATGAACTTCCTGACGACGTACTGATACAGATCGACAGGCAGAGCACACCGGCACTCGCCAGCAGTACTCTTGTCATCGGCTGTAGACTCGAGATCACGTGAAGACATCTTGCAGAAAGAAAAACGATTTCAAGGGAATGCTCGACTAAAAAGATGAGTATTCGCCGGAAATCGTTTTGAAGATGAAGATGAAGAGTGAAAGTGTGGATTACAAAGAACCCTCTCCCCCTTTATATACTAATCGCAATTAATGCGATGAATTTAATGCGGAAGAGAGAGAAATCAAAGGTGCAATGAAACTATGACACGTGGCGAAAAGCAAGCTGGCAACAGCTGTTGAAAGGACGCGTACCATTAATTTCGCGGCCACGCGCCCGAAAAATCGCGCCCACGCGCCTGAAAAAGCGTCTGGAATGACCATGTACTGTCACGTCACCATAACTTCCTGCACGTCCTGACACAGTCAGAAGAAACCGTCGCACGACGTTTCAGAGGTTTGGACTGTTCTTATCCTTTCACCAACTCTTCGAATTTCAAAAAAAAAAAAATTCAAAAAGATTCAAAAGTAAGCGGGAAAATACCCCTTACCTTGGCAACCAAGTAACTATAAGACGGGTGCGGGTACAGTGTCAAGGCAAAACCCTTCACATACTTAGCACCCGCAGGGAATTGAAGCCAAAAATACCTCGGCAACCAAGTAACTATAAGACGGGTGCGGGTACAGTGTCAAGGCAAAACCCTTCACATACTTAGCACCCGCAGGGAATTGAAGCCAAAAATACCTCGGCAACCAAGTAACTATAAGACGGGTGCGGGTACAGTGTCAAGGCAAAACCCTTCACATACTTAGCACCCGCAGGGAATTGAAGCCAAAAATACCTCGGCAACCAACTATAAGACGGGTGCGGGTACAGTGTTGAGGCAAAACCCTTCACATACCTAGCACCTGCAGGGAATTGACGCCAGGAATACCTCGGCAACCAAGTAATTATAAGACGGGTGCGGGTACAGTGTTAAGGCAAAACCCTTCACATACTTAGCACCTGCAGGGAATTGACGCCAGGAATACCTTGGGAGTAAAGTAACTATAAGACGGGTGCGGGTACAGTGTCAAGGCAAAACCCTTCACATACCTAGCACTCCGCAGGGAAATGAAACCAAGAAGGATCTTCTGGGCCATGCTTGCGCAAACGGGAATAACATCCCCGCATAGCGGGAACGTCGAGAACTAGATTGTTTGAAACTTCAAGATGGAATTGGTGGTTTTAACATAATTGATCACTATGTTCAAAACTACCAAAACCTCATGGAGAATCGACACAAGAGGTACTCAACGCTCCTGACTTGCGAGGAGGTTACAGACCTACCCGCATCATACCCAAAGATCAAGCAGAACAGTGGGAAATTCTGCGTGACATTAGGACTTCCGTGGGAAGAATCCCCATGGAAAACCTTAAAACTAAACCCTTTTCAAAAACCCTTTGCTTAAAGTCCAAAAGTTCACCTCACTTTATTAAACATTCATGAGAAGAACATTGGACTGGGGGGACTTGAAGAGGTAGGTCCCAGCAGAGCCCAGTTGGACCCACAGACTCACCTTGAAAAGGGACGTCTGCGCAGTTCAACCCGCAAGACTCCTTAACGGACGTCTGCGCGGTTGAACCCGCAAGACTAAACTAAAGGAACGTCTGCGCAGAAACCAACTGGATCAGCAGGACCCACCACGCTCAGAGACGTGACGTCCTCACGTGCGGTACGCAAGCTGTCCCCGCAGGAAACGCCTACCAATGGTTTTCAGGTACTCCGCCTGTTTCCGCAGTTACGGATACCGGCCATCAGGGAAGGCCACCCGCGCAGCATGGCTACACGCACAAGGCTTAACTCTCATAATAATTCAGCAGTCACCTGAAGAAGGAATGAGCAAGCCGGGAACATTCCCGCACAAAGGCGGGAGGGGGAATACTCCCGCCCAAATGAGCCAGTCCGTACGATACTGAGGATCTTTTACTGTACCTGACGAGGTATGGGCAAAAGATCTGTCCAAAGATACGACAGCTCATTGACAACAGTATGGCGAGCAGCATGCTCTTGTACTGTATGTCACTATTAGCCGCTACCTACTCACCAACTCCTGACATACCACGTGCCTAGCCTGTAGTTGGTGAAAAAGGAATAGTGCACAGCAGGCCTGGGCACTATCAGCCGCTGCCTACTCATCAACTACCAGCATGGCACGTGCGTAGGCCACTGTTGGTTGAACAGGAATACTATTCAGCAGGCCACACCTCCTTGGAAACCTACCTCCGGCTATAAATACCACAAATGGTATGAACATATTATCATCATATTATACCTGATATCTGCTCTAGCAATCTCTTAATATACATTTATATTTAAAGAGCAATCTAGTCTGATTCTCACGCCGGAGGGTGGTCACAAGGAGGAACCCCCCCCCCCCTTCTCAGTGACAAGCTCACGGTGTCTGTTTTGTAGGTTATCAGAAGAACCATCTTTACCGGGTCTAACCCCTCGTGGGAAACATCTATCTAACCCCCAGGTTACCCGTAATCTGCCCGGGGTCCGGATAGTGTTTCTTCAGTTGTGTCTCTTTCTCTATTATTGTTTACCATTGAATTTTGAAGGTGATTCCATTTAGTGACATCCGTTTAGAAACAAAAAAGTAAAGGATGAAAGTGATTGTACACATGATTTCTACTGTGTCAACTCCAGTAAATAAATAATGCATGCCTGCCTTGCTCACATAAAACTTTGTCTCTCTCAAATAATAATAATAATAGTTATTATAGTTTGAGAAAAGCATCCTGTGGTTTCAGGGCATCGACAGAGTGAGTTTTGAATTTTCTTTTTGAACTGGTTGAGTCTATTTGGTTTAAAAAATGAACCATTGAAAATGTGGTATTACTAATTCACCATTTTTTATGATTTGTATAAGTCCTTATGGTTAGGTGATTGCTCAGTTTTAGTCTTTCTTTAAAAATTCTCTTCAAATTACAGAATTAACAACCAAAGCATAACCAATCAAGTCATAATCAACTAACCAAACCATAATTAACCAAAAATAAACGCACCGAACATTTTTTGAACAAAAATAAAAGAACCGTACCTGTTTTTTAGCAAAAACTAAAAGAATCGAACTTTTTTTAACAAAAACAAACGGACTAAACTAATTTTTTCTAACAAAAATAAACGAACCAAACTTTTTTAACAAAAAATATGAACCGATTTTAACAGAAATAAACAAACCGGACTACCTTTTAACAAAAATAAATGAACTGGACTACGTTTTAACAAAAATAAATGAACTAGACTACTTTTTTTAACAAAAAACAACGAACCGAAATACGTTGATAACAAACATAAAGTAAGCGAACTACTTTTTTACTAAACTAAACGAACGTAACTACTTTTAAAATAAGTTATCGAATCGAACTCCACCTTAGCGTAAGCTACGGCGATATTTTTGTTAAAAATAAGTTCGGTTAGCTTATTGGTTCATTTATTTTCGTTAAAAAAAATTGCTCGATTTGTTTTTTTTTTTGTCTAAATAAGTTTGTTCTTGTTTTTAAAGTAGTTCGATACGTTTGTTCTGTTAAAACAAATTGTTCAGTTCATTTAGTTTAGTCAAAAAAGTAGTTTGTTTTTTTAATTGTATTAAAAAAAGTATTTCGGTATTTTATTTTTGTTAAAAAAGTAGCTCGGTTAGTTTATTTTTTTTTTTAAAAAGTTGTTCGATTTGTTTATTTTTGTTAAAAAAAATAAGTTTGATTCATTTTTTTTGTTTTGTTAAAATGTAGTTGGATTCGTTTATTTTTGTTAAACAAAATGAACTAAATTGCTTGTTGAAAAAAGTGGTTCGTTTAGTTTAGTGAAAAAAGTAGTTCGATTCGTTTATTTTTGTTAGAATGGTAGTTTGATTCGTTTATCTTTATTAAAAAAATAAGTTTAGTTAGTTTATATTTGTTAAAAAAGTAGTTCGATTAGTTTATTTTTGTTAAACAAAATGAACTATTTGTTAAGAAAAATGAGTCGGTTCGTTTAGTTTGATAAAAAAAATTATTTTGGTCCGTTTGTTTTTGTTAAAAATTAGTTCGAATCGTTAAATTCTGTTGAAAAGGTGCTTCGGTTTGTTTATTTTTGTTAAAAAATTAGTATAATTCATTTATTTTTGTTAAAAAGAGACGGGGACTCTACGTGACCAATTATTAAAGTTCAATGACTCAGAGTGACAATGTGTGTGTGAGTGTGTGTGTGTATATATATATAGAGAGAGAGAGAGGTGAAATGTCGAATATACCCTCGAAACTAACATAGTTAAATAACGGCTGAGACTCAAATAGTTCATTTTTGAAACAATAGGGACTCAACCAGTTTAATTATTTTTTCGGCGACTCATTGCGTTTCCGCCCTGAAACCACAGGGTCGCAGAGTAATTTTATCTAATAGTTTCAAGTTTTAACAGTAAAAAATATGAGAAATCACTTAATCTACTTATTTTAATAAAAGAAAATAATTGTGACACATGTCGGTTTGTGGTTAAACCTCACAACTTTTTTCCCTCCAAAACCAAAATCTTAATTGATACTAATATATGTCATGTTCACTTTCGTTTTACATTCTATTTCAAAATAAATATTAAATATTATTTTACTATATATTTCAAAATACTTGGTGAAATCCAAAAATTAACAACAAACCATGTATTTTAAAGATTGAAAAAAATATAACTTCAAATGCTATCATTAACATATTGTACTATGTATATTGTTGAAAATTATAAAGAAAAATAAAACTCGAATATGCTTTCATTTTACAAAGCGATTTTTTTAATCATTAAATTATAAATCCATGCTTAAAAGTTTATCCATTTTTTAAAAGCAATCCATTTATCTATATATTATTATTATTATTGTAAATTGTTATATAAATTTATAAATTATAAATATATGCTTTAAAGCTATCAATTTATTTTTTCAGTTAATTTAGTAAACTATATATTTTTGGTTATTTAGTAATTATATACCATTCACTTCTATATATAACAAAGTTTATCATATTTAATTTATTGAATTTTTTTTATCAATGATTGTTTCAGGTTTTGTGGAGCTTAAATTTAATTTTTACATTCATAAGTTGGTAAATAGATTGTTTGGTACAAGTTAACGACATTTGGGTCAAAATTTATTACGGGTCAAAAATGGGAAATCTAAGTATTTTTAAAAGTTTGAGAATACAAATAGATTTATCGTCAAATTTGTTACGGGTTCAAAGAAGTGTTGATTTGAAAATGTCAAACGGATGAAAGTTAGAATTTTAAACATGATTCGGGTTTCAAATTATATTCAAAGACATTTGGGTAATAATCAAAAGGGTTGGGATTTGAAAAATTGACAATTTTTCCCTCGACTATCAAAATTAAAGAAAAGATAGTGAGCACTTCTGACATGCTAACTCCATGCCTTTCAATGCTTCTAACTTTTATCAATTTTGAAACATTTGTGTCATCATTAATTTTCCTTCAATGGTGATTAGAACCTTGTATGGGAAGCATGTCATGCAAAACTATGCTCAAATGAAATAAAATATTCACAAAATTGAATTAGTTAACATGTTATTTTTATGTTGTCATTATTGCAAAGTCGAGAACCCCTAAAACTTATACAAATCTTTTTCATAGTGTAGCTCAGAAAAACATAGTTCTTGAAGAATATCTGTCGTTATAATTTAATGTTCCCATTTCTTTCTATGAGTTGTAAATTGACAAATATTTCAACAAAGGTAAAGCTCCTTCGGTATTTAGGCTGAGTGATCAGAACTACAATTGTATGAGAAGTGTTTTTGAATTCTTTCAATTATACACATATGATACTGACAATGAAAATTTCAATAAAATGGGTGTTTTTGGATATGTTTTTGCACGTGCATTTTTTATTAAGTTCATTTAAAAAAAACATTTTGTGATATAAATAAAATCAAATGTACACATAGCATAGATATAAGCATAGATGGAATGCATTTATTCATATACGTTATGTAATTAGTTGCTTTGCTTGTAATTTTATAAATTGGATAATCTCGTGTGTTACACGGGCTCTAAATCTAGTTCACTAATATATAACTTCGATTCAAGAATATTCTTACACACAACTTGTGATTACAATTTTTCGAATACGCTGAAATTAAAAATTGAAAATATGAATGAAGATATCAGTTAACTTATTTTCATAGATATTGGTAACAAAAAGCCTTTTCACTGGATCATGATAGAAACCCTTTTCACAGGAAGTTTCTTCTCATCAGATTCCAAGTTTATGTGTACGGAATTAAGTCCTCAAATTGTGAAGACAAATATGCATGAGAAGCTTCTAGCCATGAAGATCAAAGGGTTTATTTACTATCATTTTTTATAGCAATAAACACCCCTTAAAACGGCCATCTGAACTCTGAAGTCTGAACACACGAATTAAGAGCAGTCATCGAAAGAGACAAGAACACACAAAACTTATATATAAAAATTCAAAAATGCTTAAAAGCATTGCATCCCCAAACGCTTTTCCATAACTTTATTTCCCTTAACATTTTTAAGTTTATGTGTTCAGATTCTTTTGACAAATTAATGTTTAGTAAAAGTGCCATCTACCATAATGCGAAAACGATTTATGAGGTTTTGTAATTAATAGACAAGTTATCAAGGAAGCCAATGTTTTCTTAAATATATCCTCATGCACTCAAATAGATATCAGAATATATGGGCGGTGAACATTTGAAAGCGACCTCTACCATAAGACGCACGACCATTTGGAAGTCAGTGTGTTGTTATATGCTTATGCAAAATAAAAGCAGACTTGTTTGTAATATAAATATGCCTGGCCTCCTCTGCTATGATTAACATAAAAAACCCCGGAGTGCACGCGTTCTCAAATAGTTGATCCAACTTTGGTAGCTTAGGACAAATACGTTTCATCTGCTTTTTCGTTTTACAAGACTATTAACAACCAAAAGTAACACCTAAAATAAGAAAACAATGATTTGATTTTACATAATAAATTAAGCAAGGAAACAATGATTTGATTGCAATGGAAAATAAGAAAACGAATGGAGGAAAACAAATGAGACAAAAACAATTTAAGGGTCCAGAATTTTGTCATGTGGCGCCACATTTACTACTTATTAGTTAAAGACATCAATGCGATACCCATGTTTAAAATCTAGTTTTTATTAAACATTAAATCGGTATATTATATATACTGAGTCAAATCATCAAACACAAAAAGAAAAAATATATATAAATTAGGGAGTTGCTACTTTCTAACAGTCCGCTACGTAACGTCTCAAGTAATAATCGATTTATGGTTTTTCTTACTGATCTTAAATTTTCGTCTTTAGGGTTTTATTGTTTTTAGAGATTATCATTGATGTGACAAGTTGAATGACAAGTACAATATCTGAAAAAAGGAAGAGAGAAAATGTTTAGCGTAACTTAAAGTTGTCCAGTTCTTTTAATCAAGTTTTGCTATTTTTTCGGGTTTTTATGGGCTAGGGCGTTATTTGATTTATACATTGTGAATCATACACCCAAATATAATTTGTGGTAATCATGTTTCGGTTATTTGGTTTCGAGTTATTTGGATCGGGTTAATCGCTATTTGGATGCGTACTTTATAATTTAACTTAGCATGATATTTATTAGATAATAAGCACAAATGCCAAATGTAAAACTCGTAAAACGATAATTTGTTAAAACATGTGTTGTAAACACATATATTAACTAAAACATGTCAAATAAAATAAGCAGAAAGCTAAACCAAAGCGTATCTTCCAGCCTTTTGAAAAGGGAAAACAAATCATATGAACTAATCGTATAAACTAAAAAGAAAACGTCAAATCATCGTGTTCAATACAAAATCATATATACATACAAACAACAAAAACAAAACATATGGAAGGAAAACCAGATTTTTCTATTACATGTATGCATATGTATAGCTAACTGTTGGACCGCATTTTGTTACTTTATTATGTTAGGCTTATGCATTAGATATCATATTATTGTAATATCATTGTAAGCTCTTGTTTAACACTTTGTATCGGGCCTTAGGCCATTTGCTTTGTAAAGTCTAATGGGCAAGCCCATTTGGACCCATGAATAGGAGCATGGGGTAATTTCCTTATAAAAAGGACACTATTCAACCCATGTCCACTAGCCCTCCTTTTGCATGCTTCATCTGCTCTTCCTTTTTTCTTGCTATTCTACACAAATGATCTGAGATCCGAGTGTTGTCAGCGATTTTCACTCACAATCAACATGGATTGATCCAAAGCATAGTTATGAGATCCATCCGGGAACATACACTAGCCTTTGTTATGTATCACAACTAAACCTTTTTTAACCCAATTATCGAACCAAATTCTATCTTTGGTTCCAGCTCCATTATAATAAGGTTTGGGTTTTTCGGGCTTCAATTAATCAGGTTAAGGTTTATTTGAACAATACTCATTTTCGGGCAAATCCTGCATATGATCCGCAAAATATTATTTTAAAGAATTATAAAATGTAGGTCCATTGGACAGATCAAACAACAAACAAACAACTAGTGTTCTTGGGTCAATCAGGACCACTAGCTAGCGGAAATCACTAGTGGTTAACCAAGATCTCGGATCTTGTGGTTTTAGGTTATTACCGGATGAAGAAAGGTTGAGAAGGAGAGGAAAATAGTATGTGAGAAGATAAGAGTTTGATATTTTGCAAAAAGGTTGGTATTTTCATGGGTATGCTTCCCTATTTATAAGGGAAACATCCCATGCCCCATCGTATTATGCACGACCCAATGGGCTAAATATTACAAGGCATTGGCCCAAACATGCAATAAAGAAACCGACAAGCTAACTAGTATACATCGCGAATAGTTCAAGTAAATACAAAAGACTAATAAACAAAACGAGACCCTGTAATCTCCATCTAATCTTTAGTATTTATTCAGTTAACTCTTTTCCTTAGTCGGTCTCGTAGTTAAAGCCCTCCTCGCAGTTGAATAGATGATTGTCAACAAGATAATGTACGAACTTGTTGAACTTCTCAACTATTCCGTCAGTGTTGTCGCTTCGGACATCTTTAACTTTGTCCAATGGGGAGTTGTACAGCTTCAAGAGGTTTTCTTTGCTGAGCGCCACAAACTCACGTTTGTCAAATAAGCGGAGGGGGTGCATGTTTTCACAATGAATTACCACCTCTCCAGTGTTGGTGCCAAACTCCCAACAGAATAAGCGCTCAAACAAGTTGGGCAAGAATGGTTCGCCATGATTAATTTCTCGCCCATCTTTGTAGGTCTTGTATCGCCACATCTTCTTCTTCTTTCCTGTGATAGGATCAACCTCCGTGGGATGCTGAAAGGACTTACCCTTGTGGAGCATGAAGTCAGGGTAATCCTTCTTCCATTATTTGCTCAGAAACCAATTAAACCATCCCTTGAGCTCCTTCTCTATCGTGTAGTGACCTACGATTCTTCTGAAGTAATTCATATCAAGGTCGGACATAATATGCATATCCCGGAGACGCATGTAATTGAGATCTCCATGGTCTCGCACGCTAGCTTGATTGCTGATGGAGTATAGCTTGTTCTTTCGACATTTTGGAGCTTGAGACATTTCAGCAGCAGCAGCAGTTTAAGCAGGAAGAGCCATCACGGGCTCATCACGAACCGGAGTATCCGGATCGGAGAGTAGTTGATCTCGTCATCGTCTTCTTTGGATTCTTCCATGACTTCTTGAATTAAAGATTCGGTACCTGCACAAGAATCAACATTAAAGATGGAGGAGATTCAGCCTCCAATGCCGCATCCACATCTCTGACTTTCCTTGCCAGGTCATTGGAAGCTTCCTTTAACAAGTCTTCAGATTGTTGTTCACTCGCCTTATTTTCTCTAGTGGTACCATCAGCACCACCATCATCGTTACTATCAACACTATCATCACGCGGTTCATCATAACTATCATGAGGATCATCATACTCATCATTCTCATCATCACCTTCTTCATCATCACCATCAGTCAGCATAATCATACTCATCAGCATCATCGTCATTACCATCATAATCATCATCACCATCGTCACCTAGAACCACATTCTCTCCAACAGCTAGAGCAATCACTTGTGCAACCGAAGTAGCTACAACAAGTGCAGTTGTCATGGCACTAACCTGATTGGTCCTAGAAGCAGCAGTAGTACCAATGACAGTTGTGCTAACTAAGGTTCCAGCAACAGTGGTTGGTTCATCACTAGCATCACCAACACGACTTCCACTCACACCCTTCCTTGAAGATCCAAAGACAATCCCATCAAGACTGCTTTGATCTCCAACCTTTCTAGCATCAGCAACAAGGTTAGCAAGAGCATATCGTTTCTTTTTGCTTTACTCAGTACCTTGTTCTCCTTGTACCCATCCTCTAAACGTCTCCATGAGACGACTTCTCAAATCTTCAGCATTATCATCAGTCATTCTCATGACTTCAGTGGCAACGAGATAACGATTAACACCACTCTCGTTGATAAGGTCTTGATTGTTGATGATGCTTCTTTGCTATTCTATCTCTCTCTCTCTCTCTCTATCTCTCTCCAGCTGCTCAATCGTAGATCTGAGCTCCACATTCTCACCAGTCAGGGGACATTCCTTGAGGAAGCAGAATCACCCACTAACAAACAACCTGTGAACCAAGAACCTCGCATTCGATCAAAGCACTGTCCACACTTGACTCTAGCTCCCTCCTACGATTTTGTGCAAAGTTGGAGGAGGAAGGAAGATCAGTCTCAAGATGTAAAACCTTTGATTGAAGTCTAATAACGTCATCATGACGTTCAACGTTTTAGTAACGACCCATGACTTTCCATTTGTTGTTGATTGTCCACCCTTATTTGTAGGTTTTCAATCCAGAGTCGTTGACTCTTTATTAACCTCTGCTCCAGTTGAGCAACCCGAGCAACCTTCTCATCTCTCTCCTTCATAACTCTTTCATTGACAACATGTTGATCTTTGATGAACTTGATGAACACGTGTTACCACTTTTCCCTCTTTTCATTTGATTCCTCCGGGGCATGAATCCTATCGAGTATAGGATCCCGAAATACTAGAGATCTCTTTAAATTTTCACTTGACAAGGTAATGACAGATGTTATAGGGCTTTTGGTGGTTGAAGGAGGTGTGATGGAAAAGGTTGGTTGTATGTTTGTTTGGGTTGGCACAGTGATGTTTTGGGTAGGTAAAGGTGGAGTTATGGTTAAGGGTAGGGTAATGGGTTGGATTGAGGTTGGTATGGTTTGTGAGGTGGTTTGGGTGTGAATTAATTATGTGAAGGTGGAGGTCTAGAAGGATGTACCTTTGTTGGGGGAAGTGAATTGGTAGGTGGGTGAACTAAAAGGTGAGGAGGTCCTAGGTGGTGAAATGGTTTGATGTGTGGACTCGGTCTCGATTTGGGTAATGGATATTGGTATGTTTTCTAAAATAGATGGCAATGATTCATCTAATCTAAAGGGTGAGATCTCGGGAGGAGTTACGGGTTCGTCAACTAGTCTCTAAGAGGTGGTGGGTTTAGTTTTGGTTTTGTCTTGGGTTTGGGTTTTGGCACATGCACTTGTTTGGCTTTAAGTGTTTCTAATGTGCGGGCTAGGGTGGCCGGTGAGGCTTGCTGAGGATCAGTTTGTGTGGTTGGTCGTGGTTGTGTCATTAAAGTGGAAATCGAAGGAAAGATTACCTTAACAGACGTAGGAATCTTGTAAGGTCCAGACTTCTTGGAGTCTTTAACCTTCTTCAAATAGTTAAGAGGGCGCCTGGACTCCTCTTCTTCTTCAACAACTTCTTTAGATGACTCACCAGCAAAAGGCTTGCTAACAACCTTCCTCTTATTCTTGTCATGACGTTTCTTGGTTCCGTGTTCACCCTCAAGGTCTGTCTCAGTATCTGTGGCCTCACTATCAGCCACATCATCACCGCTTTGACCGTCATCATCACCATTTTCCCCATTATCTCCATCTCTTCCTTCCACTTCTGTCTCCTCACTATCGTGTTGGGTTTCAGCGAACGAACCAAACTTCGTATTAGGTTCTTGTCCTCGGTACCTATAACCACTTCTTCCAACTGGCTCTAACATGTCCTTGAAAACCATTATTTCACCATCTTCAAATGATGAGGCTCAGATGGTGCAACAATTGTTCCTTCATCATCAACTTCTTCAGGATAAACAAGTCTTGGAATGTTTTTCAAGAGATCATCCAAAATCAATTGAACGAAGCGAGGATACATCCTCCAAGTGTTCTTTGAGAGCACATTTGATTGCATGCACTGGAAGAACATTTTGGAGAAATTATACTTCACCTCGTTTGTTAGGCAAGCCATCACCCCGGCCCATTCAATCTTCAACTTGTCAAACCCCCCTTCTTCTCAGACAGAGAGTGAGCAACCACATGGAACAAGAATTTCCAATAGGCATGTAAATGCCTCTTCTCACACGCACTCCATGTAACGTCATGCCCAATGTCTTCACAAAATGCTACCAGTCTTTCTTCTCAAAGCCTTTTGAATAATGATATGGGGGGATCTTTGATAACCAAGGCTCTTTTGATGACATCCTCCGTGATCGTCAATTATTGTTTTTCCACCTCGGTTGTTATTGAGTTCCTTTTCCTAACCTTCTTTGCATTCACCTAAAATTCTTCCACCCAACTACTATGTATCTCCGGGTTGGCGGAGATAGCGTGCATTAGAGGGAATTCCCGAAGCTCGTTAATCATGGAGGTGAACAACTTGTGCCTTCTTTTCTTTAGAAGATCTAGTGGGCAATACATGTTTTGTTGCTACATTAAATATAAGACACACATTAGCATTGATCATTGAGTTAAAATATAATATATATATATATACACACACACAAACTGTTTAAGGAAAATAAAATCACTAAATAAATAAAGATAAATTGAGAAATAAGATTATAATTTTAATAAGACTAAAACTTAAAAGTAAAATATAAAATAAAGATAAAACAAAATAGAATAGAGTTTGGCTCAAAAGATTCGAGTTTGATAAAAACTGATGAAAATAAGTGTGAACCATTAGAGTCAAGAATAAAACGAATCGATTCGAGTTTAAAATGAATCTAATCTAGTTTAGATTGATTCTAAATCGAATATGGAGATTTGATTCAATTCAAAGTAAGTTAAAATTGATTTATATTATAAACATTCTATTAGATTTAAATTATAAACAATTCGAATCCTTTTAAGTTCGTTAAAATTTAATTTTGTCCAAGTGTCAACCAATCGAATCGAGTTTGAAACGAAATGAATCGAGTCTCAAACCAATTGAATCGATTCTGGAACTCGATTCGAATGGTTCTAAATTCGATTCAAATGGAATCAATTTCGATTCTAATGATTTGTTTATCAACTCGATTTGTCTCCTTTTTCCTTAGAGGAATCTCCAGACGGTCACATTTGATTTGAACCAAACTTGAATTCGATTAGAATGGTTGATGAACTCGATTCGAATCATTCTGATTTCAAATAAAAAATCACACTATGTCCAAATCTTCAAGTTTTTGCTTTTTTGGGTTCTTCTAACCTTGATGAGGGTTTCTGGGCAGTCTTTAAACACATTCAAACTCTTTACAAGATTCAATTAAACCCAAAATGGTCCGAAAAAGACCTAAAATCTAAAAACTACACACACACACAAACTCAATTAAATCAACCTAGATGTTCAACATGACATTGATGTTAAGTTCATAAGATCTATGGACACAAACAACAACATATAAAAATTCTTTGATCTTATGAATAGTCCGACGGGACTGTTGAACAATAACGTTAGAATCAAGAAAGATTTCGCCATTGAAAGTGTATTACCGCTGGCGAGGGATCCATTTTAATGATATATAGAGTGTATATTATAAGAAACAAGCAAGCTTGTTTGTTAATTTAGGGTTTGTAAAGAAGAAAGACGGTGGAAGGATAAGGTAGAAAGAGAAAGTTGAGAGAGTTTAAGGAAAAATGGGTGAATGAAATGAAAGATATTTTGGTTGACCCTCTTTAGGGTCAGTCACGATAGGGTCAAAACATCTCGAGTTTTAAACAATTTTAAACTCTCAACCACCGAACTCTGAAAGCATCTACAAATTTAAACCCGGAAAATATTTACACACCAAATCCAAACACTCAAATGTATATAAGATATATTTTTGTCGGCCTTCACTTAACAACGTTTGCACAGTGGACCTTAACATAAACCCAATAAGATTACACTTGAAATCTTATAATTAAAACATAAAAGAAAACAATAAATTAAAAAAATAAAAAATAAAATAAAAACAACAAAAAACAAATACTTAAGAATTTAAGTTAAACACTAAATAAACTAAACAAAACATAATAAAACCAATGTGAAGTAAAGATGACATTAATACTATATTTAACATACTAATTATAAATGTTAAACGTTTACATATTTTTTTGTGAGAGAAAGATCACGACATAAAATCACAATTTCGTTAATGTCCTAGATCGCACTTCTATTTTAATATTATTATACAAAGAACCCAAAGTTAATTATAACTATAATTTGTCCATTTTAATTAACATGTATTTAGGTGTCAATATGATACATTAAGGTATGTATTAAGCATAATACTTATGTGGTCCCCATTTAGCTTGACAAGTTACCGACTCCATCATATCTCAGGCATAGTTTGTGTTTACCATATCACCCCGAATTAACTCCGAGCCCCTAATGATTGATCAAAATATTTTAAGCTCATTAAAACTTTTTGCAAACTTTTTCAAACAATAAACGTTGAATCATGGACTTACTTGCCATACGTACTTACAAGCCTTCATATAAAGTGTTTAGGACTTACTTGTTTGCCCCATGTTACGTGGTTCTAATATGCCCCCTTTTTTTGTTAATTATCAACATTTTTTTGTTGAGAATTGTCAACATTTTTGTGTTGAATTTAATTTTTTTTAAGCACTTTGTAGTTTTTCTGCCTTTTCATTTTGCTTTTAAATATATATATATATATATATATATATATATATATATATATATCAAAAAAAGAATTATATTATGATGATCAATCACTAATGGGCTCGTGTATAACTGACTAATAACATTTTTGCCTTCATCGATATGACTTAAGACGGGGTCATTTAACCGCTTCATAAACATAAACCACTAGCAGTTTATATCACTATGACACTTACTCGTTTGTCAAGTCTATATACACATCTAGCTATGATATTATTGGCTTATGATATACTATTTCCATGTGCTAGTATCATTAAAAACAATTTCTTATCATTTTTCAAATGTCGGATCGAGTTCTCAAAATTTTATAATTTTATATTATCCGACTCCCTCTAAGTAGGAGTTCCCTCTAAACGGGAAAACATGTTTCTAATTTTTTATAAATAATATAGTAAAATATTAATAACAATATATGGAGTAAAATATAAAATAATTTTGGCAAGGCAAGTGACTTAAAATTGTTTTTCATTAAAGTAGAATGAAAATATATTTGATGAGTTAAACTAACTCAATTTCTCCCTCTAAAACTATGACATATTTTTAAAATATTTACAATTTTAAACACACAAAAAGAGAAAAGAAATTTAATCAAAAGAAATCATACCCAACAACTCTACAAGATATAGAATTCGGGCACGATCAAAGCCTTTAGTGAAAAGGTCGGAAAGTTGTAATCTGTGTCGACCCTTTCAATACAGACAAGTTTCTGGTCATAACAATCACGAATGAAATGAATTCGAATGTCAATATGTTTTGTATTAGAGTGTTGGTATGGGTTTTAACTATACAAATTGTTGCTTCTTTATCACACTTGATAGGGGTGATAAAGAAATTCAAATCGTAATCCAGCAGCTAATGCTGGATCCATATCACTTGTGAACAGCCGGCGGAGGTAATAATGTATTCAGCTTTAGCAGTGGAGGTGGATACAGTGACTTGCTTCTAGCATTGCCAAAAATTAACTAATATCCCAGGAACTGACATCCTCCTGAAGTTGATTTTCTGTCAAGATTGCATCTCCCATAATCACTGTCGGTATATGCATGCAATACTAAAGGAGAGCCTTTGGGGTACCAAAGACCTAAGTGGGGCTTTCCCTTTAGATACCGAAAGTTACGCTTGATAGCGGTTAAGTGAGACTCTTTTAAATCATATTAATATCTTGCGCAGTGATAGAAAGGGAACATAATGTCCGGTCTGCTGCAGTGAGATACAATAGGGAGCCAATCATGGACCGATAAAGGTGTTGATTAGTTGGCTTTCCCAATGGATCTGGAGCTAACACTTGTCGGGTAGCAATCGGAGTGAGGAAGGAATTGAAGTTCTTGAACCCAAACTTCTGAACAATTTCACAGACGTATTTCTCTTGATGAATAAAAATCCCGTCCGACTTCTATTCAACTTGAAGGCCCAAAAAGAAAGTCATTTCCCCCAACGAACTCATCTCAAACCTACTTTGCATGACCTTGGCAAACTCTCTACAAAACTTATCACATGTTGACCCAAAGATAATGTCGTCAGCGTACACTTGGACAAGAATCTGATTGTCCTTTACCTTCTTGATAAAGAATGTTTGATCAATAACACCTCTTCTGTAGCCATTATTCATGTTAAGCTATGGTAGCATACCAAGCACGAGGTGCTTGATGAAGGCCATGGAGTGATTTATCAAGACGATAAACGTAGACGATCCGGATCTTCAAAACCTGGCGGTTGCTTGACGTAAGTCTCTTCTTTTACTTTCCCATACAAGAAGGCAGTCTTCACATCCATTTGATATAATTTGAAGTTCATGTAAGAAGCATAGGACAAAAAGAGACGAATTGCCTCGAGCCTAGCAACAGGAGCATAAAGCTCATCATAATCAAGACTTTCACGTTGAGAGAAACCTTGTACTAACATCATTGCTTTGTTTCTTATTATCAACCCTTTATCATCATTCTTATTTTTGAACACCCACCTTGTACCAATCAGCCTTTTGTTCTCAGGCTTCTTAACCAACCTCCATACATTAAGTTTCTTGAACTGTAACAGCTCGTCTTGCATTGCTTCAACCCAAGAACTTTCCTTGAGAGCTACCTCATAGTCTTTCTGTTCGACCTGTGAAATAAAAAAAGCAAAAAGACATATGTTAATGGTACCAGATTTGCTCGTTGTTTGGATGTCAGCTAAGGGAGGACCAATGATGTTTTCAGTTGGGTGAGACTGATGAATGAGCAGTTGAGGAATGTCTTCATCTAGAGTGACTGGTTCCGCTTGAAATCAGCTATCAAACTCTTGATGGGATGGAATATGCGTGGAACATTGACAAGAAAATCAATGTGACCATACCAAAGATTCTCAATGGATGGAACAATAACTGCAGGAACATGAGTAGATGCAGTATTGTTAGAATCACCAGCGGCAGGTTGTTCAATAGCAACAACTTGTATATTATCATTTAAAGAGGGTGGTGTGGGAACAAATTCAACCACACTAGGTGCTTCTTGAACGTTTTTTGCAGCAATCTGTCTGAACATGTTCCACATTGTCAGCTGACATGAATGAATCATCTGAATTGGAATCAGAAGTGTCTTGAACGGCTATCAAATCAGTTGTATCATCGGTTTGAGGAGCATAATTATTGACAGCCGGATGAGGGACTAATGGAAGTATATTTCTGTTGGAGGGACCAACAGATAGATTGACATTAGACAAGCTGTTGAAAAGAGTTTACATCAACATTGGTTCATGTATAGAAGTTAGAACTTGAGTGCTTGTTGATGGTGACTTAGCCATGCCTCGAAACTGATTGAACAAGTAGTCATAATCAAACAACCAGTTGGTCCCGTGCGAGCATCAATAGGGTTAAGCTCTTGCTAGTCAACATTAAAGGATTCCAATTCACCTTTGTCTTCTTATTGTAGACACGATAAGCGGTTTTGTTGGCTGCATATCCAATGAAGTAACACTCATTGACCTTTTCAGCAAATTTTGGATTTTGGTGAGCACCTGTATAGAGTAAGATGCATGGACACCATAAAGTCTTGAAGTTATTGACTTGCGGCTTGGTTTTATAGTAGACTTCAAAAAGGAGTCTTCTTTAAGCGTTTGTTGATGATCACACAGTTTTGTATGAAGCATGCAGCATTGATGTCTTCACCCCAAAAGAATAATGCAAGTTTCGAGTCTCACAACATGGTTGTTGCAGCTCTGATTAACGTTCGGTTGAGACGTTCAGCAACCCCAATTTGTTGTGGAGCGTATGGGGCATTAAACTGTCGATCTATCCCATTTGAATGACAGAAGTCATCCACAGTTTTGTTGTGAATTCAGTTTTGTTGTCGCTCCTAATGAACTTCACATTCTTGTCCGTCTGCCTCTCCACAAGAGTAATGAATATGATAAAATACCTATGCGGTTTCATCCTTGTGCCCTAAAAGGAAAGTCCAACTAAAACGAGAGAAATCATCAATAGTCACAAGACAATGGGCTTTTTCGCCGATTGCCAATTGATGAATAGGACCAAATAAATCCATATGTAACAGCTGAAAAATGGAATCTATGATATTGACAGTCTTAGGCCTGTGAGGAAGCTTGTGCTGCTTGCATTTAGAGCACGAAAGACATTTTTCAATGCAAAAGAAAGTTTTGATAGGCAATCCCCTCACATGCTCACCTTTGACTAGTTTGTTTAAATTCTTATTTTTTCGTGGCTAAGACGTCTATGCCATAGTGATGAGTCGTTCTTCGAGGCCTTAGATATTAAAGATGAAGTGGTTTTACATGAATAAGAACTGTTCATGTTCAATATATAAGCATAATTATTGTATTTATTTAATAGAAAAAATTAAATAATTAACAACTATTTTCATAATGACTTTATTTCTTGACGGCCATATTCCAACGAATCGTAACATAAATTATGAATCTTGTTGAGTTTTTTGAATTTTAATTATGCAATTCTAACCTTTAATAAGAGTCGTATAGAATCTTATTATGACTCGTATAGAATTAATACTCTAGAAGTAGAGAATCGAAATGTGTCAATACTATGGCCTATAAATAGACTGAAAACATTATGAATTTTGGTATTTTTATAAAAATAAAATGAAATAATGAACCAGATAAGTTCAAAATTTTAAAATATAAGTTTTATTTTAATTATTTATATATACGATAGCAAATGGTAAGTCCATTTTGTTATTGGAGATATATTAACAAATAGAAGTTACATGTATAATGTATGGGGCAAAGTAATTAAAGAATAGAAGAAATGGAGAAGGTACGTGTATATAGCAAAGTAAATTGGTTGTTAAAAATAAAAAAGAAAAAAAGTAAAGTGGCAAAGTAATTAAAAAAAATAGAAGAAATGGAGGGGATATGCCAATTACCACAACCGACTTCCGTTCGCTCCACCGAACTGATTGCCTATTTTATTGGATTTTATGATTTCTTTTAATAATTTCTAACCCAACCAACCGAACAAAACCCCCCAATGGGAGTGGTCTAAGGAATGTTCTTCAAGAGATGAGTCGCCAAGAAATAAATGGTTTTCAAGAAATAAAATCAAGCCTGGTTGATTTACGGTTGACCTTCCCGAGACAAAAACGTCTCAGGAACCCATGTCTATTTAAACTCTTAGTGCATGTAGGGTCAATCATTGAGGACTATCAAGAGCATTAGGTACTTAGATAGTGGTTGCACCCGACATATGATGGGAGACGAACCCTAACTATTTGATGCTAAACCATTCGATGGCGGATTCGAGTATTTCATATGTAAGCGACATGGGAGAACTTCAAGGAATGTGGAAATATTCCATATAGTGTGCTTCAACAACACTAAACTTGTTCAAATGGCTTAACCACAACTTGTCGACCGTTTCTCAAACTCACCTCGTCCATCTACTTCTCTCTAGTGATGAATTCAGCATCAGCTATTGGGTTTTGGTTTGAATCTCTTCAACTTTGTTATAGAATGTGATTAATGCATGTCTAGAATAGTTCATCTGACAACAACTTTGCTGACCTTTTCACTAAAGCGATCGATCAATTTTGATTAAACAACCTATCTATCGTTTTGCATATAAAAATGTAAATATCTTTTAAATATGTCATAATTTTAGAGGGAGAAAATGAGTTAGGTTTAACTCAGCAAAAAGATTTTATACTATCTTTAAGAAAACTAGAAAAAGTTTCAAAAAGATATTATCCCGTTTAGAGGGAGCTTCTGTTTATAGGGAGTCGGATATTTTTAAAGTTTATTAAAAGTTTGAGAAATTGCTCCGATCTTTGGAAAATGATAAGAAATTGTCTTTAATGATCCTAGCACATGATAAAAGTAGATTAAAAGCCAACAAGATCATTGCTTGATGTATAGATAGGCTTGACTAATGAGTAAGTGTCAAAGTGATATAAACTTAAATTCCCGCCTATGCTAGTGGTTACACTATTATGAAACGGTTGCTGACTCCAATATAAGTCATATCGATGAAGGCAAAAATGTTATTAATCAGTCATACACGAGCCTGTTAGTGATTGATCACCAGAAAAATTATTCTTGCATTAAATATAAATATTGAAAATTAAAATGATAAAGCAGAAAAACTGCAAAGTTCATAAAAGAATTTAATTTCAACACAAAAAATGTTGATAAATTGTCAAACATAAAGGGTATGTTAGAAGCACGTAACGTGGGGCAAACAAGTAAGTCCTAACACTTTATATGAAGGCATGTAAGTCCGCATGGCATGTAAGTCCATGGTTCAACATTTAATATTGTTTGAAAGACAATTTTCAGAAAGTTCAACAAAAGCTCAAAATGTTTTGATCAATCATTAGGGGGTCAGAGTCAATTCAGGGTGATACTGATAAACACAAACTATGCCTGAGTATGATGGAGTTTGTAACATGTCAGATTAACAGGGGACCACATAAGTACAGTGCCTAATTAATACCTTAACATATCACATTGACATAAAAATACTTGTTAAGTTTAAAGTGGACAAAATATATCTACAATCGACTTTGGGTTCTTGGCATAATAATATCCAAATAGAAGTGTGATCTAGAACGTTAGCGGATAATGTGATTCCATGTTGTGATTTTTCTCACAAAAATATTAAAGTCATTAGAAAATTATGTAAATATTATTGTTATATAATATTAATTTCATCTTTACTCATATCTTTTTCATTTTTTTCTTGTTTTATTTTTATGTTTCTACTTCAATATATTGTATTTATTTTCGTAATTTTATAATATATGAAAATTCCAAAAAGATTTTATGTTTTTATTATGTTTATACATATTTTATTAAACCTTTGTTTTATTCAAAATCATGTGTTTTGTTGTCAAGGTCGTTCATGCAAAGGTCGTTGAAAACCTAGACTTAAACAAATCATTTACAAGTTGTGTGACTGAAATTGATATTTTATGAGAAGTCTATACAAAATAAAATTTCAGAGTTATCTTTCAAACATTTCAAACCAAGTGCATGTTTTAAAAGAAAAGGAATTTTTTCTTTGACCCTCAAGAGGGTCTGTGAACGAATCTTATTCGCTCTAAGTTTTGTGCAGCTATACATGGACAGGTAGATCAAGACAAGTGTCCTGGGCTGCAGAGACTGAAGTTGCAGATGCTGAAGTGCTTAAAAGAAAAGGAGAACGTGACAGTTGGTGGTTGAACATAATAATGAACCGGTCGTGCCTGAAGATCAGTCGAAGGACAAAGCAAAGAAACTGGTCGGCCCAAGAAAGTCAACAAAAGAAAATTAGATGTCGACCCTCCCGCGTTTGATGTTTCTAAAATTTTTTGTTGCCGACCATTCCCAGAAAATAAGATTGAAGTTCAAGTCTTCAAGAATGGAAAATAAAGATTTGTCCAAGATCCAATCTCGTTCAAGCTCTTGGATCAAGACAAGTACTAGATTTTAAAAAATAAAGACGAAGCAAGGAACTTGATGAAGGTTCCTAGACATATTTAATCCTAGAGGGAGATTGTAGGGCTAATATTCTATATTAGTATTAGGATTGTGTATGTATTTATATTTGCTTTCAGTCGGTGTATTACATACCTCAGTACGTTTATTTTGTATGGACGAAATGTAAAAGTTGAAGAAATTAAGACCATATATAAAGGGTCACTTAACTCATTTCTCCATAACTTTTCATAACTTAAAAACCCACTTCAGAAATAAAGAGAACTTTTCTCTCACCAAACACCTTCACTTTCTATCTTTCTCTTTTTTTTTCTTACAAACTAAGATCCGAGATCCGGGTGTTGCTAGTGATTTCCGCTAGCTAACAACACGGATTGATCCGAGTAAAGTTGTTAGATCCATCCAAAGAGGACGTACATCCTTCAACAGCCGCACAGTAGCCTAAATCCAAATTAAAATATATATGTATGTTTTTGTCTGACTTCTCCCTTTATAATAATAACTAGTGGAATTATCCTGTGTTTCGCAGCGGGCATTCGATTGGTATAAGCTCGGTTAAAAACGCATATAAAAACATGTTGAGGATATCTTCAGAAATCACATAAATTTACGTACGTCGTTGTATAGTAAGATTTCAAAATCTAATTAGTTAAGTATTTTAATTAACAAAAAATATTAGTTTAATAACTAAATATAATATTGAATTCACTATTCTATAAAATTATTTTTTTAAATAGTACAGATATATTAATGTCAAATTCCGATATCTTAACATCATTGTTATGGCTTGCACTGTAAAAATGTCTTATCCAAAACTAAAGGAACTAAAATGCAAAGCTGATAAAAAAAATTAATTATGTAGCCGCGAAATTATATAGAGTAAATGTGGAAACGATAAACTTCCACTATAAAATTAAAATATAATCAAAAGGAAAAAGATATACCATCTAAAACTGTAAGAAATAAATATACCAATATTAAACTTCTACCATAACAAAATATATTTGCTATTATATATAGTATAATGCTATTTTATTAATTCAAGTAATAGAATCGAATGTATAACACCATATTTTATTTGTGGTGTTAGTAACAAGTGCAATTACTATTTTATGGCTATATATGTTTAGTTTATTTTGTATAACACATAACAGGGATTAAATATTGTTAACATATATGATATATATTTACATGGGCTAAATATTTAGTTTATTTTGTATAACACATGCATGGACTACAATTGTTAACATATATATTTCATGGGTTGAATATGTAGTACAAATCTTTTACTGTAGCAGGACCTTTTGCTTTAATATATAATGTAATGTATAACACATGCAGGGACTAAAATTGTTAACATATATATTTCATGGACTGAATATGTAGTATAAATCTTATACTCTATAGGACATTTTGCTTTAATATATAGTGTAATGTAATGTATCACAACCGCCACCAAAAGTCCTATGTAGGGTTCATTTTTCTATAATAATTGCCCTCTTAAATAAAGATGTCCCCCTCAAAGTCAATTGCAATAACCTTTTCTTCAAGTTTTCCAAGTCGGTTTACTCATCCAAATATTCCATGGACATAGTAATTCAGCCCAGTTGGACCCGCAAGACTCACCTTGAAGAGGGACGTCTGCGCAAGGACCAACTGCTTCCGCAGGACCCACCACGCTCAGAGATGAAGACCTTACGCGCAGTACGCCAGCTGTTCCCGCAGGGAAAGCCTCCCAATGGTGAAGTACCCCGCTTGTTCCCGCAGCTGCGGATACAAGCCATCAGGGAAGGCTACCCGCACTAATAGCAAGGCTACACGCACAAGGAACTAACTCTTGATACTTCAGTAATGTCACCTGAAGGAATGAGCTAGGCGGGAATACTCCCGCCCAAATGAGCCAGTCCGTATGCTTCTGGAAGATCTTTTGTACTATACCTGCCAAGGTATGGGCAAAATAGATGATCTGACCAAAACAGCTCATGAACCAATCACAGGGTGACAGCTCACCGACAACAGTACGAGGAGGAGCACCCTCTAGTACTGTTTGTCACTATTAGCCGCTGCCTACTCACCAACCCTCACTGTGGGACGTGCGTAGCCTACAGTTGGTGGAACAGTGCATAGCCGGCAGTAAAGGAACAGTATACAGCCGGCCTTGTCACTATCGGCCGCAGCCTATCCACCAACCAGCATGGCTTGTGCGTAGCCCACTGTTGGTAGAACAGGAATACTATTCAGCCGGCTGTACCTTCTTGGAAACCTACCTTCGGCTATAAATACTCCAACACCTTGGAATGGTAAGGACATTATCTGATATCTCTTTATCTTATCTTCTCTAGCAATCTCTTAATATACACTTATATTCAGAGCAATCTAGTCTGATTCTCACGCCGGAGGGTGGTCACAAGGAGGAACCCCCCCTTCTCAGTGACGAGCTTACGGTGTCTGTTTTGCAGGTCACCTAAAGAACAACTTTCTTTGCTGGACCTCATCCTCGTGGGAAACATCTATTTAACCCCCAGATTATCCGTAATCTGCCCGGGGTCGATTAGTGTTTCTTCATTGGCGCCATCCGTGCATAAAAGCTAGAACTAATTCTTAGTTTTTTCAAAATTTCTGAAGAAATGGTTAACGTTACTCCGGTCCCAAAGCCAGTAAGTGACCAAGAAACCCCGGTAACCACAACCCCAGCAACTGGGGGGAACACCGGCGGTTATACAAATTTTACGAACACTACCCCGGTTACCCAAGCCGGGACAAGTGCAGTAAACAATAATTCACTGGGGTTCACTGATGCCCAGTTGGAGAAACGGACGAGGGTCCCTCGCCAAACACTCGATCAAGTTAAGGCGTGGGCCGAAGCACGTCAGAAAGAGTTCCAAGCTGAGTTGGATGAACGCTTGCGTTCACTTCAACAGGCTGACGAATTCGGCAGTACTCGCCAACATCTCAACATGAACAGTGAGTGCGAGTACTCGGACGATGAGCGGGAAGAATCCGATACCGACGCAAACCCTCGCCATAAGGCAAAAGGGAAGCGTAAGGAAACGGACTTCCAACCGAAAAGGAATTTTGGAGAAACCTTTAAACCAACGAACGCGGGGAGAAACCCACGTGACTTCTCCAAAACCTTTAGACCAACTGCTGCAAATGCAGGAAAGTCCAAGTTTGCACGGGACATTGCGGAAGCAATCGCCCCGAGAAGTGCCAAACAAATGTCCAACATCGGCACTTATGATGGTCTATCCGGCCCAGACGACCACTTGAACAGATTCATTGCGGGGGCAACCGTCAGTAACTGGACGGAACCCACGTGGTGTTATATGTTCCAGATGACTCTGGTTGGAGCGGCCAGGGCATGGTTCGATCGTTTACTGGTCCACCACATCTATGATTGGGCGGACTTTCAGAACAAGTTCAGCCAACACTTCAGCCAACAGAGGAAATATACTGAAGAACAGTGGACGATCCTCAACTGCGTTAGAGAGGAGGATGAATCTTTACTAGACTTCATCACTCGCTTCAACTCCAAAAAGCTGAGTCTGGGCAACATAAGTGAAGATCTTGTTCGCGCCGCTTTCATCCAGGGCGCCGAATACCCAGAGCTTATCCGCACGTTGACGGGTAAGGACGGCATGCCATCCACATGGGATGCCATCATGACGGCGGCCAAGCGCTTTGCCGAGACAGAGAAGCAACTGGGTAGGGATCTTCCCCATAGTACACACCTCTACACGCAGAGGATCAGAGAAAACAATGTTCGGATCGCCCGGCAGAACAAAAAGAGGAAGCTAGGTATTTGGCAGTCAAGGGTAAACTTTGACACCTCATCCAGCTCTCGCCCTCTTGTTAGCGGAAGGGATAACACACACCCTTCAAGCCGGAAACACCGGTGGACGCCACTCACCAAAAGCGTCACGGAGATATTTGCCACCGAAAAACTACCATGGCCAAAAGCTCCAATGATCCGGCAGCGACCTAATGCGGATCAAAGCAAATCCTGTGACTTCCACGGGACAAAGGGTCATAGTACGGAGGAGTGTACATCCTTGAAGGATATTGTTGAAACATTCGTCAAGGATGGAAGACTTGCACACCTTGTGGCATCAATCAAGAAGGGAGGAAGGAATGATAACCGGTACAGAGGCAACGGACGAAAGCCCGTTGACATCAGCATCAACATGGTTCATGGCAACATCAGAGGAAGAAAAAGGTGAGCGACAGAACCATGCGCGTGGAAGGAAGCTGAAGTGCGCTTCCCGCGAGTGCCAGGAGGACCCAGCAAAGAAGGCCCTATCGTCATCAAAAGCCAGCTGGGGCACTACATCACTTCTCGCACTCTTGCTGACAACGGCGCCTCGTCAACGGTGATGTACAGACAGTTCTTCGACAAGCTAGATGACGAAGACAAGGAACGCCTGGAAACGGTCTACGCCTCGATGGAAGGGTTCGACGGCAGCACAAACACCCCCCTGGGTATCCTATCTTTCCCCGTCACTCTTACGGACGGGAATCACTCACGCACAGAAGATGTGGATTTTGTCGTGATGAGGAAGCCACACCACACATATGACATTCTCTTCGGAAGAGACGGGATGGCAAGATTCAACGCCGTGGTATCTTCAGTCCACGGCATGATGGGATGGCCAACAGCTGAGGGTGTAGCGATGATCACCGGCATTCCCCAGGTATGCATCGCATCTGTCTCATCTAAACCCAAACCAAAGATGGCTAAACCAACCATCACCGAACCGGAAAAATGGGCCTTCAATGGCAAATACCCTGACCAGGCCGTTACCATTGGCCCAACAGTCGTTGATCCCACGCGCACCTTACTCAAACGCTTACTACAGAAAAACGCTGACATCTTCGCGTGGACACCAGCTGACATGACTGGCGTACCCCGAAGTAAGGCAGAGCATAAGCTCAAGTGCGACCCGGCTGTTACGCCAGTCGTACAAAAGCGCAGAGTAATGGGGCCAGAACAAACTAACGCGTGTAGAACCCAAGTCAAGGAACTCCTTGACGCAGGCATCGTACGCGTTAGCAGATATCAAACATGGGTTGCAAATCCCGTTATGGTACCGAAGAATAACAAACAATGACGCATGTGCATAGATTTCAAGGACTTAAACAAAGCATGCCCCAAAGATTGTTATCCGTTACCCGAAATTGATCTTAAGGTGGATTCGTTGGCACCGTTTCGCCTTAAATGCTTCCTGGATGCGTATAAAGGGTACCATCAAATCCACATGGCCGTTGATGATCAGGACAAAACCGCTTTTCGGACGCCCGATGGCACATTTTGTTATCAAATGATGCCATTTGGACTTAAGAATGCCGGGTCCATATACCAACGCCTGATGGACAACCAGTTTCATGCCCAAATTAGGAGGAACTTGGAAGTCTACATGGATGACTTGGTCATCAAAAGCCCTGACGCAGAAGCGATGTTGAAAGACATCGAAGAAACTTTCAACACGCTCAGGAAGATAAACATGAAGCTCAACCCGAGCAAGTGTGCCTTTGGAATGGAAGAAGGAAAGTTCTTGGGGGTCATCGTCACTAAAGATAGCTTCAGAGCGAACCCTGAAAAGGTCGAAGCCATTATCAAAATGGAATCACCTACTACCATCAAACAGGCTCAGACACTGAATGGACGACTAGTCGCACTTAATCGCTTTTTGGCAAACCACGCGGATAAGTCGTTTCCTTTCGTGTCAACGTTGAGAAACTGTTTAAAGAAAACGCACTTCCGCTGGATACCAGAAGCGGAAGCAGCTTTTCAGGAGATTCGGTCACGCTTGATCGAACTCCCAACGCTCACAGCACCAAAAGCGGGGGAGGAGTTAATCCTATACCTTTCCGCAACAGATAGAGCAACCGGGGCGGTCCTGCTAGTTGAACGGAAAGGCATCCAGATGCCAATCTATTATGTCAGCCGTATCCTAACAGACGTAGAAACCCGGTACTCTACCCTCGAAAAATTAGTCTTAGCACTTATACACGCTTCACGCAGGTTAAGACGATATTTCCAGGGCCACCCAATCACCATTCTCTCCAACTTCAAACTTGCAAACGTTCTACGCAAACCCGAGTTATCGGGACGCCTAGCCAAATGGGCAATTGAGTTGGGGGAATACGCGATAAAGTATAAGCCAAGACCAGCCATAAAAGGCCAGGTTTTGGCCGACTTTATTGCGGAAGTGCCTGCATCGCGGGAAAAAGAGTGCCAGGAAGAGGCTCAACCCTCTCCAGCACAGGACATCAATGATGTCTGGCGACTCTACACCGATGGAGCAGCCAGTAACGAGGGTTCAGGCGCAGGGCTGAAACTAACCAACCCAGCAGGCCAAGAATACACTTACGCTATTCGACTGGATTTTCCAAGTACGAATAACGAAGCCGAGTATGAAGCATTCTTGGCCGGGCTGAGAATTGCGCGTAAGATGGGAGTGAAACACTTGGAAGCCCACGTGGATTCCATGTTAGTAGCCAACCAAATCAACGGGACGTACACGGCCGTGAACGACACAATGGCCCTGTACCTCGCACAAGCAAAAACCCTTATGCGCGATTTTAACGATTGCAAAGTCATACACGTCAAGCGTAGTGAAAACAAATCTGCGGATGCGTTAAGCAAGCTTGCATCATTAGCCTTCACCCACTTGGGAAAGGACATCCGCATTGAACTCCTCGAGGCACCTTCAGTCCCGCACAAGGAAATTTGTGTCATCCAAACCGGCACAGAAACGTCGATGACACCAATAATAAATTACCTTGCGGCAGGTACACTACCAGAGTCAAAAACACAGGCAAGAAAACTACGCTGTAAAGCACTGAATTATCAACTCATCGATGACATCCTTTACAGACGTAACTTTCTTGGCCCACTCTTAAGATGTGTGGACAACCAAGATGCTGACTACCTCCTAAGGGAAGTACACGAAGGCATCTGTGGAGTACACGCAGGTCCACGCGCTGTTGTAGCTAAGCTAAACAACGCGGGATACTTTTGGCCGGGGATGCATACGGATGCGCTGGCATACATCAGAAAGTGCAGGTCTTGTCAGCTCTACGCACCCAACACGCACCGCCCGAAGAATGAACTTGTTCCAGTCACCTCTTCATGGCCATTTCAGAAGTGGGCCATCGATGTGACAGGCCCATTTCCTACAGCAGCAGGAAATGTTCAGTTCCTAGTGGTAGCCATCGACTACTTCACCAAGTGGATAGAAGCAAAACCCTTAGCCCAAACAACCGCGAAACATATCAAAATATTTATTTGGGAATTTATTATTTGTCGTTTTGGACTTCCACAGAATTTGGTGAGCGATAACGGCACCAACTTTGCTGACAAGAAGCTACAAAAGTGGCTGGAAGAACTTCAAATCACCCACACTTTTACCTCAGTGGCGCACCCGCAGGGTAATGGTGAAGTAGAAAGAGCAAATAAGAGCATCGTCGAAGGCATAAAGAAAAGACTCTTGGAACACAAATCCGGCTGGGTGGACGAGCTTCCGCACGTCCTTTGGGCAAACAGAACGCTGAAAAAGGCCAGTACGGGAGAAACCCCGTTCAGTCTCACTTATGGCACTGAAGCCATGGTCTCAGTCGAAATTGGTTTACCCTCACCAAGGGTCTTGATTCAGCCAGAAGACAATAATGCGGAAAGACGGTTAGATCTTATGCTAACCGAGGAACGCAGAGACTTAGCCGCAGTGCGTGAAGAGAACTACAAGCGACAAATGCAAAAGTACTACAACACGCGGGTAAAACTCTGCAACTTCAATGTAGGAGACTACATACTGCGTAACAACGAGGCTTCGAACCAACAACGCCTAGGAAAACTGGCCCCGGTCTGGGAAGGGCCATACATTATCAAAGAAGTTCTGGGAAAGGGCGCGTACCGGCTCGAAAGGCTCGATGGCACTCCCATCCAAAGAACATGGAATGGAGCTCAATTACGCAAATGTTACATGTAGATCAATTCCAAACTTGTAAAGAAAAGGCCTAGAGCCATTTCTAATGGAAATGATTCTCCTTTCACAATGTGTTGATAGCCTTACCTTTATACTTATGAACTTCCCACACTGATGTGCTGGTATTCACCGCATAAATATGGGAAGAAGTAAGTCGTTACGTGTGGAAGGCGGCAAAACCCGCATAAACACATAAAACGGTAAAAATTTCAAAAGATAAGGAAAACCTCCACGCAGGTCAGATGTAGGCAAAGTTTAGCCATCCTACTAAGTGCAAGTGACGGTCTTACCCGCACAATCACGAACGAGGAAGCAAAACTTCAACCTATTATCTACCACGTTCAAAGGTTAACTTATTCTAAACACTTAGAAAATTTCAAAGGAAAAGATGAGGAAAACTTCCACGCAGGTCAGATATAAGTAAAGTTAAGCCATCTTACTAAGTGTAAGTGACGGTCAAACCCGCACAATCATGAAAGAGGAAGCGAAACATAAACTTATAATCTGCCACGTTAAAAGGTTAACTTATCTAAGTACTAAAGAAATTGCTAAGTTAAATCAAAACATGCATAAAATAAACAAGGCAAGGAATTAGCACATAATCTTTATTCCATCAAAATTCAAATATTACAAAGATTGCTGGGTGCATACCCGCATACAAAAGAAGCTATACAAAAATAAAAATCTACTCTAATGGTGGAAAGGGATCTTCAGGATCAAGCTTCAGGACCACTTCCACTTGGACCCGCACCATCAGTAGAGCGTGGCGGTTCAAGGAAAGCTTTAAGGATAGCTAGCCCATCATCAGCAGCAGCAACTTCGTTCACCTTCTCCACCACCGGATGCGGGAAGGCGGCATACTGGTTCACTGCTTGGTCATAAACAGCTTCAGTATCCACATCATACAAAGGGAAGTTGGAAGGCGGGATGCCTTTCTCAACGAACCCTAGACCAAGCAGGAAGCCGGCCTTTTCCCCATCCTCATGAGAAGCGTTGAGGGCTGCGCTCATGGCATCGTCGTATGATGTGTCCGTGAAGACTCGATGCACAACCTACAAGAAAAAATACAAGTGTCAGAACCTTTTCTATGTGCAAAGAAAAGTGTAAAGATATGAAATTACGCATACCTGAGACAACGCTTCTCGAAGAAGCCATTCCTTGGTAACCAGAGCTTCCTGGAGGGCAGCTTGAGCTTGGTTACGGGCGCGTTCGGCTTCACTTTTGTTGAGGTTGGCAAGCAACACTTCTTTAGCCGCAGCCTCTTCAACTCCCTTTAGCTTCCGCTCAGTGTGGTCAAGCACCCCCCTCTGGTCCAAGATCTCTTGGAGCTTCTTGGCGTCTTCCATCGCCAAGGCATCATGAGCCTGTTGGAGCGCCTCTAGTTTGGCTTTAAGTTCCTCATTCTCGAGGCGTAGAGGCTCAGCAACAGCTTCAGCCTTGGTGGCCCTTTCAGTTGCGTTCCGAGCAGTTTCCTTAGCCAGCCGAAGCTGTTCGTTAACAGCTTGGGCAGCCTTGGAACGGGCCTCGAGACGGGCCTGAACTTCAACTTCAAGGGCCTTGAAGGCCTTCTCCTTCTCCGCAGCAACGGCGGAGAGCCTACTATTCTCCTCCCGGACAGCCCGCGCCTGAGCTACTTCTTGGATACGAGCTGCTTTTAACTTGTCGTTTTCACGACAAAGCAGCTCGACGCGCGGCTGCATCCGGCCAAGAGAATCCGAAGCTCATTGGTTAGCCTACCCTCCTGGTAGCTAGCCATGGCTTCCCCCAACGCACCACTGGGAGCTGCGTGACGAGCCCACTCCACGCACTCCACAGGCGTGCGAAGGGTTGTTCCTCGGCGGATGTCCCATCGTGGAACATACACTTCATTGGAATCCGACACTGCAAAAAACAAAAAGCAGTTAGGAAAAGATGATATAAAAAAAAAGGCCAAAAGAACCCTACGCACCTGTAGGGTCGACAACAGGCCGATAGCCGCCAAACCCATCACCTGAACCCAAGGGAAATCCATCCAAGAGGTCAGGCAGATGGGAAGGAGGCAGAGGTTGGCGAGAAGCCCCAAGCATACCTGAAGGATCGGCCGTCGTTGCCGATGACGGAGGAGGCATGGTGAAGGCCGCCACGGTAGTAGAAACCAACGGAGGTGAACTCACCGTAGGTGAACTCACAACCGTGGTCGCCGCTGCGGAGGAGCCCGCAGAAACATTCACTGCCGGCTCAGTGAAAGATTCAGTAAATATGGCACTGACAGCCGGCAGTGATGTCATCACAGTTGGAACAGTTGGCTCAACTGGGTGAGCAACTGAACCAACTGAAGCAGGCGCAGCCGCCTGGGTCATCGCCTCAGGTAGGCTGACCAAGCCTACCGTCATGGGTCCGGAGGTGCTCCTCCCCGCTCCACCCTGGAGTGCGGTAGCATCCACGCCTGCACAAAGAAGATATAAGTATAATGGCGGAAAGATATGAAGTTAAAAAGTAAAGGAAGTTTGTACTTACGGGTTTTCTTGAGCCTAAAAGTGCGAACAGGCGGGGACGAACCCGATGGAGCCGGCCTCTTCACGCCGCTCACCGTCGTTGTCCTGGGCTGCTCGGAGGTGACGGTCGTCTCAGCCTCCGGAGCAGTGGTCTTATCACCACCAGGGTTCCCCGCCACCTCCTCGCTCTCGGTCTCTGAATCAGACCGAGGCACTGGATCGGCAGTGGAGGCAACCTTCGCCTTCCCCTTCCCGCCGGCAGCCTTCTTCTTCCGCACCAACGGAGGACCATCTGCGGATTCCTCATCAGAAGATGACAAGATTAGAGGAATTCCAGCAGAGGTTTCAGCAATGAGAGGTCGAGGGTTGAATAACGCCTTACCTGGCCGCGTGGCGCTAAGAATAGGGTGGCCTGGCGGGTAGACCTCCACAAACCGATCCCTCGTTTGCTCCAAGATGGGCAACTCGTTCTCATCGAGAGCACGAGTACCCATCCGAGCGGGACCATCACTCTCCCGCGGCTGCAGGAGAGACTGCAAGTCGTTCCCCTCTGAAATAAAAGAAACAGTTAGAAGACAAACCTATATAAACAAAGAAGACAGAGCATACCATAAGGGACAGAGTTCAAACCGTATTCGAGGACGATGGGAACTTGTGACGCATCCTTCCACACCCGGCTCATCCCAAGCATCACCATCCCAGACTCCGCAAAGCGGTATACCGGAGTCTGGACCCGGGAGATCTTGGCGAACCACTCGGCCTCCTGGTAGTTGAGGGCGTGAAGGGCGGGGAGGGCTCTCCCATTCTTAAAGGTCATCGCAAGGGGGACGACGCGAGCGGAGATATAAAAAAACTCACGCTTCCACGACCGAAGACTGCGCTCGGTAGCGCAGATCTTCAACCCCTTGATCCGATTGACCAAAGTGTACCACCCCTGGATGCACCTCCAAGAATAGAAGGTCATCAACCGGTCAACATGGGGCTCCACGCCCAGAACGAGGCACACCCACTCAAAGTGGCGGATCTTGGCGATCGCCATCGGGTGTACCTCCGTCAGATGCACACCGTGCCTCTCCAAGACACGGTATACAAACTTCGTCAATGGGAACCTGAGATTCCCATAGACGAAGAATTCAGCGTACACCCCTATCTTACCCTTGGGGGCATCGTACACCGTCTGGTCTGGCTCCGGAAACTCAGGCTCGAACGACTCGAGCATGAACTTCCGGACGACGTGCTGAAAAAGCTCGGCAGGAAGAGCGCACTGGCACTCGCCAGCAATGCTCTTGTCGTCCTTATCAGAAGTGGACGACGGATTCTCGACGAACACGTCAGACTCCTCGGCAAAAGAAGACATGTTTGGAGGTACAGAAAAACGATTTCAGAAGAATGCTCGACGGAATAATGAGTATTCGCCGGAAATCGTTTAGAAGATGAAGAGAAGTGAAAGTGTGGATTGCAAAGGACCCTCTCCCCCTTTATATACTCATCGCAATTAATGCGATGAATTTAATGCGGAAGAGAGAGAAATCGAAGGTGCAATGAAACTATGACACGTGGCAATGAGCAAGCTGGCAACAGCTGTTGAAAGGACGCATGCCATTAATTTCGCGGCCACGCGCCCGAAAAATCGCGCCCACGCGCCTGAAAAAGCGCCTGGAATGACCATATATTGTCACGTCGCCATAACTTCCTGCACGTCCTGACACAGTCAGAAGAAACCGTCGGACGACGTTTCAACAGTTTGGACTGTTCTTATCCTTTCACCAACTCTTCGAATTTCAAAATTTCAAAAAGATTCAAAAGTAAGCGGGAAAATACCCCTTACATTGGCAACCAAGTAACTATAAGACAGGTGCGGGTACAGTGTTAAGGCAAAACCCTTCACATACTTAGCACCCGCAGGGAATTGACGCCAGGAATACCTTGGAAGTAAAGTAACCGTAAGACGAGTGCGGGTACAGTGTCAAGGCAAAACCCTTCACATACCTAGCGCTCCGCAGGGAATTGAAACCAAGAAGGATCTTCTGGGCCATGCTTGCGGAAACGGGAATAACATCCCCGCATAGCGGGAACGTCGAGAACTATATTGTTTGAAACTCCAAGATGGAATTGGTGGTTTTAACATAATTGATCACTATGTTCAAAACTACCAAAACCTCATGGAGAATCCACACAAGTGGGACTTAACGCTCCTAACTTGCGAGGAGGTTACAGACCTACCCGCATCATACCCAAAGATCAAGCAGAAAAGTCGGGAATTTTTGTGTGGCATTAGGAAAACCGCGGGAGGAATCCCCACGGAAAACCTTAAAACTAAAAACCCTTTTCAAAATCCCTTGCTAAAGTCCAAAAGTTCACCTCACTTATTAGTAATTCATGAGAAGAACATTGGACTGGGGGGACTTGAAGAGGTAGGTCCCAGCAGAGCCCAGTTGGACCCGCAAGACTCACCTTGAAGAGGGACGTCTGCGCAAGGACCAACTGCTTCCGCAGGACCCACCATGCTCAGAGATGAAGACCTTACGCGCAGTACGCCAGCTGTTCCCGCAGGGAAAGCCTCCCAATGGTGAAGTACCCCGCTTGTTCCCGCAGCTGCGGATACAAGCCATCAGGGAAGGCTACCCGCACTAATAGCAAGGCTACACGCACAAGGCACTAACTCTTGATACTTCAGTAATGTCACCTGAAGGAATGAGCAAGGCGGGAATACTCCCGCCCAAATGAGCCAGTCCGTATGCTTCTGGAAGATCTTTTGTACTATACCTGCCAAGGTATGGGCAAAATAGATGATCTGACCAAAACAGCTCATGAACCAATCACAGGGTGACAGCTCACCGACAACAGTACGAGGAGGAGCACCCTCTAGTACTGTTTGTCACTATTAGCCGCTGCCTACTCACCAACCCTCACTGTGGGACGTGCGTAGCCTACAGTTGGTGGAACAGTGCATAGCCGGCAGTAAAGGAACAGTATACAGCCGGCCTTGTCACTATCGGCCGCAGCCTATCCACCAACCAGCATGGCTTGTGCGTAGCCCACTGTTGGTAGAACAGGAATACTATTCAGCCGGCTGTACCTTCTTGGAAACCTACCTTCGGCTATAAATACTCCAACACCTTGGAATGGTAAGGACATTATCTGATATCTCTTTATCTTATCTTCTTTAGCAATCTCTTAATATACACTTATATTCAGAGCAATCTAGTCTGATTCTCACGCCGGAGGGTGGTCACAAGGAGGAACCCCCCCCTTCTCAGTGACGAGCTTACGGTGTCTGTTTTGCAGGTCACCTGAAGAACAACTTTCTTTGCTGGACCTCATCCTCGTGGGAAACATCTATTTAACCCCCAGATTATCCGTAATCTGCCCGGGGTCGATTATTGTTTCTTCAATGGACATAGTAATTCAGCCCACATTTAATTTTTTTTAGAGGCCTTGCATGTGTACATAACCAACTTGCTCCATGGGAATTTTTGTATTCTGACTTTTTATTACTGGCCATGTATGCTATTCTTTTCTTTCTTTGTTTTTTTTCCACTCGTTGTTAGTGCCCTAAACAAACACACTTTGTATTAATTTTCATAAATTAATATATAGAATAAGACAAATATAATATATCTTTTGCAAGCATTATCATCTTTTAACAATTATCAGATTATATGTAGATTATATACGTAAAGTTAAAATAACATATACTAATAAAACGAATATAAAAATCTACACATGTATTCACTCATTGATCTCAGTTTTAGTTAAATTCATTAAATTTTAGATCATTGTTTCTCGAAGCCTTTAAAATATAAAATATGAGCCACTTAAGAGTATTATTAAATAAAAACTAACTCAAAACAATTTAAAAGTGTAAAGGCTATTTATATAATATTAGTAAATTTTAGACCATATCACATGATCATGCTTTCACCTTTTATAGGTAGAAGCATGACATGCATTCTTCTATTATAGCGTCCCAATGAGCTTGTTTACATAGGCCTTGAGTCCAAACACACAAATTAAAGAAACAAAAACACTAAATATGACCAACAATAAAGCGAAATAATACAAAAGACTTTATAACAAAAGTGGGCCTTACATACATACATCATACAAGCATAAGATACATTACACACGTACATAACATATTAACATACACATAATACATACATATAGTGGTCTATTATTACTCATGAAAATCTCTGAGATGGAGGTTACCTTTATTATAGCGCTTTGTAAACCACATGTATATACAAAAGTTCTATTATCTTGTAATATCATATGTAAAAAATAAAAAATATATAAAAATCAGAATGGGTTGAATATTCGTAACTTCCTATAAAGGATACCCCCGTGTACTGCTTTTCAATAAGTGAAGAATGGTCCCCAATCATTAGTATGCTTTTTACTACACCGAACCCTAGCTTACATGACCATGTGATTTAGCCCTAATACCATCATCAGCCATTGATGTTCCATCATCTGATAAGGTGTTGTCTGCTGTTCCTCACCGGCCACCGTGGCACCCTTTCAGCCTTTGCTTTATATCTTTGCTTGTACTATACTTTTACCTTCTATTCTCCATGCGAGCTTAGCTTCATCTCAACCAACCCTCTTTCTCTCAAAAGTTTTAAGAATGACAAGTGAATTTGGTGAGCTTTTTGCTTCGAATTTCTGTTCATCTTTTGTTTAACTTACCTGAAATCTGTCAGCCGGTGAGTTTTCGATTTAGTTTTAGCAGATTTTATGTGTTTTTCGGTTAATCTTCTTTTGTCTTGGTGTGTGCTTGATGAATTAAATACGTTTTGTAAGATCTGGCCAATTTATGTGTCATGAATTAAATATAGTATGATTTCAGCTGAGCTGAATGTTTTTGTATGATTTCACGGAACCTCTCTTCAGCTCCTAGGTCTCAAAGTTTCGTTTTTAGTAGGATTGGCTTTTCTATTCAAAAGGGGTTGCGGCGCAGCTTGTTGCCCGTTTGCCTGCCACTTTATTGTAATCACTTTTTAGTAACTAAATCTAGTTAAACATAATACAGTTTATGAGCTTAATTCGTTAAGATTTTAGCTAATTTAACTAATCGGAATGCCTTTCTAGCTAAAATTTTCTTACTGCATGTGTGTTTGTGTATAGAACTGATTGATCTTTTGATAATTATTAATAACTAATATTGTTCAAGCTTGTTTTTCTTGGAACAGATCTCTTATTTTTCAAGGCTATAGTGTTTTCTTATGGGTTAGAGCCGAACTTCCTACGATTTTAATTTGCTTCAAACAGAAGTTGCAACAATGCGTGAGCTAGATAATTCAAGTTTTAGAGAATTGGATCTTACACCAAAGAAAGAAAGCACGAATGGTGGTAAGAATAGTTCTAAACCTAACTTGACCACATCCTCATGGACAAAGCTGAAAGACCCGAGAATTGTTCGGGTTTCGAGAGCTTTTGGTGGGAAAGATAGACATAGTAAAGTTTGTACGGTGAGAGGATTGAGAGATAGACGCATTAGGTTATCTGTACCAACTGCTATTCAATTGTATGATCTTCAATTCCGTCTTGGGCTTGATCAACCAAGTAAAGTTGTTGATTGGTTGCTTGATGCCGCAAAACATGAAATTGATAAACTCCCCCCTCTCCAAATGCCGGCTAGTTTCGCTCAAGATCTTCAATCTATGATCAACGTTGCTTCTCAATTCGAAACTCTTGAAGGGGTTAGAACGCATACTAATGGTGTCAATTGGGAGGATTATTGTAATCCAAATAAATCAAAGGAAAAGGACCATTTCTTTGTTCAATCAAGTGACCAATCTTCATCCGTACCGGTTATGTTCAACAATGTTGCTTCAAATGGTTCTTTCCTCAATTTGAATCCTTCACATCTATCCTTATCGCAATGCGGAAGCTATGGATCAATGTCATCTCCTCGACAAGAAGACACAAGTCGTAACTTCAACATTAATGTGCCGGGGTCTCAACTTCTCATGTACCCGCCACCATCTCATGACCCTAACTCGAGATATCAGTTTGACCCAAAGCAACTGAACTTCGAGTTGTTGAGTTCCTCTTCTTCAAGTTCACATATCCCATTTGCTTCACCTCTATACACATTTAACCAAGGGATGATCAGACCTTGTCACTTACGTATGAGCCCCAATTCTCTTTCTGAAGAAAATGATCATGACAAAGGAAATTGATAAGCACCCTTTGCATTGCATTCAGGTTATTTCATATGATTAAGAAAAGCATGTGTATGTATTAATTATCTAATAAAAAGAGTGACGTCTAGTATGTTTTCTAATTCTTTTTGTTAACTCAATTGATAATTGAGAATCCCAAAATTGCAAAAGGTTGCAGCTTGACTTTCAGTGGTAAGAATCTTGATTGTATGTAATGTTGATCATACACACCAATATTACTCATTTTGCTTATAAACAACTTACCTTCTTTTTAGTTGTTTGAGTGGAGACTTCTCCTCCCACGTCCTAGATTTACTTAATTTACTAAAGTATGCTTAACTATGTAGTTCTTATTGAGTATCTATCTACAACCAATGTGTCTAAAACATGTTAATCGCATCTAAGTTCGGGCATCACTTATAAACCAGTGTGATTGATCTGCCTAGGTGTTATTCAGCTGATCATTTTGATCCATTTTAGTTAGATAATTAATCAGTTTAAACCTTAAATAAGCTAGCTTCGTTATTTATTTTTCTTTTTCATGGGGAAGCAAGAGTCAAGAGACCAACTAAAAGAAGCTTATTTATAAAACCGAGAAAGGTGAAGGTGAGAGAGACTGGTGATGAGGGCTAGTGTCAATTATGCATCAAACCCAACGCACCAGAAGCTGATGCGGGTGCAGCAAAAAGCTTAATTAAAGATGGTATACTGGTAGTTCCACAGGTTAATAATATACTGACAAGGAATCGAAGTTTAAATTTTGGAAAGTCTAGGGCTCCATTAGTTTGTTTATATTTTGTCTCATGGTGATGGTCTTAAACTTAATATAACAAAATGATTTAAATTAACTTAAGCCAAGCATGTGTTCTATATCATAGGGTCAATATGAGCTGATTCGGCCACTTATCGGTTAAAAAAAAAAGAAACTTATCGGTTAAAAGTGATATTTTTTTCAAAAGCATTATTGTGAACTATCTTCAATATCTGAGTGATTATTTCTATTGACGGGAAGCCAACCGTTTATACTGATTTTGGCGTTACAGGGTTAAATTAGTCAGAAACATCTTCAAAGAGGAAACTTATCACTGTGAGAAAATCTTTTTGAATCAAGTGTCAAACTTAAGACGATAAATATTTCAAGCCTCAACCATTACCCGACCATTGGTTTTTAGTTGATTTAGGTGTTTGATTATTTCAGTTATTCGGTTTTTGTGTTCACCCTCAGTATCTCGCATAAATTATTGAAACTTTCAAAGCAATATATTACTCTTAATTCATAGAATACCATCGTTTCATATATATATAGAATCTGATTGATTTCACTCTTTGAACTAGATGATTTGCTTTTATTTATTTTTACTGCGAAAATTCAACTGAAAATAATTAAAAGAAAGAATTATAATATAATGGCCGGATGCAAGCATTGCTTGGATTACAACTCCACTCTAACTAGCTAGCTAGAAATATAAATTTCTTATAGACTCAAAGTTAGAAAGAAAGAAGGCAGCAACCCCCAACAGTATGTTTATGAAATAACCGACATATATCTTTATGTATGCTCGAAGTCGTTCATTATCAAAAATAAAATGTTGGAATTTTAGTTATTGTTGGGATCAGGGAGTTCCACAGGGCGGCCTGCACGCATTTCCTCACTCCCCTAGATGATATGCCCTGTATCACTTGTTGGGTCATAGGCCTTGTTTGACCGGATTATTATTAGAAGTCAAAAGAGACAGGTGTGGGCAGCTGTGCCCGAGTCTAGCTCGGTTTAGATTTCTTGTTTAATAAAATGCAAACTCTAGTTGTTTCTCTCTCTATATATATATTATCTTATGTACTTGTAATCGTTGTCACTCAATAAAGAAATACATAGTTGTCACCCGTGAACGTAGGTCAGTTTAGACCGAATCACGTTAAATTCTCGTGAACGTAGGTCACCACTAGCAGTCGTAGGGTCCCATCAATGCCGCTGTCTGGTACTCGCCGCTGCCAGGTCCGACTGCCGCAGATAAGAAACTGACCGCCGACAAGGGGTACGCTACCCAGCCGTCGACAATCGTATTGTTCAGCATCTGTTTTATTTTCAAAAGCAACTTACCACCACTTAACCACCATGTATCGTTGTTTAGTTGAGACGCCGGGGTACAGTACGATATCGATTTTAAAGCAGAAGCTTAATCGAAATATTCTCACTAGGAACGTGTGTTTGTTAAAGAGAAGCGTGACCGGGGTGAATTATCTTTGCACCAATAGCAAGAGTTGACCGAAATTTTGACTCTTTCTTTTCTTCTTCTTCTTCCTTTTTTTTTTTTTGCTTTACTTCAGATCACGTAATACATAAGCCAGAGGCCCAGTTGGTTTGATTTGTGGACTTAAAAAAGGAAAAAAAAAATACTTTTTGTGTGGATCAAGCTTTCCATATTTCGGTTCAAAGGATTTATCGTGCAATTTAGCTGAGACGTAAGGACAAGAAATTTTAACCAAATTCAATTAAGCAAAGCACAATGAATCAAGATCCTTTTTTATATTTTTGAAGTATAGTCGTCAATTAGACGAAATCGTTTAACGAAACAGAAAACTAGTGCAATCGCGTTTGTCAGGTTATATCGTGTCAGTTTCTGATTTTTCAATTCGTTATTCCATTGCATTTAAATAGTTTGATTTTTAACAAAGTTCAGTAGAACAACAGTTAAGTTCATGCCCGTGCCATTATATATATATGTGTGTCTCTGTTTTTATCCAGGTTTTTCGTTTTAGTCATTGTCGTGGCAGAAAATGGAAAGGTTTGACACATAAGTTTGACGTACATAAGTTTGGTTGGTTGAAGATGCAACTTGAGGTGCTACTTTGTCAGAAGGACTTAGATATAGTTCTTGAGGATGAAAAACCAAAAAAGTTGTCTAAAGCATATTTGAAGAAGTTAGACAAGAAGGCTAGGGCTTGTATTACTTTGTCGTTGTTGGAAGATGTGGTGTTTAATAACATGAAGTAAACCACAACCCGTGTATAATGGAGGCGCTATCCAACAGGTATGAGAAGCCCTCAGCAGCGAATAAGGTCTATCTAATATGAGAGCTAGTGGCAACAAGAATGAAAGAGGGTGGGTCGGTTATAACGCATATTAATAATCTTAATTCGATCATGTCTCGCTTAGTGTCAGTCGACATTAAGTTCGATGATGAAGTTTAAGGCCTATTGTTATTATCCTCTTTGCTCAACAGTGGTCTCAAATAGTGACTGCAGTTTGTAGTTCTTCTATAAAAATTACATTTGAGATGGGATTCGGGACCTAATTATGGGAGAATATTTAAGACCCAGAAGTTCAGACGAATCATCAAGTAATATGTTGTTCACAAAAGGTAGGGGTTATGGAAAAGAACGAGGTAGTGGGAGAAGGAAGAAGAGTCAGTCTAAAACTCGTAAAGATATCGTATACTAGAGTTGTAAAGAGACGGGATACTTCAGTGTACGAATTGTAAGAAAGAAGTGAACTTTAGAGAAGACGACACATAATTTTTTTTGCTTTATAGTGTTGAGGGTAGCGCTGATGCTTGGGTGATGGATTTTGGTTCATCGTTTCATGCCACTTACTGTAGTGAAATGATGAAGAATCTTAAGTTTTAGGACTTTGAAAAGGTTCAACTTGCAAACGATGATATTCTAGAGGTTACGGGTTGACCACTGCCACAACCACCAGTTGACCACTGCCACCATTTGACCATTACTCCGTTCAGATCAACCGGATTATGTATTACTCCCGTTGGGAAGACTAACTTTAACTTAAAGGCTAGTTATCTAGACCGAGGATTGAACTAATGTTTCTTCAAGGAGATTAAAAACAAGGAAAAAAACATAAAATCACATTTCATACTTATTTATAATTTTTAATTACCATTTATTAAATTTAAGAATAAAATTGTTTTTATAACAATATATGAAAAACAACTTTATATTTTCATATAACCCAATCCTCTAGCATCTTGTCCCACCACTACCCATATTTATTGCTTATGGTGATGCACACATCTCCCAATAACCAGAGAGGGATACATGAATTTTTTGTACGAGGGCACAATATGGATCGACAGTGATAGTGAAGCAGTGAAACGTGATTGAAAGCAGAATATAAAAAGTCAGAGCGGGATTGGGGTGGCAAGAACTGTTTCCTAATGAGACGATGAATTCAAAAATCCTAATTAACCAGTTATGATTACATTTTAATTGGTTTGGACCTTGGGCTTGAAGTTTTAAAGGATAAGCCTTTAACTAAAGAAAGAAAATTGAGTTATTTATTACACTACAAATTATGGATTGATGATGGTCCTACACCCACCATTCTATCACTCGCCTATGCCAATAACATCTTCCAATTAATGGAGAATAATATATGGAAACGACCCACATGGCCACTCTTATCTTCCAAACATGCGTCATTGTGGAAGCTCTATCATTTTTTAATCAAATCGGATTTTTGTAGTTAATGAAGCTACAAATTTATTATATTTGGTTAAATGAAACATGTCGATCTAAACCAATGCTCAAGGCCAATTAACCAAAACCAACAAATTATCATAACCGATATTTTTGGTTTTGGTTCAATTAGGTTTCAAACATATACATACACACCCTAACTTAGATTATTGTAAAACATTAAAATCGAAAAAACTTAAATAAGTTATATACAAGTGATACACTTGGTTGAAAAAAGTGCGCCTGAGGCGAGCCAAGGTGAGAGGTGACCTAAAGCGAGAGCCTCTTCGCTTTAGGCTAATCAAAGCGAGCAACGTCTAAAAGGCGAGCCTGGGGCGAGTTTTTTGTGCAAAAAGTGACCTAAAGCGAAGTTGAGTCGCTCATCTTTTGTATACAAGTGGGTTTTAAGCATCTAAATGTTGTACAATATGTTTTTAAGTTGTATGTGTAGTAGTTTATATATTAAATCATATATAATGCTTAAATATAACTACATTATGGGTCGGGATGCTAACAACCATGATATATATATATATAGTCGAGAAAGTGTACAATAATGACTTAACGTACGATAGGTACACGAGACGCTCAAAGGTTGTAACACCCCAAATATTATATTAATCGTGTCGAGTATGAAACATGAAAAGTTAGAAACACGTAACTAGGATAATATTCAACCTAGTTAGTACTTAAGTTAATAATGGTGAAATATTTATATATTTCAAAAAAAAGTCTTAAACTAGATAACTTATTAATCATGAGGGGATGAAGTTGTCAAGTTGGAAAGTATAAACATTAAAAGAGAAAATAAATTAAAACACACGCACTGTGTGTGTGTCGATCATCAGGGAGAACAAGAGGAAGAAACCCTTGCTCTTCAAATTGAAAGGCAAATTGGATGATAAAACCGTGCATGTGAGCAAGGCTGTGTTGAACTCAACTTGGTGAACATAAGGTATGTTCAAATATTTTCAATTGTGAATAATCTCAAGATCGGGAGAAAACTAGTTATGTTGAATAACCTGAAATTGAGCATGTATATGTGTTAGAATCAACACATATAACTTGTATGAATTATGATTAGTCTAGCTTTAAATGTTAAGATTATTGCTAGACTAAATGAAATTGTGTGTTTTAAACTTGTTGATGTTGAATAATAGAATTTGGATGAGGAACAAGGTAATTTATGTTTAGAACACTTATGTTTAAGGCTATGTTTTTGACCGCACACCAAGTGTTTGATGAAATGCTCACATGAAACTTGAATTGTGCAATATAGTATTAAATCCGTCACTTTTGACATATTTAAATAGTTAATTTGCAGAGCGCGTATCTCACTCTTCGTTAAGAGTTAAGAGGACGGACCTTATGTAGTTGGAAAGTTCTATGTGTCTATTCAATTCATATTTGATCATGAAAGTCTAAATAGGATCGGAAGTTGTCCAAAACAGTAGACCACAGTGACTAGTCAGGATATACAACATGCTGGCTGGAAATATTTATGCTTCTGTCCTGATTTTGTAAAAATCATATAAAATCATAGAAAAATAGTTAGAGGGTTTGTTTTATATGCTTGAAAAGGTATTTGAGTCCCTTACGATCCAAATTTGAACATGTTGAACCCGTTCAGATGTTACATGGGTCAAAATGGCTGATTACAGCAGCGACATAGGAAATCGTTGCACATTAATAAAGATACTAGTAATCGAGAAAACACATAAGATTGCATATACTTGCATTAGGCATGATGCATTGATTGTAGAGAAATAATAAACTTCATGTGACATAGTTAAAGTGTCAAAAGGACTTGCAAATGGTTTGTATGAGTATTTGCACCATTGTATGTAATGATTGGAGAATATACATACCTATGAGCAGTTTGACTTTTAAAAGTGAAACTGACAAAAAAAACTATTTTTTTGATAAATTGGAATGTATGAGTCCACTGGATTATGTAGTTATGTTATATAATGACTAACCCGACAATCTTGTGGAAATTGGACAAAGTTTGATCTTGTCAAGCTAGGTGGAGGCTTGGATGAAACAGGTCAAACAAGCAAATGGAGTGCACGGGAGTTCTAGTTAGCAAAGAAAGGTAAGTGATTTTGTTCACTTCAAATTATAAGCTAAAGTTTCTTGTCAAATTGTAATATTGCTTAAATGACTAACAAAAGAATGAAAGGTTAAGAAAACTCAAGAAGGGTAGTTTGGGGGTATTAAGGTACAACCCGAGATTGGGTTGTAATCTTTAATGTTAGAGAATTTGTTCAAATTGGCCCAAAAGGGTCAAATGAGAATTGAAAACTAATAATCCTAGTATACGGGACAAGGATTTTAATGGTTATCGGGTGTAGTTTATAGACCAAGTCATAAAGGGGTACTATGGATAAATTAGTGTTAAATCACTATTTTTGTAATAACCCGTTGTAAGATTAAGATATAAAAAGGAGTGACCCAGAAGGGGTATATGCGTGAACGGGTCATACATGTCAAATGGTGAAACTATCACCATTTGAAGTTGATATATAATGTTTGTCCTGTTGAGAATTGTCCTACAGGTAAGCATGATGGCAATAGAATGCGTTGTCGAGTTCTCTAAAAGGAGTTACAAGATATTGGTAACATGTCACAACTTTGACCCTGCCAGGTACGTGAATTAAATCATGATGTAGGTAAATGTTAAATAAAAAAATGACCAAAACGCCCTCCAGGAAATTGTATGGGTGCATTTGATATTAACGGGTCGTCCAAGGCATAAAGAGTCAAATGACAAGGTCGTCCAAGGCATAGACACTGACTTAAAAATGAATAACGGGGTCGTGAAGATTAGATTTACGAACCATGAAGTTACCGGCTACAATATGGTTGTAGTGGAAAAACGGTAACGGGATAACATGGAAACATGAAATGTGTGTAAATGGGCTGCTGGTGCCAGTGTACAATTACTTATTTCGTGCTCGTTACTTTAATCTGTAATTTTAAAACCGTTTAACTCGTACGATTAATCTGAATAAGTAAATTGTTGTATAAACGACTCATGGGGTCGTAGAGGCTAAGGTTTTGTGCATAAACGTGCAAATCCTAATTTTTTGTTGTAAATACTGAAATGACAAATATAAAAGAAGGGAAAAAAGGGGGATAATACTAAGTAAGAACACTTAGACCCTCTTAATGTTTAAAAAGAAAAATTGTATAAAGAAAATTATAGGGAAAGTATTAATGAATGGGTTTAGTATACTTGTGTTTATTACAAGTAGAGCAGATGTAAAGTATGTATGACTAATTGTTATGGTGAATTTCCATGACAGGTTATAACTTAATTGAAGGACATGGATTGATGGTCAAGCTGTCGAAGAACTAAACACAACCGAACCGAACAAGCTTCCGGTATAATAATTCATTTTAGAAGACAAAGTCTAATATAGTCTTCGTATCATATAAATATAAAATTTGTAAAATTTCCATTACTAGTTATGTATGTCATGTCATGTATCACGTCATCTGCAATCGTTTAATTAGACTTCGTTTTTAAGTCCTAACGAGTATATGTTTACGCCAAAAAATGTTATAAACGGGTTAGGGTGTTACAAAGGCAAAAATACTAAAACGCTTAGCGAAAAAACTAAAACGCTTAAAAACGGTTTTCGTGAAAAAAGGTTAAAAATTGATCGATTAACCGTCCAAAAATGTTTTTTTCGGTGAACCAATGATTAATTGGATATGTGTCGACGATTCCGAGATGTTAGGATGTGATTTCATTGATCGATTTCGTGAAAAAAGGGGATTCGCGTATCTATTGTACGTTAAGGTATTATTGTATTGAATCTTTTCCCTATATATATATATATATAGGGGTAGGTTAAAATAAAAAGAGATAGTTTTCTAGAAAGAGTAAGAATAATTCTAGGCCATTGGATTTAAGATCTAGTGGTTGAGATTGTTAGTTTCCAAAAAGTCCAATAGTTTTCTAGGATCTAGGATTTATGGTACATAGTTTCCAAACTTCAAATTTTATGTCATTCTTACCATTCTTAGGAAACTATTTCTTTTTATTTTAACCCTTTTTTCTATATATATATAGGGAAAGTATCAAGAGAGAACTTCTCATTAGAGAGAGAACTAGATAACTAATAATAAAGTATTTTTAATTTAATTAAAAAAAATATTTTTAATTTTTTTTTCTTTCATCCTTTTTGTATGTTGTTATTCTTCACCACAAAAAAATATAAAAATTAAAAAAACTCGTTGTAATGCATATATGCAATACGTCGACTTTTTCTTAATGCATATGTGCACTAATGTGTATTTTTATATGTGCAATAGAGTTGATTAGCATATATGCAATTGTTTGTATTGCATATGTGCAATAGTGTTATATTATATACAAAAATAAAAAAAATCGATATAATGCATATGTGCATTAGTGTTATATTATATATATGCGATAGTGTGTATTGCATACAATTATTAGTGTTGTATTTGCATATATTTAATAGTGTGTATTGTATAATGCAATTGTGTTGTATTATATGCAATAAAACACTATTGTATATATGCAATAGGCATTAGTGCACATATGCACTACACCGACAAGTTTTTTTTTTGTATCAATATCATCTTATTAGAATGAGGAAAGAAAAAAAATCACAAAATATTTTTTTAAAAATAGTTAAAAATAATTATTTACTAGTTCTCTAGTTCTCTCTTTAAAATGAGTTCTCTCTAGATCTCACCCACATATATATATATATATATATATACGGGAAGGTTAACGTATAAATGAAATTAACGTGCTAAATGTGATAATCAAGTAGAGTAATTATAGATACAAGTAGAGTAATTATGTGATTACATCATAGAGTAATTACATAATTACTCTACCTGATTCTCACGTTTAGCACGTTAATTTCATTTGTATTTGATCCAAGCTATATATATATATGTATAAACTATATAAATATGTTCGCCTCACATACAAAAAGTTCTCGCTTTTACGCCTGACGCTTCATGCTGTAGTTTTAAACCCCGTCACTTTTGTTCACCTCTCGCTTTTTAAAACCAAGGATACACATGGGTGCACATATGACATTGATAAAATGAATAGAATAGAAGTGATACATAAACCAAGTTTAAGTACACCTAAAACATTCTTTAATTATTAATGCTAATTAAATTTTCATCCCTCATTTGAATTAAGGTAGCGTTTTGTATGTAATAATAACAGAAGGAACGAAATGATTTATTGTGTGCAAATGAAAAAAATGATATTTGGTTCCTGAATGATATGGAATCATCCATTACACATGAAATATCATTCCATCAAAACCATTCAATCACACTCCCTTCTTTTTTTTCATTTCATCCTCCTTCACCTTACTTTTTTAACACCACCACCACCAACAACAACAACAATAATCACCACCCATCGCCGCCGCCGCCACCTGGCCGCCACCGTCACCGTCGCCGCCACCACCACCGCCTTACCACGAGTGTTACCACCGTCGTAACCACCGTAGCCATCGTCATCATTGCCGACTAACCATCAGCTCCAACACCACTGTCGCTGCCACCACCACTACAACCACCGGCCCTGCCGCCTAATCGCCTCCACCACCACCGTCACCACCACCACCATTTACGTCGTCGGAGTTACCATAACCACCGTTACCATTGCAATTTTTTTATTCTGGTAAAAGAAAATATTTTGAGATATGAGTGTTTTTATTATTTTTATTTTATTCCTACAATTTGTTGGATACCAAACAACATCTTACTAATATATTAAAGCAATACATATGTTCCATATGGCATCATTCTATGGCCTCCACATAAGATGTCACATAGATGCCATGTGTGTAGTTTCCTATTTAATCATTGTTTCCTTTCCTATTTATCTTTTATTTTATTCCATTTAAATTATAAAACGTTAAACTCGGTCCAACATTCCTAATCCACACCCAATTCCTAAACTTATTATTCTCTCTAACAACCTCACGAACATATCAACCCTAATTTTCGGCCGCTCATATTCGATATCTACAATATGTATCAACAATTGATTAATCTACTCTGGATTTCTTCAGTTCAATGTTTATGGATTTACCAATACTTTCGTGTCCGTTCAATTGATTGTTCATCAGAGACGATGCAATAAGGATTTTTCCGTTCAATTAATGGTTGATCAGACCAGATCGAATTTCAATTGTTTTCCGGTGAATATATTTAAGGTAATTTTCCATCATATGTTGCACATAGAATTTCGTATTTATTATAATTTTTCCGTCCAATTTCTTATTGTTTTCTTTCTTAAATCCGAACAAGGTAATTTTCGACAAATTTCTGATTAATTTTTCGGCCAAGTTCTTATTGTTTTCTTTCCTAAATCTGATCAAGGTAATTTCCGGCCAATTTCTGATTATTTTTCCGGTCAATTTCTGATTCGTTTGTATCAAAAATCTAAAACTTCAGATTTTTTTAATTATAGTTTGTTTAATAAATTTTGTGAAAATTAATTAATTCATATATAATATTGACCATTAATATTCCGGAATTATAATTTTTTACAAAAAAAATTATAATAGTTTCAAATATAATTTGTTATTTGACTGTAAATTAAGATAATAAGTCATAATTGAAAGTTTGACTATAATGGTTAGTCAAATATAATTTATTATATGACATGTGGTTTATAATTTGAAATTCAAATTATATTTAAAGATTTGACTTTAAGAACGATATCAAGAAAATTATTTATAATGTTATTATAATATTTATTTATAAGATTATTTTTGTATATTTTAATTATATGATTGATGGAATATTCATTTTATATTTATGAAGTTATAAACTGATTTATTAAAAACCTTATACATGGAAATTTCTAAACTTATTATATATACAAGGCATTCTAATAATTGTTTATTTATTTTATTAGGTTATTTGTGGATATTATTATAAACAATAAACAAGCCTAATTTGTTATTCCGACTAATTAATGCAGATAAGATCACCGTCTTCTCCATTTTCAAAATGTTCATCTTCTCCATCAAATATGTGTTCACATATATGTTAATTCTTGAATTTTCTATTTTTCTGTATTTTATGCATTTTTATTTACCTAATATTTGTTTGAAATTTGTGTTAATTATTTATTTAATATAAAATAATTTAATTTAATTTAATTTTAATTTTAAAATCTTTATAAATAAAACCTATTTGTTTTACTACATTTTTAATTTAGTCAATTATGTTAGTCAATTATATTAAAAGGTTTGTAAATTAAAACCCCAATCATATTAAAAGATTGTAAATTAAAATCTATTATATGTTTTTTTAGAATTTAAGTATTTTTAGAAATTTTAAATTTTAAAACAACTATATTTATGATGTTGTTTCCTCTTATAATTTGACCGCCACTTAATTTTATTGATTTGGTTTTTAAAATGTAATGATTAGTCAATTTATTTAACCAGTTTCCTGCCTTAATTAACATTTTATTGCAATTCAAATTCAAATTCAAATTTTAAAGTATTTGAAATTTTTGGTAGTTTCAAAAATTATGGTCCGATTGTTGATTCTAATTTTAGATTTTATAATTATACGCGGATTTTATATATATATACGGTGTAACTATTTTGTATAAATGTATATGTTATACATGTTATATTATATTGTATATATATTTGTATTATATGTTATTTATAGTCCTTTTATATACTAAATATAATATTTTATTTTATAGGATTTATTCAATTTGAATATTTTCTAAAACTATTTCTAAATTTAGGAGGTTTAACAAAAATAACTTTTTTCATATCTTACAATACTATTAAAGCAATACAATACTTCATATGACATTTAACTAGTTGAGCTTGACATTTGATTATGACTTTATTTTTAACATTAACCTTATTGGTTATTTCAAATTAGTAAGATATTTCATAGGTTGATTAAGAAAATTACTTAATTTTTCGTAAAATGTATTGTTTATTCTTATATGTTTACATGATGATTAATTTTTTACTATATTATTTCTAATCTATCTATTCTAATAAAAGACTACAACTTTTGCCACTTGTCAAGCTTATAGCCATTCTCACCTTTTTTTCAATAAATTTTCATATATGGTCCTTATATTTTAAATCATTTCAATATATGAATTTAAGTTTATGTTTATTAAGGGGCCTAGCTTTTTTTTTTTTTTTTTTTTTTTTTGCTTATGCTTATATTTTAAAGTAGCTTATAGCTTATTTTCTATTATTTTATAAGCTATTTTTAATTGTTTGGATTAGCTTATATTCTACAAGTTAATTATGTGTTAATAAGTTGTTAAATCCACCGTTCTTTAATTTGTTAGAGTAATAAGTTGCTTCAATAATTACTAATCAATCACCTTTTAAGGACAAATAAGTAACTTACAATCTTACACAAATAACCTTTTTTAAGTAAGCTAAAAACCATCTTCACATAAGCTTCTACAAATGAGCTTATATAAGCTTATAAGCATAAGCTTAAAAAGCTAAACCAAACACTAAGTTATATTTATTTTGTAAAAAAAGCTATAAGTTTTGTTAAAAAAGCTAGGCCAAACACCCCCTAAATGTAAATACTAACTGATTCATTTATTAAAAGTACTGGTGAAATAAGAAAAATATCAAAATTGAAGTTGCAGACCTGTCAGAATAAAATTTGAAAGTCTCAAGTAATTGCAAATTAAAAAAATAAAAATAAATGTGCATTATTATCGAAAAATTTGGATTTGTATGGTAAACTACAAATTGTTTTTAAGCAGGGATTCAAACAGTAGTACATAATTTTTTTTTGACCCAATTACAAATTTTGTCCTTTAAAAAAAGCCAAATTACGGTTCGTGTCCTTTCCTTGCAGGCGGTGTCCTTTAAACTTTTTTTTTCTACACGTTATGTCCTTTACGCTAACTGGGTTAGAAAAATTCAGTTAAATGCCCTCACGTGAGACGCATGTGAGGGCATTTTTGTCTTTTTGTCTACCAGCAACTTCTTCTTCTTCTTCTACTTTTTCTTCTTCTTGCAGACCACCATCACCATCACCATTCTTGCAGACCTCAAACACCATCACCACCGCCACCACAGGTCTGCCACCAACCACCGCTCCATCTCCGACGCCGACTCCCATCTCCGACGTCGACTCCCCTCGTTCTGACGCCCAGAAACCCAGAAACCCACAAATCCCCTCTCACAAATCAAATCAATAAAATCAATATTCTAATATATTGAAGCATCACACCACACCCAGATCGTGTTCATCTTCTTCATTTCAATTCATTCCATCCTCAACTGCATCTCCATCTTCCGTCTTCTTCTGCTTCTGCTGTTAATTTAAAATTAAAATAACAATAACTAAAAATATGGAATTGAAAAACATTGTTTCAATGGTTGCTCGTAGAGGCCGTCAGTTGCAGCGTTACAATCACGGCTAACGTCAAGTCGTTGGGTCAGTCCACACCACTCCTCAATCCATCATTTTGTCTTTTGTTATTCGTTTCTGGTTTCCCCCAAATTCGGATTCATACCTTCATTCATTCCTGCCCTAATTAACAAATTAGGTGAAATTGAAGGCTGTTAATGAACCTTTACATGTTAAAAATATGAAGAATCAAGCATCAATCATCTGAAGTTAGAAGACGCATTAGAGGTTCTTGTCATCACTGCTCAAAGGAAAGGCAAAGGAATGCTGTTCCCCAAGGGAGGCTGGGAATCCGATGAGTCGATCGTTGAAGCCGCTCAGAGGGAGTCGATAGAGGAAGCTGGAGTCTTCGGAACAGTTGAGGTTAATCAACTTACAGTTGAGGTTAGGCAGTGGTGGTGTTGGTGTAGTGAGAGGGAGGGAGAGAGTAGAGAGAGAGAAAGAAGACGGGAAGAGAGAGAGAGAGTATATATTTAATATCTATTATTTATTTTTGTTATAATATATTAATTTATTTTTTAATTATAAATAACTATCAGTAGACGAAAAGACAAAAATGCCCATCACATGTCTGGCACATGTCATACTTAACTGAGTTTTTCTAACCCAGTTAGCGTAAAGGACATAACGTGTAGAAAAAAAAAGTTTAAAGGACACCGCCTGCAAGGAAACTTAGAAAAGGACACGAACCGGTTTTTGGCTTTTTTTAAAGGACAAAATTTGTAATTCTGTCTTTTTTTTTATATAAGATTGGTTTCAAATTTGAATTTAAAATTTTCTCATATGCATTTGAACTCATGAAATATGTATTTTTCTTAATTTTCTACAAACATTTTGTATAAATATTGTATATATATCTTGATGTTTAGCATTAAATCATTGAAGTTGAGTAGTATAATTATAATCAATATGTATAACGATTTATTCTATAAACTATCTGTCATCTATTTATATGACTTTTTTTGTAGTATAAATGGTTTTAGCAATAAGAAGATCAATATGTAGTTTTCAATATTTTCTTTCATAACTCAGACCAAAATGCTTCAGAAACATACTTTTTATGACTTGATTTATACTTTTTCTATAAATTCAAATATATTTAATTTAATATGCCTTATAAGATAAATTACCTAATTAAAAGCATTTGATATTTTAAACCAAAAAATTTGTTTCAATCCCATTCCATTATTTTCGTTTTCCAAAAATCATTTAGGATATTGAAACCTAGAATATCGTTTTCATCAGTTATTTACACAATTCCTATATTATGTTAACTTTTATTTTTATACAAATACAACGAATCGAGGTTATGTTAGTTTTACATGTTGGTTAGTACATGATAAAAGTGCTTATTATGGTTTATATTCAAAATAATAAAAATAAACAATCGATTCATTATATGTGGAATGAGAACAATCGACTTGGACTAAATCCTGATAACGCCAACGACTAAGGCTTAGATTTTAATACCTAAAAATATATATGATTTAAAAACTAAAACTTTATTTTTGTTGACCCGAAACTTAGAATTCTGAACCAAGAGTCAACCCGAATTGCTTCGGTTCAGGTTCGGGTTAGTATTTTCTAAGGGTTCGAGTTTCTCGGGTCGGGTTAGTTTGGATTTGGGTACAGGTTTTATTGGGTTGGGTTTTAGGTTACGGGTAAAAGTGATAGTCCTACTTCCAACTTTTTTTTTCGAACGGTGACTTTCACATTTAAGTTAGCACTACGCGATTAAGTCGCGCCCCACCACCCCACTCAGGCCAGCTATGTTGACATGATCGGGATCCACGCTAGCATCCAAGGTTGGCTTGCCATTCCCGGTAAAACCCAGTTTGCTCACCCCGCCCGAAGGCACGACAGGTTTTTAGCTCTGGAAAAATCCGGTCGGAATCAGGATTCGAACCCGGGACGCCCAGGTCATCCATCATGTTCCTGGCCATTGGGGCAAGCCCCGCTGGTTTCCAACTATTATATATAAGAATCACTACCTTCACTTTATGCAACTTTAAATCTTTTAAAATTCTTTTAACTCAGAATAATCACTATTATTTGAACATGGTTATAATAATCACTTTATGCAATTTTAAATTTGTTGATTGTATTTCACTTAATGGTCAAAGTTTAAAATTTTCAACAATTACTCGTGTAATACACGAGCCTCAAACTAGCATAATTCTAATTCGTTGTATTTGTATAAAAATAAAATTAATAAGTTAATATAATATTGGAATTATATAAATAAATGATGAAAACGATATTCTAGGTTTCAATATCCCTAAATGATTTTTGAAAAACGAAAATAATAGAATGGGATTGAAACAAATTTTCGGTTTAAAATATCAAATGCTTTTAATTAAGTAATTAATCAAATGCTTTTAATTAAGTAATTTCACCAACTTTAAATCTAGAGTCTGTATGTATTTAGAGAACCTTTTTTGTCACACGGACAGCTATACGTGGATATATCAAGAGTTATAAGCAGACCTATATGTTACCTTATTAAGAGTTACAAGCAGAAATTGACTAAAAAATTTGATTTTTTGGTAAACAATGTATATCTACAAATACAATCACAAATGTAGTGTAAAAGGAAGTTTTTACTTATTTATAACATATTTGTGTAATCTTAATTATCTAATTTCTATAATTTTAATGTTAATAGTAATTGTATTAACAATATATGATCAATTTTTTGAATATATTTCACTTAATAGTTAAAATTTAAACTTTTCAACAATTACCCGTGTAATACACGGGCCTCAAACTAGTTATTAATATAGTCAACATCTGTTGGTTAATTAGGAAACGTATTTAAATTCATAAATGTACTCGAATCTTTAATTTGACTTGAATTATAATATTTTAGGAATTGTCTATAATTATGGTGGTCATTCATCGAGTGTAACTTTTTGTAGTTCCAAAATTTATGCTTATTATTATTAAGTCATTAAAATTTAAATTATATTATATTAATTATTAATTATAATTGTTTCTAAACATAATAGGTTTAACAACAATAGCATCGTCCGTTTTTACTATTTAAGAACCAGAGTTTATAATCATTCTCCACATTCATAACAATTATATTCCTTTCAAACTTCTATAATATAAGTTATTCTTCATCCCTTATTTACATATTTTTATATGAAATATTGTATTTTCACTAAAATCTTTTCTCATTTTATTTTAAATAGCTTACAACATTTACAATGTAAGTTGTTCATACACTTTTATCTTACCAACACAATTCAATGTTTTGTATACAATTGATATTCTTTTAATTCATTTATTACTTTCAGAGCTTAATAGAGGTTCAAACTTTCACCATGCTTAATGAACTTGATGCTCTCAAAACCTAGCTACGCACCGTTAAGGTTAGGGTGTTAAAAGTTTGAGTCATATACTGAGTTTAGTTGTTTCAAATATGGTAAAGTATGTTTCAAGTTAATATTTGACATTCGGATACAGGATATTTTGGAAATTTTACGCGGGTTAAATTTCTAAAAAGGCATTTGGTCATCATTGTTTGTTTTAAACTACTAACTGGTCAAAGAAAGAATTGGTTATGATTGTGTTTGATTTGTTAAATTATTTTGCATCATGGGCAATTTTGAATTTTTTTGAAAACTCTAAATTTGTCAAAAAGGGTTCTGTTGTCATTCATTACTCAGGTAAGCTTAATTTTGGTCATCTATATTTATGTTTGTGTAATTTATATATTTTAGTTTTCAGTTTAATAAAAAAAAGCAGACTAATTTGCTGATTGTTCAACATTTTTGAAAAATGTGGCTCAATAAGTAAATATAATGATTTTGTGATGGCCATGGTGCCGCTTTTGTTTTTTTTTTCTAAGTTGCTATTGGTTTTAATAAATCTTGATTAACTGATAGTTTATGTCACAAATATTTAAATATATTTTCTATATTTTGTGTAACACGGGTTTTTATTATTAAACATGTTGTTATTTTTATGGTATATTTAATTTGGATGATATCTTTTTTTTAAATTTTCAGGTGGTGAAGCAAAATGAGTTTCTTTTGTTAGAATATTTGAAGAAGTTGATGGTGGTTTAATATGAAAGAACATGTTTAGGTCTTTTGTTGATGCTTTTGGTTGTTTGGTGTACACTAACTTATTATAACTTTAAACTTTTAATATCTAGACATTGTAAATGGTTAAAGTTTTGGTCCGAAAGTTGAAGAAGTTTTGTGTTGCTTGAATTTGTTATTTAAATTTATTAAGTTTATTGACATGTTTTTCCATCCGTGTGTAACACGGGTCTATACCCTAGTAAAATAATAATTCATTTCATTCCAATAGATTAACCAAACAAGACAAATGAATGATAATGATCAATTTCTTTCCATTCATTTTAATCCTTCTCCCATTATTTCACTACCTCCAGTCAAACATACCCTAACTTAGGGGACTTGTTGGAGGCTTTTGTCTAAAGTGAAAGCTATTGAAGTTATGTGTTAGTAAGGATTCAAGCTCCGTGAAAGCCAAATTTGGTGTAATTTAGCCGTTATAAGTAAACAACTTCAGGGACTGTTTTCGTAACTCACTATTTCCACTTTACCCCCCTCCCTCAGCTCACTTCCTATAAGACCATGCCCAAACCCTCTCTTTCTCTCTCATCATACCCTCTTTCTCTCTCTAGAACTCGGGTCCCCTCCACGGATCCGGGTTTTCACTCGTGGTTTATTCAAAACCCTTCATTTGATGTTCGATTTACCCAAATCAATTCCAACCCTCTTCAAATTCAAACCACAAGTACCCACCCGATTCATCAATTCATTTTACGAATTCATCTAATCAATTACCACCGGTAAGTTCATTTCTTTCGATTTTACCAACATAAGTTTACATTTGACTGATAGAAGGTGTAGATGTATCACTGGAACATCTTTCTAGGTTTAATTGGAAAGAAATCGATTGATTGATAGGGAATTAGGGATATTAGGAATTAGGGTTTTGTTTTTTGTGGGTCAATTATTTGAATTATTTGAGATTTTGAAGTGATATGAAGCTGGTAATATGAGCGATGGAGGAGGTGGAGAGAGTGTAATCGAAATCGAATCTCGGGTGAGTAAGAGGAGACGAAAGAACGACGAATTCGCACAGGCGGTTGCGAGGATTGCCGTGGCGCAAATATGCGAGAGTGTAGGGTTTCAAGGGTTTCAGGAGTCTGCACTCGATACGTTATCGGCTGTGGCTTGCAAATACATACGTGAGATCGGGAAGGCGTCGGGTTTTTATGCTGATTTAGCTGGTAGAACTGAGTGTAATGTGTTCGATGTAATTCAAGGGTTGGAAGATTTGAATTTGTCGCAGGGGTTTGTAGGAGCGTCTGATAGAGATAATTGTTTGTCGGGGTTTGGAATTGTTAAAGAGATTTCGCAGTATGTTAATTTGACTGAAGAAATAGGGTTTGCTTACTCGGTCCCTTCATTTCCGATATCTAAACAACGGAAATCAACACCGAGTTTTTTACAAGCTGGTGAAACGCCACCAACTGATGATATCCCCCTTTGGGTACCTAAATTTCCTGATCCCGAGACGTATACAAAGTCAAACTTAGCTTCATCTGCGGAAGAAACTCAAATACAGCCTGATAAAATTGATCCGGAACAGAAGGTTGTAGAACCACTACCATCAAAGTTGGAGAAGTTTCGCGCACGTAACGAGTCTGTGTTTCCTGTAATTGTTGAACCGGGAAATGTTTCTGGAAACGAGAGAGTGAATAATCCTTTCCTTGCGGTTCCTCTAAAGCCTGGCGAGAAGGAGGTGTCTTTGGTTTCGCTTCCTGCTAAACTTAAGGAAGAAGACATGGTGCAAAGTTATGGTAATCATGTTTCTGGATTGGATGCGGTTGGTCCAGAACGTCAGGAAGTTAGGGGTGGTGGGAATGGGACCGACAAAGGTAGTAGAGAGGTTGTTTTGAATGAGAGACCTCGAGTGCAAATGAAGTTTCACATTGGCAAAAAGGTTTTAGATACTACAAAAGCCGCATCTTGGTTTTTGAATGAAGAGGAAGAAAGTAGAACAGAGAAACATTCCAAGGAGCCGATGGATGTTGAAGATTGTAGGGAAAATGATCAAGTTGTAAATTAGGAAAATTAGATGAGGGTTTGTATACTAGTTTGGAATCCATATTAATCTTCTAGAGGCGAATGTTTCCACATTGACAGGTTTTATGAGGTATGTTTGTATTTTTTTCGAGATGGCGTTTTTGTCAATGCTAATTTTTTTCATTACTTTTTTACTTGTTGGTGACTTTGTTCTAGTTCATTTGTTTTTCTAGAGATATGGCATGTTAACACAAGTGTTACCTTATTTTTGGAATTTTGGTGCTTCAGATATTCATGTATGAATGAAAACAATTCCTTAAGTTTACCATCTTTTCTAGTAGCGCTTCTATAAAATATTTTTCTAGTGACTTGTATACGCTTGATGGGGGCATTGCTAGTTGTGGTTGGATTTAGTGACTTTTACACCCCTAGAATGCTTTATTGGATGATCACCAGAATGCAGATGTTTCAGCAGATGTTTCAATAGGGATGTATCGCCTAGACCCGTGACCTTGTGCTGACATTAGCAAAATAGCCTTGAAGAGGACTATCCAAAATTCCAAAGTTTACCCTCTTTGACAAAAGAGTTACCAGAACACACTTTTAATCAAACTAAGTTCTTTCTGGATGGAGATGATGAACACACTATGCACACGTGCTAGTTTTAAATAAAGGTAGTGTTAGGAAGAGAGAAAGAATTGGATTTTTTCATCTAAGACGGTTGAGCGCTGAAGGTACACAAATTTGATCAAGTATTGTGCTGGGCTAAAGGGGTTCAGGTTGTATGCAGGTTGTTGCCCGCCTAACAACGGCTTGTGTTTGGGTTGTGTTGTATAAAAAGGGGTCGACCTGCCAACCCGTTAGTTTGTTTTCTTAAAAAATGAAATATTTAGAACTTGTAGTTGAACTTGCTTTGGATTTGGATGTGCATAGTTGGTTTTGTAGTTGAATTTGATCTAGATTTGGTTTTGTTCTTGGCTTTATATCCTATATTAGCCTGACTCATTTCTACCGGGCAACACGGCTGACCCTTTCACACATGGTGTCTGGCTCACACAATTTAACATATTTATTTAAAAAAAACCACGTCGAACCAAAAGAAAAACAAAAACCGTGCGTTGCGGTGTCGAACCAAAAGAAAAACAAAAACCGTGCGTTGAGGTGGCGAGCTGACACAAGTTCGGTCGATATCGACGGCATTGACACTAAATTGTAAACATGAATTAATAAAATTCCAACAAAAAGAAAAACAGAAAAACAAAACCCACGCATTGCGGTGGAATTCGATGCGAATTTGATCGGTGTCGACCGTATCAACACCAAATCATAAACATATTTTTTTTAGCAGGATCTGTTTTATTAAGAAAAAGCTTGTATATCCATACTTTAATTCTAAAATGTATATCAATAGTTGCATGTTCAAAGGCCATTTTTGTAAAAGTTATATTAATATTTGTTTATTATTATTTTGTTACATTTAAAAGAAGTTTAAAGGTAAAATTGATGATTTTCTATGAATATTATGGATATAGAAACAATATTCAATAGTAAAAGGTCTAATAATAGTTTTTAACTACTAATTTGGTCTAGTGGTAAAGTTGTATGACCACCAATCAAATGGTTGATTACTTGGGTTTAATCTTATTTGAGACATTGGGTAAAACATATGGAAAAAAAATAAATTAGCTTTTCATAAAAAAAGGTTTACACCAATGTAGTTAAATTACATAGTTGATATGTTATAGTTTTATTAAGTGTTTATTCATTCATTGTTCTACATGGAAAACAATTGCCTACAATGTCTCCTTGGCCGACTTGCCATCCCAGCATTCACCACCTCATCAATCAAATCTTTGAAAATCAAACGCTCTATGTCTAACACTAAGCTTGGAACCTCATAACAATACTTTCCCCAGTCTTCTGATCTGGTATTCAAGTCTGCACTTACAATGTTTATAACTTCATCATCATCTTCATCATATATGCATCTTCTAGAGCAATTTTGAAGAGCATCTATTTCCGACCACAATTCTTTCAATAGTTTTTCTCCATTCATAAATCTTCCATGTAGTTTTCCATCCATATTGACTAGTTTCTGGAAGAGAATTTCGTTCACAGAATCGAATATCATCTTTCTTCTGATTGTCTCGTTGGACTTAGACCTTGTGCTCTTTTCGTCGTCTTCAATGTTTGAGTTTTCAAGGTGGAACAACTCTGGTTTTATTAAGGTGCTGGTTGGATGAAGCTGGACTACCCTGATGGCAGAGTCTAGATCATTTAGAACACCCGAGGCTAATAATATCTCTTTGATGTATCTGTGGTCTCCATTTGTCTCGATGGAGTTCAATGATTCGGTTTGTTGAATGAGTTGAGCGTCGTTTTTTAACTTTACATGATTAAACTTGGAATGGTGATCTTCACCTGTATTGTTTACCAAGCTGTAGATCCCCACTGGATCCCATTCGGTTTGATCATCGTGTACATTATCATTTGGTTTGTTCTTTATTGGAGATGGCGTGTCTTCTATGAAAAATGCATCAAGAACCGAGTCAGGGCTCGGTTGTTCCACAGAAAGTTTGGTAAGCTCAACCATTGGCTTGTCTTCTATCAATCTTTCAGCAAAACTATTCTGAAAAGGTTAAAAATGACACATGTTAAGTAAGTTAAATATGTAACAAATGTGTTGGAATAATTCGGATAAGTTCACACGTGAAAGATGAAGATGTATAATAGATCTTGTCAAAGTTTAAAGTTTGAGATAAATAAATTAGTTTATCTAGTTAAGTTATGTTAGGTTTGAGGTTGATTTATTGATGAGTCAAGTTTGAGTTTTTATTAAAATAGTATTGAAGAAGTTTTGGGCATCAAATCCCGGTTGCTCACATCCTTGGTTATCGATCGTTCCCCTTCAAAATGTGTGTGTGCGTGTATGTGCATGTATACGCATAAATGTGTATAATTTGTAAGAGAAACTGTAAACCAACCTGTATCACCCTGTGATATTTCTTTGGCTGATCATTGTTTTGCATTTGATTAACGGTCTTGATTTTTGGGTGTTTGGTCTTCAAATTGGATTGCTTTTTGGTTCTAACCGAATTAGATAACGGCCCGTTAAAACATTGCTTTTCAACACCATTCTTCGACTTATGCAGTTTTGGGCTCAGTGTCCTATCAGTGGCCTTCATGTTCTTTGGTGTCTGATCGTTCACCTGCTTCCGAGTCATACAATTAACACCACGATGACCTGTTATCATCTTAGGTTCTGCACCCATCTTAGCCGGTTTCGAGGTCTGGTTCACTAATTCACGTCTTTTTGGTGAGCTAGTTCCCTTGACCGTGGGTGAACATGGTGGGTCGGGTTTATGTGTTTCCAGAGATTGCTCTTTGTTCTTTAACCCTGTTTTGGTCATTTGAATTGCTTCAAGTATCTGCTTAAGTGCTCTAAGATCCTTCGCCGATGTGTTAAACTTGAGTTCATTCAACATTTTCTCCATCTCGCCATAAACAGAAGGTTTTCTGACCCAATCACCGCCTTCGTGCTGCTGCAAAGCGGGTCTAATCTTCGACTGCACCCTTGGAGAACTTGAAACCAATTGGTCAACTTCACAAACAGAGTCTGTTAAACTATCCAGACCCATTAACCGAGCCACAACACCCGATGATGGTTTTTTGTTACTTCCAGGCTCGCTTCTTGTCCCGTTCATGGACTTCGAGTGTGAGTTTTGCTTACTATCTAATGATAGCCTTGGAGGCTCTTTGACTTTGAAAGTTGACTTTAATGAGTATTGTGATTCTCTTTCATCACAAGAGAATCTTGAGACTTCTTCGACCAAAGATGAACTCTTGTGAACCTTTGCAAGGTTTTGGTCTTTTCTGTCATATCGAATGGTTTTTTGGTGCACGAAAGGCCTTGGGGAGTCAATGTGCTTCATGACAGGGCGCGCGCGTTCTTGTTTTGTCACTCGGGTCTCTCTGGTCATTGACTCTTTGACCACATCTCTGATATCAAGTGGTGGTAAGGACGTATTATCTGGTTGCTTTTTGTGCAAGTTTGGAGATATGAGTTCAGAGGGCGGTTGCCATTCGGTTGGATGTCTTTTACTACAATCAAAAGATGAGAAGGTGGTAGATGAGCAAGAGGATGAAGAAAATGAGTTTCTTGATAAGTCAACTGAGGCACCATTCTTTTCTATCATCATCTTCTTTTGGTTTCTCTCCTGTATTTTTTTCAAATTTTGGTTAAATACTTATATTTATGCAAAAGTTTAGATATGGTAAAATTACAAGTTACATTGTTTTTCTTCACCTTAGTTATCTCTGATGCATTCTTGAAATCCTTTTCACCTCCACCTAAACAACAATTGACTTGTCATTACATATACATTGGGAAAAACTAAAATTATTAAAACAGCATGCTTGATCTCCTATTTTAAACAAAATAGTTACTGACTTTAAAAAAAAATATCATTTCGGCCTTTCAATATCAAGAAAAACCAATTACTAGGTCACATGTGGCATAATTTTGCACTAATAAAGACATACCACCCCTCCCACCGTATCATAACTCGTGGTGTACTTTTGCGCCCACAAATTCAGGGGCGGATCTAGGGTGTATCCAGGTTACCCCTCAACTTTCACAACGAAGTGTAAAATTAGTTTATGTTTGTTTTTTTTTCAGTTTTATGTACTAGGATACCCCTGAGCAAATATTAGGTTACCCTAAGAAGTATTGAGATGAAATCAGAGTAAAATAGCCGGATTTTTTCTTTTCTTTTTTCTTTTTTTGTTATCACCAGGGGCTCAGCAAATGCCATTAATGTGAGGAAGACGATTAACATGACTTAATACTAACATTGCATTGGGCCATTTTAGAGCCATAGCCCATTTCACTATTAAAAAAAGGAAGGTCATTAAAAAATAATTGCCTTTTTCGATAGATAACAAATCTATACTATTTAATAAATAAAGCTTTCTAAATGTCACATGTCATCACTATGTTGATCCTTACAAAATTTTCCCTCCGCTCTCTCGTATTAATTACATTTCTCTTTTTAATATTTAATTTTCAATTTTTAATAATACCATCCTAATTTAAAAGAATTAATACCATCATAAATATGTTAATTTATTTAATATAAAATATATTGCATTAGTTATTAACATTGGATTTTTATAAGTAACCAATATGAAACGGGTGAGTTTCTTTAACCGATTAAAGTATCAAATTTGTTCGTGTCAAAACAGTTTAATACTAGAATGAATTTTGGTCCACGAGTTGGTTTAAAAAAGTAGACATTTACAACTAAGTTTTGATATAGAAAATAACAAAGAAATAATTTATGATTTATGAATTTTCTAACAACTTTTTATTTCTAAATTGCGTAATGTGTAATTTTTTTACCGTATAATATATCTTTATATATGTGATACATTTTTTTTATATTTCACATTATGTTATTATTTAAAAAAAATTACTTATTCTAACTCGTGTAGCACACGGGTAACTAACCTAGTATTTTATATATTTATTTGTTAAACAAAGATTTTTTTCATTTATTTATTTGTATATCATTTTATTCAACTTCTTATAGAAAAGTTCATGTTTTTATTTACTTTGAAAATTTGTTTAGTTTATTGTTTATTAATTTTAGAATAAGCATTTAGTTTTTTAAAATATTTGAATAATATTTTTATATTGTTAGGAGGCTAAAAAAATATAAAATTTATCAAGGTTTTTAAACACCTATTTGATATTAAGATAATGTGAAAAGAAGTTTACATTTTGATGTTTGTAATACATTGATTATTAAAAGAAAGTAGTTGTCATACAATTGTGAATACAACAAAAGTTAGCTCGGCCCCGATTAAAATGTTCTGGTTCTGTCAAGGCGTCATGGGTCATAGGTCAAAAAAGGTTGGGTTACCCCTGAATTTTTATTCTAGATCCGCCACTGTCCACAATACATCTTTTGCACTATATGACGCAAAAGTACATACTTTTTTAAGACACAAATATATTTTGCACTTGCGTACTTTTGCGTCCACAATACATCTTTTGCACTCGCTGTGTACTTTTGCACCCAAAATGCATCTTTTGCATGACGCAAAAGTACATTTTTGAGATAAGTTCTCATCGCTTATAACTATTTTCAACAGTCAAAATTTAATTTGAAAAGAAAAAAGGCGGTGGCTATTTGGTCTTAAATTGTTAGTCAACTAGGCAATTCTCCTTAATATTGGAAATAACATGATAGAGTCCGTGTGATACACGGGTGGTTAAAAAATACAAAAAAAAAGTTAAATTGAATAATATACATAACATACCTTATGGATTAATAAGATATAAATAATGATAAACAAAATTTTACAATTCATAAATCTCTAAACCCTCTTTAATGCAACATTGGATAGTGACGCAAGTGATTAGAAGAAGTATAAGATCATTATATTTAAACATATTCAAAGGTTAACTTATAATATACTAATAGGATATTTAATGAAATTGTATATATATTCATTCATCTAGAATATTTCTATAGCTTATTTATTAAGATTTCCAAATATAACATAATTGATTGATTTGATAAATGCGCTCACGTGGCATTCTATGTGGAGGCCCTAGAATGATGTCATGTGAAAAATCATATTGTTTTAATAGTATAGTTAGATAGTTAGATGACAGAAGTTTAAATGAGAACCATTAAATAATCATTAACTAAGTTAACCGCTTATTAACCCTTAAATGAGCACTAACGTTACACCAAAACCAGCAAGGACAAGACAAAGATATTATATTTTTGGTAAAAAAAAAAGAAAGTATGACTGGTGGATTAAACTTAAAAGTTAGTTGGAAAACTGAGATACAACAGTTACATAAAAACCGTTACACTAAAATTTAACTCCCTGTTTCCATGAAAAAATGAAACCTATCAAAAATTTACAGAATGCAAGTTGACAGTATACAGATGAACACACAGTAGCAATATAACTGAATCAACTAATACCTGCAGTTAACCGTTTTTGGACCGAGCCTTGGCGGTGTAGGCCGAGAAGGTAACGGCGGTCAAAAAGCTGTAAAAGTCCATTCATGCATCCTAGCTGCTTCTGCAGCCCTTGTTTATCCTCTCTGATTGTGTGTACAACCTTAATAGCCATAAATTTACACCACCACTGCTTTCTTTTTATAAAGATGTTTTTCTTGATTGTTGATCTATATAAAGTGGCAGAAAGAATGTGCAGAATTTAGTAGTTTTGACTGCACTTTATGACCATATGATCATGGGTGCACAGAGTCAGAATTATGGTGATCATGGCAGAAAGAAAGATTTTTGAAATTTGATTTTTTTTTTTGTTTTTTGTTTTTTGGCTCCACAAAAAGGGTGCTAGAAGTTTAGTTTGGAAGGGGATATTGAAGCAATAAATGGAAGTATTGATGGATTGTTTTATATGGGAAATGAAATGAGTAGTAGCATTAATATATATCTAAATTTATATTATTTTGGAGAGTTTGGGTGTGGATGTGGTCAGATCTGGGCAGCCATGTGGACAAAGTAATGTTGATGGGGTAAGTAGTCTAGTCTGGCCCCTTTCATGTGGAGTTTGTCAGTTGAGGAGGCTGAACTATATATACTATTACTCAATGTTGTTGAGACCGGACCGGACCGGCCGGTCGAACCGGTTCGACCGGGATTCGGCCCACTGACCGGTCCGGTTCACACAGTTCGCTCAGCTGCCAGAGAACCGGCCGGTCCGAACCGGTTTGGCCGGTTGGACCGGAAAACCGGACCGGTTGAACCGGTTTTGTATGAAAAAAAATATTTTTTTTTTGAAAAATCGTTTTTTAAGCTTGACCTGTCATTTTTTGACCAAATTTGTTCGGCCGGTCCGACCGGTTCGACCGGTTGAACCGGTGAACCGGGAGGCTGTCCGGTTCGATGTCCGGTCCGGTTATGAAAACATTGCTATTACTACATACATTCTGTATTGTCAATTTGCACTTTATTAACCCCTTTTGTAGTGGCACAATACTAATAGGAGTTAATATATAGGCTGATAAAATCGGTGAATCGTCTAAACTGAAGTAAGTAAACTAGCCTAACATGTTTGAGATCCAAATAGTTTGGTTCGTGGTTTGGGTTTCATGGTAAACTGGTCTAGTTCAGAACATGGAAACGGTTGTGTAAACCAAATTGGTCGTTTGAATTTTATTATTTATTATTTATTTTTTCATTTTTGGAATATATGTATTATGCAATAAACCATCTTTATTGTTTTTAATATTTTAATGTAAACTAATGATTTGGAAATACAAAAAATAGGTTTACTCCATCATACTATCAAAACTAAACCGTCAAAACGGTATAATTTTTCTATTTAGGTTGTCATTCTCCAAAATCATAGTTGTTCATTAGTTATTTCATATTTGTTCATAATTTTCATTAAAACCGGCCGAACAGGATACTAACAATATAACCCTTTTAAGGTGTCGTGTTGTTTAACTTAAATTGCCTCTTTAACAAGCAAACATATAAAAGAAAAGTCCCTTGGCTAAGCAAGCTACTACATGCATGTTGATGGTAGCTTGCGGAGTAGAATACATTCATGATCATGTGCCTCCATGTACATAGGCAGTACAATGATTGTCAACATATATTTATTATCAAAGTACAAGTGATGTAATGCATGCATGCATTATATACATGTAATTTTGTACTTAATGCATAACATCCATCTTATCAAGTAAGCTTGTTTTTGTGGAGCTAGTGTGGGTCAGTTGAGTCTGATGGCTGGTCTTGGGAGCATGACCACATGCTTAAAGGATTCACATGATCAGGATTGCTTGCCTTTGTTTCAATGAACATTCACCAACCATTGGCCATCAATCATACCATCCTTACTAGGTTCCAAGAATTTAAGATAAAACCAACACTTTAGCTATGTCAAAACCAATAAACAAAATCATCAAATAAAAACTTTGGGTGGTGTAAAGGTAGGGTACCAAAAAGACCCAAATACCCTTAAATACTACCCGCGGGTCATAGAGAACCCTCTTATAAACCACCCGCGGGACACTTGGGCCACCCGCATGTTACGAATAAGGAGGAACGTTCTCATAACACATGCGGAAGCATCCTGGCGTCCTCAAAAGTCATCCGCAAGACAGGACGTCATTCCGCTTGAACAACTGGAGGACAGTGCCAGCAGGACAGCTGTCATTACTCAAATACTCTCTAGAAGAAAGCTTACGATTCTAACTTGGGAAATACATAACATATTAACCAATGAATAAAGGACACCTGGCCAGGTTGTTATAACCGTGCACATGGCCAGGGTGCAATCCGTCATATCATTTGGTGACGCGTGTCCAGGTTTTTATACCCATGCACATGGGACGTATAGCCCAACCTATCACAAGAAGACACGTGTCCAGGCGGTTATAAAAGATCTTCTAGAAGAGGACAGCTGCTCCAATGATCTTCCATCATCCTTCGACTATAAATACCTTGTCAAACAGTATGAGGTATTCATTCACTCATATATATTCTGACTACACTTAGTCTTTATACATCAGTACTTTCTTCATTACGAACGTTACTGATTCTCACGCCGAAGGGTGGTTACAGGAAGACCCCCCCTCTTGTTCTTCCTGTAACGAGACTCACGGTGTCTGTTTTGCAGGTTCTGTTCACTGGACTTTAGGAAGCCTTACTCATATCGTGGTAGTAATTATCGTATTGTACCATGTGGACTCACCGGATCCAGGACCCATACCCGGGGAGCGGATCAGTGTTTCTTCATTGGCGTCATCCGTGATTTGTGTTAGAACAGCAATATTTTTTGTTGGTTTTTTGGTTCGTTTGATATGAGTAAACTTCCTGAAGGGCCGACGGGAACCCATGCAACTGAGTCACCTGTAACTAACACAGAAGCACCTCCGGGTCTTAGTGTTTTTGCACGCATCACGACTCCAAGTGGCTATACTCTTGAGCGAATCACAGCTCCAGGGTCACGGAACATTGACGTAACACCTGGGGGTTTTACCCTAGAGAACGTCACAGCACCAACCGGTACAACCCCCAGATATGGGACGGGCCTCGGCACCGGAAGGTTCTAATTTGGATAATCTCAGACGGATTACGGCAGAAACTCGCCGAAAGCGGTCAGTGTTGGATCTAGAAAATGATTCAGGTGACACTGACGTGGCGAGATCTCATAGATGCAATTCCAGATCCAGAGGAGCCTTGACTCCTGAGGAGTGACTCCACACGCAACAACAAAGTTTGGTGGCTGAATACGAGTGTAGAAAGCGTAACGAGCAACTTCACGCCCGCACGTTGGATTATGAGGAATCCACTAGGGGATCTCCTTCTCCTCCACCAACAGTGCGAGGAAGTCAAACCCGTTACAGTCAACAGACGGAACTAGAGTTTGGCGAACTTCCGAGGCTACGTCCTGGTCCTCGCATAAATATGCGGATGCCATCTTATTTAGATGAGTTTGACGGTTACGATTCATCCTACCATCCGGGAGATTACAGTATATATACCGGAGACAGTAGGATGAGTTCTCAGGCAAAAAGCAGTCGTCTGCATGACATAGTCCGCCACACCGAATACCATAGCAATGCGGAACGAGCCTTCGCTAAAAAATCAAAGTTCATAGCAAGTATTGCCACAGCACCCTTTCCCGTTAATGCTAAGATACCTACATCGGTGGGTAAGTATAATGGTATGACTGATCCAAGTGATCATCTCCAGAACTTTATTGCGGTAGGTGGTGTTAGTGGTTGGACGCTGCCTTATTGGTGTCACATGTTCGCATTGACACTAACAGGAGCAGCAAGAGAGTGGTTTGAGAAATTACCTAGCGGAGAAATTTCTAGTTGGGACGATCTGGTGAAAAAATTTTCCCAACACTTCAGCCAGCAGAAAAAACATACGCAAGACCAGTCAGAAATTTTGGACGTCGTCCGCAGTGATAACGAGTCCATAGAAGATTTTATTACCAGGTTCAATGACGAAAGCTTGAACATTGGCGGAATCAGTAAAGACATGCTTCGCGGTGCCTTCCGCAAAAATGTCAAATGTGATGATTTAGTCCGCACACATACAGGCAGAGATGGAATGCCAAAGTAGTGGGACGACCTGATGACTGCGGCAAAGGTGTATGCTAGTACTGAGAAAACATTGAGGAATGGTAACCCGAAGCAAAAATTTAAAGTTGAATTTCAGAATCCGAGACCTAATAGACAGGCGAAAGGCCCTATATGGTCAAGGCTTCAGCCAAGTACGGAAGCGTCAAAACCATTTGATCAAGATCCCTCATAGGCAACAAGAACAAAGCGGGACCCACAAACCGAAGTCCCAACAATTGGACTCCTCTTTCAAAGACTCCCGCTGAAATTCTTACCACAGAGAATATAAAGTTTAGAAAGCCACAACCATTAACAAGAAGATCATTCTTGGATGCTACTAAGCACTGTTCGTATCATGATGACATTGGTCATAATACGAATGAATGTAGAACATTGAAAAATGAAATTGAGACGGCTGTGAAATCTGGAAAGCTCAAACACTTGGTAAAAAATGGAAGACCGGACAATGGAAAAACACCTGTTCGGGACATCCAAGGCCCGAGTAAGAAACAAATTAAAGATTTGAATGTTCATATGATACAAGGAGAGTTCCATACAGGGAATAAGAGAAAAGAATCTGATGATGAAGAGTGGAAGAATGAACCAGTGATCTTCGCTCGAATTAAAGGAGGCCCGAACAATAAGAACCCCCCGATCATCACTGCTCTCTTCGGACACTATCGTTCTCATTACGTCTTCTTCGACACCGGCAGCACATCAGATATCATGTATGAACAATGCTTTGATCAGCTTGACGAAGAAGATAAAGAAAGATTGAAACCCATCCACGCTCCAGTGTCGGGATTCGGAGGAGAAATAATGCATCCGCGGGGTGTAATTTCATTTCCAGTCACCCTGAGCGATGGAATTCATTCGAGGACCGAGGAGGTTGAATTTCTGGTTTTGCCGGCAACATCAAAACATGACATTATCCTTGGGCGAGAAGCGATTGGTGATTTCAATGCTCATCCGTCCACGGCACACGGTGCAGTGGGAGTCCCAACTTGTACTGGCATCGCAATAATTCATGTTAATAGGCACTGCTTTGCAACCGAGAGCTCAAAGCCCAACAAGATCCCAAAACAAACTTTGAGAACTGAACCGGAAAAGTGGGTCTTGAACAAAGATTTCCCTGATCAAACTGTAACAATTGGACCTGCTATCTCCGAGATAGTGCGGACTTTCTTGAAACGGTTATTATCAAAGAATGTCGATGTTTTCGCATGGCAACCTGCGGACATGACGGGTGTCCCGCGGAACATTGCGGAACACAACTAAGGGTAAACCCGTTGTTTACGCTAATTGTTCAAAAACAACGTAAGATGGGTCCGGAACAAACAAAAACAATGAATGAACAAGTCCAGGACCTCTTGCAGGCAGGGATCATTCGTCCAATTCGTTACCAAACTTGGGTCGCCAACCCAGTTATCGTCCCCAAAAGCAATGGGGCATGGCGAATGTGTATCGATTTCAAGGACCTAAATAAAGCATGTCCCAAGGATTGTTATCCTTTACCCGAAATAGATCTCAAAGTTGATGTTGTGGCACCATTCAAATTTAAGTGCTTCCTGGATGCCTACAAAGGCTACCATCAGATCCGCATGGCAGCGGGTGATGAGGATAAAACAGCATTTCGTACCGATCAAGGAACCTTTTGTTACAAAATGATGCCTTTCGGACTAAAAAATGCGGGAGTCACATATCAACGATTGATGGATATGGCGTTTAAAAGTCAAATCGGTCGAAATCTAGAGGTGTATATGGATGATCTCGTAATCAAAAGCGTTGAAGAAGATCAAATGTTGAGAGATATCGAAGAGACATTCGACACTTTGAAAAGTATCAACATGAAATTGAATCCAGCCAAGTGTTTATTTGGAATGGAAGAGGGAAAATTTCTGGGAGTGATTGTCACGGATGCAGGCTTCAAAGCTAACCCAGACAAAGTTCAAGCTATAGCCCGCATGCCTTCCCCGTCCTCCCTCGAGGAAGTTCAGACACTCAATGGGCGTTTGGTTGCTTTGAATCTATTCTTGGCAAACCATGCAGCCAAATCTCACCCATTTATCTCAACACTAAGAAATTGCCTTAAGAAAGCACATTTCAATTGGACTGCGGAAGCAGAACAAGATTTTTTGAAGGTTAAAAAATGTTTGATGGAGCTGCCCACGTTAACAGCACCCTGTGCGGGGGAACCTTTAACGTTATACCTATCAGCGTCAGACATTGCCATTGGGGCCGTCCTCCTGACAGATCGAAAGAATATTCAAACACCGATCTACTACGTCAGCAGAACATTATCGGATCCGGAAACAAGATACTTCGTAACAGAAGTTCTGCATCACAAAGAAAAAGAATGTTTAATCGAGCAACAACCCCAAGCACCTCCGGAATTAGGAAAAATTTGGTCCTTATTCACGGATGGAGATTCAAGCAATGAGGGATGTGGCGCAGGCCTAAGGCTAGTCAGTCCCGAAGGCCATGAGTTTACATATGCCATAAAGCTGGACTTCAAAAGTACCAACAACGAGGCAGAATATGAAGCTTTCTTGGCAGGCTTGCGGATAGCCAAAAAGCTTGGGGTTAAACATTTAGAAGCCCGGGTGGATTCCATGTTGATTGCGGGACAGATCAATGGTACATGCGAAGCAAAAAACGATATCATGGCTTCATATGTGTCACAGGCAAAGGATTTGATGCTTCAGTTCTCTTCTTGCAAAGTAATTCATATAAAGAGAAGTGAAAACAAATCAACGGATGCTCTCAGTAAATTGGCTTCAACGAACTTCGAACATTTCGCCAAGGACATCCGCATTGAAGTATTAGATCGCCCGTCTGTTCCGCAACATCATGTTTTAGTGATCCAAACAGGAGTAGAATCCTGGATGACACCCATTATGGCATACTTGTCATCTGGAGCACTTCCGGAAGGAAAAGCAATAGCCCGGAAGATAAAGCACAAAGCCTTGAACTATCAGATTCTTGATGGTATTTTGTACCGACGTTCTTTCCTCGGGCCACTACTTTGATGTGTGGATGCCAAGGACGCGAATTACTTAATCAGAGAGGTTCATGAAGGTATTTGTGGTCTTCACGCGGGTCCGCGGATGGTTGTAGCAAAGAAAATGAATGCCGGGTTTTACTGGCCGGGGATGCATATGGATGTTGTACATGAAATCAGAAAGTGTGATTCATGTCAACGCTATGCTCCTAACACGCTTCAACCAAAAAACGAGTTAGTCCAGTCACTTCAGCTTGGTCGTTCCAGAAATGGGCAGTTGACATAATGGGACCTTTCCCTGAAGCCCCCGGACGTATCAAGTTCCTGATAGTAGCCATCGACTACTTTACAAAATGGGTGGAGGCCAAACCAGTTGCTTCTATAACAGCAGTGAGTGTTAAAAAATTCTTGTGGGAATTCATCATATGCCGTTTCGGCCTCCCTCTAGAGCTTGTTAGTGACAACGGGACACAATTCGCGGACAGTGGGTTACAAGAATGGTTAAAAGAGTTACACATTTCTCAAATCTTCACCTCTGTAGCCCACTCGCAAGCTAATGGTCAAGTCGAAAGAACAAATCGGACGATCAAAGAAGGAATCAAAATGAGGCTGGGAACAAAACGAACGGGATGGGTAGACGAATTGCCCCATGTACTATGGGCCTTCCGCACTCAAAGGAATTCCAGCAATTCCGAAACCCCCTTCAGTTTAACATATGGCACAGAAGCCATGATTCCCGCCGAGATTGGTATCCCATCCGCTAGAGTCCTTATGATTGAAGATAATGATCATGAGCTCCGGATGAACCTCGACCTCCTCGAGGAAAGGAGGGAAATGGCATCGATTCGCGAGCATAATTACAAACGACAGTTGCAAAAGTATTATGACTCGCGGGTTCAAAGATGTGAATTCGATGCGGGAGATTATGTCTTCCGCAATAACGAAGCCTCAGGGCAAGAGCCTTCGGGCAAGTTGGCCCCTACATGGGAAGGACCTTATAGAATCCAAAAAGTTTTGTCTAAAGGTACCTATAAACTAGAAAGGTTGGACGTGACAGAGGTCCCTAGGACTTGGAATGTTGCCCAACTGAAAAAATGTTACATTTAGTTGGTTTTTCTTTTGGCCTGCGCGCCTAACTAGATGTTAAAAACCTTTGTAATTTTATTTCTTGTAAGTTGGCTTATGCCCTAGTTATGAAAATTTTCATTTCAGTCATTTGAGACTTGTGTTATTACGTAATCCTTTATTGGCATACAAAGAAGATCCTACTAAACACTTATATTATGACAAAATAAACAAAGTGTAACGGATGCAAAATTAAAACTTCTTTATATACACAAATGGGATTACAATAAAAGATCAAGTTACAAGAAAAAAGAAAATTCTATCTATGGCGCGGCATCTTCGTGTTCTGCATCGTTACCTCCAGCATCTTCAACATGGTCCTCTTCTTCTTCTTCGTTACTTCTATCAAGTTCAAGAAGAGTCTTTAGTCGCTGAATGCTATCCTCCTCGTCAGCAAGTTCGGATATCTGTTCCGCCAAAGAAAATTTCAAAGAATCAAAGTCCTTTGATTTCTGTTTAAGGATGGCAACAGTATCCTGACCAGCCAAAACGTACTCCTCAAGAAGCTTGGAAGTGGAACCAAACTGATAACCTTCTTTAAAGCCCAGTTGGCGACCAGCTTGCTTCGAAGCTTTGAGGAGGATAGCAACACAATTCCCAAGTTCATCACTAGCCTGAACATCGGCAATGACCTGATAAAACAGTTACACATAAGTAACTCTAAAAATACTGGGAACATTTATGATGAGAACAAGGCACATACCTTGGGAATAGCTTCCGCCAATAACCATTTTTGGTCCGCCTTGGCCTGGATGATTTCCATCTTGTGTTTAGCACATTCCAAGGCTTGATCACGGTTTTTAGCGTTAAGATCAATCAAGCGCTTGTCCTTGGCCGTTGATTCAGCCTGCAGGGTTTCCAGTAATTTGGCCTGTTCATCTAACTTCTTTTGAATAGCGATCCTGGCTTCCTCAGCAGCGGACCGAGCAGCTTTTTCCGCCTCCAGATCTTGGCTGGCCTCCCTAGCTTCGTTTATAGCTTTAAGAGCTTCTTGTTTAGCATCAGAAGCAGAGACCGCCAACTCATCCCATTGTTCATTCATCGCCAACCAATCTCTGGTTATCTCATGAGTAGTGGACATAGTATTCGCCAAATAATAAGAATGAGAGTTTAGTAATTCTTGGCGAATACAAAGGCGACGTCTCTCCTTTTCACCATGAGGAAGACACTCCCCCGGAAATTCAAAACATGTGTCCACATCACGGAATGTTGAATCCCGACGCAAGGACCAGTTAGGCTGGTGTGGGGTGGGATCTTCCTCCCCAGGAGAGGGAGAAGTCGGGGAAGCATATGGAAATGTGCTCATGCCCCCTTGATCCCTGAAGCGGTAAATGTTATGAGGGGGTGACACCTTAGTACGATCAGTTGTGTCATCCCCTCCTTCTTCAATGGAGAGTCATCCGTCACAACGACCGGATTCTCAACGGTGTTAGGAGGTGGTTGTGACGGACGAACAGGAGAATCTTTCAAACCGGAAATACCTTCAGAAAAGTTATCCAGGCTCACTGAAAAACATTAACAATGAGTTAGAAACATTCCAATTCAAAACAGATAAAAAATAAGGAACTTTGCATACCCAGCGAAGGGTCCTCCGCATCAAGTTGTTCCAATCGTGCTTCCAAGGCGGAAGCTTTGGCCTTTTTTGACTTCTTCTTCTTGGGAACATCCTTTACAGGATGAATTTTCCGCTTGCCCGCCGCCTTGGAGGCGCCCGCATCAACGGCCGGGCGTTTACCCTCAGCAGTAGTATCATCAGGTCCCGGACCCTCAACTTCTGCAGTGGTGTCAGCATCATCTGGGCCCGATGATTGAATAGTCGCGGCTTGTTGACGGGTGAAACCTGCAGTCGAGCCCATAATTTTGTTAACATCAATCGAACATATTTCTCCAGACAGTGACGACTCCTCGCTAGGCGAGAAGAGCACAATCACTTCGCTGGAACTAATATTAGTCACAGGTTTGGGTTTCAAAGCACCCTCACCTTTCTGGATGCATTCTTTAACATATGCCTCACCTTTGGCATACATCGCCTCGGAAACTTTGGGTTCCGGGCGGAAAGTTGTGGGAAACACGAAATTAGAACGGGTGCGCTCAAGAAAGGACGCATCCCTTTTATCGATTGGGCGGCGCACCATCATTCCCCCCTTGCGATCCAACAAAGTGCTAAAGGCGGAACCTTCACCTACGAAAAGCAAGAAAACAAATTAGAAAATTCTTAATGACAAAACAGAGATAACAACAAACTTACTCTTGTCGGTCTCCTCGTAGTACGGTTCCAGAGTTGGAAATGGCCACAATCGGCTCATCTTCGCACTCACCATTGCCCCTTCGTGGATTGGGCGCATGGGAGTCGGTGTGGAGATCAGCGTTTGATACCATGCCTGATCTTCATGGGCGGAGGCCACAACCACTGGCATAGCCTCTTTCGCCTTCTGTTTATGCATCGCGAAAGGAATAACATCCTCTCGGATCCAGAAAAATTTAGGTTTCCATCCATGAAGGCTACGGAGCCATTCCGTGCCTATAACCCTCTTCTCCACAGTCGCGAAGCTGTACCATCCGTCACGGAAAGTCATCTTGTAAAAAACCGGCGAACACGCCAACAGTCGGTTCAAGGTCGTGGGTCTGGCAACAGAATTCGAAGTGTCGAATCATCAACATCCCGAAGGGATGGATCTGGGAAAGATGAATCCTATAAGTTGTCAATACCGATTGGACAAATTTGGTAGTCGGAATCCGGAAGTTCCCTATTGTAAAGTGGTCTATGTATACAGCTATTTTCTTTGAAGGCGGACTAGTAGCAATAGAACCACTAGCAGGAAGTTCTGGTTCCCACTCCGTCCTCAATCCATAAACATTGACAACATCATTATAGTCTTCTTCTTTAAGACAAACGGAAACCTCGTCGATGGTAGGGGTACTCTTCTTTTCTTTAGCCATCGGAATAACAGTAAGATGAAGAAATCACAGAAAAAGGGAGGAAACCTAGGAGAAGGTTGAAAATCTCGAGCGTTTGAAAGAAATATAAAAGTGATAAAGATTGAGTGGAAACCACAAAGGTCATATTTATACTCATCGCAATTAATGCGATCCATAAAGCGCCATAGGAGAGAGAAACCACGGACCGACAGATGACTGACACGTCAGGTGGGAAATTCAAGATAGTGAAAACAGACTGTCGGCGGCGTCATATACGTCTTGTCAGTTACGCTCAAAAGGTTTCTCTCTCCGCCACGTCACTATAGTTATCCAAAACTTTCAAATATTTCAACAAATTCAAGGATTCAGGAAATTCCTCTCAGAATATATTAAAAGCAGTAAAAAGAACACAAGAAGTCAAAAGAAATATTCTTCATTAATGATCCAAAAAACATTACAAGAAGGAAAGAAAACTTTTTACAAGTTATAGAAACAGTAAATCTATCCTAAGGGTTTGCAGCGAACGGGTCCTACGGAGCCTTCACAGACGTATCGTCCGAAGAATCATCCTCAGAGTATTCCCCAAGATAGGCCTTCAAAAGTTGTAGGCCATCATCTGCGGATGCAAACTCCGGAAGCATTTGCTGAAGCGGAAACACTAGGTCATCATGTTCCTTTACCCGCGTAACTCGGGCTTGCTTGACATCAACTCCATGAAGAGGATGATCTCTGAATGTGTGGCTGCTCTGAGCATACCTCATCCCTTCATGAAAGCCCACAACACGCCCAAGTGAGGAAGAAGCAGACATCGCATTGGCAAAGCTGTCATTTAGCTCCTTACCTCCTTTGATATGGCGAACAACCTGTTAAGACAAAAACATAAGTTCCCAGTATCAAAAGGTACGAGTGAAACAACAAGTGACAAAGTTTGACTTACAGCATCAACCCCCCGAGTAAGGAACCATTGACTGTTCTGTTCCGCACGCTCGGTCCGCGCTCGGAACTCCTTTGATTCCGGATAGCTTCCTCATGAGCTTGGAGGAGGGAATCATAAGCAGTCTGGATTTCAACAACACTTTGATCCTTAAGTTCAGCCCGCTCATTCTGCAACTTCAGTTCCTCCTCCAGATCGTGGATTCGGGCACCCTGAAGAGCCACTTGATTTTCCAATACTGAATTGGCTTCCTGAATACGGACCAACTCATCCTTATCCTTTTGGGCCATCGCCCGATCAGCTTCTCGACTGGCATTTTTCCTTTCACGGGCTTCTTTCCATCGGTGAGCAGCCTCAGCATTACGGCCCTATTCACTCCTAAGAGCATTTTCCGCGTCAGCCTGTTTCCATTTAGCGGTCTGGGCAGCAATACGTTGCTCCTCAGCTTCTTTCTTGGCAACCTCGGCCGCTCGACGAGCTTCCCCCACCTTCCCGCCTAGAGTACACCATTCGCTCAGAACCTCTTGGCTACCGGCCAGAGCATTAGCCAAATGGTAAACAACATTTGTATGAAGGTCGTGGCGGGAAAGATCACGCTGATATGCCATCTCAGCAGGGGATGCGCAATGTTCAACAAATTCCATACAAGTTCTCGGTTGGGAAAACCGAGAACCATTGGTAATTCCCCATGGAGGGTCAAACAACTCGTGTTTGTCACCCAAGCCCGTATCCCCGTAATAATGGGAGCCCGAGGGTTTAAGGCGAGCCGTGGTGGAAGAAGACTGTTGAGGAGGACGTTGGCGTGGAAGCTCGTCAGTCTGAATATGATCCTCCTCAGCAGTAGGACTGTCTTGCTGATCACCACTACCACCCCCACCTTGAAACAAATAATCAAAACGGGTATCACGGCCGGACTGATCGTCCGGGCCCCCCGTTGAAATATCAATCGGAGGAGTAGGCATGTCCTCATCCACAGTAACCCCAGCCTGGGGGAAAGTTGGTTGATCCTCCACGTTAGCAGCATCAGGCGGAGTAGATGGTTTATCCTCCGCCCCTCCCCTTGAAAAAGGGGATGATGGTTTTTCAGTATGAGGAGTGGGTGTTGATAACTTCTCAGATATATCTTCACTAAAAATCAACGGATCTACACAACAAGATTTATACTTAGCAAAATACTAATAAAAAAATAATACGGTATTTAAAGGCTGGCATGTACCTTCAACAGTGTCAAGACGGTCAGCAAGGCTATACTGTGGCTTCTTGGGACGGTGTATTTTCCGTTTTTTCTTTGACGGTCCCGCCTCAGTGTCCGCAGCCTTCTCATTCGTATGACCCGTCTGGGAGGCTAAGAAAACTCTCCTTTGCTCCAATTCTGCCAATAAATGTGAGACAGAGGAAGGTTCAGAAGTATCGAAATCTTTTTCCTCTTCGGAAGCAGAAGACATAGAAACTTTACCATCGTCATCACTTGACGATAAGATGGCAACTATCCCGTCCGAAGTAACGGCAGTAAGAGGAGGAGGGTTTAGAATATAAGCACCTGTTTCAAAGGTGGCGTTAGAAGTCATAGGTTCAGCCCGAACTTTCTTCGGAAACAAAAAATGGGACTTAGTTTTCTCAAGAATAGGTTGGTCCCCCGCCTCGCGGATACTTTTGCGGACACAACCCCTGTTTTCAAAAAGGGCATTGAACATAGAGCTTCGGCCTGAAAAAAGATAGAAAACAAATTATCAAAATATTCAAGCAAGCAAAGAGACAATAAACGGAAACTTACGCTCATTCAAGTCTACAAAAATGGGCTCCATAAATTCTGTTGGCCACAAGCGGCTCATGCCCGCCCAAACTAGAGCTTCTTCCGGTAAGGCTCGCATGGGTGTCGGTTCCATTGTGAGTACACGGTACCATTCTTGGCCCTCATGAGCAACGGTAACAACGTCAGGAAGGGCGGAATTTACTGGGCGGAAAACCATTGACAGAGGCACCACATCCTCAGACACCCAAAAGAATTTGTTACGCCAGTCAGTGGACAACTTTTCAACCTCATACTCCATGGCTTCGATCGGAAAATCCCTGACACGTATACCAACCGCTCCGGTTGGCAAGACGATAAAAAACCGGAAATCGATCAACATGAGGCACCATGTCTCGTGCTATACATATAAATTCATAATGACGAATTCGCATCATAGCACACGGATGCAGTTGGGATAAATGGATCCCATAGGCAGTTAAAAACCTCTCAAAAAATTTCGTTATGGGTAAACGGAAATTCCCATGAACGAAATAGTCAGCATACACAACCATTTTCCCAGGCAGTGGAAAACTGGCTATGGAACCAGGGGCTGGAAATTCCGGCCCCCACTCCGGTGGAATGCCATAAGTCTCCAGCAATTTCTCGTATTCAGAATAATCCCATGAAGCTTCTATCTCGTCAACCTCAGTTTGAATATTCGACATTATAGAAATATTTAAGGAAAGAATATAAGAAAGATCGGTACTTTATCAGAGAGAAAGCAAAAAGATGGTTAGAGAATAAAAGACGATTAAACTTCAAATAGAGGATATATCCCACTATTTATACCCATCGCAATTAATGCGATGGGATATGAACAGTAGAGAGGGAAAAACACCAACCAACTAATGACTGCCACGTCACGCGGGAAATTCGAAAAAGAGAAAAATATGTACAGTCGGGTACAGTGACAGCCGTCAAAAACGTTCCTTCATCTGTTCACGCGCCTGCGAGTGCTCAACTTGTCATTTTTCGTGACTATCCATACAACAGAAAATATTTTCTACCTAACCTCCGAACAACAAAAATCCCCAAAACATACATTAAGTCCAGAAATTTCACCCGCACAAAGACTTCACGCGGAAGAAACACTGGACTGGGGGGACTTGTAGAGGTAGGGTACCAAAAAGACCCAAATACCCTTAAATACTACCCGCGGGTCATAGAGAACCTCTTATAAACCACCCGCGGGACACTTGGGCCACCCACATGTTACGAATAAGGAGGAACGTTCTCATAACACACGCGAAAGCATCCTGACGTCCTCAAAAGTCATCCGCAAGACAGGACGTATGTCCGCTTAAACAACTGGAGAACAGTGCCAGCAGGACAGCTGTCATTACTCAAATACTCTCTAGAAGAAAGCTTACGATTCTAACTTGGGAAATACATAACATATTAACCAATGAATAAAGGACACCTGGCCAGGTTGTTATAACCGTGCACATGGCTAGGGTGCAATCCGTCCTATCATTTGGTGACGCGTGTCCAGGTTTTTATACCCATGCACATGGGACGTATAGCCCAACCTATCACAAGAAGACACGTGTCCAGGCGGTTATAAAAGATCTTCTAGAAGAGGACAGCTGCTCCAATGATCTTCCATCATCCTTCGGCTATAAATACCTTGTCAAACGGTATGAGGTATTCATTCACTCACATATATTCTGACTACACTTAGTCTTTATACATCAGTACTTTCTTCATTACGAACATTACTGATTCTCACGCCGGAGGGTGGTTACAGGAAGACCCCCCTCTTGTTCTTCCTGTAACGAGACTCACGGTGTCTGTTTTGCAGGTTCCATTCACTGGACTTTAAGAAGCCTTACTCATATCGTGGTAGTAATTATCGTATTATACCCTGTGGACTCACCGGATCCAGGACCCATATCCGAAGAGCGGATCAGTGTTTCTTCAGATGGGTTGGAATGGGATATGGTATGATTCTTACAGGGTGTCAAGAAAATATGGTATGTATTTGATTTGAATATTTAATGGGAAGTAACTTTTTACACATTCTTCTAGGGTTCTAAAAGGGGGTTGAAGATTGTGTGAGCACTAAACAAGGGTGGCTTACTTACAAGTTGTTAATTTAGTGATTGTTATTTGCAAGTCAAGATTCCCTCTTATCCCGTTTTCCTCACATGAAGAAAAGGAATAAACGAGCATAAAAGTTTTTGTGCATCTAAGCTTCGGACCGATTCTTTAGGGAAAAGAAACACTTTTCAACCTATTATATTACATTGAGCGGGTTAATCGTGGAACTCAAAAAAACGAGAAAATGAAGAACTATGGGTATTTTCGTCAACTAGGTTTGCCAACACAAAAAAGAGGGAACCAGGGACATACTCCTAGGTTTTTTTTTTTTTTTGCATGTAAGTTTATGTTATAACGATTTGTACTTGTACATGCACAACAACATTTTAAATGAAAAAAAAAAACTTTGTAAAACTGATTTAATAAACAACATATAGAATTATGTAAAACTAATTTACTTGTTTCAAGGTAATTCAATTATGTAAAACTAATTTGTTTTGCATGTAAAATTACATAAAAAACTATTTTAACTATCTATTTGGTTTTACGAACCAAATCGCGTACAAATAGATTTCTCATATAATCTATCTGTCTATATTTCACCAAAATTTATTTTAAGTATAATCGAAAGTAAGATGTACTATTAAAATTATTTGATGGTTTAAAAGCACGACATTAAATTTAAGACGTTGTGTGAAAAGCCTATTTAACCAAGAAACATCCCCACTTCCTGTTTCTTAATTTGCCTACAATAATTTCTTCTATTTAATAATTTCTTTTCATTGTTTTATTTTTAATTCCATAAAAATACGAAAACACATATCATTTTCCAAGTATAAAGAGTTGTTTTATTAATGATGCATGACATCAAAATTTTTATTATTTATTTTTATGAATAAACAAAAAGTTATTAGTTTGAATGAAAAAATCAAAGTCAAAGGTCAGTGTCAAGTAAAATCACATTACCAAAATGGCCAGATAATGAAATCCAAAGTCATCTAATTGCACATGCTTTGTTTAGGATCCACCTAATTCACTCTTCATTTCTATCACCTTTTTTTATATATAATCAAAACTTTAATACGATTCTTGTGGCTAGGTGTTTGGATATTACTAGTTAGGATTTCTTTGCAAATCAACTAGTATCCTACTAAGATTAAATTGTTTTTTTTTCATTTGATTAACATCTTATATTCCTTCCAATTAACTCAACTCACATATTTAACTAGCCAATCAATCAAACACGTTATAACTTTTTAGTCAAATTTTCATTTGGTACCCGCTACAGAGTGCGGGTTTGATGGCTTGAGTTTGGACATTACATAATAAAAAAAACAATGAAACAAACATGTGTCATACCTATTTTCTTACACTACGACTATTTTGGGTTTTCTATTTCGTTTGTTATAGCGAATACATTGAAACCAAAAAAGTTTGCGTCCACATAACGTGCGCGTTTGATCTTAATAGTTTATAATCTATATTATAACAATTAACAAGTTATTAAAACTTGCCCAAATGAAAACTCCATTAAAGTTTACGTCTCATTGCCTATTAATGGAGTTTTTATTTATGCAAGAATATAAATTATTAATAATATACTCTAGCAAGATCAAACCCTGATATTGCTATGAAGATTAAGTTATTTTGTTTCGATGTATCGCTATAGCAAACAAAAGATAAAAAACTAAAATTATAGTCGTAGTATAAGCAAAATGTATCAAACTATACTTGTTTCATTGTTTTTTTTTATTATGCAACGTCAAACTAACTTTACCAAACTCGCACACTGCGGTGGATACCAAACAAAAAATCAACTCAAAATATATAATCCGTCCGGCTAAAGGGTCAGTTATATGTGAGTTAATTAAAAGAAGAATATAATAAATAAATTAATTAACAATTGTATTTACTATTTTGCAAGTGCAAGTATTGTTATTATGTTATTATTTATTAAGATACAATTTCATTTCATGGTAGAAACATAGATATTACATCAATATAGTAGGTAGGCGGGCAAAAAGCTGCACCGTCACCCCTTTATTATTAAATAAAATAAAAAAACTTATTGTATTAATTAAAGATTATAGTATATAGTATAGTTTTAGATAATCAATGATGATATTGGAATGGTTTGAAATTAATATTGGTAATATCAATCTCATATTTAATTGTAAACTTGTATAACATTTTTATTTCAACACCATACGTTATTTATCATACGTTATTTATCAGGTTGTTACTTGTTAGCTTATTAAGAATTGTACATTATATAACTCTATTACCCTACAAAGTTAGAAATATAAAAACTAAAAATTAGTGACTTGGTGCATGATTCTATTGTCTAAGGAAAATAAATGTTTTGGGTTTGATTAAGGTAAATAAGTATGTATGTTTCGGGTAATTGGATCGAGTATGATCACCTAATATCATATTCATCACGTACCTATAAAATATTTTTATTATTAATTACATACCCGGTTTCATACTAGAATACACACCTCGAATTTTTCATATATTGATTCTACGTGTTCGCTTTGACGCTTTCCATCCTAATGTAAAGGGTTATTTTGCCATATAATACAATTATAATGATTTATTCTAGAATGAAGATATCCAGCTCATTTTTTTATATAATTTTCATTTAAAAAGAATCAGTTTATAGTGTAATTACAATATTAAGATAATGGACTTGGAGATCTTTATAGCCCTTGTTAATTCTTATCGCAAATTAGGTACACATAAAGTTCATATTTATAGTTTAATTAATATGGCATGTGCCTGTGCTAGGTGTCACTTTTTATTAATATTCAACTCAAAAGAACATACAACGTTCATTTTATATAGACCCAATTACAAATTTTGTCCTTTAAAAAAAGCCAAATTACGGTTCGTGTCCTTTACTTGCAGGCGGTGTCCTTTAAACTTTTTTTTCCTACAAGTTTTGTCCTTTACGCTAACTGGGTTAGAAAAAGTCAGTTAAATGCCCTCACGTGAGACGCATGTGAGGGCATTTTTGTCCTTTCTTATATCTCTGCAACTAAGCCTCTGTATCACTCTTCCCCCTCCCTGTCGATCGAATCAATTCCCGGCGATCAGAAACCTTAAACCCTCGTGTGTCCGACGCGACTAATCAATTAGGGCTTCAATCAATTGCACATCATTCTCAGAACTTAAACACGTAAGATGGATGATCCTCCTCATCCTCCATTCTACATTCGTGAAGCTGATGAACAATCAAATGCTGATGCGTTTTATGGTAAGTTAAAACTTTAGGGTTTATAATTGGGTTTATTTAACTAACAGCTGTTTAATCTTGTTTGTATAGTAAATAATCCACATTTGTTCACGATCAAGATGCACCATGGTGGCAGTTTCACTAAATTTCCAGGACGGGTTTATAAGAGAGCCGTTGTCCATTATGTTGACATGCTAGATATTGACAAGTTTTCAGTTCACGAGCTTGATCGAATCTTGCTTGAATTATCCTATCCTACAGATAAGGTTAGATTCTACCATTATGTAGTACCGGGTTCAGATTTGGATTGGGGGCTTAGAGCTTTGGGAAGTGATGATGATGTTAGGGGATTTGCTAAGTATATTGGAGCTTTTAATCAGTTAATGAATGTGTATGTTGAGCATGAGTTCACCTCTGTACACACATACTTCTGCTCAACCTCAAAGTTTACCATTGAAGAGATAACAAATGAGGAGTTTCTTGCAAGCGAGGTCGTACTAGATAAAGCAAACTCAGTTAAGAAAATGTTGTTGTTGGAATGGCAAGATAGCACAAATGAGGTAGTTGTGGAACAAGACAAACAGGATGCAAATGTGAATGTTCAAGAAGAGAATAATGTTGGTGTTGTTGAACAACAAGACCAGATTGATATATGTCATGAGGATCCAGAATTTGACCCTATGTTTGGAGAGGATGCTTTTGGTGTGCAACCTACAAATGAGGTGGAGATTGATTACAATGGTGATGTAGATGGAGGTGGGGATGGGGGTGGATATGGTGTGCAGCCTACAAATGAGGTGGATATGGATTACAATGGAGGTGGGGATGGAGGTGGGGATGGAGGTGGGGATGAAGATAGTGAAGATTCTTCAATTTCAGATGAAGAAAGTGGAGATGAGTCTTCAAGTTCAGATGAAAGTGGAACTGATGATAGTAGGGATTCTAACTATGAAATGAGAGATGAGAGTTCTGATGATGATGAACATCTAGAGGGTTGTCCAGTTAAGAAACCAAAGAATGTGAAGAAATCTAAGAACAAAAAGAAATCTAAAAATGTTAAGAAAACTAGGGATGGTGATGAAGATTCAGAAAGTGATTCAGATAGTGACTTCAACTATGAAGATGGTGAAATACATGATGTAGATGTAGATATGAGGGATTTCAGACTGCATACTGATTTTGAAGTTGAACAGCAGGATGCAAATTGTAGTTTAGAGGTTTTGGACATAGAAACGGATGATGTGATGTTGGATAATGATAGGATGTATAATGAGAAACAAAGAAATGAGGGGGACATGGATTATCTTTTCCATGTGGGACAAGTTTTTGGTACAAAAGCAGAGGTGAAGGATATGATCAAGGCACATGCAGTTGAAACAAGAAGACAAATTAGGATAAGAAAAGATGATTTGGTAAGGGTCAGGGCTGTGTGTGAAGGAGATATGGAAGTGCAGGGGGGTGGATCTAGCAGTGCTAATAAAGATGAGGGACCAGTCCAGAAAAGTATTGGGGGTAGGGGAAAAAGGAAATACCCACTTGCTATTAGATGCCCTTGGTTACTGTTGTTGTCATACCAAAAGAGAACAGCTTCATGGAAAATTACAAGGTTGATAAATGAACATAAATGCCTTCAATCTAGGGAAATTTATGCTTGCACAGCCGGGTTCCTCTCAAACCATTTGGTTACTGATCTTCAAGATGACCCAAAGCTGAAAGTTAAATCCATCAAAGAAAGGTTTCAAAGGAGGTTTGAAGTTGGTGTGTCTGAGATGAAAGCTTATAGGGCAAAGATGTTGGCCAGGGAACATATAATTGGAAATTTCAAAGGCCAATATGGGTTATTGAGGGATTATATTGAAGAGTTGAAGAGGACTAATCCAGATACAACAGTGAAGCTTGAATTAGAAGAATGCTCAGATCCAACATCTGAGACAAGACAATTCAAGAGGATATACATCTGTTTGGGGTCTTTGAAAAAGGGGTTCAAAGCAATAGGTAGGGATCTGTTGGGACTGGATGGGGCTTTCCTTAAAAGTGCTTGGCCTGGTCAACTTTTAACAGCAGTTGCTCTAGATCCAAACAATGGATACTACCCTGTTGCATATGCTGTAGTTGAAGCTGAAACATTGAACTCTTGGGAATGGTTCTTGGAATGCCTTGGTGATGACTTGGATATAAACAACAGATCCAAGTTTACCTTTATGAGTGACAGGCAAAAGGGTCTTATACAGGCTGTAGATAAGTTGTTTCCTTCTGCAGAGCATAGGTTTTGTGTGAGGCACATTGAAGATAACCTAAGAACACTCTTCAAAGGAAAGCTTTTAAGGGATGCTCTTTGGAAGCTGGCTAGATGTACATCACCTACACAATATGAGAGAGAGATGAACAACCTAAAAAACTTGAACAAAAGGTGTCATCTTTGGGTATCTAAGATCCCACCAGAAACATGGTCAAGGTCACACTTCTCTGGTAAGTTTTTAATTTTGTATCCTTTATTCTCTCATAACTTTCAAGTTTTGTCCTTTATCTGTTGTGTTTTGTTATAATAGGTAGAGCAATGTCTGATGTGTTGACCAACAACATGTGTGAATGTTTCAATTCAAAGCTGGTAGATGGAAGGGACAAGCCTATTATCACATTGCTGGAATACATCAGAGAATATGTGATGAGGAAGATTGTTACTGTGTTGAAGGTAATTGATAGGTCATCAGGGTTACTAACACCATATGCTACACAAATTATGGAGTCAGTGAAGAAGGAAGCAAGCAGGTGAGTTGTATGTGAATATTTACTTGTCTTGTAAATGATGTGAATGGTTTACATATTTGGATGATAGGTACTCTGTGCATTGGAACGGTGAGGATCATTATCAGGTAACAGGTCCATATGGTGATCAGTGTGTAGTGAACATGAGCACAAGTACATGTGCATGTAGGAGATGGGAGATAACTGGGATACCTTGTAGACATGTGGTGGCATGTATTTGGTTGAAGGGTGCACATGACAGATCTGTTGGCAGGCCAGAAACATTTGTCAAACCAATTTACACAATGGATAGGTGGAAGGCAGTGTATAGCTACAAGGTGTATCCCATCAATGGTAAGAGTATGTGGCCCACATCACAAGTCCCAATCCAGATCACAGCTCCTAAATTAAAAAAGCAAACTGGAAGGCCAAAGAAATCAAGGAAAAAGTCAGCAGTGGAAAGGGAAGATGGTGGTTCAAGGAAAAAGTCAAAGGTTGATGCAAAGGGCAAGGGAAAGGCTGTGGAGGGTGAAGGCCAGAAAGTGAAGGCAGTGAGAAAGACAAAGCCAAAAGGATCAAACACTTGTGGGACATGTGGTCAAAAGGGTCACAACAAGAGATCATGCATGAAAAATTTTGCAGATTAATGTGCCTACTGTTTGACTGTTTTTGTAGTTTTTATGACTTTATGGTATGGATATTTTTATGACTGTTTTTGCAGATTAAGTTGTTAGACTTTTTTTGAAGTTTTTCATGGTATGGATGTATTAAGTTGTTGTCTGGACTTATTTTAAGTTTTTCAAACACTTGTATGGATGTATTAAGTTGTTATGGATGTATTAAGTTTTTCATGTAATGGTTTGGCAGTTTTTACTTATTTGCAGATTGTGCATGATGTGCAGATAGATGGATGTGTAGATAGATAGTGCACAATGTGCAGATAGATGGATGTGTAGATAGATAGTGCACAATGTGCAGATTGTGCATGATGTGCAGATAGATGGATGTGCAGATTGCAGATTGTGCATGATGTGCAGATAGATGGATGTGCAGATTGCAGATTGTGCATGATGTGCAGATAGATGGATGTGCAGATTGTGTATGATGTGCAGATTGTGCATGATGTGCAGATAGATGGATGTGTAGATAGATAGTGCACAATGTGCAGATTGTGCATGATGTGCAGATAGATGGATGTGCAGATTGCAGATTGTGCATGATGTGCAGATAGATGGATGTGCAGATTGTGTATGATGTGCAGATTGTGCATGATGTGCAGATAGATGGATGTGTAGATAGATAGTGCACAATGTGCAGATTGTGCATGATGTGCAGATAGATGGATGTGCAGATTGTGTATGATGTGCAGATTGTGCATAATGTGCAGATTCTGCATAATGTGTAGATTGTGCATAATGTGTAGATAGTGCACAATGTGCAGATTGTGCATCATGTGTAGATAGTGCACAATGTGCAGATTGTGTATTCAATCCATCCAAAAGTCCAAAATAAACTAACCAAAGATTCAAAATAAACTGATGATACATTGCTTAAAAGGGATCCAAAATTACATCCAAAATAAAGTCAAAATACATAATACTTAAACTGCATAAAGTCCTAAATTAACTAATAAAGTCAAAATACAAATAGTCAACAACTTCAAATTCAGTCAACTAGTTAGATTTTCATTGCAATTACAATTGCAATGAAAATGATCCAACTAATGACCAATCTGTTCTTCATCTTCCTTGCTTGTTCTTTATAACTCTCTAAACTTTGTTCAACCTTGTTTTTCGACTTCAATAAGCCCGGGATAATCTCCAATGCCCGTTCACACATTGGTGGGTCACGCCATCCAAGAAAGGGGCAATCCGATGTCTGGAAAAGAGGAGAAACATGAAGTATAAACAATTGACTGGAACTTAAATCGAATTACACACTTACCATGTCCGGACAAGAGAAAAACCGACGACCTGGATTTCTATCAGTCCATGAAGTTCGAACAACTGCTACCTTGCCACAAACACAGTAAGCCATCATCAATTGAGCCCTGGTATTTGAATTTCGCATCGAGCCCTAATTGATTGAAGCCCTAATTGAGTCGCGTCGGACACGAGCCCTAATTGAAGCCCTGATTGAAGCCCTAATTGAGTCGCGTCGCCGGAGAATTGAATCGATTGAAGGACACACTGATGGAAAAGAGGGGGAAGAGTGATACAGAGGCTTAGTTGCAGAGATATAAGAAAGGACAAAAGTACCCTCACATGCGACTCACGTGATGGGATTTAACTGACTTTTTCTAACCCAGTTAGCGTAAAGGACAAAACTTGTAGGAAAAAAAAGTTTAAAGTACACCGCCTGCAAGGAAACTTAGAAAAGGACACGAACCGAAATTTGGCTTATTTTAAAGGACAAAATTTGTAATTCTGTCTTTTATATATAAGTTATCATAATTGTTAACAGAGTAAATAAGGTCTTTTTTTTCAAAACAAAACTTATAGTTGTTGTACTTTTGAGGATATAAACAATATAAAAATAACCTTTGAGAAATAAAACAAGATATAAAAGTGAAAAATGTGGGTATGTGTATATCGAATGTATACGTATATTAAAACAATGGGATTAATAAGTATCAAGGATGTTGCACGAGGCTCTACCAATAATGGTGTTGTGGCAAATCATGACAAAATCTCAAAGGTGGTCTCCACTAGATACTTAATAGTTTATACCAATATTGTTAGTAAAGTAACACCCTAGCTTTTGATGCTAGAAGATGTGGGAACTCTTGACGGATTCAAAGTTAACACTATACATGATTTTAGTGTACTACTACAATTGAGACTTTTTATAAGCATTATTTGTAGTCTTAACTCTTAAGTGAGAAACAACCAGGCTATCACTAAACCCATAGAGCCGTGGTATGTAATATATACTTATAACCCCGATAACCAAAACCACAAACTTCTGTGTATTTATTAAAATTGAACCATGATTGATTTTTTTTTTTTTTTATTTCTCAAAAGTTGTCACCTTTTAAACCAGATAGATTTGTTTCTCCAAAACGTTATTTAAACCGTTATGGTTACTTCTTTTGTCATGTTTTGAAAGCACTCGCCATAAATATAAACATTTTATAGAAAGCACATTATATACATTTAGATGAGAAATTTATTAATAAGTTCAATAACTTTTGGTAAAGCAATCTTTATTAATATTTTATACTGCCTAAATAAATAATACAATAAAACGTGTTGACTAATGATTTTCTTTTAACATACACGCGAATAACCCCAACCAATTCCCTTGAACATATATAGGCAATGCCAATTTTACATCAACTCATTGTCGTCTCCAACAAATAATTTGATGACTAAATTACAAATTAATCTATACAACAAAATTTTAAAATATATATTAGTGTTTGAACTACTAAGTTATGAATACCATCTCCACTCTTGATTTTGATACGTGTAAGTTGACAATACAATCGTAAGTATATATATATACATACCAAACTGTTTACATTACTTAATTATTTTAACAATTAATTATGAAATTAAGAACACAAATTTAAGACTAATAAGTCCGAAAATACTACAAGATCATGGAACACAGAAACACATTGAACCATTCTTTCGAGCACAACCACACACAAAAAAACAAACCACCAAAAAGGCACACAATGTAAATCAAAAATATTAACCTTGGATGTGTTAGTAGTAGTAAACATCTATTTCCTCTCTAGAAAAAGCCTTGGTTCGAATCTTGTTTCCTATCATAAGCTATTGAAGGCCACCAACCCACCAGAAGCTGCGTAGGTGCTGGCGGATCTTGTGAGTTTTCCAGTAACCAGTTCTCATTGTTTTTCTTAAAGCACAAGGAGACCTCAAGCACATAAAGGCAAGAGGTGTACAAAAAGCGCACTTAAGACACAAAGTGCAGAGGAAATCAGCATGAAGCGCAAGCCTTTCATACAAACAAGGTTTTGTGCATCAGGATTCAGGATGCACGTATATCTTCTTAGATTTTACATACAAGTTATTATATGTTAAATGATATGGTGCTTATTTGTCTAAATTATGGGTAACTGAAGCTAGAAACCTGCTATAATTGCTAAGAAAGTTTAAATAGACAATCGCGCCGCACATATGAAAAGCAATGCGCTTTGCATCTTAGTTTTTAAACCCGGTCACCTAAGGGTGCCTCATGCTTTTTAAAACCAAGCTCATGGTTACATTAAAACCTATGAAATATCACAAGTCAAAATCCCTACAGACATACAGTTAGCAACTAAAGACAATGATTGGTTCACTACAACAAAATTGGTGCTCAAGTTCCATAGCACAAACCATGGTCCATGAACAAGTTCATTTCATAAGGTACAGTCAAAATTTCAGATTCAAAAAAACATAAACTAGAAAACTCACCCTTAATCTTAGATATGATGTGTGTTTCAAGAAGCTAAAGAGTTTTTACAGCAAAGTTTCATTTTTCATCCTCTCCGATGCTGGTTCAAAACGAAAATTGACCGTAATTTGCAGTTTTTCTTCAAGAAAGTAGCCGAAATCTCGCCTTGATGGCAGTTTACCAGAGCTGACCCTTGCCTGAGAGCCTTTTGGGCTTTTGCTTACCGTGACGGCATTTTTTTATTTTCCACTGGTTCTTCTTCAGTAAACGCTCCATCAAGGTTTCATCGTTTAATCGCTCGAGAACGCTAGAATAAAACTCCCATTGTGGGCTTTGTTCATCTATAGCACCTTGACCAAACGGATGTTGCGCTACATACGTCCTCACATCATCTGCAGCTACCAAACCTTCAAGATAGGTTCGGAGTTCACCTTTAGGACCTGGAAGAACAACCACCAACACTTTTTAAAACATTGTAAATATATTTAGTGAATTAGTTATAGTTAAAAAACTATAGCTCACCCAAGAAGTTATCATCACTATTCTTGTAACTGCAAGAAGCAGGAAAGATTGAGGTATACTTCTGCAAGATTAACAATATAAAAATAAATAAATAAATAAATAAATAAATAAATAATGAGTACTTTATTTATGGTAACAAAATCATTATCTGTATATGATATTTTGATAAGGTGATGATCTTACAGGATTGAGCATTCCCTTGTATGGAGAATCATCCACCAACAACGTATTTGATTCATTAAAAGTTCCTTTCACCCATTTATTGTCAGGACCATCTTCGTCCCAAATTTTTCGTAGATCCTTCATGACTATAGACTTATATTTGACGTCAGGAGTGTCAATATAAGAATCTGTGCATTGGCATCTATCCTGAAATTCAATAACTAAATGGGTTCGAATTTGTCACCTCTGATAAAAGTATTATTGACAAAATAATATTTATTACTCACCCACATAAAAAGCAGTTTGCACCTCAAACCTCTCACCAGAAAGTAAACCAGCGGGTCTAATTTTTTCCTACATGTAACAAAATTATTACTTGTGGGTAAACGAAAAGAGTAGGTAAGTAAATAAATAAACTGAAAAATACCAGGTTCTTGAAGACCAAATAGCAACATGGAATCTCTCAAAGCAAAAAATGTAAGAAATCATCCAAATATGGTCTCTTGAAAACTGCAAGCAAATTAAAACTTGTTATACAAGAATTCACGGTTATCTGTAACAACAAGTTAACTTTTTAATTCCTACTTGCTCGTTCGTTGAAGTATTTATCTGCTATAGCATCCTTTGGTCGGTCTGAAATAACATCTGCAAGCAACCCATTCACGTCAAGAACAAGAAGCTTTTTCACCGGGCTTTTCGGCTTCGTTTCCTCTTTTCTTACACCGGTCACGTTAAGATTGGTTCTTGCTGTTAAGCTCATCGTAACAATACCATCTTTCATGTGCTTTTCTCCTTGTGACACCCCATTACTAACTGCTTCTACAACTTTACTTGTATTCTCACAAATGTCACCCGAGGCTGGATTATTGTTTATTGTTTGCCCCTTTTGCTCTTTTGAAGCTGGAATAACAGCAGCTTCCATGTTTGGTAAGTACACCGGATCCAAATTTTCACCTAAAGTTGGCAGCGTGTTCTCTGATTTCGCCTTCCTTTTCCTTTTTTTCTTACCATTGGCAACTTCTGTATGGTCTTGTTCATTTGACACCATGTTTGCATCAGGGCGTGCAGTTTTAACCGAGGCCGTTTCATCATTTTTTACTTCAAAAACTATAGCAGTACTTGATTCTTCTTGTGTGTTCTTACGGGTACTTGAAATATCACCCAAATCTGGATTATTTTTCTTTTTCTCTCTCTCTCTTTTTTAATGCTGCATTATCTCTTGCAGTTGTACCTGAACTCGTTTCCACTTTCCTTTGCACTTCAACCTCCACATTAAGACTTGTAGTCATACTTGAATCCATCTCACCAGTACCGGCTGGACATGACATTGATGTCTTGTTATCAACAGTTGCAGATGTACCTATGCCAGTATTTGAATAGAATTGAGCTTCTGGTTTGCTATTAGGGTTTTCAGTATCTTCACTTTTCTCAGAAGATCCTGGATTTGCATTCAACTTTTTCTTAAGGGCTCGTCTATTCTTTTTCTCTAATTTGGTGAGCTTAGGAGCATCATTACCATTATTTGTGGTTTCACTTTCATCCAACTTACCATTGGCAACTTCTGAATGATCTCCTTTTGACACCACAGCTTCAAGAACTTTAGCTGTACTTAAGACTTCTTGTTTGCTCTCATGGGCGGTACTTAAAATGCCACTCGAGTATGACTTCTTGCTTAATTTTCTCTTTTGTTTTTTGGATACCGGATTATCTGTTGAAGTTGAACCTGAACCCCTGTCCTCATCTTTGGAAGCTTCCAAGTTTTGTCGGTTATGCGGATTCAAAACTTCAGCTAAAGTTGCCGGCTTCTTCTTTGGATTCAGCTCCTTACCATTGGCAACTTCTGTATGAGCTTTAGCCGAGACTGTTTCACCAGTCTTTGGTTCAAGAACTTTAGTTGTACCTAATCCTTCATGTGTGCTCTCACGGGTACTTACAACATCACCCAAGTCTGCATTCTTGTTTGATTTCCGCCGCTTTTGTTTTTTAGATGCTTGGCTGTCCGTTGAAGCGCTACCTGAACCCGGCTCACCTTTGGCAGCTTCCAAGCTTTCTGAGCAATGAGGATTCAAAATTTCAGCTAAAGTTAGCCGTTTACTCTTTAAATTCGCCTTCTTTTCCCTTTTATCCTCCTTACCATTGGCAACTTCCGTAGTATAATCATGTTCTTTTGACAGCATGTTTGCATCAGCAGTTGTAGTTTTACTCAATCCTTCTTGTGTCCTCTCGCGGGTACTTAAAATGCCACCTGCATCTTGATTACTTTTCTTCGTTTTGTTACTCTTTCTCTTTTTTAACGCTGTATTATCTGTTACATTTGTAGCAGAACTCGTTTCACCAATGGTAGTTTCCACTTTCTTTTGTACTTGAACCTCCTCCCCATTAAGATTCGACATGTTCTTATCAACGGTTGCAGATGTACCTAAGCCGGTATCTTGTGTTTTTTGTAATGATTTCTTCCTATGCTTTTTATGTGAATTAGTGATGCTAGGAGCATCATTACCATTATCGCATTCCATCGTGACGCCTATGAAAGCAAAAGGATACCAAATTAATCTATCGACAGGATACAAAAATGCTAATTAAATGTGTACCTATTCGTGAGAAATCATCATATATGTAACTACAGAGTAAATTTTACAACCACCTATCAATGTAACAAGCTAATATTAAACCGAAGATGGTATTAAGATCTATATAGAATGAAGGAATATTGGACATACATACATACATACATACCTAACGTCAATTTCTTGTCGGCGGAGTTGATTTGTATTCACGGTTGCGCTAAAACATGCCCTTATTAATAATATCAATTTCATACCTCAACGTTTCTCATTTCTTCATTTTTCAAATTAACTTTTCGATTTAATCAAATCGGATTTATTTTTCAGTTTTATATATACACGCACAGTTTTATATCTCATGTTTAGTCTTATACATACACAAACATATTTTGGCCGGAATCTCGTTAAAAACCGTTGGTTTTTGCATGAATCTCGCTAGAAACCACTAATTTTGGTCAAAATCTCGTCGGAAACCACTGATTTTGGTCGGAATCTTTCCAGAACCGTAGATTTTTTCCGGTTTTGACCATTGACCGATTAGCCCAAAATAAATCAGTGAAGTGAGGACTAGCGATTAATCAGGGATTAATCGATGTCTACTCGGGATATTTGCAACACTGCTCACAGTTATCAATATTGGCAATAATTATTCTGAACTTGAACATGTGTAGTGAAGGGTCTTTCACATTACGTATGTGAGGAGCATTAACTAGTTTTTTTCATTAAAACGTGCAATTATTAACTAATAACACAGTTATTATTCAATGTTTTTATTAATATAAAAACTATGATTTGGTAGACGTGATTGGTTGGAAAACCATGTGGCTCTGCCTCCCTTGCCATCACGCCCATCATTGCATTGGTGTCGGCGCCCTTGGCACCCTCGTTGAGAAGTGTAATGGTGTTTAACGTCTTGAAATGCTAAAGTGAAGTAGGGCTCACACCCATTACACTTAGTCTTTTATGATCGTGGAGTTGAAAATATAATTTACACACAAAATTGTGTCTAAATTACTCTTTTATCGGTTGATGTATTACAACCACTTAAACGATATCAAGTTGCTAATTGTAAGCTAAGCATTTGTCAATTAATACTCGCTTGAGCTTTTTTATGAAAGTATATTCTAGAGTTATCATTTATGAAAGTATATTCTAAAAAGTAATCTTTACATTAAATTAAGATTGTAAAAAAGAGAAACTTATATCATAAGTTATTTGGTCTTGCTAGGTGAAATTGATCATAACACTAGAAGTGTAAACTTAGTTCTTAACCATACCTGGTTTGAATGATGATTCTAATGAAAAAGTAGTTGTGAAAATTGATGAATTACATTCAAATAGGTTCAACTTTTAAACTAGAAATTTAGTTGACCATATCGGCAATCAAATTTATAAAAGTATACGTCCAAACATAAGTGAAACTAGACTTTAAGGATTGCGGAGTCGGAATTTTTTGTTATCGGTCAATATACATATACTACAACCACTAATAACAATTGTAAGTTATCAGCTGTAAGCTAGACATCTACCGATTGATAAGTGTTGCATGTTTTCTTTACAAAAGTATATTTAAAAATGAATTTCAACGTTAAATTTATTATTGTATCAAAGCCCGAAACAAAGAAAGTAACAAGCCAATGATAATGATATCTAGTCTAAGTGCTTGATCTCTAGTCTAAATGCTTAGGGTGAGGCACCGAAAGACTTATTAAATAATTTAATAAGGAGGATCTTTAGGTTTAGGCCAGTGATAAAAGTGAAAACTTAGTTGAGAATTTTATATTTTAAGCTTGCATCAACATAATGGATGTTTCATGTTTGAAGTCTTGAATAAAGCTACAGTGTTGAGTGTTTTAGTAGACTTTCAAGCCCAAACACAATTTTAGTAGTGACTCTGGAATTCAACTAAAAGAATGGCGTTCAATGGTATATAACTAGAAAGTTGAAAGTTTGGCCTTATGACAAATTACAAAAAGTGTGAACTTGATTCATTATTCAATTACCCGACAAACTATAAAATTATAGAGTTTATTTACGTCTAAATTTTGAGTAAATGATGCCAGAAACCTATTAGTCTATTACAACTAATAAAATAAAATTTTGCCTCATGTACAAAGACTGGCACGCTTTTGCGCTTGACGCCCCAGTTTTAAACACTATCACCGCGCACCCCCATGCTTTTTAAAACCAAACATCATGGTTACTAAAAGAATCACATATATTAGAGTTATAAAATTTCACAAGTCAAAATCTTCAGACATTTATTTGGCAACATAACTAAATATAATGAATGGGTTCACTACAACAAAATTGGGTGTTCATGTTCCATAGCACAAACCATGGTCCATGAACAACTTCATTTCATAAGGTACAATCAAAATTTCAGATTCAATAAACATGTATTAGAAAACGTACCCTCGATCTTATATGTGTTTCTAGAAGCTAATAGTGTTAGCAGCATCTTCTTCTTTTCCACTTGTTCTCCTTCTCTAAACGCTCCATAATGGGTTTATCGTTTAAACGCTCGATAAGGCTCGAGTAAAAGACCCAATCTGGGCTTTGTTCATCAATGACACCTTGACCAAACGGGTGTTGTTCTACATACGTTTTCACATCATCAGCAGCCGCCAAACCTTCAAGATAGGTTTGCAGTTCGCCATTAGGACCTGCAAAAGAGATCACCAACACTTTTTCACAATTTGTAAATAAATTTAATGCATAAAATACAATTAAAAAAGCTCACCTAACAAGTTATCATCGCTATGCATGTAGCTGTAAGAAGCAGGAAAGATTCCTGTATACTTCTGCAAAATTAACAATATAAAAAAATCAAAAATGAGTACTTTATTTATGGTAACAAAATCATTATCTGTATTTGATATTTTAATAAGGTGATGATCTTACAGGATTGAGCAATCCCTTGTATGGAGAATCATCCACCAACAATGTATTGGATTCGGTAAACGTTCCTTTCACCCATTTATTGTTAGGACCATCTTCGTCCCAAATTTTTCTCAGATCTTTAACAACTATATTCTTATATTGAACATCAAGAGTCCCAACACCAGAATCTGTGCAGTTGCAACCATCCTGTATTCCATATTACAGATTAGGGTTGCTCAATTTACAATAGGCGCAATTGAGTCAGTAAAAAATCAAAGGTAGCAACACGGGCAAGATGGATTGCGACCCGCAAAAACTTATAATCCACTTTTTTACAACTTGCAAATCGTATACAAAAACAATCCCAATAAATAACTAATGTGTGAATTATGATCACAATGGCAATACTGTTATAATACCAATCTAAAGCTCTAGATAAAACAATTTAGAAAGTTGCACTTTTAGCTAAAACTTCTAATCTTACCCGTTTGAGATAAACGTAAAAACACAACCTATATTTGCCTTAGATGGTCAATATTCTCACCTCTGATAAAAAAATATTACAAAACTCTAAGAGACATAACAAACTCAAAGAAGCATAACAAACTTTAAGAGAGCTCACCCACAAAAAAAGCAGTTGTTTCTTCAAATCTCCCAACAGAAAGTTAACCACTGGGACCAAATTTCTCCTACAATTACAAAGTGCGTGAGTGCAGAACAAAGGGAAACAAGAGTAAATAAGAAAAGAAAAATTGAACAATACATGAATCTGGAAGACCAAATGCCAACATGGAATCTCTCAAAACAAAAGGACAAAAATTCATCCACATATGGTCTCTTGAAAACTGCAAGCAAACAAAGCTTGTTAAACAGGAATTCACAATTATCTGTAACAAATTAGCGTTTAAATTATTGTCCCAAGTCGTACTTGCTCGTCTTGTAATATATTTATCTGCTATAATATCATCTGGTAGGTCGAAAACAATATCTGCAAGTAACCCATTCACATCAAGAATAATAAGCTTTTTCTCCTGCACTTTCGGCTCCGTTTCCTCTTTTCCTACATCATTCACATTAGCATCTTTCATATGCTCTTCTCCTTGTGACACGTCAGCACTAACTGCCAAGACAGTTTCATCATCCTTTACTTCAAGAACTTTATTTGTACCTAATCTTTCTTGCGTGCTCTCATGAGTACTTATATTGTCACCCGAATCTGGATTAATGTTCTCCATTTTCTGTCTCTTTATCTTTTTTAATGTTGTATTATCTGTTGCATTTGTACCTGAGCTTGTTTCCATTTTCTTTTGTACTTCAACATTACCATTAAGATTTGTAGTACCAGCTGGACTTGACATAGATGGCTTGTTATCAACAATTGCAGATGTACCCACGCTGTCAGGGTACGGCTTTTTCTTGAGAGCTTTTCTCCTATTCTTTTTTTGTGATTTAGTGAGCATAGGAGGATTATTACCATTATTTGTCGTTTCACTCTCCCCTGTCCTACCATTGGCAACTTCTGTTTGAACTTGTTCTTTCGCCACCATGTTTGCATCAGGAGTTGCAGTTTTAGCTGAAATCATTTCATCCTTCTTTAGTTCAAGAACTTTAGTTGTACTTGATCCTTCCTGTGTCCCAGTCTTACCAATGGAAACTTCTGAATTGTTTTCTTTTGACGCCATGTTTGCATCAGGAGTTGCACTTTCAACCAAGACAGTTTCATCACTCTTTAATTCAAGAATTTTTGTTGTACGTAAAACTTCTTGTGTGCTTTCATTGGTATTAAATCCTTCCCCAGTCTTACCAGTGGCAACTTCTGAATGATCTGCGTCTGACACCATGTTTGCATTAGGAGGTGCAGTTTTAGCCGAGACAGTTTCATCACTCTTTAGTTCAAGAACTTTAGTTGTACATAATCCTTCTTGTGTGCTCTCATGGTTACTTAAATTGCCACCCGAATCTGGATCATTGTTCTTCAGTTTCTCTCTCTTTCTCTTTTTTAATGTTGTATTATATGTTGCATTTGTACCTGAACTCGTTTCCAGTTTCTTTTGTACTTCACCCTTACCAATAAGATTTGTAGTACCAGCTGGACTTGACATTGATGTCTTGTTATCAACAGTTGCAGATGGACCCACGCTATTTGGGTTTTCAGCACCTTCTCTTCTTTCTAAAAATCCTAGATTAGCATACAACTTTTTCTTGAGGGCTTTTCTCCTATTCTTTTTTTGTGATTTAGTGAGCAGAGGAGGATCATTACCATTATTTGTCGCTTCACTCTCCCCCGTCCTACCACTGAAAACTTCTGTATGAACTTGTTCTTTTGGCACCATGTTTGCATCAGGAGTTGCAGTTTTAGCTGAAATCATTTCATCCTTCTTTGGTTCAAGAACTTTAGTTGTACTTAATCCTTCCTGCGTGCTTTCACGGGTACTTAACGTATCACCCAAGTCTGGATTCTTGTTTAACTTCTGCCTCTTTTGTTTTTTTGATGCTGGTTTATCTGTTGAAGTGGTACCCGAACCCGTCTCACCTTTAGATGCTTCCAAGTTTTGTGGGTACCGCAGATTCAAAATTTCAGCTAAAGTTGACCGTTTGTTATCCAAGTCCTAGCTTTGTGGGTACCACGGATTCAAAATTTCAGCTAAAGTTGGCCGTTTGTTATCCAAGTTCGACTTCTTTTTACTTTTTGCCATACCATTCCCAGTCTTAATATTGGCAACTTCTTCTATTGACACCAAGTTTGCATCAGGAGTTGTACTTTTACTTGCGACTGTTTCGTTACATGTTACTTCAAGAACTTTAGTAATACCAAATTCTTTGTGTGCTCTCTCACGGGCACTTAGAGTGTCACCCATATCTGGATTATTGTTATTCATTTTCTTTCTATTTCTCTTTTTTGATACGGTATTATCTGCTGCATTTACACCTGAACTCGTGTTACCAGTGGTAGCTTCCATTTTCTTTTGTACTTCAACTTTCCCATTAAGATTTGTTGTCAAACTTGAGCCCGTCTCACCAGTGGCAACTTTTGTGTGCTCTTTTCCTATGAAATTTGAACTCTTTCCATCGCCAGTACCAGCTGAACTTAAGCCAATATCTTCTCTTTTTTCTAACGATCCTAGATCTGCAGTCACTATTTTCACAAGGGCTTCTCTCCTCTTCCTTCTCTGTGATTTAGTGAGCTTAGGAGCATCATTACCACTGACATTTGCTTTTAACTTATTGATGGGGGCATTTCTCGTATTCATTTGTGAACGCTCCTGGACAAGAGATGCCATGATCGCTTCCATTCTCTCTAAAGGTGTTGTCATGCCTGAGATAAAATCCAACAGCAGAAAGTTACCAAATAAAACTCATTTGTAAATCTTCAGAGAAAGGATACCAAAATGTCTAAATGCTACTAAATTTTGTAACTTTGTGACAAACCGCTAAGAACATCTAATTTATCAGTCAAAAGAATTACCAATGAAACAAGTCTCGTATTTTAAACTAAACAAGCGATAACTGCGTTAGGTTTTTACATCAAAACCAAGGGAATACATTTTACATAAATCTATCAATGTAAGTAGTAAGTATACATTTTTTCACATGCACAAATTTGTAACTTTTTTGGCAAACTGCTAAGAACATCAGATGTATCATTTATCAGTCAGAACTCAGATAAAGTACCAATGAAACAAGTCTCGTATTTTAAACTAAACAAGCGATAACTGCGCTAGGTTTTTACAACAAAACCAATAAAGTACATTATATATAAATCTATCAATGTAAGGAGTAAGCATACATTATTTTTCATACGCACAAACTTGTAACAATTTGTGACAAACCGCTAAAAACATCAGATTTATCAGTCGAAATAAGTACTGATAAAACGACTCTTGTGTTTTAAATTAAACAAGCGATAACCGCATTAAGTTTTGACATCAAAACCAATGGAGTACATGTTATATCAATCTATCAATGTAAGCAACTAAGCATACATTCTTTTTCACACACGCAAACTTGTAACTATTTGTGACAAACCGCTAAAAGATCAGATTAATCAGTCAGAAAGAAGAAGTACCAATAAAACAACTCTTGTATTTAAAACTAAATAAGCAATAAGTGACAAAGCTTGGACGAAAGCACGGAGAGCGCCAGACTCAATACGTATAAAGTTATCATAAACAGGGAGCTGGACTCAAAATTTTCGGACAAGAACAGATAAATTTACACTACTAAGCAAAAGGAGGGGGGGGGGGGAGACAGAAACTATATAAGCTTTGGCCATGGTGATAACTGCATTAGGTTTTGAGATTGAAACCAAGGGAGTACAATTGATATCAATCTATCAGTGTAAGCAGTAAGCATAGATTGTTTTTCACACGCGCATATTTGTAACTGACTAATTGCATTAGGTTTTGACAAGGAAAGCTATAGAGTACAATTTATATCATATTTAATTCGAAGTGTCATAAACGGAATCAGTAGCCTAAGGACGGTATAAAATACACGGATGAAAAGATTTGAGTTAGCAATTGAAGATACCTGGATTCCGGCCGACGGTGATCGGTACAGACGGAGTTATCGGTTGCACGACGGCGTCAGGGGCATACGAAAGAAAGAAAGAGGCCCTGATTATTTATTATTTCCGTTTGATACCTGAAGATCTCTGTTTTTTACATTTTTTCACATAAGTGCTCATATGGCCCCAAGACTACTAGATCGGATATCAAATATTGCTTAACTGGTTATCACGTAATCCGAGTTCCAATGGTTCGTGCAATATTCGAAATACTAATTGTAATTATGACGCCATATTCTGATATTCTTTTTAAGTTGCTACACCTGCAAAAGTTGAAATCAATTTCTCTCTGATCTTGAACCAAGTAAATGGGCATTTGGCAAGTACATATTTATAAGTATGGTTAAAATCGTCAAATAACATAGTTTCAAAAGACAATCGTTAGTTTTATGTAACTACCATACTTTTTACTCTTTAAATAACTTATGTAGGCTAGAGGTGTATAAATTGGGTATTAGAAAAATCCGGGTTTGGATATGGAACCGGGTTCAGGTATGCTCGGGTATTAGCAAGAATCGGGTCGGGTATTGGCTTAAAAAACCATACCCTGTGTACGGGGTTCGGGTCGGGTATTGAACCGGATCTTCAATACTCGGATATTTAAATACGTTATTTTCGGGTATTGAAAAAACCTGTTTTATGGGTTTTGAATACCCTATTTTCTGGGTATTAAAAAAACTCATTTTCTACAACTTTCTTCTGTCAACGGGCATGCTTCATTTTTTTATCCTAACTCTATTTTTTTGCATACAAACTTCAAAGTTCATTTAAACATATATAAACAACTACACAATGATACAAAAAAAACATATATTTTATGTTTTTCAGTTGTTGTTTAGTATATCAAAAGGTACTACTCTAAACAAGTATTTATATCATATATGTGTTCTAAAAAAGATCCGTTTGATAACTATAGATATGTGAGCAGCCACACAAAAACAGGTGCACAAACACTAATATCCTGGTATGCAAAAAACCCAGCTCGGGTATGCAAAAAACCCTGGTTTTGGGTATAACTAGACCCGTGTTTCGGGTATAGCTTAAGCCGGGTTTCGGGTTCAAGTTTTTTTTTTGCACCTCTTATATAGGCTACTCAGTTGTACAAATAATATTACTTTTAAAAATAAGTTATAAATTACTTGACTGATTTGACCAGTATATTGATAAGACATCTAATTCAATATCCGATGTAGTTACACAAACGTTGTTTTTAATGAAAATATTAAACTTGTCAATTATGATAAAAAATATTTAACAACGTTAATTCCCCCAATACTCGAGTGAACCTTTCTAAGACAGGATGTCAAACGTCCATAGTGATTTTGACGTCTTAGCCTTGACTTACCCAAGAACTTCATTAAAGAGAAACCCCACCAATATGACAGAACTCTCTTAAATCAGTTTTCAAACCTAAAACCATTAAACCTCCGGCCTTAACTATCATTCATATGCCAAACAAGAAAAACTGCAATAAATATATTTATAATGACTGATTGAATTCAATGTACCCATGATCCAAACTTCATTCGGTGGAACTGTGTAAGACAACATCATTAAAGGTGAACGCCCTTGATCCTAGTGATTCCCTTTCGAAGTGCCACGTGTGAGAAAGAAATGAGTGTTGCAATAAAACACCTTGATCTACCCCCTCCATATGTTGTTAGAATTTTGTTTCATAATCTACCAAAATGCAATAGATTTACATTATACTATGTAACTTCTTTATTCGATTAAAGGAGTGGTGTAATATCTTATACTATCTCTAGCTCGTTGCTTGAGTTCGTCTTTGATGTATGTATATATGACTTTTTCGTGTGTAGAGAAAAATAAAATATTTTGTATTGCAAAGCATTGCAGGTGAATTTTATGTCCATTTGTTAATATGAGTTTATTTATGGTGATCTTTAGACGACATGTTTAACAACACAAAACTCTCTATATCCGAGACTCTTAAAAAATGAAAACAAGTCTGTTCCTTTGGGTTAAAAATAGGACACATGCATTTTCCTTTATTAAATGGTCTAACTCTAAAAACTAAATGGTGTAATGTTAATTTTGTAAGCTTTCCGTTATAACGTTTTTTCTCGGCTTCCAAGTTTTTGCTTTAATATTTTTTTTTAAGTTTTAATAGAATATATTTGTACGTTATATAAAAAGGTAACTTCATATATACTATATTATAAGAAATATAACCTACATCTAACTATACTATTAAAGCAATAGGTTTTATGTCAAAATCCATCCTTCCTATTGGTTGATTCTCATACTTTCCATGTATATCAATGGCTTCTCAAATTTTCATCTTAATAAAATAAATCAATAATATATTAAAATAAGATTCATCAATGCTATTAAAGTATTATCTTTCATATTTCATTTAATATTTAATTTATCATTTTGAATATTCTAATTAATGTAATGTTTTAAAATCGTAGTTATAGTTTCTAAAACCAAATATTCAAAATTTCATTTTGAATACTTTATTATTTTTGGTTGATTTCATTCACCACCTTTGTTTATTTTTTATATAATATATAATATATAATTTAGATAATTATTTGATATTTCATTAATTGAATAGATTGCGGATTTAATATAGAGATTACGAATAATATATATATATATATATATATATATATATATATAATAGAGAGATTACCGATTTAAAATATTAAACTTTTGTTAAAATATTATATTTATTTAAAATTATTAAATTCATAAAGTTGTAAAGGTTTGTACCATTAATGTTAAATTTAGGAAATTATGACCCGTTTTATTAAGGAAATGGTTTAATTACGGAATTTGTAAATTTGAATTAATTATTGTATATTCTTTGAATGTAATTAATTTGTAAATATGAATTAATTATTGTATAAATTATGGTGTAAATTTTTTTGAATGTAAATTTGAATTAATTAACAATCATTAAGTTTTATCATATTTACGGATGTTGACCCATTGACAAATTAATTAATTACGGTCATTAAGTTTTAACAATTATAATGCAAATCCATTGACTTATTATTGTTTAACAATAACAATTGAGTTACAAATCCATAATGGTAACAATTATAATACAAATTAGAGTTTTAACGTTCTTACTTAAATCATCATGTTTTATTTTTTGTATTTTGATTAAATTGAAACTATATTAATGGTAACGAATAAAAAAGTTAGTAAGTTATTTATGTTGATTTGCTGATTAATTATATTATGTTAATTATTTTTATAAATTTCAACCATATGATTAAGGTTTTAAATATATCATAATTTATTATAATTTTAGATATATGGTAATTGATAATCAATTATTGAATTGATGATTAATTGTATTAATGTTAATAAATAAATGAGTAAGTTATTTTTCTACATTAATAATTTAATGCTGTAGGTTGAAATTTGGTGTAGATTTAAATATATCAATTTTAATTATTTTGTATTTATAGTATAATTTAGGTACATTACATTCAAGTATTTCAAATTTTGAAAATCCCCTAATTAACATCTCCTAATTTTCGTCCATAATTCATTCAAATTTAAAATCCCTAATTTTATGTTTTTAATTAATTACATTTATATCTTCCTTATTTATTCAAAACTCCAAAAATTCAATCCTTTACTTCTTATGTATAAATACTATGACTTTGACACAAGAATTCTTACACTATCACACCATATTTAGCAAAAAAACGAATTTGTTTGTTTGTAAGGTTTATATTTTTTGTCATGCTTATATAATTCATTATGTTTTATAGTTTTTTGGTTAAAAGTGTTATTGTTCCAAAATTAATAATTTGTTTATTCTTAATTTATCACCACTAGGAAGATGGAGCCGACAAACATCACAATGTTGAACCAATTGAATGTGCTAAACAGTGACCATGTCCTCAAGGTGCGTATTTAAAACTATGGCGTCTCAAGGATAATTCAAAGCCCAGAGAAGATTGGTCGAAAAAATGATTTTGCAAGACGAAATGGTATTGTTACACATTCATTAATTTAACTATATTATTCATACAATTTTGTACTAATGTAAATAATAATGTATCAGGGTAACAGAATTCAAGCTTATGTAAGGAAGGCTTGCATCCCCAAGCATGATGTGTGGCTTGGTGAGAATAGGTCGTTGATTGTTATATTGATGTTCTATTTACGCACTCGAATAAAAGTTTGGCTAGACGGGAACTTGGGTATAAGCCGATGACGAATTGGCGACCGGGTTGAAGAAGTTTGTTAAGTGGTATCTTTGGTATTATGGTCATGATCAAGGGAAAACTAAATCTGTACATTCATAGTTTTGATTTGTGTTTTAGTTTTAGGAATTTTTTTTTAAATTTTATGAAAGAAGTAAAAGATCCCATGAGCAAGATTTTTTGCTTGAAATGAGTATGACTCAAAACAATATTCTCATTTTGTTTTTCTAATATACATTTGTAAGTTGTGAACACAAGTTCCCCTTGATTAATATTATACATTTAATTTTATTGTGTTTTTATATATTTTTTATACGGATGATCAACAAAATTTAGGTTGTCTTAATATATGTCAAAAGTCATTTAGGTTGTCTTAATCCAATCCAAAATTTAGATTGGATTTGTTTTTTTAATTTTAGGAATTTTTTAATGAGAAAAGAAGATTTTATGGATTAAGTATTACTTGATAAGATGTATGTTTTTTATTTTTTAATATTCATGTATATTTCTTTTTTAATATTGATGTATATTTCTTTTCACAATCTATGTAAGCTAAATAATTATACTATATTCCGGAAATGGATTTTAATTGATTATTCTATAATATATTCAAGCAAGATTATAATGTACATTAAATTACATATAGTAGCATAATCATTACTCTATTATTTTTGTCAATGTCCAATTAAGTCAAAAATATTCAGTCCAAGTTAAAACATCATTATACTTTTCAATATTATATTAGTTTACATTTTATATTTTTATACATATTTAATATGGTATTATAGAAACCGATTATTACTCATATATACTTAGTTTACAAAAATTTATTATTATATCTTAGTCTGAACATGTACAATTTAATATATATATATATATATATATATATATATATATATATTTATCTTAGTCTAAAAATCTCATTATTACAATTATATAGTTTGACTTTCCTTATTTGTTACAAAAATCGAATTTGAATAACTTAAATAGCATAAGTTCAAACTAAATCCATTTTAATGGAATATTTGTAACGAAAAACATTACAATGTTTTTTTTATATTCATATTATTTACTTTACATATATTGTTCACAAGATTATTATTATTATTCAATATTAATATAGATTTTTTTTGCATTATTATTCGTTTAAGTTTTTATTCAAGTTTAATATAGATTGTTTTCTCAAACTTTAATATGTTGACCAAGTCTCTATAATTTCTATAATATAGATTACAGTTTTCCAAATACATAATGATATTTTCAAAAATTTTCTATAATACACATCACCCACATTTAATACTATTAAATGTTAATCAATAATATTTATCAAAATATGCATCCAAATTAACGACATTTTAAAATTTAAAATAAAGGTGTATTAATTTTGTAAAACTATATAACGATATAAATTTTAATATATAATAAACAACTTAATTATTTATTATATATTAACTTAATATATAATCCATAATTAAATATTTTCTTAAATTTAATTTTTTGTAAGAGATTTTTAAGTAAATGACTTTTGACATTTCCATAATTCATAAATTAGATTCTTTTATTAATGTTACGTAATATTGTTTCAAAAATAACTCACACGGTTTTTAAATTATATGAAATTACAGCAGTTTGGAAATGCTATGTTTTGAAATGAATACTTACTCATCTTGGTCGACAACAATTTTTAAAGAGCAACGTATTTTAATATTGATAAGTTTGCTAATGATATATTGTTTCTGGAGTGTTTGGAACAAAGATTTAACAACGAAGTGGTATTATTAATATTATAAATGTTATCATATTATTTGTTGTATAGATTAAAATACTTGCTTATTTTTTCTTACTTAAATGGTTGAAATGCCCGAATTAAACCAGATTAGCATTGGTGATATCCAATCCTAAGACACCGTCAATACAATATTGGAAACTTTTAATTTGTATGTTTAATATCTGTGATATGGGACTGTTACTTTTGTATTTTTAACTTCTCTTTTGTTATGAAGGAGAGGATATCCATTGGTAAGAATAGTGCTACTCATATGAAAATTGTTGAGCAAATTTTGTTAACAAATCTAAAGAGGAACATCAAGGATCTTTATGACAGTGTTGACGGTGCAGTTTTAAAAGTAATTATAAAGTCTAAAACAAAAGATGTTATAGTTGATGTTGGGATCGGAATAAAATCTTATGAATCATTTTATATGTTATTATTATAACATATATGTTTATTTAAACTTTTGTAATTGTTTATAACATATGAATCCATTTTGTTTATAACATATTAATTATACAAGGAAGTGTTTAGGGAGTTGTAGATACTAAATTTATGATACTTTTGTTAAATAAATAGTTAAATTGTATAGAATTTTCTTCATGTTTATTTTAAATTACACTTTAAGTAGTTCTTCATACACCTTGTAAAAGCACAAGGTACTTAAACTATCAAAAAAACACGAGGCTCACAGTTAGATGTCAATCCTGTTGAAGAGATAAAATAATTTGTGAATTGACTATTGGATATAGGTGAAGGGAATGTTGGGGGGGGGGGGTCAAATGACGACATATGAATGTACAAATTCCGATGATCTTCTAATTAACAATTCATTATATCCAAAATCTGATTTAATAGACTTTGACTCTTTGTCTATCATTTGAATTTAGACAAGTTCTATTAACTTACTTTCGAGGATGAGAAATATTGTCGTTCGAAATTAAATGTGTTTATTAGACGATTTCTATATTTCCACCCGTGGCGCCCACGGGACAATAACCTAGTACTAAAATAAAACGTATAATATTTTGTCACTTCTCACTCCAACATTAATCCTCACAATTTAAAACCAACTAAATCACTAAAATCATTCATAACCATTTATTTGTTAATGATAACTACTAAATACTAATTGAAGAACTGAAATAACTAAATAAATACTTAAATTATATTTTACACTATTGTACATCATTTATCTCTTAACAATGTATGATAAGTTTATTGTTTTTACTAGTTTTTATCCCCCCGTATTACGGTGGTTGTTTTATATTGTTTATTCTAATATTTATTTATTTTTTGAATTTATATTTTTTTTATTGTATGAAAGTTAATAATATACTTATGGTTTGATTATAAATTGTTTCACAAATATATGAGATGTTATAACCTGGTTTAAAAGCTATATGGTTTTGATGAGACCCAAGACCCGTTTATTTTTTTTACTATAAAATTAGTTTTTTAATTATAAATAATATTTATGAAAGTTAATAATATACTTATAGTTTGATGAGACTCAAGACCCGTTTTTTTTTTTACTATCAAATTGGTTTTTTAATGTAAATAATATATATATACATATATATATATATATATATCTTTTAAAAGAAATAAGATATTATTTTTTATTATATCCTATTTTATAGGATTTTTACATCAATAATTTGGTGAGAATAATTTTTAATTTAATGAGATGTTATAACCCGTTTAAGAAATATCTGGGTTTGGTAAGACCCATACCCATGAATTCGGGTCAAATGCATGAGAAGCCTCAATTTAAAAATCAAGCAAATCTGATGACTCCAAAAAAGGGAAAGCGACCATATCGCGATACATAGGATTTTTATGTCTTCGTTTATTTATATATATTATTATTATAGATGTTTCCCTTAATTGTTAAATATTATTATTTCCATCAATTAACCGTATAGTATGCCTGTCTCAAGACTCAAGCTATATGCCTATATCTAAATAAAATGTGCATATACTCAAACCTTGATTAAATGATTTTACAAGTTAGGGTAACTAAACAATGTCAAGTATTAGTTGATTAGCTCATGTGTTTGGTGTAACTAATATTCAACGTAGCTACTGACTAATTAAGAAAGTCTAGAACACCATTTGCTCCCTAGTCTTGTTAACCACGTCACTTTCACAATCGAATAGTTTCTTTTAATATGTTTTCTTCTAAAAACATGTCACGCCCATGAACTTAGCTATAAACTTATAAGGCTCGGTGAGTTCACAAGATTTACCTCTTTAATAAAAGCACTTGTATCACAAAACGATTATCCAAATGATACATAAAAACGTTAAAAAAAGTTGTGTTCACATCATTTTCATTTTTATCATCATGGCTAAAAGCACACATACACATAGTAGTTTGATTCTTCGATGAGTTTTTTTTTAACGATCAACTTACGTCCATTCTAAACGTACTAAATCAACATCAGTGTCCATAATGAAACAAGAGCACTCGACCATTATAAAACTTACATCTTTATTACACGCCTTAATTCCACTAGGTTGTAAGAACTTTGATTTGAGCGATGGTTTAACCTTACGTATCTTACCACTAAGATGAATTAATTAATGGATCCATGAAATAATGTAAGCATTCAACACGAAGTCATACCAAGGACTCCATGAACAAGTTTACAATGGAAAATAACTAAGTGCAATTATTCATTTGCCATGCTTAAGACACCCCTAGTGCAACTAGTATATTTTATAGTGCTTACGTTTAACTTGTTTACGAATTTATTGCAACTGTTTGCAAATCGTTAAGTCGTTACGTTATACCAACAAATACGTTATACCAACAAACTATGATACCCTGACACAAGGTGAAAGCAAGAAACTATGATATCACATGACACATGGTGAAAGAATTAAACAATTTGTTCTTGCGAAAGTTTATATAAAACTCTAACATAAGATATTTAGTATCAATCATATACCAAAATTGTGTCCTAAAAGTTTCTTTCATAAAATCTTAAATCAAAACAGATGCAACTAATTTTTTATCTACCTATTTTAATAAAGTAAAATAACTGGGGACGCATGTCACTTAGAAATTCATTTTAGCCAAAATTTTCCGCTCAAACTTTTTTTCTAGTTTTAGTGAAAACTTATCTATATCAGTGTAATCAAAACATATGAATTAATCTTTAATCAAATAACTAATTACCTAAATTATAGAGATTAAAAATGTGCGGATATTTATGTATGTATAATATAAATATTTATATGTTTATAAAATCATATTTACATTTTTTTTCTTATTAAATCAATTTATAAACACATTTCAGTGTAGAAGATTTAACACTACTAGAAAAGTGAGCTTTTGCGACGGCATTTTCGGTCGCAAAGCGGTAGCAGTTGCCCTGTTGCGACCACTTTGCGACCAAAATTGTCGTCGGAAAAACACACGTCGCAAATGCCTATTGCGACCAACTTGCGACCGATTCTACACGTTTGCGAACAGATTTTGCTATCTTATAAACGGTCGCAAATCAAACATATTTGCTACCATGAAAGCGGTCGCAAAATCTGCTACTAGAAACGCGGTCGCAAAAATAGCCACCGTCGCTAATATTGCTACCTTAAAAGCAGTCGCAAATCTTACTACCGTAAAAGCTGTCGCAAATTTGTGGCCAAAATATTTTTTTAATGTATATTTTTTTCCGTTTCAGCTGCTAATAATGTTCATATTTTTATAATTAAGCATTTATTAAAGTTTCAAAATTATATAAAAACATGCAACTTAAAATAACAAATTAAAATGTCAAATAATATATCATCATACATCCAAACAATCAAATTTAAGTGTTTATATTCTATCTTTTAGCTATAGTTACTAACATAACTTCAATCTTTGTCATCATATTGTGCATAGCATCTTTTTCTGCCTTATCTTTGTCCTTTCCGGGCGCAACTCCTCAAAAATTTCACTTTTAAAACCTGTAAAACCCAAAGAAACGACCCTAAAACACAGCCACCCCATGTATGACATCTTTTTATGTCCAGGAATTATATTTATGATGGGGTTAGTGTAGACAAACAAGCTGTCCAAAAGCTGTTTTAAGTGTTTTATATGCCATTTTTTAAACCGTACAAAAGGTGCTAACGGGCCCAAAACGAACCGAAGCTACTATTTAGGTTCCGAGCACCCTAATATCAATATGATACTCTAAATAAGTCAACACGATACATTAGAACATGTCCAACATGTTTTGTGATGAAAACTGAGTTTTAGATAAATATCGGTGACCAAGGGTATTTTAGAAGTTAACTAAAACCAGGAATATGCTTAAAAATTTGAGCATATTATACAAAAAGAATTGTACAAAATAATAAAGAATTTGAACAAACATGAACGCATGTCTTATGTTCGTAAATGTCCATTTTTCTTCTCTTGTTTATGTTCATTTATGTTTGTCAGTTTACATTTGTTTAAGTTCTTTTGTTTACATATTCAATTTAAGTTTTAGGCCTATTACAGTTCAGTTTTAAAAAAATTTTTGGCAACATATTTATGCGGTATGTCCATGTGAACCTTTCTTTATATTATTAACAAATGAACAAAAACAAATCATAAGACACTCACTTTCTTAATAAAAGAACGAACAAGAAAACCTCGTTCGTTTAATTGTTAGTGTATGATCGTTTTCTCGGTTAAAGTTACCTTATTCTTGGTGACTACTTTTAATACGGTGCTGATCCTTGCTAAAGTTTCTATCCTTGTCTCCATTTCACTAACATGTGTCAAGTGAGAGATGTTCATATCTACTTGAAAATTTCAAAAAGTACAAATATATCAGTTTATTCCTAATTATATGAGTAACAAATTTTAAACCAAAAATATATAATTAGAACCTTTAAGAACACGATTTAAAGAGAAAGGATGAACAAACTTACCTTCCAACCATGTCAAAGTCAAAGCATCCATCTAGAGACTAATCCAGTCAAATTGTGCATTACATTTGTTGTAGATGTTAATTGGCTAGAACCAAGTGTGTTATACTGTAAATTTAGTCAATCAAAATCAATTTAGTTCTTAATCATATGAAAAAAGGATGCATTGAGAAATAAATAATAGACCGGTGAAAGGAACAAATTAAGCACCCAAAATATATTATCAACAAGTTTACCTGATCTCTAAATTGGGGTGGCCATCCAATAGCTAGAAAAAATTTTGAGATTGAGGATGTTGATTTTGTAAACCATTTTCACCTCCTGCCCATGATGGTCCAGCTTGATTTTCTACATAGTTATTTCTTTTCTTAACTTGAAGCTCAGAGAGCTTATCAAACAATGACTGAGTCTGCATCTACTTCAGTAAACAAGAATCAATCTTGATACAATTACATTATGAATAGTAACTCTGTAGGGTTTATTAGAATACAATTTCAACAATAAACAACAACACATGACTGATAGTTAATTAGTTACCTCATCAACAACATTATCCAAAATGTCACACCCCAACCTAAGGCGGAAATGTCGGGCGTGAGCTGATTGCCACAGCTCGCAAGGTACTATCATGCAATTGTAAAGCGACAATAATTGTCAACGAACATTTAAGTACAACAAAAATAGAGAAAATTACAATACAAAACCAACTATTCTTGTTTATGTTTAACATCCTAAGGTTATTTCTACGTGAGCTTCAGTTCGATAAGCAATCCAGTCTAAAACCTGCAAATGCGTACAAAATATATATATTTGTCAACAACACATGTTGAGTGAGTAGATTCACCAGTTTTGACACAAACAAAATGATAATATATAATGATATAAATAATAGAGTAAAAATAAGCAAAACTGTTATCTGTAAGTATAAACAATGAAAGTGTTAAGCAAGTAATGAGTGTCGGTGAAACCATTGCCAATGCGATCGGGCTCCGGCCACTACGACGGTCGTATGATCATACTATAATGAGATTATGTTGGACCTCTCCGAATGCGATTCAAGTAAGCAAGTAAGCATATAGCAAGTAACAAACAGTCATTCAATTGATACACAACACAAAGATCACAGTTTGCGTTTGAGAAATAATAAGGTAAATAATATGATAAGTGGTACGCAAGTGTCACCAAAACGTTTGAAAACAAGTAAAATAGGGGAGTGATTACTCACCTGATCGGATGAACGAAAGACAAAGGATGATGTGAGAAAGACAAATCATTCGGGATACATCGACAAGGATTCATAGTTAAATAAAATTAATATACTAGATTAATTAATAATGAGTCAACACGTATAAAAGTTTCGATATGATTTGAGTTATGGTTGGGGTTAGAATGATTATTGATTGTAATTTCTATCGTTATTTTTATTAAAAAATCAATATTATTGATATCAGTAGTTTATAGAATTATCATTAATAATTCTTTATAAAATTACCATAATACGAATACACTACTACTACTAACAATAATAATAATAATAATAATAATAATAATAATAATGTCAATTATAATACAAATATATGAATGCCTAAGTAAATGACTGTAATATGTAATAACAATGTTTAAATAAAGATTTATTTATGAACCTTTGACGAGTTTAGTTTAACCAATATATCTCATATATTTATTAAAATCATTTTCATTATACATTATATATATATATATATGAAGTTTGCAAATATAATCAAATGAAAAAAACGTCCAAGCCAGATGTGTCGGTTACATAAAAGAAATAGTTATTTGTTATTAGTATTAATTAGTATTAATATTTACTATTTAAAATGCTTAAAACATGATTTTAAAAAAATAAAAACCAAAATAGGGCCTTATGAGATTCGAACCCGCGCGAGAGCCGGCTGTCAAGTCCCAACCAAAGTTGCGCCAGCTACAAGGGCAGGTGCCTCTCTTGTTTACGAATTGAAAACCATAATTTAAAATCTGATTAAGCTGTTCATCTCAATTCAAACCAAACCCTAACTTTATCAATCGATCAATCTGTTTAGTATTTGATAGTATTATGTTAGGGCTTTTGATTAAAGAGTAAAAACGATCAAGAAACATATAACAATTACCAGAAATAGTGATGGATTGATGGTGAACGATGACTACATAGCCGCGGCTCAAACAACGACTGTAGAGATCATTGCAGGCCACGATAGCACAGATGAATAGAGGGGTTAGGCTCGCGACAGCTTAAGGAGGGTGTAGGGAGGATTAATTGAAGAAACATCGATGGTTAATATGTTTATGGTTTACGAGTTAAACCCGATTTCGTAAATAAGTAAATTCGAATCACATTGGTCATAGTTTCCTAATTATTTACGTCGGTGGGGTTCATTTCACGCGTATAAACGATCTAAACAAATCAATTCCTAATATACAACGAAGATTATTGATCAAGACATCGATTTGGGTCGCGGGTTGGTTTAAAAACGGGTCTGGGCTGCTGTGATTTGAATGGGAATATAATATTCTTTTGGTTAATTACATATTAGTCCCTGAATTTTATGCATTGATACAAAAATGAGATTGAAGCTTAGTTTAGGGTAGTTTATGTCATATCTTGAAAGGTATAAATATATATATCTTACATAAGTACATAAAATAATACTATAATGATTAGTTTACTCGATAAATGCGGTAATTTTATTGATAAAAATTTACCGAACATATATACGGGTCGGGTAACGATTTATTAAAATAATAATATAAAAATCCGATTTGTTACAATCTCCCCTACTTTAGGAAATTCCGTTCCGAAATTAAAGAATACCATAACAACACCATTAAATTTTGAGGAAAAGAAAATTTTAAAAGAAAATTTAAAAATTTATCATAACACAGAACTTGAATAGGTAAAATAACGCTCCAAGTGAAAATCCGATAAGGACACTTATATATAGGATGTACCAGCGGCGTATCCACCATGTCCTTATCATCTCTACATTTGTACCGTTATCTCAAATACTTTCGATTCTATATTATGACACACAATTGCACGCATTATGATTTCCATGCGAGGACTTCGATAATTATGTAGGCCTCCATAATTACTTTGGTCGTCGGATGGTCCACATAACTCGTCCCATCGTGTGGTTTACAAAATATTCGAAATGTATGATTTTGTGAGAAAAGTTATTAATTTATTATAAATATGAGGAAAGTGTTAACATATTATAAGACAATTGGGAGTTGATTTATTATATATGTAAAATCAGAAGATTTTATAAAATATTTCTAATAACGCAATTTAGGTGAACTTTCAAGTTTGATTAATGAAATTAGTGAAAATTTTAAAGTAACTTAAAAGTTAAGAGAAACGAAACATTGAAGTTGGGATATATGATGCGTCGACAAAATTGATTGTGAAGAAAGAGAGTGGGGATACGAGCCAACTAACAAATTTACGTGAACTTACCAAAAATTCTATGATTGCAAGGATAACATCAACAAAAGTTTATGAAGGAATTAATTGATAATTGTAGGCGAATAATAACCTGTGAAATTTTTAAATATTGCAACATTTGAGGTAGAATTCATAAGACCGTGAGTACAAATTTGAACAAGATAAACGATGACTTTGAGGGATTTAGCTTAGTTAAATGAGAAACTCATGAAATTTAAAGAGAACTTTATACAACATTGAAATATCGCAATTGTGTATTTGATGTGAGGTAAATTATAATATTAAAATACTGGTAGTAGTAATTGAGAATGCAAAAATATTAATGCAAATATTAATGTATACAAACAAACTGTAAATATATGAAATTGGGAAGCGGATATTCACGAATCACCGAGATATTCCTATTCCAATTAAATCTTTAAAATAGGATATAGTATAAAGTGGGTCATTAGAATATCCCCAATTTACAAGGGATTTTCCTATCTCCATAACATCGTTAAAATTAAAATAAAGAAGCTGCAATATTCATAGTTTATCATGAAAGATTAAATAAACAATGAATATTAAAGTAATAATGGAAAACATAGGCGAGTTGAGAAATAATATATTTAAATAGAAGAAAACGCGGAGCTGGAAATGCATGAACCACCATAACTATTCCAACAACAACTGAAGAAATCATCGAAACATTTTAAATTCCCAAGATGTATTAAAAATTGAAGTAAGGAGCTGAAATATCTACGAACCAACGTGCGATTCCAACTAAATAACGAAATCTAACCAGAGTGAAAATAGATTGTTGAGATACCGACGAACCACCGCAAGTTTTCGACAACAATAACGCAAATGCCATTAGGTAATAGTGAAAATTAATAATAAAATTCCAATTAAATCACCAGGGGAATTCAATGAAATTCATTTTTTTATAGTTAAAATTAACTTAAAGAATGGAAAGTAAAATTTTATAGGGGAAATAAATTTGTTTAAATAATGACAAGTTCAATTAATAATAGAACTATAACAATTCAATTTCAACAATAAAAAAATGTATAAGATGAAAGGTAAATTGTAATGCATGAGATCTATAAATACACGACGTACAAAAATGTTAAAAATCAAAGTTGAGAGTAGAAATTGACACGTTGTCAATAATTTAATAAGCAAACAAGGTAAATGAGAAAAAAAACAAATTGAATAATATGGTCAACTAATAACTGACTGTCGAAATTGTGACTTTTATAAATAAATAAATAAATAATAATAATAATAATAATAAATAAATAAATAAAAATTATTTCGATTTATGAGGATCTAAATATTTTGATCAGTTGACGAAATGTTAATGAACCAAATCCTATAATTTTTTATTAAGTGAAACCAAAAGTATAGATAAGTACGGCAACCAACGATATTGATCTTTGGGAAAGATAAGAAAAAATTTTATTGTACTCGGAAAAGAAAATACTTAAAATGATGGATTTTCCAAGTTGGGTTTGTTCCAAAATAACTAATTTAGACAAATAATCGTTTAAGGTATAACTGAATACAAAATACGTTTAGACAGAAAATGATGAAGACGATAAAAATCTTCTTTGTGGAAACATAACTACGATTGGTTTAATTCAAAACACCTTTGTTAATTGAGCTTATGAGAACTTAAAATAATTAAGATCGAATGATTTGGGGCACCTCGAATAGTTTTGTGAAAACGATGTTTGACTAAGGTAAGCTTGATGAAATTAAGTCTTGCGAGTCTAGAATCGAATAAGCGAGGACAACGTTGTTACATGAAGTGTAAGTCCCCCCGCGCGGGGCGTCACCGATCGATACGAGATCCGCACGAGGTCTAGGAGTGCGGAATCCTCCTAGACTCGTTTATGGTGTAGAAGACGAAGAACACGATTACACACAAACAAACACACGAACAAACACACGAATGGGATAAACACATCTGCAGATCCTTTCATATAGTAATCATAACTCGTTACATACCGAACATAAACAAAAACACGGCCGACCCGAGGTGAGCTCTACCTCGGGCCGTCCCACACGACTCTCCCTCTCGGTTTCTCTCTAGACAAATAAACTGATCACTCAAAACTCTAACTTTCTGGATACTCAAACCTAAACAAGACACGTATATATATATCGAAACAACTTCGCAGGCTTGGGCTTGGGCCAGTAGGCGAAGTTGTTCTAACTTCGCCTACGGCAGAAGTTGTTACAACTTCGCCTACGGCAGAAGTTACAACTTCGCCTACGGCGAAGTTGTTATAACTTCGCCTATGGCGAAGTTGTTCTAACTTCGTACTTCGTTTCCGCTAATCAGAATTGCATAGCGACGGTCACAAAATGCAACAACAGACTCCCCTTTGACCGTTGCTCTCAATTCTAACAAACACAAAAGATCATCTGTTACAAAACATGCACCAACATGAAGAAAGCCTGAGAGACATAGGGTTGGTAGGTTTAAGCTAAATGAGCATGGGTAGTATGGTACGGTGCCGGTATAATTTGAACTCGGCATGAATTAGTAAAGAACAACGCGGTGCGTAGGTGATTAGGGTCTCCATAATTGTAGAAGGCATGCGCAACAGGTGTATAAAGCTAAGTCGATGGCATAGACCATTGTGGGATGTCTCGTGATATGTGGCAAATATGAACAAGATAACCAAGCGATTACATTGGGTACAAAATGAGGTGAGGATTGAATTGGAAAGTGATAGTGGCAAGCGAAGCATAACGAGTGAATTTTGACGTGAAGTTTCTTGTTTGAGACGCTATGATTTGTGCTGAGATTGATTGTTAATTTGGTTAATGGCATATAGTTGATGTTAGGACTTGCGTTTGTTATTGTTGTTATTATGAGAATAAGTAGAGGTAAATGAATTGAAATTACCAACAATTAGTTTAATGGACAAGATTTAGTTTATTGCATTTATGTTTTGGAAATTGAGTTTATATTTTAGAGATCGCAGGAGCTATCTCCTTGACTAAACATGTGGTCATGAGGCGGTTACATAAAATAAACGATTAATGTTGAGGAAAACATTCTATGATTAATAAAGATGTGATTTAATGAGAAGGTTGGATAGTTGTGTAGATTTCATATGAGTTATTGTGTAAAACGAAACTTAGAAATATGCTATGTTGATGTTTATTTATTACTTAAAGATAAGTTAGAATCGATAATCGATGAGTTGAATTGACGAGAGAAAAGTTTTATCAAAGTTTAATATGTTTTTAACAAATTAGAATTTGTGGTTGAATGCCTGAAATATGTTTAATAAGTTATACATGTGATACCATGAGTATAAGAAAGCCATGTGATTCTTAAATTGTACGATAATATTTAAATTAATTGAGGTATTGATATTATGATAATGTGATAAGATGAATAGGTAAAACCGATTTCAATGAGTGTAAATTGTTTTGTTTGACTTGTGATAACCGATTCTAGATAAACGAAGAATTTGTATCCGATCAGGAGAATAAAAATGTTTTGAGTGTATGAGTAGATCGAATCAATAGATCTTGATTCAAAAATGATTTAGTAAGTAAGGAATTGAATAATTTAATAATAGAATAATTGAATAGGTAAATCAAATCATAAATTGTTTCGTATGAAATCAAACAAATAAAACAATTAACGAATGTTCTTCGAGGTGTTGGGTTTCCCATGAGCTTTCCATGGCATTTTGTTTCCCCAACTTATTAGCATACCAAAACCAAAACAAATGTGTTAGTTGGCCTCCCATGAGCGTTACATGGCAATTTGAATGGCCCAACTTAATTAACGAATCAATTAATCTATTGAGTTTGTCGACCCATGAGCGTTACATGGCGATTTGACCGACCAAACTAAATAACGAATAAACGAACTCAAGCGTAAGTAGTTGAACATCTAGTGTATCACCACGGATGATAATTGTCCAACAAAATATCGCAAATATAACAAATGGTGCAAATGTACAGTTGGTGTGTCCATGGCGTCCCATGGGTTTTTCACCCGACTAGAAATTTTAAAAACTATAACACACAATAAATGGTGTAACCGTTTAGCTGATTACGCTAAACGCTTAAAATGTCGGTCACATGTCAATTTCCACAATGACGGGGAATCTTGTCACACTCCCTAGTTACAAGTGAAAAAGGGCAAAAACAAAGCTAGGAAATTTTCAAGAAAATTTTCGACAATAAAAGGCAATCTAATAAATTCAATAGAAATATTTAAGTTTGAGACATAGCCTCTAGGTTATAAATATATTTTGAGAATGAGACATAGTCTCGGAGCAATAAAATATTTTGAGAGTGAAGCATAGCTTCGGAGTTGTGTGTGCATGATAATAAAGTAAACAATTAACTAAGTAGTTAAATAAGTATTTAATCTAACAAGTAATTATGTAAGCTGTAAACAATCAAATAGAACACATCAGGTAAACAAATAAGAACATATGGGGTTCCTAAGCATGTTACTAAGGCACCACTAACGACCTATCTTAAACCTTCGGCTCTGATACCAATCTGTCACACCCCAACCTAAAGCGGAAATGTCAGGGCGTGAGCTGATTGCCACAGCTCGCAAGGTACTATCATGCAATTGTGAAGCGACAATATCTAATTAATTTATTAATTGTCAACGAATATTTAAGTACAACAAAAATAGAGAAAATTACAATACAAAACCAACTATTCTTGTTTATGTTCAACATCCTAAGGTTATCTCTACGTGAGCTTCAGTTCGATAAGCAATCCAGTCTAAAACCTGCAAATACGTACAAAATATATATATTTGTCAACAACACATGTTGAGTGAGTAGATTCACCAGTTTTGACACAAACAAAATGATAATATATAATGATATAAATAATAGAGTAAAAATAAGCAAAACTGTTATCTGTGAGTATAAACAATGAAAGTGTTAAGCAAGTAATGAGTGTCGGTGAAACCATTGCCAATGCGATCGGGCTCCAGCCACTACGACGGTCGTATGATCATACTATAATGAGATTATGTTGGACCTCTCCAAATGCGATTCAAGTAAGCAAGTAAGCATATAGCAAGTAACAAACAGTCATTCAATTGATACACAACACAAAGATCACAGTTTGCGTTTGAGAAATAATAAGGTAAATAATATGATAAGTGGTACGCAAGTGTCACCAAAACGTTTGAAAACAAGTAAAATAGGGGAGTGATTACTCACCTGATCGGATGAACGAAAGACAAAGGATGATGTGAGAAAGACAAATCATTCGGGATACATCGACAAGGATTCATAGTTAAATAAAATTAATATAATAGAATAATTAATAATGAGTCAACACGTATAAAAGTTTCGATATGATTTGAGTTATGGGTGGGATTAGAATGATTATTGATTGTAATTTCTATCGTTATTTTTATTAAAAAATCAATATTATTGATATCAGTAGTTTATAGAATTATCATTAATAATTCTTTATAAAATTACCATAATATGAATACACTACTACTACTAACAATAATAATAATAATAATAATAATAATAATAATGTCAATTATAATACAAATATATGAATGCCTAAGTAAATGACTGTAATATGTAATAACAATGTTTAAATAAAGATTTATTTATGAACCTTTGACGAGTTTAGTTTAACCAATATATCTCATATATTTATTAAAATCATTTTCATTATACATTATATATATATATATATATATATATGAAGTTTGCAAATATAATCAAATGACAAAAACGTCCAGCCAGATGTGTCGGTTACATAAAAGAAATAGTTATTTGTTATTAGTATTAATTAGTATTAATATTTACTATTTAAAATGCTTAAAACATGATTTTAAAAAAATAAAAACCAAAATAGGGCCTTATGAGATTCGAACCCGCGCGAGAGCCGGCTGTCAAGTCCCAACCAAAGTTGCGCCAGCCACTAGGGCAGGTGCCTCTCTTGTTTACGAATTGAAAACCATAATTTAAAATCTGATTAAGCTGTTCATCTCAATTCAAACCAAACCCTAACTTTATCAATCGATCAATCGGTTTAGTATTTGATAGTATTATGTTAGGTCTTTTGATTAAAGAGTAAAAACGATCAAGAAACATATAACAATTACCAGAAATAGTGATGGATTGATGGTGAACGATGACTACATAGCCGCGGCTCAAACAACGACTGTAGAGATCATTGCAGGCCACGATAGCACAGATGAATAGAGGGGTTAGGCTCGCGACGGCTTAAGGAGGGTGTAGGGAGGATTAATTGAAGAAACATCGATGGTTAATATGTTTATGGTTTACGAGTTAAACCCGATTTCGTAAATAAGTAAATTCGAATCACATTGGTCATAGTTTCCTAATTATTTACGTCGGTGGGGTTCATTTCACGCGTATAAACGATCTAAACAAATCAATTCCTAATATACAACGAAGATTATTGATCAAGACATCGATTTGGGTCGCGGGTTGGTTTAAAAACGGGTCTGGGCTGCTGTGATTTGAATGGGAATATAATATTCTTTTGGTTAATTACATATTAGTCCCTGAATTTTATGCATTGATACAAAAATGAGATTGAAGCTTAGTTTAGGGTAGTTTATGCCATATCTTGAAAGGTATAAATATATATATCTTACATAAGTATATAAAATAATATTATAATGATTAGTTTACTCGATAAATGCGGTAATTTTATTGATAAAAATTTACCGAACATATATACGGGTAGGGTAACGATTTATTAAAATAATAATATAAAAATCCGATTGGTTACACAAAAGTTCAGCAATTTCTGCCCGGATGGACGGGCGGGGTCAAGGGGGATCTCTCGGTTAATGGCGCATATCAAACGACTTCATTTGTCGTCGGATGAGCGGAAAGGGACCCTACGGGACGCCATTTCCACGGATTGTGATTTATTTATTTCGGTTGGGGAGGCTTTTAAGGCCTCGGACCAGTGGCTATGTGGGGTGTGTATGCGTCCAAATGCTCTTAAACGGACGTGTCATCATGCTGATGAAGTCACCAAGTACAACGAGGGTGTGGGAGCTGTGGAGGAGTTTATTGTGGGGATTGATAAACCACATGTTATGAGGGATGTTGCTCCCTTGGGAGGGATAGCGGTGGATGAGGTTCTCCTTGACCGCGTCTTCTCTCTTCCTATCACAAATGTTAAGAGCATCCCTCATAGTTGTCGTATGGTATTTGCTCAAGCGTTAACTGCGGCTCTGGGTAAGGTGGTTGCTATGCCAGACTCTGTTGAGGCATGGGTGAAACTTTTCTTGTTACCGCGGTGCACGCTACGTGTTTTCAGACCTTCTAAACGTCAGGAGCGCAGGTCCGGTAATAGAAAGTCTTTGCAATGTCAGAGTATTCAACAAGCACTAGCAAGTTGAGGTGCTAAGGATGGTTTTGATGCGCTTATTTTATCCCTTTTTGCCACACCTATAGGGGTGAACTCGAGTCATGGGGAGCCTCTCGCTAAGCACGATGATGTTGCGGTATGCGCCAATGTGAAACAATGTTTACGAAAAGTGGCGGACGGGCATTTTACTGCCGCCATTAAAGTATTATGCTCTTCAGGGGTTGCACCTTTCGGCAATGACACTTTGAAAGCGTTAGTGGCTAAGCATCCCAATTTGCCCCCGCCGGTTATGCCTGCTTCATTGCTTTCTGAGCCTCCTCTTGTTGTTGATGAGGATTGTGTGCTTGGATGCATTAAATCCTTCCCTAAAGGGACGTCATGCGGACGAGATGGATTGAGGGCACAACATATTTTGGATGCATTTTAAGAAAGTTCCATTCTGATGGGTCATTGGCTATGCTTACTATTGATTTTTGTAATGCCTTCAACTTGGTGGATAGGACTGCCCTTCTGAATGAGGTTCGGGCCCGATGTCCATATATTTCCTTATGGGTGAACTTTTTATATGGGCAACCGGCCAGGCTATATGTGGGGGATGACCACATTTGGTCCACCACTGGGGTTCAGCAGGGGGACCCTTTGGGACCTCTTCTTTTCGCCTTAGTTCTGCACCTACTTATTCATCTAGTCCAGAGTTCCTGTAAGCTTCTCTTTCATGCTTGGTACCTAGATGATGCTACAATTATTGGGGACTCTAAAGAGGTTGCCAAAGCTTTAGATATTATCAGGTCGGAGGGTCCCCGCCTGGGCCTTGAACTTAATATTAAGAAAACCAAAGTATTTTGGCCGTCGTGCAATGGGGTTAAGGTTCAGGCAAGGGTGTTTCCCTGTGAGATTGGAAGACCGGTGCTAGGTGTGAAACTCCTCGGGGGAGCCGTTAGCCTGGATGCCGGGTTCATCAGTGAACTTGTTATGAAAAGGGCTTCGCGAGCTGTGGAGTTGATGAGCTATCTCCCACATTTGCGGGACCCTCTATGCGAGCTCCTTTTGCTCCGCTCGTGTATGGGAGTTGGAATGTTGTTGTTTGGTCTCAGAAAATGCCAACCTGTGTATGTAGGGGAAGCAGTTTCTGTGTTTGACAATGGCCTTCGGGGGGCAATTGAGGACATCGTGGTTTGTGGTGGTCCCTTCTTTGGAGATTTTCAATGGAGGTTGGCATCACTTCCGACTCGTTTTGGAGGTTTGGGTTTATGTTCAGCTTCAGACGTTTCTACTTATGCGTTTGTGGCCTCGAGGGCGCAATCTTGGGAATTACAAGACCACATTCTTCGAGGTTGTGGTATTGATGGGTTTGACTCCGATTATGGGAGTGCGATAGATCGGTTGCACATTTCACTTCCCGATTTTGACATTAGCGGTTTCTCTAATAAAGACACCGCCCCCCTAAAGCCCAACATGCTTTGGCGAGTGCCCTTTATAGTGGAATCATCAAGAGTTTGGAAATGAAGTTTGATTTATCCCCTAATCAGAAAGCGGATTTGAGTGTCTTCGGGCTCCTCGGTCTCAAGATTTCTTAAGTGTTCTCCCTATTGAAGGATTGGGCCAACATATGTCGGCTTTGGAGTATCGGGCTATCCTGAAGTATCGGTTAATGATCCCTTTGTTTCCGGTAGATGAGCCGTGCCCGGTTTGCCGTAAGGTTTGTTTGGATTCTTTTGGCGAGCATGCGGTTCACTGCAAAGAGTTGCCTGGGTTTAAGTACAGGCATGATTTGGTGAGGGATGTTTTATGCGATGTTCTTAAACGAGCCGGAATTTCGGCTAAAAAGGAAGCCCCCGTAAACTTTCTTACGGATCCTCAAGAAGGAAGATCTACATTACGACCGGCCGATATACTTGTTTTTGGGTGGGTAGGGGGAAAACACGCTTGTGTCGACCTCACAGGAGTGTCCCCTCTTGTTGGGATTAGGGACACTAGATTTGTAGCAGGGCAGGCAGCATTGAAGGCGGCATCGGGCAAGGTTGCTAAACACGAGAGAGCTTGTTTGGAGAATCAACACGTGTTTATCCCCTTCGCCTTTGACACTTTTGGTTTCTTAGCTCCGGATGCCGTGGACCTTTTGAATAGGGTTCAGAAAGTTATGTATAGTAACGTATCAGCCCATAATAATCAAAACTTTGTTTTTAGTCGGATTGGGTTTGCTATCCAAAAGGGGGTTGCGGCGCAGCTTGTTGCCCGCTTACCTGCCACTTCATTGTAAATCGTTTGGATGTTTCTATGAAATATAAAAGTTGAAAATAGTTTTATATTCAAAAAAAATATAAGTACATTGTGAGTATTAATCCTGGACAACAACATTTATCTGTGATATAATAACTTGGATTTTGAAGAATTAGAAGATCAAGAATCTTAATACAATTACATCGTGCTTCTACATATGCTAACGAATCAAAATTAAGTCAAAATCAACACATAAAACAACCATAGGGATTCGCCTTAATACTCAATAATATTAACTTTTTATGAAAATATAACTTAAGCTATTTAGGAGGTTTCATGCAATAGATATGCATCTTGAATAATTTTCAACACGTTTTACATGTCAATATCCTTTTTTAACTTATGCTTTAAATCTTTTGACCCGTTAGATGATAAAACAGATTAGTTGATCGAGTTCTAATTTCTAACTATTAACGCCAATTAGTAAATGATTGACATTAAGATACCTTTAAGTTAACATAATCATTCCAGCTCAAAAGCAATTTCGCAGTTTCAATATGAACACAATCAACAACCCGATCCACAATCTGCAATTTGAAGATGATAGTGAGAATATAGAAAAGGATTATAAAATATATTCAATTAAAAGCATATGAAGTTATAAGGAAGCATTACTAGTACCTATACTCATTTACCTTTGCATGATTTTTGAAAAAAATCCTCGTGTACACAAACTCAGAGTTAACAAATTCACGCAGTTGAGAGTTAATGATACGCATAGCAGCCGACTTAGAATCAATTATAAACTTAAGTTTCCTATTCTAACATTTACGTATAGACTCTGCATATAACATGTAACAAGAGAACAAAAAATAGCTCACCTTTTTCATAAAAGAATACTCTCAGGTTTACTGAGTTTATAATCCTAATACAAGCGGCTAAATCAACATCAAACACGCAACATATAAGATACGAAAATCAAATCAGTTACATCACAACTATAACTCCATTAACTAACCATCCATTATCATGCGCTAAATCCACAAATAACCAATTAAATCATGCATCAAAGAAGTTCCATACACAAAACATATAAAGTATTCAAACCTAAATCTAGTGAGAAACATATCAATGAGATCAACTTGTGGAACGAATTGACCTAATATTTAAACCTAATCAGTCTTAAGAGATAAAATAATAAAACACACTGATCAAATATAAGTAAACCTAGAGACCAATTATGTTGAGATCAAATTTATTAAAAACTAACTGAATCAACAGCAACGGACCGTTAATTAACAAAACACCAATATTGTATTCTACATAAAAATTGTAACTAATACATATCTATATAAATAAAATAATAATAAACGTACATACAATAGTTAAGAAATAATAAACGAGCTGAGCTTGAAAACCACACAAGGTCAGCCACAAGAAATAACTGATTAGACGGTTATCTGCTTAACTAATTAATTATTACTCCTTTTGATCACCTCACTTTAAATGTAATAGATGTGACCAGCTTCCTTTAGTCACAAAGTCAATCTGAGATGCTATAGAAGTAGAGGTCTTAGAAACTACAGGTCTGACATAAACACATTATGATGAGCATATGATTTACGGTGAACACTTGCTTAATAAGTTGTACTATGTAAAAATTGCACCAAAGTTATATCACATCAGTTTTTTATCAGTCACAAACAAATCGTAACAGGCTGCACCTAATGCCTGCATTCTGTAACACTATTTCCCTAAATCGATTGGCCTAATACCTAAAGAATTCTTAATCCTGGTTCACAATTAGCTTAAATAATTCAATTACATAACAATCAAGTAAAATTAGGTCAAATATCAATACACAAAGCAATTATACATAAATTTTGATTCAACAGTGAAGTAGAAGGCATAATTCAACAAAACAAACCAGAGACTTGAGCTTTGACTGATCTGAACATCACATATGAGCGAAACACATCCATCTAACCTAGCGAATGATTATTATGCAAATTAAGCAGATCCATATTCATAATCTAATCATTAATACGAACAATCGTTCAAAATCCGTGGCAAAAAATTGTGAAATCGAATAGTTACGAGTGGCAATTAACATGTATGTGTTAATGACTGAGAAACTAAACGTACCAGACGAATTAATCGATGGAGCGAGAGGCATCGAGTAATGCTCCACGGCTGATGTAGGCGGTCGACAGCAAAAACTCAGTAACTTTAAATCATAAAATTAGGGTTTTGAATTAGGATTTTACGGGCTGATCGTCGGAGGGGGGGGGGGGGGGAAAGGGGGGTTTGGGGTGGGGGGTGGTTGTTGAGCAGATCTCATAAAATTAGGGTTTTGAATCATAACTTTAAATTTTATGGTTATAACTTATAAGAAATAAAAAATCTAAAACGTTTCAAGTCACGTGCCAGCGAAGCATGAGCGAAGCATATAATAATTTTGGGAAAAACTCCGACCGCTTAAAATAAACGGTTACAAAAATTCCGACCACTTAAAATAAAGGGTTGCAAAAGCTCCGATGGCTTAGCCCGTTGCTAAAACTCCGACCGCCAGCTACCGGTAGCAGAAAAACCGACCACTTAAAATAAACTGTTGCAAAAACTCTGACCGCTTAACCGACCAATAAAATAAATGGTTGCAAAAACTCTGACCACCTAGCCCCCGTTGCAAAAACTCCGACCGCCTAGCCACCGAAAATAAACAGTTGTAAAAATTTCGACCACTTAGCTACCGTGTCAAGTAACTATGCTTTTCGGTAGCAAATTTGCTAAATCGGTCTCTAAAATTTGCTACCGTATTTCTTTGGTAACAAATTTTGGTAGAAATTGCTCAATTTTCTAGTAGTGTAATATGATAAAGTTAATGAATGATATTTATAGGTCTAAGAAAAAAAACAAGAATAAATTATGAATAAATAACAATGTTATTCTCACATATTCATTCAACCTTCATAGATTCATGGAATTCTCATCCATCTTTTTTAAATCTGCAATACAAAAGCGTCTTTTAATCATGCTAAGTTTATATATGATGTTCTCTTATTATGTTATTTATAACGAAACATCTTATCACATTTTGTTAAAATTCGGTATTCCATTAAAAATATTATTACAACTTATAAAATACTAGGTGCATCTTTTTCGTGATTATAAAGAAATTGCTTGAGAATGCACCACATATTTGTATGAACATTCTATTAGAAAATATAACTTGAACTTATTAAACAATTAGTTTGATAATATATAAGTTTTTTTTAATTTAATGATTTAATTTCTATTGTTTAATTGTATTTTTTTAGTTTCTCATGCATTACACGGGTCGAAAGCTAGTTATTTTAATAAAAAAGAATCGACAATCTAAAACAAACACTAAATTGTTATATTAAATTGTTTTGGCAGTTACGAAATCGTTCTTCAATATTTGTCGACATAATTACCATCAATCCATATACGAGCTATTTGAATTATTGGTTTCTTATCACCTATAGGCTATAACTCTTATCACCTATAACCACCGTCACCATCGCCTCCATCATACCGTTATCACCATTGTTAATGCCCTTACCACTATCACCATTGTGGTCCTCATCATGCTCAACCAACCCTGTCGGTGCCATGTAAAATGTGTCACATAGTAATCTTTGAGTTTTGACACCTTACAATTTATCCAATAGACTTGTTTTAAATTTTGTAAGCAAACGTCTTGTTGCATGTTTAATTACGGAGTAATGTTTAATGTGGGTCCGCCACATTTGAGAAGCTTGAAACCGGCCAATAAAGTTTTCATGGAATTGTATTTTGAAAAGCAGCAAAGGTCGGCCTTTTTTATGGTGTCTTCAGAAATTGCGCGTGAGACGGCTGTTAAAGTGATGGATTATTTTTTAATTTTTGGCCACATGCTTTGCATTCCTTTTTTCTGTTTGCTTTTCATCCATACATATATATACTACTAGATGGGTGCCCGCGCGATGCAGCGGGAAACACTGACCTTGATAATCACGTAGATTTATAGGTGCTTGTTGTTTTGTTTGTAACCGTGAAACCATTTATTGTTATAAGTAGATTCATAGTTCTTATTTTAAACTCAATTTAATATCGAAGTACAAACGAAAACGGAACCTAACCGTTGTTTATGGTTTGGTTTTGTTGGTTTTCAATTTTCAACGGTCTGGTTTCAGTTTTCGGTGACAAAAAACCGTTGGCTTGACTCATAGTTTAACCATCAAAATCGGACAACAAATGCCCATACATAAAATTTTATTTTTAACTGAAAATAAACTATGACAATATCATACTTAAATTAAAGAGAATTAAATTCTCGTTTTTATTGTGCATTTTTTTTAAAAAAATATTAACGTGCGAAAAAGTTATGACCGTTTAAAAATTGTGGGGGTATTTGGGTTAAAAATGAAATTATAAAGAATAAATGGTTAAAAGATGAAGGACCAAATTTATAACTATTTTTTATATTTATAAGAGTTTATTAAAGTTGAGGGGGAATGTTGTAAGTATTTTGAAGGGAATTGAAAAACACGTGAGATTTAATGCTATAATTACCACTTTACCCTCATTTTAGGTTGTAACTTGTGTTTAAACAGTTGTAAATCCCTTAAAAGTTAGTGTCTTAATTTGCCCATCTTTGATGCATTATATATAGTATAGATATATAATGTATCAAAGATGGACAAATTAAGACACCTTTTATTAAGGGATTTACAAGTGATATTTATTTAATATAGTTATAATATTGGTCCCTCAATTATATTTAAAATTTAAGAATACTTACAACAATAACTCTTAATCTATTACTTATATATTATTTTAATTTTCACTTTTAACCCAAATTCACCCATAATTTTTAAACGTTAATAACTTTTTCATACTTAAATATTTTTTTTTAAAAAATTACACTAAAAAAACGAGCATATTTTTATATTTAATTTGGGTATGATATTGTTATAGTTTTTTTCAGTTAAAAAAATACATTTTATGCAGGTGTGTTTGCGGTCTGGTTTTGATGGTTTTAAATTAAACCGTGAACCAAACCTTTTGTAACAACTTTTTGTCGTCAAAAACCAAGACAAAATTTTTGAAAATTGAAAACAACTAGCCAAAAATGAAAGAAAAAAAAATCAACAGCCAAATCAAACCGATGAACGGTTTTACGGTTTCAAACCGAACAATGACCACCCATAACTTATTACGTGATTACCAAGGTTTGCGTTCATGCTGCATGGCGCGGGCACCCATCTAGTATATATATACACTAGCAAATACATATATATATATATATACTAGCAAGTTGCCCGCGCGATTCAGCGGTGTACGCACAAACGTAACCGATGGTAGTACGTTTGTAACTTCACAATTGTATGTGCGTAACCCGACGGTGGTATGCATTTAACGTGGCATTGGGCGTGTAACCGATGACAGTAAGCGCGCCACTTAATGCCTATATGCGAGCAACCCGGTATCTATAGACAATGTCATCCACGTAACTGATGCTTAAACGCGCATAACAGGTGGCGACAAACAAGAAGCAAAGATGAAATGTACAATAATTTCAAATAAACTACTTTTAACCCAATTCTTTTTGACAGGCATGTTCCGACCCGAAAATGTGTTAACCCGAAGCCCGTTTTGACAAGAACCCTTTCGATCTAAACTTATCCCGACATGAACTAATTTAACCCTTTTTGTATTAACTTGTTCCAACCCTAACTCGTTCCAACACCATTAGTCGAACATGCCCAACCAATTGCCGCCTTACCGGTAATAACTGGTAATCGTGTAACATGTTAGTTTTTTAAATTAATAAACTATAGCAATACCATACTCAAATTAAATATAATAAAATGCTCGGTTTTATGGTGTAATTGTTTAGAAAAAATATTAACGTTTGAACAAGTTACGGCCGTTAAAATATCGTGGGGTAGTTAGTTAATAACTATAGAGAAAATATGTAACTACTTAATATATTAACAAAACTTTATTAAAATTAAAGATTGTATATTACTTTTGAATATACAAAGGCTATTTTACCCGTACATCTTTTAAATTATATGCATTGCTTTTTGTATATATTATATATAGTAAGTATAAGTATAAGTAACTAATCAACCATATTAATTTATTTTCATTAAATAAAAAATACTTTTTAATCGTTGTTAAGGAAAATTGAGTAAAAAAAGGTCTTCACATGAATCATATAAATCCACCACGTAGCAGTACAAGCCACCACAAATATGTGATGCACATTATTCCCATTAGCCCACAATTTCATATATCAAAGGTTTCAAAACCAAAAAGCGGTTCTAGAGCCAAACAAGACCTAACTCCATAATCACTATCACGAATGATGTGTTTATTGTGTTAGGGTACGTTACAATACTCAAACCCTTAGGGTCACAAAAGTACCTATTTATGGTGAGAATAAAGAATGAGGAACTAGTGAGAAAGAGGTTAAGGATATGCTAGAGTGAAATATCTCGATAGAGAAGATGAGATGTTGGTTATTCTTTTGATATACAAACTAGACATCAAAGTAAATGACGTACTACTTTAAGTTCATGTGTTCAAGAACATGACATGACATGACTTAGAACACCCTCATAATTCAAGCAGGGGTACCCATCTTTATACCAAGAAGTTACAAAGATGTCAAAGGAGTTTTATGCATGAAGCATTGAAATATTATAGTGTTTTCCATTCAGGTCTGTCCCGAAAACAATTCCGGAACCTGAGACGAGTAAAAAGAAATGAGCTCATAAACTTAAAAAAATGTCGCTCCTAAGATTTGAACCTAGAACATTTGTTTTCATAGACAAAACACTTTTTTCATTGAATCAAATTGTTGTTTTTTAAACCCCTACGTCTTGATAATTGAAATTATAATAGTTTTAGTTTTATATATAGATATAGTTTCTAGTACAACAAAAGATTTATCTAATCTTTGTTTTCTCCCACTTCGATGTCTTAGCTTCACTACCACAGATGGCCTTCTTCTTTTTTTTTTCTTTTTTTTTGGTGGTGGGGGGGGGGGCTTTTTCCGGCCATATCACCCCTGTAAGGTCGAATTTTTTAAAAATAATTATAGATTTATATATATTTTTAATAAAAATATGTATTCTTAATATTTAAACACAAATACTTAACTCATTTAAATCCATTTTTATAATAATTGTTTTTTCGCAACCCAATTAATAACTAAATAAGTTCATTTAAAAATTTATTTGTTTAAATTTAATATAAAACTCTTTTACTTAAGGGAACATCTCATAAAATAGTAATTAAGTTTTAAATTGTTTCAATTAGGTTACTTATATAATTTTTCTTCAAATCGGGTCAATAAATCTTCACAATCAAGTCTCATCGACTTTTTTGTACGTCAAGAAAGAAATGAAGGATACGATGTGGGATCGGAATTTGTAATATATGTAGTTAAATTTAAAAATTAAAAAAAAAACGTGAATTACATTAAATTTAAAAATAAAAAACAAAATCTAAGTCACCACTCAATGTCAACATAAAAGAAGATAAAAAGATTTCCTATGTAAAATAAAAAAGTAAAAGGCTAAAAAACATGCTAAAACCTTTAATTTAATAAAATACGAAAGTTAAGTGACTAATTGGAACACCTTTGAAACTTGATTACTATTCTATGAAATTGCCCATCTTAATGCCTATATTTCCTTTCATCTTTGACCCAAAAATTTTTAACAATGGTAAGAGACGATCATGTTCACTCACTACCACCTTAAAATAACTCAAAAGTAGCATATATTAACAGTAGTATCAAGGAATAGAAGTTGCGACTCCGGGTCGTGTTCTTGTTCGTTTTCAAGTCAGAACGAGTTTCGGCTAGGCACAGTTTTAGCTCAGCATGAGTTCGGGTCGTAGCGGGTTTCAAATTTGAACAGGTTTTGGACAGGCACAAGTTTGGATCGAAATGAGTTTTGGATCGGATCAGGTTTCGGGTCGGAATAGATTTCGACTAGGCACCCACCCGGCCCAAAACCCGTTCCGACCCGAATGGATTGGGGATAGGTGGAGAATTCTAATTACATCAACAAATTTGCCAATCAAACAAGTTATAAATTTTTTCAAACAATCCAATTCAATTTTTGATTAAAATCTCAATTCCTTTAAAAAATTCAGCAAACTAAAACGCCGTCAAAGCTATAACATAAAATCTAAATATGTTACTTTCAAAAAAGTTATAATAGTTATCCTTGAAACACTTAACATTATTATTTGTGAAATTACCATGTTTTGGATCATAGCTCCGACGTATTCGTTAAGTCAAGAGTCAAGACTCATAAACGTCAAATATATTATAGATAACTACTAAAGTCTAACAAGGGGTGTGATACATTTTAGTTTTAGAAAATATTCCATGATTTTGATTTCAACTAAAAGTTATTTACAATATAATAAGCTAATAGTGAAATTGAAATATTATGATTTTATAAATAAAATATATGTAACTTATTCTTCCACGGAATAGTCTAGTAGCCTAGTCGAGCTTGTTTATTTTCCAAGTCGACTCGTTTTAAACTCTATTTTTCAAAGTTTAAGTTTAACTCGTGAGTAGCTTTTCAAAATCGGCTCAAATTCAATTTTTTTATTAATTATTATTATTTGTTTGCTTTATTTATATATGTTTATTATTATTTATTTTATTACTTACAAAATATATACCATTTATGTTCTTTTTTTTAAACAATAATTTATATATTACAATACTTATTATGCAAATATATATTTAATATGTTGCATAAAAATACTTAAAATAATAGACTCGTAAAAACTCGCGAGCCTATTTTATGTGCAGCTCACGCTCAAACTTGTTTACCAAATGAGTTTATTGTAGGCTCGAACTGGAATTAGGATTCATTTAAGCTTGATTAAATTTAAAGTTTTAACAAACTGAATTAATATTTAAAGTTGTTAATTCTTTTACGCCACTAGAATAGTCTACGTTCCATATTCTGAAGGCTTCCGAGCAATAAATTGCGATCTAAAAGAAATAATATCAAACATGATTATTTTAATATTTCTACTTATATATATCCCTTAATTTTAGGAACAAACTATTAAACAAATCATCCCGTCACCTTTATTGTTTTCAGCAACAAATTCGTTACACTTTCGTTTGATAAAATTTAAAAAATTATTATATTCGCTTTTAAAACTAACTATTTTCAATAATCAAACTAGCATGATGTTGTTTTGCATAATTACTCGTTCAAATATTTATATATTTTTTTAGATTTTAATTTTATTTGTCGTAAGAAAATTAATAATATATTTAGGGTTTGATATGAAATAGTTTCATAAATAAATAAGATATTATAATTGGGTTTAAAAGCTATCTGGGTTTGGTGAAACTATGACCCGCTTATGTTTTTTTACTATAAAATTACATCTTAATTATAAATAATATATTTTTTTTAAAAAAAATAGGGTATTAATTTTAGGAAAATTGGATTTTAATAATCCCAATTTAATGCAGTTGGCTGATAATAATCCCAACTTTGAAAGTAACTGTCACTAGTCCCAACTTTCACACTATTTATTTTCATTGGACCTCCGTTAAAAAAAACTTAACGACGTTATGTTTTTTTCCAAATTTCAAACTGATATTTTAGGGTTTTTGATCCGAATGAGAATACGAGTTGATTGATGTAAAACTTACTTCCAAACGGTGGTCCAAACGACTAAAGGAAGCTTCAATTTCGGCGTTTAAACTTTTAATTAACAAAAATCAAGCTGTTTGAAGCGTCGTTTCGAGTTAAGTTTTACATCAATCGACTCGTATTCTCATTCCGATCAAAAGCCCTAAAATATCAGTTTGAAATTTGGAAAAAAAACATAACGTCGTTAAGTTTTTTTTAACGGAGGTCCAATGAAAATAAATAGTGTGAAAGTTAGGACCAGTGACAGCTACTTTCAAATTTGGGATTATTATCAGTCAACTGCATTAAGTTGGGATTATTAAAATCCAATTTTCCTTAATTTTAAGTATATCCATATTTTATAGAATTTTCATATCAAATCTTTAATGAGATTAATTTTTATTTAATGAAATATTATAACCCGTTTAAGAGGCTATATGGGTTTGGTTAGACCCAGGGGCGTCTCCGAGATTTTTAATACCTCGGCCGAGCCAAAATAAAAAGGCCCGTAAGTCTTAACAAATAACGAAATATACAAACAAATTTTTATAAACGATGATTAATGTTATAATAAACATAAAAAATATATAGTATTGTAATAACACCCCAATTTTCAAAACAAAATTGAATGCTTATATGATTTATTAATACAAAATTTGTGAGAATTAATATAGTTAATGTAATATAAACTTAATTTTTTGAACTTGTTTAAAGAATTTGAAATGTTGATGAAATAAAAGTTACTAAGCTAAGAATGAAGTATAACTAAAGCAAAACTAAAAAGGACTAAGTATGTAAATAATAGATTTAATAAGGAAATATAGATTAAGGGTCAATTATGTCATTTCTTCAAACTTAGAGTCATCACCTTCAAATTACTTACGTAAGTTTTACGGTTGATTTCCAGTATAAGTTTTCCGGCGAATGTATATTCCGGCGAGTTTAAAACATCAAAACTAACGACCGAATCGACCAATGGACTATGCCATATATAAAAGTTTTGGCCCCCCAAAATAACGTGCACCGGCCGAAGGTGCGGCTCGCACACCCTCCGGGCCGCCCCTTGTTAGACCCATACTTATGAATTCGGGTCAAATACATGAGAAACCCCAATTTACAAATAAAATAATCTGGCGGCTTGAGAGAATGTAGGGAGTAACCAGAGATTTTTTTTTGGCCAACAAACAGAATTGCCTAGCTACTCCGTACGGGGTAACCCAATGACAAAAGGTCACCGTCAGCTGGCCCAACTCAGTCACACGGAGCCCTTAAACGCCTCCAAGTTATCTCTAGTTCCGGGGAAACCCACCCACTCGAAGACCCACTTGTGGTAAAATCCGAACACCCTTATGATCGTACTGGAGATGACAAAGATCTCAGTCTTCCTTTATTGAGCCACCCATGTCCCCTCTAAATTGTTGTTAATGGAGTTTGAACTTGAGTCTTCATTGAGAAACCCAAGCTACTTACCACTACACCACATTGAAAAAGACAATAAAAGAGTTTTTAAAAATTTTATTTATATATATTTAAGATTAAGATTAAGACAAGGCTTCATTCAAAAAAATATATGTTGAAATACTATAGATCAGGAATATTCTTTTTTGTAGTGTTATGAGCATATTTTTCTTCTTAAATACATAGTGTTTTTCTTACATTAAAGTGAGATACGGTAGACAGAATCTTAATATTGCATTCAACTTAAATAACATTGTATTTATTATTATTATTATTATCTATTTAATAAACCTAGCAGCCATTGATCTCGAGAAGTTTTAAATTCAAGTCTCGTTTGTGGCAAAATAAAGGTTCCCAACTTGGGCCATAGCGTTTCTTACATACGGTGAGTTTTCTCCTGAGGGCAGTTTCCGATACTCCAAGGAGAGATCGGATGAAATAGTGACTCGTTAATGATCCGAATAGTCGTTAAAATATAAAATTAAATCTTGATTATTTTTCTTTAAAATAGCATACTTATAGGATCCCATAAAAGTATTTTATATATTTTACTAAAACAGAATTTGACGTAAAGTATTTTAGTATTAAATAAAACATAACTATATGTTAAGTCAAACTCGTATACTTTCCCCAATAAAAAAAAAACATAACAAAAATAAAAGAAAAAAAAAATAAATGAAAAGACAACGCCAGCAGCAATATGCAGTTGCGAGCAAAAAGCCTACAACTGTTTTCTTTCTTTCTTTCTTTCTCCGCCATTTTTGAAGCCACTTTTATATTCACACATAAACCCTAATAACTTTATAACCAATGCATTGAACCACAATGGGCATATGCTTATCCACTAAATCACCACCACCACGGAAAAACAACTCCAAACGCGTAACAAATCAATCATCAAGCAGCAATCGGTGGTCTCGTGTTCGATCGTCTTCGATTAAGCGAGATGATCCTGTCATTCATTAACATGCAATTGCTGCTGCTCTTCTTTTTCAGCACCAAAACGCCGGTGGTGTCTTGCCGTTTGATCGATCCACGTCGGTCCGCCATCATCAACCGAACTCCAAACGTCATCAGCCACTGCCGCGGAGCTCGAGTACTCGGGCTCGGTCGCTTACCGATCCTCTGCTTCCGCCTCAGCAGCTCCTTAATCAGGTTTGAATTGATTGATCCAAACCTGTTATTATTATTATTGATGTTTGTTTAAGCAAATCCTAATCCGTATGAATATTGATCATGATTAACATTTAGACAGGAAACATACAGTAAAAGGTGTAAATATAAGAATGAATTAATTAATATATCTCTTGGTTACAATTACAATTGTGTATTTATACCGGACCTATCGTATCTACATCTGTACCATTCTAATTCATGGTGCCCAAGGGACCTTGACTTGTCACTATCTTGGTATATTCAAGTGTGATCTCGCGGTCCTTTCTCTATTGGATTGTTGATTGGGGTATTACCTCGGCATTTCTGTTATTGTGTGGTGCGTAAATCGTGTAGGTGGAATGGTGGATTATTGCTGTGAATAATTTGTTTGAATTTGACTATTAAGTTGTTTTGTGATTGGATTAAAAGTTGAGTTGTATTTTCATATTATAGCGTTTAGACGATATATCGGTAGGGTGTCTGATCTAATTTGTGTGTATCAGGATGTAAATGTTGATGAGTTGGAGGTGAAGCATATTGTGCTTGTTCATGGAGGAGGTTTTGGAGCCTGGTGTTGGTACAAAACAATTGCACTGTTAGAAGAATGTAAATTCAGAGTTACTGCTATTGATTTAACTGGTTCTGGAATTGATTTGTTCGACACCAATAGCGTCAAAAGTTTATCACAATACGTGACGCCGCTCACGGATTTCTTGGAAAAGCTTGCGGATAGAGAGAAGGTTTGTTTCTCTTTTTATTGCTGCTTCTTTGACATTGATATAAACAGAGATCTTACATAAGTTATATGATTGAAAGTCTAACTTATGTTAGAGCATAGCTCTGTTTGGAAGAGGAAGTTTAAAATAAAAATTTTTAAACTTAAAAGCAGATCTAGATGTGAGCAGAATGCAGGACCATTTATTTCAATGTACTTGATGCATTGCCAATTGTTTAATATAAAGCTTCAGTTAGATTTAATTTCTATGTTGGACCAGATCACATATGTCCCTTTTTTATATGCAAGATAGGTTTGTTTTAGTATTACTGTGAAAGTGAAACTTCATTTCACATTCCAATTATATATTCCAAATTTAAAATCATTTTGTATCTGAATTTATGCAGGTAATTTTGGTAGGCCATGAATATGGTGGTGCATGCATATCATATGCCATGGAACTATTTCCATCTAAAATTGCAAAAGCTATCTTTGTTGCTGCTTCGATGTTGAAAAGTGGACAAAGTACTCTTGATATGTTCTCCCAGAAGGTTTGACTTTTGACCCGAAATTAATCTACAATAAGCCTCTGATATTAAACAAACATGCATTGATGTCTCTAAAAAGACTTGAAACACAAACTATTGGGCCATTTTCAGTTATTTTAGTCATCTTTCAAGTTGAGTTTTGGGACATTTCAATTTTCTGTGGCACTTGACAAATACACATTTTTTTCATATTATGATATAGGAAAATACAAGCGATCTCATGAGGCAAGCTCAAAAGTTCCTCTACACAAACGGTAATGATTTGCCTCCAACTGCAATTGATCTTGACAAAATGCTCTTGAAGGACCTTTTATTCAATCGCAGTCCTGCAAAGGTATGGCTCGTTATTAATTCTCCACCATTAACAGGCTTCCTATTGTCATTTGTCAACAAAATCATATATGAACCCATAAGAAAACAAGAATCACCAAATTTAACTCATTTCTTGATAAATATGTCATGATTGACACATGTATATATAATATATATCATTCAGAGTTGACCCTTGTCAATGCCAAATGGGACCTTTTTTTTATATGAGCACAAATAATATACAAATGCAATAACTTTTAAATGCTTAAATGATCATCTTTCTGTTTTAGGATGTAGCATTAGCTTCTGTTTCAATGAGGCCAATTCCATTCCCGCCTGTTCTGGAAAAGCTGTCACTTTCAGATGCAAACTATGGATCGGTGAGACGATTCTACATAGAAACTCCCGATGACAATGCCATCCCCATAACTCTACAAGAAAGCATGATAAATGAAAGCCCGCCTGAAAAAGTATTCCGCCTCAAAGGTTCTGATCACTCCCCTTTCTTTTCAAAGCCTCAGGCCCTACACAAGTTACTAGTTGAAATTGCAAAGATCACATAAGCTTTATAGGGAGGAGATGATTTCTACACCACAATAATCCAGTAATTACTTGTACCACAGCTTTTTTGCAGATTTACCCTCAAATCAATGGTGGTTGTAATAAATGTGGTGTATAAATCATTTCTTGAAGTCTTCTCAGTTTTAAATGTTTGTAGTTGCATAGGTATACATGTGTTTTATTCAGATTTATTTCTTAAATTATAATAATAAATCCCATTTGTCGAATGACTAGTTGATGTTATTTTGCTAGAAATAAGTAATTTTGAAGGTACTCTGATCACAAATGATGATAACAGAATACTATCATTATTCATTAACAATGATATTAAGAAATATCAAGCATTCTTGCTTGACGGATAAACGTGTTTCATTATATGAGACGACTCATTTAAGCATTACAATAACGATGGATCCAAGTGAGGTATAATGTTTTTAACATCCAAAATAGTAGATAACATGCAGTATAAATCATTTCTTACAATCAGAGGATCTATATACATAAAATAGTTTCATAATAAATCATTTGTATAAATAGAACATTTTCATGATTAAAGCATTTATGAAAATTTACATTTTAATTTTTTGTGCCGAAGTTTCAGAATTTAATGTACTCATTGAGTCCTGTTGTAGTGTAGACGCTTGGTTCTATATGGTTTAAAATTTTAGAAACACTAATGAATCATAAAATACATAAAAACATCTAAAAGTACAAGCCACCTTGTCTTATGCCCTGCATGCAACCAACAACACATTATTGCCTCAGTTAGACACCTCATCTTTTACCCCTTTTTACTAATTCGTAAATTTGACTAACTTTTGAAGTTCAAATAAGTCTATGAAAGCATGCCCCAGTTAGACTTGACATTTATACCTTTAAAAGGACAAACATGTCCAAAGGCCCCTTCAAGCCTTTATGGCTTTATGTTGTTGGCAATCCCTACCAGTGCTAGAGAAAAAGTTAGTGAGCCTAACTAACATACAATAATTAGGGATAATTTATTGGTAGTCTATATAATACTAGAGAGAAGTTTGATAATCCCTATCAAGTTTAAAGAGAATTTGTGAATGTCATTTCTGCCTATTTTGAGGATAAGGGGTGAAGCAACAACTCATCGAAGACTAACGGGTAGAGATAGGTGGATTTGTTACTCTCCAACTAAACCACTATCCATAGTTTATATCTCTTGTTTTTAATATTTTACTTATTCTTGTGGAATCTCTAAATTTTCACAGGAAATAGTCTGTGAATAAAGTGGACAGAATATTAAAAGCAACAAGCAACTGATTCACCTCTCTAGGTTATAATAGCATTTTTATAAAGTTAAATACTCGGATGGTTTATATGTCATACTCATATTGCATGTATGGTCCTTAACTTTGAGAAGTTACACTATGATCCCGAATAGTTTGAAAGCGTAACATCAATGGCCCTTCAAATGAAAGTGCGTTAGGTTTTTGGGTTAAGTGCATGTGAAATGGCATACTCGCCGCTTAATGTGGCTATATGGGCCACATATGGTTGGTTGGTCACAAGTTTTGTGTTGAGGTTTGGGGCTCGGGTTTAATTACTCATATTTTATAACATGTAATCTCATGTAGCATTGTCAATACGAGTTTATACTTTCACATAAAACAACATTAATGGAAGGTTGATCAAGGTCAAGTCTCGAAGCATGATTACAAACACATTTTTGTTGGTAACGCGAGTTCAAATCACCTAGTTGTATTTATAATAATTAATGAATTATAACAAAATATGTGACCAATTAGTATATAAATGAAACTCAATTGATCTAACTAACCTATTGTCCAATTGACTTATTCCATATTCTAGTGGCTAAGGCTGGAGGGTATATTTCATTGAGGATGGTCAAATGGTCCTACGTGGCCATTTAGTCACTCACTGGTCTAAGTAGAACACCGCCCCCCTCCTTCATCATTTCACTAGTGAAATGAGGTGAATGACCGTTTTACACGGATCATTGAAAGGAGAGGGGAAATGAGCCAATCACATGGTTTTTTGCTTTTTTAATTCTTTACAATATTAAATAATGGAATGGTTGAGAATGATGAAAAATGAGAAGACGTAGACGTGACGAACAAGGAAATGAAGGTAATGACCTGTCCCTTTATCCTAATTTAGTGTGGACTTGGTTAAACAAGGACTTAAGCCACTGGGCTGTGGCCTAGAACTCGGAGGCCCAGCAATGAAACCCACAAGCCCAATGACAGGCGCAACATAAAGCACATATTCTTCTTCCTCCATTCACATTTCACACCGACACCCATATTCACAACTTCAATTTCTTTCATTTTATTTCCCTTTTGTAACAACATAACATAACTCGATCTATCCATGTGTCAACACATAACGGGATTAAATAATTAAACAAACCAATTATCACACACATAAATGTAAATATCCTCCGTTATATACACGTGTCATCACATTACTGGATTAAACGAGACCGTTAGAATTAAATAAAATTCAAATTGACAGTTAATGTGAGGGCATTAATATTCATCATAATAATAACTTACCATTCAACCGAATGTAAATTGAGCGTCAAACATTCCTCATTCCCTTTACATTTAAATTCATTCATTTACTTTCATCTTTCTGCAATCTCACGTTTCCTTCATTTGATTCTTCACAACATCATAAGGTTCGTTTCGTTACGTTTCTTCTTCTTCAATCTTCATATTCATAATTACACATCAACATTAATCTTAGATCTGCAAATTATCATATTATTTTTTTTACCAGATTTGTAATGTCATATCTCTAATTCAACATTTATAATTAGTTGTTTCTTATTTCTTCGTATCATCTTATTCTTATCAACATTTTGTAATCTGCTTGTTTGATATCTTTTTAATTATAAAATTTTGCTTACTCTGTTTGCACGAGACGATTATCTTAGATCTGTTTGTTAATATGTATAACTTTTTCTGATTTTGTAAGTTAGTTGTTTATAGAACATAATTTTAACTGTAGATCTGTTCAATGATTAATCAAGTAAAAACTTATTAAAAACAAACTCGACTAATATCATATATGTTGTGTTGATACGATTTGGAAACGGCACGAAAAATAACAGAAAATGGGCCGAGGTGTAAGTTGTGGCGGAGGACAGAGTTCCTTAGGTTACTTGTTCGGTAGCGAAGAGGGCGGTAATACTCAACCGTCACCAGAGAACCCGAGCGAAGATGCTGCTGCTGCAACCACTGAGCCATCACCTGACAATTCAGAACCCTCGGATGATAACACCGCCACCGAGACCGACGATTCTTCAGAAAAGGCTGCTGAATCTTACAGTATTATCAACCAAGATCCTAAACCTGCTACTGACAGCTCAACAAACAATTACCACAGGGCAGATGGCCAGAACTGCGGCAATTTCATAACTGTATGATACTTTTCATTCAATTTTATCGTCTACAGATAGTATAAGTTATCAGATGATTCACATATTACACACACCATAACATCTAGTCCCACCATTTCAAACGACTGTCTGGAAGGTCAGACAGCTGTTTTGACAAAACAATTTCAAAGTTTGACTATCTATGGTCAGAAAAGTTGTCATGATATTGACCAAACGGCCGTTCTGACAAATTATTTTCAAAGTTCGAGTTTCTTATTTTTATTAAAACGAGAATCTGAGTGTTTTATGGACGGTCGTTTGATGGTGTCAATTAAATCAGATTGGGGCGGTGTAACTATAACATGATCATTTGAGTTATATTTGTATGTGATTTGTGTCAGGACCGACCATCAACCAAGGTCCATGCTGCTCCTGGTGGCAATTCTTCCTTGGGTTATCTCTTCGGTGATGACAAGAAATAATGGACTGGCTTGTGCACGTGAGGTACAGCTGCTACTTGTTCCTCAACATGTAGTATTATATGCTAATTAAATCCTGATATCAGTTTATATGCTGTCATAATTGTAATGTATCTTTGATGCACCACTTGGAAAAGAGCATCATTTGGTATTTTCTAAATAATAATTATTACTAATGTTTGGTTTAATATATTGTTTAATGAGTGGGTGTTGATGTACATCAAATATATATAACACATGATCAAAATTACGAGTGTACGTTTTTGAGGGGTGGTACTAGAGTGACCGGATACGGAACTAGAAATTTGGAAGATTGAAACGAGAATAAGACCATTCGAAAATGGGCGGTACATGTGCCACAAGTCCCGTCACCCCCTCCCCCTCCCCCTCCCCCTCTATCCTCAACATCAGGACATCCTCACGGCCAGTGGTCTTACATTATCATTAGCCTTTTTTGTGTAACACGTTTTATCGATTTTTTACACTAATATTATGACTATTTGATATAATACTATGAATAATATAACGTAACCGGTTGAAACAAAGAATTTGGAATATACATATTTTACATTAGAAACTTGCAATTGTAATTTGTAGAGTATAATATAAAACTATGACTACTTCAATAGAATTTAGACTAAACTCCAATGAAATAAAGTTACTCGTAACATGGAATTAACAAGATATTAATGATCCGCAAAAACCTGTATGCATAGATGATCAAATGGCAAACATATAAAACGGTGTGATGAATCTACAAGTAGTGACATATTATTAAATGAAGGAACTAGATAACAATACATAGGAACAGGATACACATGTAGTACTATATTAAATGAGAGAACTATTAGGCATTGTATTATCTACAAGTAGTACTACATTAAATAAAGGAAAATATCTAAGAATGTCACAATCTATAAAAATTATAGTTGTGGACTTAAATAATTTTAGTGATCTTTATCAACAAGTTAATTCAAGGGAAAAAACAAACATAATAATAAAATTAAAGGCATAATAAAATGTTAAAAAGAAGTCACATATATACTTAAAAAAGCATGAGATTTATTGAATTTTAAATACAAGCAAGATAATTTATCTTTTTTGTCTGGTGTAATTTTAAACTCTTTGTATAAGTGTAAATTCTAATATGAGTCATATGACTAGTATAAGTTTACATGTGATTTTCTATATGATCAAAACTAATGGTTCGCACTTCACCACCATCGAAACAAAAGCACACAAAATGAATTATAAGGGCTCCATATTAAATTACAACTTCAAAATCTCAATGCGGATCTCATGAGTAGATAGTGTTAGAAATTGCCAATTATCCCTGGTGAGGTAAGGCAGTTAAAATTTAAAAAGAGGGTCGTTAACAAAAAAAAAAAAAAAAAAGAAAAAAAAAGAAAAAAGAAAAGAAAAGCGAATTTCAGGTTGGTTCAGAGAATTTTCTTATCTATGGTGGATTTTCTTCCGGTGATGAAATAAAGATGATTGGGTGAGTCAATGATCGAAATAACCGTTAAAAAAAAAAGAGAGATAATGTTAGAAATATTCGATGTAGATTATGTATTGTTTCTCTGTATTTAACACATCTAACTTGACGGAAGTCAATGTTTCAAGAAATCAATGAAAATATTTAGTGATTAAAAGACATTTTATACATGAAGAATTTAAATACGCATGAAGTGATGAAACTGGTAACTAGTTTTATAACTAAAACTATTAGTACAAAATTAAACACTAGAATATAAAAAATAGAAAGTACAAGTTAAATAAATCAAATAACCATAATTACTTAATTAGACCTTTGCAGCTTCTTGCAGTTGAGCTGCAAACTTGAGCCTTTTAACAACCTCTCCCATCGACGGCCGATCACTACTCCGGTCAGCCAAACAACTTTCAGCAATCTTCACGAATTCATTCAAACACTCAGCTGCTATCTTCCCCTTCAACCTCGGATCGATCGTCTTATGAACCGTTCCTTTCGCAATATTACTCTTCACCCAGCCTTTCAAAAACACTTGATCCCTTTGAACTGTTTGATCTTCAACCTTTCGACCACACAACACTTCCAACAACACAACACCAAATGAATAAACGTCGGATTTTTCACTAGGTAGTTTAATGCCATTACCAAACATGCATTCAGGGTCCATATACCCTAAACAGTTACCCAGAACATGGGTAAGATTATCAGATACAGCGTAAAGTGGACCGGCATTTGTGAGGCCGTAATCAGAAACTCTTCCGACAAATTTATCGTCTAAAAGAATGTTACCCGGGTTTATATTATGGTGAAGAATATTATTATGCCCACCTGTTTGTAGAAACTCCAGACCTTGTGCTGCATCAATTATTATGTTTAGCCTTTGTTTCCATGTGAGCGGGTCGCTACTTTGGCGGTTGTAAAGATGCCCGCGTAGGCCACCGTTAACCATGTACTCGTACACGAGTACCACTTCCAGTTTGTGGTAGCAGCATCCGATTAATGAGACTAAATTGGAATTCTGGAGCTGTGATAACATTTCATTCTGTTTACAAAACTCAGACACGAAGTCGGGTTTCTTCGACCAGCTATCGATCATGAATTTCTTGAATCTTTTCACGGCGACTGGTCTTGATCCGTAATCGATGTAGCCTTTGTACACAGTGCTGAAGTCTCCATTTCCGATAATTAGGCTTTCGTCGAAGTCGTTTGTGGCTGAGTGAATCTCGGAGAGAAGAAACCGACGGCATGAGTTTTCGTACATCTTGGAGCTACTTACTGAAACAAATGAATCCATTTTTGCGGCTTTCGGTCCATTCCAAAGCAAATCCCATCTCCAACTCTTCAGTTTCTTGAGCTTCAGACTCCTTTTGTTCCCACTTGATGTTGATTGTTCTGATCGCGGTGAGTTAGTAAACGATATGGTACCGTTATATGCTGGTTCTTCAGGTATGGCCCAGCCTCCGGTTTCTTGCTGCTCGAGTTCAAATTCGAGGCCGGATATTATGTTAGCCATGCTCGGTCTTCTTTTCGGTTGATTCTCCAAGCATTTTTCTGCTAAGTTTATGAATACTTTCAAGCAATGAGGAGTGATTTCGCCTCGTATACATGGATCAATAATCTGATCAAGTTTCCCGTCCCGAATGTTCTGGCTGCGTTGATCCTCCTCAATCCCCGGGCCCACAGTGGGTCTTCCACATAAGACTTCAAACAACACGACACCAAACGCGTACACATCAGATTTTCGTGATAGTTTACGTGACAGAAAGTAGTCTGGATCCAAGTACCCGACCGTGCCCTTAATGTTTGTGCTAACGTACGATTTTGCCAACATTTGGGTCGTATTTTCTATCTTGGCGAGTCCAAAATCCGAAATCTTACCGAAAAAAATTCTCGTCTAGTAAAATGTTGGATGTTTTGACATCACGATGAATGACTCCGTGATGAGTACCCGTGTGTAAATAGTCCAGCCCACGGGCTGCACCGATGCAAATCTTGACCCTTTGCTCCCACGAGAGTGGTGTGAAGCTAGTGTTATCATCTGACCCGAGTTTAAAAAGATGTTCAGCCAGTGTCCCGTGTGGCATATACTCGTAAACAAGGATCATCTCATTACCATCATCACAGTACCCAATCAGGGAAACCAGATGATTATGCCGAAGCCTCCAAATCATTTGAATCTCCATCCAAAACTCGAGAGCGCCTTCTTGTGATCGTGAACTCATTCACTTTATAGCAACGGTTTTTGCACCATCATCTATCACACCTTTATACACTTTTGCAAAACCACCCATGCCTATAATTAACTCCTTGTCGAAGTTGCGGGTGGCTGCATTGATCTCCGCTAGTGAAAAACACCTACACGAATCATTATCTGATGATGCTGATGGTGATGGTGATGGTGATGCTGATGGTGTTGGTTTATTCTTCTTCCCGAGTTTTTCCTCCCAAAACCATCTTTGAATATACACTATGATGTTTATTGTAGTGATTAATAATATAAGTTTTGTTGCAATCCAGTTTATGGTGCCAAAAGCTGGTAACTTTGGCATCCAATTTGGTGATGAATGTAGTACAAATGCAGGGTTTGAACCCACAAGACTATCGTCCGGATTACTTAGTTTAAAAACCTCTAACCCGTTCAGCTTCGCTTCAACCAACCCGCTCTTTGAATATATAACGATTAAAAGATCAGACTGACCGATGGTTTTATCGCCTCTCATTGTTGTCACATAGTCTTTATAAACAGCAACCTCGTACCCGCCTCCCCAATTGGTCACATCAGCGTTTGTCTCGACTATATGATTATTAACCATGATCCCGAATCCCTTGTGACCGTTGCTAGTTTTCTTTCCCGGGTTGTGTTGACAAAAATGTAGCCGAACCAAGTACCTGAATCCTAAATCCACAGGCAATTTCCATGTAAAAGTTGTTGATTTCTTAATGTAAGATGATTCTGTTGACCATGATGTTTGGTAAACCTTAAGAGGTGCTGAGATTGTTGGTATCTTGGTGTATTTGATCATACTAGTAGCATGGTACACTTGAAATTTCTTGAACTTTTCCAATATGTAATCCGAGTCTTTCGACCATCTTCGGAACATACCCGTGTCTTCAATAGGTGAAATCGAACTTCCACCGATGTTTAAACGGTGAACTGTCTCTAGCGCGGTGGTGTTGTCAATGTAAAACTTGTACCTTTGAGGGTTAACCACATCTGCTCCCGGTTCACCTTCGGGTGTGTAGTATAGACCCGAAGGCATTGAAATGATTTCAATGCCGTTCACAAACGCGTACGCATTAGTATTAGATGGAGAGATCGTTATGGTCAGTTCCCGATTATCTTTGACATTGACAATAAATTCCTTAGAGAAAGAGATAACACCTAGTGCCCGGGCAGTAATCGAAGCACTGAAGTTGTGTAGGAGCTTGTACGGTCCAGCTTGTACCGTGAAGAAATCGGGACATGTTTCAAACCCAATGTAAGAAGCGGGATTGAAGTGTAACCGGATGAATTTAGGGGCGGGATGGAGTTTAAACGTGTAGAAGAACGGGGAACGGGAGGCTCGAGCCGTTAAGTAGGGAACAGGATCACCCGAAAGAGATGTATGGACAACCTGCTTGTTTTCTTGAAAGGCTGAACTTGGTACCAACATCACCGGTCCATTCACGTCCATCGAGCGCAGACGTGTTCCCTATCGAGCCACAGTTGACCGCGATGTTGTCGAGCGGGTAGTAAGGGGCTGGTAAATCGCCCTTGACACTCAAAATGAAAGGAACAATGAACACAAATAAGAGAGGATTTAGGCACATTTGAATTTGTTTGTGTTTTGGTGGGTGTGAATGTGTGATGAACAAAGATTATGAGATTTTGTTTGTTTACATTAATATGGAATCTGGATCAAAGATTGAATATAAATTAAGAATATGTGAAATTGTCGACATGAACAAAAGACATATCTCGCATAACTGCATAAATAAAGTCTTCAAGGTTCACAAGCTACACGTTGCTTAAGGGTATGCAAAAAATACATTAGTCAACTCAATTTAAAATAAAATATTGGTTTATAGAATAAATTAATATGTTGATATAACCAATAAAATAAACGATAACATACAATATATAATATATCGACCCGTTTTCAGAGAATTGGGCAATACTATTGCTACTCGTCACGTGGAACTAGGGGTGTGTTTTTTAACCGAACTTGAATAACAAACCTAATCTGAAGCAACCCAAGACCCAGATAACCTGACCCGAATAATCTCTCAACCAGAACCCGAGAATAAACATCGGGTTGGTATTTGAGTTAAAATATTCAAAATCGGTTGACCCAAACAACCAAAATAACTCAAATAGTTGGTTCTAATGTTTTATAACCCTAGGTAACCAAAGGTCTTGGATTTTGTTATAGTTAAATTTGATAAGTTCCTATAATACTTACCAAATTTTATGTTTCAAACATTTTATTCTATTAAGTTTTGAAATTTTGAAGGTTTTGGATTTTGTTATAGTTAATATGGTTGTATGTTGAAAATGACTTGATTATGGTTTTATGAAGGTTTGAATTATGGTTTTATTTATGATCTTGTTAAAGGTGAATTTTTTTACTTGTTAAAGCTCATGACCCGAATTAATCCGACACGTTCAATCCGAAACCCAAACAACCCGACCTTATTTGGGTAGGTTCTTGGGTCAATTTGCTTTGAGCTCAGACCCGAAGAACCCAACCCGAACAATCCGAAACACGAATAAATAACCCGAAGAACACCCCTACCCGGAAACACTTTAAATTAAGATAACATTTTGTTGGTTTCCGGGATTAGAAATAATCTCTTGTCTAGTAATTTGTTGAACAATTGTGGGTACAAACAATTGATGAAAAGTGACTCGCATATTTTTTAAGACATGATTCTTTTGTGCTATATATATGTATATATTTAATTGATGGAACGTTTAGATTAGATTAAATACTGATCATGTTCCATTTTCGAAATTTAGCGTGAATGGTTAATACTAGTAATGGTTTAAACTAATACTAGTAATGGTTTAAACTAATCAATATTATGGCAAGCAAGGTTAGCCATATGCATACCCAATAGATTATTGGGTGTTTCGGTCAAAAATTAACAAAATAATTTTGTGATCAAATTCGTATGTGAAGCAGAGTGCTTGATCGAAAATAGGGTAAACACAATGATTTGATTTCGAGGGAAAAAGCCCTTGATCTTGAGATCTCCGGCACAAAAAACCCCGGACGGTGAAAACTATCACCGTCTATTTATTAATAACAAAAAGGGTGATTACAAGTGGTGGAGCTGATAGTAGATCGTATACTAAGTGTTACAATGAGTGTTGATAGCTAAGCAAGTGAAGTGTGTGTTCTAATTGATCATATCAGCTCGTTTAAATAATCAAAAGTATACAACTGAAATTCCGAGAAATCTGGAATAAACCCTAGACTAAGTCCTATATTATTCGTTGCTTCCCACGTTCGAGTTGACGAAGCCGTTACAAACCCACATTCTTATAATCACATTAAACACGTGGTCTTATCTGCAAAACAAACAAAAATAATAAAGGACAATTGAATTAGCAAAGTGTAATCCTCAGAATACTTGCACTGGCAGGATAGGTTGAAATCCTTAAGTTATGACCAAAATCCCGAGGATAAAAAATCTGTTCCCAACAATTGCCCCCAATTTGTTAGTGCGTGACAACTGTAAAAAATTTAAATTTTAAACTTGAAAATATCTCTGCGACTTGAAAGGACAAGCACGCGAATTGAGGAAGCCCTATAACCGTCCTTTTAGGTTATAATCAATCCATCCCAAATCTCATAAATCACAATAATCTCTTCATCGCTTCATAATCAGGTCAGTTTCTTTCTTTCTCATCTTTTAATTTTCTGAAGTTTATTGTTTAATTCGAACAATAATGAGAAAAAGAACCCCTCGATCGTTCAACCCTTACTCTTTTGCAACCTCTAAGGATTTCATCGATCAGGGTCACATCCCTGCTACTGATGAGGATTAGTGCTCTTCAACGATCTCGACATTAGATTTCTAAAAAATTCTGGCTTGCTACCCGCTAAGGCCGTCATCAGACCATACGACCCCAAAGCCAAAGCTAACTTTTCGTCCGAAACCTGGGTTTGTTTTTTCTATTACCCCTTTTCAATCGGCCTTTCGTATCCATTTTCCCCGCTCATTAAAGAGTTTTTCGATATTACTGGCTTCTCCTACTCCCAAGTCATGCCAATGGTGTGGAGAGTCCTATCTACAATAGACCTTTTGAACAGAACCCATGAACTGCCCATAGGTATCCCTGAGATAGCCACAACCTATAATCTTCGCACACACGGATCTCACCGTTACTGCCTACAATCCAAAACCAGCCGCCTCTACATGGTCCCCAAAGTGTCTGCTAATGACCACGATTGGAAGAAGAAATTCTTCTTTGTACGCCATGACTCAATTCGCGATGGAGTAAACTTGCCTGGTGAATGGGTTCATAAGGGTTGGAAATCCTTAGGATAGAATTTCTTTCTGCAAACAGTTTGTATTAATATATCTTCTTTTTTGTAGTAGTTTTTGAGGATTTGGTAAGGTATAGGAAAGATACGAATCGAAGGCTTAAAGCTTTGTTCAAAATTCCGGCACAAGAAAGAGAATTTCGGTTTGAAGGAGAAATAGGCGACACTAGCACAACTACTGCGAGGTCTTCTGAAAGTATGTCTTCTGGTAAGTATCCTGGGTATTTCATAGAACCCTTAGGATTTCGCTTTCTCGAAAATAACTTGATAAATTATTGCACAGAAATGCCGAAACCAAAATCTTCCTTCAGCTTAATCGACTTGGACGACTTCATCGAGGATAAAACTTTAGTGAAACAGGAGCACTCCAAGACTCTCTCCCCAAAGCCGAGGATTCAAACTACTCGCCAAAAGAGCGCCACCCAGAAGAAAAGGAAGGCCACCACTTCAGCCGAGACTGAGCCTTTTGCTGATATGAGCACTGCTGATGTTGGAGAGAAATTACAAGCTCTTGCCAATCTTCTTGGAACAGTAAGTATCTTTATTTGTCCTGAAAATAATAGTCTGCGAAAATTTATGTTAACCTGAGGATAACAAGAAATTGAGAATTACCAACAAAGGCTCTAAGATGCCGAATTGGCTCTGAGAGAAGCTGAAGGCAAGATTGCAGATATCCAACACGCAGCAGACACAAGGATCAAGCTTCATAAAAAGAAGGAAAAAGAGATTGTGGATCTTAAAGCTTCATTCGAGCTGGAGAAAGCCGAGCTTATTGAAGATGCCAAGAAGTCTGCAGCTACAAGTATCATGGAGTCAATTCTCAAGATGTCAGAGGAGGTGAAGGCAAAGGGCTATGTGATAGATTCTTGGAATTCCGCAGACTGTGCAAAGAAGCTGAAGATGTTGAGGGGTGAGAAGGTGGAAGAAGCCGAGGTTCTAAGTACTTCAGAGGCGACGAAGGAGGCATGTGCTAATGAGGCGGCGGAAGCGGAAAAGAAGGACGGCGACCAGGGTGAAGATGGCAAGGTTTGAGCCTGGTTTTCAGGTTGTTTTGATGTGTGTATGTTGGTTGTTTGAACAATTTCTATTTTGGTTGTGTATGGATAATATAATATGCTTAGGATAATGGTTTGGGTGGAGGGATCCTGGTTCAGGACGAAGCCCAAACTAACTTTTATCTCATTTTTTTGAACAATCTGATGGTTCAGTGGATGGGCTCTGTTTTGAGTGAAACCTGAATCATCATTTCTTGCACTATAATATTAGTATAACAACTTTTTGTGACTTATGTTGGTATTTTATCCCTATTTCTGTTATTAAATCTTTAGAGAAAAAATTGAGTTTATTATGAATGAAATTCTTTAATAACAATTTAAGTTTAATTCAATAAACCAATACAAAGTCATAAAATTCATCTTATAAATAAGACAAGTAATATGAAATATATAATATTCACAAATAAGAAATCATACCAGAATCATATATGTAACACCCCGACCAAAGGCGGATTATACATCGGGGCGCCACATATTGTTTCATTACTCGTGACACTATTGGGTGTCAATATTTAATAAATACATTCATTCGCGCACGCGCAGGGTAAACACAAGATATAAATAAACCAACATAAATTAATATATTATAAATCATAATATTCGAACAGCAATAACTTGTCTTGATACATTTTAATCTAGGTCCAAAAGTAAAAACGTCCTACGTGTCCACAAGCTCCAAAAGTAGCTACAGCAAACCTGAACATGTGTTAAAATAAACGTCAAACACTTGCGTGTTGGTGAGAAATCAAGTTTAATACAATATATAGATATCAATAAATCTGCGCGCAACATGTGTATGTCTGGTTTTCAACAAGGGTGTAATCTGATCGGGACCAACTCTAAGATTCATAAGACTGCCAGTGCTCACAATTGAGCTCACAAACAAGACAAACTGTGCATGTGTAAACAAAAGAGAAAATCATAAACGATAGTTCTCCCGTGTTCATCTAATGGTACCATGAGAACTGCGGAATAGACCGACAAGACGGTTAATGATCCACACATACAAATAAACAGCCAAGTCTACGTCCTCAACACATTGGATACTGCGCGACTAAAGTTCATAAACAAGTTTAAGACTCTAAGTTTGTATGAACACATGAACATCCCAAAACATTAAAAGCAAAAAGGGATTAGGTACGAGATTACTCACTTGATAAACGATGCGGTGTAAGATAAAGCAAGAACCAACTTTAAACAAGCACAAGTTAACCTATAAATAAGATTATTGTTTTAATGATTGGTTTAAGTCTTGATTATAAGTTAGCATAATTAATAAGTAAATTATTATATATAATATATATATATTACCGGAAAAGCAGGGCAGAACAGGGAGGAAGACGGAGGCAGAGAGGAAGACGGCAGAGAGAGCAAGGGGCAAGAGAACAGGAGAGATTAAGTGTTTTGTGTGTGTAGTGTTAGGAAAAATAATACTATTATTTATAGGAAAACCCTAGGAGACATAATCCCTAGGAAAGGGGAAAGGATCTCAAAAAGCAAAAGATTCCAAAAGCAAAAGATATCAAAAAGCATAAGAAAACAAAAGCAAAAGATATGGAAAGATATGGCAGCTGCAGGGGGCAAAGGAAAAGCTGACAGGGAACAGTAAAAAGCATGGGCGGGTCAGATAAAGGTACTGGTCAAGCATGGCAAAAGCAGATCTCAAAAGATAATGTCAGTCACTTTTTCTGCCAACCAATGGGGTTGGTGCGCATGCTGCGCCGAAAGTAACTTTTCAGACATAAAGCAGATTAGGTCAACAGCACAAAAGATAAGACAACACAAAAGCAAACGGCTAGATTAAACAGAAGAAAACTCAAAGGGTTTAGCGCGAGAAGGCTAAGGCGCGAAGGCAGACACAGAAGGTCAAGAGAGCGCGAGCGCGAAGGCAGACAGAACCAACCTTAACGCGTCGCGGAAAGAACTACATTTCTAAGCGCGCCGCGGGAAGAATCACATTTCTTAGCGCGCCGCGGGAGGAACTAGAATTCCTAGCGCGCCGCGGGAAGAACTATAATTCTTCGCGCGTCGAGGGATGAACTACGATTCTTAGCGCGCTGCGAGAAGAACTACAAATCCTTAGCGCGTCGCGGGAAGAACTACCGTTCTTAGCGCGCTGCGAGAAGAATTACAATTCTTAGCGCGCTGCGAGAAGAGTTCGTCTCGCGTATCGCTGAAACAGGTGGTCTTCACGCAGGATTCCTTGTAAGGAGTCTGGCGCGTGGAGCAGCGCAGACAACCTTAGGCGGGAAGGAACAAAGGACAAGCAAAGAGTTAGAAAAAAAAAAAGAGGGAAACAAGGCGTAAGGGCGGGACGGCGACAAGAGGGAAAAGAAGGCGGAAAGAGAGAAGGAGAGGGACGGGACGGCGGAAAGAAAAAGAGAGAAAGAGGCGGGTGTAACATCTGCCCTGATCCGACCCGACCCAGGTACCCGTTTCTCTTACCCGATCTCTTTCTTTTATGATTTAATATTTATTTATAATAATAATAATATATATTTCCTTCCCGCCTCTTTCTCTATCTTTTTCTTTCCGCCGTCCCGTCCCTCTCCTTCTCTCTTTCCGCCTTCTTTTCCCTCTTGTCGCCGTCCCGCCCTTACGCCTTGTTTCCCTCTTCTAACTCTTTGCTTGTCCTTTGGTTCTTCCCGCCTAAGGATGTCTGCAGCTCCACGCGCCAGACTCCTTACATGGAAGCCTGCGTGAAGACATCTTGTTCCTGCGATGCGTGAAGAGAACTCTTCTCGCAGCGCGCTAAGAATGTTCTTCCCGCGATGCGCTTAGAATTCTAGGTTCTTCACGCAGCGCGCTAAGGATTTGTGATCCTTCCCGCAGCGCGTTAAGGATTTGTGATTCTTCCCGCAGCACGCTAAGGTTTGTTGTGCCAGCCTTCGCGCTCGCGCACTCAGCCTTCTCGCGCTTGACCCTTTAGTCTTCTGTTTATTCTAGCCGTTTGCTTTTGTAATGTCTTTTCTTCTGAGCTGTTGACCTAACCTATCTAATGTCTGAATAGTTACTTTCGGCGCAGCATGCGTACCAACCCCATTGGTTGGTAGAAAAAGTGACTGACATAATCTTTTGAGATCTGCTTTTGCCATGCTTGACCAGTAACTTTATCTGTCCTCTCCCATGCCTTTTTCTGAATCCTGTCAGCCTTTTTCTCTTTTTCCCTGCTACCATATCTTTTGATATCTTTACTTTTCAGAACTTTTTACTGTTGATATCTTTTCTTTTACTTTTGGAGATCTTTTCTAGGGTTTGTGTCCCCTAGGGTTTGCCTATATATAGTACTATTTTCTTAACACTTCACACACTACACTTATTCTCTTCCTCCCTTTTTGCTCTCTGCCGTTGTTCTTCAGCCGCCTCCCTCCTCTCTTGCCTCCGTTTTCTCCTCTCCTCTGCCCTGTTTTCCGGTAATATATTATATATAATAACTTATTAATTATGCTAACTTATAATCAAGACTTAAAACAAATCATTAAAACAATAATCTTTAATTATAGGTTAACTTGTGCTTTAAAGTTGGTTCTTGCTTTATCTATCATCGCATCTTTATCAAGTGAGTAATCTCGTACCTAATCCCTTTTTGCTTTTAATGTTTTGGGATGTTCATGTGTTCATACAAACTTAGAGTCTTAAACTGTTTATGAACTTTAGTCGCGCAGTATCCCATGTGTTGAGGACGTAGACTTGGCTGTTTATTTGTATGTGTGGATCATTAACCGTCTTGTCGGTCTATTCCGCAGTTCTCATGGTACCATTAGATGAACACGGGAGAACTATCGTTTATGATTTTCTCTTTTGTTTACACATGCACAGTTTGTCTTGTTTGTGAGCTCAATTGTGAGCACTGGCAGTCTTATGAATCTTAGAGTTGGTCCCGATCAGATTACACCCTTGTTGAAAACCAGACATACACATGTTGCGCGCAGATTTATTGATATCTATGTATTGTATTAAACTTGATTTCTCACCAACACGCAAGTGTTTGATGTTTATTTTAACACATGTTCAGGTTTGCTGTAGCTACTTTTGGAGCTTGTGGACACGTAGGACGTTTTTACTTTTGGACCTAGATTAAAATGTATCAAGACAAGTTATTGCTGTTCGAATATTATGATTTATAATATATTAATTTATGTTGGTTTATTTATATCTTGTGTTTACCCTGCGCGTGCGCGAATGAATGTATTTATTAAATATTGACACCCAATAGTGTCACGAGTAATGAAACAATATGTGGCGCCCCGATGTATAATCCGCCTTTGGTCGGGGTGTTACAGATTGGTATCAGAGCTCGTTGACTTTAGGATAGGTGGTTAGACGTAACGGCCTAGAATACCTAAGAGTCCCTTCTCGCGCATGAGAGAAATCTCATGTTTGCGCGCTTATTGTTAATTACTCGTTGTTTATGAATATGCTCGCGCTTGCGCAGTATATGATTTTATGTTTTATTCCGCGATATTTCGATTTTTGTGAATTTCGATTTTTATTGATTTTTCTTACATATTCGTTTGTTGGGTTTGAAAATCCGAAAAGTCATGGTGATACATGAATAGTTGATTTTCAATTTCCATTTACGATTATGTTCTGAGGTTGGAGACTTGAAAAGTCATGGTGATGCATGAATTGTCAACCTCCAATACTCATTTTCTTGTGTATTTCATATTGAAGATTGAAAAAGTCATGGTGATACATGAATCGTCAATCTCCAATACTCGTTTGCTCGTATATTTTAATTGGGAATTCGGAAAGTCATGGTGATACATGAATTGTCGATTCTTGATTCGAATTTGTTACCTTTATTAAGTCTGCATTTAGGGTCATTTATTTTACTTTAACTTTTGATAGTATCTAACTCTGCGAAACCAAGCTTTATAAAGTTATACTTTGCGATAAAACCAAGATATTAACTAAAATTAAAACTTTTATAGAATGCCTCCGCTATCTCGCCGATTTCAGAGAAGAGAAGCCTCGCGCATGCGTAGACAGCAACGTTCCCAGGAAATGGCCGCCGCGATAGCCCAAGCCTTGAGCCAAAACAATACCAATACCTCCAGTTATAACATTAAGTCCTTTAACGCGGGAAACCCTCCAAAGTTCACAGGTCTTGAAGGAGCCACCGTGATGCTCCAGTGGCTTGAGAAGATAGAAAACACTTTCCTCCACACCCAATGCCCCTCAGACAGACGAACCCTGTATGCTTCCAGTGTCCTGGAATCCAGAGCGCTTACATGGTGGAATGGAGTAGCTCATGCGCGTGGCGCAGAAGCTGCTTCCAGCATGCTCTGGGAGGAATTCAAGGAAATTCTGACGCGAGAATTCTGCCCTCCCAACGAAGTTAAGCGCCTGGAGGAGGAATTTTGGAATCTTAAGCAGTACAGTGGTGAAGCGCGCGAGTACGCGACGCGCTTCCATGAACTAAGCCTGCTTGTCCCTCACCTTGTTACCCCTTCCCGCCGAGCCATAGAGAAATTTCTTGGGGGTCTCCCCATGGAAATTCAAGATTCTGTATGGGCTAGAAACCCAGTTACCCTTTCTGACGCCATTGAGTTGGCCGCTGTGCTCAGCGACAACCATGTCAGAGCAGGAACCCTGTTCCTGCGGGGAACAGAAAAGACCAAACCCAAGACTGCCCCTGAACCGACAGAAACCAAACCTGAACCCTCAAACCATAACCAGAAACGTAGGCGCAGACAAGCTTACGCGCTTACCAACCCGCCCATTGTCCAGCAACCCATTTATCAACCTCCAGTTTACGCGCCTAACCCTCTGTCAGCTTACCCAACACCTCCTGTAGCCCACAACTATGCCTTAACCAATCCCGCACTCCCTGCCCCGCCTCCTAAGAAACCTTACACAGGAAACCATCCCTTTTGCCCAACCTGTAGATTTCACCACCCAACCCAAACCCCGTGTCGACTTTGTACCCGATGTGGCCGCGCTGGTCACCTTGTAGAAAACTGTAGAGTCCTTCTCGCCAATCCAATTGCGCCAACACCACCAGTCTACCCGCAGAACCCACAACCAACCTACCAAAACCCACGACCCAGATCGTGCTTTAACTGCGGTGATCCTAGTCATTTCCGGAACGCGTGCCCGAGACTGCAAGTGCAAATCACGCAAGCGAATCCGGTGAACCAGATTTCAAACCAAGTGACGCGTGGACGAGCTTTTAACATAACCGCGCACCAAGCGCAAGCGAATAATGATGTAGTTAATGGTACATTTTTGCTTAACGGATTTTATGCTTCTGTACTTTTTGATACTGGCGCCGATCGAAGTTTTATCTCTCGCGCCTTCGAGCAGAAGCTTGCGCGACCGCGCGATAACTTAAAAGAAGATTTTTCAGTTGAATTGGCTAATGGCGAAACTGTTTTAATTAACTCAGTGATTAAAGATTGTACGCTTAACCTTAACGAAAACGATTTTCTGATCGACCTCATCCCCATGCCTCTTGGAAGCTTTGATGTTATCATTGGTATGGACTGGCTCTCGAAGAATCGCGCCGAAGTTATTTGCGCCAAGAAATTGATTCGCATACCTCGAGAAAATGGTGATCTTCATATTTACGGCGAAAAACCCTCCAGTGGTCTTAAACTTATGTCTTGCGCCGAAGCCCAAAGACTCATGCGGAAGAAGTGTGTTGCATTCTTAGCCCATGTGGTTACACCTGCTGAAGAGAAGAAGCTTCGCGATATCCCTGTTGTGCGTGATTTCCCTGAAGTTTTTCCTGATGATCTTCCTGGTATCCCTCCCGCTCGTGAAGTCGAGTTCCGTATTGATCTTGTCCCTGGTGCTTCCCCCGTGGCTAAATCTCCTTATCGTCTTGCACCCGCTGAGATGCAAGAATTGGCAAGCCAACTTCAAGAGTTGACTGCTAAAGGATTCATCCGCCCTAGCTCTTCGCCCTGGGGTGCTCCGGTGTTGTTCGTTAAAAAGAAAGATGGATCGTTTTGCATGTGTATTGATTACCGCGAGTTGAACAAACTCACCATTAAAAACCGGTATCCCTTACCGCGTATTGACGACCTCTTTGATCAACTCCAAGGTGCCTCTTGTTTCTCGAAGATTGATCTCCGCTCTGGCTATCACCAGTTGCGCATCCGCGATGAAGATGTTCCGAAGACTGCTTTTCGAACTCGTTATGGCCATTTTGAATTCTTGGTCATGTCCTTCGGTTTAACCAATGCACCCGCCGTTTTCATGGATCTAATGAATCGGGTGTGTAGGCCTTTCTTGGATAAATTCGTGATCGTGTTTATCGATGATGTTCTGGTGTATTCTAAGACAAAGGCCGAGCACGAGCAACATCTTCGGTTGGTGTTGCAAAAGCTTCGAACCGAGCAGCTCTATGCTAAGCTTTCCAAGTGTGAATTCTGGTCTGATGAAGTACAGTTTCTTGGCCTTGTTGTAAACAAGATGGGTATTCATGTCGACCCATCCAAAATTGAAGCAATCAAGAACTGGATTACGCCATCCTCTCCTTCCGAGATCCGTTCCTTTCTGGGCTTAGCTGGTTATTACCGGCGCTTCATTTCAAACTTCTCAAAGATCTCTTTGCCTTTAACAGCTCTAACGCACAAAGGTAAACCATATATTTGGGGCTCGAAGCAAGAAGAAGCCTTTCTAACGCTCAAGCGTTTGTTGTGTGAAGCTCCTGTTCTTGCGCTACCTGAGGGTAATGATGATTTTGTCGTGTATTGCGATGCATCCAACCAAGGTCTCGGTTGTGTTCTTATGCAACGAGGCAAGGTTATCGCTTACGCATCAAGGCAACTCAAGGTTCATGAAAAGAATTATACAACTCACGACCTCGAACTAGGTGCAGTTGTTTTTGCCTTGAAGATCTGGAGACACTACCTTTATGGTACTAAGTGTATCCTTTACACTGACCATAAAAGCCTTCAGCATATCTTTGATCAGAAGGAACTTAACATGAGGCAACGCCGATGGAACGAACTCATCAGCGATTACGATTGTGAGATCCGGTATCATCCTGGTAAGGCTAATGTGGTAGCCGATGCGCTCAGCCGAAAACCCTGCCAGCTTAACTGTATTTTGCCGCGCACCCAGCTTCACTTCGCGCCGATCCAAAGCAACCTTGAATCGCGTATTCGTGACGCGCAGCGCGCATCCATCAGTAACGGTAACCTTCGCGCCGAGTTAGCGTGTGGCGCGGAAGCACTCTTTGTCCCTAATCTGAGTGGAATTCTCTGTTATCTTAATCGCATCTGGATTCCCTTTGATGAGAATCTTCGCGCTGATATCCTGAGTGAAGCGCACAAATCTCGGTATTCTATTCATCCTGGCGCTGATAAGATGTACAAGGATTTGCGCATAACTTATTGGTGGCCCGGTATGAAGAAGGATATTGCTGTGTTCGTAGCTAAATGTCTGACTTGTTCTAAAGTAAAAGCTGAACACCAACGCCCATCTGGTTTGCTCGAACAACCAGAAATTCCTACGTGGAAATGGGAATGTGTAGCGATGGACTTTATTACCAAGTTACCTTTGACAGCAAGCAAACATGATAGCATTTGGGTAATAGTGGATCGATTGACTAAGTCTGCTCACTTTCTGCCCATTCGTGAAAACTACCGTGTTGAGCAACTCGCGCAGCTTTATGTCAAGGAAATTGTCTGCCGCCATGGTACTCCTTTGAGCATCATATCCGATCGCGATGGCCGTTTTATATCTCGCTTTTGGAAATCTCTCCAATCTGCGCTAGGAACTCGCTTGGACATGAGTACGGCATATCATCCTCAGACTGACGGACAGTCTGAACGAACTATTCAAACTCTTGAGGATATGCTCCGATCTTGTGTTCTTGATTTTGGAGGTAATTGGGATTCACACCTGCCTTTGATCGAGTTCTCCTATAATAACAGCTATCATTCCAGTATTAGTATGGCCCCATTTGAAGCACTTTACGGTCGTAAGTGCCGCTCCCCGATTTGTTGGAGCGAAGTGGGTGAAACTCAAATCACAGGACCCGAACTTGTTCAAGAGACAACCGATAAAATCGCCAAGATCCGTAATCATCTGCTGACTGCCAGAAGCCGACAGAAGAGTTACGCAGATCGTAGGCGAAAGCCTCTCGAATTTCAAGTTGGTGATCTTGTTCTCCTCAAAGTGTCGCCTTGGAAAGGTGTTGTCCGCTTTGGGAAGAAGGGTAAGCTTGCTCCTCGTTATGTTGGTCCATTCAAGATTCTCGCGCGTGTGGGAAAAGTTGCCTACAGACTTGACCTGCCGCCCGCGCTCAGTAATGTGCATCCAACGTTCCATGTATCCAATCTCAAGAAGTGTTTAGCTGACGAGAACCTTCACATTCCGCTTGATGAAGTTCAAGTTGATGAAACTATGCATTTCGTTGAGAAGCCTGTTGAGATTATGGATCGCGAGGTTAAGCAAACCAAGCGCAGTCGTATCCCTATCGTGAAAGTTCGCTGGGAGTCCAAGCGCGGAGCCGAGTTTACATGGGAAAGGGAAGATCAAATGAAGATCAAGTACCCGCACCTGTTCTCTGCGCAACCTACTTCGAGATAAATTTCGGGACGAAATTTCTTAAAGTAGGGGAGACTGTAACATCTGCCCTGATCCGACCCGACCCAGGTACCCGTTTCTCTTACCCGATCTCTTTCTTTTATGATTTAATATTTATTTATAATAATAATAATATATATTTCCTTCCCGCCTCTTTCTCTATCTTTTTCTTTCCGCCGTCCCGTCCCTCTCCTTCTCTCTTTCCGCCTTCTTTTCCCTCTTGTCGCCGTCCCGCCCTTACGCCTTGTTTCCCTCTTCTAACTCTTTGCTTGTCCTTTGGTTCTTCCCGCCTAAGGATGTCTGCAGCTCCACGCGCCAGACTCCTTACATGGAAGCCTGCGTGAAGACATCTTGTTCCTGCGATGCGTGAAGAGAACTCTTCTCGCAGCGCGCTAAGAATGTTCTTCCCGCGATGCGCTTAGAATTCTAGGTTCTTCACGCAGCGCGCTAAGGATTTGTGATCCTTCCCGCAGTGCGCTAAGGATTTGTGATCCTTCCCGCAGCGCGTTAAGGATTTGTGATTCTTCCCGCAGCACGCTAAGGTTTGTTGTGCCAGCCTTCGCGCTCGCGCACTCAGCCTTCTCGCGCTTGACCCTTTAGTCTTCTGTTTATTCTAGCCGTTTGCTTTTGTAATGTCTTTTCTTCTGAGCTGTTGACCTAACCTATCTAATGTCTGAATAGTTACTTTCGGCGCAGCATGCGTACCAACCCCATTGGTTGGTAGAAAAAGTGACTGACATAATCTTTTGAGATCTGCTTTTGCCATGCTTGACCAGTAACTTTATCTGTCCTCTCCCATGCCTTTTTCTGAATCCTGTCAGCCTTTTTCTCTTTTTCCCTGCTACCATATCTTTTGATATCTTTACTTTTCAGAACTTTTTACTGTTGATATCTTTTCTTTTACTTTTGGAGATCTTTTCTAGGGTTTGTGTCCCCTAGGGTTTGCCTATATATAGTACTATTTTCTTAACACTTCACACACTACACTTATTCTCTTCCTCCCTTTTTGCTCTCTGCCGTTGTTCTTCAGCCGCCTCCCTCCTCTCTTGCCTCCGTTTTCTCCTCTCCTCTGCCCTGTTTTCCGGTAATATATTATATATAATAACTTATTAATTATGCTAACTTATAATCAAGACTTAAAACAAATCATTAAAACAATAATCTTTAATTATAGGTTAACTTGTGCTTTAAAGTTGGTTCTTGCTTTATCTATCATCGCATCTTTATCAAGTGAGTAATCTCGTACCTAATCCCTTTTTGCTTTTAATGTTTTGGGATGTTCATGTGTTCATACAAACTTAGAGTCTTAAACTGTTTATGAACTTTAGTCGCGCAGTATCCCATGTGTTGAGGACGTAGACTTGGCTGTTTATTTGTATGTGTGGATCATTAACCGTCTTGTCGGTCTATTCCGCAGTTTTCATGGTACCATTAGATGAACACGGGAGAACTATCGTTTATGATTTTCTCTTTTGTATACACATGCACAGTTTGTCTTGTTTGTGAGCTCAATTGTGAGCACTGGCAGTCTTGTCTCTTAGAATTGGTCCCGATCTGATTACACCCTTGTCGAAACCCAGACATACACATGTTGCGCGCAGATTTATGGTTATCTATGTATTGTATTAAACTTGATTTCTCACCAACACGCAAGTGTTTGACGTTTATTTTAACACATGTTCAGGTTTGCAGTAGCTGTTTTGGAGCTTGTGGACACATAGGAAGTTTTCTTTATTTTGGACCTAGATTAAAATGTATCAAGACAAGTTATTGCTGTTCGAATATTTGATTGATAATATATTGATTTATGATGATTTATGTTATCTTACTTTTACTTTGCGCGTGCGCGAATGAATGTATTTATTAAATATTGACACCCAATAGTGTCACGAGTAATGAAACAATATGTGGCGCCCCGATGTATAATCCGCCTTTGGTCGGGGTGTTACAGCGGGAAGGAAAATATATATTATTATTAAAAGTAAAATGTAAGTATAAATATTAAATCATAAAAGAAAGAGATCGGGTCAGAGAAACGGGTACCTGGGTCGGGTCGGATCGGGTCAGATGTCACAGTCTCCCCTACTTTAAGAAATTTTGTCCCGAAATTTATCTCGAAGTAGGTTGCGCAGAGAACAGGTGCGGGTACTTGATCTTCATTTGATCTTCCCTTTCCCATGTAAACTCGGCTCCGCGCTTGGACTCCCAGCGAACTTTCACGATAGGGATACGACTGCGCTTGGTTTGCTTAACCTCGCGATCCATAATCTCAACAGGCTTCTCAACGAAATGCATAGATTCATCAACTTGAACTTCATCAAGTGGAATGTGAAGGTTCTCGTCAGCTAAACACTTCTTGAGATTGGATACATGGAACGTTGGATGCACATTACTGAGCGCGGGCGGCAGGTCAAGTCTGTAGGCAACTTTTCCCACACGCGCGAGAATCTTGAATGGACCAACATAACGAGGAGCAAGCTTACCCTTCTTCCCAAAGCGGACAACACCTTTCCAAGGAGACACTTTGAGGAGAACAAGATCACCAACTTGAAATTCGAGAGGCTTTCGCCTACGATCTGCGTAACTCTTCTGTCGCTTCTGGCAGTCAGCAGATGATCACGGATCTTGGCGATTTTATCGGTTGTCTCTTGAACAAGTTCGGGTCCTGTGATTTGAGTTTCTCCCACTTCGCTCCAACAAATCGGGGAGCGGCACTTACGACCGTAAAGTGCTTCAAATGGGGCCATACCGATACTGGAATGATAGCTGTTATTATAAGAGAACTCAATCAAAGGCAGGTGTGAATCCCAATTACCTCCAAAATCAAGAACACAAGATCGGAGCATATCCTCAAGAGTCTGAATAGTTCGCTCAGACTGACCGTCAGTCTGAGGATGATATGCCGTACTCATGTCCAAGCGAGTTCCTAGCGCAGATTGGAGAGATTTCCAAAAGCGAGATATAAAACGGCCATCGCGATCGGATATGATGCTCAAAGGAGTACCATGGCGGCAGACAATTTCCTTGACATAAAGCTGCGCGAGTTGCTCAACACGGTAGTTTTCACGAATGGGCAGAAAGTGAGCAGACTTAGTCTAACGATCCACTATTACCCAAATGCTATCATGTTTGCTTGCTGTCAAAGGTAACTTGGTAATAAAGTCCATCGCTACACATTCCCATTTCCACGTAGGAATTTCTGGTTGTTCGAGCAAACCAGATGGGCGTTGGTGTTCAGCTTTTACTTTAGAACAAGTCAGGCATTTAGCTACGAACACAGCAATATCCTTCTTCATACCGGGCCACCAATAAGTAATGCGCAAATCCTTGTACATCTTATCAGCGCCAGGATGAATAGAATACCGAGATTTGTGCGCTTCACTCAGGATATTAGCGCGAAGATTCTCATCAAAGGGAATCCAGATGCGATTGAGATAGCAGAGAATTCCACTCAGATTAGGCACAAAATGCGCTTCCGCGCCACACGCTAACTCGGCGCGAAGGTTACCATTACTGATGGATGCGCGCTGCGCGTCACGAATACGCGATTCAAGGTTGCTTTGAATCGGCGCGAAGTGAAGCTGGGTGCGCGGCAAGATACAGTTAAGCTGGCAGGGTTTTCGGCTGAGCGCATCGGCTACCACATTAGCCTTACCAGGATGATACCGGATCTCACAATCGTAATCGCTGATGAGTTCGTTCCATCGGCGTTGCCTCATGTTAAGTTCCTTCTGATCAAAGATATGCTGAAGGCTTTTATGGTCGGTGTAAAGGATACACTTAGTACCATAAAGGTAGTGTCTCCAGATCTTCAAGGCAAATACAACTGCACCAAGCTCGAGGTCGTGAGTTGTATAATTCTTTTCATGAACCTTAAGTTGCCTTGATGCGTAAGCGATAACCTTGCCTCGTTGCATAAGAACACAACCGAGACCTTGGTTGGATGCATCGCAATACACGACAAAATCATCATTACCCTCAGGTAGCGCAAGAACAGGAGCTTCACACAACAAACGCTTGAGCGTTAGAAAGGCTTCTTCTTGCTTCGAGCCCCAAATATACGGTTTACCTTTGTGCGTTAGAGCTGTTAAAGGCAAAGCGATCTTCGAGAAGTTCGAAATGAATCGCCGGTAGTAACCAGCTAAGCCCAGAAAGGAACGGATCTCAGAAGGAGAGGATGGCGTGATCCAGTTCTTGATTGCTTCAATCTTGGATGGGTCGACATGAATACCCATCTTGTTTACAACATGACCAAGAAACTGTACTTCATCAGACCAGAATTCACACTTGGAAAGCTTAGCATAGAGTTGCTTAGCTCTAAGCTTTTGCAACACTAACCGAAGATGTTGCTCGTGCTCGGCCTTGGTCTTAGAATACACCAGAACATCATCGATAAACACAATCACGAATTTATCCAAGAAAGGCCTATACACCCGATTCATTAGATCCATGAAAACGGCGGGTGCGTTGGTTAGACCGAAGGACATGACCAAGAATTCAAAATGGCCATAACGAGTTCGAAAAGCAGTCTTCGGAACATCTTCATCGCGGATGCGCAACTGGTGATAGCCAGAGCGGAGATCAATCTTCGAGAAACAAGAGGCACCTTGGAGTTGATCAAAGAGGTCGTCAATACGCGGTAAGGGATACCGGTTTTTAATGGTGAGTTTGTTCAACTCGCGGTAATCAATACACATGCGAAACGAACCATCTTTCTTTTTAACGAACAACACCGGAGCACCCCAGGGCGAAGAGCTAGGGCGAATGAATCCTTTAGCAGTCAACTCTTGAAGTTGGCTGGCCAATTCTTGCATCTCAGCGGGTGCAAGACGATAAGGAGATTTAGCCACGGGGGAAGCACCAGGGACAAGATCAATACGGAACTCGACTTCACGAGCGGGAGGGATACCAGGAAGATCATCAGGAAAAACTTCAGGGAAATCACGCACAACAGGGATATCGCGAAGCTTCTTTTCTTCAGCAGGTTTAACCACATGGGCTAGAAATGCAATACACTTCTTCCGCATGAGTCTTCGGGCTTCGGCGCAAGACATAAGTTTAAGACCACTGGAGGGTTTTTCGCCGTAGATATGAAGATCACCATTTTCTCGAGGTATGCGAATCATCTTCTTGGCGCAAATAACTTCGGCGCGATTATGCGAAAGCCAGTCCATACCAATAATAACATCAAAGCTTCCAAGAGGCATGGGGATGAGGTCAATCAGAAAATCGTTTTCGTTAAGGTTAAGCGTGCAATCTTTAATCACAGAGTTAATTAAAACAGTTTCGCCATTAGCCAATTCAACTGAAAAATCTTCTTTTAAATCGTTGCGCGGTCGCGCAAGCTTCTGCTCGAAGGCGCGAGAGATAAAACTTCGATCGGCGCCAGTATCAAAAAGTACAGAAGCATAAAATCCGTTAAGCAAAAATGTACCATTAACTACGTCATTATTCGCTTGCGCTTGGTGCGCGGTTATGTTAAAAGCTCGTCCACGCGTCACTTGGTTTGAAATCTGGTTCACCGGATTCGCTTGCGTAATCTGAACTTGTAGCCTTGGGCACGCGTTCCGGAAATGACTGGGATCGCCGCTGTTAAAGCACGATCTGGGTCGTGGGTTTTGGTAGGTTGGTTGAGGGTTTTGCGGGTAGACTGGTGGTGTTGGCGCAATTGGATTGGCGAGAAGGACTCTACAGTTTTCTGCAAGGTGACCAGCGCGGCCACATCGGGTACAAAGTCGACATGGGACTTGAGGTGGGTGGTGGAGTCTACAGGTTGGGCAAAAGGGGTGGTTTCCTGTGTAAGGTTTCTTAATTGGCGGGGCAGGGAGTGCTGGATTGGTTAGGGCATAGTTGTGGGCTACAGGAGGTGTTGGGTAGGCTGACAGAGGGTTAGGCGCGTAAACTGGAGGTTGGTAGATGGGTTGCTGGACAATGGGCGGGTTGGTAAGCGCATAGGCCTTGCGCCTGCGCTTGAGGTTGTTACGGTTTGAGGGTTCGGGTTTGGTTTCTGTTGGTTCAGGGGCAGTCTTGGTGGGTTTGGTCTTTTCTGTTCCCCGCAGGAACAGAGTTCCTGCTCTGACATGGTTGTCGCTGAGCACAGCGGCCAACTCAATGGCGTCAGAGAGGGTTGCTGGGTTTCTGGCCCATACAGAGTCTTGAATTTCCATGGGGAGACCCCCAAGGAATTTCTCGATGGCTCGGCGGGAAGGGGTAACAAGGTGAGGGACAAGCAAGCTTAGTTCATGGAAGCGCGTCGCGTACTCGCGCGCTTCACCGCTGTATTGCTTCAAGTTCCAGAATTCCTCCTCCAGGCGCTTAACTTCGTTGGGAGGGCAGAATTCTCGCGTCAGAATTTCCTTGAATTCCTCCCATGTTATGCTAGAAGCAGCTTCTGCGCCACGCGCATGAGCTACTCCATTCCACCATGTAAGCGCTCTGGATTCCAGGACACTGGAAGCATATAGGGTTCGTCTGTCTGAGGGGCATTGGTTATGGAGGAAAGTGTTTTCAATCTTTTCGAGCCATTGGAGCATCACGGTGGCTCCTTCAAGACCTGTGAACTTTGGAGGGTTACCCGCGTTAAAGGACTTAATGTTATAACTGGAGGTATAGTTTTGGCTCAAGGCTTGGGCTATCGCGGCGGCCATTTCCTGGGAACGTTGCTGTCTACGCATGCGCGAGGCTTCTCTTCTCTGAAATCGGCGAGATAGCGGAGGCATTCTATAAAAGTTTTAATTTTAGTTAATATCTTGGTTTTATCGCGAAGTATAACTTTATAAAGCTTGGTTTCACGGAGTTAGATACTATCAAAAGTTAAAGTAAAATAAATGACCCTAAATGCAGACTTAATAAAGGTAACAAATTCGAATCAAGAATCGACAATTCATGTATCACCATGACTTTCCGAATTCCCAATTTAAAATATACGAGCAAACGAGTATTGGAGATTGACGATTCATGTATCACAATGACTTTTCAATCTTCAATATAAAATACACAAGAAAATGAGTATTGGAAGTTGACAATTCATGTATCACCATGACTTTTCAAGTCTCCAACCTCAGAACATAATCGTAAATGGGAATTAAAAATCAACTATTCATGTATCACCATGACTTTTCGGATTTTCAAATCCCAACAAACGAATATGCAAGAAAAATCAATAAAAATCGAAATTCAACAAAAATCGAAATATCGCGAAATAAATCATAAAATCATATACTGCGCAAGCGCGAGCATATTCATAAATAACGAGTAATTAACAATAAGCGCGCGAACATGAGATTTCTCTCATGCGCGAGAAGGGACTCTTAGGTATTTTAGGCCGTTACGTCTAACCACCTATCCTAAAGTCAACGAGCTCTGATACCAATCTGTAACACCCCGACCAAAGGCGGATTATACATCGGGGCGCCACATATTGTTTCATTACTCGTGACACTATTGGGTGTCAATATTTAATAAATACATTCATTCGCGCACGCGCAGGGTAAACACAAGATATAAATAAACCAACATAAATTAATATATTATAAATCATAATATTCGAACAGCAATAACTTGTCTTGATACATTTTAATCTAGGTCCAAAAGTAAAAACGTCCTACGTGTCCACAAGCTCCAAAAGTAGCTACAGCAAACCTGAACATGTGTTAAAATAAACATCAAACACTTGCGTGTTGGTGAGAAATCAAGTTTAATACAATACATAGATATCAATAAATCTGCGCGCAACATGTGTATGTCTGGTTTTCAACAAGGGTGTAATCTGATCGGGACCAACTCTAAGATTCATAAGACTGCCAGTGCTCACAATTGAGCTCACAAACAAGACAAACTGTGCATGTGTAAACAAAAGAGAAAATCATAAACGATAGTTCTCCCGTGTTCATCTAATGGTACCATGAGAACTGCGGAATAGACCGACAAGACGGTTAATGATCCACACATACAAATAAACAGCCAAGTCTACGTCCTCAACACATTGGATACTGCGCGACTAAAGTTCATAAACAAGTTTAAGACTCTAAGTTTGTATGAACACATGAACATCCCAAAACATTAAAAGCAAAAAGGGATTAGGTACGAGATTACTCACTTGATAAACGATGCGGTGTAAGATAAAGCAAGAACCAACTTTAAACAAGCACAAGTTAACCTATAAATAAGATTATTGTTTTAATGATTGGTTTAAGTCTTGATTATAAGTTAGCATAATTAATAAGTAAATTATTATATATAATATATATATATTACCGGAAAAGCAGGGCAGAACAGGGAGGAAGACGGCAGAGAGAGCAAGGGGCAAGAGAACAGGAGAGATTAAGTGTTTTGTGTGTGTAGTGTTAGGAAAAATAATACTATTATTTATAGGAAAACCCTAGGAGACATAATCCCTAGGAAAGGGGAAAGGATCTCAAAAAGCAAAAGATTCCAAAAGCAAAAGATATCAAAAAGCATAAGAAAACAAAAGCAAAAGATATGGAAAGATATGGCAGCTGCAGGGGGCAAAGGAAAAGCTGACAGGGAACAGTAAAAAGCATGGGCGGGTCAGATAAAGGTACTGGTCAAGCATGGCAAAAGCAGATCTCAAAAGATAATGTCAGTCACTTTTTCTGCCAACCAATGGGGTTGGTGCGCATGCTGCGCCGAAAGTAACTTTTCAGACATAAAGCAGATTAGGTCAACAGCACAAAAGATAAGACAACACAAAAGCAAACGGCTAGATTAAACAGAAGAAAACTCAAAGGGTTTAGCGCGAGAAGGCTAAGGCGCGAAGGCAGACACAGAAGGTCAAGAGAGCGCGAGCGCGAAGGCAGACAGAACCAACCTTAACGCGTCGCGGAAAGAACTACATTTCTAAGCGCGCCGCGGGAAGAATCACATTTCTTAGCGCGCCGCGGGAGGAACTAGAATTCCTAGCGCGCCGCGGGAAGAACTATAATTCTTCGCGCGTCGAGGGATGAACTACGATTCTTAGCGCGCTGCGAGAAGAACTACAAATCCTTAGCGCGTCGCGGGAAGAACTACCGTTCTTAGCGCGCTGCGAGAAGAATTACAATTCTTAGCGCGCTGCGAGAAGAGTTCGTCTCGCGTATCGCTGAAACAGGTGGTCTTCACGCAGGATTCCTTGTAAGGAGTCTGGCGCGTGGAGCAGCGCAGACAACCTTAGGCGGGAAGGAACAAAGGACAAGCAAAGAGTTAGAAAAAAAAAAGAGGGAAACAAGGCGTAAGGGCGGGACGGCGACAAGAGGGAAAAGAAGGCGGAAAGAGAGAAGGAGAGGGACGGGACGGCGGAAAGAAAAAGAGAGAAAGAGGCGGGAAGGAAAATATATATTATTATTAAAAGTAAAATATAAGTATAAATATTAAATCATAAAAGAAAGAGATCGGGTCAGAGAAACGGGTACCTGGGTCGGGTCGGATCGGGTCAGATGTCACAATATAGCAACTAACTCTGATAATGTATAGACCATTTCATCATTGTAATAAGATTACTTTTCAGAATGTTCCTCCAATTATAAGGATATACTGATAGACCTGCAATATTAACATAACCTGAAAATAACTTCAGAAATTCTGGCGACAAGGCCTAAATAAATTGGTGATAAGGTCCTTAGAAGAGGCGAAAACCCCTTAAACCTTAGGAAGAAACTGGCGACAAGGCCCTTAGAAGAGGTGAAAACCCCTTAAACCTTAGGAATAAACTGGCGACAAGGCCTTTAGAAGAGGTGCAAACCCCTTGAACCTTAGGAACAAATAAACTGGCAACAAGGCCCTTAGAAGAGGTGAAAAACCCCTTAAACCTTAGGGATGGTACGTCTACCATTAACTCTAGATTCAAACCAATAGCTGAGGATAGCGAGGTAACAAGTCACTATATTTCATGGGCTGGCCCCGCCTCTCGAACTACGGCTGAATAAACATGCGCTACAGGCGATCTTAAGAAGATGTGAAAACCCCTTAACCTTAGAAGGCATCAAATAATGCCTTATCCGGCGACAAAGCCCAAAGAAACCGGCAACAAGGCCCAAATTAACTGGCGACAAGGCCCAAAGCAACTTCATCCCATATGGGAATATCACATATCTTCAAGCTACAAAATAGTCAGATCTAGGTGAGGGGTGGGTGTTAGCCTTGCTAACACCCCTCCGATGCCTAAGTCATTATCATGATAGAAGAATAAAAATATTGAAAATGAATAAAAATATAAATTCGAATACATACCTTAGCTGTTTAATGTCACCATTAAGTTTCTTAGGATAACAATTATCCTCGGGATATAAGTCTTACATAAAATATTTCTTGAGGTGTATAGCGTTCCAAGCCCTTGGTAACAAGTCACCATCCAAAGTAGACAATTTGTATGCTCCATTTCCTGCTTCTAAGTCAATCAAGTAAGGACCTTCCCACTTTGGTGCATGCTTTCCATCCGTAGGATTTGTAGTATTCTGAAAAGCCTTTTGGAGAACCAAATCCCCTTCTTGAAATCTTCGAACCCTGATATTATTGTTGTAGGACTTTGCTATCTTCTGCCACCACGCGGTCCCTGCACCACACCAACTCCGCTCAACTCTTCCACTGTAATTTCAGTTCACTCGTTATCCCCACCGGAATTGTTCCCCGCCTTCTTCCCAACCATCCACCACCACACCCGTCAGTCATCTATCACAGCACCACTAACATTTGGGGACCACCACATGTAGATCTGATTTGAGATAGAAGGGGAGAGGCGGAATGAAGGGGCTGCACCATTTTTCGTCTTCGATTGCCAGATCCGACCCGGTTTGGTTATTTTGAAGCTATACGACGACGTTTTGGAGAAGATTCCCATTGTTCGGTAAAATTCGGACTATTTAGATGACGGGATTGAGTTATGGGAGGTATCAACGAGAACGTTTGTTGGTTGTTAAGTTACCAAAAGCTAAATTGTAGGAGATGAAGACACGACCGCTATCGGTGGTGCTCATAGCAGATCTGCAACTGATTGATATGGTGGAACAAATTGAGAAATGGAAGATTGAGGATGAACATGGTGACTGATCAATGGAAAGAAAAGAGAAAATAAATGAAATTACTAATTTACCCATTAACGAAAATAAAATAGACGAAGTTAAAAAAATGTACCAAAATGGCAAGTTTTATGAACATGAGGTAGCCATTTACAAAATATTAAAAACAATACTAATGTTGTGTAATTGAACAAACCACAGATACTAAAATGACATTTAACTCTTTCTTGCATGTTGATCTTTTCCACCTGTCAATGCTTGGTTTTTATGTGAAAATATAGTCTTCATCTTTTTCGATGCTACATACTTCTACATTATTAGTTGGCTACTTTATGTTGATGTGCAATGCTTGGTTTTTATGTGAAAATATAGTCTCTCTTTTAATTAAGGCCAAAAGTGATGTGATATTTGAAGGGTTTGTTTTGTTCTCTTCCAATTTATTCATGCATGTCTCTTATCAAGTCTGATGTAGAAATTAAAAGTAGCATCATTTGTTAAGGGTTCTTAAATAAACAGCTTGCTATTTCAATTTTCAGATTACTTGATTTGTAAACTTTGTAATTTAAATGTTTTCTTTAAACACTATATCATATTTTTTAGTTTTAGCATAATTGATAAATGGGTTGATTCTAGTTATTTTGTGTCTCCAATGTGCCAAATCTTGATCCCTTTCATTTTCATTCATTTTCATCCTTGTTGGATTAACCTGACTTGATTAACCTATAACCCAAAAACAATGATTAGATGGTCAAAATTTTATAAAAATTTATTAGAAATTCAAGAAGAATATAGTAAAACAAAATAGTTAGTGGTGAATATTGTAAATGAAAGAAAAATAATAATAATAATAATTTAGTACAGCAACATGGAATGAGATGTCGCCTGTGAGAAATTTTTAGAAAATGAATGATAATTTAAGGAATTATATTTTTTAGTCAAATTTTAGTAATAGGAAATGGGATGTGAAAGTTCTAATATATGCAAATGTGCAACTGATCGATTGAGTCGAAAGTAGCTTAAAGGGTATGTTTGATGTATAAAACTACCTAAGCCACTTTGTTGAAAAAGTCATATTACCATAACAATGTAATCCGACCAAATTGACATCTAACCATGACCAAGAGAGCTAGAGGGTGGTGGTTAAAGAAGATAGAGATGCACAAATGGTGTCGGATACCAGAACCGTGAAAATTAAAATCAACGATCTAAATGAGGATTTTATATATAAGAATAGCTTAAAATAATCAACAAGCATCGTAGATAGGGGTGTTAATCGGATCGGATAACAGGTTTCGGATTGTTCGAATTTGAAAATTTTAGAACCATATCCGAAATCCAATATGATCCGAATTAGGGACATTCCTATCTGATCCGAATCCGATCTGAATTGAATTCGGATCGGATTCCGATAATCCGAATAATCAGTGTAACAAATATACAAACTTAAGTTTTATTAAATAAATATACAAAAGTTGAAAATAAAATAAAACACTACATGAACAAGGAAGTTAGGTAGTGTCAAAAAGTATAACGATGTGCCTATGGAGTGTGAGGTTGATTTAACAAATAGTAAAGTTATGGTTATAAGGTTATTGTAAATGTTAATGGACTTGGCTGTATACACTAATAACATGTTATATATTTTGATTATTCATATATCTGAATAATCCGTACTATCCATAATTTTTTGAAATCCATATCCGAATCTGAATTAGTTATTCGAATATTCCGATCGATCCGTTTCAAATATCCAAATAAGAATTCAAATCGGATTATTTAGGTTTTGGTTTCGATTCAAATTTTAGTTTTTTCCGGATTTCATATTTCTTGAACATAAGCGTTGCTTAGTTATTTGAATAATCTATACAACCATCTTTATTGTGACCCTATTATTTTCTTGGGTTATAAAAGATATAAGAAAATTGGATTTTATTAATCACACTTTTTTTTAGGTTGACTGACAATAATCACATCTTAGAAAATTGCTGTCACCGGTCCCACCTTTTACACTATTTGTTTTCATTGAATCCCCGTTTAAAAAAAATTTAACCGCGTTAAGTTTTTCCGAACTTCAAACTGATGTTTTAGGACTTTTGATCAGGAAAAGGATACAAGTCGATTCATGTAGATGCTTAGTGAAGCCCCGCTATCCAAATATTTGGAACATGTAATATACTAAGATGAATGTGTATGGTTTTTATTGATCTCAACTATCATCTTTCGGTTCATGTCGGTCTCAACTAATGAGTTAGCTGTTGACGGTACCATCTTTTTAAATATTTGTTCCCAACAGTCCGAGACTAACAGAATCCTAACGTCGTTACCAGCAGATCGCCCAGAAAAGTCACATTTTTTGCATGAAAACTCAATCTGAACGCCACCACTACCAAATGACTCACGACCAAACAACCACCGCCACTTGAGCACCATCAACCAATTCCGACAATTCTGGTGACCTTAATAATTGGGGGATTTTATTAGAAACCAATTTTTTACCAGCAAATTAGGATTAAATAACGCGACAACCAGCGACTAATAACTAGCTGGAGGGAATACATAACAAGGAGTGGGTTATTCAACAACTCGGTCCAGTTAATTTTAAATTTACATTTTTACTCGAAACCCATAAAAACGTCGTTGCCATAATGGAATCAAGAAGTGGCTCCTTAGTGAGATCATTTTTGATGAACACGATCTCATTTCGATGCCTCCAGAAAAACCACCAACACGAGAAGATAATAGTTTCCACCAAATCTTTTTTCTGTTTAACAATAGAAGAGTCCAACCAAGCACACATATCCACCTGAACTTTGGAAACCGGCCAAGAAACCTCCAGCCACATCCCGATCATTATCCAGATATCATCTACCATCGCACAATTACCAAAAATATGAGGCCAAGTTTCTCCCTCCGTTTCACATAAGGGACAAAGTATAGACAGAATATCAATACCCCTCTAACGCTAATTGCTCCTCGTATATAACCGGTCTAATAACACCTTTCAGGCATGAATGTTAACCATCATGGGAATATACCGAATCCATCTAGTAGGCTTCGAATTATCAGGGAGAATACATCAAATAAATACAGAGAGACTTCACCAAAAAATCTGTTAGGATTAGTGAAGGCCTTTGGGTCGGGTTCGTTGGTTGACGATTAGAAGACAAAGGGGGCGGCCCATTTAATTATGGAGGAAGGCCCATTTGGAGTTTTCTTGGTCCCTACTCTATCAAACCTAATTGTTATCTATATATACCTAGTCATGTATTGTAATCTTTTATACTGTGCTTAATAAAATATCCTAGTTGCAGCCCGTGGACGTAGGTCGCGTTGACCGAACCACGTAAAATCTCGTGTCTCTTATTTATTACTTTCGTTTGTGCGTGTGTGTTTGTGTTTTCCGCTGCGTACCGACTCTGTTTAATACCTATCAAGTGGCATCAGAGCTGAAGGTTTGTTACATACACCAGTGCACGGAGACGAGAGCGGCAATATTTTCGGTTTGTAGCCTCTGCTCGTAAAACCCCTGGAATTCTTTTTTGTTTTTGTGCACGATAATTAATGAGCGAATTGGGTTAATTATTTCACTTGGTCAAATAAAAAAGGAATTGCACATATTCCTTTTTGGTTTATCGTGATTTGCAAGAAAAAAAAAGGCACCAAATTATAAAACAAATTAGTTTTATTTGTTTTTGGTGGGTGGCTGTTTGACGCGGTAGAAAGAAAAAATATTTTCTTGTTTCTCAAGTGTTTAGGGTTTTTTTGTCAAACCCTTGGAGACGTTATTATCTGTCGGAATTACGCTGCCATCGTAAATCAAAGGGAAGCACGGGTGTTACCTGCTCCAGTTGCCGATTCAGATTCAAATATTGACGCTTGTTCACCACCGTGAATCGTGGGCAACAACAACCTTTCTTTCAGCCAACATCAGGAGAGACAAGAGACAGGTGTATTCGTTCTTGTTTTCTTATTAAAGTTCTGTCTGTTAGGGTTTGTTTGTTTCGGTTTGGGTGATTTAAGTATCGGGTTATTGTTCGGGTATTGTTATTCGGGTTTTCTTTGATTGTGTGGTTCAGGTATTTGTTGACAGGAGTTTCGAGGTGCAAGAAAGGTTTCGGGTTTTGGGTTAGAGTTTTGTTTATTGGTTTTTTTTCTCTGTTTTCTCGTTTGCAATGTCTGAAGACGGGAAGGTTCGAATCGACAAGTTTAACGGGACTGATTTTGCATGGTGGAAAATGCAAATAGAGGCGTTACTTGGGGAACATGATTTGGATATGGTATTGGAAGAAAAGCCGGATAAAATGGATAAAGCCGAAGAAGCAATTTGGAACTCAAAGGACAAGAAGGCTAAAGGTAAAATTACATTGGCTTTGACAAGGAGCGTTGCATTTAATATTATGAAAGAAACCACGGCTCGTGGTATGATGGCGGCTCTGTCAAATATGTATGAAAAACCGTCTGCAGCCAATAAGGTGTTCTTGATGAGGGAATTGTTTATGACAAGGATGCACGAGGGAAGTTCAGTCACGGGTCACATTAATGATTTCAACTCGATAATGTCAAGGTTAGCTTCCATGGGCATGAAGTTGGATAATAAGACTCAAGCTGTTATATTGTTATCTTCTTTGCTTGATAGTTGGTCTGGAACTGTAACGGCTATTACTAGTTCTGCGGGGGCTGATGGTTTGACATTTGAGGGGGTCCGAGACATTGTGTTGGGTGAAGACGTTCGCCGGAAAAGCACGAGTGGAGGATCATCTTCTTGTATGTTTTATGCTGGCAGGGGAAAGGAAAATAACAGGAGCAGTGGGAGTCGGGGGTGGAGTTCGTCTAGAACTCAGAAAAATGTGAAGTGTTGGAGGTGTAATGAAGTTGGACATGTTAAGAGTGATTGTCCAAACAGATTACAGGGAAAGGCTGCTGAGGTGAACACTGTTGAACAGGTTAATGAAGGCGTCAGTGATGGCGAGGCGTTATTTTGCAGTGTGGATAGCATGGTGGACTCTTGGGTCATGGATTCCGGTTATTCGTTTCACACTACGCACAGCGGGGAGACGATGGTGAATCTAAAGGTTGGTAACTTTGGGAAGGTACATTTTGCTAATGGTGATGTTCTTAATGTTACAGGCATGGGGGATGTTAATTTGGTAACTCCATTGGGAACCGTTTGGAACTTGAAGAATGTTAGGGTTATTACATAGTTGAAGAGAAGGCTTATCTCTGTTAGTCAACTGGATGAACTAGGCATGGAAGTAAAGTTCGGTGGAGGTAAATGGAAAGTAACTAAAGGTAATATGGTTATTGCTCGTGGAAACAGGTATGGTTAATTATACATGGTGCAGGTGCCTACTGAGGGAACTATGACCGTCCCTCAAAACAAAGTCGGGTTCGCTGAGTCGAAGGGCCGGGCAAATAAGGTTCAATTTGCAAGAGTAGAGCCTGGTGCCAAGGTGATTCAAGCTGAGCGGGGTTGGAGGTCTAAAACAAGTCAGGGGTTTGGTGACAGTGGGAGTGCGGGTTGTGTTCCGGGAACAGTTACAGAACAACGTTGGGTTTTGAAGACCGTTATTCCGATTGATAAAATCTTTTCTAGGGAACTCTTGCTGAAAGAGGAGAGTGGTAGTGGTTCCGGGTTATCTCTGGATCTGGTGGATCGTGCGTATCAGTTGAGATAGAGGACGGATCAGTTTCGGCTGATGAGTTGGGGCTCGGTGGAGCTTCAACTGGCCCTTATGGTACTTGATGTTGAAGGGGGTTGCTGCAACAAGGTGGTAATTCTTAGCTTGTTTATGGGAACTGGAAGATTGGAAGACTTGTTAATAAAGATTACTGATATTACTGATGACTGGGTTGCTTTGTACTTGAATGGCGGGCTAGAGTTTATCGCAAGGCCTTCAAGTGGGAGATTGTTAGGATTAGTGAAGGCCTTTGGGTTGGGTTCGTTGGTTGACGATTAGAAGACAAAAGGGGGTGGCCCGTTTAATTATGGAGGATGGCCCATTTGGAGTTTTCTTGGTCCCTACTCTATCAAACCTAATTGTTATCTATATATACCTAGTCATGTATTGTAATCTTTTGTACTGTGCTTAATAAAATATCCTAGTTGCAGCCCGTGGACGTAGGTCGCGTTGACCGAACCACGTAAAATCTCGTGTCTCTTATTTATTGCTTTCGTTTGTGCGTGTGTGTTTGTGTTTTCCGCTGCGTACTGACTCTGTTTAATACCTAACAAAATCTTCATCAACAGCCAAATCCCATACCCATTTATCTTCGTTCGAAAACCATTCCACAGTTTGGAGAAGATTTAACAGAATCTCCGGTGGGCTTTATTCAGTCCCCACATCTTGGCCTACGACGCCAATTCCACACCCAATAAGAATCAATAAATCGATCCGAAATATAACATCTTTTTTCCAGCTCCAAATTATAAAGCCTTGAAAATCTATCCTTTAACGTAACAGATCCCAACCAAACCTCATTCCAAAATTCAGTCTTTCTCTCATTTCCCGCTTTTTCCTTCAAAATATCTACGGGAATAATATTTTTATCATCGAGAGAGTTAGTAGATAAAACATTTTGTGCCCAAATCCCATTCACCTTACCCAACTAAGAGCCATTAATGATACATGTCCCCTCTCCATGAATAGCTGAAATTAGGGATGAGATCGGTACCGTACCGGTCCTTAAAATCATAGTCCCGAAAAGCACAAATTTTTGGTAACAGTACCGATACCGAAATCTTCGGTTCGTACCAGTATTAAAGGTAGAAAAAACGGGAAATACCGGTACCGATACCGAAACTCAAAACTAGTTCCAATTCGATACCGACGGTATTAAATCGGTATCGATACCAATCGATGCCGGTACCAGTACCGAATTTGTTCATCTCTAGCTGAAATCACCCTCATCCAAACTCGTTATGATTCTTAACAAACCGCCACCTCCATGTATGTAGTAGGCAAGGTTAACCCCAACTGGAAGTCCTAAGTAAATGAAAGAAACCTTCCCGGTTTGCAACCCTAAAATCGAGGCGAAGTCAATAATCTCATTATCTGATTCACAAAGACCATAAATATAAGATTTTTCAGATTAATTCTCAGCCTAGAAAACAAGTTAAAACAATTCGTTAAAACAATTTTAGACAATTAAAATATTCTTAATATTTTCGAGATCCCATTCCCCCAAAATTATCACTTCATCAGCATATATCAAATGGGATAAATGAGTACATGGACGACCAACTCTAGCTCCCTTAAACATACCTGATACCTGCTAAGGCATCATCCTCAATCGCCACGTGAAGCCCTTCCATAGCCAAAATGAATAAAAAGTGATTCAAAGGATCTCCTTGTCGAAGCCCTCTTAAGTAATCCAAATTCAGCTGCCGGACTTCCGTTGGCTAAAACTGAAGCCCTAGCCGAATAAAGGCAAGCTCTAATCCATCCTATCCTTCGCTTTTCAAAACCCATAAATTCCATAATCCTCTCCATATAATTCCAACTAAGAAAATCATATGTTTTCTCAAAGTTGAGTTTTAGCAACATTAAACTTTTTTCCTTCCTTTTGTACCATTGTACTACTTCAGTACTTCATTAACAATAATAGAACCATCCAACATTTGTCTCCTTTTAATAAAAGCTTACTCTAGAAAACAATTTTTGAAGGTCTGATATAAGGTTACAAAGATGTTTGAGATTAAAATGTTGAGTTTTCTGGAAAATGTGGGTTTTTGACCAAAAACATTTTTCCGGCGACATGCAAGTAACGACTTTAAAATTCTGTTAGTTGCAAACCGTTGGTAACAAATATGATAAAAGGTGGGATCGTTATCAACCAATTCGTTTGTTGGAACCGGCAACGACCACCGACTAACAAACCACCAACCAACTACCACCATTTAAGCACCATCAACCGATTCCGACGACGGTTCTAGGGTTCCGATGACCTCAATAATTGGGGTTTTCACAAAAAAAAGGTTCCTAAAGGTCTGATCTAAGGTTACAAAGATGTTTCAGGCGGAAATGTTAAGTCTTTTATGAAAAAAATGTGAGTTTTCTGGCAAAAAAAAACGTTTTTCCGGCAACCTACGAATAACGAAGTTAGCATTTTGTTATTTGCGGACCGCAGAACAAATATGACAAAATGTGAGATCGTTATTAGCCAATTTGTTAGTTGGGAACGTCAATGACCAAAAGATGATAGTTGAGATTAATAAAAACGAATACACCTAGATGAAAATACAATTGACATTTTCATTAACGGATGAGTTTGTTTTATATGACATCACAATTTTAAGTGAATCGAAAATTACACTGACAAAGGGAGGAACGTAAGTGACTTTAGTGTCAGTGGACTATATGGTAATCGAGATTCATTGTGATCAAATGAGAATTCACAATATAAATTGGTACAAGGTAGAAGACGTGGAGTATACACATGTCCAAAACAATTGTGGCTTCGATACTGTGAAACCTCTACAGCTTCATTATATATCGAGAGGCGGTTCAAAGGAGCATCCGCCCCTTGGCGAGTCTATGGTTATCCCAGTGTGAGGTCCAAAGGGAAACACCCCTAGACGGGGTTGGTGTGGAAATCTTCAATATCACCTTAAAGGTACTTTATCGAAAACACATCAAATGCATTTGATGGCAAAAAGTTACTTTGAAAATGATTTTTGCAAGTTGCTACAGTTCGGTAGTAAATTAGAGGCCGAAAGTGATTTTGAGGTTTGGTAGTGAAACTAGAGGTTGGTGGTTGCTTTGAAATTTAGTAGTGGCGGGTTTTGCTATCAAAGTTATAATTTCTAATACCGCACGTAGCTGAAATGGTTACACCCAAACTTTCATATTTATTATTGACAGGTGTGAGCAAGAAACGGTTCGGAACTGTTAGAACCGAGGAACCGGCGAACCGAACTAGTGCCTTAGAATCGCGAGCGTGTGTTACCTTACGGTTCTCGGTTCTCATAATTTGCATTAAACGGTTCCTGGTTCGGTTCCGGGTAAATCCGAAGTTTCTAAACATGGAACCGAATAACCGGAATATCAAAAAACTTTATAAATAACATTAAAATCCCTATTTTGATAGGGTAACTTATTAACCGGCATCAATTCAATCATTCTTTACTTTAAAATATTTCTTCTTTGCATTCAATACTTAACGGCCAAGATCAACTTTGATCCAAGCTTTTAAGGTAATATAATATATTATGATATGATATTTCTTTATTTTATCGTCACTAATGTTTATTTAACTTCAACAATTAGTTTTTAATAAAAAATACAATGGATATTCTTGTTGTAATATAAATTAGTTTTATCGTGAAAGATGACATGAAATTATTTAAATTAACTTGTTTTTGCAACTAGCAAAGTTTGCAAAACCCATGTGATAAATAAACGAACGAACCGGTTCCGGCACATAACAAATTAGCAAGAACCGATTTTATTGGTTCTGGAACCGAGCTGGTTTACTATAATAGGTTCTGGTTTTATTTATTCGGCCATTTTCGATTCCGATTCAGTTCTTGCGGTCCCAAACTGTTTCACAATTCTAGTTATCGAACCATTACCAATGTAACTAAAATTGTTACAAATTCTCAATTTTGATTAAAAAAAAAAGAAAAGAAAAGAAAAGGCTAACCTCTCGTGTACTTTTTATTCGGTTAGTAACATACTTAGACTTTGATAATATCTAGTATTAACATTTTTGTACAGAAACGACAATGAAAACGAAGCCCATGTGCAATGGCCGGAAACAAGGTCCCAAAGGTCACGAACCCCACAATTCTTAGCATCTTAAAGTTTGTAGTAGCATGTCAGGACGTGACTCATTTAATAGAGGCTTGACAATAGCCTTTTAAAAGTTTGCTGCATGCCACCATCCAGGGCCCCAAGTCCCAACCACTAACCGAGAATGCAATAATGCATCAATCTTTATAAGAAGCAATGAAGGGGCACCAGCTAGCTACAAGAAAACCAAGATGTTCGATAGACGAAGCCCGATCTGCTACACTACTACCATCATATTTTGGCTATCAATCATTCTCCTGATCATAATGATCAAAGACTGTGAGGGTTCGATTGCACCCTGCAACGGTAGTACCACGGCGGCCTGCCAGGCTTTTGTGGAAGATGAGCTAGAGTTTATGATGGATACAGAAGAGCACAGGCGGATTCTGGATACACCATCACATCCTCCCACGCTGTCTTATAATAGTTTACAAAGTTCTAATCCAGCTTGCAGCGGCCAATCAAATTGTGCTGCCGGACAAAAAGCATACAATGTTGGTCTTCGGACTTGCAAACTAACGTCACTTGAAGGCCCAGGTTGTGAAAGGTCGTAAGCCGGGTTTAGTACCATACCCCTACAGTTGTGAAAAGTGATCGCCAGAAGGTCTTCTTGTTGCTTGAATCCTTAACTTCTTGTGTATATATATCAGTGTTGTTTTTATTTGATTTCGGATGGGTCTTCTTGTGGTGCTCTGTTTTACCGGTTAATTGTTGAATAATAGCCAAAGGGCTTTGGCCTCGCGGTATGAATGTTCGTAATATGATGTTTTTCATTTGGTGTAAGATTTCTTGTCTTATGGTACGCAGATATGTAAATTTATTAGTAGTATTAGACAGCGTATGAGTTAGCCATTCTAAAAATTGTTAGAATAATATTTGTGACAAAAGGGTATATTTTATGTGTCACATGAAAGAACTTCGGAACATGAAAATAAATAAACATGTCATAATAAATGAGTTTATAAGAGACGAGTTGCTCGTGAGATATTCGAGATCGGCTCGTTAAAATGCTCGATCGAGCCGAGTTTAATCGAGCTCGAGCCTAAAAGTAAGCCTGTTTAATAAACGAGCCCGAGCCCGAGCTCAAGCTTCACTTATCGAGCTCGAGCCGGCTCGCATACCTAAATGTGCCTGTCATTTATATAATTTTTTTTTAAATATATTTAATAATTATTAATTAATAGAGAAATGTTCAAATAAGAAGTTTGTTTTTCCTAAGAAGGCTAGGAAGGAGGGTATTTTAGTCTACTACCTAATATTGAAAACCCATTTAATTTAATTACAAAAACCCACTTAATTAAAACCCACTTAAATTTTCACTCATCTCCTATAACCACCATTGCCCACCGCCATCCACCGCTACCACCTTGCCGGAAAAGTCTTCGGAAATTTCGCCGGAAAATAAAACACAAAGGAAAACACTATGGAAAAACACAATGAAAAAAACACAATGGAAAAAACACTACGAAAATAAAACACAATGACAAAAACACAATGAAAAACACAATTAAATTACACAATATAAAAAACACAATACAAAAAACACTATGAAAAAATAAAACACACTTGTATAACACAATTTTGTAAAACACAATTTTGGTAAAACACACATTGTAAAAAACCCATGATTTTTTTTTTATTTTTATAAAGCAATATGGTACTCATATAAAAGATAAAAAAAACACTCGTTTTTATGGTGAAGTTGTTTTGAAAAAAAAATGTCGTATAAAAAAGTTATGGACGTTTTAAAATGATGGGGGAATTTGACATGTGCATTGCATGTGGAGAGAGAAAGTCAACAAATGTGTTATCCCTATTATGCCCTTACCCTTATTTTACACTTGATGATCTCTCTAATCTAATCTCAACAATTCAATTCTCAAATGAATGGACAAGATTATATCCTATCCTTCGTAGGAAAACTAATCTTCTTATTATAACTCAACCCTTAATTAATATACATAAATGTTATGAAAAAGTAAATAAAAAAACTAAACAATATATATTATTTTATACATAAAGTTGTAATAGAAAAAAATATACAAAAATAGTTATAAGTATATAAAACATAACTGATAAATAGTAAATGAGCCGAGCTCGAGCTTGAAAATCTACTTACGAGCCGAGCTCGAGCTTTGAAAATATAGCTTGAAACAAGCTGAGCTCGAGCTATGTGTAAGTTAAATAAGCCAAACCCGAGCTCGGCTCTACTCATTTGCACGACCCTAGTTTATAAGATGCTTCACAACATAATCAACTTCACGGTTAATTAACTAAAATAAAATATTTAATAAATAAATGAATAATCAAATACAAATTTAACAATATATATATATATATACACACACTAGTTTTTATCCCCCGTATTACGAGGGCTGTTCTACATTACTTATTTTTTATATTTATATACTTTTTTGAGTTTAAATTTATTTATTGTATGGAAATTTATAATATACTTGGAGTTTGATGATAAAAAGGGGAAGCGACCATATCGCGACACATAAGATTTTTATGTTTTCGTTTATATCTATATTATATATATACTAGTTTTTAGCCCGCGTGCCACGCCGGTTACTTTAGTTTTATTGTCATTATTATTGTAAATATATATATATGTATATATATATATATATATATATATATATATATATATATATATATATATTTCTTGTATGATATGTTTATGTATTAAAACTAAATGATACATGAATGATGAATGTATAAACTATGTTATGTTATGTTATGTTATGTTAGAGTTACACTACACATATTACATTCTCAATATTTAATAAATTTGGCAACAATAAGAATGCAAGCACATTAATGAAGACATTGGGTTAGAAATTTTGTGTGGAGTTATTATATTTTTTTACTATAAACAGCTTAACAAATGTTGAGAAGTCAAACCGCTTACGGACATAGAAACCATTAATAGAAAAGTAACAACAATGAACAATACACACGGGTACAACACAAATACGACAATATCATTATCTCTAACCAAATATATATTATATTATTAATTCCACAACTTTCTAAAAATTAAAGGTAAAACTGAATTTGATTTCGTTTTATTATTCCAACCAATTACAATTTAATCAAATCAAGAACCAAACTGTAAAATGGTAAATGATATAATAATACCTTGCCAACATATGGTGATTCAACACCACCAAACAAAGTATAAATCCCATCTTAATCCTGTCTTTTGTTGCGATTGTTAGCTACTAAACTCACAATTGGTTCCCTGGTAAGGATTGCCGCCGAATGCATCTACCATATAGCATAACACAATAATTCTCAGTTAGTATATCAATAAATAATAATATCATACATGTAATTACAAACAAATAATCGTAAACTTGGACAATAAGAAAGTTTGCCAAATCTCCGAACAAAATCAAGTTTGAGCTTTTGTTCAGTATTAAAAATTGAGCAACCCCTAGTTCAGTATTGAAAAATGCACTATAATCATTTTCAAAATGAACATGTATGAACCATAGCTTGCTATCACGCCCCTAGCGAAACATTGCAACCGAAAAAGATATCTACATCCAATTGCAAGATACGTAGGGTTACATACACATAAACACATGTTACTATATTTAGTATTTAGTAAAATATAAACCTGGATATCAATCCATTTATAACCGTTCCCTATCCAAATTATTAAACTATTTTACCCATTTTAGGCAAAAACACTACCTAAATCGATCGACTCTTAAGTAATTTTTTCGAAATTGCACTTTTTAATGGATATTGATCATGAAGTCCATAACTCCCTAGATTCATCGGAACACATCCGGCTAGAGCTAAAGAATCCAACCCATCAAAGAAGATGACACATGGGCAGTCTGTTCAGGCCTGTACTTCTAAATTAGCTGAGCTATAGACTATGGCATTAAGGATGATATTGATCGTGAAATCGAACCCACTATTCTTGGTGATAAGCATTTCGTTATCATGTTTCTGACGGGTTGTATTCATATATGATATATCTATGGATTTAGATTTGTATATTCTCATTATTACCAAAATTAAAGAGCTCACAGCCTCACAGTGTAATAATCTTGCCAGAATAGACCATTAAACCAATCCAAAATTATCCTCATTATTCACCCAGTCACAGTACATTACGGTATGGATCAAATTTTAATTGACCAATCCATTTTTTAGATATATGAACTATAATGATAAATAAAGTATAAACTTATCGTGACTTGGTTTGTTAGGTTGTTTAGGTGTTGATTTGCTCCAACCTTGGATTTAATTTATCCTAAGAAAGCTGCATTTAGTTAAAAACAAATTAATACAATTGTTATTTGAGATCTTCTACTAACAATTTTTTAAATTTTTACCTCATAATCAGTAAATAGAATAACTATTCCACCTCTATTGCGCACCTTGAGTGTGCTAAATCCCATATTTCTATAATCAAACTTCTGCAAGTTTGTTGTAAACAAAACGACATGTTTGCCCCTGCAACGAAAACATTAAAAAAACAATAATCAGATCTGATCTTAGTTTATACATTAATTGATTCATAGACACTTATGTGTTGTATCCCTCATGTTCTAGTGTTTCCATTGACTCAATGCTACTGCACATTAGATTTTGAGCATTTAATTTCGTATAATTTGCATGCTAATTTCCAGTCATAGTTTATATTTCTTTTTTAACTTCTTTTATAACATTAACTATATTTTTACTTCACTGAATTGATTTCAAACACACATATAATCATGACCATTAATGAATGATGTCTATCTGTAAGTAACTTAGTAACATTTGGCTCAATATGAAAGGCATATGAAGAAACATAGTATTCAAAGCATGAAGAGAGGTCATGCAAGCTTCAATTAGGTTTTGGTATTGGCTAACAGTTCGTTTAATTACTTTAGAGCATTATTCTAGCAATGAGTTTCTCTTAACTTCTATAATGCAAGCAAAGACATAATACATATGTTTAAACACCAAATATATATGTTTTATTTTTTTAATGACTTGACCGCTAAAGCATAAAAGCAAAAGACATTTTATTAGCGTACACTCTAAATAAAAACATGACTTCAAAACGAAAATTGTTAAGATTTTGTGTAATGTAGTGGTGGGGGACGTCAAGTCGTCAACTCTTTTATATAATTTAAAGTAAAATGGTAAGGTAAAAAATCCACCTTAGTGACACATTAGCTATTAATCTATTTATATAATTTGAAGTAAAATGGTAAGGTAAAAAATCCACCTCATTGACACATTAGCTATTAATCTATTATGCATGTTTACGTTTCCCATCCTAATGAACCTCTTAACAACCTTGTTAATTTGCTGTCCATGATGTTTTAGTACCATGCTAACATAAATTCAAGGAAAAAGTTTAATTTACAGTTAACATTATAATGTTTGTAGTAAAGAAGTATTACCTGTATGGAACATATCCCGATTGATCAATCACTGCATTTAATACACGACCACATTTAAGCAACCTCTTATTTATCTCACCTGCTTCCCTTGCTCTTCCCTGCAATGTTGATGAATTCAAAGGTTGATTTTAAAATATAAAACTCTGAATATTATATCTCTTTTGCCACATAATGTCATATGTTTTCTGAATCAGCAAGATCCACAAGATTTAGCTATCAGCTTGATTTAATTATTTCAAGCAAATTCTGAATCAAAATTTAACTCTTGATGTATTTGACCCTAAAAGTGTCTTTGCAAGTCAATTACGATTAATACCCAAACCAAAAACTAAAACTAAAACTAAAATTAAAATAAAGTAAACATGAATATATGTAGTCATAATAGAATTAAATTTAAAGTATTATAAAATTGAACAAAGAAGGGTTTTGTTTTTTTTAATAAATTCCTAACAAAATACAATATGAAATACATTTAGAGTTTGTATGAAGCATACATGAATATAGATCCAAATTTCTCCAACTGAATCAGTCCAAATTAGGTTAACCAACGCACAATCCAATGACACAACATTTTATCGTGATTACCTCTGAAGAAGAAGTCCAATCAAGACCACTAACGATAGGGGAAACAGAAACTTCATGAATGCAGTCGATTGATGAATCTTCAAACGAAATCTGAACAAATAACTGATGTTAAGTTTGAGCAAATCAATTTAGGGGAGCATACCTTCTACCAGAATTGCAAATAAAAAAGAACGGAATGCAATACTAACCTTAGGGCTCCAAATTCAATTGCAAGAAAGAACTGAGAAACAGATTTAGGGTTCAAGAATCAATTAGGTAACGGTGGAAAGTGGAAGTATGAAAGATGAAGAGATGCAGCGATTTCGTTCCATGGCCCAAGCAGTTTATTGTGAATATTAGGGTTTAGAATGAATATCATGTGTGAAGAAACGGGTTATTTCATATCCGGTTCAGGAGGATCCAATAGTTATACCCGTGACCCGCGAATTTTATAAGAGTAAATCAATGATATCTCTCCATTTAGAAATCAAACAATATGGTGGCTTTAAGAAGGGTGAGGAGTAATGTGAGAGTGACACATAGGATTTTATGGTAGACAATTATATAGATAGTTAGATATCTCACAATAAGATCGTCCGTAGTCATGCGTTATACCTGGCGTTTTGAGCTGTAATGCCGGGGGCACCTCCCCCCCGTCCCCCGGCGTTTTGGGTATAACGTGAGATGGCTAGAAACTTAAAAAAAAACAATTTCAACTCTCCCAACGGTCATATAACCGTTGTAATATATATATATATATATATGTATATATATATTTATATATATTATATTGACCAATTTCATCCCCAATCAAAACTCACCAAATTTATAAATATTTCTTTCTACTTTATATTTCTTCACACCAACTTTCCTATAAATGGATTCTCCTACTTCTACATATAATCAATTTTTCAGGCCCGACTGACAAGCTGAAAACGACGCGGAGGAAGAGGCGGTTACGAGTGAGGTTGTGCTTGCGACAACTTCTATGAATTCTGTTAGCTCTCCTCCACCCCCCCACTATTTCAAAAAGAGCATATATCGAACGAGATCGTGTCGAAGCCAACAACTGGTTGATGGCGGATTACTTCGGTGAGTCGCCGAGATACCAGAACCCGAAGACCTTTAGGTTTTGCTTTCCGATGTCTAAAAATTTATTTATGCGCATCACCAATAATTTGGAGTGTGAGCTTGATTACTTTAAGCAAAAAGTCGGACGGTCGAGTGACGCTAGGATTCACGCTATTCAGAAGTTTACGTCAGCCATACGCGTGCTCACCTACGAAAACACGGCCGACATCAACTACGAGTATTTAAAGATGGCCGATAAAACAACTCTATACACCTTGGAGTATTTTTTTTACGGTGCGTTTCATTTTTTTAAATATTTATATCACTTGTTTACTTTAATCAATTATTTTATAAAATTTGTGTAAAATATAGGAGTATTGAAACTATATGGACCACATTATCTGAGAGAGCCAACTAGAGCGATCTACAACCTCTTTACGAGGCCCATGCAAGGGTGCATGGTTTACCCGGCATGATAGGGAGTGTAGATAGCATGCAATGGGAATTGGTTAATTGTCCAACTGCATGACGAGGTCAATACACACGAGGTGACCAAAAGGGACCAACGATCAGCCTTCAAGTAATTGCTTCATACGACATTTGGATTTGGTCGGCATTCTTTGGTGTTCCGGGTTCCAACAATGACATAACCGTCTTAGAACAGTCGCCTATGATGGAGATTTATATATCTGGGACCGTTCCCGTCGCTTCGTTTTGGGCGAACGATAATTTCTATCATCATAGGTAATATCTGGGTGATGGAATATATCCAGAGTATGCGATTATTGTGAAAACATTCAGAGAACCGTTGGAAGAAAAAAGACAGTATTTTAAGAAAGTACAAGAGTCTGCAAGAAAGGATATCGAGAGGTGTTTTGGGGTTCTTCAACAACGCTGGCATTTTGTTAAAAATTCTTGTCTTCTATGGTCTTTAGAAAGAATGAAAAGTGCTATGTATGCTTGTATCATAATGCATAACATGATCATCGAAGACGAGGGAAAAACAATATGTCCAACTTTCATACCGGACTCAGATCCACCACTAACTCCAGCAAGTATGGAGCAAAGACTCGAAAACTCGTATTTCGTGCGGTCAAGAGAGATACATAACGCATTAAAGGGGGATTTGGTCCAACATCTTTGGATGAATCGGCGTTTGCCAGATGAAAATGAGAATCAAAACGAGGGTAACAATGAATACAATGGTGAAGTCGCGACGAGAAGGGTGAAGACGATGGAGAAAAGTATTTTGTTATTTTAATGTAAGATTTATTTAGTAAAATATTATTATTATTTGATTATTCTTAATAAAAATTAAAAAAAAAACAAGTGTAAAAGTGACTGAGCGCCACGTGGCATATAACGCCCCAGGGGTGCAAAGTTATGATTACACACTCTTTTTGTAAAAAACAATAACTCTGATTGGGCGTCGCTTGGCGCATAACGCCTATGGGTGGATAGTTATAACTACACATGGTCTAAATGAGTTTATAAGATGTTTCACAACATAACGCACTTCACGATTAATTAACTAAAACAAAATATTTAATGTCATTCCCAATGTGGTTTAGTGGTAGAGAACATGAGTTTCTCAATGGAGACCTAAGTTCAAACTCCACTTACAATATTTTAGGGGGACATAGGTGGTTCAATGAAGAAAGACTGAGATCTTTGTGATCTCTAGTTCGATCATGAGGGCGGCCGTGTTTTACCACCAGCGGCCTTCGGGCGGATGTATTTTCCCCGTAACTTGAAATAACTTGGAGGCGCTTAAAGGCTTCGTACGGCTGGGTTGGGTTAGCTGGTGGTGGCCTTTTGCCATTAGGTCACCCCGTACGAAGTATCTAGGCAGTCTATATTTATTGGCCGTTCAAAATTAAAAAAAAATATATTAAATAAATGAATAATCACAATACAATTTAACAATTTAAATATCACACATCATTAATAGAAAGTCATCGTACAATACTATTTTACTATTTAAAATGAAAAATTAGTTTATTAACTAAAATTAGTTGTTGGCTTGTTGCTGTATTTCTTTGAAACTACATTTGCTGTAGAAATCATACGTATTAAACTAGATACATGGTTTTATTTATAGAACGAATTTTGTTAAAACGTAAAGATCACAAAACCCAAATCAATGGGATTTTTAAAATTTGAATGTTGTGATATACCTTAACTTTTTAAAAACTAGAGAAATCTGCATTTTGTCTTTCTGGTTTATATCCACATTCGATGGGTTTACCCCTAAAAAAGATTTTGCGAAGTTTGGGCCCCTATGTTTCTCCGGCGGGTTCCTCTGACTCTTACCGTCAGTTGACTTTTCTTTGACCTGTTAAAAATTGTTGAAATGACCCATTTACCCTTATATCTTCATCTTCATCATTTAACCCAGAAATGATGAACTCCTTTCTTCATCTTCATCCTTTAACCCAGAAATTGATGAACTCCTTCATCGTCTTCAATCAACAACCCAAAAACACAACTCTAATCAACAACAACCCAACAATCAAAAGAACCCTAAAAGTTGCAGGTCTTTCTTAATCACCTTCACCATACTCACCTTATCCGTCACACCCACCACCCACCGGAGAATCCTCCACCACCCATTTTTTCCGGCAAATGCAACCATACCGCCGTTGCTGCCGACTTCTGACAACCCATTTTTTCACGAAACGCCAAGTCAACAAATCCCATATCAACCACCGCCGCCACCGACAGTTCAGCAACCCACCCAATGGCTCCGGCGCTGACGAAAAAGTTCGGGACGAAAAAGTCTGGGTACGGTCATCGCCATGGCTCAGATCTGTAATATGAAGATCATACATATATTTATATCATCATCGTCATCTCCAATCATCTTATTTATCATCATCATAACATTTTCATTCACAAACAAACACACAGTCACACATATATATATGTACTGAGAGAAAGAGAGATTGAGAACATGGTTGAAAATGATGATGATGAAAGAGATAGATATGTATGTACTGAGAGAAAGAGATTCAAAGAATAATAATAATAATAAAACAAGAATAATAATAATAAAAATCATAATATTGAAAACCTGCAAAAATCTTAGTGGATGTGTAAAAATCAAGATTCAAGAATCTTGGTGGTTGTGGTTGGTACTTGATTGATTGATGGACATGAACAAGAGAGAGAGATGAAGGTATTGAGATGCAGATCTTGATATTATTATTATTAAGAGATGATTACCAAAATGCCCTTGGCATCCGTCAGTCAACTGATGGTAGGAGTCAGAGGAACCCGCAGGAGAAACATAGGGGCCCAAACTTCGCAAAATCTTTTTTAGGGGTAAACCCATCGAATGTGGATATAAACCAGGGGGACAAAATGCAGATTTCTCTAAAAACTAATTTGAGATTCTTTTTTTTTTAATATATCTTTATTTTAGATATACATTTTAACTAAAATACTCAAAATTAGATATGTAGTTACAAATATGAAAAAAAAAATGTTAACTGGTCAGAAAAAAATAAAAATATATTATTGTTTATGTTAATAATATATTATTGTTTATGTTAATAATGAGTTTTAAAACGTGTATGATTAAAATTAATAAAAAATAAATTTTAATATTTGAGATAGTTGCTAGAATGCCAAACAGACTAATGGGAACATTTGAGGACACTCACAACTTGATTTAAATTGTATATCTGCACTTCTTTTCTGAATGTATTACATGAAGGTCTTTCATGTAGTTAATGGTTTTTTTAATAAATAGGAGTCGATACAAGTAATTAGTTATGTATGTGACCTGGTTATGAATGATAAAACAATAGCATAAGATCTAGTAATAAATGGTTAAACTTTGTCGATGTCAAACGGGTCACTCGAACCGACTTCTTTATCGAATTTGGAAACATTCAAATCGATAACCCACCCCCCGACGGAGGTCAAAATTCTTGTTATAATATGTAAGATAAGATATATAATATGAGGGTGTTTTATAAGTATTTTCTATGGTATAGTTTAGTTTGGAATTATTGTTTAGAGAAGACCGAGAATTTTCCAAGTCTACTCTTTAATTTATAACCAGACAAACCATCCAATGTTGACAGCTATGACTAGGAGATGATGCGTGTAGGTTTTTGTAAAAGATCCCGTGCATTACGGTGGTTTATAAATCGTTACGGCTAGGATAAATTCGTGTAGATTTTTGTAAAGCTATGTGTATTGGGGGCTACATATAGGGGTAAGTGACATATGACGTCTAGTTAGTAAATATGAGATTTTTGTTTTCTGGATATAGTGGTGTTGTAGCCCCATCACATTATATATTGTAAAACCCTGAACCCGGGAAACTTACTAGCAGTTGGATTTACACTTGAACACAACTTAATTATCAGCGTTTACAAAAACTTTCGCGGAATATTGTTACATTTACATAATACTTTCTATGTAAAACGACTCTTTGGATGCCAACACCGTGTGGATAGCTTTGTGCGCACTCCAAGTTCCATTTCTTTGGGCTGAATTGGAACGTTGGGTGGGAATTTCGGGAGGGGGGGTGAATTTGACTGTTGAAACATTAAAAAAAACCAAAAAAATAACTTTTTACATTAACCAATAACCGTACACACTTTCACAAACCAAAAAAACTACATAAAAATCACCCATCCTACTCATTTTTCTCCAACACACCCAATTATAAACAAAAAATGCAATGGGATTCCTTTTTTTCGTCCGACTCTTCGGAGGAAGACGACTTTATTTTTGAAGCCGAGAGGGTAACAGTTAACCTGTTGGTGAACGATTTAAAGGGCGACAAAGACTAACAAGACAATCACCTCTTCTTCGCGGTCGAGTGGGCGCTATTGAAACTTTGGTACGTCACTATTTTAGCCAAGATCCTGTTTATGACGAACATCATTTTAGGCGTCAATTTCGAATGAGTAGACAACTATTCATATGTTTACCAAATGATTTACCGGATCAGTATCCTTTTTTTTCCTACAAAGACTAGATGCAAGAGGTAGACTCGGTTTCACGACTATGCAAAAATGTACAACTGCTATTCGTCAACTGGCGTATGAAATTTCGTCTGACGCAATAGACAAATACCTAAAAATGTATGAAAAAGTTGCGCATGACTCATTTCATTTTTTTTGTCATGGTATACATATACGTTTCTTTTAGTTATGGAGAGAAAAATGAGAAGCGTGAGAATGATTTATGGCTACTTATAAAACCCTAAAAAATTCAATAAAAGATAATAAAAAAATCATAACTCAAAATATAAATAAATAACTAAAAAATTTAAGAAACCAAAATGTTTCCCTCGTCAATCCCGTTCCAAAAACGACGAAAAGACACAATGGCGAGAAAAAAGACACAATGCCAAAAATGAACAAACAATACAATGATGAATAAAAAAAGACACAATATGTCGCAAAATATAGCATAATACCAAACAAAACATAACACAATGTTTAATAATAAAACACAATATTAAGAAAAAAAAAGACAGAATGTAAAGGAAAAAAGACAATCAATAACGAAAATAAACAAAAATCGCAATAGTAAATAAAAAGACTCGATGATCTTTTTTTTCTCAACATTGTGTCTTTTCGAGGTTTTTTTAAAACGAGGAAAACAGTGGAAACAATTTTATATTTTTCGTTTTTTTTTAAATTTTGAGTTATGTTTCTTTTATTAACTTTTCATAATTTTTTGAAATGTTTTTTTTACTACAAATCCACTTCATTTTACCCTCCCTCCCCATTTATAGAATAACCTGACCTCTTATTTGTCTTAAATTTATGTTTTTAATTTCGTTTTGTAATTTTGAAAATTTAGCAAACTTACCAAATTTAGAAATCCTTGGTTTAATTTAGAGATGAGCATTTTTGGTATCGATTTGGTACTATCAGTACTGAATCGGTACCAAGTTTTTAGTTTTCCACATCGGTAGGTATTGGTATTTCCCGAATTTTACACGAAATATCGTTACTGTACTGTTATCGAACCGAACATTTTGATACGGAACAAATAACAAATATTTTGAATTTTCATGATCGTGATTTTCAGGATTGGTACAGGTCGATATCGGTACCATCCTAGTTATTTCACTCATCAAAGAATCTTTGTCAGATTTAATTTTTTGGATTTGAAAAATTCTTAGACTACGACCATTAGCAATCCAAGATTGCAAACTCACAATTTATTTATTTTTAAAAAAAGAAAAAATGGATTTAATTAGCCAATCCGATCGGTGGACCAAATGAGATTGCAATCTCAAATTTGGTCAACTTGTGACCACATGTCACAATGTGAGTGGATGTAATTTTCTTTTTTTTTTCTTTTTTATTCTCACCAATTAATTATATATATTTTTTTTGTTTTTGTTTTATAACTTATTATATTTGACTTTTTAAAAAAAATCTAAAATCAAAGTCTTACTTAGTTTTTTTTGTGAGCATTCCGGTATAAATTTCGTTAAAAATGAAGTTTGTTTTAAAAAACGTACTTTTTATATAAAATTTTAGTTTTAACCATTATTGAATTATCTTATTTGAACCACTAGTTTTCAATCGTATTTAAAGTTTTTTATATTTTAAAAAAAATATAATTACTTAATTATATTTATATAGTTAATCAAAACTAATTATAAATTGAATTTATTTAATAAAAAAGGATGAGATTGAGTTGTTAATGGGAGTAAAAGATTGGAGTGGGTTAAATTTTGTAAATTGAAAAAAGAGAAATTAATTTTATAATATGAGATTGAGATTGTGAGATTGTTGATGGAAATAGTCTTAAGCGATACAACTTTTAATTTTCATAGCCACACAATTTATTATCCTATTTAAATTATTGACTCATTCGAATGGACATCGCAATTGAATGCCAGAATTCACTTTGAAGCCTTAACTTTATATCTACAACTAGGTTATAAACCGAAAAATTAAATCTTATAAATTATCTTATTATATTATTATGGTTTTCAAGTTATAATAATCATGTACAAAAAAACACATCAAAACTCTTAAAAAGTTAAAGAGCTGAAAAATGTAAGCAAATTGCTTCTAAAAATATTGTTCTATTAGTTTCAACATATCTTACTACCGAATTAACAGTTGCAAGAGTTTCCATCAGTAAAAAAAATTACCAAAGGATTCAAATTGAGGGTTTAATGATATTAAATTATTAACCATTCATAACCAATGAAAAATCAACTTTCTAACTCATTCCTTAGGTTATAAAATTAGAAACAAAGAAAGTGCAATGCTATTAAAGTTATATGCATTATATCATATTTTTTTTTGGTTTCAAACATGTCATCTTATTAAACTTTTAATTTTAGATGATCTTGACACACTTTATTCAACTCCAACGACATACAAAAAACTAAACAGTTATAATGAGTTTTATATTTTGTGTAAAGGTAAAAAAAAGTGTAAGGAAAACATGTTCTGAACCAAAAGTAATATTTCTCCCGTCCCATTAAAAGTGTCTATATTTTCATTTTTAGTTTGTCACATTACAATTGTCCACTTTCAAAATTTATTAGTCAATTTTCAAGTTTATCCTTGAAAACATAAACTAACAATAACAATATTGGTAAATCCAATTTTCAATGGCATTATTGTCATTTGATAAGCAAAAAAAATATTCATTCAATCTACCTTAAATTTTGTGTTTTTCAAACCATGACACTTTTAAGGGGACGGAGAGAGTATTTTTCTTAAAATGAACAGTTTTGGCTCTAACTTATACCGACCAAACCGGTTCTTATGCGTTGCTCCTACTGGCACAACAATGATTTTTGTTTATTATAATAGTAGATCTGAAAGAAAGAGTACTGCTATGCACCATCATCACTCTACTATTATCCTTGAGTGTTGAACTATGTCAATTTAGCAAAAGTTATCAATACATATAAGAAGGTTTATTATATAGAATTAACAGTAAAAAAATATCAAATGAGATGAACCATTTTCGTATTATTCAGAGTAAAGACGAATCGTGGCACTTTCTGAATCGGTCACTAATAAACTAAAAACATACAACACAAATTTACACACACTAAAATGAATTTCAAAAGTTCTACATACATTCTTTTGTTTCTAACTTTTTTATTTTATATACTACTATAAAATTATATAGACAAATCATTAATATGGAATGTTTAAAATATTCATTAATTGTTTTAATTAGATAGTTATGACTTATGACTTTCAAAGTGGAATAATAACTATGCCACTTGGCAAAAAATGGGACAATTGGATGCCATGTGACACAACAATGATTTTTGTTTATTATAATAGTAGACTAGGTTAGTGACCCGTGTGTTACACGGGTTGGAGAAAATAAATTTAAATTTGAAAAATATAAAAAAATTAGATAAAATAATAAAATTATTGCATGAATCCTATAAATTTATTGTCGGTGAGAATGTTGATATAATAAATATAGTTTTAAATATAATAAAATAAGTTAAAAATTATTATACAACGTAAACAACACTAATAAAAAACATAAGCATACGTTCATTAAAATTTTAAATAAAAATAAAAAAAATATAAACATTAAAAAAGAAGTACAATTTACATACAAATGAATACGTCTATTCTACTGACAAAAAGTAAGAACATTAAAAAAACATGGTACTACAATGTGATCTAATTCATAAACCTCCCCAGTCGTGATTAGGGATGAGGTCGGGATGGTACCGGTACCGAAATTTCAAAACTTGGAACCGATTCGTCACTTAAATTATATATTAGAAGCTAAAGCCTGAAACTTATATAAAATAACTATATATAAGAAGCTTTACCAGAATTGGAGACAGCTTCTCAGCAGCCTTTGTAGCTATTAAAAAGACTATACTGTTGCTAGGTGACTTTGTCTACACACATAAATAGACTTAAAAAAATGCTTCTAACATATCTAACAATATTTGTAATGTTATTGATTTGCATTTTGCACCCACTGATAAATTAGCGAGTTTTTTCATTGTCAACAACCATCATTCTTACAAAAGTGCAATATGATTATTTGGCAAAAAACAACTTGGAGTAGCCATTTAATGAGCATAATGGGTCTTTATGCATTAGCAATCCCACAGTTTGTATAAAATTATAAATTAATTCAATAAAGTGGCTTTTGACATCTTCACAAGAACAAATGTTGCTTGCAATGAAAAGTCTTTAATGACATATTAGATCCACCAAGCATATTGATTACTATTACATCATTTCAAAAAGTATTAAATAGTACCTTCAAGTTTGTATTCATAGTGCATCTTATTTCTAGAGAATACTTATTGTTAAAAGTAAACACGACCATCCATAGAAAATAATACAAACAAAAGTTATGGTGACTGCTAAATCAATATACAGAGACTGGGTCTTAGGAGCCGGGGGTGTATATAAACAAAGATTTTATATGAAATAATAACCTTCTCAAGGCTCAAGCAAATCTTACTAAACTAAAAACAGAGATACTCATACAACCATAGTTGATTGTTGAGAAAATTGACTCCAATGCCAATGCAATGTTAAACCTTAAGGATTGGTTGCGTAGAGAAAAACAGAGCCACATACCAGAATTGTTTTCATCAAGTCCATAGGCGACTCTTAATTCAGTAAAAGTCAATGCTACCATAAGGATGAAAGAACAAAGATTACAAAATAAACAATTTCAATGCAAAATGATATACAATAAACATAAATAACAGTTACCATATTCCTAAGTCATAAAACGTCTCAAAAAACCAAACAAAAGTTATAATAATGATTAATTGATTGATATGATGTTACCAAAATATGTCTCTCATGATTAAAGCAGGAAACCTGAATTAGGTCTCAAATAGTCGATTAATTAAACGATATAACCAGAATAACACAACTTGTAATCTTAATGAAAAAGGAAGAAACCGAGTTAACCTGCACATACATGTAGATGAGGAGGCGTTGATGGTAATCGAACTCATCTATTGAATTGAATTGAATCGATCCGGAACCGATTGTTCATTTACTATATGAACCTTGGATTATTCGGAACGGCCAGATAAAGAAAAAAACCCTAATTTATGAACATAGCAGCTAGCGCGAAGACGAACCTTAATTATGAATAAGGTTTTTCTATAGAAAGGGAATTTTGTTAATATTAATATTAATCACCCGTGGAATAGGAAATAGGAAAAACCCTAATAAAGAATGAGCGGGAAAATAAAAATCTGGGTGATTATTAAGGTGACAGCTGTCCCATAATGGTTCCTTTATTATATAGGTTATATTATATATAAAAAGCTAAAGCTTGAAACTTATATAAAATAAATTATATATAAGAAACTTTACCAGAATTGGAGACAGCTTCCCAGCAGCCTTTGCAGCTATTAAAAAGACTATACTGTTGCAAGGTGACTTTGTCTACACACATAAATAGACTTAAAATAATTCTTCTAACATATCTAACAGTATTTGTAATGTTATTGATTTGCATTTTCCCACTGATAAATTAGTGAGTTTTTTCATTTCCAACAACCATCATTCTTACAAAAGTGCAATATGATTATTTGGCAAAAAAACAACAATTTTGAGTAGCCATTTAATGAGCATAATGGGTCTTTATGCATTAGCAATCCCACAGTTTGTATAAAATTATAAATTAATTCAATAAAGTGGCTTTTGACATCTTCACAAGAACAAATGTTGTTTGCAATGAAAAGTCTTTAATGACATATTAAATCCACCAAGCATATTGATTACTATTACATCATTTCAAAAAGTATTAAATAGTACCTTCAAGTTTGTATTCATAGTGCATCTTATTGCTAGAGAATACTTATTGTTAAAAGTAAACACGACCATCCATAGAAAATAATTCAGACAAAAGTTATGGTGATTGCTAAATCAATATACAGAGACTGGGTCTTACGAGCCGGGGGTGTATATAAACAAAGATTTTATATGACATAATAACCTTCACAAGGCTCAAGCAAATCTTACTAAACTAAAAACAGAGATACTCATAAAACCATAGTTGATTGTTGAGAAAATTGTAACATCACGTAAAATTCGGGCAAAAAATGTCAAGTTTCCAAAGTTAAGGGAACAATTCTGCCAAATTTCAAACCCCAAGGACTAAATTGCAATTTCTGAATACTGACCCATCGCGCTACGCGGTGGGTCAGGTGATCACACCATCGCGTACCGCGATGGGGTACTTGACACGCAGTGACACGTGGCACAATGTGGCAACGCCTGCCGCCACGTGTCACCACGTGGCAGGTCTACGCTGTGACTCAGCAAGCCTACATCGCGCTACGCGATGGGCTTGCCAAAGGACCCATCGCGTAGCGCGATGGGGTCCAAAATTTGCTCTATAAATAGCAGCCACGGGTTCTTCACTTCCCTCACACCAAATCACACACTTTACACTCTCTCTAACCTATCTCTAGACCTCGAAGTGCGTGCCATCGATCCTCCTCGATAAACGTGCCCGAAACCTCGTTTTCCGAACCCGTCACCTCGAATTCCGTGCCATCCTGAAGTGCTGCCTGACGACCCGGAGTTTACCTCGAAGTGTGTGCCAAGGTTATCTTGAGAAACGTGCCAAGTGTGGAAAGGAGTGTTGATCTAGTGAACGTTGAGAAGCGAGTAGCGTCGAAGTGCTGCCCGAGTGTCAAGGGTATTCTAAGCCAAACAAGGTAGGCATAATGCCCGACTAAAATAATAATAAAATATTATAACGGCTTAATACCCAAGTCGAAGTTATGCTCGATGATAAACAAAGAAAGATATAACAAAGAAAATAAAGAAAAGAAAGATAAATTATATATATAAATATAAATATAAATATATATATATATATTCTTTGTTATGAAATATATTATTTAAGTATAATGAGTATACTTAAATAATAATAAAGAAAGAATACGTTTCTTAATGAAGAAGAAACGTCGGGTTTTATAAACTAAAGGTTTTAAAGTAAGATAATGAACTAAAGGTTCATCGAGATTAATAAGACTAGAGGTCTTAAAGCCGGATCGTGTATCCGACTAATGAATGTTATACTCGTACTATAGGTGCGAGATAGCAAAAGAGAACTAACGGACGGTGTTGGAAGCCGATCCCATTGAAAGGTGAATACGCCCCACTTTTACAAACTTGTTTTCAAACAAACAAACGTGTTATGTGTAAAACTTTACATGAGGCTACGTGTCTTTAAAACCATTATAAATAAGAGTATAAACCTAGCCCTCAGGCTGTGGTATACGTTTGTCTGGATCCTTATATATGTGGTATGCGGTGGTCACGACCTCCAGCCACGATGGGCCGGACCCAAGTATGTCCGAGTGAGAATGACCTTGTGTATATTTATGGTACCCAAGTATGTCGGAACGCTGCGGTGTTCTGCTAAGGTGACCTAGAGTAGAGACTCAAGTTTATGATGATTATTCCTAAGCCAAGATGGGCCGAGGCTTACGTGGCCTCGAGGGGTAATTAAGTAAATAAAATATTTTTGCGTCAGCATATTCACCAGCATTCGTTGCTGATGTATTTTAATAACATTTTGCAGGTAATCAAGATTAGAGCTTGCAAGACGAAGAAGCTCAAGAATCCGGTGGCTCGGATTATTTTGTGTAAATATAAAAATATGATGGTTTTGTAAAACTTATAAACAAGTAAACTTATATCAAGACTTTCGTCTCGATCTTTTGTAATGTAAATATATATAAATCGATCCTTATGTTTTATAAAGACTTCCGCTAATAACCCGCTACTCTGATTTATTTACAAATACGATACCAACTATGGATCACGCCCCTAGGCCTAGATTGGGGGTGTGACAGGTTGGTATCATAGCCATCGATCTTAGCGAATTGGGTCTTTTAAAACAATACCCAAGCTTCGATTTAAGCATAGGAAATAATTACTTGTTTATTTGAATAGGGATAAGATTGGTTGGTAACCCTTTCTTTTCCCTCTCTACAATCTATACCACCCAAAAGATGTCTTATGAAGAATTGATGAAATATTATGACAAGGAAGCAAGAAGAGCAAAGAAGTATTACAAATTTCCACAAGGCATTATGAGCAAAGACTACTTTGAATCCTTCTTCAACGAAGAACACAAACAATACCCCAACCCAAGTCCAATCTACCATCTCAACAACACCCCACATGAAGAATACCAACCCCCAAGACACTATCCGAACGTCCCCTATAACCCACCGAAGTCAAGTGTTGAGGCACCAAGGCACTCGAGCTATCATCCACCGACTATGCCAGTGTACCAGCCATCAAAAATACCAACATACCACCCATCAGAGATCCCTACCTATCAACCCACGGAGATACCACAATATTTCCCAACTGGTTATGTACCGCCAAATCCTCACCCATCGTATGCTTTCCTCTCCAACTTACCAATCAAGGAGGAACCCAAATCTCCCTCATCCGATTGGATGCAATGCCACTCCAACCACCGAAGGTGGCATACCGGCACATCAATCATGGATACCGCCAGCTCACAACACAACAATGAAGGACCCTCTCGAAAACCCAAAAATGAGGGTAATGATGCCATATGAAAAGATCCATGTGCCCGCAATGACTGAGGAGGAACTGGAAGAGAACCAAGAAGAAGAACCGGAAGAAGAAACCGAACCCGAGGAAGAATAGGAAGAGGAACCTGAGGAGGAGGCTAATCCTGAGGAAGAAGAATACCCGGACAACCCAAATGAAGTAACCACACCAGAGGAAGAACAACACTCCACCCCAAGCTATGGATCCGTTGACCCATACATGAAATTTCTCCAGGAACTCAAGGGTAAGGCTTCGTCAAGCTTCCCGCCATACCAAGGCGAAATCCCGTCCATTGAAGAACAAGCAAAGGAAATCCAAGAACAGAATGAGGCTGGTGATGCATTCTTCAACTACCAATCTGATGAGGCAGCAACTCCATACCCCGATCCTAAGAACCACTACGATGTTGTAATGATGGGTTACCTCGACCCACCTCCAAGATATGGGTATCTTACCGACATGCCTCAGTCCCACGAGGAGCATTTGGACCGAGCCCTGCAAGAGACGGACGAGTTGAGGAAGAAGATTCATGTGGATGAGAAAAGAAAGAAGATAGGAGATAAGCTTCTTCGCAAATGCAACAAGCTCATCAAAGTTGTAAAGAAGTTTATGAAGGATTAAGGAGAGAAAGTTTATGTGTGTAAAATAGTTGTATGATATGTGTATGATATGTATCATATGTATAGTAAGGATAGGATCTTATATGTCGTTACAAACGGTATATAAAGTATGTTGTAAAAATGATATACATATCGTTTATGATATGTATATGAATGTGAAATAAATAAAACTTGTATAATAAGAAAAGAAATGTGTTAATTTCAGATTTAAAAGAATAAAAAGATAAAAGAATGTCTAGACAAAGCGATAACCGTGAGATTTCACGAAAGTAAGTCGAAAGACGTGAAGTTAAAGGGAAAGGTCCTGAACAAGAGGAACCGATTCCCGACAAATACATGAATCAAATACAACAAATGATAAGAAAAGCCGTTCAAGAATAATCTGAAAATAGATCCCGATCTAGACAAACAAAACATACGCGTTCTGAAAATCCTTCCCACAAATCTGTTTCCAAACCTCGTACTCGACCTTCACGGGAGGAAGAGAGTGAACATGATTCAAACGCCGATGAGGGTGTTAGGAAAGAATTTAAGAAACTGAAAATAAGTGGATGCTCGTTCAAAGACTTTTAAGTACTACGGGCCGAAAGAATTTCACGGTGACAAGGGAGCCATCAATATCGTAAGGTGGCTTGAAGAAATGGAGACAATCGTCCTCACGAGCAAATGTTCAAAGGAAGAAAAGATCCAATACTCTGCTTTAATGTTTAAAGGCGAAGCGCTCGAATGGTGGAACGCATTACTGATGAGTAGAGGAAGGGAGGTGATGTACAAGTTGACCTGGAATGAATTCAAGGAGTTGATGTTGTCGAAGTTCTGTCCGATGCACGAAACGGACCAAATTCAAACCAAATTCTTGGCTCACAAGGTTGTTGGAACAAACCTTCGTGAGTACAATACAAATTTCCACGAATACTGTTGTTTGGTACCCCAGCTAGTCACACCCGAGTCTAGCAAAGTCACTCGTTATATATGGGGACTGCCTCGTGAAATTCGTGACATGGTGAGATCTCACCTGCCATAAACTGCCGACTCCGCGATGGAGTTGGCTGGATACTTGATGGGCAGAATGATCCGCAACAAGGAGGATAGAAAGGTTGTACCAGCACATGACTCAAGGAAAGGGGGAGATACCCGCTTCAAGGGTAAAGGAATTGACCAACGAAGGCCCAGCTCCAATTTTTGCGCCCCTCAATGCAAAACTTGCAAGAAATATCATCGGGGTAGATGCCATCTAGCTCCACGACTTTGTGAGTCATGTCACAAACCCGGCCACGCGGCGGCCGACTGTTGGAAAAAGAAAATGACCTGCTACAACTGTAAGGAAATGGGGCATCTTAGCTTTGAGTGTCCCAAGAATAAGCCCGCGACTGGTGGTGATGGTGGTAGCGGTCAAAAGAATGAGCCCAAGAAGGGCAATGCAAGAGTCTTCGTTCTCGACACGAAGAAAGCGGCCGACATGCCGGAAACCATCACCGGTTCGTTCCTTGTTAACAACGCTTATGCTAAAGTCTTGTTTGATTCAGGTGCCAACTTAAGTTTCATAGATTATAAGTTTTGTAGTCTATTAAACGAACCTTTAATCAAACTCAATAAAACTCTAAGCGTCGAGACCACTAATGGCGAAACAGTTAAAATTACCGAAGCCTTAGAAAATGGAAAGATCTTGTTAGCTGGTTATGTTTTGCCTATCCTATTATTACCTATGACTCTTGCGGGTTTTGATGTTGTATTGGGTATGGATTGGTTATCTAACAACCATGATCGTATCCTTTGCAATACCAAGACTGTTGAACTTCAAGCCCCTGATAAACGTACTATACGAATTGAAGGGGATAAAGACGCCGGCCAAGTTAGCCTAATCTCCATGATGAGAGCTAACAAATGTTTAAATCAAGGATGCTTAGCATTCATAGCCTACGTCACCGAGGAATCAAAACCCAAAGAAATCAAAGACGTTCCTGTTGTTTCTGATTATGCCGATGTATTTCCCGACGAACTCCCCGGCATTCCTCCCGATCGTGAAGTAGAGTTTAAGATCGATCTTATTCCCGGTACTGCTCCGATCGCTAAAGCGCCTTACCGCCTCGCGCCAACCGAGATGAAAGAACTGAAGAAACAATTGGACGAGCTTCTCAAGAAATGCTTTATTCGACCTAGTTCATCACCGTGGGGAGCGCCGATACTATTCGTAAAGAAGAAAGATGGATCCATGCGGATGTGCATCGACTACCGAGCTCTTAACAAAGTTACCATCAAGAATCGCTATCCACTTCCGCGTATCGATGACTTGTTCGATCAGCTTCAAGATGCTAGCTACTTTTCCAAAATCGATATTCGTTCCAGCTATCACCAACTTAAAGTTCAATCCAAAGACATACCGAAAACTGCTTTCCGAACAAGGTATGGACATTATGAGTTCACGGTCATGCCGTTTGGACTTACTAATGCCCCAGCTGCGTTTATGGATATGATGAACCGAATATGTAAGTCTTACTTGGATAAATTTTTTATCGTTTTCATCGACGACATACTTATTTATTCTTAGTCTAAGGACGATCATGAAAATCATCTTCGAACGTTACTTGAAATTTTAAGAACCGAGAAGTTGTACGCCAAGTTCTCAAAATGCGAGTTCTGGTTGCACGATGTGCAATTTCTTGGTCACATCATAAATGTTAACGGTATACAAGTGGACCCCGCTAAGATAGAAGCTATCTCTAAGTGGGAGGTCCCAAAGTCGCCAACCGAGATTCAAAGTTTCTTGGGATTGGCCGGCTACTACCGTAGATTCATCGAGAACTTTTCTCGAATCGCTGTTCCTCTAACTTCTCTAACTCGTAAGAATATCAAATATGAATGGGGAACAAAGCAACAAGAGGCGTTTGATATACTAAAGCAAAAGCTTACCCAAGCTCCAATACTGGCTTTGCCAGAAGGTGACGAAGATTTCGTTGTCTTTAGTGATGCATCCCATTCTGGTTTGGGATGTGTGCTAATGCAACGAAAGAAAGTAATCGCCTACGCCTCTCGTCAACTTAAGGTGCACGAAAAGAACTATACAACTCACGATCTAGAGTTAGGCGCCATAATCTTTGCACTTAAGATATGGAGGCACTACCTCTATGGAGTAAGATTCATCGTGTACACTGATCACAAAAGCTTGAAACACATCTTTGAGCAAAAAGAGCTTAATATGCGCCAACGACGCTGGATGGTAACTCTTAACGACTACGACTGCGAAATCATTTATCACGAAGGTAAGGCCAACGTTGTGGTCGATGCTTTAAGTCGTAAAGAGCACGAAAAGCCAAAAAGAGTCCGAGCGTTAAGGCTAGAACTCCAAATTGATCTTATCGACCAAATCAAATCCGCTCAAACTCAAGCGATCAATGAAAACAAGATCTCCAACGAAAAACGTAACGGCACCATTGACTCGTTAGTCAAGGGTGACGATGGTATCAAAGAATGGGGAACCGGATTTGGGTACCGATCATTGGAGACTTGCGAGAGAAAATCATGAACGAAGCTCACAAGTCTAAGTATATGATGCACCCCGGTAGCGATAAAATGTATCAAAATCTTAAGTCGAACTACTGGTGGAATGGTATGAAAAAGGACATCGCTTCGCATGTTGTGAAATGTTTAACTTGTTTAAAAGTCAAGTCTGAACACCAAAAGTCTTCGGGATTGCTTCAGCAACCCGAACTTCCTGTATGGAAGTGGGAGTTAATAACCATGGACTTCATAACCAAACTCCCGAAAACGACTCGACATCATAATGCTATATGGGTGATTGTGGATCGTTTAACAAAATCCGCACACTTTATTCCTATCAATGAGTCATATTCAATGGATAGATTAGCACGTATTTATGTGAACAACATTGTTGCTTTGCATGGAGTACCGCTATCTATAATCTTTGATCGAGATAGTCGCTTTACGTCTCACTTTTGGAAAAGCTTCCAACAAGCTCTCGGCACCAAGTTAAACCTTAGCACCGCCTATCACCCACAAACTGATGGGCAAAGCGAAAGGACAATCCAAACGTTGGAAGATATACTCCAAGCTTGTGTGATAGACTTAGGAGGAAGTTGGGATGACCACTTACCTCTAATGGAATTTTCGTATAATAATAGCTATCACTCGAGCATTCAAACCGCACCATTCGAGGCGTTATATGGTCGTAAGTGTAGAACGCCCGTGTGCTGGTCTGAAACCGGAGATAATCAATTATCTGGACCTGAAATAGTCCAAGAAACTACCGACAAGGTTCTTCAAATCCGCGAACGACTTAAGACGGCGCGTGAACGCCAAAAGAGTTACGTGGATGTCCGTCGTAAGCCGCTAGAGTTTAGTATCGGTGACAAAGTTCTTTTGAAAGTCTCGCCATGGAAAGGCGTAGTCCGATTCGGCAAAAAAGGCAAACTATGTCCTCGATTCGTTGGACCCTTCGAGGTACTCGAACGAATTGGTACCGTCGCATACCGTTTGCGACTACCCGAGGAAATGCAAGGGATACACAACGTATTCCATGTTTCGAACTTACGAAAATGCCTAGCCGACGAATCTCTTTCGATGCCCCTAAAGACGTAGAAATTAATGAAAACTTAAAATTTGTTGCACGTCCAATTCAAATAGAAGATTCGAAAATCAAGAAGCTTAAAATACGAACCTTGAAAATCGTGAAAGTACGATGGGATTCCCGAAGAGGACCCGAATATACTTGGGAACTCGAGTCCAAGACGAAAAAGAAAATACCCCCACTTATTCTCGTAAGAAATTTCGAGGACGAGATTTATTTCAAGGTGGGGAGGATGTAACATCACATAAAATTCGGGCAAAAAATGTCAAGTTTCCAAAGTCAAGGGAAAAATTCTGCCAAATTTCAAACCCCAAGGACTAAATTGCAATTTATGAAAATACTGACCCATCGCGCTACGCGATGGATCAGGGGATCACACCATCGCGTACCGCGATGGGGTAGCTGACACGCAGTGACACGTATGCCACGTGGCACACGGTGGCAACGCCTGCCGCCACGTGGCTCGGCGCCTGCCACGTGTCACCACGTGGCAGGTCTACGCTGTGACTCAGCAAGCCTACATCGCGCTACGCGATGGGCTTGCCAAGGGACCCATCGCGTAGCGCGATAGGGTCCAAAATTTTCTCTATAAATAGCAGCCACGGGTTCTTCACTTCCCTCACACCAAATCACACACTTTACTCTCTCTCTAACCTATCTCTAGACCTCGAAGTGCGTGCCATCGATCCTCCTCGATAAACGTGCCCGAAACCTCGTTTTCCGAACCCGTCACCTCGAATTCCGTGCCATCCTGAAGTGCTGCCTGACGACCCGGAGTTTACCTCGAAGTACGTGCCAAGTGTGTCTCGAAGTCCGTGCCAAGGTTATCTCGAGAAACGTGCCAAGTGTGGAAAGGAGTGTTGATCCAGTGAACGTTGAGAAGCGAGTAACGTCGAAGTGCTGCCCGAGTGTCAAGGGTATTCTAAGCCAAACAAGGTAGGCATAATGCCCGACTAAAATAATAATAAAATATTATAACGGCTTAATACCCAAGTCGAAGTTATGCTCGATGATAAACAAAGAAAGATATAACAAAGAAAATAAAGGAAAGAAAGATAATATATATATATATATATATATATATATATATATATATTCTTTGTTATGAAATATATTATTTAAGTATAATGAGTATACTTAAATAATAATAAAGAAAGAATACGTTTCTTAATTAAGAAGAAACGTCGGGTTTTATAAACTAAAGGTTTTAAAGTAAGATAATGAACTAAAGGTTCATCGAGATTAATAAGACTAGAGGTCTTAAAGCCGGATCGTGTATCCGACAAATGAATGTTATACTCGTACTATAGGTGCGAGATAGCAAAGGAGAACTAACGGACGGTGTTGGAAGCCGATCCTATTGAAAGGTGAATACGCCCCACTTTTACAAACTTGTTTTCAAACAAACAAACGTGTTATGTGTAAAACTTTACATGAGGCTACGTGTCTCTAAAACCATTATAAATAAGAGTATAAACCTAGCCCTCAGGCTGTGGTATACGTTTGTCTGGATCCTTACATATGTGGTATGCGGTGGTCACGACCTCCAGCCACGATGGGCCGGACCCAAGTATGTCCAAGTGAGAATGACCTTGTGTATATTTATGGTACCCAAGTATGTCGGAACGCTGCGGTGTTCTGCTAAGGTGACCTAGAGTAGAGACTCAAGTTTATGATGATTATTCCTAAGCCAAGATGGGCCGAGGCTTACGTGGCCTCGAGGGGTAATTAAGTAAATAAAATATTTTTGCGTCAGCATATTCACCAGCATTCGTTGCTGATGTATTTTAATAACATTTTGCAGGTAATCAAGATTAGAGCTTGCAAGACGAAGAAGCTCAAGAATCCGGTGGCTCGGATTATTTTGTGTAAATATAAAAATATGATGGTTTTGTAAAACTTATAAACAAGTAAACTTATATCGAGACTTTCGTCTCGATCTTTTGTAATGTAAATATATATAAATCGATCCTTATGTTTTATAAAGACTTTCGCTAATAACCCGCTACTCTGATTTATTCACAAATACGATACCAACTATGGATCACGCCCCTAGGCCTAGATTGGGGGTGTGACAGGTTGGTATCATAGCCATCGATCTTAGCGAATTGGGTCTTATAAAACAATACCCAAGCTTCGATTTAAGCATAGGAAATAATTACTTGTTTATTTGAATAGGGATAAGATTGGTTGGTAACCCTTTCTTTTCCCTCTCTACAATCTATACCACCCAAAAGATGTCTTATGAAGAATTGATGAAATATTATGACAAGGAAGCAAGAAGAGCAAATAAGTATTACAAATTTCCACAAGGCATTATGAGCAAATAGTCGATTAATTAAATGATATAACCAGAATAAACAACTTGTAATCTTAATGAAAAAGGAAGAAACTGAGTTAACCTGCACATACATGTGGATGAGGAGGCGTTGATGGTAATTGAACTCATCGATTGAATTGAATGAATCGATCCGGAACCGATTGTTCATTTACTATATGAACCTTGGATTATTCGAAACGGCCAGATAAAGAAAAAAACCCTAATTTATGAACATAGCAGCTAGCGCGAAGACGAACCTTAATTCTGAATAAGGTTTTCTATAGAAAGGGAATTTTGTTAATATTAATATTAATCACCCGTGGAATAGGAAATAGGAAAAACCCTAATAAAGAATGAGCGGGAAAATAAAAATCTGGGTGATTATTAAGGTGACAGCTGTCCCATAATGGTTTCCTTTATTATATATGTTAGATTATATATAAGAAGTTAAAGCCTGAAACTTACATAAAATAAATTATATATAAGAAACTTTACCAGAATTGGAGACAGCTTTCCAGCAGCCTTTGCAGCTATTAAAAAGACTATACTATTGCTAGGTGACTTTGTCTAAACACATAAATAGACTTAAAAAAATGCTTCTAACATATCTAACAATATTTGTAATGTTATTGATTTGCATTTTGCTCCCACTGATAAATTAGCGAGTTTTTTCATTGCCAACAACCATCATTCTTACAAAAGTGCAATATGATTATTTGGCAAAAAAACAAAAATTTGGATTAGCCATTTAATGAGCATAATGGGTCTTTATGCATTAGCAATCCCACAGTTTGTATAATATTATAAATTAATTCAATAAAGTGGCTTTTGACATCTTCACAAGAACAAATGTTGCTTGCAATGAAAAGTCTTTAATGACATATTAGATCCACCAAGCATATTGATTACTATTACATCATTTTAAAAAGTATTAAATAGTACCTTCAAGTTTGTATTCATAGTGCATCTTATTGCTAGAGAATACTTATTGTTAAAAGTAAACACGACCATCCATAGAAAATAATTCAGACAAAAGTTATGGTGATTGCTAAATCAATATACAGAGGACTGGGTCTTAGGAGCCGCGGGTGTATATAAACAAAGATTTTATATGAAATAATAACCTTATCAAGGCTCAAGCAAATCTTACTAAACTAAAAACAGAGATACTCATACAACCATAGTTGATTGTTGAGAAAATTGACTCCAATGCCAATGCAATGTTAAACCTTAAGGATTGGTTGTGTTGAGAAAAACATTGCCACATACCATAATTTTCTTCATCAAGTCCATAGGCGACTCCTAATTCAGTAAAAGTCAATGCTACCAGAAGGATGAAAGAACAAAGAATACGAAATAAACAATTTCAATGCAAAATGATGTACAATAAACATAAATAACACTTACCATATTCCAAAGTCATAAAACTTCTCAAAAAAACCAAACAAAAATTATAATAATGATTAATTGACTGATATGATGTTACCAAAATATGTCTCTCATGATTAAAGCAGGAAACCTGAATTAGGTCTCAAATAGTCGATTAATTAAACGATATAAACAGAATAACACAACTTGTAATCTTAATGAAAAAAGAAGAAACTGAGTTAACCTGCACATACATGTAGATGAGGAGGCGTTGATGGTAATTGAACTCATCGATTGAATTGAATGAATCGATCCGGAACCGATTGTTCATTTACTATATGAACCTTGGATTATTCGGAACGACCAGATAAAGAAAAAAACCCTAATTTTTGAACATAGCAGCTAGCGTGAAGACGAACCTTAATTCTGAATAAGGTTTTTCTATAGAAAGGGAATTTTGTTAATATTAATATTAATCACCTGTGGAATAGGAAATAAGAAAAACCCTAATAAAGAATGAGTGGGAAAAAAAAAATCTGGGTGATTATTAAGGTGACAGCTGTCCTATAATGGTTTCCTTTATTATATAGGTTAGATTTAATTAAAAGTAGAGGTGTGCAGATTCGGGTCTGACCCGAAATTACCTGAAGAACCGGACCGAAAAATGAGTTAACCGAACCGACCCTAAAGTACAGCAGAGAATTTCGGTCCTGGTTATTTTCACTTTCGGTTATTGGGTCGGTCTTCGGATCTGAACTAAGGGTAACCGAATTTTTCAAGACCGGACCGAATGAGATTAAACCAACAATCAGTTTGCAACCCAAGATAGGATATTTACATATGTAGGTTCAAGGAAATTCTAAACCTGTGAAACCGTGATAGCTTCCTCTTCCATGGAGATTGAAGACCATGTTCAAAGAGACGAAGAAAGTAACCAAAAGAAGACAAAAGAGTATGAAGTTAATATTTACTATATATTAAAAAAAATTATTTTAGTCTAGAAGTTTTGGCTTTTCTATGCGTTAGTAAACCATGGTTTTACTTTTTACCCATGGTTTTTACCAAACTTTTTATTTATAAAACTTAATAACACCTAAACATATCACTTGCCTTATTTGAATTGCTATAACGCTATAACTTTATATTACTTTCTAACAAATAAAATTTAGCATGATATTAAAAAATGGCTCAGTTAGTACATTTTCTTAGTAATTATATATTACTATCTGCGTGCCCGTGCGATGCAGCGAGGTATGCACGCAAACATGACATCAGATGCGTAACCGGTGTTACTGTCTCTATATGTGCGTGACTTCACAATAGTACGCGCGTAACCCGACGATAGTATGCTCGTATTGCGGCATTGGAATCTTAACTGATGTTAGTAAGCACGTCACACAAGGACTGTGGACGCTCAGTCAGGTGTTGGTGCGCACGTAACGCTACATTGAACTCGTCTTGTCCCGCAACTCGTTCCGCTTGATAATGTTCTGACCAAAATTTGTTATGACTTGACCCATTTCTACCCAAACCCATCCCGACTCAAACCAAATTAACCTTTTTGTATCAACTCACTCCAACCTTAAATTTTTAGACCCATGATCCAAATGGCCGAACCCGCCCGATTCGTTTTCCGTCTTTAATGGCAATCACGTAACACGTTAAGTTTATAAAATGAAAAAATTATAGCAATACCATACTCAAATAAAAAGAGAATAAAATACTCATTTTTATGGTATAATGTTTTAAAAAATATTAGCGTGTAAAAATGTTTTAAACGTTTAAACGCCGTCGGGGTAGTTGGTTTAGAATAAGGGGTATATATGTAACTATTATATAAATTAACAAAATGTGATTAAAGTTATGGTACCAAACTTGTAATTATATTTTAATAAATTAAAAATAAACCGTAACATGATTTTGCTTTTGCTAAAAGACAAAATTGTCCCTAAAATGTCTTAATTTTATGCATTATAGTTTGTACTAAAAACAAGAAGTTTGGTACCTATTAAAATTTAAGAGGTCCCTCACTCATGCTTTATATATAGTATAGATACATATATTTATGTACTTCAAAAAAATTACATTATTTAAAAATATAATTTTTATTATTGCTGTTATCTAACTTAACCATTACTTAGATTAAATACAATTATAATTAGTCAATATATTTTTAAATGTTTTAATGTTTACATACAAATAAAGAAAAGTTTGATTTAATAGCCGTTCAAAATTAAAGAAAAAAAACTTTTGATAAATCTTTACATTGAAAAGGTAAAATAATAAACCATTAACTTGGAAAGATAAAACAGAATTATTTAAATGGGGTGAACTTTTGTCTTCATTCTCAAGACCGTCTCCATCCTCAATGCCTTGTAATTTCCACCCTGTAAAAAAAATAGCAGCCGCAAATGCAAGGAATTCAAGTAAAACGTGCTTCACAGTTTGCATATGTTTCACACTCAAATTTACCTTCAAAGTAGGTCTCGGTTAGACACCAAAACCGAAGAACCGAACTCGAAAAAGACCGATACCCGAAATATACACCGGTCCGGTGCTCGGTCCTGGATTTTGTTATAATCTCGGTCTCGGGTCGGGTTTAACCCGGTTCGGTCCGGTCTTTGCTGTTTGTGCAGCCCTAATTAAAAGTATATTTTTTTAAAAATTTTATTTAACTTTTAAAAAACCTCTCACATCTAGCTTTTTATCTTTATCTGTATCTTACACATAAATACTTATTTTATTATTATTGTTTTTTTATACACTCATAACAAAATATAAAGAGTTGATTACTCTTTAAATTGTTCTCTATTATCAAAATTCCATTACAGTATATAGTGTTTTTTCTGTTTACTTCTATATATCATATAAAAAGTGTGGAGATATGGTTTTAATGTGAATGTAATGTGTGCATGTTAATATATATTTTTAGTGATTATTTTTAACACGATTTACCAAGGTTTTAAATTTAGGAAAATTGGTATCCTTATTGGTAAATGTCAATCCTAGCTTCACACTTGGCTAGTAGCGTGCTATTCCGGACACGTAAACCAGCCCACACTAGACTGTACTAGGCCCGTCACGTGAGAGGTAAATCATCCTCACTCAACGATAAGGTGATTGGCGCTTAGCTAAAGGTGTATTTGTTTTCAGCAGTTCGTGACTAACGGATGGTTAACGTCGTTAGTCTATTGCTTAGGTGGCACACCCAGCTATAAAAAATCTTATGTTGCACGATTATGTGGCATCGACTCTTTATAACCATCTTTTAAGCATTATAAAAACAAAAAATTGAACTCCATCTCTCCATAGAGTTCATGCCATGTAATCATGCCATATAAGATTTTTTTTTGACAGTTGACCGTGCTACGTAAGCAATAGACTAACAGAGTTAACCATTCGTTAGTCACGGACCGTTGAAAACATATACAACTTTAGTTCGGACCGCCAGGTGCCAAATGAAGTTGGGAGTGTTATTTGCCAATAGGAAATGGTTTTAGACTCGGCCCGCATATCGACCCGGACGCTTTACCGGGTCAAAGGTCAGACCAACCTGGGAGGACGGACCGGGTTTTGACCATATATATTGTCACACCCCAGCTTAGGGCCTAGGTGTGTGACCACAAGTTGGTACCTGTTTTGTAAATATATCAGAATTTTGGATTGTTTTTAGCGGAAGACGTTTAGGTTTGAATATAATATTAATTTACATTGAAAACTTACTCGGGAATTAAACACCCGAGTATGTGTTTACAAAATATATGTTCATATTACAAGGATTATTAGTTATAAAAAACGGAGCCATCCGATACGCGCATCTATCTTCATTATGACTCCAATCATTGCTATTGCTATTAATACTTAATTACCTGCAATGGGTTGAAAAATACGTCAGCTATATGCTGGTGAATACGTATGACTCGATAAAACATTTTGAATGACATTAGAATACAATTATAGTTTTTTGTACACTCAGCAGATGCACGGCCACATCTGGGATTTGTACCACTAACCTACACACACAAATGTTCTCCGGAGCTATGATGCCCCTGCAAGGAGAACTAGTCATGACTGTTAGCCCACGGCCACCTGGCCTTTGACTGATTAGGCTGAACAGTTATGTTTGGATCCAGACACATGTGTACTCGGTCTGAGTTGCTTTTATTTTCTATATTGTATTATAACGTTTTAGAGATCAAATGACCCCATGTAAACATTGATTGACTCGTTAAGAAAAACACCCGTTCGTCTCATTGAGTATAAATATGTTTTGACTGACTGAAAAGGTTAACGTATTCACCTGTACCGTTGGTGTTGAAAACCTTGACTGATTGATTGATTGTGAATACTTAACCTATACATAAATAGGTTCGTATGAATGTTTTGAATGATGTTAAGCTATGATTGTAAGCTTAACCTTGAAATCGTTTATCTTTGATTGTGAATGAAAACACTTGTTTTATGTGACGTTTGATATAGCATATCATATTAGAGGTTACTACGTTGGGTAAGTTTCTCCAGGAAAGTAATGGGTCCCTCGGTTGATTGGGGTTTATGCGAATACTTTCCTTAGGCAAGAAATAGACTACTAATGGTATTCCCTGACATGCCTTGTCAAAATATATCTTTCGTTTAACATTACTTCATCATGAAGTAACGTTTATGAAAACATGATTGTGATTGAATGTTTGTAAAATATGATCAAGGTTAAAGGCCATAGCCTCGATTGATAGTCTAAGCTATAATTCAAATAACTTAAACGTAACCCCTACCTTAATTCGGATGCTTAGATTGCTAATACGAAAAAGGCAAGATCTTGATCTACTCGCTTATATGATTGCTAGCTTGATTATGACCTTGTTTCTTGTACGAATATCGAGAAAACAGCACGTTGGCTCGTCACGGCTATCGGGCACGCTTCCCTAGGTTATGTGTGTGCATATGAAGGTGTTTCTGGGATGAATGAATCCTATGCCCGTCACCACCCTTTTATAGCCGATTTTTAACCCTATCGTGGTACGCGATGGGTTTCCTTTGCGGCCTGTCGCGTACCGCGACACCGCCTTATGCGGTGTTGACACGTGGCATGTCATATTGCGCCACGTGTCATCACGATACGACACGTGTCTGGCTGACTCACCAACCCTATCGCGGTACGCGATGGGTTGATTTTGTCACTCTGTCGCGTAGCGCGATGGGAGGAAATTTTCAGAATTTGCATTTTGGTCCTGTACTTTCTAAGTTAGTACATTTAAGCCTAAATTAAAAGGGCTAGGGACGTGGTGTTACATCCTCCCCACCTTTTGAATAATCTCGTCCTCGAGATTTTATGGAATAGATTGGGATACTTTTTCTTCATTTCTGACACGAGTTCCCACGTATACTCGAGTCTACGTCTTGAATCCCATTTGACTTTCACGAGCTTGTGTCATTTGTGTTTGAGAAACTTAATCATGCTATCCTCTATTTGTATTGGTTGTTCAACAAACTTGAGTTTCTCATTGATCTTGACATCTTTCAATGGCATAGAAAGAGTTTCATCGGCTAAACACTTGCGTAGATTGGATACGTGAAACACGTCATGAATGCCTTTCATCTCATCGGGTAACTCTAGCCGATAAGCAACTGCTCCGATTCTTTCGAGTATCTTGAATGGTCCAACGAACCTTGGACTTAACTTTCCTTTCTTTCCAAATCGGACAACACCTTTCCAAGGCGATACTTTTAGTAACACTTTGTCGCCTTCTTTGAATTCTAAAGGCTTGCGGCGAATGTCCGCATAATTCTTTTGTCTATCTCTGGCCGTTTTCAGTCGTTCTCGGATTTGTATAACTTGGTCAGTAGTTCTTTGAACAATTTCAGGTCCGGACAACTGACTATCACCTGTTTCTGACCAACATACAGGTGTTCTACATTTGCGTCCATACAATGCTTCGAATGGTGTTGCTTGGATACTCGTATGATAACTATTGTTGTACGAGAATTCCATCAGTGCTAGATGAGTGTCTCAACTTCCTCCTAAGTCAATAACACAAGCACGAAGCATATCTTCCAAGGTTTGAATTGTGCGTTCACATTGGCAATCAGTTTGGGGATGGTATGCAGTACTTAGATTTAGTCGAGTCCCCATAGCCTTTTGAAAACTTGACCAAAAATTTGAAGTGAAACGACTATCTCTATCGGATATGATGGATAGCGGCACACCATGTAAGGATACAATGTTTTCGACGTATAAGTGCGCTAACTTATCCATGCTAAATGTTTCTTGAATTGGAATGAAATGAGTGGACTTGGTAAGTCTATCTACAATAACCCAGATTGCATCATTTTGGCGTGAAGTCTTTGGTAATTTCATGATGAAATCCATTGTTATCATATCCCACTTCCATATCAGGATTTCCGGTTGTTGTAGTAATCCTAACGGCTTTTGATGTTTAGCTTTCACTTTTGAACACGTCAGGCACTTAGCTACATATAAGGCAAGGTCTTTCTTCATCCCGATCCACCAGTAATCATCCTTTAGATTGTGATACATCTTGTCACTACCTGGATGCATCATGTACTTTGACTTGTGTGCTTCTTCGAGAATCTTGTCTCTTAGATTTCCGACCATTGGTACCCAAATTCTTGTACCTAATCCAAGAATTTCATCATTTCCTTTGACTAGTTGATCGATTGTACCATTCTCTTTTTCGGTTTTAATGTTTCCTTCATCTAATGCCAACTTCTGAGCTTCTTTGATTTGACTTGCTAAATCAACTTTAAGTTCCAATCTAAGAGCTCGGACTCTCTTTGGCTTCTCATGTTCTTTCCTACTTAAGGCGTCAGCCACTACATTGGCTTTTCCTTCATGATATACGATCTCATAGTCGTAATCATTAAGTGTTTCCATCCAACGCCTTTGTCTCATATTCAACTCTTTTTGATCGAATATATGCTTCAAGCTTTTGTGGTCAGTGTATATTGTGAACCTTACACCATATAAATAGTGTCGCCATAACTTCAATGCGAAAATTATAGCGCCTAATTCAAGATCATGTGTGGTGTAATTCTTTTCATGAACTTTCAATTGTCTCGAAGCGTAAGCAATCACTTTCTTTCCTTGCATCAAAACACATCCCATTCCCGTGTGCAAAGCATCACAGTAAATGGTAAAGTTTTCCAATCCATCTGGCAAGGCCAGAATAGGTGCGTTAGTTAACTTTTGTTTGAGTGTTTCGAATGCTTCATCTTGTTTCTGTCCACATTCAAACTTAATTGCTTTTCTTGTGAGTGAAGTTAATGGAATAACTATTCGGGAGAAATTTTGAATGAATCTTCGGTAGTAACCGGCTAAGCCTAGAAAACTTCGGACTTGAGTCGGTGTCTTGGGTTTCTCCCACTTGGTTATGGCCTCAATCTTTGTTGGGTCTACTTGAATACCCTTCTTATTTATAACATGTCCAAGACAATGTACTTCGGATAACCAAAATTCACATTTGGAGAACTTGGCGCATAATTTCTCGTTTCTTAGGGTTTCAAGTATGATTTTAAGATGAACTTGATGATCGTCTTTGGATTTTGAATAAACAAGGATGTCATCAATGAACACGATAACAAACTTGTCCAAGTACGGCTTACAAATCCGATTCATCATGTCCATAAAAGCTGCTGGAACATTAGTGAGTCCAAAAGGCATAACGGTGAACTCATAATGTCCATATCGGGTTCTAAATGTTGTTTTAGGTATATCTTCTTCTTGCACTTTCAATTGATGATAACCCGATCTAAGATCAATCTTTGAAAAACAACTGGCTCCTTGGAGCTGATCAAATAAGTCGTCAATTCTAGGTAATGGGTATTTATTCTTGATTGTGACTTTATTTAGCTCTCGGTAATCTATACACATCCTCATTGATCCGCCCTTCTTCTTTACAAACAGTATTGGAGCTCCCCAAGGTGATGAACTTGGTCGTATGAATCCTTTCTCCAATAACTCGTCCAACTGCTTCTTCAATTCCTTCATTTCCGTAGGTGCTAGGCGATAAGGTGATTTTGCTATTGGTGATGTTCCTGGAACGAGGTCGATTTTAAATTCTACTTCTCTGTTAGGAGGGGCTCCTGGTAGTTCATCAGGAAATACATCTTGAAATTCAGACATGATCGGCACTTCCTCCATCTTCTTGGGTTCGGGTTCCTTGGTTACATAGGCCATAAATGCGAGGCATCCTTTACCTATGCAATGACTTGCTTTGATCTTGAAAATAATTCCTACCTTTCCTCCTTCTTTATCGCCGATTATACGAATAGTTTTGTTATTGGGTGTTTGAATGTCAATGGCTTTGTCATTACATATGATATGGGCTTGATTAAATGATAACCAGTCCATACTTAATACTACATCAAAACCTGTTAATGTCATGGGTAACAATCATACAGGTATGACGTGATTGGTTAAAGATATTATGGCATTTTCTAAAGCCTCGGTTATTCTACTTATACTTCCATCAGCAGTTTCTACTTCAAAATGTTTATCTAGTTTAACTAAGGGCTCATTTGATAGATTACAAAATTTATAATCTATAAAACTTTGGTTTGCACCCGAGTCAAATAAAATTCTAGCATAAACATTATTTATAGGAAACGTACCGTTGATCACGTCCGGTATATCTGCTGCTTTCTGGGTGTCTAGCATAAAGACACGAGCATTTCCTTTCTTGGCATCTGTCTGCACCCCGCTGCCACTTGCGCCAACTGTTGCTGCCGTTTGCCTCTTCTTTGGACACTCCGTACTAAAATGCCCCTTTTCACCACATTCAAAACACACTACTGCTTTCTTTTTGCAGTCTGCTTCGATATGACCCGGCCTTTTGCAAAAATTACATATAATGGTACTTAAGGGTCGTTGACATCTCCCGAAATGTCTTCTGCCACATGTCTTACAAACAGGGCGAGTATACACGAACGCTCCTTCCCTTTTCTTCTCATTTTTCTTAATCTTTCCTCCAACTGGCCTCTTGCCATCATCTCTCTTTTTCTCGTCTCGATTTCTTATCATCCCATCCATTAGATATCCGGCCAACTCCATGGCTGATTTCGTCGAAGACGGCATATGTGAACTTACTAAATCACGGATCTCAATGGGTAGTCCGTAAATATATCGTGTCACCTTATTGATTTCTGGAGTGACCAGATGAGGCACAATCCTACAGTACTCAAGGAACTTGGTGTTGTATTCCTTGAGATTTGTTCCCACAACTTTGTGGTTCCATAGCTTGGTTTGAATCTGATCCATTTCATTGATTGGACAGAATTTCTTCAATACCATAGCCTTGAATGTTTCCCAATCCAAATTGTATAGGTTATCTCTACCCTTGATTCCGATCAGGGTATTCCACCATTCCAACGCTTCTCCCTTGAACATCTGGGAGGTATACTGCACCTTCTCGCTTTCCGTACACTTGCTTATTAGCACAATCGATTCCATTTCCTCCAACCATCGGAGGGTATGTATTGCTCCCTTGTCCCCGTGAAATTCTTTGGGGTTGTAAACCTTGAACACTTTGAAATCACAACCTTCATGTATCTTAAGTTTCTTTGTTTTAATATGAAGATTGTTTTCAGCAGTCGAGCTTTCATCACTTGTTTCTTTCTTTTTCGGTTCTTTCTCTTTCTTACTTTCTTTCTTTTCTGATTCCTTCTTAGATTCTTTTTTAGATTCTCTCTTTGAAGTAGCAGTTTCACTTCTACTTGCTCTTTTGTTAGATTGAGAGGCAGTACGACTTTGATCATGTTTCAAGATTTCATAAATAGGACCTACAGCCTCTTTTATTAGATCGCGGATACCAAGCACATAATTTTGTGGTATGGCTTGTATGTTTTCCACGGTCGCTTTTTCTTGTAAAATTTACTCGATTGTCTTTCCTTTATTGTTAACTTGAGTTTCTTGATTACTATTTGCTTTAGACATGCTGTTACATGAATAAAACAAGATTTCAGAAAAGACATACTTTATATTACATTATTTATCTTACAAGAAAAGATCATAACAACAAACAACTGTACATAACAACGATTCCTAATCCTTAATCCACTTTGTAACAAGATTTTTCATCTTGTCACATTTCTTAGCTATTGTCCTTCCTATTTTCTTCTTGTCCACTTTCTCGTTCCTCAGCTCGTCCATCACTGAATTTGGTGGGTTCGGATATCCCGTTGGTGCGGATGCGGCTGGAAAGAGATAAGCGTTCTCTTGGGGATATAGATGTGGGTTAGCAACGTATGCATGCATTTCTTCATCGGGAATGTTGTTGGTATAAAATTCCTCGACGAGATTTGCTTCTTCTCGAATCTCTCTTGCTTGTTGTGAAATCGAAGGTCTTGATCCTAGATATGAAGGGAAATAAGGATTTTCATTCTCTTCATCCTCTTCGTCTGGATCCTCCTCGGATTCATAAGGGTTCTTGATTGGTGAATTAAACCTCTTTTTGTATGGCATGCTAACCCTCATTTTTGGTTTGTGACTGAGTTCTACAGATGCTGGTGGAGTCTCGTATTGATAGTTCAATGGTGGCGATCCAAATTGCCATCTCCTTTTATCAGAGTGACAATTCATCCAGCTTGATGACTCTGATTCAGTCCCCTGCTTGATTTTGTTTTGCACTTCCTGTTCTTCGGAAGGATGGTATGTTGGAATGTCGGATGGGAAATACTGGGGAACGTTGTCCTCGGTATTATCAGAGATTTCGATTGGACATTGTTGACTGCCTGGGAGATACACGGGTTGGCTCCCATAGGGTATTGCCGGATTGATTGGTTGATTATGATTAAAAAAGCTGGTATAATAACTATTGCTACTCTCCATATCAGATGGTTCGTAGTTGATTGTTGGTTTTGATCGATTGGCTACTCGGTGTCTATGACCAAAGTAGTTAATATAAGACATCTGCACTTTTAGTTAGATTAGGGATATGAGGTTTACCAATCCTATCTTATCCCTATGAATAGTAATAACAATAATAATAATAATGGTTAAAGCCTAGGTACTAATGTTTTAATACCTAATTCGCTAAAACCGATGGCTCTGATACCAACCTGTCACACCCCAGCTTAGGGCCTAGGTGTGTGACCACAAGTTGGTACATGTTTTGTAAATATATCAGAGTTTTGGATTGTTTTTAGCGGAAGACGTTTAGGTTTGAATATAATATTAATTTATATTGAAAACTTACGCGGGAATTAAACACCCTAGTATGTGTTTACAAAATATATGTTCATATTACAAGGATTATTAGTTATCAAAAAACGGAGCCATCCGATACGCGCATCTATCTTCATTATGACTACAATCCTTGCTATTGCTATTAATACTTAATTACCTGCAATGGGTTGAAAAATACGTCAGCTATATGCTGGTGAATACGTATGACTCGATAAAACATTTTGAATGACATTAGAATACAATTATAGTTTTTTGTACACTCAGCAGATGCACGGCCACATCTGGGATTTGTACCACTACCCTACACACACAAATGTTCTCCCGAGCTATGATGCCCCTGCAAGGAGAACTAGTCATGACCGTTAGCCCACGGCCACCTGGCCTTTGACTGATTAGGCTGAACAGTTATGTTTGGATCCAGACACATGTGTACTCGGTCTGAGTTGCTTTTATTTTCTATATTGTATTATAACGTTTTAGAGATCAAATGACCCCATGTAAACATTGATTGACTCGTTAAAAAAAACACCCGTTCGTCTCATTGAGTATAAATATGTTTTGACTGACTGAAAAGGTTAACGTATTCACCTGTACCGTCGGTGTTGAAAACCTTGACTGATTGATTGATTGTGAATACTTAACCTATACATAAATAGGTTCGTATGAATGTTTTGAATGATGTTAAGCTATGATTGTAAGCTTAACCTTGAAATCGTTTATCTTTGATTGTGAATGAAAACACTTGTTTTATGTGACGTTTGATATAGCATATCATATTAGAGGTTACCACGTTGGGTAAGTTTCTCCAGGAAAGTAATGGGTCCCTCGGTTTAGAGGTTACCACGTTGGGTAAGTTTCTCCAGGAAAGTAATGGGTCCCTCGGTTGATTGGGGTTTATGCGAATACTTTCCTTAGGCAAGAAATAGACTACTAATGGTATTCCCCGACATGCCCGTCAAAATATATCTTTCGTTTAACATTACTTCATCATGAAGTAACGTTTATGAAAACATGATTGTGATTGAATGTTTGTAAAATACGATCAAGGTTAAAGGCCATAGCCTCGATTGATAGTCTAAGCTATAATTCAAATAACTTAAATGTAACCCCTACCTTAATTCGAATGCTTAGATTGCTAATACGAAAAAGGCAAGATCTTCATCTACTCGCTTATATGATTGTTAGCTTGATTATGACCTTGTTTCTTGTACGAACATCGAGAAAACAGCACGTCGGCTCGTCACGGCTATCGGGCACGCTTCCCTAGGTTATGTGTGTGCATATGAAGGTGTTTCTCGGATGAATGAAGCCTATGCCCGTCACCACCCTTTTATAGCCGATTTTTAACCCCATCGCGGTACGCGATGGATTTCCTTTGCGGCCTGTCGCGTACCGCGCCGCCGCCTTATGTGGTGTTGACACGTGGCATGTCATATTGCGCCACGTGTCATCACGATACGACACGTGTCTGGATGACTTACCAACCCTATCGCGGTACGCGATGGGTTGATTTTGTCACCCTGTCGCGTAGCGCGATGGGAGGAAATTTTCAGAATTTGCATTTTGGTCCATGTACTTTCTAAGTTAGTACATTTAATCCTAAATTAAAAGGGCTAGGGACGTGGTGTTACATATATATAGGGGATGAATCTTGCGAGAAGTGATATTACAGCGAGAAATGCGAGAAGTGATGTATAACTCCATTAATCCCTAATTTCACTCTCTTTCATATGATGTTACATACATATATGAAGGTTGGTTGTATTTATATCTTAATTATACATTCAAACCTACCTACAAACATATAAATGCACCGAGTCACATTCAAACCTATGTACCTACATACATACAAACATACATACACATATACAAACATACGTACCTATACACATACATATGCACCTACACATAAGAAAGAGAGTGAAATTAGGGATTAATGGAGTTACACCTTCACTTCTTGTTGTAAAAAAACTTCTGAAGTGATCCAATATCTATATATATAGAGCAAGGTTAAAATAAAAAAACACTTTTTCCTAAAAAATGTAAGAAGAAATCTGAACTGTTAGATGCAGTATAACACATAGGGTAGATGCAGTATAACACATAGGGGCATGATAGTAATTGATCAAATATTTTAATTATGGATTTAAAATCACAATTGTTAGTGTGATCCCTAATTGTTTGCTAATATACCGGACATTATGGAAGAATTTTATTATTTGAAATGGTTACCACTTTTAATCAAGATATTTCTCCAATATAATCCTAAACAATCATATCGAAACAACCAAAAAAATCAAAAAAATAAAAATAAACACTTCAAATAAAACAACATATAAAAAATCTACACACATAAACCAAAACAACATTGTACACAGACCATCCAAGCATCCTACTAGCAAACAACATAACACACCATCTCAATACAACAACTCAATATAACACAATCATCCACACAAAATCCAACTTCAATGCCATATACTCTTTTGGTGTGTTTTTGTATCACACATCCTTTCACCGGTGTTTGTTTTGCTGGGGCAAACACACCGTCCGCCATCCTCCGTTCAACACACAAAATCTTAGAAATTGGGGATTCTTCAATTGAAGCCTAATTAAGAACATTAACACTAGAACACACCTTGATTCTTCATAACGCATTACTCGGTGTCTTCTTCTCCATTCTTTCCGACTACAAAATCAACATAACAGAGGTACTTAATCACACCGGATAATTGACCGGAATAACACTCCGACGATACCAAACAACGAATATGTTGAAGACCTTCAACCAAAAATTGCTTAAGAAGACTAACAATTTCTCGGTTTCTGATCTCTTACGTTGTGTGTCTCTGAACAACTTCAGCCAATCTTCAAAACAATGAAATAGAACACTTTGTAAATCACGCTACAAACTAGAGAGAGACTTATAAATTATAATGATTGCATAAAAATAGGACTTTCCATTGATATTCGGTTGACTAATCTGCATGTTCAAAAAACTACATGACTATTTTACCCCTTAATGCATACTATTAAACCATTATATTAAAACACACCCATAAAAATCTCAATAATTGGATCACCACATCCAACGCTCTAGATACCTTCCTATGCTTTTTAGACACACTGTCCTTTTTAGAATAACCTAACCATATATATATATATATAGAGAGAGAGAGAGAGAGCAAGGTTAAAATAAGAAGTAAAACTATCCTAAGAAGTGTAAGAAGTGTTGTTTACCCTTAAAAAAATAAAACACACCGAACTAACAAAATAAAACACACCGCACAAAAAACACACTAACAATATCCACCATCAGATGATCACATCAAACGCCCGATGTTACTTCTTACACTTCATACAAATAACTCACTTCTTATTCTAACCTCACCCTATATATATATAACGATAATCACGGGGTAAAGTCTAAACATTCGTTAAAAATTTAATTGATTATTGAACACATAGTTATTGTTATATTCTATATCAAGCATGGAGATATTCTCTCCTAAAGTCACAGTTAATGAGCATCTATAATGCTTGTTTGATTTTATTGCAGTTTCAAAAACATCACTAAGGCTTGGTGGGTTGGTTGTTGGTTGTGTGTTAAGCTACAAACTAGGCAGTTGGCCTGGGTTTGATTCCCTTAATGAAATTAGTGAACACTGTTTTTGATTTAATAAAAACCAAGGTTTTACCGGTTGAGCAATGGCTCACCGGTTTCGGTCGGACCACAAACCGTTAAGCAAGGCCGAATTATGTAAGGCCCTGGTCCCGGTGCTCTACGATGGTGTTGGATTTACTCATAAACACAGTTCTAAATATCATAGTTAATTAAAACATTTCGCGGAATATAAAACCTCAAACATATATTACATAATCAATTAAATCTTTCCAAAATAACAACTTTTGTCTTTAAACATAATTTAATAAGTCATATAGAAACATCACAACATTCTTTTAAAGATACCAGCCTTTTGAATCCAATGTCATATGTCTTCACTCAAGCCTGCTGCCTTAGCCTATTTACCTGCGTGCAGACTAAAAGTCAGCTACGCTGAGTGAGTTCTAGTTAATAAGGCAACATACAATACGTTCATATATTACATACTTATCATACTTTACTTTCTTTGGTACATACATAAGTATATACCTTCATTCGTACTTTCATATTTTATCTTACTTTACATACATACTCATACGTTTTAAAGAGCATTTCGCCCTACTTTCCTCGAGTATTATTAGGGCCTGGTTCCCTCTTGCCTCAGATATTATTAGGGTCCGGTTCCCTCTTGCCTTGAATATTATTAGGGTCTGGTTCCCTTGTTCGGCGACTATCCATACAACCATACCATAACCATACATGAATCCATATACCTTTACTTGTTTACCTTTAATTCTTTTACCTTCAACATCATTCAAATTTCATTCATAAAACATTCATATAGTATATATACAACATCACAACTTTCATATATCATACACTTACCACTTAAGGTAAGTGTATTAACTAAACACATCGAGTATGCACATAACTCCGAAACATAGCAATGAAGTGGGACTAGAAACTCACATGGGTCTTGTTTCTTTGTGAGTTTATAGTAATACCTTTATTTAGTTGTGCACGGCTAATTGTATAATAATTACAAGTATCAATTAACTATCTCTAACTATATCATACCTCTAAGTTATTGTAACCCCTCAACGAACGGGGTCCGGGAGCAACACCCATGGCATCGGGGTTCTAGGGGCGGCAGCCCCTAGCGGGTTCCAAGGGGCAGTGCCCTGGCTGAGGTTAAGCTGCTATAAATTTTCATGAATAACATTTAATATATTATTTACGTTAGAAGAATTAATTGAGTTAGTAGAATAATAATGATAATAAGATAATAATAAAGATAGAGGATGATAGGCTTTAAAGATGAAATTAATTATGGACAAAAAATGAAAGATGAGCCAAAGGTCAATGGGCCTAAGAGAGTATAGACACCTCTTAAACCTTATTCCTTTCCATTTCCATCTATCTCTACACCATAGCCTACACACTCAAAACACACACAAAAACCCTCTCTTCCATTTTCGGATCTAAAGCTGAGGAAGAACCGGAGCTTCTTGGTGTTCGAGCATCTAGACGAGCGAGACACACACCAAGATTTGATTGTGTTCGCAAAACCAATCCATCTAAGGTACATTTCGTAACAAAAAGATTATTCATTTATGCTCGGCTCGTTTTAGTATTTATAGATCTAGCTAAATCGGGTTTTAAAATAGATAAAGGTTCGAACTTTATCTAAAACGAGCTAGATCTTTTTTGAGTGTAATAGTAGAAATAATAATGGTCATAACTTTGGTGACAATAACAGAAAATAATAATAATAATAATAATAATAATAATAATAACAACAACCTAGCAACATGAGAGTAAATAATAATAATAACATAAATGGGCACCTCTACATGAATGTTAAGGCTAAGGGTAATGAGCTTCGTTGAGCCCCAAGTAATCCAATCAAACCCGACATATAGGTGATGACATGGCCCTGGATCAAGCCCCTCAATCAAGCCCCAGAGGGTGTAATGGTCCAGGTGATCCAGGGCTTGATTGAATTATTTATTTATTTTTTATTTTTTGTCATGCACACAATTATAAATTAAAATACTTCATTAAAACATAAATAAAAAGGAAAATAAAAACATAAATTTAAAATACATAAAAATAGCGTTTTTATTTTTTTCCCGTCAATTTCTTCCGAATAAGATCTTTTTCTTCCTCTATTATCGCTTGGTCAGATATCGGTAGGTGGCTAAAGTCTTTAGCTAAAAATGCCAAACTCTTGAACCGATTTTTTGTATGTCAAGTTTCACCAATCGAGCGGAGGGTACTTGACAATTCGTTAAATTTAGCTCGAGCTTCACCAATCCCGCTTCTCCTGTTTTCTTCTCCTTACCTTTTTGGGATGGTTCTGCGGGTTTAGCCGGCTCCGGTTGTGTGTTGATATTACCGTAACCCGAGCCCGACATGGTTTTAAATATGAGAAACTTAGAGAGGTTGTTAAATTATTAGAAAGAAATGTAGTGAGAATGGTATGTTATTGTTATAAAATGGGGTGGTTATTTATATTGAGTTTGAATTAAAATAAATCACATTTAAAGCCAACGGCTATCTTTTAAAAATTTAACCAGCCAACGGCTAGTTAATCGCCCCGCGGTTCCGTCCACGGGGCTCGTCCACGTCCCTGACCACTTAATGGGTGTAGTGGTGTTCGCGTGCCACCTCACCGCCACCTGGACCACGCCCCTTCCTTCACTCCCATTACCCACAGCCTAATAATAATATATCAATAATAATAAATGTATGGAATGAGAGTTTGCAGCAACGTCCCATATGAATAATAATAATAATAATTAGTTTTTTACCCAACGCGTTGAGCGCAGCCGGTTTTAATAAGTGTTACATGACCATTCGTGTTACAAGCTGATCAACAAAAAACAGCTAACTACTATTACTTATGTTGAAAAGAACTGCCATGAACTAAATAGTGTCAAACGCCATAAAAACACCAGCACGCCAATCAACCTGCATCACATGAAAATAAAATCAAATTGTTGCACAATATATATACACACACACAAAAGCAAGTATCCAAAAACATCAACCAAAATGACACCAACAACAAAAACCAACCTTGTACTTTAAAGTCTTATAACCAAACATCAACAACCATAAAGTCAAAAACAATCAACACCCATTGCCCTCTTCACCCTTAAGGGTGATAATTATAATGAACTTAACACGTGTAGATCATGTTAACAGAAAATGCATAAAATATTCACAGTTAAAATTATGTGGAAGTAAAACAAAATGTAATAACCTTAAAACAACATTTTAGATGGCTTTTAAGTTGTATTATAGTCACTTTTTTTTCTGTTTCTAATAAAAATCACACTTTGGTCTTTATTTAAAGCACCGTAGTTCGTTCACAATTCTTGAGCAAAAGGCAATTGTGACAATTTAATGACGACCCAAAGCAAGACATGAAATGATCATTCTTTGGGTTGACATGACATATAACCCGATTTCTAGAGCGGTCGTGTTCGATAATGTTATTAATAGGGAAAGTTTTGACCTTGGAATGACGCCAAAAAAGATGTCATGTTCCAAACATTTGTAATAGAGTGCCCATAGACAAAATGCAAAACTATTAAGTTGGTTTCCTATGTTTATAACATTTACCTTATAGTACGAAATTTGAGCGATTAGACGAAAATGAACATGCATAACATCACACAAAAAAACGAAGATAAGAGCTCATGAGTTTAACAAAAAAAAATCCCTAACATTACTCCTATAATCGTCGACAACCTGATCATGAGCTTCTGAATCTGAAATGTTTATTGAACGCGAATCAGAATCTGAGCCCATTCTAGACCTTTTTCTTGAAAGCTTAGGTTCGTTAATTTCAATAGACATCTACAATATTAGTTACTTAAAAGCTCTACAACAATTACATATCAAAATCGCTAGTGTGCACATACATTATTAAAGCTTTGAATAACTTAATTGTCTTTCACGAAACTCTTATAGCAAATTTGTTTCACATAAAACCTACAACATTAATTCTATAGTACACCCTAAATCGCAGAGATAATCAAGCACACATAAGCAACCCAAAATACACAACATTAGTGGCTAAATCTGAAAATCATACCTTCTATTGCATTGTATAAAGCACCTTGGAAGAAATCGATCTGCTAAGATCAGAACCTGCAAAAAACAACCAAAAAAAATATAAAAGTAAAGGCAAGCTTCAAACCTCAAATCTGATAAATACAGTTACTAGTTATACATATAACTAAATCAACATAACAAACTCTATAATAAAAATATAAGTCAACATAACAATTCTACATTGTACAGACACAAATGTTTTGATTCTTAATCATCATCATCATCGTACTCAGTAAATCCCACCAATAGCAAAGCTATGGTAGGGTCTGAGGAAGGTAAGATGTAGACAGCCTTACCTCTACCCTTTAGGAATAGAGAGGCTGCTTCCGGTGAGACCCCCGGCTCGATAGTAGTTTTGCATCAAGCCTTGGACATAAGGCACATAACACTCAACCATTGGGACACCGGCCAATTGGTGCATGCACCCTTGTCTTTCGGCTATCAACGCTACCACATGATGCCTGATTAACCTTCCGCCACTTTTAAAGTTATTTTCACAATTCTTGATGATTATTTACAATAACCTCTCTCCTTTTTTATACCACATGTAAACCACTAACAGAACTGCTGACCAGAGAACGCATTACCTACAATATCATCTGTTTTTTCGACCACAAGTAAATCACCAACTGAACTATAAAACAGATAACGAAACTGCAGCATAAGACACAAACATGAACAAAAACGTAACATGCAAAACTTGCAGCACAAGGGGATTACCTAACATAGTTACTTTCCTATAATTTGCAAACCAACATATATTACCAGGTACCGGTAACCAAACCTGCAATTAGAATCCTTAAAACACAAACCAACATCAAACATAAATTAATTCAAAACTTAAACCCAAACAACAACACAAACCTAACTAACTAATTGACAGACGCAGTCATCACCGGGAATCGCAATTGGCGACCACCACAAAAAGGTAAAGGATTATCAAATCAGTACCGCCAAACCCTAACACATGGATATAGCCACCGTTACGACTGATTTAAGTCATTGACACCAACCACAGCTAAAATCGACACCGGTATATGGTCACCGGATGTCTAAAGGCCACCGACAAAACCCACCATTAGGCACAATTGTCACCATGAATCGCAAACGGTGACTACCACAGAAACATTAGTCACTTTAAGAGACCACCACCACCCAACTGCCACCTAGGGTTCGGCAACAATCGGAGTTACGGAAGCAGTCGTCGCCTCAGCAGACAACGACCACACAATCGCCACCTAGGGTTCGAAAAAGAACCCGACAATAGATGGTGGAAAACAGGTTCTATAACCCCTAAATCCAAATGTTCATTGGTAAACACTTTCAAGCGTACAATTAAGTTACATAGAGGCCATCAACAGAATGATTTCCATGCAGATTTGTGGATAACTTTCAATTGAAGAAGCAAGATGAAGACCGATGAGCTTTCAGATGGATTGAAGCAAAAATTATCTGACATGGAAAGAAAAAGGAGATATATGATGTGTGGGCAACCAGGAAGAAGAAAACACCTCTCAAGTTCACGCGTCAAACGAAAAACACGCCCACAAAAACCAAAATTAAAATAAATAGAAACTTAACATCAATAAAAAAACCTCATAGTTTGGGGTAGTAAAGGCTCGAACCCGGGTGTACACATGAAACAACTATTTTCTTAAAGGTAACAACACAACCACTCAGCCAGCAACAAAACCACTTTCTGGCACCAAACTTCTCATTTATACTAACTAGATTTCACCCGGCGCAACGGCAGTTGGTAAAAACCTCAACGTTGAAACCCGGGTGTTGGTAAAACCAAAGCATTACGTCGGTGAATTGACACGAATTCAGTTAGTATCGTTTGTGTTGTTTACGATATAGACATCATTGGTAAAACATTAGCGTCCAAAAAATATATATTCGTCAAATTAACATACAAAAATAAAATATTTAAAACGACATTTTTTTGGTCGGTAAACCTGGGCGCTGCAAGCGTTGTCGGTCCCAGACATTAATTGGACACGAATTCAGTCGGTTTTGGCTACGTTTGTTACGATGCCGAAGCTAAATAAAGGAAAAATATATATATAAATTGAGTGGACAAATGTGGTGGTGTCGGTCGGTAAACTTGGTCGTTGGTAAAGCTGAGCGTTATCGGTCTTGGGGGTTGAGACGTTGAGTCTATGCAATTAGGTCGGTTTTCGTCACATTCGTTATGATTTCGGAATTAAAAAAACAAAAGAAAAAAGAAAATTATCATTCAGCAAGCTTCCGTAATGCTCGTTATGGTATCGGAACGAGAAAAAACAAATTGCTTTGGACAAGTAGGTTTCACATCCGTTGATGGTGTAGTGAATAAAAAAAATAAATTCGTCACCGTAAAAAAATCAGTCGGTATCGAACTACAATACTAAAACTAAAAAACAGTAACAAAACCCCGTGACAAACAAAAAAAACACCACGCTCGTTGCGGCTGCATAACGACGCAAATTCTGTCAGTATCGAAGTCGATAACATTAATAAGGGGGGAAACACAACAATTAATAATAACCAACACTTAGCGGCCGCTAACCGATGTGAATTTGGCCGACATCAACACGAATTTGGTCGGTATCAATTTACGATACCGAAAGTAAAAAAATAAACAAAAATTGACAACAAAACTCACAGCGGAAGATAAAAACTTGCGCCTTACGACTACGAACAAGCACAAATTTGATTGGTGTCGGTTACGTTTGTTACGGTTTAAACAAGTTTTAAAATAGCAAGAACACACAAAATATAAATAATAAAAAAGATGTTTTTCATGTGCAGCTCTAGCTTGTACAATGTGCTTTGATGTTTGTAGAAAGCGTTGGACACTAATAATCAGAAATAAGTGACTTATACCTTCACAAAACAAATGGCTGCAAAAGAATACCAAAAGATTAAATAAATAACATGTGCAAAAAGGTCTCAGGAATCGAACCTGAGCTGAGGTCAAGACTCGTGTTTCCACATTGTACTCCTAACCACTAGAGCAATGCATCACGATTGTTTGCTTTTCACTATTATTAAATATAACCTTTTTAACCTTTTTCACTATCATTAAATTTTAATATATAGTATAATAATATAATAATTGCAGTTGGTAGTAATCTGGTCAAGGAAAGATCATTTGGTACAACAATGATATAAGATATAAACAATTTTTACTATAGAAATAACATCCACATACTATAGCAGCCTGGTGGATGTGTGGTTGTGTGAGTGAGGGATCCCAGGTTCGAGTCCGGCCCTCTCAAACAATTCTTGCGATTTGTGAGATTCGATTGGCCTGGTTCGATTCGAATAGAAGGGTTCATTCGATTGGACCAACACCCAGTTCAAATCTTGTTGGGCCAAGACTCTAATGGCCCTATTCTAGTCAAGCCTATGGACTGAATTAGCCTATTCCCTAATTAACTCAAGTGGGTTCATCATAATAAACCAACCTCATCAACTCCGTTAAGTCCTATTAAATTTTTATGGACAAGTTCGTCGACAATAATATATATATATACATATGCTAGTTTTTATTCCCCGTATTATGGAGTTGTTTTATATTATTTGAATAAATATTTATTTATTTTTGAATTTATATTTTAATGTATGAAAGTTAATAATATACTTATGGTTTGGTGATAAATTGTTTCACAAATAAATGAGATGTTATAATCTGATTTAAAAGCTATATGGTTTTGATGAGACTCAAGACCCGTTTATTTCTTTTACTATAAAATTGGTTTTTTAATTATAGATAATATTTATGAAAGTTAATAATATACTTATGGTTCGATGATATCCAAGACCCATTTATTTTTTTACTATAAAATTGGTTTTTTAATTTAAATAATATATATATCTTTTTTAAAATAAATAAGATATTAATTTTTAGTATATCCTAGTTTTTATCCCCCGTATTATGGGGGCTGTTTCACATTACTCGTTTTTAATATTTATATACTTTTTTGGGTTAAATTTATTTATTGTAATGAAATTTATAATATACTTAGAGTTTGATGATAAAAAGGTTTCATAAGTAACTAAGATATTATAACCCGGTTTAAAAGTTATTTAGTTTTGATAATACCCAAGACTCGTTTATTTTTTTACTATAAAATTGTTTTTTAATTATAAATAATATTTTTTAAAAAAATCATATAATAATTTTTAGTATATCCTATTTTATAGGATTTTCACATCAATAATTTGGTGAGATTGATTTTTAATTTAATGAGATGTTATGACCCGTTTAAGGAATATCTGGGTTTAGTAAGACCCTTACCCGTGAATTCGGGTCAAATGCGTGAGAAGCCTACATTTAAAAATCAAGCAAATCTGGTGACTCCAAAAAAAGGGGGAGCGACCACATCGCGACACCTAAGATTTTTGGGTTTTCGTTTATATATATATATTATATATATATATATATATATATATATATATATATATAATAAAGATTAGCACACTTAATCAATAAAAGAAAAACATACCTTTGTTAAACAACGTAACCCGGTAGATCTGTTGTACGTTAGTTAACAAATACCAACTTAATTAGTTACATGGTTACTTAACAAATATATATGCTTAGCAGTTAACCGTGCACAACTAAGGAAAGCTACTACAGTTAACTCCGACGGTAACCGTATCCAGGTGAGTTTCTAGCCCCATTTTCTTGTTATATTTTCGGGGCTGTGTGCATACTCGATGTGAAATGTTAATACACTTACCTTAAGTGGTAATTGTATGCCATATATGAGTTATGTGATAGTTATTATATTAAGGTTATGAGTGAATGCTTGTCGGTGCGTGAATGATCTTCAGATATTGCACGTGTCGCAAGGGCGGGTGAATGTTAGAAGACTAATGCGAAGGATGCCCAGAGTGTCCGTATGTTATGATGTAATGCTTGTTTACGTTGGTACGCTCTACGTCCGACAGAGTAAGTTAGGATGACAAATCCCTCTAACTTTTATTGGACACAGACGTGGGAAGTGATAGTATAGATAAGGACTGTAGACCTTATTAGTGTTCCTTAGATGGATATTAATTAATAAAATATATGCTTCTTAAATGGATAATAAATGTTGAACCTTCTATGGATGACACATAGAGATAATAGATACTGTTCCTTTCATGGTTAATATATAATATTCCTTCTATGGATAATGCATGATGTTCATTCTATGGATAATATATAGTGTTCATTCAATGAATAATATAGAGTTCCTTCTATGGATAATGTATAGTGTTCCTTTTATGGATAATATATAGATTGTTCCTTCTATGGATAATGTATAGATTGTTCCTTTTTTGGAAAGTATATAGTATGGATGATAGTAAAGACTCTTTTGATGGATATTATGTAACGTTACTCTTATGAATATTTATAAAAGGTTAAATAAGTAATGCATATCTTCGGATACAAATGAGTAAGTATGTGAATGTTTTGTATGTTACCTGATTAACTAGAACTTACTCAGCGTAGCTGAGTTTTAGTATGCACGCAGGTAAACATGTTGAAATAGCTAGCATGAGGTTGGCACATGGCATGGATTGAATGAATGGCATCCAAAGATGAAGGAAATGATGTTTTAACACGATGTTTTATGTTTTGTTTTAAAGACGAGAATTTAAATGTTTTGTAATGATTGGTTAAAGTTTTATATTATGCGAAAGTTTTTAATTAACTCTGATTGTAGAAATGTGTTCATGAGTAAATCCGACGTCTAAAGTAGGGCACCGGGTTCGGGTCCTTACAAGTTGGTATCAGAGCATAAGTTCGAGAGAAATAAGAACCCGACATGCTTAGAATCGAACAGAGAATGGGACTTAAATAAGAAAAGAAAGAAGATGCTAGTTCAAGAAAGCCATGTGTCACTCATGAAAGCTAAATAAAGGTAAGGTATATGATAAATTTCATGTGTAATGTTAGAATGTGTGAGGAAGTTAACTTAATTGCTAGATATAAGAGTATATAATTACATGAATTGTTTGATTGTCTAATTGTTTAAAAGTAGAACTAGCACAAGTGGACTCACAAAAGGAAGTGTGTAGGACAAGAAAAGTAACGTGATCAGCTAATCACAGTTGGTCACTGTTATTACCTGTTAGCCTTACTATCCTTGTACTAAACAGTTCCTTGAGTGATGACGTTTCTATTTCCTTCTTATAGAATACGAATGGCGGGCTCTAGGAACGTTCTCGAACTAGGAGGTCGCACGGGACACCGTGGTAGGCCGCTTGTTAACCTGATACCTTCTAAAGAACCAGTTACCAACACAAGGGAAGAAGGAGGTGAAATTGAGCGAGATCAGAGTAACAGTGAAGGGTATCAACTCGATCCTGATGTACAAGCTGCCATTGCTCAAGCTATAGCTGTTGCCGTGAAGAACCTGCATCCTGAAGGATCTGAGGGAAGCCGTGCAAGAACTGCTGAGAGGCTTGGGGAAAGTGGCAAGAAAGGTGATGAAAATGGTGAAGGTGACTCGAGTGAGGTTAGATCTGTGAAGGTTGATGAGAGGAGGAGGAGGAGGAGGGGTCGAGGTGGCTGTAACTACAAATCGTTCAAAGGATGTGACCCACCGAAGTTAACTAGCTTGTAAGATGCGACAACTACTCTCCAATGGATAACTGCTATGGACAGCATTATCTGAATCAGTGAATGTCGTCCTGAATGTCGTCCTGATCAACATTATCTTGATAGATGAGGATGAGATACCAACCACCAAACATAAAATAAACAATTAAGCACATAGAGCATTATCATAGAGCATGCAAGAATCACACATAAACATATATTAAATTATGTTATGAATAGATAAGTAAATAAAAATGAGTAATTTAAATAGGGTAACATGCCACCCCCAAAATTTAAAAGATGAAAAAGGGGGATATGTAAACTCACCTTTGAGATTAAAGCAAAACTTAAAATGACAACCGAAAGAACGTTAAAGAAAATGAACGATCGAACCTCACGAACTATAAATAAACAAAATATAATAATTAAAGACTAACTAATGGGATTGGAAAGTTTAAAGAATATTAAATCTAATGTATAAATAATAAGATAAAAAACAAGGAAAATATCAAAAAGGAAGATGAAATACAAAATCAATTTTTGGACAACAAACGGTTCTGTTTTGATTAAGGTATTTAAAATATCAAACAATTTTATTATAAATCAAGAATTTCCAGTCTACTAAATTAGAATGTTTTTAACGACTTTCATTTAGAAAAGTTTTGCAAATTCGTAACATAAATAGGCCAAAACAGCCATGTAAAATCAGGGGGTACGAATCTGCGCACTGTTTTTAAAATATTTATTGTGAATTCATATTAATGAATTAAAATGCGTAAATATAGTTTTTAGAACCGTATTTCATTGAAGAATATCATAGATTTTGGTGTTGCACTTTTTCAATTTGTTATAAACAAGATATGCTTCTTTCTTTGACAGCTATATCTAATGTCAAAACTGAAATATTGCTAAAAGCAATATTCTAAAGATTTCGAAAAGGATTTTGATGAAATAAAATTATGGACTTTTTTGGATATGATTATATAACATTTATTAGCATATATCATCATAAATCCTTGGGTCCTTTGAACAAAAAAAATAATGATTCAAAACAGAAAAATAAAGATGTAAGAACGTTTCAAGTGCGACCTTCGTGTAATCGATCATCTCCTTGTGTTCTTTGTCTCATCCACCCTAAAAATAAAATACATTTAGGTAAAAATATATGTGACATAACTTGATTAAAATGATGTACTTTGGTTATGCATCAATAATGTTATTATGTGATAATTGAATAAAGAAAATAATCATGAGTGTTATAATTTTTATTTATATACATATTAGTAATCATTAATATTATTAAATAACTTTAAGAAAGAAAAGCTATTACGTATAAAATATGTAACATATGGGTATTAACTGAATCACATCGAAAATTTTAAACGAGTAGGGTTTTCGGGTTTTGTAAAACAATTTTAGAAAGGGGTGACATACTTCACGTTCGGGTAATGCAATAAACTGAACAATTATAACTTCTATCAATTGGATAGTCACATAGAAATGACTCGTCAACTAAGATTGATAAATAATTACTAGACATGGTGGTTTGATCGTGCTATTTCATAGAACTAATCCAATAAATTGACACAACTGAACTTAGTCTACCTAACTATCAGTTCGTTAATATAAAGCCCAACATTATTCTATGCTTAATGGTAAACAGTTCAATGACTATAAGAACTTAATCATAAATGTTGATGAACAAAAACCAAATATTATAAACGAGAACCCCAGAAAAACAACTATTTAATCAATCAAACAAACATAAAGCTAGATTAAACGAATGATTAATCTAAACTCAATCCAATTGTAGATAGAAATCACAAAAGCATTCGGTTCATACAAACCCTACACATAAGGTGATCACAAGTGGTTTAGCCTAGACTTTGCATGACAAATAGATCGCTTACGGGTTGGAAGGATGAAACCATTGAAGCTTTAATGATCCGAGAACTTTGGGGTGGTGCAAAATCACCCTCTAAGTGTTCTACAACCGCTGGAATATATGATAGGTCGAATGGGGGATTTAAAACAACTATAATATCATCTAGGGCCTTTTTATCGTTTTATTAGGTCCTTCGCGTGCCGCGAAGGAAAAAATAGTCGTGACGTCTTCAGGAGTCATTTGTGTGCCACGAAGGAGTGGTCTCCTGTGGCTCGAGCGTCGCGAGGGAATGGTAGTTCAGAATTTTATTTTCTTTCACTCGTATAAGCTCCGAAACACACGCACACATAACAACCCCGATCATCCCGAGACGCTAATATAAGCTTGTAACTAGCCCTACTAAGCATCTTTAATGTTCAACAACTTGAAATACAAAAGCGTGCTTGAAGTACCATAGTTCCCACTAAAAAACTTAATAAAAATAAACAGTTAATACCATAAAATACACTTTTAGACCCAACCATCAGTGGTGGCTGCTATGGTGGTGGTGATTCAATCTGCCATATAAGCACACCATGTATATGCCACATAAGAAAGTTTTGACGCGCAAGCATGTCACGTCGTAAAAAACCAACGACGTCAGGATTCCGTTAGGGTTTATTGGTTTCAAAAAATATAAAATGTGGGACTCTCACCAACACCAACCATTTGTTAGTTCAGGCCGACGATGACCAAAATGTGATATCAGAGATTATTTAAAACCAATATACCTTTAATCAAATGGACTATGCGATTCATAATTTAATCCAAACTTGCAAATTGCAATTGTAAAAAATTAAAACAAAAGTAAACCAACAAAAAATAGCAACAACTTCATCTATGATCATAAACGATTCAATACAATATACGAATTATACTATATATAAAGATAAACCTAATGCTTTAGTGTTTTTAGTGTATGTCCAATAAGTGGCTGCCGTGTGACAGCCATTGATTTTTTTTAATTCCCGATATTACTTTATTTATTTATTTATTGATTTGAGACTATACTTTAACACAAAATGTAGGCTGGTCTGGTGGTCCGACTGTAATGTTATAATCCATAGATCTTGAGTTTGAACATGTCGTTGGCCGATTTTTAGGTTTTATTTTAAGGTCTATGTATTTATATATTCCATACTAATTTGTTTTTAAGATCTATGTATTTATATTTTCCATACTAAATCAAGCAATGGAAAAATGAGGTGATGTGATGGTAAAGTAGTGTTCAATTTATATTTTAAGTTTTAAAAGAAACTGACGCAACGCGCAGATGTCAACCTCTAGCTATATATTAACGTAACTGCTATAGTTGGACGATAAGTTGTCAAACTTTGATTAAATTTTTGTTGTTTGCCGTTAGTTAATTAATTGTTTTTTATGGCTTTAGTTTAATTTAATTTTGTTTATCTTTGCTTAATTATTCTTTTTCTTTGGTTTATTTTAACTTTTTTCACAAACAGAACACGTGTCAAGATATTTTTTGGTATACTAGGATTTTATTTTTTGAGTTTTCTTTTTCATTTTTCTTTGAAATATAAGTAAGGTATGCCTTTTTTATTGTGGCATATATCACAACTATATTTTTTGGGTGGTTTTTTCCTTTCGATTGCTATACTGAGTATCGTACCATATTGATACTGTAATTTATTAAGTAGATATCGTTCGAATTCCCATTGTAACACACGGTGGTAACTTACTAGTTCTTATATATGCAACAACACAGAGATATTATTGACATCATGATTGTGATGTTAATTCTTCATTCTTCAAGGCAACATCAAAGAATGAAAACTAAATTCAAATAACATACTTATTTATTATCAAGGATGGAGATAAACACATGTGGATTGAACCGTTGCAATCGACGCATCTAAGCAAGAACTGAAGACTTGGGTACAGTTTGAGATTGCAAGAAATGAAGACCTGCGAACATTTACAATTTACAAGAGAAAATTATATTAGAGTTTTAATTAGGAGGTCATCGGTGTTTGTTAACAAATAGTCCATTTCTTTGTATTGACTCGTGAATATGAAAAACCCATTAAAATGAAGAGGTATTAATGTTCAAATATTCCGGCTCTTCGGTTTCACGTCTTGAGCCTTCGGTTTTACTGGGAACTGAACTGAGAACCAAATAATTGAGAATCAGAAAACGTAATTTAACACACTTTGTTGATTCTGATACACCGGTTAGGTGCAGTTTCCTCAGCTATGGTGGCTTCGGATCGTTTCTTGCTCATCGCTAATGGTTACCGGTGTGATGAACTGTGTTAACTTTCGTTTTTTTTTTTCAATTTTAAAAGTGAAGTAGGTAATAAAATCTGCCTCGCTGCGGCGGTGTAGCGATGCAATTTTGGTCGGCATTGGTTAGGTTCGTTACGGTAACGACAATAAACCCAGAAAGTAAACAAGTTAGTATCGACACTTGTATAAATAATGATAAAAAATGTTTAAAATGACGTCTAATTAGTTGGTAAAATCCACGAAGTGCGGCTGTGAGTTGATGCAAAATCAATCGTTACGGAGTTTTGGCACCGGAACTAGACAAAAAAATAAAATTGCAAATGACCAAATACAACAAATTAACATAATAATAAAAAAATTTGGGCGTTGCGACAGCAAACTGACACGAATTCGATCATTGTTGAAGATATCAACACTAAATCGTAAACACAATTTAATAAGCTTAATAAAATTACAATAAGAGAGAAAAAACACTAAAGAGAAAATATTGACATGGCATAACCTTGCTTTGTTATGTGGTTCTACGAGGCTCTTGCAACGTCGCCCATGGCTTTTTATTTTATTTTGACAGAATTACAGAAATTGTCTTTTATTTTTGTACTTAATTTGTTTGTCCTTTATCTTCAAATTGACGTGTTTTATCCTTTATGTTTCAAAATCCAACAGTGTTTGTAAGGCCCCGGTCCCGGTGCCCTACTTTCACGTTGGATTTACTCATAAACATAGTTCTAAATATCATAGTGAATTAAAATTTTTCGCGTAATATAAAACTTCAACCATATATTACATAACCATTCAAATCTTTCCATAACAAAGCAAAATTTTGTCTTTAAACATAATATAAAAGTCATATTAAACTTCATAGCATTCTTCTAAAGATGCCAGTCTTTTCAGTCCAATGTCATGTGTCTTCGTTCAAGCTAGATGTCTTAGCCTATTTACCTGCGTGCATACTAAAAGTCAGCTACGCTGAGTGAGTTCTAATTAATCAAGCAACATACGTTACGTTCACATACTTCATACATTCATGCTTTACCTTCTTTTATACATACGTAAGTATATATCTTCATTCTTACCTTCTTACTTTCCTTCTTTCATACTTCATATTTTTATCATACTTTACATATATAATTATACATTTTAAAGAGCCTTTCGCCCTATAACCTTTCAGATATTATAAGGGTCTGGTCTCTATCCTCTCCAATATTATAAGGGTCTGGTCCTTATCCTTTCAGATATTATAAGGGTCTGGTCCCTCCTTTCCATTTAATCATACCTTCATACATATATTTCTCCACTCTCATTCATACAATTACATACATACCTTTTTATATCATTCATACATACTTTATAAAGATTCACATAACATACACTTGCCACTTATGGTAATTGTATTAACTAATCACATAGAGTATGCACACAGCCCTGAAAACATAACAAGGTAATGGGGCTAGAAACTCACCTAGTTTCGGTTCCTTTCAGAGTTAATGGTAATTCATTTCCTTAACTAGGTGCGGCTAACTGTATAATAATCACAAGCATCAATTAACTATCCCTACCCATCTCATATTTCTAGTTCAATAAAACCCTCAAAAAACGGGGGTCTGGGGGCAGCGCCCCTGGAAGCGGGGTCTAGGGCAGCAGCCTCTAGCAGGGTCCAAGGGGCTGCCCTTGGCTGGGGTTGAGCTAATCTAATCGAATCTCAATTCTAATCGAATGGCAAGTTCTAATCGAATAACAAATTCTAATCAAATGGAAATTCTAATCGAATGACCAATCGATTCGATTACTTTTTCTATTTGATTCGATTACTTTCTCAACTCGATTCGATTACTTTTTCAACTCGATTCGATTACGTTTTCAACTCGATTCGATTACTTTTTCGACTAAATCAGGTTTCTTAAGGATTCAATTCATATATGGTTTCCGTTCTTATCCCTGTCCAGCCTTTCCTTTAGACTCGTTTTGCCCGTTTAAACGATACAAAGGGTTATGAGCCATAACGAGTTCTTTTTCTTCCTTTAACTTGGCCCAAACGTCATCCGTATTACCCATTTCATATTGACATCTCGTTTACGTTCAAGTTTATATTTTTCTTGTATAAAAATGACCGATTTGCCTTAGTATCAAATCTTAGGGCAAACCAACCTTAAAAACGTAACCTTTAATCTAAAACATACCTTTTTGGTTCACTTCTAGCTTCGGGTTTGGTTCAACACGTGAACCTAGCGTGCTTCTTTCTTGTATGACGAAAATCTAACACAAACCCTTCTTGGTTCGGATTCAAATCTTATCCGTAAAGTATAGTGATGCTTGTGTGTGTTTTTGAGTGTGTATGGAGGCTAGGAGATGGAAATGAGGGTTCTAAGGTTTTAGGGAGGTTTAAGGGGTTTATATACCCTTAAGCCCATGGACATAAGGCCCATCACCATCCCTTATTCCATCTTATATTGACCAAGCCCACACTCTATTATTTTATTTAACTTAACCAGATATTAACACACCCTTAAGTAAACGAAATTTCTTTATTTATTATTATCAAAAGTAAGATGTTACAGTGTTTGTCCTTTGACCCTATCCCAGTTAAATATTTTTGTTAAGTCACGTCATGTGCCTTGCACATGAGGGCAAGTTAGCCATTTTACCCATTTATTTAAATTATTATTTTAATAAATACAATATATGTATATATTATATACTAGTTTGAGGCCCGTGTATTACACGGGTAATTTATGAAATTTTTAAACGTTAACCATTAAGTGAAATACAATCAACGACATGATCATATATTGTTAATAAAATTAAAATATACATTAAAATTACAAATTTTACATAACTAAGATTACATAAATATGTTACAAATAAGTAAAACCTTCTTTGTACACTACATGTTTTTATTGCGTTGGCCAGTATACATTGTTTATTAAAAATCAAAATCTTTAGTACACGTCTGTTTGTAACTCTTGATAAGGTAGCATATAGCTCTGCTTATAACTCCAATGTGTGACAAGTAAGGTTCTTCAAGTACATACAAACTATAGATAAATGAAACTAACAAAAAAATATTCAGACACATAAAATATCATATCTTTTAATCATTTAATATGATGTCATTTGAGATCATCTACTCATATTTATCCAAAAAATCATGATTATCCCAAAAGCCAGATTACCTTAACTTTGATGAGATAATCATCCTTAGAATCTTAAGAATATGGAATTGATTAATCATGATAAAATTGATGTTGGCAAACGAAAACAGTGGAATGAGATTGAAACAATTTTTTTGGTTTGACATTTTAAAGGTTTTTTTTGTTAACTAATTTGTCTTATAAGAAATATTAAATTAAATATATTAAAAAGTATTAATCAAGCCATAAAATATATATTTTTAAGCATTTTAGTCTGAGTTATGAAAGAAAATATTGAAAACTAAATATTGATCTTCTTATCGCTGAAACCATTTATACTACAGAAAAAAGTCATATAAATATATGACAAATGATTCATATAGTAAATCTTTATACATATGGATTATAATTATAATGTTAAAGATATATATAATAGTTATTCTTCATGTTTGCGATATTTATACAAAATGTTCGGAGAAAATTAAGAAAAATACATAATATTCTGAGTTCAAATGCTTATTAGAAAATTTTAAATCCAAATTTAAAACCAACCTTATATAAAAAAATTATGCATTGCGGCTCGAATCTCAATTTAAAAACAATTTGTAATTTCCATACAAATTTGAATTCTTCGACAACAGCACCGGCCCTATCATACAACCAAACCAAGCCAGGGCTAGAGGCCCCCAATTTTAGAAGGCCCCCATATTTTGGAATATAGGGTTTGCCGGTTGCCACTAATAGGAAGAGATCGAGAGGAGAAGAGATGAAGAGATCAGGAGGAGAAGGTAGAGAGAGTACAAGCATGTCACAGAGTTCCAATGCTTTCAATTTCACAGGTGAAGTCTTTTTTTAAATACAATAATAAATGATGAATGAAAGTAGATGAGGTGTTATGTTTTCATGTTACAATTTTATGCTTTTATTCAAGTATATTTTCATGTTACAATTTTATAGTTCTGGTGTCGGTGGTTAGTTTTGGTGAGCATTTATTCACTATTTTAATTTGTTTCAGTTTCCTTAGGGTGTGGCTTTGTTGGAAGACAAGACACATTTATCATTGCCATTAAAAATTGCATTTTCTTTGTTAATGAATAAACCCCGCCTTTAAAGCGTTCCAGCTTTACTATGTCTCATGACATTTGTTATTGCCTCATTTGTTTCATGTCTATATAATATCTTAAAGGTGTGTAAACCATGAGTAAAAATCAATATCAAAGTTGGTTTAAAATTTAGTAATTAAAGTCTATAACTGTCGGTAACTGTCACGATAAAAATGTGTGTCGATAACAATAAAATTTGTTAAAGGCCTCAATGTTTCGACTTGCTTTAGGCCTCCAAAAACGTCGGGCCGGCCGTGTTCGACAATGATGGACCTTTATTTTATTTAATTTGCAATTACATGTGACTTTAAAAATTTATTCTAATAGGCTTACAACTTCAATTTTGATATTTCCTCATTTTCTTATTTCACAAGTAATGTTAATACATGAATGAGTTAAGATTTACATTTAATAAAAGTTGAATTCATATATTGAAATGACTTAAAAGCTAAGGACCATATATTGAAATTGGTTGAAATAAAGGTGAGGATGGATAAGAAATTGACAAGTGACAAGAATAAGTAGTCTTTTATTATAATAGATAGATAAGTTTCTCTCTTCTCTCCCATCCGCAAAAATCAAAACACAACCACCACCAAGTCACCAATGACCAACCTCCCATCACCCACCTGGAGACCTCGACCACCATCCCACCATCCATCTCTTTAACCACCACTAATCCAATTGACTGCGACGACGGCGGCCTCTAGGGTTTCGCCTAGCACCGTCACCATAAGAAATTTCATGGTAATTGATGCCATCTTCGAAGCCGTTCGTATCCCACAGCAAAACATCAAACCATTTCCAATAGGGCTTTTACAAAATAGCTGAGTTGGGGGTTTTAATAAACCAGTAGACGCGATTGCGTTAGGGGTTCACAATTGTCACAAACGGTCGATGGATTTGTGCATAATAAATCAATTTTGTTGATGAATTTGTACAGAAATCCAGTGAATTTCTCTCAAGGATGTCAAATTAATTTTAATTTGGTGAAAAAAGTGGAGGAGATCAGAGACGGCGTTGGTTTCAGGTGGGGGTCGTTGCAGAGTTGGTGGTCTAAATTAAATTGTTCACCTACAACCTTAAATCGACCCTAAATAATAGTTGTGGTTGTCTTCTTATTTGATTAGATTCAAGATTCAACTAGTAACCTAAATTGGCCCTTATTTCGTGTCTGCTAAAGTTCGATTCAGATGGATATGTGAGGCCTTTCATCAGTTTCCATCGGTTAAGATGCAAACATGAGATTTACATATGGTGATTGAAAGAGTTGCATGTGGTGGTGGTTGTTGTTTGATTTTCACAAGTGAGAAGAAAGAGAGACTTATATATATATATATATATATGGGAGGGATATTTTGAGAACCATGTTGAGTTTTAAGAACTTAAGAACTCAATTCTAGGCCACACATTTAATAAAATGGATTGAAATATGTGGTTGAGATTAAATCTGGCAAAAAAGTCAAAGTAGGAGAGAGAATAAATATGTAAGTGGTTACACTAACTTTTACGTCCGTTACACATGTGTAAAAAGTCGACTCGGTGCGTAAAAAATTATGTAATTTTTTTACGTGTATATAACTTACATATATTACGCATGTGTAAAAAAAAATTCGAAAAAAAAATCGTTACACTTAGTTCTTTCGAGTTCTTAAAACTCAAAGAGGTTCTTAATTGAAATCTTCCCTATATATATATATATATAAGAGATCCAATATGAAAATTGTTTATCGTACATTACGTACGCGACACCCTCAACCCTAGATTTCAAAAAACACGCGGTTACAAATTTGTAAATTATTTCAAATCGTTTCCATCCTAATTAATCGTTGCATCGATTCAACCATCGTCATCAGCGTCATTTGCATACACACATTTCAATTGATTTTGAATTGAAATACGCTATTTGCATAAACCTAGTTGCAAACGTTCCATATTGGTTTATATGATCGAATTGATGATCAAATTGACGGTCGATTGATAATTGTTTGATGATTACGAGATTATATGAAATGATTTTAGTGTTCAATTTCATGTTATAGGTGTTTATTTCTTTTGTTAGTTTAGAAGTTATGTTTAGAAGTTCAGAACTTTTAAACTTTTTTGAACACCCAGAACTTCTTTGAACGTATTAGAACATTTAAATATGTTCATTTTTTTAACACCCAGAACTTCCTTGAACGTATTAGAACGTTTAAATATGTTTATTTTTTTAACACTTAGAACTTCTTTGAACGTATTAGAACGTTTAAAGATGTTCTTTTTTGGTCAGAACGTTTAAAGGTCTTCAGTTTTGTTTCAGAACGTTTAAACATAATATTTTGAACCTTAATCAGAGCTCGATTGAGTGCATTATTTCTGCAATTCCATAATCGATTGATGAATGTAAATACTTCTAGACATCAATTCGATTGATTAAATCATCATTTTTTTGATAAATTTTGAAGATTTTTTTAATGTTCAACGTTATTCGATTTTGATTTGGTTTTTGACTTTAGAGATTTCATACTTTAAGCTGTGATTAGAGTTTAGAAATTGGATTAGATTGAGCGACGTGTTCCGAATTTGGATCAGAGTGGATTTGTAATCGACGAATTTTGATCGCGAACTACTGTTGAGTTATTTACGAAATTGTCATCGCGAGTTTTTTAATCTAACGCTCTGGAAGGTCGCGTACGTAATGTACGATAAGCCATTATTGTACGTTAGCCCACCCCTATATATATATATAGTTTATTTATTAAAATGATTTTTTTTAATAAATGGGTAAAATGTTCAACTTGCCCTCATCTTCAAGGCACATGACATGACTTAACAGAAAAAACTAACTGGATTAGGACCAAAGGACAAAAGATGTTGGATTTTGAAACGTAAAAGATAAAACACAACAATTTTAAAGATAAATGATAAGCAATGAAATTTAGTATAAAAACATAAAAGACAATTTCTGTAATTCTATCTTTTATTTTTGAAAATTTTATATTCATCCTTTTAGTTATAAAGTAAACATTAATAACCCTTTAGTTTTCATTTGAATTTATAAAACTCCAATTTTAATGTCCAACTTTTCATTTGAACACTTTAAGTTTTATTTTAATTTTAAGAAATCCAATATATCAATATTAATAGGTCCGATAAAAAAACAATTCTATAGAATTCAATAAAAAGGAAAATCCATTGTATAGGTAATGCAATTCTATGTTTTTATATTTTTAAAAAAAATTAGTTTAGATAAAATTTAGTTTATTTTTATTTTATTATAATTTAAGTAGTAAAATTTAAAGAAAAATGGGTAATGAGATGGTAGCTGAGTAGTCAGCTAAGGGCACCTAAGGGCTCATTTACCATTTGAGATGAAATTGAGTTTTTTGAAAAATTTGTAAAATTATGATATGATAGCTGACTAAACTGATAAGGCACACAAGGGCTCTCTTAGATTGAAGATAGTCTTAGGTATATATCTAACGTGACAATATTTCAATTTGTGAAGTTAGAATGATTGAATACATGTGGTATAGTGGTCACTCTCCATAAAATGGTGTGGATCCAAATAACTGTACGTGCAATGTTTGATAAGTTTTAGTTAAAAAAAGAAATTTATGTTAAAAAGAAAAGGTTAATTGGATTATAATAATTCATATTGAATGGTATTGGCCGATAATAATCCCTATCATTTTACCACAACTAGCGATATCAAATGTAATAAAGTTGGCCCTCAATGGTCCCCCGTTAAAAAGGATTTAACGACATTATACTTTTTTCCAAATTTCAAACTAATGTTTTAGGACTTTTGATTGAAAGAAGGATACGAGTCTATTGATGTAAAACTTAGTTCGACACAGTGCTCCAAAACGACGAAATAGTGTTTCAATTCGAGTGTCTGGACTTACAATTAACAAAAATCAAGCCGTTTGGATCACCGCTTCAAGCTAAGCTTTATATCAATCGATTCGTATCCTCCTTCCGATCAAATTCTCTAAAATATTAGTTTGAAATTTGGAAAAAAGTATAAAGCCGTTAAGTTTTTTTTAACGGGAGACCACTGGGACCAAAAGTTTGGACCGCCAGTGACAATGAAATAAATAAAGATTATTATCGACAATACTGTTCGATAGGGATTATTAAATCTAATAAAACAAAAAAAAACACATGTTTAGTTGTTGTTTTTGACAATTTCTATAATTTATATAATAAATAGGGTGCAGTTTAAAAATACTCCATAAAATACTTTCTTCCATAAAATTCTTCCTCCAACACGTACAATAAGGGTACAACCTTAAAAACCAAATCGGAACACATGGATCAACACCAAAATACCATTGGTAGCGATGGTGTTTCATCTATAGTTAAATCTTTATAAATTAATAAACTCAATAAAATTAATAATTTGCCTAGTTCTAATTTGGGAACTGTATAAAATTGAACCCCAATTATAGGTGGACCCCTAGGGGCTCCGTCCGTCCGGACTAACGGCCGGCTTGGGCTACCTTTAGCCAATGGGGTCGTGTACGAAGTACCCGATGTTATTTAGTTGGTCGTTCAAAAAATTTGATAAAATAATAAGATAATGATTTTTTTTAAATCTCAATTTATATAATATACAAATTAATAATTACTAAAAGATTCCAAATTCTAATATCGTCTAGTAAAATATAAATCTATAGTCACTTGTTTTTGTTGAACTTTAAATATATATTGAGTTCATCTTAAAATCTATTCATTGCACTTAAGAATTAGGATATTATCATCTCGTAGTCAAAAATGAAATAAAAAAGGTTTACATTTGACATTTTATAGTGATAAGATGTTATGAAGAAGAGATGTGCTTTGAAACTTGTTTTTGTAATTTAGTTTTTTTTACCATGAGCTAAGTTTTACTTATTCAAAATCAATGACCAAAACAAATTCAATTAATTTGTGAATATATATTGCACTTAGGAAATTTAAAGGTCTTATGTAAAACCTCTTTAAATTAATTATTAATTTATCGATATAAAAATATCTCGGTCCCGACATTATAAACTTATAGAGGTTTACAATATACCTAAACCACCCGAATGTATTCCGACCAATCATATACACACACACATTCATTCATTAATTCATCTTAACCGATTCGGATTCATGAAACCAAATTTCTTAACCGATTTGCTAGGGGTACTTTTGGAGAAGAAGCTAATGAAACCTATGGGGGAACCAGAAGGGTGCGCCTAGTTCTAAGGATGTTACTTTCTAGTGGCGAAGCTACCCTTTCGGGGCCGGATTTGCCCAAACCCAGTCTATTTTCAGTTTTATATACACGTATACTATCGTATTAATGATCGAACCCATTATGAATTAAATTAAAAAAAGTCTTTGGCGGAATACCATTATGAATTATTCTTAGAGGAGACCCAAAAGGCAAAAGTCTTTCCTAAAGCAAGCAGACAATGTGAGTATGTGACCAACTGACCACTGTCCATGATTATAAAAACACATAATTAATACTTTTCTCTACTCATATAACCATCATGTTAACCTTAAGTTTACCCTTCTTTTATGTGGCTCTACTCTTCGCGTTCACCACCACCACTACCACTGCACAATCATACAATGCCACCGACCGCTTCTTCCTCGACTGCGGTTCACCCTCCTGACCACCACTATTGAAGACCGGAGATGGGAGAGTGATCAGAATTCCAAATTCGTGCCTTCCAATATCATCACCACCACCACCTCCTTTTCAGCCACACCCTTACAACTGGACCACATCCCTTATTCTTCTGCTAGAGTTTTTAACACTTCTTCCTTCACTTACACTTTCCCGGTCTCTGAAGGCCCCAAATTCCTCCGTTTATATTTCTATCCTGCCACCTATTCCAACTTCAATCCAAACCAATCTTATTTCTCAGTATCATCCAATGGCTACTCTCTCTTAACCAACTTCAGTGCTTTCCTAACCGCGAAATATCTTGCAAAGATCCGATCCGATGCAGGAATCAACGGACCCCAAGTTCCAAGCTTTGTCAAAGAATTCATCATCTCTGTAACAGATGCACAAGCCTTAAATGTTACCTTTACACCCTCACCCAACTCATATGCCTTCATCAACGGTATTGAAATCGTTTCAATGCCGGACGATCTGTATTACAACTCTAAGAACCTGAAACCTGTTGGTATGACTTCAGCACCTGATGTTACTAATGACCAGGCGCTTGAGAATATTTACAGGTTAAACATAGGAGGGAAACAAATAGCTGGTAATGAAGATACCGGTATGTACCGGTCATGGGATCCAGATGATAACTACATATTTGGAGCAGCATTTGGGTTGACACCTGAATATAATAAAACGAAGCAGATTATGTATACCACGGAGATCCCGAATTTTACTGCACCTGAGCTCCTTTATCGAACCCAACGGAGTATGGGAACTCTGTCTGGTATGTACAATCTGACTTGGATACTTCCCGTTGATTCTGGGTTTTATTACTACCTCAGGCTCCACTTTTGCAACATTATACCACAATACAATAGAAGTGGTCAGGTGGTTTTCAGAATCTTCATTAATAATCAAACCGCTAAGCAGGAAATTGATGTGTTCGAATTAGCTCGAGGTAGTGGGTATCCTATATACAGAGATTACGTTGTGTTTGTCGCTGACCCGGATCACAGCAGAGGCAAGCAAGATTTGTGGGTCTTGCTGCAACCTTATCCTCGTACTACTGAAGACTATGTAGATGCTTTTTTGAACGGTTTAGAAGCCTTCAAGAAGAGCATGAATGGAAATCTTTCCAGCCCAAATCCGGAACTTAGTTCTGCAGCCCCATCAAGTCCACCAACTACTGGAAAAAGGAACAAGAACAAAACTTCGTATGCCGTGATAATTGGAAGCATTGGAGGAGCTTTAGTCTTGTTGTCCATCTTAGTTCTTATAGCTTTCCAGCAACGAAAGCGAGTTAAACACAACGATGCGACTGATGAAAAGACATCATACGGCCGAGCAGATGGTGAATCGAAGTCTACACATTCAACTCTGCCGTCAGACCGATGCCGGCGCTTCTCACTTTTAGAAGTAAGAGCAGCTACTAATGAGTTTAACGAAGATTTTGTCATAGGCGTCGGAGGGTTTGGTAAGGTGTATAAAGGGTGTATGGACAACACTGCAACCGCTGTTGCAATCAAACGTCTCAATGAATCATCCAATCAGGGTTTCCTAGAATTCCACACGGAAATAGGGTTGTTGTCTAAACTACGCCATGTCCAATTAGTATCCCTGATTGGATACTGTGAAGATGAGGGAGAGATGATATTGGTCTACGATTACATGGCTAACGGAACACTACGAGAACATTTATACAAGACAAACCAGCCTCCTCTGCCATGGAAAAGACGTCTCCAAATTTGCATCGGTGCAGCCAAAGGGTTGCACTATCTTCACACAGGTGCGAAACGTGCAATAATTCATCGTGATGTCAAGTCCACAAATATCTTACTTGATGAAAATTGGGTTGCTAAGGTGTCTGATTTTGGTTTGTCAAAGCTAGGCCCTAAAGACGAAGCACAAAACCATGTTAGCACGGCGGTAAAGGGTAGTGTCGGGTATGTGGACCCAGAATATTACCGAAACCAACAACTCACGGAGAAATCTGATGTGTACTCATTTGGAGTTGTTCTGCTTGAAGTGTTGTGTGCAAGACCTGTTATCATTCAAGGGTTGCCGGACGAACAAGTGAGTCTGACAGAGTGGGGGAAGTCTTGTTATCGGACGGGGACTCTGAACAAAATAATTGATCCAAAACTAAGTGTGATTGCATTTGATTGCTTAAGGCAGTTTGGAGATGTGGTGTTTAGTTGTTTGAAAGAGCAAGGAAGTGAAAGGCCAGCCATGGATGAAGTAGTTTGGGGGCTAGAGTTTGCATTGGAGCTACAAGAAGCTGCTGAGAAGACGCTTGGTGATGCCGTGCATGAAAATCAAGAATTTCCGTTTATGATGCGAGAAGAGACAACAACAGACGATGATGTGTTCTCAGGATCAAGTGCGATAAGAAATGGCACATCATCGATTAGTAGCAGCGAAGCAGGGTTCAAGTCAGATACAGTTTTCTCCGAAATTCAGATGCCAGCTGGAAGATGATATGAATGCTGGATTTTTTTAGCCAAACCAAGAAACAGTCAATTATATGATATTGTGTTTTGTTAAATTTGATTTTTGATGATTGGATTAGTACAATATATTGCATGTGATAAAAATTTTATGTAATGCGCCATCCTGATGTACAATAGCCATCCTGTAATGAATAATCATACAATTGTAATATCGTCCCTGAAAACTAAAAACTAAAGCTCTGTTATTATTACTTGTAATTAAGGTGTTTTCGGTTTGCACTACTACTAACCGTTGTCAAGTGAGGGATTTTACGGATATTCTAATTTACGAAATGGCTCGTGATTAGCAAATGAACTAACATTGAAGCCAGTGTATGATAGTATCAAGATTATGCTCACTATGTAGTGATGTAACAGATGAAAATACGCAATAAAAAAGTCATCAAAACAAGCCCAGTTCATCCTATTTGGCCAATCCTGTAATCCTAACTTATAGCGACATCCATTCATAAATAAACGCAGTCGACAAGTCAGTTAGTCATATTTGGTATGCATATGTATATGCAGCGATGTTTCCTCTCAAGTAATAC